>NC_083734.1:14450000-15690000 GCF_028564815.1 Eubalaena glacialis | reverse complement strand
TAGATGCAGGAAAGTCACAAGTGTGCTTTCTCAGGGTGTCAGGGTGAGAAGAACATTGTGTCCCCAGCCCTCACTGTCATCCTCTGGTGAAGAGGTCTCTCTGATCTTCAGTCTGTCAGAAGCTGTCTCTGGGATATTTTTGTGTGATAGTCTCTACACGTGAATGAAAACACGGTTTCAGGACACCAGAAATGTCATATTGGGTCAAATAATGGTTCGGTGGGCTCGGGCTTTTTATCACTGCTTTTGGTGCCATCAGCCCCCACTTTGTAGTAACTAGTGGTAGCAGTTCCAAACTCTGGTCTCCAAACAGCTGCTGATATGGGAATTTTTTTTTTTTAATTAATCTATAATGAAATAAGAAGAGTAAGAATAACATGGGAGAACATGTCCAAAGTCATTTTGGGGTAAAGAACTGTTCTTTATCGTGAGACTATGTCCTTCTTCCATTTTTTTTACCTTCAAAAATATCCCTCCTTTTGTGAAATGCAGGCAATAGTAGATGGCGGGTTGTTTGTTATTTTTTGTGTGTCTTACCTGGCAAAATAAAAAGGAGACAATCAGAATCCCTGTGCAACTTTTTTCAATACTCTTTTTAAAAAAAATTGTGCTGACGGGGAGATCAGCTCGGTGCTTTGTGACCACCTAGAGGGGTGGGATAGGGAGGGTGGGAGGGAGATGCAAGAGGGAGGGGATATGGGGATATATGTATACATATAGCTGATTCACTTTGTTATACAGCAGAAACTAACACAACATTGTAAAGCAATTATACTCCAATAAAGATGTTAAAAAAAATTGTGCTGAGATACACATAACTTAAAATTTACCATAATTTTACTGAATAATTTTTAAGTATACACTGCAGTGGTATCAAGTACATTCACAGTGTTGTGCAACCTTCACCAACATCCATCTCCAGAACTCTTTCCATCTTGCAAAAAGGAAACTCTGTACCCATTAAACAATAACTCCCATTCCCTCCTCCCCTTCCCAGCCCCTGGCTACCATCATTTACTTTCTGCCTCTATGAATCTGACTATTCTAGGTACTTTATATAAGTGAAATTATACAGTATTTTTCTTTTTATGACTGGCTCCTCTCACTTAGCATAATGTCCTCAAGATTCATCCATGGTGTAGAGTGTGTCAGAATTTCCTTCCTTTTTTTTCTTTTTTTAAATAAATTTATTTATTTATTTTAAGCTGTGTTGGGTCGTCACTGATGCGCACGGGCTTTTTCTACTTGCGGAGAGCGGGGGCTACTCTTCGTTGCGGTGTGCGGGCTTCTCATTGTGGTGGCTTCTCTTGTTGCAGAGCACGGGCTCTAGGTACGCAGGCTTCAGTAGTTGTGGCACGCGGGCTCAGTAGTTGTGGCTCGTGGGCTCTAGAGCACAGGCTCAGTAGCTGTGGCGCAAGGGCTTAGTTGCTCCGCGGCATGTGGGATCTTCCCGGACCAGGGCTCGAACCCATGTCCCCTGCATTGGCAGGTGGATTCTTAACCACTGCGCCACCAGGGCAGCCCAGAATTTCCTTCCTTTTGATAGCTGAATAATGTTCCATTGTATGTATACACCACTTTTGTTTATCCATTCTTCTGTCAATGGGCACTCGTATTGCTTCCACCTTTTGGCTATCGTAAATAATGCTGCTATGAACATGGGTGTACAAATATTCTTTTTTATTGAGGTATAATTTACATAAAATGCACAGACTTTAATGAACTGTTTGATGAGCTTTGACAAATATATAGATCAATGTAACTGCCACCCTGTAGAACATTTCTACCACCTCAGAAATTTCCCTTGTGCCTATTTCAGTCAATGTCTCCTCCCAAACAAACTCCTCCTCCCACTCTCCTGATTTTTATCACCATAATTGATTAGTTTTTCCTGTAACTAGAATTTAATAAAAATGGAATCATACGCTATGTACTCTTGTGTCTGGCATTTTTTGCTCAATATAAGGTTTTCGAGATTCAGCCACATTATTGTAATTCATTACCCTTAATTGCTAAGTGTTATGCCATTTTATAAATATATACAATTTGTTTATCCATTCTCATTTGAGTTGCTTCCAGTTTGGAGCTATCATGAATAAAGCTGCTAAGAACATTCTTGTACATCTTTTTGTGGACATATATTTTCATTTCTCTTGGGTAAAGACCTAGAAGTGGAATCTCTCTCATAGGAAAGGTGTATGTGTAACTTTATTGGAAAATGACAAAATGTTGTTTTATTTTATGTTTATCATCTTACCCCTTGTTCTCAGCAATGTCTGAGAGTCCCAGTTTTTCCACATTTTCGCCATTTGGGTATTGTCAATTTAAAAAATTTTAACCATTCTAGTTGATGTATGGTAGTACCTGTGCAACTTTTAATAAATTCCTCAGGCAATTAATTTCCTTCAGGAATATTGCCAGATGGCTTTGCTAGGATAGGATTCTTTGGATAAAAGTTAAAGAAACACAACTTAAACTAGTCTAAGTGGAAACAGAATGTATTGCCTCTTGCAACCAAACCATGGAGGTCAGAGGTGGAACTGCCCTTCAGATCACTCTCCCGTGTGTCCTCTCCTCCCTACCTCTCTTTGCATGTTGGCTTCATTCTCCAAATTCCATTGTCCCCATGAAATTGGAGCTTTGTCTTCAAGCAAGTCTAAGCTTTCATCCACATAGCCTTCCAACTGAACAGAGAAGAAATCACCTTTCCATCTGTTGCAGTTAGAGAACTCTGATTATCCTGGCTTGGGATTCATGCCATCCCTGAAACCAATCATTCTTCAAATCACTGACGACCACAAGTCAGAGATAGAGCCCAGACACTTCTTCATTTTTTTTTTGGCCATGCTGCATGGCTTGTGAGATCTTACTTCTCCGACCAGGGATTGATCTTATTTTCCCAACCCAGGCCCTGGACAGTGTGAGCACAGAGTCCCAACCACAGGACTGCCAGGGAATTCCCCCAGACACTTCTTTTCAAAAAAAAATTTTTTTATTGAGTATAGGTGATTTACAATGTTGTATTGGTTTCTGGAGTACAGAAAAGTGATTCAGCTATATATATATATATATATATATATATATATATATATATATATATATATATACACACACATATATACATACTCTTTTTCATATCCTTTTCCATTATGGTTTCTTACAGGATATTGAGTATAGTTCCCTGTGCTATACATTAGGACCTTGATGTTTATGTATTTTATATACAGTAGTTTGTATCTGGTAATCCCAAACTCCCAGTTTATCCCTCTTCCACCCTTTTTCCCCTTTGGTAACCATAAATTTGTTTTCTATGTCTGTGAGTCTGTTTCTGTTTTGTAAATAAGTTCATTTGTATCATATTTTAGATTCCATATATAAGTGATGTTATATGATGTTTCTCTTTCTCTTTCTAACTTACTTCACTTAGTATAATAATCTCTAGGTCCATCATGTTGCTGCAAATGGCATTATTTCATTCTTTTTTATGGCTGAGTAGTATTCCATTGTATATATGTACCACATCTTCTTTATCCATTTGTCTGTCGATGGACATTTATGTTGCTTCCATGTTTTGGCTATTGTAAGTATTGCTGCTATGAACAGTGGGGTGCATGTACCTTTTTTTTTTTGCATGTATATTTTTTGAATTAGAGTTTTCTCTGGATATATGCACAAGAGTGTAGTCTAGACACTTCTAATCTCACTTAATTTGTTGCACATCTCTCAGCTATGGGCATACTAACCATCCATGAACCAATTCCATTTAGGTTCTGGCTTGTATGGCCTCTCAGGTGAACTTAGGAACTGGAAGAGAAGTGCCACGTAAGCAACATTCTGTTGGGCCCAGTAGCCAAAATCCCATCTAGGCTTCCTAGCAGACCTGCCACACCTTGCTAACATGTTGACATTCTCTCTTTCATACTCTCCTTTGATTATTTAATCTTGCCTTTAGAACCCAACTCTACACAGTAAATCATTGGCTTTTAACTCCTCTTCCACTGTCCAGCTTTTTTTTTTAAATAAATAAATTTATTTATTTATTTATGGCTGCATTGGGTCTTTGTTGCTGTACCCGGGCTTTCTCTAGTTGCAGCGAGCGGGGGCTACTCTTCATTGTGGTGTGTGGGCTTCTCATTGCAGTGGCTTTTCTTGTTGCGGAGCACAGGCTCCAGGCGCGTGGGCTTCAGTAGTTGTGGCACTTGGGCTCAGTAGTTGTGGCTCGCGGGCTCTAGAGCGCAGTCTCAGTAATTGTGGTGCATGGGCTTAGTTGCTCCGCGGCATGTAGGATCTTCCCGGACCAGGGATTGAACTCGTGTCCCCTGCATTGGCAGGCAGATTCCACTGCACCACCAGGGGAGTCCCCAGCTTATAACTTTGGAAACTTTCTTTCTTTACAGTTCTCAGGTTCCAAGCCTCATTATTTTAGCTATTGGAAGCCATCTCAGGAACTCTCTTTTCCTCCCTGGTCTTGACCCATACCTATACTGCTTTTCTGTGGACCTGCCATTCTTCAAGTCCTGCCTGGTTTAACATTATTCCCAGACTTTAGCCACTGGATTCCAATGGTCCCTGAGGTCGGTTATAAGAAGTGATCTCTAATTCTAGTGTTCAAGGATATGATGGACAAGGCCACTTTTGCTGAAGCCATAGCTTTATGATTTGGGTCATATAACCTCCCAATTTTTATATGTTTAGATAGTGTTGAAAGTATGAAATGATTTAGTTTATCATTAAGATGGAAGTCATTTCATCCCTCTGATATCTTGGTGTTCCTCCTCTCAAAACCTTCGGCACATCTTGAAGCACAACTACTAAAAGTTCATTCAGTGTCCTGATGTGAGAGCCCAAATGATTTTGTGGGATTTTTGTCATCAAGAAAGCTGGCCCCTTTTCCAGCATATTAATTCCTCCCCTTGTTGCCATCCTATTCTCCTTCCACTCATTAACAACCATGGTGGTTACCAGAAACTGGGAAAGAGAAGAGCAGCCATTGTAGCCAGAAAGGCAAGCATCATCCTCCCTCTTGAGAGCTTTTTAAGGGCTGGGAAAAGGCCCATAGCTAGGTTACCCCTTAAGGCACCGGCAAAGAAGGAACATCAAATGAGAGAAACATTCATCTTTAATGTAACCTGAACTTTCAAATCCTCAAATCTAGAAGGAAGCTATTTTGATTCTAGAATATATATAAGGTTTGTGTCATTTTGAAAAATAAAATTTTAATTTGAGTTTTATTTTGGGAATGGGATACCATAATTCTTTAGTTCTTAAGGCGCTGAGGCTCTTCTTAATCTGCCCTTAATTGTGTTTTCCTTACTTCTATGTCCAGAGCCTTGTACTGGATCTGGCACAGAGACTGTGCTTAGTCAAGTTCTATTGCATGAATTAATAAATGGATGGAAGACTTGTAGGGTAGAATGAAGTGCTGGGTAAGGAGCAAAGATGGGAGTTGGGGGAACTCTGCTCTGGTGTCCCTAGAGATTTGCTGTAATTGCCATCTATGCTGTCTTGTCTTTGATTGCATCAGTTTCGCCTGTTTTATCTGGTTTCATTGTCATTCTTTCCTTTCTGCATAAAGTGTTTCCCTTCTCTATTGAGCATATGAGCTAGTAATTCCTTCTTATAAGGGTCATTTTGCAAACCAACTGCTTTGTTCTGTGTCCCTGGCACTCAGGGTCTCCTGGGGAGCCTTGGCTTTTCTGTGGGCTTGCAGCATTTCAGTAACTGCTTTCTCCTTGTAACTGCTATCATTCCCTTACACCGTTTTCACCCAGACCTGTAACAGAGAGATGACTGCAGATTGTTCCCATAAATAGTATCAATCTCTTCACCTTCTGGAACTTCTTCATCTTGTACTCTTGAGATAGAGTCCAGCTGGCTGGGTGTGAATGTGCTTTGTTTGTGCCAATCCAGTCTCGGCAAGTATTTTCATCAAATTAGAGGCTGCAATTGCTGACTGCCAGAGCATCCTTGGTAACAATATTTTTCTGGTTGGGAGGTGTGAGTTGTGCTCTGGGGCCTTTATGCAAGAGCGTACAGTCCTAGTTTATTGCTGTTTTTATTGGAAGATGTCTTTGGATCGGGGCATACCTGACTATGTCTGGGCAAGAGAGCACTTGGTCCCATTTGAATTTGTTGCTAGAATCTAGGACCAGCCTTGGGCAGACTTATACAATAGGTATAAGTTATAACCCAAGTAAGACTAAGCTCTACTCAGCCCTGTCTCAGCACGGTCACATCCAAAGGAAATCCAAATCTGATTCCTGAAAAGTATGGTAAGTCTTCACTGAATTATCTTAAGGGTGTGTCTCTCCTAAAGTCTCACACTTTTCAGGAACTCCTCCAGTCTTCCTTTTCTCTCTGAAACTCCTCCACCTTCATACATGCTCTTTATTACCTCCCCACTCTCAGGGAATTCAGGGTGCTAGTTGTTTTTTTTTTTTTTAATTTTAGCTCACATAACATAAAATTAACCATTTTAAAGTGTACATTTCAATGGCATTTAGTACATTCACAATATTGTACAACCATCAGCTTTATCTAGTTCCACAATTTTTTCATTGCCCAAAAGGAAACCCTGTATCCATCAAGCAGCCACTCCCATTCCCCGCTACACCTGTATTTTCAAAAAGCTCCCAAGGTGATTCTAAGCAGGGTTGAGAACCATCAGTATGAAGCAATCTAGTCTCCCCTGGGGCTTCCCCTACTGACATCTCCACTCTTTACCCCGGTGGGCTAAGTAGAGAAGCCAAAGATCCTCCTTAGAAATGTGAGGGCAAGTTCTGTTTTTAGTCCCAGTCACGTGGAAACCCTATTCCTCCTCTTTTAGTGTTTTTCTCCCTCTCCTGTCCCACCCACCTATATCCCACTCTCATGGGCCCTTACTCTTAAGCAGCTGTTAAACAAGTCCATCCTGGTGTCAGCTGACAAGACCTCAGGATCCCTGGAGTGTTTGCCTTTTAATTGAGGGAAAAGCCTTTCAGACTCAGAGGAACCTCTCTCTAGTGATACCCTCAGGTACTAGACAGATGGGGAGAGAAAGGGACTATTTTGGGAATGAAGGAGTCTTTCTGTTTCTCCTTTACCTGTGAGTGAGGCATATGGTGAAAAAAGTATGCGTTTGAAGTTGGAAGATAGTGTGGTCCTAGGTACAAGTTACTTAATCTCTCAGAGCCTGTATTCTCACCTGAAAAATGAGGATGATAATGATAATACTGACCTCAAAGGGTTGTATTTCAATAAATTGCAGCCTCAGAAACTGATTCTGATTAAAAACAGGTTTATTGAAAGGATATTGGTTGGCTCGCAGAATTGCTGGAAGCGTTGGAAAATCAGAGCTTATACACAGATAGAACAATGCTCCAAAACGAGCAGCGGAATTTGCTGCTACTGTCACCAGGTACCAACTGCTGCAGCTTGTCCCCCTACCACCACTGGCACTGGGAGCTGGATGTTCTTTCTGTTTCCTCTGTCACCCCAGAAATTGTACGTTGCTGCCACCCTCACCCACCACAGCCAAAAAGAGTTATCCACAGTCTCCGCTTCTTTGTGTCACTGGCTCCCAGTTCAAAGTCCGTCACAGGTTCATCTGCTTGACCAAACCGAGGCTATGAGCCCACGTTCCAGGAGGCATTTTCAGCCTGAATAGTAGGAGACCCTGCCCTCCACCGAGACCCCTAAGATAGAGGGTCCCCCAAATGAGGGGAAGGGGTTCAGATACTGGACAGCCAAAAATAAGGACAAATATTCCTTTTCCAAATTGTGAGGATTAGTGAGACAAACTGCAGATTGTAAACTCTAAAGCCCTGTGCGGGGCTCAGTTATCAGCACTTTGTACACACTGTTACTTATTTCACTGTGTTACAGCACTTCCTCTTCCTTCTCCCTTTTTTCTTCTTTCACATGCCCCCACCCCCATCCCCGGACAGGGCACACAGATACGCCTCATAAATGTTGAGTGAATAAAACATTCTGCTGCTTTCACTTGGTTGGTGAAGCAGGTTGGTATTGACCGGCTGTCTCCCCAGCTTCCATCCCCCCTTCTGCCTTGCCATAGGCCCTAATTTCCATTTGGGGAACCATGTAATTCTTGGGAATCAGATTCCACCCCCGGCCCCAGCAATGGAGTTCACATCCTAAGCCAAGCCAATCAGCATACTCCATCTCCCTGGCCATAGTGATTGGTTCAGGGTTAGGCATATGACCTAAGCTGATCCAACATGAGTGTAACTCAGCAAAATCGATAGTACAAGGGCATCCTCTGTTTGTTGCTGAGCATGAAAAGAAAGCATGTGGCTTTAGGACCTTCTGGCATGTGGCTTTAGGACCTTCTGGCAGCCCTCTTGGGACCACAAAGGGAGTCAGACTTAGAATAAAGTGAACACTGTAGAAGGCAACGTCAAGGGACAAGAAGAAAGCAGGTGCCTGGTAACCATTTAGCCACAGGATAAAGCTATGCCTAAATCCAGACGTCTCCTTTGGACTTCTCAGTGATATGAGCCAATACATTCCATTTATTATTCAAACTAGTATGAGTCAGGTTTTCTGATATGTACAACCGAAAGTAACTGATACCTGCTTCCCTCCTTCTTTGCCTCGTGAGAATAGAACTGCTGTCCATTTGGTGCTGGCAAATAGTGAGTTTTTTTGAAATACTGATCAAAGTCATTGTCATGGCCTCAGGTTTGGGCAGCAGCATGTCTATGCCCTAGAATCAGGCCTGACTAAAATTTAAATAGAATGGGCCTACCTAACCATGGGCAATTTTTGAAAGTGATTTCAATAAACATCTTTCATTTCTCTTTGGCCTGGAAAGATAAGGACTCTGAGGAAGTAAGACCAAACTCTGTAAAAACCAAAACAAACCAACAAACCCTTCTGTTCCATGTCTCATTAGCAGGTCCAGATGACATGTTAAAAAAACTGCTGGTCCCTATTAAGTGTCAATGGCTGAAAACTATTACTCTCCAGTTCTCTCTCCCACTCTTTGAGATAATTATTTCACATCTTTCTCTCTTTCCTCAAACCTCCAATACCACTACAACATCCTATTCTCAACTGATGGCTACAACATCCCATTTCATTAAGAAAACAAAAGCAATCAGCAGAGAATACCACCAGCTCCCAACATGTCACATACCCACTTAATTGTACTTATGCCCATACATTCTGCCTTTCCACTTGTGACTACAGGTGAAGTGTCTGTGCTCCTACTTAAGACCAAGCCTCCAGTGGTGTATTAGATCCTATGCCCTCTCAAAGGCTTGGCTCCAGCAATTCTCCCTCCTCTCTAATGCATCATTAAAGTTTCCCTCTTTACTAGATCATTCCCATCAGTATATAAACAATCTGTAGTTTCTCCCATCTTAAGAAAAAAACCCAAAGCCCCCAAAACTCTCTTGGCCTTCCATCCCCATTCAGCATTGTCCCATTTTTCTACTCTCCTTTATAGACTCCTCAAAAGAATTATTTCACCAACTCCACTTCATTACCTTCTAGTCTCTCTTGAACCCACTCCATTCAGGTTTTCCCTGCACCATTCCACGGTAACTGCTCTCATAAAGGTCATCAGTAAAGGGATTTCCCTGGCGGTCCAGTGGTTAAGACTCTGTGCTTCCACTGCAGGGGTGCAGTTTCCATCCAAAAAGTAAAAAAAAAAAGTCATCAGTAACCTCTGCATTGCTAAATCCAATGCTCAATTCAATTTAGTTCTCATCTCAAAGAGATTTTTCTCCTGCCTTCCTTGTCTTGGATACTGGCAAGGCCATCTAATCTGGTCATCCTCACTAGTTGTGAAGTCATCTTTTACTTCTTCTTCCCTCTTATCCAAGCAGTTGCTAAATCTTGTCAACCCAATAACCCAAATATCATTCTAAATTATCTTCTCTTTTCTGTCCTCACTAACCTTGCCAGAATCAGCTCTTGTCTGGATGGCAACTGCGTTGTTTTTTTTTTTTTTTTTTGCCATGCCACGCGGCTGGCAGAATCTTAGTTCCCCGACCAGGGATCGAACCTGTGCCCTGAGCAGTGAAAGTGTGGAGTCCTAACCACTGGACCACTAGGGAATTCCTGGCAACTGCTTTTAAGTCTGCCCCACACAGCTCCTGGAATTCTGTTGCTAAAGCACGGATATGATCCACACCACTCTCTTCATAAACAGCTCTGTAAGTTTTTCATTTGCTGTGGAATAAAGCAAAACCCCCTTAGCATAATATTTAAGGCTTTTCATCATCTGGCACCATCCTACCTTCATAGCTACGGATCCAGCTGCTCCTCCCAACACATCTTATATTCCAGCCACCATTACTGCATGCTTCTGTCCCTCTATCCTCACTGGCCCCTCTGCCTGGAGTGTTCTTTTCTCCATTTTTTTTTTTTTCCTGTTTGAGAATTCTTCGTATTAAGCACAATAAAAATAATGATGATTTCTGAAAATCTCTTATATGCCATGTATCAACTATTACATTAAATATTATACATGTATTATCTCATTTAATTCTCAGAAAAATGAAATAACTTCCCCAAGTTAAAACAGCTAGAAAATGGCTGATCTAGGATTTGAACTCAGTTCATGATCTAACAGTATTGATGAAGTTTTCTCTGACTCCTCATCACAATTAGTTGCTTTTTCCTCTGTGTTCCCATAGAAGGTTTTTTTTGTTTTTTTGTTTTGTTTCATTTTGTTTTGTTTTAGTTCATTACAAAGAAGCAGTTTTATCATAGAGTAAACACACAGACTCTGAAGCCAGACTCCCTGAGTTTGAGTCCTGGATCTGTGGCTTGCCAGCTGTGAGATCTGGTGCCTCAGTATATTTATTTATCTTTGAAATGGGAAAGATAATAGTACCTATCTCAGGATTGTTGTGAAGATTAAATGCATCAACCAACGGAAAGGGTTTAGCACAGTGCGTGTTACATAGCACTGGCCTCATGGGAATATTCTGTCCTGTCTATGTTATATCTCCCTCACTAGACTCTGGCCTCCTAGGAGAGGACAATCTTTCATTCATCTTCCAATCCTCCTGCACCCAGCACAGCAGACCTTTCACTAGATGGGTGCTCCATAAACATTTGCCAAATTGAATGTGTCAGTCTGTGGGTGTTTCTGCCAGACAGTGTGACATTTACAGGTTCATGATCTATGGTGTGCTTCAATTACCTACGAGTCTTTTTAGAAAAAGTGGTTGCTGAAGTCAGGCAGGCCATTCAAAAGCTCTGCCCTGTTTTCAAAAATCCAGGTCATTACCACTCTGCTTCTGTGAACCGGAAGCCTTTCCCCAAGTTCCCTCACTTGTGAGGCCAAGACTTTCCTTGTGGGAAGGAGAAAAGGGACACCTGTCACAAGGTTAAGATTTCTCAGGGGCAGCTGGAGTTATTTAGTTGGAGTTTTCCCCTCCAGTGAGCAGTGACGGGGTTGGGAGCTTTGGGTTTCACTTCTAACCACCAGCACGGGGTACCTGCTTAAGATGGAGACTCCAGACCCAAAAGAGGCTACAAGCACAAGGCAGGAGGCCCAGGGATTCCTGGGAGGGCGGTGGCTCAAGTTACATCACATTATTTCACTGCCTTCACACGTTTATTTATCGCCTCACTAGGTGAGGCTGCAGGAGTGAGTTGGCAGGAAGAGGCTTCAAAGGAGAGTGAAATGGTAGAAAAGGAAATATTTGATTAGAGGTTAACATGTCCCCTGGGGCTTCTTTGATTTGAATTATTCTAAAAGTGTACAGTGTAATGATTAAGTACTCTGGGGTGGGTGGGGGGAAGGGGGGAGTGGTCTCTGTACAGAGTTGGAGCTTTGTTTCTGATGAGTTGCAGCTGCTGTGTAAAAGGCACACTAAACCAAACAGGCAGGGAGGAGAAGAGGAGCTCACAGGACCAGAGTGACTGTGCTAAAGTCATCATCTTCACCTAAGCCCGTGCTTTCTCCTGTCCTACACCTCAGTGAACACCTGCAAGTTGCTTTGGCTATAACTTGAAGTCAGCCTACAACCCTCTGTCTCTCTCTGTCACCAGATCCTGTCCACTTTCTCTCCTAAAGTTCTTTCAAATCCATTTCCTTCTTTCTACCTCCACTGGCACTGTCCTTGAGGGTTCAGAGCCTCATGTCTTCTCGGATTATATCTTCCTTACAGGGTTCTCGGTCTCGAGTCTTAGGCCTTCCACTCCATTCTCCATGTTACTGTCAGAGGGATTTTTCTAAACTAGCTTAAAATCCATCAGTGGCTCTCCATGATCTTACAGATCAACTGCTCCCCAGAGCCTGGCTTGTGAAGCTCTTTGGGCTCTGGTCCTGCTTCTCTGGCTTGTGTCCTCCATACCTGTGAGCTCCTTCACAGTCCTGCTCTGCATGCAGTTCCCAGAATGTGCAGTACTTGCTCTCAAGCCTTCGGTGCTTGCTCTTCCTTCTGTCCAGAATACCTCCCTTCCTCCCCTAGTTTCTCTCTTTCTCCCTTACTCCTCCTTGGGTTGAATGAGGTTTCCCTCACCTGGGCCCCCATATCCATATTGTACCACTTATCACAAACTGTATCCAACCTCTAACTAAGCAGAGTGAATTGCTTACCAGCACATAGCTCTAGCACACAGTAGTTGCTCAGTAAAAATCCGATAAATGAATGAACTCTTTACTATTCATATTAGGGTTCAATCATAGTTCAAGGAAGGAGACTTGAATCGCCTGGCTCTGAAAGAAGGAACCAGAACAGTTATTGCAATTATGTTCTTTGTTGGGTAGAATTTCACACTTGATAAAAGGATCGTGAGGTTTTGTGTTTCTTCAAGCTAAAGTGCTTTAAGCCTACTTTAAAGACTAGTTTAAAGGCCTCTTCTCCAGATGATAAAACAGGGTATTTGTCAGCTTTGAGGCGTTCCGGAATTATACTCACCAAGCAAGTGTCTCCAGAAATGTCATACCTGCTGCTTTTCAAATGTTATTCTAAGGCCACAGTTAAAAATGTATCTCGCTCCGGAGAGGTGTGAGAGGTGGGCAAGTGAATCATGAAATGAAATCTGCCTACAGGGCTGAGACCAGCACACACAGGAACCAATGGCAGTGAAATAAACTGGGGTAACACCAAGGAAATATATCCATCAACACAAAGGGAGCCTACTACATAGCAGATTTCCACTGTACATAAAGGAGACACCTTCTTTCAACATAGAGACTAAAAACTGAAATGAGGTAGTGAGCCCTCTGCCACTCCAAGCGTCCCAGTCTCTTCAACCGATGCCGGGGCGCTGGGCGACCAACTCCGATGGAAGGGGTGCAAGGTGCAAAGGGCTGAGGCGTCTTTTGGCTCTTCCAAGGTAGATTCTTTAGAACCTTTGGATTTTTTCGAGTCCTTTGATTCCTTCGAACCTTTTGATTCTTTCAATTCTCGGTTCCAAGCGTTAAAGCGCCGCTAGGAAAAGCTGCAACAAAGATGGGAAGGAAGCTAGTGAGAGTACTCAGAGAAAAAGGGGTGAGAATTTAAGGGGTAAGCCAGAAAGAAGAGACTGACGGAGTAGAGGAGAAGCGGAGCAAACGCAGAAGGGAAACGGGGAGGAGGGAAAGAGAGCGACAGGAACCTAGACCGATGAAGAGAGTGACCAAACTCTTCCCCGAAAGGAGGAAGGCACGCCCAGAGGGAATCGGCTGCTTTAAGGACAGCCCCGCCCCTCGGCGTGACGCCACAGCAGGACCGCCCGCGATTGGCTGCGGCCCGGAGGGCGGGATGGGGTTGCTAGGAGCGGAGGGGATCCGGCTGGCCAAGGCCTCCCGGAGCGCGGAGCCGCGGGAACGGAGTCGGCGTTTGCAGCGCTGCTGGAAGATGGCGAGAGGCTGGGACGCGCGGCCGCCCTGGCGGCCAGGGCGCGTCCCGCTGCTGCTGTGTCTGCTGTTGCTGCTGCTGCTGCGGAGCCCAGCCCGGGCAGCGCACATCAAGAAGGCGGAGGCGACGACGACGACGACGAGCGCGGGCGCCGAGGCGGTCAAGGGCCAGTTCGACCACTACTACCACGAAGAGGAGCTGGGCTTGGCGCTGAGGGAGGCGGCGGCCGCGGGGCCCCCAGGCCTGGCCCGCCTCTTCAGCATCGGCAGCTCGGTGGAGGGCCGGCCGCTGTGGGTGCTGCGCCTCACGGCCGGCCTGGGGCCGCCGCCTTCTGACGGCGACACGGGGCCCGACGCGGCGGGGCCGCTTCTGCCCGGCCGGCCGCAGGTGAAGCTGGTGGGCAACATGCACGGCGACGAGACCGTCTCGCGCCAGGTGCTCGTCTACCTGGCCCGCGAGCTGGCGGCTGGCTACCGCCGCGGGGACCTGCGCCTGGTCCGCCTGCTCAACACCACGGACGTGTACGTGCTGCCCAGCCTCAACCCCGACGGCTTCGAACGTGCCCGCGAGGGCGACTGCGGCTTCAGCGACAGCGGCCCTCCCGGGGCCAGCGGCCGCGACAACAGCCGTGGCCGCGACCTCAACCGCAGCTTCCCGGACCAGTTCAGCACCGGTGAGCCCCCGTCCCTGGACGACGTGCCCGAGGTGCGCGCCCTGATCGAGTGGATCCGCAGGAACAAGTGAGTGTCGTCCTCCCTCCACCGCCGCCTCCTCCCCCCCGCCACCCTCCCCATCCAAGTGAGCCTCCAGAGCAGAGGCTGGGTCCGGCACTCAGTAAGCGCTCCAACGGTGCTCTCAGGCCTAAGGGACGGGGGTAGTGAGGGCGGAGAGCGACACCCCGTGACGGGGACAGGGCCCAGGCCGCTTAGCCTCCTGTCCCGCTAATTGTCCGAGAAGCGCTGCCTAGAGGCTGTCATTTGTTCAAAGGATGCAGAGAGCGCTGTTTGGCTGGAGGGGAGACTCTTTTCTAGCATTCTGGCCCCTGTTCTCACAGGATCGTAGAATATGAGCGACGGAACAGACATTAAGGATGACCTAGGTCAGCTCACTTATTTTATACATAAACTGACAAGATTACGATTATCTTATTACTACAGGCACTGTGCTAAGCCCTTTCCGTGGACTGCATGATCTCAGTTTATGTTGGCCACAACCTGATGAGACAGACAGCATTAACATCCCTGTTCTCTAGCTGGGACTTCAACTCACGCATTTAGTCAGTGCTCTTAACAGGCATGGAGGGAGACTGTAGCCTAGAAATGGCAGATGACACTCCCAGGGTCTTCTTCTTGGTTATTTAACAGAAACTGGTTCTCTTACAGTCTTTACCTCTGACTCAGCTATGGAGCATATAGATATGGCTGGTTGGAGAACTTGTACAGATCTGGAACCTTCATCTGTAAGCAGCTTCATTTTAAACTCTGAAGGGTTTCTGCTGCCACTTGTGCACATTATTAGTGGGCCAAGGCCAAATGGCTAATGGTCACACTTAATAGACACCTTAAGTGTTAGTAACCGCTCTGTGAGATTTAAAAACTTAAAAGAAGCACGAGGACCTGAAGAAATTGGTGTATAACAAGAAAATATTATAAATATATATATGGTGTGTTTATGTACCCAGTTAAACCTTACAGGAATTGTTTCTACTGGCAAAATGTGTGTGGGCTGCAATAATATGGGTCGTCTCTGTGGAGAAGGTAGAACTTGAACTGAGTCTTGAGAGATGGGTAGGATTTTCAGCAAAAAGGTGGAGGAGAGGAATAAAGGAAGAAGGAACTTATTCCAGATGGAATAATATCTGAAGCGACCATGCACCTCTTCCTTTTGTCAAGCATCGGCTTTGCCAGCATATCCCCATTTTTGTGTCTTCAGAAGGCTTGTGAAGCAATTAATCTTTCCATCCTGATTTGAAGAAGATATCTGAGTGACAGATAAGATACAAGCAATAATGAACAAAGAAGTTTCCCTGTAGGACTTGGAATCATCTCTTCTACAAGGTTCAGCATATATAGCAGACCTTGAAAAATTCATGGCCATTATGACAATTCTAGATTCTTTTTATCTCCTACCTTTCACTTTACTCCTTCTGAGATCCCTTGTAGGTATTAATTTCACATACGCTTTCTGGGAAGATTTTTCCTTTAAAGATAATGGTGTTGGGACTTCCCTGGTGGCGCAGTGGTTAAGAATCTGCCTGCAAATGCAGGGGACGCAGGTTGGAGCCCTGGTCCGGGAAGATTCCACATGTCGCAGAGCAACTAAGCCCGCAAGCCACGACTGCTGAGCCCGCGTGCCACAACTTCTGAAGCACGCGCACCTAGAGCCCGGGCTCCGCAACAAGAGAAGCCACTGCAATGAGAAGCCTGTGCACTGCAACGAAGAGTAGCCCCGGCTCACCGCAACTAGAGAAAGCCCAAGTGTAACAATGAAGACCCAACACAGCCAAAAATAAATAAATAAATTTAAATAAAATAAAAAATAAAAAAATAAAGATAATGGTGTCAGGACCTCTGAACATTTACATAAGAAGTGTGGCTTTAACGTACAGCCTATTGTCAGAAGCTGTGATGGCCAGGGCCTTTCTGAGATGATATATCAAATTCACTGTTTGCATTGCTTAAAGGACACGTTTAAAAAGCCCCATCATGACCTTTGCAGGGATGTAAATTCTGTGAGTAGATTTTTCTATTCAGTATTACTTCTGCTGTGACCAAAAATAAAAATGATCTTTGTCTTGGTGCAAGTCACCTTGAGACTATACTGAAAGCTTTAAACTTTAAATCTAGGACCAAAAATGTGCTCTTTGGATAACTCTTTCATATCACCAGTATTTAATGATTAAAGTTATGGTCTGGGCTGGCTAGTTCAATGATAGGAGCTTGTGAAGATTTTAAAAGCTCATCTGTGTCAGTTGGCTCTATTTTGCGGCTATGGACTACCCTAACCATATCTGCCCTCTTTTCAAATGTAACTCTAATCAGAAGGGAAAGTAGGTGAGTGTATAGGGTGAAAAGTACATCCTTCCATCCTCAATCATAAATAACTCAAGATGCATATTATTTAATGATTAATCAGTAACAAGGGACATTGATATGTGAATAAAGTAAAAAAAAAACAAGCACATACACGATTTGAGATTGATTCCTAAATATATAGAGTCAGCTTTATGGATAGGAAATTCTAAAACCACAGACATCCGTCTGTAGAGGGAAATTACCTTTTTCAATGTATTTTGTGAAATAAATCATTTGAATAATTTCTTGATATCCTATTCACCCAGCTGTATTAGAAATAGATTTTTGTTGTTGTTTTGGATATGTAACAATTTGACTCATTTCCTCCTGCTTGGGAAAGTGGAGTTTATTTTCTTTGTTTCACTTTACACTTCATCCAATCCGTGATTTTGTACTACTGATAATTGACTCATCTGCTTAAGAAAATATACAAGATTTTAACTCCATCATTAAAATAAAGATTTTATAGTTTACTTCACCCTCATATTTTTGGCACAGTTCTTTAATTAAATATACCTGCTTAAACTTTAATAGGAGATTAGCATATAAATGATTTTTTGGGTATATTTGTGAAAAGCATTATCATGTTGTTGGGGTAGGTGTATAGCTACAATTTCCTGAAACCTTTAGAATTTAGTTTATCAGACATCAAGTTTTCTTAATTTTTTAAAGTTATTTACAGGGTTCTCTGGGGACCATAATAAAGTTAACGTGGAGATTGACTTTTTAATATTTACAGACTCTTGTTTATAATTTTTATGATATATTTACCAGCTACTTTAAATCTTATGCAAGGAATGATATATGATATTGAAGTCAAGTGTGAGAAACACTTAAGAGAATTGATTTGATTGGAAACCATAAAATACCTTTCAAATAAAATTGGATCGATATACAAAGTTGGTTTGACAAAGACTAAAAGAAATAATCTTACAACCACTATAATAGATATCACTTTCTTTTGAAATCACCCTTACCGGAGTGGCATTGGTGCTTTTAAAACTATGTGAGTAGAGTAAGGAAAATCTAATAATTTAATTTTATCACTCAAGTAGATTGCAAATATTTCATTGTTCTAAAAGTATTTGGTTAGGCCATTTTAACAGTATTTCTGAGAAGTGTTAGAAGAAATGTCAAACAAAGTGAAAAACAGCATTTATTAGAGAATCTTGGAATTTAAAATTTTAATTGAACACGTATAAAGTAACATGCTTCACTTATTTAGAATATTCAGTTATCCTTTTTTTTTCCCCACTAGACTATGAATGCCATGAGGGCATTTTTTTGTATTTGTTTCTTCACTGATACATTCCTTAGTGCCTAGAACATTTGGCTTACAGTTGACACTCAAGAAAATTTGTTGCTCAGTTGATTGTCTGAACTGGGCCAGCCTTCTTGTAACTTTCCCAAAGTCAGAGTGGGGTGGTGGTGGGGAAGTACTTAAATTATTTTAGGCATAGAAACCAAAAAGCAAATTGTTAATAACTTGCTATGGAGGAGGGATGGGTAAATTGGAGTTAGAATAGATGCTTAGTTTTTGTTTCTGTAACATTGTAGCATTGGAAGTGGTGAGTAGAATGATAGTCTGTAAGGCAGTGATTCCCTAAGCAGGATGCTGGATATCTTCAAAGGAGTGAACATTCATTGAGCAGGTGCTATAAAGCAGTCATTGTGCTGGAAGATAATTGTACATGTATTATCTTATTTAATTCTTGTAACAATCCTGGGAGGCAGGTAGCATTAATCCCCATTTTACAGATGAGAGAGAAACTGGGGTTCAATGGATTTAGAGGCAGCAACTTCTCCTGATCATGTTACTAGTGAGTGACATGTCTGTGAAACCAAATGTTCTTACCCATATTTGCCTGGTTTTAAAGCCTGTGCTATTGCCACTATACCAAATGGCATTCCCCTCTGGTATCTAGAACTGTGCTAATTTTAATTATATAAAACTAGTCTTCTTTCATAGTCTATTCTGGTGTTTAATCACTGTCTTTATCAGCTAAATTCTGTCTTCTGATGAATAGATTCTGTGTTACAAGTAATTTTCATTGTTTGACCTCCTCTGGGAGGTACTGATCATACTTAACATTTCAAATTAAACATATCATAGACTTAATTTTCTTTCAGACATGTAGAAAGAAATGTTATATATCAACCCCCTTTAGAATTACTGTAGGTCAGTTTATTTCAGCCACAAAAAGGCAGAAGCAAAATATCATAATTTTGAGTGCAAAGAGAAAAGTGTTTAATCTCCACTCATAGTAATGGTTTGAACTGAGTGAAAAATGTATAAATAGGACTTCGGCATGTTTTTGCCTTTACCTTTTACCGTGAAAGGCATTCTTCAGTATTTCTATATCTATAAATTTGACCAAATTGTAAATGGGTTCGCTTAGAAGTATCAATAAAAATGCAAAAAGTTTAAAACGTTTCTTTTATAGAAACAGCCTTGTCTCCATGTCAGTTTATTTTTTAATGGTCCAACCAGGAACCTTGCACCTAGAAAGAGAGCTGCTTTTACAGTGATGCAATGTGCTGTATTGTTTTTATCTGAAAGCAGCTCAGGTCTTTCCCCCCCCCGAATTTTCTCAACTATGGCTTCTCTCCTGAAAATGTGAATTTAGTGTACTGTGAAAATGGAATGAGGCAAAGCACATCCTGTTTTAAATTAGACTCCCTATCTTAAAAATTCTCTCTGGACAGTAATATAAAAAGCATGAAACTTACTAACCTAACTCGTATATTCAACAAATATTTATTTATGCCAGCCACGCTTTCTATGAAATTAACACAATATGAAGTACAAGAATTAGATTGAACTCTATGAAATTGTCATTTTTGTAGGTCAAAACATGGTTGAATAGTGGCAAGTTCATATTGTTCAACTTAATACATGATTTTACAGTTCCCTGACTAAGACGTCTCCTGAAACATTAATTTACACTGTGTTATTCCGCTATTTTTTTCAGTGATGGGGAAATTATTTAAAGTTATTTGAAGTTAACTTGGACTGTAAAAACTGTTTGAAATTTATTGAGTTAATAATACTTTCTTTCCATTTTCTTTTTTTTTTTTTTTATTGTTGTTGGTCTGTTTTAACAGCTGATAGAGTTGTCTTCTACGTGTCAAGAGGAATATCTAAGTTCATTTATGAAAGATGTAGAATTTTAAAATACATGTTTTCTGTGCCCTTTAAAAAGTGATATGTGATTTGGTTGTGTTTTCAAAGGTTTGTGCTTTCTGGAAATCTGCATGGTGGCTCGGTGGTAGCAAGCTATCCTTTTGATGATTCTCCAGAACATAAGGCTACTGGAATCTATAGCAAAACCTCAGATGATGAAGTATTTAAATACTTGGCAAAAGCCTATGCTTCAAACCACCCCATAATGAAAACTGGTGCCCCTCATTGTCCTGGAGATGAAGATGAGACTTTCAAAGATGGGATCACAAATGGTGCACATTGGTATGATGTGGAAGGTATGTAAAGCCTTGAATTTGCTATATTTTCCCCCATGTTCATTTAGCATTCCTAAGTATACTCTGGTGGAAAGAGGAAATTTCGAGAAATTCTGATTTTTTATTTTTGGCCGCGCTGCACAGCATGTGGGATCTTAGTTCCCTGACCAGGGATCAAACCTGCGCCCCCTGCATTGGAAACGCAGAGTCTTAACCACTGGACCACTGGGGAAGTCTGAATTCTGATTTTTTAATCTTTTTTTTTTTAATTTTGAAAATTTCAAACCCACAGTAAAATTGAAAGAAAACTACATGAACACCTGTATATCCTTCATTTAAATTCACCAGCTGTTATCTTACCCCAAATGTTCCCCCTCCTAACCCTTCTCACGCGCGCACACAAACACACACACTCTTTTGCCAAATGATCCAAAAGTAGGTTGCAGATTTCATGACACTTCACCTGTAAATACCTCCCAAGTATGTATTTCCTAAGTACAAGGACATTCTCTTGTATAACCCATGTACCGTTATTGTAACTGAGAAATCAACAGTAATTCAGTACTATCATCTCACATGCTGTTCATAACTCAAAATTCCTCTGTTATCCCCCAAATATCTCTTATAGCTCCTTTTCTTCCAGATCAGATGCAGTCAAGGCTCCAGCATTGCATTTGGCTCTTGTGTTTTTTTAGTTTCCCCCATCTAGAAGAGTCATGTCAACAGTCTCTTTTCTTAATGATGGTGAAACTTCTGAAGTGTCCAGGCCAGTTGTCCTACAGAACGTCCCATATTCTAGATTTGCTGCTTTCTTCCTGATAAGATCATCAGGTCAAAATTTCCAGCAAGATCATTATATCAATCACATCAGGAGACACATAAAGTCAGGCTGCAAGTGGCCAAGTTGGACAGCTTGGTTAATGTGGTGACCACCACTTCTCTCCATTTTACATAAAGGCACATTTTCCCTTTGTATTTTAATATGTGGGATGATTGTGGAATGCTGTTTTTTAAAAATTGTGGTTGAAAAAAATGTATATGTCATAAAATTTGACATTTTAACCATTTTTAAATGTAGAATTAAGTGGTATTAATTACCGTCTACTTACAAAACTTTAAAAATACCAGACAGAAACTCTGTAACCATTAAGCAAAAACTCCCTATTCCCCACTCATTTCCCACCCGCCCCCCCAGCCGCTGGTAACTTCTAATCTCCTTTTTATCTCTGTGAATTTGCCTATTCTAGATATTTCATATAACTGGAGTTAACATATTTGTCCTTCTACATCTGGCTCATTTCACTTAGCATAACGTTTTCAGGGTTCATCCATTTTGCAGCATGTATCAGAACTTCATTTCTTTTTATGGCTGAGAAGTATTCCATTGTATGTATATATTACATTTCATTTATCCAGTCATCCATTGTTTCCACCTTTTGGCTACTGTGAATAATGCTACTATGAATGTTGGTGTACAAGTATCTACTTGAGCCCTTGTTTTCAAATCTTTTCAAATACTCAGGAGTGGAATTGCTGGGTCATATGGTAATTCTGTATTTAGCTTTTTACACAGTGGCTGTACTACTTTACATATCCACCAGCAATTTCTCATGGAATGCTATGTTTATGTTAAAGTAAGCTTGAATTGTTTACCTTTTCTTTTAAATGTTATAAAAACAGCTATTGTTCTTTTTAAACTTTTGGTATCCTTTGAATAATGACTTTTTCATTTTTATGAACAGGCTTAGACAATTTAATTAAGAGTAATCAGAAGGAACAAGTCAATCTATGGAAAAGTCATCAGTATAAACTTTTTTCTCTTCTTAGAATCTGCTCACGGTGAATGCCTTAGGTTTCCCCTTACCTTTTTATTGGCAGTTAGTCACATTATAAAGTATGTTACGACGTTTCTCTTGATGTGCCTTCATATAAATATTTGAATAACTCTTTGACTTTTTATGTCAAGCCAAGTGTACCCAAATTGGGTGCTAAGTTTGAGGACTTGATGCTTTCTAGAGTCTTCTTATTCCCGTATAGTTTCTACCAATGTTTCTTATATGTAACTAGTGATTTGAACTATTTAGAAAGGGCTTTGAAATATTTAGAAGCCAAACTTTCTGCCCAGAACAATTAGAGGTGGTTTGAAAATCATTAAAAAATTTTAAAGATAAGGGACGTACTTTAATGTTTAATCTAATTTCAATCTTTAGCAAATATATTTCTTTTTTTTTCTTTCTTTCTTTTTTTTTTTTTTTTTTTGTGGGATCTTAGTTCCCTGACCAGGGATTGACCTTACACCGTCCGCAGTGAAAGCACAGAGTTTTAGCCACTGGATCACCAGGGAATTCCCTTTAGCAAGTATATTTAATAAAACCTGATTTCATGAACTAGTGGTTTTGTGATGTAGTCAAGTTGCTTCATTATTTGAGATACTATTTAAAATAATGGACTAAAAAAATAATTAAATTTTCATTTTTGGAGAAAGTTGTAAAAGGTTAGAAAGTAGTTTCTAATTGACAAATGATTAAGGAAGGTAAATATATGTTATACTATTTAAAAAGTAAGTGTGCTTCCTTCACAGTAAGATTATTTGGTTAAGCCAGGCAATGGGTTTTTCTGAGTCTTCAGACATCTAAAGGAGCTAAATTTTGCTGTTGCCATTATTATTGTTTTTATGAGCATCTACTTCTCTCCTGTTTTAGCTGGATGGTCAGGCATATTTTATTTCTACAATAGGTAGCTTATATCTCTTACTGCCTTAGCAATATTGAACAGTTTCGGTAGTTTCTTTTGTGTGTGTGTGTTTTAATGGCTTTATCAAGGTATAATGGACATACAATAAACTGGACACATTTAAAGTGTACAATTTCATAAGTTTCAACATATATGTGCACCCATGAAACATAAGTATTAAGTTTCAGTAGTTTCAACAGGGTAAATTCATCATTTGTCTTTTACTGGACTGCGATAAGATGTTGTGAAACCTTGTGACTAGGCATATATTCAGACCCGGATGTCCTGGAGTAACTTGACCGACATTTATGTGATGCATTTAGAAATTCTAACTCAAAGAAGTATAGACTTTTAGAGCTGAAAATGAATATGTTGATCTAGTCCAACCCTTTTGTTTTATAGGAAATCAAGGCCTTAGAGAAGAAATAACTGGTGCGGAATCATTTATTAACCTAGCAAATATTTACTGAGCACCTGCCACATCCCATACACTATATTAAGTGATGGGGTACAGTGTGAGCAAAACAGAAACAATTCCTGCTCTCGGGGATCAGATAGTGTATTAGTAGTGGGGGATGTGAGGTAATTTGACCCCCACCACCTTCACCTTCATTGCCAGGGTTGATTCAGCATATCTAGCTGCCTACGTGGGTGGCCTTGCTTCTCTCAACATGTCTCTCAAACCTCAGGATCCATCTAGGGAATGACTATCCTAATAAGGCCTGTGAACAGTCGTGCTCCTCTGCTAAAGCCTGTTATTGTGAGAGCCTAAGCTGAACTTATTCACGGGGCAGGCCTTCTTCTATTTTTTTTTTTTTTAACCACAATGTGCTGATTTGTATGCCTTTTGTTTACCATTCTTTATTATTTTCTTTCTTCATGGTTTTGAAGACATTATAGAAATCATATGATGGTTTAATATGTTTATTCCAAAGCAAACCTAATGAAACTGAATTATAGTTTCAGTCAACTTTTAAGAATTGCCCTCTTTCAACTTACAGAAATTTTTAAAAGGGCAAGTAACCACCTAGAAAGAGAAGAGAGCTATGAAATGTGACCAGATAACATATCTGTAACTAATTCAGGTTTTTTTGTGCGACTTTAAACTCCTTTGATCATGTGGGCAGCCATTCTCTGCATAAAGTGGAGGTCAGACTGAGCAACACTAATGTGCTCTGAATACTGAGGTATGTTTGGCTTTAAGCAGACTGCTGACAGAAAGGAAAGAGCCCGGGGAAAATAATTACCAAACTGTTTTGAACAGCATAAAAGGTTAGATTTGGTCCACAAATGGACTGAAAAGCTTATTCTTGTGCAGCATTTTCTGTGTCATTAAATAGGGCATTATGTCCTAATTCTTATGACACCAGGAAATTGGAATCTATGTAAAATAAAAAAGAATCAAATGGACGGTACAGAACTGAAGAAATATAATATCTGATATTAAGAAATCGACAAATCCATAAATACAGTAGGAGATTTTAAACATGCCTTTCTCAGTAATTGTTAGATCATGAAGACAAAAATATCAGTAAGGACACAGGGGATTTAAATAACGTAAACCAATCTGACCTAATGAACATGTACAAAATACTGTCCTCATATCTAATTTTCCTGCAGAGTCTGTTTACTAATCCAAAGTGTATATTGGTCACACTTAAGGTAGATGTGTCTAGTTCTACTAGTGCTTGTGTTAATTTTTGTTTTAAAAATTACGTATTAAAAGCAAACTAGCAAACACACTAAAACTTAAAGCGTTCTTATATCTTTGCTTGTTTCACATTTTAATTGGAGCAAGTCTAAACTTTTCACAGTCTGACTCAAGCCTACATTTGTAGTCTTCTCTCCTACTTTTCACCTACCACTGAATGACTTGTCCTTCCTGCAAAATGTGAACCTTCACATACTGGGCTATTCTCTGTCTGGAATGCTTTTCTCCAGTTCAGCTGTAACCTTCTCTGAAACCTCCCCTGTAGTAACTGTCACTCTTACCTTCCTAGAACATTTTGTTTAACATCAGTGTAATGCTTATCTACTTATGTTGTTAGTTTTTTGTGTCTCCTGCTAGAGTGTGAATTCTTTGATAAGGACAGTGTGGTGCTATGCATTTTGTAGTTATCTTTATACAAGATGTATTGGCAGGGAAAGGGTCCTACAGGAAGTGAGACTAGGGAGGTTTTTACGGTTATTTGGAGTAAGGTCTTTTTTTGGAGATACGGGCTTTATCTAGAGGGATGCCATGGGAATGAAAAGGGAGTATGAGATATATAAGAAATTGTGCAAGAAGAGTTGCAGAATTGACCGTCAGTTAGATAGTAGAACAGAGTGTCAAGGCAAAGAAAGACTTAAAGATATAACTTGGAGATTTTGAGCCTGGATAAGTAAGAATGATAATGGAAATGGGAAAAAACTAATTGGAAGGGGTGTGTGTGTGTGTGTTTGTGTGTGTGTGTTTTCTCTTTAGATGTGAGAAGAGTGAAAATTGGAGGTGAGGTGGTACTGGATGTACTAGTTATAAATACTTGATGTACAGTTGGGAGATAGGCTCTGGAGCTTGGGAAAGAGGTCAAGATTTTAAAGAGATTTAGGCATTATGAGATATGTGGAAAGCATATGGCAGTGTGCCTGATTTTGAAAGTTGAATTGATATTGTTTCCTAGCATCATTTAATTGCTTGGAGCCAGAAATTCAACTAGGGAAAAAAAAAAAAAATATATATATATATATATATATATGAACAGATGGGTGCTTTTTCATCTCCACTTTCATCTCCAAAGTGAATGTACTTCTGGCATTTTGTACTGGGATGTTTTCTTTAAGCAATGCCAACAGTTTAGATATTCTCAGCCTGTTCATATTTTAAGAATATTATTGATAATCAAATGTGCATTAATAAAGGGCTTTTGGTTTTATCTGATCTTGTACGTTAAGGAGCTAGTTGGATCTTTCTTCCTTTCTCTCTCTCTCTCTTTTATCTGAGTGCCACCTCATTTAAAAGGAAAGCCAAAACTTAAAATGATACTCAAACAGAATTTTTTCTTCTGCTTGAGTCATAAGTTTGTTTGTTTTAGTAAACTGAAGTATAGCCTCATATAAAAATCTAACCTTTAGGAGCAGTGTGCTTGTATATTTTGTAATGTAATAGTAGACTTTCATCAAGGTTGAGAACCAAACACTGTTTTAGGATATGGCCCCTAAATCTTCAGATCCAAAGTCTAAAAATTAGATGTGCTTTTTTTTTTTTTTTTTAAATACAGGTGGTAGAAAATAGGAAAGTACTTAAAAACAACAACAACAACAAAAACCCCAAAGGAAAATACAGTTCAAAGACCTGCGTGAGAGAGTGTTGACCAAGTTAGACAAAACTGAAAACAGATGCAGGACTGTGTAATGTAGTTTAACTTTGTAGAATCATATCATTAGCAAATATATATTCAGTGGGAGTGGTGAAGGAAATAGATTTTCATAAGATAAGTTGTTCAGAATATGAAGACCAAGTTCAGTTAAGATTTGGTGAAAGCAAACTTGAATTTAAAGACCAGGAATATGGGAAAAATTCTTTCAAGGGCAATCTCTGTTTTTTCCATTCATTTAATGCACATTTTCCACTTAAAAATTTTTATGACCATCATGCTCATTAGCTTTTAAAAATATCTCAAGGAGTGCAAAATTATCATTTAATAACCCACTTATCTATAAATAAATTGTTCACAAAAGTCAAAGTTGTGAGAACTTTTCACTATCCCTTGAAGTAGTTTTTTTTTTTTTAATTTTATTCCACCACATTCTTTTTTTTTTTAACATCTTTATTGGAGTATAATTGCTTTACAATGGTGTGTTAGTTTCTGCTGTATAACAGAGTGAATCAGCTATACGTATACATATATCCCCATATCTCTTCCCTCTTGCGTCTCCTTCCCACCCTCCCTATCCCACCCCTCTAGGTGGTCACAGAGCACTGAGCTGATCTCCCTGTGCTATGCAGCTGCTTCCCACTAGCTATCTGTTTTACACTTGGTAGTGTATATATGTCCATGCCACTCTCTCACTTCATCCTAGCTTGAAGTAATTTTATTAAAGAAATAACAGTAAGCTCCAAATTTAAATATAGAATAGAAATTGCCTATCTATATTCCTGCATTCTAAAATGCTTTTCCTAATGAAAAAAATACATTGCATTTTTTTTTCTGTAAAAGGTTTATGGGGTTCTTGTGTCATACAGTTTGATACTTTATAGTTGGCCTACTGAGGCAAGTTTAAAAAAAAAACTTGCTATGTTCAAGTCTTAACATTGTAGCATTGGTTATATTTTTTTTCCATTGGCTTTCTGCATGAGGCATAAGAGTGAGTTGTTAGTGCACCATCTTTGAATGAATGGTTGAATTTATTTAAATACCCTCCACCTCCTTAAAGCTAGATCTCTTTAGTGAAAACAGTAATAGGGATTGGTTCCATGATAAAGATGAATTGGGTATCTTCAAGCATATGAAGATTAGTTTTGAGACACATGGATTGAAGGAGTTGAATGGGTATGAATAGATCCTTTGATCAGAAGATTTAGCCACCCATAACAATTAGCATTGATCACAATTTGTTGTAGTGCTGGACAGATTCCTAGTGATTACACTTTTAGTCTTATTCTTTAATATTGGTAAAGGAATGAAAACATCATAGCTTTCACAATACATTGCATTCAATATTTTCTGAGTATAGAAAAATTAGATTGGTAGGTAGGCTTAAAAACAAAATATATACCTTTTGTCTTTCTTTGCCAGTTTCCCTTGGGAGCAGAGGAAATAGTCTAAATCAGTGGTTTTCAAGCTGGGTATGTATGGGGAGGAGGAAGAGACCAGTTAGTTTGGATAACTTTAAGGAAATAAATTTCCAGATCTTCCATGCCTGAGAAAGATACTGGCTGCTGAGGTTCAATCTCATATCCTCTTCTTCCACTTGACTGAAGATAGGCCTATTTTTTTCTATCCATCTGAATCACACTATGATGTGTTAACTCAGAATTTTACAAAGTGCGCCAAAAACAAAAGGGACAATTTGGTGATTACTTTAATGGTATCATAAAAGCATCACTGAAACGTCTCATGAAAAGATATATTTTCAGTAATTATTACCTGTTAGGTTTATTATTTATTGAAATTGATAATAAAACTATGCCTTTATTGATAAATTGTATACCAGTAGTTATTGTAATACTTCAATCTATAAAGATTTTTTTTGATGTGGACCATTTTTAAAGTCTGTATTGAATTTGTTACAGTATTGATTCTGTTTTATGTTTTGGTTTTTTGGCCTCAGGGCACGTGAGATCTTAGTTAGCTCCCCGGCCAGGTATCAAACCCATACCCCCTGCATTGGAAGGTGAAGTCTTAACCACTGGACTGCCAGGGAAGTCCCAATAATTCAATCTAGAAAACAAAAATTTAATAGGGCATTAATGTCATTGGAAATTAAGAGAAATTTAAATATGCATACATACATATTATAGATTGAAGTATTATAGGATGATCAATGAAGGACTTTCAAGCATAAAAGTATATCCCATTTGAAGCAGCAGCATAGCACAGGGAGATCGGCTTGGTGCTTTGCAATGACCTAGAGGGGTGGGATAGGGAGGATGGGAGGGAGGCTCAAGAGGGAGGGGATATGGGGACATGTGTATTCATATGGCTGATTCGCATTGTGGTGCTACAGAAACTAACACAGTATTGCAAAGCAATTATACTCCAATAAAGATATATTAAAAAAAAAAAGTATGTCCCATTTGAGTAACAATCTGTGGAGCAAGTGGAATGGAAATAAAAGTTCAAGTTTCTTTTACAAAAGAAAGCTATAAAATTCCTCCTGTTGAAGAAGAGTATTCATGCAAGTTTTAAAAGATGATTCTAGGAATCAAATCTCTGTAGTATTTTTATTTATTTGAATCCACCTAAAATAACAATGTAAAGGCTTTATTTAAAAAATAAAAATTTACATTATGCAATAAATGACATTGTTACTATTTAAATTTAAAATCAAAACTTTTAGGTACCAACTTTAAAATGTGTGAAATGTTGCATAATTTTTCAAGATTATTTTCCTATGAATAAAAAAGTTTGAAGGTCATTGGTTTAGATAGCCCAGTAAGAGACTAATGGATTTTAGAGGCTTGATTATTTATGATTGTTAATGAGTAGGATAAATAGCAGATCCTTTATACTGTTAATAAAGTGCTTTATTGCTTTGAGGTATGCCTATGGTGAATGTTTCATTCCCAAAATTAAAATTT
The DNA here is from genome assembly GCF_028564815.1 of Eubalaena glacialis. Classification (NCBI taxonomy): domain Eukaryota; kingdom Metazoa; phylum Chordata; class Mammalia; order Artiodactyla; family Balaenidae; genus Eubalaena; species Eubalaena glacialis. The sequence continues at coordinate 15,660,649 of NC_083734.1, read as the reverse complement.
TCTTTGACTGGATAATGTTCTGAAATCAGACATTTTATCCTTTAGTCTATGTTGAGTCACATAACATATCAGCTTAAAAAAATAAACAAATGTATTAACTGAATCTGGTAGTAGCTGCAGCTGTCAGAAATGTCAGGCCTATCTGCAGATCATTGTTCTCTGTGACAGTGAACTCTAGCTCTAGCTTTGCATAAATAGGTTTTCTGTTAAAGAAAAAATCAAGACAATGGATCTGGACCAGCTACTTAGCTAAGATTACTTATTATACAGTCTTTGACATTTAGTATTGGAAAAATAATGTGAAGTTTAACACAGATGGCAAATAATGCCTATTTGTGGCATCTTGAAAAAAATTCTTAAATTATTCATAACTCAGTTAATATCCCCATTTGTTTCCAGTTTTTCAGATGATTTTTAAAAGTAGTTTTTAAACTAAAACTTGAAGTTGGTGAATAAAGACTTTTTGATATTCTGAAGTTAGGATAGCTTTATCATTTTTGTCTTGCAAACTAAAAGTTAGTTTGCTACTCTTCTGACATTGATTGACTCCTATGAGTTTCAAAAGAGGTAGATTAAGGTGTATATCATGGCTCACTAATTGCCTTCTGGGACTGGCTCATTATTATAGACTCAGAGGAAATGTGCTTTATTTTTATGAGATTTCATTGAGAGAAGGATATTTTGTGTGCATCTTTCTGTTATTGATTTCTATATAATTCCATCATGTCAAAGAACATACTTTGTATAATTTCAGTTCTTTTAAATCTTTTATCTTTGTTTTATGACCCAGGATATGGTCTGTCTTGGTAAATATTCCACATGTACTTGAAAAGAATGTGTATTCTGCTGTGGTTGGGTAGGATCTACTATAAATGTCATTTAGATCTAGTTAAGTGATACTGTTTTTCGATTCTTGTCTAGCCTTTGCTGATTTTCTGTCTACTTTTTCTGTTGATTACTGAGAGAGGACTACTGAAGTCTGCAACTATAATTGTGGATTTATTCATTTCTTCTTTTAGTACTATCAGTTTTTGTTTCATGTGTTTTGAAGTTCTTTTGTTAAGTGCCACATTTAGGATTGTTCTATTGTCTTGGTGAATTGACTCTTTTAACATTATGTACTATCCCTCTTTATACCTGGCACTTTTCCTTGCTCTGAATTCTACTTTATATGATATTAGTATTTGATTTGTATTTGCATGGTATATTTTTTCCATTCTTTTAACTTACTATACCATTATATTTAAAGTGAGCATATATTGTGGTTGGGACTTGTTTTTTAATTAAATTTGACAATTTCTTTTAGTTGGTGCATTTGCACCATTTATATTGAATATAATTGTTGATGTGTTTGGTTTAAGGTCTACCTTTTTATTATTTTTCTGTTTGTCCCTCTGTTTTTTATTCCATTGCTTCCTCTTTCCTGTCTTCTGTTATATTGTTTGGATGTTTATCATATCATTTTAACTGTAGTATTTTAACTATATCTCTTCGTAAAGTTTGTTTTGGTAGTTGCTCTGGGAATTACAATATACATACTTAACTTTTGACAGTTCTACCTAGAAGTAATATTTTACCACCTCAAGAAGAACGTAGAAATCTTACCACCACACCCTTTACCCTCCCCCACTTTATGTGGCAGTTTTATTATATGTATATTTTTTATATATGTACCTTAAAACCCCCACCAGTGTTATGATTTTTGCTTTCAACTGATATACATATTTTTGAAAACTTAAAAGAAGAAAAAAAGTTTATTATATTTACCCAGATATTTACCATTTCTGTTTTTTCATTGCTGAAGTTCCAAGTTTTTCTCTGCTACCATTTCTCTTCTACCTGAAGAACTTTCTTTAACATTTCTTTTAAAGCATGTCTGCTTGTGGTGGATCCTTTTTGCTTTCCTTCACTGAGAATATCTATTTCTGCCTTTGTTCTTGAAGGATATTTTCCCTGAATATAAAACTCTAGGTTCTGGGTTGACTATTCTTTTTCTTTTTTTTTTTAATTGTTTTGTGCCATTGCCTTCTGGCCTTCATGGCTTCTGATGAGAAATTCACAGTCATTTAAATTGTTTCCCTATATAAATGTATCATTTTTCTCTGACTACTTTCAAGATTTTTTCCTTTGTCTTTGTATTTCAGTAGTTTGACTATGAAGGATCTAGGCATGAATTTCTTTGAGTTTATCCTATTTGAGATTTGCTGAGCTTTTTGAAATACAAGATTATGTCTTTTGCCAAATTTGGGAAGTTTTCAGCCATTATTTCTTCAACACTTTTTTTTTTCGGCATAGCACTCTTTTCCCTCTCCTTTTGAGACTCCAGTGGCAAGAATATTAGACTTTTTGGTATGTCCCTAAGACTCGGTTCTTTTCTTTTTTTTCCTCTGTATTCAGATTAGGTAATTTCTAATTATCTTCAAGTTAACCCTCTTTATCTTTGTCATTTCCATTCTTCTGTTGAACTCATCCAGTAAACTTAAAATTTTTGGTTATATTTTTTACTTCTGAACTTTCTATTTTGTTCTTTTTTACATCTTCTGTTTGTTTCTTTTATTTCATTTCAAGAATGTTTAATCTTACTTCCTTAAAGCATGGCTATAATAATTACTTTAAGGTTAGTCTGATAATTCCAACATCTGGGTAATCTTGGGGTTGGTGTGTATTGATTATTTTTTCCTTGCAAGTTGTTGACATTTGACTAGTTCTTTAAATGTCAAATAATTTCGGATTATATTCTGAACATTTTGAATCTTAGGTTATAAAATCTGAGCCTTGTTTAAACCCTATAAAAATGGTAACTTTTTGTTTATTTGTTCTGACAGTGAATGACCCACTGTCAGACTTGTTCAGTTGTGAGTTTTGACTCACCTTTTGTAGGCTGTGATTCCAATGTCAGTTCAGTTTTCAAAACCTTTACACTGCCTGCTCGGATCTGTCCTATGTGAGCACCACCCAGGGAGCAGTCTGAGACCTGGTCAGTGGTCTGTTCTGTAGATCAATTCCCAATGCTTTTGGTATGTTGTTTAGGGTCAGACCCTTACATGTGCAATTCAGAGTTGAGCCCAGGAGTTCATAAAAAACTTTATAGAATCCCTTTTTTGAGCTCTCTCCTGTCTGCAGTCTCATAATCTCTGGCTTCCAAGGTCTCCCAAAATAGATCATGAATAAAGACATCATAAGGTGTCAACTGTCATTAGTTGTCAGGGAAATACAGATTGAAACCACAATGAGATACCACTACACACCCACCAGGATGCTTAAAATTAAAAAAGGCTGACCAGTTGCTTGAGCAGCTTGTTAGTTAAGGTTGCAGAGCAATTGGAACATTCATACCTTGATGGGGGGGAATGTGAAATGGTACAGCCACTTTGGAAAACAGTTTGACAGTTTCTTATGAAGTTAAATTTACACTTACCACATGATGCAACCATGCTTCTCCTAGGTATTTACCCAAAAGACATGAAAAAATATGTTGACACTAAGACTTAGGCACAGTTTTATTCATAATCGCCAAAAGCCGAAACCAAGTCAAATACCTGCCACGTAGTGAATGGATAAACAAATTGTACTATATCCATACAATGGACTATATAATAATAAAAAGGAGAATTTGTATATATAACAATATGAATGAATATCAAAAGTGTTAGGCTAAGTGCAAGAAGCCTGATAAAAAAGACTATACGTTGTATGACTTCATTTATATGAAATTCTGGAGAAGGCAAAAATATAGGGAAAGAAATTAGATTAGTGGTTGCCCAGGGCCTGGGAGCAGAGGGGAGGGAACTTTCTGGGGTGATGCAAATGTTCTGTATCTTGATTGTGGAAGTGGTTATATGACTGTACACATTGCACTGTACATTTAAAAGGGATTACAGTGTATAAATTATACCACAATAAACCTAAGTTTTAAAAAAAGCTGTAAAGCAGCATGTAGATCAGAGAGATTGTCAAAGTTGTTTTGGATCGGTTACTTCATACTTGGGTAAAGGGGAACTGAGAAACTCTGTAGGCTTCAAAGAAGAATAAAATTTAAAGTATACTACAAAAAGATGTATCTTGTATATGCTGTTTTATAACCTTTTTTATTATTACATGGTAAATATCATGACCATAAGTGTGTGTCTGTAACATTTTAAATTATTGCATAGTAGCCCATTTTATATCATATTTACTAAACTGGTCCACCATTTTTGGACCTTCAGGTTGTTCCCTGTTTTATTCTCCTTCAAGTTAAACACTATAGTCCTTATCACTGTAGCTGTTATCTTAGAATAAATTCCTGGAAAATGAATTTTTGTGTTAAGGTCATGCCTATTTTAAAGATTTTATATACATATTGCTAAATTGTTACCCAGCAATATTCTATATGCCTTTATTTTTATCTGGGTTTTTTTTTCAGTCTTTTTTTTTTTACCTTTTTAAGGCAGTTTTTTGATCAACAGATAGTTTACAATTTTTAGGTAGTTAAATCTATCATTTATGGCTTTATACTACTTTGCTGTCATACTTAGAATGGCTTTCCTCATCCTGAGAGTGTAAAAATACTAGTTGGCTTCTGATTTTGTTTATGGCTACATTTTTACATCATGTTCCATGTGGACTTAAGCCTTTATTTGGTATGATCTGAGGTAAATCTCACCTATATTTTTGTCACACAGGTAACCAGTTATCCATGTAACAGTTACTAATTCTTTCCCCGTTGGTTTTTTTTTTTTTTTTTTTTTTTTTTTTATTTTTGGCTGCATTGGGTCTTCCTTGCTGCGTGCAGGCCTTCTCTCTTTGGGGCGAGCGCGGGCTACTCTTTGTTGCGGTACACAGGATTCTCATTGCGGTGGCCTCTCTTGTTGCAGAGCACAGGCTCCAGGCGTGCGGGCTTCAGTAGTTGTGGCACATGGGCTTAGTTGCTCCATGGCATGTGGGATCCTCCTGGACCAGGGCTTGAACCCGTGTCCCCTGCATTGGCAGGCAGATTCTTAACCACTGCACCACCAGGGAAGCCCTCCCCGTTGGTTTTAAATGTCTTTAATTATATCCCAAATGCTTTTGTTTCTGTTATTGTGCTTTCTATTTTGTTCTGCTGGTTTATTTATTTTGACATCTTAATTGCACTGCTTTAGTAAGTATGGTTTTATAATACATTGTAATATCTGGCAATGCAAGTCTCTATTGTCATTTTAATTTTTTAATGTTTTCTTGGATATTGTCACCCATTTATTTTTCCAAATTCCAGATCATTTTGTCCAGTTCCAATAAATATCTATTTTTCTGCATGATGCTTGTGAATTAATTTCGGGGAAATTTGATATTGTTATAAGCCTCCTATCTGGAAGCATGAAATTTACATCCCTTAGTAAAATTTTATAACGTTGATTTATATTATGCATTTTATTACATTTAATCCTATACATGTTGTGGGTTTTGTTGCTGACATCTTTTTTCTGTTACATTTTCTGATTATTGCTGAAATATAGGAAAGACATTTTGTATTGTTTTTACACAGTCATCCTTTTATTTCCAACGTCATTTTACATGACTTTCTGTTGGGTAGTGTCTTATCAAAGGAAAATTTGGGAAACATATGTCAAGATTTCATTAATATTCTATTATATATCTCCACTAGGTTCCACATGGTAAAGTTAATATTAATTCTATGAAGATGTGTTACAGTTAGGTACACTATTCACTGTAATATTTCCCCAAATCTATAGAATCTACAAAAAGAGATTTGTCATCATGAATCAGACCTTTAGTTTTAGATTGTTCGTAGAGTTATATGTTACAAAATCACTATTTATATAAAATGTGATCTGTAGGACCAGAGGCCACTGAATGTAGTTTCTTCTCTGAGAACTAGGTCTTATTTTTAAAAGACTTCTGTCCTTCCTCCCCGCCCCTTACCCTGGGCATATGTTTGTACGTGTTATTGATTGGAGCTGGCTAGTTACAGTCCTATTAAAGTTACATCTAAAAAGATGATTAGATAACACTCTAAAATATGACTGTAAGCTTTGTCTTCTTGTTGCTGTTAGCTAGTATTTCTTAAATTACTGCTGAAGGAACACAATTAAGGGGTAGACAAAAGAATGCTAGGACTCAAGCCTGGTGATTATAGTATTATAAGTAGTCTACTTCACTGCATTCTGGCATAATTAAAGCGTGAGTTGACTGTGTTTGCAATTTAATTCAGCTATTAAGTTTTTTTTTCCTCAGACGGGAAGATTTTTTTCTATTAAGTTTTACATATGCAGAAAAATAGATTAGTTCACATTTGTATTGCTCTGAAATTATTTGTACGTGTTCTGTGTTTCTTTTCCTCACCAAGACTCTAAACTCTGAATGGAAATATGTCTCCTATTTATAAATCCCTATAATATTAGTTTAATGACTTACAATGACCATTGTACTGTGACCAATACAGTAGTAAATATTGGAGATTAATAAATGTGATATACAATGAATAACATATGTATGTGTACATGTGAGTCAGAGTTACCAAAGATGATCAGAGGTCAACAATGACTGAAGGTGACTTACGTCACTTAATGACTAAATATGACTGGTAGGGATGTGAAAATCAGCATCTCACCATTTTTCTTCCAGACCCAAAGTAAGTGCCAAGATGCTGGAAGATAAGAGAAAACCAAAAGATGGATAGCTTGCCTTCTAAGAAAAAAGGTTAAGACAAAGTTACTGGGCTTGTGGTAGTGGTAAACCTGCACATATATTTTACGAAGACAAAGTCTATTTGACATCTCCACATGGATGGTCAATGGGAATCTCAAATTTAATGCATTCAAAACAGAAGTCTTAATTTCCCATGGACCCAGCCTACTTACTTTCATTCCTTCAACAAATATTTACTGAAGGAATACGATGTGCCTGGTACTGTTCTTGTGCTTGGAATATCCATCAATGAGCATAACAAATATTCTGCCCTTGTGTTGCTTATAATCTAGCAAGGAGGAACAGGCACTAAATAAGGAACATAATAGGTAAATTGTTAGGTACTGTAGAAAAAAAAGAAAAAAGTAGAAAAGGGTGAGAGTGCTGGTGAGATGGGCTTGGGGACAGTGATGGGGAGAAGTAAGTAACAACTTTAAGTGGGGAGATCAAGGTGAGCCTAATTGTCAAGTTGAAATTGGAGCAAAGAGCTGAAGGTGAGGGGAGGGAGTTAGTCAAGTAGAGATATCTGGGGGAAGAGCATACCAGGCAAAGGAAACAGCTAGAACAAAGACCCAAAGTCAGGAGGTACCTAGTGTATCCAGTGAACAGCGGGGAAGCCAGTGTGGCTGGTGCACAGCCAGTGATGGGGAGAGTATAAAAGGAGCTTAGAGAGGGAAGGGGAGTGGTGGTGGACAAATCATGCAGAGGCTTAGGCTTTGGCTCTTAGTCTGAGTGAAATAGAGAGTCATTGTATAGGGGAATAACATCCGACTTACATTTTAGCGGAATTTCTCTGGCACCTCTGTTGAGAAAAGAACATAGAACGGCTAGGGCAGGAACAGGGAGACCTATTAAGAGTGATTGCAGAAATCCAGGTAGAGAAACGATTGTGGCTTGTATTAGGGCAGCAGCAGTAGAGGTGAGGAGAAATCTTGGGATTCTGGATATATTTTGAAGTTAGAACTAGCACAATTTCCTGATGCTTTAGATGTGGGATGTGACTCCAGGGCTTTGGGCCTGAGCAACTAAATTCTTCTAGTGCCATTGACCATCATGGGAGAGACTGGTTTAGGGAAGATGAGAATATGTTAGGTTTGTGATATCCAAGTAGAGATATTGAGTAGGCAATTGGATGGACAAGTCTGGGTTCTGGGAAAGAGGTGTAGGCTGGACATAGAAATTTGAGAGTTGTCAGCCGGTGGATAATATTTAAACCCCATGGGGCTGCATGAGACACCAAGGGCATAAGTGAAGAAAGAGAAGAGGATCAAAGACAGAGCCTTAGGCATGCCATATCTGTTTCCTGTGTTCTCCTTCATCCTCTCAGTTAATGACACTAATAACACTGTCTCCCTAGTTTCTCAAGCCAAAAATCTAGACACCATCCTTGATTCCTTTTAAACAAGTCCTTTCTACATCCAAATCTCTCTGCTTTATCTCCATTACCAGCAACCTAGTCAAATCCATCATTCTCTTCTAATTCATCTTCCTGCTTTCCTTTTTGTTTCCCTATAGTCATTTTTCACTCAGCAGTCAGAATGATCTTTTAAAAAGGCTGTTCAGATTATATCACACCTCTGCTCAAAACCCTCCAATGTTCTGTGCAGCAAGGGAGACAATCAACAGAGTGAAAAGGCAGCCTACTGAAAATATTTGCACACCATATATCAAACCAAATATTAACCCCATAAGGGGTTAATATTCAGAATATATAAAGAACTCCTACAACTCAACAAAAAACAAGTAATCTGATTAATAAACGGGCAAAGGACTTGAATAGACATTTCTTCAAAAAACATATAAATGGCCAGCAGACATATGAAAAGATGCTTAATATCATTAATGATCAGGGAAAAGCAAATCAAAACCACAATGAGATATCACCTTATACCTCTTAGGATGACCACTATCAAAAATACCAAAATAGCAGGTGTTGATGGGGATGTGGAGTTTGCACAGTTGGTAGGAATATAAAATAGTGCAGTTGCACAACTTTGCACAGTTGGTAGGAATATAAAATAGTGCAGTTGCTATGGAAAACAGTATGGAGCTTCCTCAAAAAGTTAAAAATAGAATTACCATATGATTCAACAATCCCACTTCTGGGTGTAAGTACAACAGAATTGAAAACAGGATCTTGAAAATATATTTGTACACCCATGTTCATTGCAGTGTTAGTCACAATTGCCAAGAAGCAACCTAAATATTCATTGACAGATGAATGGATAAAGAAAATTTGGTATATACATACAAAGGAATATTATTCAGCCTAAAAAAGAAGGCAATCACATCTGATAAAGGACTGTTATCCAAAATATATAAAAAACTCTTAAGACTCAATACTAAGAAAACAACAACTGCATTAAAAAATGGGCCAAAGACCTTAACAGTCATCTCACCAATAAAGATAGACAGATGGCAAATAAACATGAAAATATGCTCCACGTCGTATGTCATCAGGGAAATGCAAATTAAAACAAGTTACCACTACACACCTATCAGAAAGGCCAAAATCCAGAACCCTGACAACAGCAAATGCTTGTGAAGATGTAGAACAACAGGAACTCTCATTCATTATTGGTGGGAATGCAAAATGGTACAGCCATTTTGGAAGATAGTCTGGTGGTTTCTTACAAAACTAAACATACTCTAATCATACAACCCAGCAGTTTTGCTCCTTGGTATTTAACCAAAGGAGTTGAAAACTTATGTTCTCACAAAAACCTGCACATAGATGTTTATAGTAAACTTTATTCATAATTGTCAAAACTTGGAAGCAACCAAGATATTCTTCAGTAGGTGAATGGGTAAAATAAACTGTGGTACATCCAGACAAAGGCATATTATTCAGCACTAAAAGGAAATGAGCTATCAAGCCATGAAAAGACATGGAGGAGGGAATTCCCTGGCAGTCCAGTGGTTAGGACTCCACACTTCCACTGCAGGGGGCCCAGTTTCGATCCCTGGTCAGGGAGCTAAGATCCTGCAAGCTGCGCAGCCAAAAAAAAAAAAATAGACGCAGAGCAACCTTGAATACCTATTACTAAATGAAAGAAACCAATCTGGAAAGGCTACATACTATATGATTCCAACTATATGACACTCTGGAAGAGGCAAAGCGATATGGAGATAGTAAAAAGATCAGTGGTTGCCAGGGGTTAGGGAAGAGGACGGGATGAATAGGTAGAGCATAGAGGATTTTTAGGGCAGTGAAACCACTGTGTATGATACTATAATGGGGAAACATGTCATTATACATTTGTCAAAACTCATAGCATATACAACACCGAGAATGAACCCTAATGTAAACTATGGACTTTGGGTGGTAATAATGTGTTGATGTAGGTTCATCAGTTGTAACAAATGAAGATTTTTGCATCTGTGTACATCAGGGATATATTCTTTTTCTGTAGTGTCTTTGTCTGGTTTTGGTACCAGGGTAATGCTGGCCTTGTAGAACAAATTTGGTAGTGATTCTTCCTCTTCAACTTTTTGGAATAGTGTGAGGAGGATAAGTATTAACTCTTTTTTAAATGTTTGGTAGAATTCAGCTGTGAAGCTGTCTGGCCCTGGACTTTCGTTTGTTGGGAGTTTTTTGATTACTGATTCAATTTTATTATTGGTAATCAGTCTGTTCATATTTTCTATTTCTTCCTGATTCAGTCTTGGAAGATTGTATGTTTCTAGGAATTTATCCATTTCTGCTAGGTTGTCCAGTTTGTTGGCATAGAATTTTTCATGGTAATCTCTTATGATCCTTTGTATTTCTGTGGTGTCGGTTGTAACTTCTCTTTCATTTCTGATTTTATTTATTTGGGCCGTCTCTTTTTTATTTGTGTCAAGGTATTTATTTCCTCTTTGATTTCTTCATTGACCCATTGGTTGTTTAGTTGCATGTTGTTTAGCCTCCACATGGTTGTGTTTTTCCCATTTTTCTTATTGTAATTGATTTCTAATTATTGTGATCAGAAAAGAATGCTTGATATTATTTCAGTTTTCTTAAATTTATTGAGACTTGTTTTGTGGCCTAGCATGTCATCTATTTTGGAGAATGTTCTATGTGCATTTGAAAAGAATGTATATCCTGCTGTTTTTGGATGGACTATTCTGTATATATTTATTAAGTCAAACTGGTCTAATGTGTTGTTTAAGGCAAGTATTTCCTTATTGATTTTTCTGTTTGGATGATCTATCTATTTATGAAAATATATTAAAGTTCCCTACTACTATTGTGTTCTGTCTTTCTCTTTGTATGTCTGTTAATATTTGCTATCTATATATATTTAAGTTCTCCTGTGTCGGACACACAGATATATACAAGTGTTATGTGCTCTTGTTGGCTTGATCCCTTTATCATTATGACATTCCCTTTTTTGTCTCTTGTTACAGTCTTTGTTGTAAAGTTTATTTTGTCTGATATAAGTATTCCTACCTCAGCTTTCTTTTCATTTCCGTTTGAGTGGAATATCTTTTTCCATCTCTTTACTTTCAGTCTGTGTGTGTCTTTAGATTTGAAGTGAGTCTCTTATATGGGTCTTATTTTTTTATCCATTCAGCCATCCTGTGTCGTTTGATTGGAGCATTTAGTCCATTTACATTTAAAGTAATAATTGATAGGTATATACTTATTGCCATTTTGTTAATTGTTTTTCTGGGTTTTTTTGTAGTTGTTCTTTGTTCCTTCCTTCTCTTGTCTCTCTTCCCTTGTGATTTGATGACTATTTTTAGTGTTATGTTTGGATTCCTTTCTCTTTATTTTTTGTGTATCTTTTAACAGTTTTTGGTTTGTGGTTACCTTGAGGTTCATGTATAATGACCTTTGTATATAGCTGTCTATTTTATGATGATCTCTTAAGTTTGAAGGGATTCTAAAAGCCCTACGTTTTTACTCCCCCCACCCCTACACCATGTTTTATGTTTTGATGCATATTTTATATCTTTTTATTTTGTGTATCCCTTAACTATTTATTGTAGATATAGATGATTTTACTACTTTTGTCTTTTAACCTTTCTACTAGAGTTATAAGTGGTTGATCCACTACCTTTTACTATATGTTTGTCTTTGCCATTGAGATTTTTTCTTTAGTCATTTTCTTACTTCTAGTTGTGGCCTTTTCTGCTTGGAGAAGTCCCTTTAACATTTCTTGAAGGGCTGGTTTATTGGTGGACTCCTTTAGCTTTTGTTTGTCTGTCAAACTCTTTATCTCTCCTTCAATTCTGAATGATAATCTTGCTGCGTAGAGTATTCTTGGTTGTATTTTTTTTTTTTCAGCACTTTGAATATATCATGCCATTCCCTTGTGGCCTGCTAAGCTTCTGCTGAAAAGTTAGCTGATAGTCTTATGGGAGTTTCCTTAAATGTAACTAGTTGTTTTTCCTCTTGATACTTTTATGAGTCTCTTTATATTTAATTTTTGACATTTTAAATATGTGTCTTGGTGTGTACCTCTTTGTGTTCATCTTGTTTGGGACTCTCTGTGCTTCCTGGAACTGGATGTCTGTTTCCTTCCACGGGTTAGGGAAGTTTTCAGCTACTATTTCTTCAAATAAGTTCTCCTCTCTTTTTTATCTTTCTTCTCTTTCTGGGACCCTGTAACGCAAATGTTAATATGCTTGATGTTGTCCCAGAAGTCACTTAAACTATCCTCATTTTTTTATTTCCTGTTCAGCTTGGGTAATTTTTACTACTCTGTCTTCCAGATCACTGATACATTATTCTGTATCATCAAATCTACTGTTGATTCCCTCTAGTGTATCTTTCATTTTATTTTTATTTTTTTAAAAAAATTCATGTGTCCCTTTCTATTTACTTATTTATTTATTTATTTTAAATTTTATTTATTTTTGGCTGCATTGGGTCTTTGTTGCTGCACGCGGGCTTCCTCTAGTTGTGGCGAGTGGGGACTACTCTTCGTTGCGGTGCACAGGCTTCTCATTGCGGTGGCTTCTTTTGTTGCAGAGCACAGGCTCTAGGTGCGCGGGCTTCAGTAGTTGCAGCACGCAGCTCAGTAGTTGCAGCATGCAAGCTCTAGAGCGCAGGCTCAGTAGTTGTGGAGCACAGGCTTAGTTGCTTCTCGGCATGTGAGATCTTCCCGGACCAGGGATCGAACCCATGTCCCCTGCATTGGCAGGCAGATTCTTAACCACTGCGCCACCAGGGAAGTCCTATTTTTCATTTTAGTTACTGTATTCTTTAGCCCTAATTGGTCTGTTTTATATTTTCTAACTCTTTGTTGAAGTTTTCACTGTGTTCATCCATTCTTCTCCTGTGTTCAGTGAGCATCTTTATGATCATTACCTTTAACTCTTTATCAGGTAGATTGCTTATCTCCATTTCATTTAGGTCTTTTTCTGAGGTTTTGTCTTATTGTTTCATTTGGAGCACATTCCTCTGTCTCTTCATTTTGCCTGATTTTCTGTGTTGATTTTCTTTGTATTAAATAGGTCTGTTATGTCTTCCGATCTTGGAGAAGTGACTTTATGTTGGAGATGTCCTATGGGCTCAGCAGCTTGCTCCCCTCTGGGCAGACACTTCAGGGGTGTTCCCTATGAGGGCTGCTTGTGCCTTTCTGTTGTGGCAGGGCCAACTGCTTGGGCACATTGATGGTCAGGGCAGGCCCCGGCATGACTGACTGTGATGCTCAGCATTGTTTGACCACTGTGGGCATGCTGGTGGGTGAGGCAGGCCCCTGGCTCTAATAGGCTCGAAAGAGGATTCCAGAATGATGCCTGTCAGTGCTGGTGTCAGCATGATAGAATGAGATCACAAAAATGGCTGCTGCCAGCATCTCAGTCCCCAGGGGGAGTACCAGCTGCCTCCTGCCTCTCCTGGAGGCTATCCAGTATCAGCAAGTGTGTCTGATTCAGGTGCCTTTCAAACTGTTGCCTCTGTGCTGGGACTTGGAGCGAGTGTATTTTTGCATGCACCCTTATGAGCAGAGTCTTGGTTTCCTACAGCTCTCTGGTACTCCTGAACATAAGCCCCACTGGCTTTTAAGCCAGACATTTTAGAGGCTTGTCTTCCTAATTCGGGACCCTGGGCTAGGGAGCTCAATGTTGGTCTTAGACTCCATGCTCCTCAGGGATGACTGTCACAGTTGTGATATTCCTCCTGCTTGTGCGTTGTTGCACCAGGGGTGTGGGCCCTGACTAGACAGCATCTCCACCCACCCACCCCATTTTGTTGTGGCTCCTTCCTTATATCTTTAGCTGTGGAAAATCTTCTGTTATTCTTCAGGCTGTTTCAGAGGTAGTTGTTCTGTAAGTAGTTGTAATTTTAGTGTGCCTATGTGAGGAGTTGAGCTCAGGATCTTTCTACTCTACCATTTTGATCCAGACCCTTCTTGTCACCTTTGTGATACAGGGAGTACAGTTAGAATAGTAAGCCCTTAATAATGCTTTGGTGTGAATATCCTTTATAACTTTAAGATCATGAGTATTCTTCATGTTCATTTTGTCAAAAATCTTCACCTCTCTGTGCCTTACTTCTCACATCTGTAAAATGGGTGAAATAGCAATACCAACCTCAAAAAGTTTTTGTAAAGATTAAATGTTAATACACATAGAGGTCATAGAACAGAGCTGGCATATAGTAAACACTCAAATGTAGAGTGGTTATCATTATTGCCATTGTTATTAACTATTATATTCATGCTCTTTATAACTGTTTATCCTATCAATCAAATATATTTCCTTTATGTATATTCCTTTCCAAGGTGTATTCCTTTCGCCTTCCTTGTTAGTGTCCTCTATAATTCAAGAGCCTTCTCCAATTTCAAACAATTTAATGAAAAGAGAATTTATACATGCAGAGATGACTGATTTAATTTCTATGGTCTTTTTGAGAGTAGAATTCTGAGAATAAACTTATTTTTTCCTTCATGTTTCAGGTGGCATGCAAGATTACAATTATCTATGGGCCAACTGTTTTGAAATCACATTAGAACTGTCTTGTTGCAAGTACCCACCAGCTTCGCAGCTTCAACAAGAATGGGAGAACAATCGTGAGTCTTTGATCACATTGATTGAAAAGGTAAAAGCTGAATGGAAGGTTGGCGTATGGTAATAATTGATTAAATAAGGGAGAAATTTGTGTATATGAACAACAGTTTATTCTAGATATCCTTTATTTTTGTTTTTATTATTTAAGATTGTAGATTATATTTAGAAATGATTATATTAGAATCTATTAGAACATATTCTAGCCATGCCTCTGTTATCCTTCCCCCCAGCTCTTTTCCTCTGGAGGGATTCTTTTGACTGTCTTACAACACTTTTACAACCTGAAATAATTAGCAAAATTTGTAGTACCAGATTCTTACAATGCCATTCGATCATATTTGCTAGAGAACCTTTACCATTATATGAACCATGGACATAAGTTTAATTTAAATATCAGGCAGACTAATATACTATTGGATATATCAGAAGTGATTACTTATATCTTGTTGATAAAAGCAGAAGTCTGGCTTTGAGGAGAAGGAATTTCAAAAGCATTTTACCAGTCTAGATTTCAGATGACTTAAGTTTAAGGATTTAATTTTTTTGGTCTGTATTTTATTTTAACTTGGAGGGATTGAAAAATATTTCAGGGAGCTAGAGGAGTAACCTTATTTTTTAAAAATTCTAGCATCAATGCAGAGAGGTTATTTTCTCTTGCCTTCCAAACTGATTGTCTCTGAGCAGTCTACTTTGATTCCTGTTTTTTTAGGTCCACATTGGAGTTAAAGGATTTGTTAAAGATTCAGTAACAGGAGCTGGCTTAGAGAATGCAACCATCTCAGTGGCTGGTATTAATCATAATATCACAACAGGAAGATTTGGTGATTTCCACCGATTACTTGTTCCTGGAACTTATAACATTACAGCAGTTTTAACTGGGTAAGAATTTAAACTAGACTCTTAAAATGTCAAGTTTCCGTTTATATCTAAGAAGAGAAGTATACTCTTGGAGATCTTATTTACTGTATCTGGCTTTTATTTTTCCTTGTTTTCTGATTTTTTCCCCCTTTATAATGAGAAAATACTATGGTGGATCTTTTGTCACATTAACAATACAACTGGATATGAAGCATCGTTGTAAAATTGGGAGGAAGGACAGTTTTAAAAGCTTGATGGGGCTTCCCTGGTGGCGCAGTGGTTGAGAATCTGCCTGCCAATGCAGGGGTCACGGGTTCGAGCTCTGGTCTCTGAAGATCCCACATGCCGCGGAGCAACTAGGCCCGTGAGCCACAATTGCTGAGCCTGTGCATCTGGAGCCTGTGCTCCGCAACAAGAGAGGCCGCAGTAGTGAGAGGCCCGCGCACCGCGATGAAGAGTGGCCCCCACTTGCCGCAACTACAGAAAGCCCTCGCACAGAAACGAAGACCCAACACAGCCATAAATAAATAAATAAAATTAAAAAAAAAAAAAAAAAGCTTGATGATCAGCTGTGTAAAGCATTGCCGCAAGGCTAATTGAATACCAAGGTAGAAGAAACTCAGGGCTCTATGAAAGACATTTTGAAGAGCTGTCTCACCGTCAGCTTTCTAATACATGACATGAGTGGTTCCCCACCTCCTCTGGAAACATTTCTGGAAGCTCATTTTGCTAAGGATTTACCTTTAGCAAATAAATTACCTTTAATTTTGAACTTTCCCATTTGGTAAAGTAGTTGGAATGTCAGTCTGATAAGGCACTGCAAAGAATTGGATCATTTATCCCTACTTTGAGTATTGTAGCAATGGTTACAATGGATTAACGACCTTCATTTTTCATCGTATTCTCTCCTTTGAATGTAATTTTTTTTTTTAATTTTTTAAAATTTTTATTTATTTATTTATTTATTTATGGCTGTGTTGGGTCTTCATTTCTGTGCGAGGGGTTTCTCTAGTTGTGGCAAGCGGGGGCCACTCTTCATCGCAGTGCGCGGGCCTCTCACTATCGCGGCCTCTCTTGTTGCGGAGCACAGGCTCCAGACGCGCAGGCTCAGCAATTGTGGCTCACGGGCCTAGTCGCTCCGCGGCATGTGGAATCTTCCCAGACCAGAGCTCGAACCCGTGTCCCCTGCATTGGCAGGCAGATTCTCAACCACTGCGCCACCAGGGAAGCCCCCTGAATGTAATTTTTTATAAGCATTCTAATGTGTGGAATGAAAGGATGGTAAGAGAAATAATTCTTTAAAGACTTAATCTGGGATTCTTTGTGAGATAATACGCTAAAAGTCTTGAATTTACACATTTATCTTTATTTGATATGACTTTCGATAGCCTAAGTGCAAGAGTATTGTACTTTTATAATGTTAAAGCATTGTCTGTTTCAATTTAACTCCAAGCCATCTACTTTTTCAAACTTTTCTTTTCAGGTATATGCCACTGACTGTTAATAACATAATAGTGAAAGAAGGACCAGCCACAAAGGTGAATTTTCCCCTTCGGCCAACTGTGGCTTCAGTAGTCCCTGACACAACTGAGGTTGTAGTAACTGCTAGCACAGTTGCTATACCTAATAGTCCTCTTGGAACACAGTCCTCCCACCAGCCAGTTCAGCCACAGGACTTTCACCACCACCATTTCCCTGATATGGAAATCTTCTTGAGAAGGTTTGCCAATGAATATCCTAACATCACCCGGCTTTATTCATTGGGAAAATCGGTAGAGTCAAGAGAACTTTATGTAATGGAGATATCTGATAATCCAGGTGTCCATGAACCAGGTAATTGGTGTAGTTTCACACATAATTTCAGATTGCTTCTCAGAGCTATGTGCTATATTGCTTTGCTTCATCTAGAAAGGTCACCTATTATGTGTATAACTGGATCAAAGAAAACGTAACCAATTTTTTCCTAGAAAAGAAGAAAATCCATTTGATAATCCATATTATGCACAAAGTTTAACATACTGCATAATTAGATTCTTTCTGCTAATAGTACTTTTATTTTCATATTATATGGCATATATACGTATGTGTGTGTATATATATATATATATATACACACACATACGTATATATGCTTTGAGCTTGCTCAGACGTATATATTAGTAAGGACTGCTTTATACGATGCTTTTTCCTGTTTCTTTTGCCAAAATATATCTTAAATCTTGGGTTCAGGGTCTTTGTATGTGTTGGGGAAAAAGTAGAGAGAGTCTAGGATTAATGAAGAGGAAAAAACGTCTTCCATGTAATTACTTTATTTTCAGGTGAACCAGAATTTAAGTACATTGGAAATATGCATGGAAATGAAGTGGTTGGAAGAGAACTGTTACTGAACCTCATCGAATACCTTTGTAAGAACTTTGGAACAGATCCCGATGTAACAGATTTGGTTCTTAACACTAGAATTCACCTTATGCCATCCATGAATCCTGATGGATATGAAAAGGCCCAGGAAGGTAAAGAATAGCTGTCTATTAATGCTTAACCTTTTTGATTATTATATGGCATAATTATTTGGGGATAGAAAAGAATTTGAACTGGTTGTTTCCCTGAAATTTCTTCCTATTTTTATTCTTATAATTTATCATTGGTTCTAGCTTTTGTATTCTTGTAAGATAGGCTAGTTCATTCAACAATTATGTCATCAAGTTTATATTTAATGAAGTTCTCTACTTTGGTAATGGCTCTTATTTACTAAAATAATGTAAGATTTTTACAAATTGTTCCATTTTAACAGTAAATTTTGTTAAATTATTGTATTGGGAACTTTATCTCATAAGTGAAAACTCAAACCAAATATTTTTTAAGCCAGTGACTCTGTTTTGACTGCCATTTCTACTCCCCATGCATGTATAATCTAAACCTGCTAAGTTATTGACTTCCCATTCCTCTGCCTCCTCTCGGCTAGCCCATCTTTCCTAGGGCATTATAGTAAGGGCAGGGAGAGCAACTTTCTTACATGGGCCACATTATGCAGAACACTAGGAGAGTGAGAATCCATCTTTTCCCAACCTGTGATTCCTTCCAGGCAGTGATACCAGTGAGTAGAAAAGATACCACAATATGAATATGCAGCCACGTGGTTTATTACTCTCACTGACTGAACACTGAGAGAATCGATTAGTGAATGACCAGGTTAATCCTTATATATATTATTTAGATTCTTTCCCTAAGGACCTTATTCTCTGTCAGCCTCACAAACCCTTCCACATTCCTCCCTTGAGACCTTTCTGAAAGATGGAACTACTTACTACTAGTGAGCCCTCTAGTAGGTTTTCTTCATTCACTTGCATTCATTTTCTCATTATAATGACAATAATAGGGCTCTCATCCCATAGTAAAATGGAATAAGCTTAAGTTGAACCCTTTCTCCTCCTCCCTTCCAACTATGTTCTTGACTAACTTTACCTTTTTGTTATCACTTTAATGTAAGCATACTGCAACTTTTTTCTTTTCATCTGGTCTGTTTATTTACATTGTTTTAGTGACCTGTATACCAGTACAATAGAGTCCCCCTCATGCCAGTCATGCCCACTCAACATTGTGATCACGTCACTGTATGTGGGTTATTGACAGATGAGCAATATTTTAATATAATTCGTATGGTTGGAATTTTTCCCCTCAAAGTATGACCAGAGGCAGAAATGAAAGGATAATGGTTTTACCTTTCTATTCAAAAGGTCTAGAAGAGATACATTTTTTTTAATGTACAATGTAAAAACGATGTGTGTTTTAATCACATTACCCAACTGAACTTGGATCCTCTCACCTGCTGCAGAGCAAAGCCAATTTACTGATATGAGGTTGTGGTGAAGGAAAGTACAGGATTTATCTGCAGGCACTAAACAAGGAGAATGGGCAGCTCATGCTCAAAAGACCCGAACTTCTCAATGGCTTTCAGGGAAGGATTTTTAAAGGCTACATTTGGGGTGAGGGTACAGGGTTCATGACTTTCTTCTGATTGATTGGTAGTGTGGAGGTAACAGGGTGATGTTTCGGGAATCTTAATCATCAGGCTTCTGGTTCCAATCAGTCTGGGGTCTACATGCTTGTGCTCAGCACATAGTCACCTTCCCCTACTGGGTCGGGATCTTACATCCTGCAGAACAACTCAAGGATACATGTTAGATTGTTATGTATATCCCTTGAGTAAGAACTAGGACTCTTGTTTTTAATCCTGAATTGTTGTCATTACTTTTCTCGCTTAACTGCTTTTCATTTACTTCTGAATTTCCTCACTTCCCTAATTAGTAACTGCTTATGCCTGCTGTTTGGAACTCAGGGAAGGCCTAGGAGAGTAAAGCCTTTTTTCTACAAACAAGAAATACGGGATACAGAGGGGCTTTTTTAACCTGGGAAGGCCCCACAGGGTCCTACTCGGTTTCAATCATAGTGTGTTTGATCATAGTGAAGCCTGATGTGTTCACATTTACCTTTGAGTTAAGATAGCTGAAGTAGTATGTATTGGATTAAAATATAAATGAAACATGGCTTAAATTTGAATCTTTTATCATACAGGAGATTCAGTAAGTGTAGTCGGCAGAAACAACAGCAACAACTTTGACCTGAACCGAAATTTCCCAGATCAGTTCATTCAGATCACAGATCCTACCCAACCAGAAACTATTGCTGTAATGAGCTGGATGAAGGCCTATCCATTTGTGCTGTCAGCAAACCTGCATGGAGGTAATAGCAACTTGATATTCCACTAATTAATTCTTGTTGAGAGCATTTGAAAATCCTGGTGAAAGTTTATCTGTTTATAGTCTTAGGCTATCTTAAGCCTGTTATTGCTTTTATGGCAGACAACAATAAATGTCTTTTCTCATTACTTTTTAAGCCAGTTTCCTGGCTGTTTTCCCCGTTCCTCCCCCACCCCTCCCCTCTCCCAGTACTCCTCCATTCTCCCTCTTTCCATCTACCCTGCCTCCCTCTCTTTCTCTGTCTCTCACCCTCCACCTCTCCTTCCCTTTTCCTCCTTCTCCCTCCCTCCATTTCTTTCTCACTTAGTTCTTCAAGTGTTTTATATTTATCCCTCACAAATGTTTTATATTTGTCCCTCTCACTGGGAATTTGGTAACATGTTCTTTGTCATTTATAAAAATTAAACACTAACAGATCCAAATGTTTAGTCCTATTTCTCCCTAAAGTTTAATATGCCCTTTTATGTAGGTTTACATTTTGACATTCTCTTATCTTTTATCTGCTGTGTATTTAACTGTAGCACAATGACCTCATTCTCATGTAGTATCTGAGCTTATACACCTCCATATAATTCAGCAGGAACTTAGTTGAATAGGATGAGAGGTCAAGATTAAAAATCATCACAATGAGGCTTCCCTGGTGGCTCAGCGGTTAAGAATCCACCTGCCAACGCAGAGGACACGGGCTCGAGCCCTGGCCCAGGAAGGGCCCGCCTGCCACGGAGCAGCTAAGCCCGTGTGCCACAACTACTGAGCCTGTGCTCTAGAGCCTGTGAGCCACAACTACTGAGCCCAGGTGCCACAACTACTGAAGCCCACGTGCCAAGAGCCCATGCTCTGCAACAAGAGAAGCCACCACAACAAGAAGCCTGGGCACCGCAATGAAGAGGAGGCCCCGCCGCATGCCACAGCTAGAGAAAGCCCGTGTGCTGCAACAAGGACCCAACGCAGCCAAAAATAAATAAATAAACAACAACAACAACAAAAAATCATCACAATGTCCAACTAGGGTTGTGGGAATAAGTGTCAATACCCTAGAGACCTGAAAACACATGTCTACATGTAAACTGGTATGTGGACGTTCATAGTAGCACTATTCATAATAACCAGGAAGAATAAATAACCCAAATGTCCACCGACTAACAATCAAATAAATAAAATGTGGTATACAATTGAATGTTATTTGGCTGTGAAAAGGAATGAAGGACTGATGTATGCTACAGCATAGATGAGTCTTGAAAGCATGGTAGGTGATAGAAGCCAGTCATAAGAAACCATATATTGTATGATTACATTTTTTATGAAATGTGCAGAAATAGGCAAATCCATAGAGATAGAAAATAGATTAGCAGTTGCCTCAAGCTGTAGAGGATAGTGGTGGGAGAGAATGGGGAGTGACTGCTAATGGGTATGGGTTGTTTTTTTTTTTTTCAGTAATGAAATGTTCTGTAATTAGAAAGTAGTGATGGTTGTACAACCCTGTGAATATACTAAGCAACAGTGAATTAAATACTTTAAGTGGATGGATTGTATGGTATATGAATTATATCTCAATAAATTAAAAAAAAAAAAGAGTGAAGGTATTAACACCAGGGGAAATAGGTAAGAAATTTAGTGTCCGCATTTGTTGGATTATCCAAGGAAGTATCACAGTCGAGATTTGATGGCATATAGATTAACCTGCCATTTTAGAAATGACAGTACACACTTATGGATATTTGTATTTAAGAAGTAAATTGAGATTCTCCAAAAATGACTTTGAAAGCTTGCTAATAGTAGGAGAAAATACTTCTATAATTGGTAATCATGGACGATTCTCAAAGACCCAAACAGGAATTATGAAGTTGCAGCCTGGTTAGCAAAATAATTTTTTTGGCTTTTTTCTTACTTTATTAATTGTATACCATGTTTGACAGAAAATATTTTTTATTTTGAGCTTTTAAAAATATTCTGCAAAAAATACATCACATCATGTTGGCTAAATCTGAAAACTTAATATTAGTTACATTCCAGTGAAAATAATTGACAGATGTTTACATGTGGTATCAAGACCTTGGCATGGTGGGGGATACATCTTCAATCACATAGATATGTTTCTTTCCATGACGTATTTTGCTTTCTCATCTTAAAATCTTTAAATGAGTTTTGAAATCTTGGCAAAGAAATTTAACAGAGGAATTCTTTGCTGCCAACTTAACAATTTAGAAGGATTTTGAAAGAATATAGAGAAAAGTAATATTTCTTTTTGTAATTTTTGATATTAATATTTTATTTAGGTGAAATTCATACAACACTAAACATGTTAAGGTAAATAATTCAGTGACATTTAGTGCATTCACAATGCTGTGCAACCACCATCTCTATCTTGTTCCAAAACATTTTCACCTCCCCAAAAGGAAACCCCTTACCCATTAAGCAGTTGCTTTCTATTCCCCATGCCCCTCAAGCCCTGGTAACCACCAATCTGTGTTCTGTCTCTATGGATTTGCCTGTTTTGGATATTTCATAGAAATGAAATCATATAATATATGACCTTTTATGTCTGTCTTCTTTCACTTAGCATAGTGTTTTCAAGGTTCATTCATATTGTAGCATATGTTAGTACTTTATTTCTTTTTATGACTGAATAATTTTCCATTGTATGTATATACCACAATTTGTTTGTCTATTTATCTGTTGATGGACATTTGGGTTATTTTTACTTTTTACTATTATGAATAATACCACTATGAACATTGGCAGACAATATCTGAGTCCCTGTTTTCAATTCTTTTGGGTTATCCTATGTTTGGCTTTTTGATGGAAATACCATCATATGGTAATTCCATGTTTAGCTTTTTGATGAACTGCCAAACTGTTCCACAGTAGCAGAACCATTTTATATTCCCACCAGCAATGTATGAGGGTTCCAGTTTTTCCACATCCTTACCTTGTTAATTTTTTTTTTTTTTTTGATTATAGCTGTTTTAGTGGGTGAAAGGTGATATCTCCCTGAAATTTAGATTTGCATTTCCCTGATGGCTAATGATGCTGAGCATCTTTTTGTGTGCTTGTTGGCCATTTGTATATCTTATTTGGAGAAATATCTGTTCAAGTCTTTTGCCCATTGTTAATTGGGTTTTTCATCTTTTTGTTGAGTTGCAGGACTTCTTTATATAGTCTGGATTCTAGACCCTTATCAAATTGCTGATTTGCAAATATTTTCTCCCATTCTATAGGTTTATTTTAATTTTCTTAATAATGTCCTTTGATGCACAAAAGTTTTTAATATTGATGAAGTCAGATTTATCTTTTTTAAAATAGCTCATGCTCTTTGTGTTGATACTAATTTTTTTTTAATTTATTATTTATTTATTTATTCATTCATTCTTGGCTGCGTTGGGTCTTCGTTGCTGCGCGCGGGCCCTCTCTAGTTGCGGCGAGCGGGGGCCACCCCTTGTTGTGGTGCGTGAGGCTCTCATTGTGGTGGCCTCTCCTGTTGCTGAGCCAGGCTCTAGGAGCATGGGCTCCAGAGCGCAGGCTCAGCAGTTGTGGCGCACGGGCCCAGTTGCTCTACGGCATGTGGGATCCTCCCAGACCAGGGCTTGAACCCTTGTCCCCTGCATTGGCAGGTGGATTCCCAACCGCTGCGCCACCAGGGAAGTCCCAATACTAATTATTTTTTAAATAAACTTTTGTAGGAGTATTGTAAGTCTTTTATGACTTTTTTTTGGCCTTAGAAAATTAGCCATTTGAAAGACAATATTAAGTAGAAGTTGACTTTTTTCTGTTGTAATTTTTAGGCATGAGTCATAGATCCAGGGTGAAATTAAATTTTTTTGGACTGATTTGTCTAAGAACAGGTGTTGAAGTACACTTATCTTGTTAGAACTATTTTGGGGAATAAAATGAGCATAGTTCTTCATACTTGTTTCTTAAAGAAAAATTTTTTAAAATATATGAATGTTTGCTGGTATTTGTTACCACAGGATTACTCCATCTGGATTCAAGTTGAATTTTGTTCCTTCACTTCCATGCCCAGGAAGTGGCATGACAAAAAAGGCAAAGCTGAGTGGCCTAATCAAGGCAGAATAAATGGGCACGTGGACAAATGAAAATGATGTGACTGATAGGAAAATAAGGGATTTGATCCTATGGTGGGGGGGTGGGCTCAGGGCTCCTGCCTGAGAAGCACCCTAATTGCTTTATGTCCTATGGGGAGCATGAAGGGAGTTGATATCCTTTATATATGTTTTAAAACATCACTCTCTGTATTTTAGGTCATGAAAAACCATATGATATAACTCCAGTTGACTAATTTATAATATGAGCATAAGAGAAATTTTTAGCATTTTTTTCTGAATGAAGGTCAGGACTGGCTCTACTATCCATACATTTGTTGTTTAGCCTCTCCATTTTAGATTCCACATCTGCAAAATGAAGAGGGTGGGTTAATCGGACTTCAAGGGTCCTTTCTTAGTTTAAAATTCCATGACATGACCTTATAAATGTCTGAATTTTAGTGAAAAAGTACCAAATTTTGCTCAATTTTTCTGATCCTAAATATTATAAAAGTAAAATTGTTTAAATTAAGCCTGTATACTTCTGGTTTCAGTTCTAACATGTAAAGTATGCCTGTAAGTTAGGCAAACTCCCAAGACCTTTCCAGTTAAGGCAGCCTTTAAGTGTCATGCATAGCTATTTAATATTTTATTTATCCACTTTGATTTTCTATTGAGGAAATTAGCAACTTCTTCATTTCTATTGAGGAAATTAACCTTGGAAAATTGTACTGGTTTCCTGTCTCTGGCAGTATTGTGAAAAGCTTACTTTGTGTTAATGCTCCATCTTGAAAGAAATAACACAATACATTTTGCTCATTTCCCTCATAGGTTCTTTGGTGGTTAACTACCCTTTTGATGATGATGAACAAGGGCTTGCCACATATAGTAAATCACCAGATGATGCTGTATTTCAACAAATAGCACTTTCTTATTCCAAGGTAGGCTTGTGCTTAAACATAAAATGCTATAAAAATTCATTTTTCATTTAAAAAATGCATTAAAACAAAGTCCTACAAGACTCAGGTCAAGTGCTTTCTTCTCTGTTAAGCCTTCCATGATTCCTTTCAGACAACCTTACCTCTTTTTCTCCTCTGTTTCCCACCTCACTTTTAAACATACTGCGTGTGTTTCCCCATTAGCCATGAAGTTCAGGTAATGTCTTTTCATCCACAGCTTTTAGCACAGTCCCTGGAACATAATAAATTAAACAAACTGCTAGTTTATTTCATTTGAGAAGTACTAAATATAAACCTCGTAAAGTAGTCTAAGGTGGGGTTGACAAGTTATAGCTCTGGGACTAAATCCAGCCTACCACCTGTTCTTGTAAATAAAGTTTTATTGACATACAGCACATCCATTCTTTAAAATATTGTCCATTGCTGCTTTCTTGTTTAACATTTGAAAATAAGTCAGTGTAATTCACCATATTAACAGACTAAAGAAGAAAAACGCTGTAATCATCTCAATAGCTGACCCTTTACAGAAAAAAATTGCCAACCTATAGTCTAAGGAAGTAGTCTCCAACCTTTGTGGCACCAGGGACCAGTTTCGGGGAAGACAGTTTTTCCACGGACAGGGGTGGGGAGTCGGGGGTGGTTTAGGCAGTAACGTGAGTGATGGGGAGCGGCAGATGAAGCTTTGCTCACTTGGTGGCCGCTCACCTCCTGCTGTGTGGCCCGGTTCCTAACAGGCCAGGGACTGGTACCAGTCTGCAGCCTGGGGGTTGGGGACCCCTGGTCTAAGGTATTTAAGAGCCTAGTAGTAACATATTGCAAAGGAGCGAGTAGAAATTTCTGTATTTTCTAAACTTCCTATAATGAACACACATTACTTTCATAATCAGAAATGTTATATCTGTGTGTGTGAAATTTTAGTTTAAAAGTTGTTCTTAGAAAGCATGTTAAAAGTTGAGGCTTGGGAACTAGGCTTGTTAGTTTCAGTTTTTGGTCTTACTACTGACTCAGTCTGTGACTT
This sequence comes from Eubalaena glacialis, assembly GCF_028564815.1. Classification (NCBI taxonomy): domain Eukaryota; kingdom Metazoa; phylum Chordata; class Mammalia; order Artiodactyla; family Balaenidae; genus Eubalaena; species Eubalaena glacialis. The sequence continues at coordinate 15,634,347 of NC_083734.1, read as the reverse complement.
TATTGGTCATAGATAAATAAAGATTATTACTGCAGCTCTGTGCTCTCTAATCACACCTTTCTGTCATTCTATTTTTCCCACTCCCTCATTCTCTACAAGTGGATCTTGTGAGATTGTTCAGAGTTTCTAATAGGGGAGTACATCTATTATTTCACCTTAAAGTGTAGTTGTCTTCTGTTTGGGCATGCCATTTTAGAGGGATGTACATGAAATAATAAAACAAAAATGAGATATCCTCCAATCATCAAAATAAAAACTAAGTGATCAGATTATACACATATCCCCATCACATTCTGTCCATTATTACAGTTCCACTTTTCATCCTCTTTGTAACTTCTCATTCCTTAGCCTCTTTTTATATTTCTTTGACCTTTAACCCTTTTGATTTGATTTCCTTTCTACCCAGCCTACACCTATGGACATACCTTTCAGTGATGCACTCACCTATACCTTAGGATCTTTTATACCCTTTTGACATACCTGCCTTGCCAATGTCCAACGCTTACTAATTACAATCATCTCTCTTCTACATCCCAGAAAAGTCACACAGTCATGGCAACTGACTATACTATGTATATGCAGTGCTCTCTAACCTCAGCTGAGCCCTCAGTTCTACCTGGCAATATTTCACATTTTGCTACTTGGCTCCCCGGCTCATTTCCCACTATGGTGATTCTGAGCCTTCATCCTCTACCTGAGCCTTCTAATCCCAGCTTTGTTTGTCTTATTCTCAGTAGATCACTTTGCCTTGAACTAAAGTGGAACTGTGAATAATCTGATGTGCGTTCATTCTGATTCTGTCTTCTCAATTATTGTTTATTTGTGTTTTACCCATATTCTGCATTTCCTTTTTTCCTCCTAATTTTTTTAAATTGAAGTACATTTGATGTATAATATTATATAAGTTACAGGTATATAATATGGTGATTCACAATTTTAAGGTTTATACTCCATTTGCAGTCATTATAAAATATTGGCTATATTCCCTGTGTTATACAATATATCCTTGTAGCTTATTTTATACATAACAGTTTGTACCTCTTAATCCCCTACTCCTACATTGCCCCTCCCCCCTTCCCTCTCCCCACTGGTAATCACTAGTTTGTTCTCTATATCTGTGAGTGTGTTTCTTTTTTGGTATATTCACTAATTTGTTGTGTTTTTTAGGTTCCACGTATAAGTGATATCATACAGTATTTGTCTTTCTCTGTATGACTTATTTCAATTAGCATAATGCCCACCAAGTCCAACCATGTTGTTGCAAGTGGCAAAATTTCATTCTTTTTTATGGCTGAGTAGTAATCCGCTCTGTGTGTGTGTGTGTGTGTGTGTGTGTATCACAGCTTATTTATCCATTCATCTGTTGATGATTGAGGTTTTCTCATGTCTGGTGTCTGCCCCCTGGTGGGTGAAGCTGGTCCACAGGCTACAGTGGGCTTCCTGGAGGGCAGGGTCAGGGCCCAGGGGAGTCTGGGACTGGTGCCTTCCCACTGGTGAGTGGAGCTGGGTCCTGGGCCCTCTGGTGGGCAGGGCTGTTTCCAGAGGCAACTGTGGGCTCAGGAGATCTTCTGGCAGCCTGTCTGCTGATGCGTGGGGCTGTGTCTCTGCCAGGTTAGTTACTTGGCCTAAGGCATCCCAGCATTGGCACCTACAGGTTGGTTGTTGGGTGGGGGCCAGGTATTGGCATTAATGAGCCAGAGGGAGGATTCCACAGGGGTGCCTGCCAGCACCAGCATCCATGCAGTGGAACGAGGTCCCCAAAATGGCTGCCACCAGTGTCTATGTCCTTAGGGTGAGCTGCAGCCGCCCTCCGCCTCCCCAAGACACTTTCCAAGATCAGCAGGTAGGTCTGACCCAGGCTCCTATCAAGTTACTGCTTTCGTCCTGGCTCCCAGAGCGTGTGAGATTTTGTGTGCGCCCTTTAAGAGTGAAGTTTCTGTTTCCCCCAGTCCTGTGGGACTCTTGAAATTAAGCCTCACTGGCCTTTAGAGCCAGATGCTCTAGAGGCTCATCTTTCCTATGCAGGACCCCGGGCTGGGGAGCGAGATGGGGATTCAGAACTCTCACTCCTGTGGGAAAACCTCTGCAATATAATTATTCTCCAGCCTGTGAGCCGCCCACCCACGGATATGGGACTTGACTATATCACGAGTCCAAGATGGTCCACAACCCATCTCGTTGTGGTTCCTTCTTTATGTCTTTAGTTGTAGAAGATCTTTTCTGGTAGGTTTCGGTCTTTTTCACTGATGGTTGTTCTGCAAATAGTTGTGAGTTTGGTGTGCTCGTGAGAGGAGGTGAGCTCAGGGTCTTTCTACTCCACCATCTTGGCTGATCTCTCTTCTTCATTTCTTGATCCCACAGCACCCTGCCTCCTCTTTGTCTTTGTTTCTTCTGTTGTAAATGGGAAGGTGACAATTAAATTCCTCAATCTTTACTCCAGCCTCCTTTCTCTTGACTGTGATCTATCATGATCTATTGTGCACCCAGCCACCTTTCCCCTGCCACAAGGCTTCATGGTAAGGAAAAGCAGACCAAGAAAATCTGTGAAGACAAAAGAGGGGGGTTTAAGGAACGGCAGACATAAAGGTGATTTGGAAGGACCACCAAACATTGAAAACACGCTACATCTGAAACCTAAATCTGAAAATACTAAGATAGTAACTGGGCAGATGAAAACACTGGAATATAGGGAAGGGGTTTCAAAGTACATGCAAATTAAAGGATCTGGTGTACTTAAAGGGATAGGCACAATTTAAAAGGACAGCTGGATTTAAAGGAAAATCTTCCAAACTCATCGCTTCTGGGGGAGAAGAAAAGCAAAAAGAAATGAAGAAGTGCCCTTTGACAATTAGATAGTGAAGGGGAAAGAGAAAAGGGGGGAAATGTAGGGTTGTCCAAGACAGAAGAGAACCATAAAATCAGAGGACTCAGAGCTCCACCCTTATACCAAGGCAAATAAGCAAACAAAAAAAAAAACCACATTAAAATACCTTGACTGCTAGACTGACAGAAAAAGGGCACCATTAACTAGGAATCATGTGAAACAGCTCAGTATAATAAAAATGAACAAGAGGTAAAAAAAACCCATGAAGAACCATTGCAGAAAAAATCAGGAAATGAAATTTCACACATATCACCTGAGGAAACCTTACCACTACCAAAAAACAATCAAGAAGCAGAAGAAAACTATAAGTTTACACTCCAGGCAGATTGACTATACCCAAACACACACTGAGAATATGAAAAACCACATAGGCTCAGATATTTAAAAAATTAAAACAGGAATGAAAAAAGAAACAGGAAGAAATGAAGGAGAGTTGATAGAACTCAGGAAAGTAATGGAAGAAAAAGAAAATTATCTCTAAAAATGAAGAATAAATTGTAAGGGCTAAAGACCTCACATCTCCCAATTTCAAACTTACTACAAGACTGTGGTAATTAAGACACTGTGATACGGGAATAAAGATGGACATATACATGGCACATATATACAATGGAATATTACTCAACCATAAAAAGAAACGAAACTGAGTTATTTGTAGTGAGGTGGATGGACCTAGAGTCTGTCATACAGAGTGAAGTAAGTCAGAAAGAGAAAAACAAATACCACATGCTAACACAAATATATGGAATCTTAAAAAAAAAAAATGGTTCTGAAGAACCTAGGGGCAGGACAGGAATAAAGACGCAGACGTAGAGAATGGACTTGAGGACACGGGAAGGGGGAAAGGTAAGCTGGGACAAAGTGAGAGAGTGGCATGGACATATATACACTACCAAATGTAAAATCGATAGCTAGTGGGAAGCAGCTGCATAGCACAGGGAGATCAGCTCGGTGCTTTGTGACCACCTAGAGGGATGGGATAGGGAGGGTGGGAGGGAGGAGATATGGGGATATATGTATATGTATGGTGATTCATTTTGTTATAAAGCAGAAACTAACACACCATTGTAGAGCAATCAATTATACTCCAATAAAGATGTTAAAAAAAAAAAGATGGACATATACACATCAAAGAAATAAAATTGATAGTCCAGACATAAACGAGTCTAGAAGTCCAAAATCAAGATGTTGGCAGGGCCATGCTCCCTTGAAACCTGGAAGGGGATCCTTCCTTGCCTATTCCTAGCTTCTGGTGTTTTTCTGGCAGTCTTTGCCATTCACTGGTTTCTAGATGGATTATCCCAGTCCTCTGTCTTCACATGGCATTCTCCCTGTTGTCTGTGTCCAAATTTTCCCTTTTTATAAAGATACCAGTCATATTGGATTAGGGCCCACCGTAATTACCTCATTTTAACTTGATTACCTCTGTAATTAAATACAGTCACATTATGAGGTTTTGGGGGTTAGGACTTCAACATATCTTTTGGAGGAGACATCATTCAAAATATAACATAATAATCAAGGAAGTAAAAAGACAACCCACAGCATAGGAGAATACCATATATCTGATAAGGATCCATATCTAAAATATATAATGAACTCTTACAACTAAATAATAAAAAGACAATCCAATTGAAAAATGGGCAAAGAATCTGAATACACATTTCTCCAAAGAAATATACAAATGACCGACAAGCTCACAAAAAGATGCTCAGTATCATTAGCCATCAGGGAAATGCAAATCAAAACAACAATGAGATACTACTTTTTACCCACTAGGATGGCTATAGTTTAAAAAAAAAAAAAGAAAATAACAAGGGTTGGTAAGGATGTGGAGAAACTGGAACCCTTGTGCATTGCTGGTGGGAATGTAAAATGGTACAACTGCTTTGGAAAACAATCTTGCGGTTCCTCAAAATGTTAAATATAGAATTATCATATGGCCTGACAATCCCACTCCTAAGTATATGCCCAAGAGAAATGAAAACATAGTCCACACACAACTTGTACACAAATGTTCGTAGCAGCATTATCCATAATAGCCAAAATGGACACAACCCACATGTCCATCAAGTGATAAGTGGATAAACAAAATGTGATATATCCATGCAATGGAATACTATTCAGCCATTAAAAAAAAATAAAGTACTGATACAACCTACAACTTAAATGACCCTTGAAAACATGCTAGGTGAAAGCAGCCAGTCACAAGAGACTACATATTGTGTGATTCCATTTATATGAAATGTCCAGAATAGGCAAATCCATAGAGACAGAAAATAGACTGGTAATTGCCTTGGGCTTGGGATGTAGGGAGGGGCAGGGAAGAGGTTGGGAGGAAATGGGGAGTGCTGATGGGTACAGGTTTATTTGGGGGTCATGAAAATGTCCTAAAATTTACTGTGGTGATGGTCACACAACTGAGTGAAATACCAAAGACCATTGAGTTGTATACTTCAAATGCATGAGTTGTGTGGTGTGTGAATTATATTTCAATAAAGCAGATTTTGAGAACCTAGAGAAGACTCAGGGGTGGGGTATCCATGCTCAGTTCATATGTAGGCTAAAAAAACGTCAAAAGTTATATGCCAAAATATTAAATGATTGGTGATCTCTAGGTTTATATTTTTTTCTTTTGGCTTGCCTCAATTTTCTAATCTTTCTACAATAACTTTTATTATATTTTAAGTATAATGAAATTCAATGAATTCAATTAAGTGAAAGTGAAAAAATGGAGCTATACAGTGTGACATAGTAAGTGAGAGAAAATTTCAAGGAGGCACTAGTGGAAGACTGGTGATGTTTGAATAAAATATAGGTTATTTAGTTAATAGTATCATGCCAGTGTTAATTTCCTTGTTTTGATAATTGTGCTATGGTTATATAAGATGCTAACATCAGGGAAAGCTGGATCAAAGGCATATGAAACTCTCTGTACTATTTTTGCAACTTTTCTGCAACTCTAAAATTAGTTCAAAAGAAGTCAAAAGAAAAGAATAAGAAAAATGAATAGTCTCTGCTTATCTCCACTTCCTTATTGTTCTCTCATGCCTCAGTTTCTTGCCATTTGTCTTCTGCCTACATTGTTTTACCTAGAAGTGCCCCCTCAAAGGTTACCAGAAGTCTGTTTTTTTTAAATGTTCTTGACCTCTGAAGTCTAATGCTCTTGTCTTCTCCCCTTGATCTCTGTTACATTATATAGCAGAGAGCTTTGCTTCCTTTTTTCTCTTTCAGTGGCTCAACCTCTCTCTTTTACTTTTTTTCCTCCCTCCATATTCTGTCCTTAGCCATTTTTACTGTCTTGGCAATTGCATCCAGTTGCTTTAGCTGTCACCACTATGTAAATGCCTCTTCAAAAAGTTGTTTCATATAATGAAAGTTATTATAAAAAAATTAGAGATCTAGCCAAGCAAAAAGAAGAGAATCATTTACTATCTTGGTATATATTTTGGACTCTTTATATATGGACTGAGACTGGACACCTACATCCTCACCCCCTGTCTTCTTTAAGTTGTCAAACTGTTTGCTTTAAAATTTTTAATTAGTTTTTTTAAAAAAAATTATCAAAGTAGAGTAGTGAGAATTAAAGAAGATGGTAAAATACACATGGTAAAACCGATCCGTCACAACCTTTCAGATGCTCATTATCTCTTAGTTGGATTACTTCAGTAGTACTCTGATGAGTCTCCCTGGCTTTGGTCCATTTTTTCACATTATTATCAGAATAAACTTCCTAGAGCCATGAATATATCATATATCACCCTTCCATCAGAAATCTTCACAAGTTCCTTATTGCTCTGAGAAAAAAGTCAAAATGTTAACAGCAATTGCCTAGAACTGTGGTGTCTAGAGTGGGATTTATACTAGATGATCCATTAAGATGTAGGAAGAATATATTAGAAGTTCTGTTTTAAAAATTTTTTTTAATGCAGGTTTGTAATATACATACTATATTAATTAGTACAGTAGTACATCTATTTAATTTATAATCAAATGGATAGATATTGATGGAAATGGAGATAGGGATATAGAGACATAGAAGATGTGCGCAAGTGTTTAGTGGAAAAATCAGAGAGTAAAAGAGCATGTACACAAATATTCCAGTAACCTAAAACAATAGCTTTCATTTGATAACAGAGTGGTGGAATCATAAGCCTGTAATTGGTATGTTAAGTTTACGAAAGGGGGTTGTTTTGTATATTTTAAAGTTAAATGGTTAATTCTCAGTGATGGGAAAGTGAGAAATTACTTTTCTCTTTACACTTTTCTGTACTTTTTTTCTTTTTCTATTTACAAAAGAGAGAAATGAAGTTTTGACCATCTTTCAAAGCTTAATTTATTCAGGAAAATTCCCCTGCCACTCTAGTCAGAAATAATCTTTCTCTCCTCTAGCTGCCAATAGTGTTTATTTGTGCCTCTATGGCAGTCTTTCTTACTCTCCATTGAACAAGCAATTGCACACGTGCTATGTAGACACTGCTGGATGCCGAGGACACAAAGACACAAGCTGTTTCAAGGAGTAGTGTATTGTCTTTAGGGGGAAAAGAGGTGCAACCAGTTTTAACAGGATAAAATAATCGTACAGAGTGCAGTCAAAGCACAGAGGGGCTACCTTAGTCCCCAAGAAGTCAGAGAAAGATGCTTACTTTCCATTGTGTGTGAATTACCTCTTTTGGACTTTAAGCTTCTTGAGATCATGAAATGAAAGTATGAATATGAACAGTGTTGTTTTTGTTTTTGAGAGGGGTTGGGTTGGATTTGTATATTACTTGTAATTACAAGTAATAAATGAAGTCTTCACTTTTTTTTTTTACAGAGCATAAACTGTTTAGTTTTGATTTTAAAAAGTAGGTAGTAAGTCACTGCTTCCTATGACTCCATCCACCCCCACATATACCCTATTGGTAACCACTCTTCCTATCTTTCTTTATCCTTCCCATGTTTTTTGATGCAGATACAAACAAATACAAGTAAAGATTCTTTTTTTTCTTTTTTCCAGGAAAATTCCCAGATGTTTCAAGGTAGACCTTGCAAGAATATGTACCCTAATGAATATTTTCCTCATGGAATAACAAATGGAGCCAGTTGGTACAATGTCCCAGGTAAAACATTCTTTTATATTAAGGCCGTATAACTTGATGGATTTTCTGTCCCCCTGGATGGTACTGCTTGTTACTGATTTTTTAATTTTGAGAAAGAATCATTCTTTTAAAAATATTGTATAAATAGTTTAAAACATTCAAATTACCATTTCAACTATTTTTAATATTTGGTGCACTTTGACTTTTGAGTAAAATAATGTACTGAAACTTCATGAAAGTGTTATATTTTACCGCTGGCTATTACAAAGAACTTTAGATGTGCTAGGAAGAAGAGTGCGAGCTACACTTGAATTCTTCCTGAACGTGAAAGTACAGATGTTTTACCTGTACCACAGGCATCAGAGAGCTCTCAAATGAACGCATTATTGGTTTTCAGCCATGCTGATAAAAGATGAATTTGGCTTTTTACTAGGAATGTTGCTTACAATTCGGGATCTGAGCGAGTTAGAACTTCTTCAGAGTAACTGATTTAAAGTTTTTATCCTTCAGGTGGTATGCAGGACTGGAACTATTTACAAACAAACTGCTTTGAAGTGACTATTGAACTTGGTTGTGTGAAATACCCATTTGAGAAAGATCTGCCAAAATTTTGGGAACAGAATCGAAGATCTCTAATCCAGTTTCTGAAACAGGTGACGATTCTGGAGTGACGTATGAAATTTCTCCCAAGAGCAAGAAGATTTTTGTGTGTACATGTGGTTTTCATGCATTGATTTTAGAATACACCTCATTTGAATTCCAGTTTGACCTATTCATGTTTTCGTTATTTATCTAGAAAATTCATGGATGTAAATGAGTTTATTTATATGCGTGGAGAAGAGTTAAAAATGATTAAACAATATAGTGATGATGTTTTGCACTTAATGGTTAGTGGTCACTTTTTACCCTTGCCTTTATAAAAGGCTACTATAGATTGGGTACATGCCTAAGAATTTGTCAAGTGATAAAGATGGGCTATGGGGTAAATTTTTTTTTTTTTTTCCCTATTGGTTTACTGTGAAACGATTAATTTCCTTTTGTTTGGATGTGCATCGTGGCCGATAGGTAAAGACTATAAGAAATATGCTAATAGTGGTTAAAATTATTAGGATAATCTGACTAATACTTTGTGCCAGTACTTTGCTGAGTAGAGTGGCATAATGGCTGTGAGTTTGCATACTAATTTTTTAGAACATTTTATTCTGAAAATTTGTAAACATCAGGAAAAATTATAAGACTAACAATAAATACTACTATTCCTTTACCTAGGTTTAACAATTTTTATACTTTGCTGCATTTGTATTTTATATATATATAAACACACACACACTTTTGTTGAACTATTTCAGTATAAATTGCAGGTGTTATGATATTTATCCCAAAGTATTTCGGAATACATCTTCTAAAAATAAGGTTAATTCTCCTACCTGACTTCTCCAATTGCTATTATCTCACCTAAGAAAATTAACAGTAACTCCCTATACTACCTAATACCTAATCCATGTTCAGATTTCCTCCACTTGTCCTCAAAATGTCTTTCTGTAGCTGATAGGAAGATAAAGACAAATCTAACTTATGAAAAACTAGCCTTTCAGAAACTGAAATATTTTGTTTAATGGGCGGTTACATTTAGCTTTACTCTGAGCTCCTGAATTCCTATTTGTTCTACATGTTTACATTATTTAACAATCTGTTATTTTGGATGTGAACTCCCAAAATAATTAGATGATGATCTTTATCAGTAAAATCTGGGTGTCCTTGTGCTTTATCCAGGTTCATCAGGGTGTCAAAGGATTCGTCCTAGACGCCACAGATGGCAGAGGTATATTAAATGCCACCATTAGTGTTGCTGAAATTAATCACCCAGTAACTACTTACAAAACTGGAGATTACTGGCGTCTGTTGGTTCCAGGAACTTATAAAATCACAGCATCTGCTCGAGGGTGAGTTACTGAATGCTTTGTAATTGAGTGCTTGGAGATGAAACAAGCATAGTTCCATTCTAAAAGATTATTGCCAGAAAGCCCTGTAGAGGCTAAGCAACCTTGAGTTTAACGCTGAGAAGTTTAGAGCTGGTTACACATTTGACTCTTCTCTGGTGGCACAGTGAGTACATGAACCATCAGATGTAAGAAATCTGTGAAATTATTCACTTTGAACAGTAGCCTCTTTTACCTTCATCCTCTCAGGTCACCTTCCCCTGTCCAGATGTAAAGCCATAGTGACTGATGTCCTTCACTATGGGTAACAGTTCTGGGAAGTACTTGTTAGTAGGGAAAAAAAGATTTCTGCATACTTCTAGTCATGTTGTCCCCAAAATACCACCACTTTACATTTGTACCCTTTTAAAACTCTTTCACAGACACTTATTTTTTATTATTGTACCTTTGCCTTCTCGCATCAGTGAGATTTTCTTACTTACTGCTAATTCTCTGAGAAAAGCCATTTTCATATTTTTTACAGTTTTTCTCACCACAAGGATATATTTACTTGAAAAGAAAAAATTAACTTATGACCTTTTCCCTTGGAAAAAACTTAATATTCCTTATGTTCCTCCTCCTTTACAAATACCTTAGAACTGGAGCCACCTTACTTTTTAGTCGAAACTTACCATTTTTATCCTCTTGTAGTTTTCTTTTTTGTATTTGGTACATGTAGGTGTTCCCACAGAATATTTTCCCCTCCCCCTACTAGCGCTCTTATTTCTGAAGAGTTAGTTTGAACACTCATTGAAGTAAGGGTAAATACATGGAAACATTTAAAGTTATTGTTACCTTTTTTTAAAAAATGGTTTTCAAATATCAAGTGGTCTGTAAATGAATGGATTAGAGCTTTAAGGAGTAAAGAAGTCTATTCTGGTTTTTTTCAGTTTAGGCATAGTATTGGAAAAAACAAAGTATTGGAAAAAACAAGGTATCTGAAAAATGGGGCAAGAATGTTGCATTTGGCAGAGAATGTCCTAAGTTAGTACTTCTCAAACTTTTTCCACCATATTCCCTGATGACAGACAAGTGAACTCAGATTCCAGGAAATATGGGAGTATACGCTGCAAGCATGAGCTTTCTTTTGAAGTCATATATTTAATCTTAAAAACTCATTTATGTTTTATAGTCTACCCTTGTATGGTCTTCGTTAATGTTTAAAACAAATCTTAAATTCTCACAAAGTTAACAATTTGACCCTTTAGGGAGATGCACCACATTTATCTCAAGGATTCACATATCCTCTGCACACCTCTGTTTCCTCAGGGTTTGGGTACTCCAGCTGCAGAAGCCTGGCTCTGATCTGTCTCCTTTATTACAGGTATAATCCAGTTACCAAGAATGTGACCGTAAACAGTGAAGGCGCTGTTCAGGTCAACTTCACACTTGTTCGATCTTCAACAGATTCAAACAATGAATCAAAGAAAGGCAAGGGGGACAGCACCAACAATGAGGGTGCCAGCGATCCGACTACTAAAGAGTTTGAAACTTTAATTAAAGACCTTTCAGCTGAGAATGGTTTGGAAGGCTTCATGTTACGCTCCTCCTCAAATCTGGCTCTTTATCGATACCATTCATACAAGGACTTATCAGAGTTTCTGAGAGGACTTGTGATGAACTATCCACATATTACAAATCTTACCAAGTAAGTGTCACCTTCTTGCTGCCTTTTTTTCCTCTTTCTTTCTCCCTTTCTCCTTCCCTCCCTCTTTCTTCTTTCCTTCCTTCCTCTCTCCCTCCCTCCCTCCCTCCCTCCCTCCCTTCCTTCCTTCCTTCCTTCTTTCTTCATTTTAAAGAGGTTACATTTAGCATAAGCCACATTAAATGGTTCTTGTAATTTATTTAGAGATATTTGGGAGCTGAATGTATAGAGAGTTGGATTTCACTTATTTTGAAACAGATGTTTGCTTGGAGATCTTTCTAACAATGAATCTTGGAAACTTTTATGAGAAACATTGGAGCAGAATTACTTGTTAGTTTAGCAATGTGTGGCCTGTGCCTCCAGAAAATGTAAAATCATTCTTTCTAATGATTACTTTGATTTCAAAACCCTTTCTACTTCTCAGCTGCAGATTCATGTTCTGACTAAATATTATTTAGTTTGTTTCATTTTGCTGGGGGCAGGGACAAATTTGGAACTATGAGCTCTCTTGTCAGGGATCATGTTTAACCTTTTCTTCAAATTAGAAAATGAAGCCTGGTTGGCTGTCATTTTCTGTGCTTTAGTCTCTACTCAGAGTCATGGTTCCCTGAAGCCTTAGGGACATATGTGATTGAGGGTTCTGGGAAAACATGCAGTACTGGCTTATGTGATGGCTGAGACAACTTTTACCTTCACTTCTTAGGCTTCTCTGCTTCACTTTCACTGTCTCAAAACTATTTCCTTGATTTGTTGATTCCTATTATTTGCCTATTTTAGGGCCTTTACTTTACATTTTGCCCTGAACTTACAGTTCTCTACTACAAACCTAATGAACATTAACTAGCCTTTCACTTTTTTTCCTTCATTGGTTCTTTTAATTTTACCAGTAAATTTACTTTCTCAAATACTGGTTTATAATGTCTGTAATTGCAAAGACTGATATTTACTTTGGCAATACCAATTACCTCTCTTCCGCAACTGACTCTTGAACATTTCTGCCCAGGTCAGGTTTTAATACTGTCCATGTTAGTGCCATATAGACATTACAGACTTTCTTATTTTAAAACAAAAAATTGGACATTATTTTGCTATCCATTTACTTAGTTCATATAAGGTTTTTTTTTTTTAACCTTTCAATTAAACATGCACTTCTTAGTTAAATATTTCCCCAGCAAATATGCAACACCTGCCAGTGGTGGGACACAAGGCAGTTTTAGGTGGTCCTCCAACGGTTGCTAAGTATCATTAAATACCATTGTGAGAAAGCGGTACTTTGTCTATTCTATTAATCCTCAATTTAATGGCAATTTTTTTTTCTATCTAACTCTTGTAAATCTCCCTTTATAACAAAGAAAGCAGGCCTTTTAAATTAGTTTTGCTGTAATCTTGGTACTTCATTTAAAGTATAAAATGTCTTATTTGTGTAAATTAATTTAGATTTTAAAAGTAAGGTGCTCTGCATTTGTGTATATTTAAATTTCCATAATAAAAATTGAAGTGAGTTAACTTAAAAGACATGTGTTAACTAGGGACTTCCCTGGAGGTCCAGTGGTTAAGACTCCATGCTTCCAGTGCAGGGGCCGTGGGTTCGATCCCTGGTCGGGGAACTAGGATCCCACATGCTAGGCTGCACAGCCAAAAAAAAAAAAAAGACATATATTAACTAAAGAGTAGTATAGATTATAGAAGATTGGGTAAATATTATGAAGATGATAGGAGAATGACAATTTGGAGGAATGTTGAACTAAATCATAATCTTTCCTAAATCTGATAGTATCTCACATCTATTTGACTTTCTTTGATTAAGGGAACCTAATTTTCTTAAAGTATTCTGACATAAAGATTTACTCTTTAAAGACTTTTTAAGACTTTTCAAATTTTGTTCTCATTTGTTTTTTTAAAATCTGTAAGGCAGCATTAACATAATACTTGATTACTTGCTGACTTTTTGTTTCTGGTTTTTGAAAGTTTGGGACAGAGTGCTGAATATCGTCACATTTGGTCCCTTGAAATCTCCAATAAGCCCAATGTATCTGAGCCTGAAGAACCAAAGATTCGTTTTGTTGCTGGTATCCATGGAAATGCTCCAGTTGGAACTGAACTTCTTTTGGCTCTGGCAGAATTTCTCTGCCTAAACTACAAAAAGAACCCAGCTGTTACCCAAGTAAGAAAATAGCCTGTTTTGACATGCTTTAAAAGGAAAAAGCTCAGTGATACACTGATATCAAGGCACCTTTTTTTTTTTAATTTAATTTCCTGTTAGATTTTATACAAAGGTACTTTTAAGGTCATTATAAACTTTACTCTTTAAAAATGGACCTTGGTATATAGTCATTGTTAATAGTGTCTTTCTATTATATTTCTTTGTATATATTAAGAGCCATAGAGGAAAAAAATAATAAAGATTTGCATTCAGTCCTCTATTCCTTTATGTTACCCTTCCAATCTTTACTCACAGTGATGTATATTCTAATTAGAGGGACTTCCATTGCCAGTTATTTATAACTAGGATTGAAAAATCCTAGTTGAAAAATCCTCATATTGAAAAATGAGGTAGAAGAGAAATCGGGTTTTTTTTCATGTAATAAAGATGAAATTATTGGACACCTTGGATGCTAAGAGATTTTAGAAAAAGTGATATGGCAGTGCCTACTTTAGTCGCCCGTGACTATAGAATAGAACGTTCATCCAGAAGCTGGTTATGTATGATTAAGCAACCTAGTTTCTGTGTTGTCTTAGGGAAAGGAAGGAAAGAGTGTGCATCTGTCTAGAACACCCACTAATTGGCACTGTCTATATAGAACTTAGGAAAGGGGAAAGGAACTAGTATTTGTTTAATACCTACTATGTGCTAGGTACTTTACATACATCATAATTTAATCCTCAACCCTGCAATTATGTTAGCTTCATTTTATAGATGTGAAAACTGAGGCAGAGATATTTGATAACTTACAGGAGGTCACACAGCTACTAAGTGGTAAAGCAGGGATTTAAACCCAAGCACGTCTCACTCTAAAGCCTGTGCTGTTCTGTTTTACCCTACTGCCTCCCCTGAAGGAAATTTGGAAAGAATTGATGTCATGATTAGGATCCCATGATGTGGGATTAGGTGAGATAAACTTAAATCAGACTTGATCAAAAATTATTTTACCATTTTCAGCAAAGCAGATCCCATTGACTTCTTCATGTGAGTTGCAGGAGTATTTCAAAGATTTTTGTTGTTGTTCTTTTTTAAAAGGGAGATTACCTAGGACAGTGGTTCTCTAACCTGGCTATACATTGAAAACATCTGGGAAGCTTTTACAAATACCAATGCCTGGGCTCCATCCCCAGAAGCATCAATATTTCTTTAAAAGCTCCTTAGGTTATTCTAACATTTGGCCAGAGTTACTACCTACTGATCTTAAGGTTATAAGAGACTATATATCCCAGGTAAAACATCTACCAGGAATTTCAAAGCTCCTAGTTTATGAGAATTTGCCTCACTGGTCTAATTAGGCTTAGATCACTTTAGATTGCCATTTGTTTTGAGCTAAGTGCCAGAATTGTCTGGAGAGTTCAAGAAAATATACATATACCCAGAGACATATGGTTAAGCCCAAGCATATAGGAAAAAAATCTCCCTCAGAGATTCCAGAATAAATGAATTAAAGGATTGCAACTATATTTTCAAGCTATTGACAATTTTACTAGAATAAATAAACCAGGGATCACTTATTCTGATTTACTATTAGAAATATGTAGGATGAATTATATCAGAAATTCATGCCATAAATGTAGGTATTAACACCTCTGGATATGGCTCATCTGAGGGAGAAATTATGGGTAAGACAAATATCCTACCTCGTTTTTTTTTTGATATGCTGATTTCAACTCTTCTGTCTCATTGTTTCCAGACATACATTGATATTTATCACATTATATGTTCCAGTTTTTAATCTGGAAGTACAATATTATTATAAATACAATATTATTGTGTTTATTGTATTTGTATTATTTTTATTTATTGGTCAGTTATTATTGACCTAAGCCAGTGGTCAGCAAACTTTTTCTATAAAGGGCCATATAGTATATATTTTGGACTTTGTGGGTCAGATGTTGTGTGTTGCAACTACTCAACTCTGCCATTGCAGAACAAAAACAGTCATATGAATGGGCAAGGCTGTGCCAATAAAACTTTCTTTACAATAGCAAGCAGCAGGCTGGGTTTAGCCTACAGACAGTGGTTTCTGACCCTGTTGTAAGTTATTGGGAGGTCTCTGGGAACAGTAGTTGTGCAGTTTTTTATTTCTTTTTTAATATTTTTGGAGCAAGAGAGAATTTTATTTATTTTTCAGTTCTGCCTTTTAAATCTGTGTTTAAAACAAACAATAAAGACTTTCTGTTTGAAGCATGGGAGGGTACCTTTTGATTCCACATAGAGCTAATAAACTCATTGATTTCTGTTT
Source organism: Eubalaena glacialis (assembly GCF_028564815.1). Lineage (NCBI taxonomy): Eukaryota > Metazoa > Chordata > Mammalia > Artiodactyla > Balaenidae > Eubalaena > Eubalaena glacialis. The sequence continues at coordinate 15,618,310 of NC_083734.1, read as the reverse complement.
CTGTTTTAGTTGGTCGACAGGACTAGAATTGTGATTGTCCCTTCTCTAAATCCAGATGGGCGAGAGAGAGCACAAGAGAAAGACTGTACTTCAAAGATAGGACAGACAAATGCTCGTGGCAAAGACCTAGATACAGACTTCACAAGTAAGACCAATATTTAGGTCATTAAAGTACTTTGTAGATAATTTTATTTCTCTTTGCTAGGAGATTGGTTGATCCTATTTTATAGATGAGTAAGGGGTGCTTTCTTGTCTAGGATGTACAATATAAATGAATAGAGACATCTAGAAAACTTTTCAAATTTTTCTTGTTTTTCATTTGTGAAAGTAATTCAAGTATTTTTCTTAGAAATTCAATAAATAATATTGAGGGGGAGGTTTTCATCATAGTCATACAGAGATGTATATTCTTTCTCTCTACTCTCTTATATATGAGTGTACACACACGTACACACACACACGATATATGTGTGTATTGATTTGAAGGGGCCTGTTTCTTATTTACTTAAATAGGATCATCAGCTATACATATTGTTCTGCAACTTTTTTATTGGATATATCATTGACATCTATCTATTTCAATACTCATAGATCGCTAACATTCTTTTCTTTTTTTTTTTTTTTTAATTATTTTTGGCTGTGTTGGGTCTTCGTTGCTGCGCGCGGGCTTTCTCTAGTTGTGGCGAGCGGGGGCTACTCTTCGTTGCCGTGCGGGGGCTTCTCATTGCGGTGGCTTCTGTTGTAGCGGAGCACGGGGTCTAGGAGCACGGGCTTCAGTAGCTGTGGCTCGTGGGCTCTAGAGCGCAGGCTCAGTAGTTGTGGTGCACGGGCTTAGTTGCTCCGCGGCATGTGGGATCTTCCCGGACCAGGGATCGAACCCATGTCCCCTGCATTGTCAGGCGGATTCTTAACCACTGCGCCACCAGGGAAGTCCCTCTAACATTCTTATTAATGGCATCTTATTATGCTATTAATATATGGTAGTACTCTAGTTTATTCAACAATTTCCCTACTGATGGACATTTAGTTTCTTTTTAATTTTTTGCTCTTACAAACAATGCTTCAGAAAATACCCTGATTTCTGAAAATCTTATTTTCTTTCAAGGACGGGTTATTATTTTTTAAAAGAGGATATGTCCATCCCTTTTTGTTTCCAGTAAGAATTTTCTTAAACTTGGTTAGAGTCATTAACCTTTCAACATTATCCTAAAGTGTGTAAAACTCAAAATAACCTACCTCCTAGGATGTATCTTTCTTGCTTGAGGTAGTGGCTTATGGAGTAATAAAGTATTTATCTACAGATTTTGTAAGTTAGCCTTTTGACTGTGCTCAAGTAGGGAATATTTTCTTAGCTGCTCATACTAAAATTTTAAAACTTGATATTTTATGTTTGACATTTCTATTTTTTAGATAATGCCTCCCAACCTGAAACTAAAGCCATCATTGAAAATTTGATTCAGAAACAGGACTTCAGTCTTTCTGTTGCTTTAGATGGTGGTTCAGTGCTGGTCACATACCCATATGACAAGCCAGTACAAACAGGTATGTAGAATGTCACTTTACATATATACTATTTAAGCTTAAATAGGAAATTTCAATTAGGTAATATCCCTTCTAAAAATTTTTTAAATGGTGAGCATTTGAGCACACTGCATGAATAAACAACCTAAGAAGACTGTACATACATCAACAGTTCAGTTACTTGGAGGAGGGAGGTCAGATCTAATGATGGCCTAGCTTTATTCAGTGTAGCCATCTTGTCACATCTGCTCAATTTTTACTCCATAAACATTTATGGAACAATTATTATGTCTCTAGATATTGGAAATACAAAAGTGAATAAGACACAATGCCCACCCCAAGAAATCCATATTATGTAACCAAACATTAACAGTACGGAATTGCCCTCTCCTGCTTTAAACCTTGACTGACTGGTTGCACCTTGTGGTGAGATAAACAGTTGCCTGTTGAATCTCTCTGAGGCCACTGTATATGGAGATAATTTGTGTTGCTTTCAATGCAGCTTACAAGGAATATTGTAATTAGGCCACAGTCACCCCCAAATGTAGTAAAACATACCAAAATAGGTTTGTATTTTAGTGTGATAACTTGTTAAACTCGCCGTTAGTGCCTTTTAATATAAGGAAGATGCTTATCTTCTTGGTCAGATTATCTTGGGATGAAAAGAACCATGTGCTTAATTATAATAACTCCTCAATAAACTTCAGTGAGGTACAAGATTTACTAGAAGGAAAGGAATATGACTTTTGTGTCCAAGAAGTTGAACTTGGAGAAAAATCTTTTCAATTTCTCCGCTAACTTCTGTATTTTTCTTTTTGTAGTGGAAAACAAAGAGACTCTAAAGCATTTGGCATCTCTTTATGCAAATAATCATCCATCGATGCATATGGGTCAGCCCAGTTGCCCAAATAAATCAGGTAGGTATTTTCCCTACCCTTTGTTATTGTTGTTGCTGTTTTGGGAGAGGATGAGGACTTGCCTTATGATCTTGTTGATCCTACATCTCTCAATGCTTTTATAGATGAGAATATTCCAGGAGGAGTAATGCGTGGAGCAGAATGGCACAGTCACCTGGGCAGCATGAAGGTATGCTTTATAGAATACGGTGAGAATGGAATTATAAATACGTATTGGACATTGAGTGAAAGAATAGGTAACTTTTCTGATATAGTAAAGTGAATGGCATCTGCTTTGTGGCTTCCTTGACATGATAGCCCTTAAATTAACTAACCTCTGACAGCAATTTTTTTTTGCCATTTTAACCATTTTAAATTATAATTTCAGTGATATTTTAATTACATTAACAGTGTCATGCAACTATCACCATATCTATTTTCAAAACTTTCATTACCCCAAACAGAAACTCTGTACCCCAAACAGAAACTCTGTGCCCCAAAGCAATAACTCCCCTTCTCTTCTCCCAGCCCCTGGTAACTTCTAATCTACTCTCTGTCTCTATGTATTTGCCTATTCTGGATATTTCATATAAGTGGAATTGTACAATATTTTGTCTTTTGTGTCCAGCTTTTTTCACTTAGCATAATGCCTTCTGGGTTCATCCATTCTGAAGCATACATCACCTACTTCATTCCTTTTTATGGCTAAATAATATTCTATTGTATGTGTAGATCACATTTTGTTTATCAGTTCATCTTTTGATGGACAGATGTTTCCACCTTTTGGCTCTTGAAAATAATGCTGCAGTGAACATTCGTGTACAAGTATCGGTTTAAGCCCCTGTTTTCAATTCTTTTGAGTATATACCTAGAAGTGGATTTGCTTGTCATATTGTAATTCTCTGTTTAACTTTTGAGGAACCACCAAACTTCCACAGCAGCTGAACCATTTTACATTCTTATCAGCAATGTATAAAGGTTCCAGTTTCTCCACATCCTCACCAACATTTATTTTCCATTTTTTAAATTATAGCCATCATAGTAGGTGTGAAGTGGAATCTCACTTTAGTTTTGATTTACATTTCCCTGATGACTAATGATGTTGAGCATCTTTTCATTTGCCCATTGGCCATTTGTATGTTTTCTTTGGAAAAATGTCTATTCAAATCCATTGCCAATTTTAAAGTTGGGGTTTTTGTCTTTTTGTTGTTGAGTTATAAGAATTCTTTATATATTTTGGATACTAAACCCTTACCAGATATTTGACTTGTCAATAGTTTCTCCTATTCTGTTGTCAGTAGTTTCTCCTATTCTGTAAGTTGTCTTTTCACTCTCTTGATAATGTCAAGAAAACTTCTGATGCACAAAAGTTTTAATTTAGATGAAGCCAAATTTGTTTTCTTCTTTTGTTGCTCATGCTTTATTGTCATATCTAAGAATTCATTGCAAAATGCTAGGTCATAAAGATTTACCCCTATGTTTTCTTCTAAGAATTTTATGGACTTAGCTCTCATATTTAGGTCATTGATATATTCAGAGTTGATTTTTGTATATGATATGAAGTAGGAGTTCAACTTCATTTGTTTGCATATGGAAGTCCAGTTGTCCCGGCACCATTTGTTGAAAAGACTATTCTTTCCTCCATCCTTGTCAAAAGTCAATTGACCATAGATGTATGGATTTATTTCTGGATTCTCAATTCTATACTATTGGTCTGTATGTCTATTCTTTTTTTTTTTTTTTCTTTTCTTTTTGGCTTCGTTGGGTCTTCCTTGCTGCCCGCGGGCTTTCTCATAAGCGGATAGGCTTCTCATTGTGGTGGCTTCTCTTGTTGCAGAGCAGGGGCTCTAGGCACGCGGGCTTCAGTAGTTGTGACGCACGGGCTTAGTTGCTCCGCAGCATGTGGGATCCTCCCGGACCAGGGCTCGAACCCGTGTCCCCTGCGTTGGCAGGCAGATGCTCAACCACTGTGCCACCAGGGAAGCCCCTATATGTCTATTCTTATTCTAGGACCACTCTTTTGAACATTGTAGCTTTGTACTAAGTTTTGAATTGGGAACTGTGAGTTCTCCAACTTTGTTATTTTCCAAGATTGTTTTGGCTATTCAAGGGTCCTTCCAGTCTCACTTGAATTTTGGGATTGGCTTCTCTTTTTCTGCAAAAAGGCTGTTGGAATTTTGTTAGGGGTTGTGTTGAATCTATAAATCACTTTGGGTTGTTTTGACATCTCAACAATATTGTCTTACTATCCAAGAATACAGCACGTCTTTCCATTTAATGTCTTCTTTAATTTCTTTCTGAGAGCATTTTCATTTGTTGTCCATCCATTTCAAATTAGTCAGGAGTTTTTAGCAGATGGGTGATTAGCTCATCATTCCGTTCACATGTGCAACCAGAAAATTGACTTCATTCCCTTCTCTGCCTGCCTTCCCTCCTTTATTTATTAAGAACTTGCTATGCGTGAGGCACTTTTCTATATGAAAGATAGAGAATATTCTGTGACCCATTATACAAATAACTATGTTACAGAATTAATCACTGTGATCTAGAAGAGATCTCAATGTGCCATGAGAAATTAAAGACAGAAAAGGTTACACCTAGTCAGAGATGTAACCTTCTTTTCATAGATGAGATGGCATTAGGGATGCAGAGATGGTGAACCAAGACATCCATAAAGAGGAAGCAGTATGAGAAGAGGTCAAGAAGCAGTCTAATATGTACACACTGCTATACCAACAAGGACCTACTGTATAGCATAGGGAACTCTGCTCAATACTCCGTAATAACCTAAGTGGGAAAAGAATTTGAAAAAGAATAGATACGTCTACATATAACTGAATCACTCTGCTGTATACCTGAAACTAACACAATGTTGTTAATCGACTATACTCCAATATAAAATAAATGTGTTTTTTTTAAAGAATCAGTCTACATTAGTTAGAATATGGGGTGTAATGGAGAGCAGCAGAAGACAAGAATGGAAAGAGAGTTTGAGGCTTTGAATGCTTTGTTTTAGTAAGGAATGGGAAGCCATGAAAGGTTTTGAGCAGGGATATGGTGACATGATCTGAGCTATTCTATGGAAATCTTTTAACAGTGGGTTAAGATGGTTTGGAGGAAGGAGAGACTGTGGCACAGGGAGACTGGTTTAGAATAGCCTAGACGAGAACTACTGAGGGCCTAGATTAGAGTAGCGGCAATGGGAATGGAATCAAGGGATGAAGTTCCAGAGATATTGTAGAAGTGGAATTCACAGGATTTGGCAAATTCTGGATGATAGCAAGAAATTGAAGTCAAAGACAAAATATTTCATACCTGTGTGAGAAAATGAGTTACTGTCATTAACTGAATTAGGAAGAAGAACGGGTTTGTGGGGAAAAAGTAGTAAGTTAGATTTTGGAACCTGTCCACGCAAGTAGTTCCTACCTAAATAATTGCTATATTGCTGTATGGTAGGCTCGAGCCTGCAGATTGAGGGTATCAGAGAGCAAATACTTGTGCTTTTACCTCTAAGAACTCCAAAACAGCAGTAACAGCAGTGAAGTTCCAGGGTTTAGAGGGATGCTGGCCCTCTGCATGTACTTATTCATTTATTCAACAAACCGTAATAAGAACCCCTCTACTGCCAGTCACTGTAGGAAGCACTGGAGATATAAAAATGAATTAGACATAGTCCCGGGTCTTAAGAACTCTCTTAGGAGTGGCCATGTTTGTGACTGGTTATAATACCAAGTGGTTTATTTATATTTGCTGTAAAATGCTTTACAGATTCTTTGTTTACATCACCCAGCTTTTCTTTTTATTCCATTCATTCCATTTGTCATTGATTACACAGCCTCATTCTTACTTTTACTTATTAATTTTCCTACATTTGTTTTTGAATCTTATATTCCAGGATTATAGTGTTACCTATGGCCACTGTCCGGAAATCACAGTATACACAAGCTGCTGCTACTTTCCTAGTGCAGCACAACTCCCTTCGTTGTGGGCAGAAAATAAAAAATCTCTTCTTAGCATGTTGGTGGAGGTGAGTCTTTCCCTTTTAACTAGAAGCGAACTCCCAAGAATATGGTCAATGAAAACCTTTATCAAAATATTTTCTTAATCTTTTACCAAAATTTTGTATTATTTTAAATGTATGTAGAAAGGAGAGTTTTGTTCGTTTTTTATTGCCTAAATAGGTGCCATGAGTTCACATCTCTGATGTATATTGAGGTAATTTAACCCTGTGAGATGCTGCAGGCTCTTCCATTTGAATATCACACGGAGTTACTCGAGACAGTGTCCTGTGGTGGGAAGTAAAGCATTCGAGACGTCGGAAGATTTGGGTTCGAACATTTTAGGCTTTGACTCTATCAGAGGCCTCTCTCCCCTTATTTCCATCTCTGTGCCTCTGAAGCAGTGAATGAGTAGCAAACAAGGTCAGAGTCAGTGGGGAGGGACGAATAAGCTAGACTTATGGAGGGTTTTGTTGTTTTGTTTGTTTTTGTCAGGCCTCAAGTTATGGCCTCTAGAATATCTGGCATTATGAAAACATAAATTTATATCTTAAACATTTATTTTTTTAAGGTTCACAAGGGAGTTCATGGATTTGTTAAAGATAAGACTGGAAAACCAATCTCTAAAGCAGTCATTGTGCTCAATGAAGGAATAAAGGTACACACAAAAGAGGGAGGTTATTTCCATGTACTGTTAGCCCCAGGTGTCCATAACATCAATGCCATTGCCGATGGGTATCAGCAACAACATTCCCAGGTAAGAAACTCAACTTGAGTGGTCTCATGTAAATTTTTATTATTAATAATACTTATATTTAATTTGAAACTCTTGTTAGAAAGCTTGTGGGGAATAAAGAAAAATGTGACCACCTCTTGATTATATCTTGTTGTCTTTCTATCCTTTAGCAACAAAAGGGAAATTTTTGTAGCATTTTGTATACTTTAGATGACAATGAACCATCTCCTTGGTTTGCTATAAAGGCCCTAGGAATATAGCAGGGATACAATATACCTTAGGTAAACTTTTTCCTAATTCTTGCACTTTATCTTCCTAGGTCTTTGTGCATCATGATGCAGCCAGTTCTGTGGTAATAGTCTTTGACACAGATAACCGGATATTTGGTTTGCCAAGGGAGCTTGTGGTAACTGTATCAGGTAAAAAAATTTAAATTTTCAGTAGTTGAAGTTAAAACCAATCCTGACATTTCAATTTGAGAGTGGATCACCTCCATAATCACCTGAAACTAATCACTTTTCTTCTAACGTCTCCTATCTAAACATGATTTTCCTGGAACGCTATTTTCTCATATGTTCTCATGGCTTGCCCCATCACATTTTCAGGTCTGTACTCAAATGTCACCTCCACAGAGAGGCCTTCCCTGATCACCCTAGCTAAAATAGTACCCCTGTCACTATCTCACCGCCACTTGTTTCTGTTAAAGCACTTATCACTACCTGCCGTTACATTTTGTATTAGTCATCTATTTGTCTGTATTCGATCTCTCCCACTAAAACATAAACTCTGAGAGGGCAGGGATTTCATCTGCAGTGGGTCTTAATGAAGAGTTGTTGATTGAATGAATGATTTGCTTTATACTAAGATCATAAGTCCCTTGGACTTTGACTTATATTAGTTCTATTTTTTCCATGATCCTGGAAGGAGGGAATATTTGTTTTCTCCCGGCTTAATGTGTGCCATTGCTTGAATCACTGGAAGTTTAGAAAGAAAAAATGTCGTAAAATAATAAATACTCTGCTGTACTGTATCTTTTGACGCAGAGAACCTTGGTTCATTTCTAAGTACAACTTGGACCTGATGCAAAATAACCAAGTTTTATTACAGGGTGTGTTGGGGAGAGATCCTTAGTTGAGAGAGAGTGGTATATTGGAAACATGGTCAAATCATAGAGCCTGTTGTGGGGTGTTTACGGTAGAGTTCTTTTTTTTTTTTTTTTTTTTTTTTTAGCGACATGAACATTTTTCACTCTGAAGTTTAAAAGTGCTGAAGATAGGATATTAGAAAAAACAGAATATTTATCTAAGAGAATAATTTCGCTTAAAGTAAAAATATATTCCACCACAAACTCTCTAGTATAAATTTCAATAAGATAAAGCAATTCAATAAACCTATAAAGAACTTAGTCCAATAACTAAAATTATTTTAATTTTCTTATGCTCCTTTTTAGTATTTTTTGTCATTATCATCATCAACCTGCATTTTTTTTTTCACACACACACACTGTATTTTATTTTTACAAGAGATAAATAGACTGACACCAAGCATTGTAAATGGATGACCACAACAAAAGCAACAATGATTGCAATTACCAAACACGAAACACACTCATACTATGTCATAATATAGACATTCAGTCCAGTAATCCTCCACTGTAACAGCTCCTTTACTTTGCAGTGAAAATTGATTTGTATGTTCTTTGCCTCTGAGTCCTTGTGGGATTTTTTTTTTAATTCAAACAGAAAGTCACAAAAATTATAATCATCCTCATCAGTTCACTCAATCCCATGTAATTAATTTTTTTTTTCATCTTGATCTTTTGTTAGCACTTTTATGAGCTCATCAGTTTTTCATTAGAGTTCTGAAAATGCTTATTCATTCAGTTCAGCAGTACAATCAGTTACCAGAAACCTGTACTTGTCAGAGTCTTCTCCATGAATTCCTTGAAGATGAAACTACGGTAGTGTTCTTCACTTGAATTGGATAAAGCGTAAATCACTAAGTGCTTAGAAACATAGGAGCTGGGATTCAGTTTAAATCTGGCTCTGCCACCCATTTGCTGTTGTGAACTTAATTTTTTTTTTAATATTTGGCTGCGCCGGGTCTTAGTTGCGGCACCCAGAATCTTCGTTGTCGCGTGCGGGATCTTTAGTTGCGGCATGTGGGATCTTTAGTTGTGGCATGCATGCAGGATCTAGTTCCCTGACCAGGGGCCCCTGCACTGGAGCCTGGAGTCTTAACTACTGGACCACCAGGGAAGTCCCATGAACTTAATTTTTATTATGATTTTATTTGTATTATTTTCTGTTACTTAGACTGTTATTCTGATAACCTTATGTAAAAATATTTTAAATAAATGAGGGGTTTGGGATGAGATGAAAATTTGCCGGAAGAGAAAAGTGGAAGTCATTGATTGATGAAAAGCAGGTTACACAACAGTAGACACAGTTTGATTTCATTGTGGTAAAAGAAAAAATATAGGTGTACATACACACACGTGAAGGAAAATCCAGAAAAAATATGCCCTAGGGTTGTTAAAAATGACCTCGGGGTAATGGAGATGTGAAGTGGAGTTTGGGGTATGGGTTTTTAGTATTTTGCTTATCTGTATTTTTCTAATTTTGCACATGACACATGTACTACTTGTGTAATAAAAAAGGTTGTTTTTAAGTGAGTGAAATAAAAATAAAATAAATGAAGGGCATAATATAAAAAGTGCTATTGTAAGCAGCTGCTTATTTATATTCTTCAACTAGAACACCACTCACGTGATGGTTTTGGTTGACAGGTGCCACCATGTCGGCATTGATCCTAACAGCTTGCATTATTTGGTGCATCTGCTCAATCAAGTCTAACAGACACAAGGATGGCTTTCATCGGCTCAGGCAGCATCATGATGAATATGAAGATGAAATTCGCATGATGTCAACCGGCTCCAAGAAGTCTCTCTTAAGCCATGAGTTCCAGGATGAAACAGACACTGAAGAGGAAACATTATATTCCAGCAAACATTGAAACACACACCTTGCATCTCTCCCAGCATAAGTACCAAGCAAAGTTACAGTTCCTTTTGGGAGACACTGCATTAAGAAGAGAGACTATCTTGCTTCTTCAAAGAGCTTTGGGAAGTTAACTTGCTAAATTTGTATTCTCTGTGAATTTGGCTGGCAGTTTTGAACTTCCCCTCCTTAAAGTACTCTTACCTTAAAAAAAAAAAATCTGCTTTCTATTTATGCAGAGATGGGACAGCCACTTTGTTTTTCTTCTTAATTTAAGCTGAGCTGTTTGGAGCTTATGCTATAACTGAAGAAAGCCAACTAGTGGATGTTGTATTTTGCACACCAGGTGTTTACTAGTGGCTTTAGCTTTTTCTCTTTATTTTAAATGGCCAAAAGAATCCAGAAACATTAAGGCAGGGACAGCAGTCAGAATCTGACATAAAGCTTTAAAAACTTGAGGTTTTTTCAACCTATTGAGGAGTACTTTTCTCTAGTTATTAAATAGCTGGAGTTTCTCTTATTATTCAGGTTTAATGGAGGCTGAATTGATTTTGAAACTTATGTAACATTAGGAAATGATTAAACGGGCTTCTGTATTTGGCTTTCTACCTGTTCCAAGGCTAGATTAGAACTGGTGGGCTGTGCTCTAAGCAGGATTTCACTACCTCTTGTGTAAGGTTTAGCAAAGTTGTAAACATCCCCATTTTAAGGGAGAACTTGTTGACTGTTGTAAAAGATCTCAGTGTCCATTTGCGTAGAGCTGAGAGGGAGATCTAGCAAAAGCTAAAACTCGTGCTGCCTATCTTTTAACTTGGTAAAAACCCACAGGTGCTGTTGCTTTTATCTGTGAAGCACTAGTTTATTCTAGGAATGCCTAATTCTTTACTATTTCCTAAATTTGAACCTTTTCCTATGTTGTACACTTAGGGTTTTCAGATGACCTGGCAATCGACAAGATCTGAATTCTACTGAAAATACCTGGAAGCGTGGAAGAGGCCTACTTGCACATTCTTAACCTACATTTGAATACGGAATATCTACACTTCCTGTTAGCCCAAGCCAGCGCCCTATCATAGCATCCTGTTATTGAAATAGCTTGGCCAACCTTATTCGTAAAGGCCTCTGCGTGTGAATGGGTTCTTTGTCCAGTGTTTCATTTGACAGTCTCTTCTTGATCAACCAGTTTTGTTAAAAGTTCAGTTGAAAGCACTTAAATATGGCTCCCTCCGTTAAAAAAAAAAAAAAAGTAACACTGTAGTGAGAAAGTGTTATCTTCAGTGCCAGTGGGGTTACTGCAAAGGCCTAAAAGATTTGCGTTTTATTGTGTCTGTCATATCATGCTATTCAATGGAAATGATGCTTTTTGTAAGTATGAGTCTTACCAATGATCTAATGGTTTAATACCTTTGAATGTTTTAATGGCCAAGTTGCTGCTGAACTTGTACTAAATCAGGGGATCAAAAAACTTGCTCTCATCTTTTCAAGTTGTATTCTATATCCATTAATGTATCTATCATCCCAAAGCCTTCATGTGGAGTGGTTTACCACCCATCTAGGTCATTCAACCAAGTATTGTGAGAAATGTACCCAAAGTGGCTTCATAAACAGAGATTTGGTTTAGCAGGAATAATGAAGTCATGACATTTATTAATGAGTATCTGTGATCTAATTTGGGTGGGTCCAGGTTAAGTCATTCTGGTATTAATCCTGTTATTAACAACTCGAAATTTTGAGCCCTTGCCACCCCACTCTTAGCCCACCACGTACACAGAACAGAGTTTGTGGGGTGCTAATACTTAATGAAATATACATGATTTAACTTCTTCTAATAATGCTCTGCATTTTCCTTAAGGGGATGATGTGGTGGTATTGCTCTTTGCAGCTTTATTTTTGAGTGCAAAGTCAGAAAACCAACAAAGGGCCTATGAGTGGCTGGCTCTGCTTGGGACGTTGCAGGTAGAAATGAAACAAAGTTGGCATGACAGCCTTTACTTTATTAGCATTGGTCTTCACTAGAGGATGCCTTTTAAATTCATCTCTGTCTTAAACATGTCTTTCACTGTACATCACAGTGGCTGGAGTCCATGCCTTTTAAGCATGTGTAAACTATTTTTAGAGATGAACGTACAAATAGTTCTTTTAATAATTTTTCCTGAAAGGGAAACCAAATTCTGCTATGAATCTTGAATCTCTAATGAATTTCTAAATAATGCATTGCTCTGGAAAACAAGGCCTTCTCAGCCTGTGTTACCTGTTAACATGAATGTACAGGATAATGACTACTAAGACTGTGTTCTCTGCCCTGCTTTGTCTTTATTTGTGGATCTAATCTAATATTAGACCACATTAACTGCTTAAGGCATTGAAGCCATATGGCATGGGGAATGCATTTCTTCAGTATTTCTCCTAGAGACTTCCCATTTCCTTGGAGTCATGGAGGCAAGTAAGTATCACAGTATTAAGAAATTTGCCCAAGCCTGAGTTGTGCCTTTCTTTACTCACAAGGCTTTTTTTTTTGTCCTGGTGATCAGTTTGTAAGCCTTCTTCCCTCCCAGCTCCTTAATAAAAGCAAAGTGATTGAGTAGGTAATGTTCAAAGTGTCTGCCTATGTAAATGCACTTGTACTGATTATGCAGTTCAGTAAGATGAACTCAAGTTAATTTCAGAAGGAAAGACCCTTTAGTTTTGATGTACTTTGCTGAACATTTGAGTAGTAGTTGGGATCCCATCCAGTTGAGGAATGCTTGCAATTCTCTTTGGAGGGGATGTGCTTTGGGACTTTGTCATCCTCCAGAAAGGAAACGTAATGTATATTTGGCCCAGTGTGATTGATTGGTTAATCTTTGGTAACTTTCACCTGAATGGGATTTGCTGAATTAATGAATATTGAACTTAAAACTAATTATGAGTTGACAAATAAATAAAAGGTAGTGCTTATGCCTGAGCTTATTGTGTTTCTGAGCTAACACCAGGTTACTCAGTAACCAGGACCTGGTCTTCTATTTCCATTTATTCTAGACAGTAAATCATTTTATTTTCTTGTGGCCTGAAGTGCACTTGTGCCAGGTTTTATCCTTGCTGTATTAAAAGCTTCTTGGCTATGAATGCTGTAATAGTGCCCTATGTTATGGTTCTCTGGTGGAATTGTTTTTAACAGTAGCAACTTTAATGTTACTACAAAAAAGTCCACTATGGTTGATGTTCAATGATCTTCTATATAGCAAATTTTTGATAAGTATTTGGTTTCTGATTTGCTTTAATTAAAGCAGATTTTGGGGGGGTGATTAGAGCCCTTGATTAATGTCAGCTGAACTTGGATTTCCAGTTCATGAAGAAATGTTTCCCAACATCCGATCCTCCTATTTTTAGCAATAATTCATTAATATTCCACTTGACTTTCAGAATATTATCCTAGTTGATTTCCATTTGGCAGAATCTATTGTGAAATTTGAAAATAGGCTACCATTTTGAGGCATTTGGATATAAATTATATAAATATGTATGATTATGGCTTTTACAACTGGCATAACATGAGTATACTAGCTACCTTCTATGCTGGCCATGCTGCAGACTTTCTGGAGGTATGCCATAATGGTATTTTTTTACACACAGATTAAAAATCAACTATTCACCTCCCCATTTTTTCAGAGTGACATTCCCCAGCTCCACAACAATCTATAGCTATTTATATGAGGTGCCCAAAACTCAGTCATCTCAAGTGCTTCAGTCTTTGGTTCATTTTCATGCACTGTGCCTTCAAAATGAAATTTTTAAAAGGGACTTTAAACAAAGTTGAATAGTAGTTTTAAAAAGTCAATCTGTGTAATTTATGTGAAATCTAACTGTAATGAGGGCCTTTCTGTTTTTTATATGTAAACAGATCTACTAATCCTGTATAAAAGTTATTTTATGATGTTTGTCTTTCTTTGTGTTTTGTCTCATAATCTTTTTTCAAAAGCAATAGACCAGAAAAAGTTACTGTTCCAATTCGAAAGTTATGGATTTAGTTTTTCTACCTATATGAGGGGAAAAATAGTCCCAGGCAAGGAATACAGGTTGTTAGCTGCAGAGTGTTTCTGTCTTCATGAATGGACTTAAAATAAAACTATGTTTCTAGAATAATTACATAGTAGCCACAGCTCAGCTAGATAGGTATGTGTCCAGTCATTCCACAATGAACATAATAAAAGTGGCCATTGAAAGCTTTATGTACCCATTTCAAGGTTGTTTGTTTAAAATTTGGTTCTTTTTACAGATGAGCCGAGTTAGAGTAATGTGTCCTGGCACTTTTAGGCACAGTGGCAATGAATTTAATATCCCCTTTTCATTTAGCAATAACTTGTTACTGCTGCTCTAATAGGAATTGGGAAAACAAAGTTATATAAAAAACATGGGCTCTGCTGACAAGGAATTCATACTCCAGACCAGAAAAATAGAAATGGAAATAAGCTGTGCTTCTATAGTGACTGGTTCCTCTGAAAAGAAAGTCTGCTATAGAGGAAGTACAGCATAGAGATCTGAGCATGGACTTTGGAGTTGAACCAATCTCAGACTGACTCTTGGCTCTTCTCTTGCTTCCTATGTGACTTAGTTTTGTATAAGCTTCTTAACATTCTCTGAGTCTTAGTTTCTCTACTGGTTAAGGAATAATACCTGAAAGGATTGTAGCGGGAATTAAGCGAAATAATGTTAGCAAAGGGCCCAACATAATATTTGACTCAGAATTGAATTACCATGGTAACCAGCATCATTTGCTGTTTTCTGATCCCTGTGAAAGAAAGTTATTTTATCAAATATATGAACAAAGATCTGTTTACAGGTGGCCTTTTAAATTTAGAAGAAATCCCTAGACATGAATACTAAAAATAAAAAAAAAGTTTCCATTATGTGGTTCCATAAATTGTCTATAGCACGGCAGTAAAGTTTTAAATTGTGCCAAATGCTTCATATTTGTTTTTAAATAAAATTAGATTATATTTATGCTTATTCAGTGAAAACAGCCTTACTTAACTGCTGCGAGAAATATGAACCATAATGATGGCTCTTTTTCCCCCGACGTTTGAAATATTTTCCGGAATTTTTGTCTGGAGTTTTCTCATAACTCAATCAAGAAACTTTTGGTTTGTGTTATAAATAGTAACCTACCGATTATGTTCGGTTTTTCAGATTTCTAGAAGCTGATGGTTCTCAGCAAAGTAAACATGAATTCTCAATGCTAATGCACTACTCAGTTATGAATAAATGCTATCATGTAGGTCTTCATCTCTTACTCTCACTTGCAGTTAGAATGCCAACTGATGCTATGCTGTTTACAAACCTCAGATAAATACACCATTACTCCCAATCCAAAAGCAATGAAATCAGCCTATAAAGCCAAATTTTAACTTTAGTATCACAATTTCCACCTACATTAATCAGTAGAATGTTAAAAGCAAGCATGTTATTTGGCATTGTGCCTGGAATCCTATTCCCTATTACTGTGTAAACAAATGTCAACGAGGCAAGCAAGAATTAGAGTAGAAAGTCGTTCAAGTTTAGAGGCCAGCCTGGAAAAAGCTTGAAAGCAGAAGGGTGAGAAGCTTGATTAGATTGAAAAATGTGATAATTGGAAGTGGGAGTATATAGAGATGGATGCCTCAAATTCAGCTAAGACAGTTTATTGATTCAATTAGAAGCCGTATGAAGAGATTTTGATACAGTCAGAGCTGTAGGTGGAAAGTAGTAGGAGAAGAAATTTAAGATACAACATGTAGAAAGAGATTATGGATTAAATAGAAATTGTTTTAACATGGATTATATTCTGTGATTGTCACTGAGGTTGAGCCAAAGTGAAAGAATCACAGGGAAGGTCTAGATTGCTAGATCTGAACCACTACTAATTTCGAGTATTTGCAGTTATGGCAATATTTGTAAGTATTATCATCACTTATTTTTGTATGATTCCTATTAGAGTTTTTCAAGATCAACTGACTTCTGATTTGGTGTTTGAAAGATGGCAGGTGCCCAGAAAAATTGATCCTAAAGATAGTTAGGGAATGGGATAGATGGGGAATGGGCATATTATGGTAATAGCTGAATTGGATGACTGCTAGATTTTAAAAATAATTTAGAAGATTTAGATTTCCAGAAAAGTTGCGAAGATAATATAGAATTGGCTGCTGGACTTTTATTTGGAGGATGTGGGTGTTGGGAGGGCAGAAGAGAAAGGATTGTACAGTTTGCTATTCAGCAGGACTTGAATGGAACACATTTGAAAAGGAGTGGGCATAGGAGGGAACACGATGTCTAGAACCTAGTCAGGTATGTAGAGCCTGGGTAGTCCAGGTGTCAAGCCACATGGGACTACTTCTAGTTCAACTCAGATCTTCTCTAGTGGAAGGTATCTCCATCCTAGATTTGGAGATCTCACTATTTTTCAAGAGCGATGACCAAACATGGACAAAGATAACTAAGCATGTAGAGAAATCAGACACCACCAGTAAAAAAAGCAGAAAAAGTTCACCAGCTTCAGACGATGACATTATCAAACACTGTAAAGCAAATAAACTTACTGTTTTCAAAGAAATAAAAGATAAACCTGAGACTATCACAGGTAAAATAATAGAACTTCTAGAAATGAAAGTACAGAAACTAAAATGGATAGTTGCAATGGCAGTTTGGACACAGAGAAGCAGAAACTAGAAGGCAGATCTATAGATTCTCTCCTCTGCAGCCGAGATAAAATGGTAGAAAATAGGAAGGAGAGGGGTAAAAATATGACTAACGCATGTTTGATAATTTGTTCTAGAGGGAAAGAGGAGAAAGAATGAAGCATAGGAAACTAAGAGACAACGACGGAGAATTTTCCAAAATTGATAAATGGTATCTGTAGATGAAACTCCATCCAAGGCAGACAAAGTAAACATCCACACTTAGACACATTGGTGAGACTGCTGAGCATCAAAGACAAAGAGAAAAAAATGTAAAGCAGTCAGAAGGAAAAGAAATTAACTTCAAAGAATTAGCAATTAGACTGAGATTAGAATCACTCCCCACAAAGGAAACCAGTACAGTGAAATTAAACTTTGGAAGTGCCAGGGAAGACATTAACTTCCAACATAGAATTCTCTATTGAACACATCTTTCAAGAATGAAGGTGAGGGCCTTCCCTAGCAGTCCAGTGGTTAGGGCTCACAGGCTTCCACTACCGGGGGCACGGGTTCGATCCCTGGTCGGGGAATTAAGATCCCACGTGCTGCATGGTGCGGCCAAAAAATTAAAAAAAAAAAAAGAATGAAGGTAAACGTCCAGGTAGCTGAAAACATTCGTGGCAACCTAAGCTCCCCATCTCCCAATATTTCATTGTAAAATAAGGCAATAAAACAAGAAGGAAAAAGTAAATCTATACAAAAACCTCAGTGTAACTTGAAGCCAGACAATTTCGAAACTTCAAACTAACAATAAAATGAGAAAAATCACCAAATCTCTGCATATACTTTCACATGCCTGCCCCAATCCCACCTCAGAGCAAGGCTTTGTGGAGAGAAGGCAGAGGGAGATGAACTTCAAGAAAGAGAGAAGGATGCCAGCAAATGGGCCTAAAGTTAGTGTAAAACTACTGCCAAAAAAACTAAGTGCACCATAAGTCTGAATGCTCTAAAAAATATGTGCAAGCAGATCAGAGCACAAACCATAGAGAAGGGGCTTCAAAGTGAGCACAATTTAAAGGGGCGGGTGTAATCTAAGCGGGCAATCTCTGAAATACAGAAAAAAAGTGAAAAAGGAGATGTACCTTTTGACAATTAGGCGATGAGAGAGGAAAGAAAAAGGAAAATTTACAGTCCTGCAAGATAAATGAAAATTGCAAAATTGGAACACTTATGACCCCTCCCTATCACCAAAACAAACCAACAAAAACCCCACTAAAGCATGTGAACTTTACAATATGGACAGAAGAGATCTCAGCCATGAAGCACGGAAATATCAGTAACAGATATGAATATTGATAAGGAAGAAACAAATTTGTCATTATTTGTAGATATGATTGTGCATGCGAAAAATACAAAATAATCTACAGGTAAGTTAGAAATAATAACATAACTTAACTTTACTTCCAGTTATGGGTGGATTAAAACAGAAAGACCTTCCCATCAAGAATAATTAGAAAAGCTTGGATTTTTAAACAACAACCAAAAAACCTGTTGAAGGATTGGAGAGTTACTAAAGTAACAAGGACTTAGGGGCCAAGATCCTAGCAAAGGGAATTCAGGGATGAAAATAATGAAGTTTTCACCTTACGTTATTGGTTGATTCATAAGTGGTGACTAAGAGTTTAGAGATGCCTAGTAGCAGAGAGCCCAGGCAAGAGGCAGAGAACCATGCAGAAGCTTTAGGCAGTACCACTGTGTGGCAGGAAATATGAATTCAGCACCTATCAAGGCAGTGGGCACCGGTCAACTTTAAGTTAGGACACTTGAATGGCTACACATTAGAAGTAAGGGCTAGTCAGAAACAGACCAATTTTTACGTAGAATCCCACTTGGTATTAGTCCCATCCCATACTGGAGTAAGCTGATCTGCCCCTACTTGAACTGCCTGCAAGAAGCAGCAAACTGTGTCTGGAGCAAGATACCATCTAGAGCCTCAAATGATTACTACAAATTTTAATCTATAACATATAGCATCCAGTTAAAAGTTACTTTTATTGTCACAGCTCAAATGATGAAAGATCAAGAAAAAAATAGAAACAGTCCCACGGGAGTTACAGATTTTTCAGTTATCAATCAGAAACTTTAAAACAATGGCAAGGAATAAATTCAAGAAAGTATAAGGCAAGATGAAGAATTTTAGCAGATAATTGAAATCTATTAAAAATTAAACGGAAGCTTTCACTTCTCGACAAAATGGACTAGATGTATTTCTCTTCTATTCCTCCCACTAAGCACAGCAAAAAACGTCATGCATTATATATAAAACAAAGAAGACTGAGAAAGGTGGAGAGAAGGCAGACCAGCTAGGAACCTCCAAGGAACCTCCAAGGGACCTCCAGCATCCAAGAAAAGACACTGTGGTGAGTTCCCTGGTTTTCTTTTTGCCTCATATATCCCATAATAGATGTTGCCTCATATAACCCATAATGGATGCTGGAGAAGCTGGCAACCCAGAAATGCCAAAGGGTGCAGACAAAAAAGCCCAAAGAAAAGACTTCTCTAGCCAAAGGACCAGGAAAGGGGCAACCTACCAGGACAGAATAGTTTTACATAACAATTGTACTACTCCAGCCAATTGCTACAGAAAAAAACCAAGGCCCATCTCTACCCTCTGCCAGCAAAGTCTGAATGGGGAGCCTAGACTCCACTTTCACCTGTCTGTAATGAAGCACTCTTCCCCATTGCCTGGGTGGTATCAAAAAGGGCCACATGGGGAACCAGGACTTTCACTATCACTCAGTGGTAATGAGGACCCCTTCCGTGGTGTCAGTGGGGGGCACATGAGAAGCAGTAACAAGTCGCCCTCCTCACTTGGGGTCAAGGAAGAGCCTGAATTTTCACTCCCACCTGGTAGTAACAAGGCAGTTCCCCACCTTTCCCACCAGCACAGTGTCAGAGGAGTTCTGCTTAAACAGAGGTTCTAAATAAGATCCAGAGACTTATAATACCTAAAATATCCAGGATACAATTTTTAAAATCACTCAGCATACCAAGACCCCAGAAATTTTCAACTTGAATGAAAAAAGACAAAAGATGCCAACATCAAAATGACACAGACATTGAAATTATCTGACAAGGATATAATAAAAATATTTCAATGAGCAATTACAAATAATCTTAGAACAAATGGTAAAAAGAGTCTCAGCAAAGAAATACAAAGTCTCAGCAAATAAATTTAAGATATAATGAGGAACCAAATGGAAATTTTAGATCTGAAAAATACAATAATTTAAAAAAAAAAAAAAAAAAAAAACTCAGTGAATGGGCTCAACAGCAAAATGGAGGGGACAGAGGAAAGACATGCCTGTCAGTGAACTTGAAGACAGAATAGTAGAAATTACCCAATCTGAAAAACAGAAAATAGACTGAAAAAATTGAGTAGTGTCAGTTGGAAAAATAATCCAATTACACACATTATATTGGCACTGCGACTGTCAGAAACCATCCATCTCTAATAAACTATATGTGCCTGCAGGGAGCCTAGAAGGTATTAAACAGGCTTGAAAAAGTCACTGATAAGATTATGGATAAATTATTTTCTTTTGCATCTTCCTATAAACCTGTAATACTATTTTCGTACATAAAAATAAACTCACAAAGGAGGAAAAAAAGAAAAAAGAAAACACAGAAGACTGCCAACACTTAAACATGTTTGCTATTATTATGAGATAATCTGCTGTTTAGAAATGATATGCCTTATAACAGAATACACTGGCGCTCACCAGAAGCCTGAATACGTGATGCTGACTTTGCACATTTATGCAAAAGTAGCATTTACCAAATAACTATCATGTTGATGCATGTCATTTATTAGTGACTGCTTGTCTGGGTTTTATACATCTGCTTTGATAATTTCAACACACTTTTTTGTTATTTTGTTCATTTTGGCCTTTAGCAAATAAATTTATTTAATTTCAAAAAAAAAATGAGTAGTGCCTCGGGGATATGCAGGACTATAATAAAATATTTAGCATTCACATCATCGGAGTCCCAGAAGAAGAAGAATAAGAGGATGGGGCAGAAAAAGTATTAGAAGAACTTATGGCTGAAAATTTCCCAAATGTGTCAAAAGACATAAACCTAAGGTTCAAAAAGTTGAACACATCTCAAACAGGATAAAACCAAAGAAATCTACACTAAGACACAGCATAATCAATCTTCTGAAAATTAAAGAAAATGAAAAAGTCTTTAAAGCAGAGAGAGAGAAATACCTTAGCTATAGTGGAAAAACGATTCAAATAACAGCCAATTTCTCATCAGAAATTGTGGAAGCAGGAAGGAATTGGCACATTTTTCAAGTGCTGAAAAAAAGAAATCGTCAACCCCAGATTCCTAATATGGCAACAATATTTTTCAGGAACGAAGGGGAAATTCAAGACATTTCAGATGAAGAAACACAAATAGAATTTGTCTCCAGCTGCTCTACTCATTTAACAAATGGCTAAAGGAAGTTCTTGAAACAGAAAGAAAATGATAAACGAAGGAATCTTGGAACATCAGGAAGGAAGAAAAATGGGAAGAGTTAAAAATGGGTAAACACAGGTTTTCCTTCTCCTTTTAAACTCTGTAAGTTATGTTTGACAGTTGAAGCAAAGATTATAACACATCAGATAATGATGTGGTTCTCAATGAATGTAGAGGAAATATTAAAGACAATTATATACGGTAGTGAGTAAAGGGACAGGTGTGATTTTTTTTTTTTTTTTTTTTGGCTGCGTTGGGTCTTCGTTGCTGTGCGCGGGCTTTCTCTAGTTGCGGTGAGCAGGGGCTACTCTTCGTTGCGGTGCGCAAGCTTCTCACTGCGGTGGCTTCTCTTGTTGTGGAGCACGGGCTCTAGAGCGCAGGCTCAGTAGCTGTGGTGCACGGGTTTAGTTGCTCCGCGGCACGTGGGATCTTCCTAGGCCAGGGATTGAACCTGTTTCCCCTGCATTGGCAGGCTGATTCTTAACCACTGCGCCACCAGGGAAGCCCCAGGTGTGATTTTAAAACCTTTACAAGAGGTAAGATTTCTGCATTTCACAAGAACTGGTAAAATGTGGACACGAGCAAACTGTGATAATTTATGTATCTATAAAGAGTGAGTTTGGACAGCTGATTTTAACAGGTTGAGGGGTCAGGATGAGGCACATGGAAGCAGTTAGCACACACTTTTTAGATTTGGCGGCTGAGAAGGAAAGAGGGCTGGGATTCTACCGTAGACAGAGGGAAAGGCGGCCAGTGGAGAAGAGCACATATATCAGAGATGTGGGATAATTGAGCATAGGCGGAGGTAGCATGAAGGGGTTGGTCTTGGGAAGAAAAGAGCCTCTGGCTTGGAGAAGAGAAAGAGGCTGGCTGAAGATACACATTTGAGAGAAGGTGAAGGAAACAGGTAGTTGCGTCTAAGGATAACTTTCTTCTCAGCCTGGGAGGTCCCTGTTGGAGAGGGGATAAGCCCAGCTGAGGGCGATGATGTAGGTTTAGGGCGCGGAGAGCGGATACCAACACCAGAAAGGCAGATGTTCAGGGAGTGTCAGGTGCTAAACCTGAAGTTGTCAGTCTCGCTGCTCAAAAGGTGTAAAATGATGAATTGACCGCCAGGTGGCGGTGTCTGTGGAAGCTCACGTATCCCATCGGCCCTGGCGCCAAGCGGAAGAAGGCGTGGAAATGACTCTCTGGCTCGCATCGCCTCTACTCTCCTATCCCGACTGACGTTGGACAACAAAGATGGCGGCAGGAACCAGCAATTACTGGGAAGGTGAGGGGAGACTTCCGTGTGCGTCTCGCCGAGGGGCAGAAGGGCTGAACGAGGACGGGTCTTGGCGGAGGCAGCAGGGGGAAGAGCCTGGCTTCCGGAGCGGCCGAGTTGACGGGCAGGGCTGGTCTAGTGCGAGCCGCCGGGCCTGGGGGCTGTAGAGACCGTGCGGTCTGGGGAGGGGACTGACCTGAGCGGCAGCGGGACCTGGGGCAGGGGTTGGGCAGAGAGGGCTGAGCCGGGATCGAGAGGAAGAGGGTTTGAGTCGCCGGAGGAGAGCTGGGTTGAGGTGGTAGCGGAACTCGGACGAAGGGGGTTGGGTGTGAACTCTGGGAGGAAACGAGTGTTGAGCGAGAATATGCAGAGTCCAGGAGACTGGAGGTGTCAGCGCCTTAGAGTTGAGGTCACTGTTGGGCAATTGAGTAGGAAAAGAGAAAGGAGAAACTTGTCAGTCCGGTCCATCGAGGGAAGTTGTGTGAGCGGAATGTCTCCCTCCTGTTGGGTCCCCTTGGCACCTTCAGGCTGGGACTTCGAGGATTGGGTGTGGAGTCGCGTTTGAAGGCAGAGGAAATAACTTTACCGTCTGCTCTGGAAATCGGTTTTGTTAAAAAGAGAAAGTTGAGAGAACCAGTGTGAATTGTAATTATTGCATTTGCTTTACCTCTTCTACCAAAAAACCATGTTGTGACTTGACAAGCAAGTTTATTTAATTCCTGAAAATATGGTTTGATAAAATGGACTCATGTAAAACTCATTCCTGGACCATGATGATAAGCAGAGATCAGAGAAGGCTGACCTTTTTCTTTCAGTTGTCTCTTTGCTTTACTGCAAAATAGAAACTACTCTCCGAATCCCTTTTCCCTTTTAACCTGTTTCCTCTTGCTACCCACCGAAGCCTCTGGAACCCACCACAAATAGCAGTATTGTCACTATCAGCCACTTGGTCTAAAATACTTAGTTCTAAGGTCATCCATACTTGCTTGTCATACTTTCAAAATGCTTTTACTTGATGTTTTCTACTACAGAAGACAATTACTAATTACAGAGAAGCATGCTTATAGTTTAAAACATGTATTAAAACGGTTATTTGAAATGTGTGTGCTAGCTAGAAAATATTTTAAAATTATGTATAAGTGGCTATTGGTATCTTGAACATTAGTCATTAGGCTATACTTTTTTGAAGCGTCATGCTATAATAATTATAGCAGCTTATTATTGACAGCCTACTCTGTGCCAGGTGCCTTAAACACATGATTAGTAATGCATAGGAAAACCCTGAAGGTAGGGGTTTAAAAAACGAAAAGCAGAGATTCATAGGTTAAGTAGATTGTGAATAAATCAGAGCCAGTTCTCAGAACTTCAGAACTTTATGCTGAGCTGAGATTCTAATTGAGATTTGGTCTCTGGGAAAATGTGCTCCCCTGTATTACCTGCATGCTGCTTCCTACTTCTGGTTGCTGATAAGTATATTGAAATAATGTTTCATATTCTTATTCCTGAAAGATGAGATCTTTATACTATGCCTTCTGTATTTCAGCCCTTTTATTTTGACCTCTACTTCACCATGAATGAGAGTATTCACATCTAGATATGGGTTTCCTCTCACTCAACCACCTTAGATGCCAAACCATTATACCAATTTCTCTGCATGCTTGTTTGCTTCTGTTCTTTAAAAACTTACACTCTTATTTCTGTTTTACTTATATTTGACCTTGTCGGTAGCACATCGTTTACTGTCAAACTCATCCTCTCCAAATATCTTTCAGTAAGCTTATTGAAAGACAGTTTTTAAAATCTATGTCAGTGATTTTTTTCTTTACACTCAAGCACTTACTCACTGTACTGTTAAGAATTTCATAAGCTTAATAAAGCTTTGGAACATAAAGAGATAGGAAAATCCTTGTCAAAAACAATGATGGTTTCTTTCTTATAAAGCTAGCTGGTAAATTTATATAATGCTTGTCATAAACCATACTCAGTTCCTTTGTGATTTGTATTCTCTTCTGTTTTCCCCTGAATTAAAATTAAAAATTTTAATTATTGCTATAGAAATAATTTCAGGGATGTTAGAACAGCATTTGTTGTCTAGCTGTCTTTGGGATAAAGCTGAAAATTTGCATTTCCCACTGTTTCTCCCCTTTTTGCCTCATCTGAAGTTTAAATAAGTGACAATTTGCTTTCCTGGGTAAGTGTTTGGTTTGCTTCTTTTAATACTTTTCTTTAAGGGAGACTCTAGATATATGATCATTTTCATAGTTTGTTTTCTTCAGAAAAGTTTTGTGATTTTTATATCTACTGATGGATTTTTTGTGTCTGATTATTTGCTTTTGTAATTTTGTTAAAGATCTCAGGAAACAGGCTCGACAGCTGGAAAATGAACTGGACCTGAAACTAGTTTCCTTCAGTAAACTATGTACAAGTTACAGTCACAGCAGTGCCCGAGATGGAAGACGCGACAGGTATAGGTACTACCAGATTCTCTCTATTACGCCTTAAACTATATCATGTTTTTAAAGCATTAAAAAAATAAAGTAAAATATATAACTCTGTAACTTGGTCTGTTGGTGAATTTTTGGTATTTTATTTTTTGTTTTTGCCTTTTTTTTTTAGTTATTTATAAAAATTCTTCTTAATTCTTGAGGTGAACATTTATTTGGGATCCTTAGGCAAGGACTGTGTTGTTATCAAGAGGAAAATGCTAAGGCTTAAGAGTGAGTTTGCATCAGAAATAAGCCGGTATAAGGAAATGTTGCTTTGCCCACATTGTATTTCTTATATTTTCTGATTGCTAAATGGATCTGAGAGACTACTCAAATGCAAAGTATACCTACTGCTATTCTGGTGTTTTAGAGTTAATCTAATGCAGTGTGTATCCTCACTGTTAATGGTCGAAGCTCTTTTAAATTTTGGTTCTTTTTTGAGAAACTGGTATACTACTATTTTGAACATATTTATATGTATTCTTATCTTTGAAACTCACTTTAGGCCATCCACTTTGTTTCAAAAAATATTAGGAAATATTTAAGACACTTAGGAAGATATAAAGAATAATATAATGGATCCCCATGTGCCTATCTCCCACTTCAAGAAATATTCATTACCAATTCAGTTGAAGCCCCTGATGGCATCCCATTTTCTCCCTCCGGGTAATCTCCATATATTTTTACTACATATATATTTGTGTTCCTGAACAATTCATAATAGTTATTTTGCAACTTGCTTTTTTGTGTAACATTATTTTTGAGATTAAGCTATGGATACATTTAACTCTAGTATATTCATTTGCTGCATATAGTATTACATTGTATGCTTGTATCAGTTTATTCTGTAGATGAATGTTGTTTCTAATTTTTGCTTATTTTAATAATTTTAAACACACGAGTGTTCATCATGCCTCAGGTACTGTTTTTAGGAGCTTTATATAAAGGCTGCTGGGAACATTTTTACTTATTATACATACCTTCTTGAGGATTGGTGGTGGGTGGGATATTTTTTCAGCTAGTAATAATAAAAACAATAAAAACTGAGCTTGGATTTGAAACCAGATCTTTCTATATCCTGAGCCCATGCTCCAAACCTTTCTATGTACCTTCCAACAAAAGACTTATTTCAGTACTATAGCCAGTGTTGCTTCTTTTTACAAGGTCACTTGATTAAAGAATTAAAGATAGCAGGGCCAACATATTGACTTTAGGAGCTAAAAGTAAGCTATTGGCATGTCACATAGCTTTGATTGCAATGCATTGCTTTCGGCTTGCCTTTATTTAGCAGGTAAAGAGAATGAGGAATGTTCTTTTCTATGAGTAAACTTATTTTACCACTAGAAAACATTTTTCCTGAATTTAAGTCTGCCATTTGACTATGCCAGTGAGTATACAATTTTATAACTCCAAACTGTTAAGAGATACGATTACATGATGCTTTTCCTGTGTTCTCTGTGTATCATGATCTTAATTCAGACATACCTTGTTTTATTGCACTTTGCTCTGTGTGCTTCACAGATACTGCATTTTTTTTTACAAATTGAAGGTTTCAGCCCTGTGTTTAGAAGTCTGTTGGTGCCATCTTTCCAACAGCATTTGCTCACTTCGTGTATCTGTGTCACATTTGGTAATTCTCGCAACATTTCAGACTTTTTCATTATTAGGATATATTTCTTATGGTACTCTGTGACCAGTGATCTTTGATGTTACTTTGTAATTGTTTTGGGGCACCACAAACTACACCCATATAAGATGGCAAAGTTAATTGATAAATGTGTGTGTTCTGATTCCTCCGTGGACAGGTCCTTCCCCCACCTCTTTCCCTCTCCTCAGGCCTCCCTATTCCCTGAGACACAACAATATTGAAATTAGACCAATTAATAACTACAGTGACCTCTAAGTGTTCAAGTGAAAGGAAGAGTTGCACGTCTCTCACTTTAAATCAAAAGCTGGAAATGATTAAGCTTGGTAAGAAAGGCATATTGAAAGTCGAGATAAGTTGAAAGCTAGGCCTGTTGTGCTAAACAATCGAGTTCTGAATGCAAAGGAAAAGTTCTTGAAAGAAATTAAAAAGTGCTACTCCAGTGAACACACGAATGATGAGAGAGTGAAAAGCCTTATTGCTGATATGGAGAAAGTTTGAGTGGTCTGAATAAAAGGTCAAACCAGCCACAACATTCCCTTAAGCCAGGGCCTAATCCAGAGCAAGGCCCTAACTCTTCAATTCTGTGAAGGCTCAGAGAGGTGAGGAAGGTGCAGAAGAAAAGTTTGAACCTAGTTGAGGTTGATCCAAGAGATTCACGGAAGGAAGCCACCTCCATAACATAAAAGAGCAAGGTGAAGCAGCAAGTGCTGATATAGAAGCTGTAGCAAGTAATCCAGGAGGTCCAGCTAAGGTAATTAATGAAGGTGACTACACCAAATAGCACATTTTCAGTGTAGACAGAACAGCCTTCTATTGGAAGAAGATGCCATGTAGGACTTTCATAATTAGAAGTTGATACCTCAAAGCTTCAAAGGACAGGCTGACTCTCTTGTTAGGGGCTAATGCAGCTGGTGACTTTAAGTTGAAGCCAGTGCTCATTTACCATTCCAAAAATCCTAGGGCCCTTAAGAATTATGCTAAATCTACTCTGCCTGTGCTCTATAAATGGAAAAACAAAGCCTGGATGTCAGCACATCTGTTTACAACATGGTTTACTGAATATTTTCAGCCCATTGATGAGACCTACTCTCAGGAAAAAAGATTCCTTTCAAAGTATGACTGCACATTGACAGTGCACCCAAGAGCTCTGATGGAGATGTACAATGAGATTAATGTTATTTTCATGCCTGCTAACACATTGTCCATTCTGTAGCCCATGGATCAAGGAGTAATTTCAACTTTCAAGTCTTATTATTTAAGAAATACATTTCTATGGCTTCCGTAGATAGTGATTCTTCTGATGGATCTGGGCAAAGTCAGTTGAAAACCTTCTGGAAAGGATTCACCATTCTAGATGCCATTAAGAACATTCATGATTCATGGGACGAGGTCAAAATAACAACATTAACAGGAATTTGGAAGAAGTTGATTCCAAACCTCATGGGTGACTTTGAGAGGTTCAAGACTTAAGTGGAGGAAATAACTACAAATGTGGTGGAAATAGCAAGAGAACTAGAATTAGAAGTGAAGCCTGAAGATGTGACTGAATTGCTGCAGTCTCATGATAAAACTTGCACAGATGAGGAGTTGTTTCCTGTAGATATATAAATTTCTTAAAGGTGAATGGTTTCTTGAGATGGAATCTACTTCCGGTGAAGATGCTATGAAGATTGTTGAAATGACAACAAAGGATTTAGAATATTACATTAACTTAGTTGATAAAGCAGCAGCAGGGTTTGAGAGGATTGACTCCAATTTTGAAAGAAGTTCTACTGTGGGTAAAATGCTATCAAACAGCATTGCCGGCCGCAGAGAAATCGTTCACGAAAGGAAGAGTCCATCAATTCAGCAACTTCAGTGTTGTCTTGTTTTTTAAAATTGCCCCAGCTGCCCCAGCCTTTAGGACCCTGATCAGTCAGCAGCCATCAACATCAGGGCAGGACCCTCCACCAGCAAAAAGATTACTCACTGAAGGCTCAGATGATGGTTAGCATTTTTTAGCTATAAAGTATTTTTAAATTAAGATATGTACATTGGTTTTTTAGAATAATACTATTGCAGACTTAATAGATTACCGTAAATTGTAAACATAACTTTTATATGCACTGGGAAACCAAAAAATTAGTGTGACTCACTTTATCGAGATACTTGCTTTATTGTGGTGGTCTGGAACTAAACCCACAATATCTCTAAGGTATGCCTGTACTTTTATGACTCCTTTAAAGGGGAAACTATTCAAAAGCATTCCCTCAGAAATTCTACAACAAATTGGAAATGAGTTTGTGGAATTACTTCAGCCTCACTGTCCCTTTTAATGAGAAACCTAGAGCCATGAGGACCAAGATCCAATGTGCATTCTAAAGTGTTTTGTTTGTTGCCCAGGTTGAAAGCACATCATAATGAATAAACTCAGTGATGACCAGAAGTTTCTTTCAGGAGTAATTTTTTTACTTTTTGTATTTTGAGAACTTTATGGTCTATGAATCACCATGTACTTATAAAATGAATTAAATTTAACTGAATCTTAGTATTGTGGAGAGTATGTTTTTGACCTTTTCCCTGGACTCATACCTCCCTGAGAATGGTGAATGTAGAGATTGCCTCCTCGTTCATTCAACAAGTATCTAAAGAGCATCTACCGTGTGCCAAGCACTATTCTCAGTGATAGGCATATATCTGTGAGCAAGACATAGGCAGTTTTACTCCTGATGGAGCTTATGTTATTGGCCCATTGTTCTTTTTCGTATTTCTCATAGGGGAGGATCTGTATTAGTAGTATATAGAGCATTTCACGTGGGCATGCTCTAAGAGATAAGCACAGAACCTTGGGTTGGCTCTGACACATGATCAAGAATGAGTTATTTTAAGGCAAATAAATTAAAATTTTTAAAGAAATAAAAATTTGGACCTAGTTAAACATCCTAAAATAAAAATCCTCCTTATTGGCTATTTCACTGCTTGTTACTATTGCTGTAGATGTGTATGTGGAAAAGGGAAAGAGCCAAGGTAAATTTACCATTAAACTGGTTATTTAATCTTTTCATTTACTGCACCCAAGCAACTCTCACAGGGCAAGAAAAAGTCTTCAGTAAGGTTGGAGAGCATAGTCGTTTCCTGGTATTTATCTGTGTTCAGTATAACTAAGATCAGTATTGAGCTGCAGCTGCTCATATGATAGTATATACCACTTGGGACCTAATGAAGGTTCATGGTTTTTCAGAAGAGACAAATGAAACTTTGAAGACATGTGGTTTTAGAATTTGAATTTGTCAAACATAGTTTCACTTGTAAAAAGTTAGGATTGACTATTCAGATTTCAGAAGACAGTTAAATACATTTTTGCAAAGCAAAACAGAAACAATTACGTAATATAAGTGGAAATGTAAAGGATTGGTATTAAAACTTCCCTGCTGGACGTGGCTATCTGTATTAGACTTAAAGCCAGTTCCTGATTATTTAATAACTATTTATCCAATCTGTGGATTGTTTAAATCTCAATTTTATTTCTTCTTGGAAAGAGTCATAGAAGGAAGAGAGAACTTAAATTAAGGTCTCAGGAACCATAATTGAGGTAAAAATTTTAAAGGTTATTCCTCACAGAGCTAACATAATCTGCAATACATTTTATGGCTCCTCTTAGATGCTGTACTACATAGGTCTGCAGTTTTACTTCACATAATTTGTTCCTTTAGATTCAGCATTTAATTGGACACTGCCATAGCTTAAGTTACTTTCATTTGGGAAACAGTAAACAAGAATTTAGAATTTCTTTGCATTATTAAGATTGGATGTATTAAAGCTTGGGACAGTCTTACATTCAATTATATTTTATACTGAATTTAATATTTAGGATGTGTGATCTTTATAGAAAAACTTCTATAAAAATTATAACTTCTTATGAAACAAAAAGAATGTCTCAGGGGTTCCACTTGGCTTCTTTAAGAATAATTACCTTATTATTTTAAGTATATTTTAAAGGATTAGGTTTAAGTAATAGATACTCTTTATTTGAACTTCTCTTTAGCTCTGACACAACACCCCTTTTAAATGGATCAAGCCAAGACAGAATGTTTGAAACTATGGCGATTGAGATTGAACAGCTTTTGGCAAGGGTAAGTACCTTCTGTTAAATGGCTGTTTTGCTAATAACTGTGTACCTGTTAGATATGGTACTAGATTATATTAATGCAGACATATTTATTGAAATCACCCTTTCATTCAAGATGTGTTCCTCCCCAGGCCACTTGAATTTTGATGAGAGCCATTCCCAGGTCCTATGGATGTTATTTTAGCCTTTATGGATTATTTTGGGGAAGTACTGAATCCTTGCCTGCTGTCTTCTTGTTTTTGTTTTTGTTTTTTGCTGTTAGCCAGAAAGGAATATAGGCATATAATTTACTTTTATCTCTTTACAGTGCTTTCTAAAATATTTTTATTGGTTTTCTTTTTCTTTCTTTCTTTTTTTTTTTCTGTTTTAGCTTACGGGAGTAAATGATAAAATGGCAGAATATACCAACAGTGCCGGTGTCCCGTCCTTGAATGCGGCATTGATGCATACATTGCAGCGACATAGAGACATATTGCAGGTAGTACATTGGGCTTGAGATTTTTATGTTATTACAGGAAGTTTTAGGGGTTTTTTTACTCTATGAATGGAATGTGTTCCCGTGTATGTAGGGGAACAAAGGGAAACATCTTCGAAGAGGATAAATGCCATGCTATAGAAGTTTGTCCTGTTTTACTTTTTTTTTTCCTTGATATCATAAAATTCTGAAAATGGTTAGCAGCTCTTGCTTTTGCCTGGTAAAATTGAATAATATTCATCAGTAGGTAAGTATACTTCTACTGTGGGAGATCTTGCTAGCTAGCTGAAACAGTGAAATAGCCAGTGGTCATGCATAAGCAGTCATATGGTGGTTTAGAGTATAGTTTCATCAGGCTTTGAAGATAACATGGAAGAGAAGTAATTTGCTATATTTAGTGTATTGTTTGAGAAAAATATTAAAAGTATACCAATAAAATGAAAAAACTTTTAAAGATTTACATGGGAGGTATTAAAAATATAGTGGTACAAATAGGAAGGCAAATTTTTTTTTTTTTTTTTTTGGCTGCGTTGGGTCTTCATTGCTGCGCGTGGGCTTTCTCTAGTTGCGGCGAACAGGGGCTACTCTTCGTTGCAGTGCACAGGCTTCTCATTGCAGTGGCTTCTCTTGTTGCAGAGCATGGGCTCTAGGCACACGGGCTTCAGTAGTTGTGGCATGTAGGCTCAGTAGTTGTGGCTCACGGGCTGTAGAGTGCAGCCTCAGTAGCTGTGGCACATGGGCTTAGTTGCTCCGCGGCATGTGGGATTTTCTTGGACCAGGGCTCGAACCTGTGTCCCCTGCATTGGCAGGTGGATTCTTAACCACTGCGCCACCAGGGAAGTCCCCAAATTTTTTAATATTGAAAAAATTCAACCATTTCTAATTTTTAAAACTTGTTAAAAATAGGACTAGAAGGATACTTTATTTACCTAATGCAAAAATGTGTACATCAGGTTAAAATCTGTCATAATGCTTAATAATAAAGCACTAAAGCTTTCCCACTGAAAAAAAAAAAAAAGACAAGGAGGGACTTCCCTGGTGGCTCAGTGGTTAAGGATCCGTGTGCCAATGCAGGGGACATGGGTTCAATCCCTGGTCCAGGAAGATCCTGCATGCTGTGGAGCAACTAAGCCCATGTGCCACAACTACTGAGCCTGCATGCCACAACTACTGAAGCCCGTGCACCTAGAGCCCGTGCTCTGCAACAAGAGAAGCCACCACAATGAGAAGCCTGCACACTGCAACAAAGAGTAGCCCCCGCTCGCGGCAACTGGAGAAAGCCCATGCGCAGCAACGAAGACCCAACACAACCAAAAGTAAATAAATAAATTTATTTTTAAAAAAAAAGCAAGACAAGGATACTCACAATCCCCACAGATGTTTAACATTGTTTAGGAGTTCTTGGTTGTTCAATTACACAGTAAA
This sequence comes from Eubalaena glacialis, assembly GCF_028564815.1. Taxonomy (NCBI): domain Eukaryota; kingdom Metazoa; phylum Chordata; class Mammalia; order Artiodactyla; family Balaenidae; genus Eubalaena; species Eubalaena glacialis. The sequence continues at coordinate 15,585,601 of NC_083734.1, read as the reverse complement.
AAGAACAAGATATAAATACTGAAAAGGGAGATAAAATCTGTATTCTGTGGTAATAAGATTATATAGCTAATACAAACCAAGAAAACTAAAAAAAAAATTGGAAACATTCAGTAAGTTGATGACTTATAAAATTAATATATAAAAGCAAGTAGTTTTCCTACACACAAACAATAATCTGTTAGAAAGTACAATGGAAGAAACTATAAAAAATTTTATGTATAATTTAATAAGAATGTATAGGATTTATATGTATAAAACTCCACTGAGGAACATAAAAGAAGATTTACTCTGCTTTTGGATGGGAAGATTTCTCTCTAAATCAGCCTATATATTGAATGTTATCCCAGTGGAAATAACAGGGGTTTTTGTTTGTTTCATTTTTTTAAAAACAGCAAAATGACACCAAAGTTTATTTGGAATTATAGTCATATAAGAATAACCAAGAAAAAAACCCATGTGAAAATGAAGATAAGTAGTAAAGGATGCCTAATTCTGCCACCTGTTAAAACCTGTTAAGAAGCTAGAATAATTAAAACAGTTTGATTCTGGATAAAAAGTAGACCAATAGAGTAGAGTTCATATATAGACTCAAATATGCATGAAAATTTACTTTCTGATAAAGGTGCTATTTTGAATCAATGGAGAAAAGAGGGATTATAAAATAAATAGAGCTGTAACAATTCGCTAATTATTTGAGGGGAAAAACCCCTCAATTTCTATCTCATTCCTCCTATCCAGAGTAAATTCCAAATGGATCAAAGATTTATATGTAGAAAAAGAAACAATAAAATATCAGAATAAAGCGTGGGTGAAATTGTACATTTTGGGGTAGTAAAGGACTTTCCCAAGCAAGACCTGATACCAGAAACTATAATAAATGACTAATTTGCTTAATATACAGAGATAATAGAAATGAGAAAAAAGCAACCCAGTAGAAAAATGGGCAAAGGATATGAACTCGTTTACAGAAAATGAGTGGCCAAAATCATAAAAAGATGGTCAGCCACATTCCCAAATGAAAATATACAAATCAAAATGAGATATGGGGAAAAAAAAATGAGATATGATTTTTCACCTGTCAGGTTAGCAAATATTGAAGCATTGTAACCCATTGTTGGCAAGAGTGTAGAAAAATGGGCACTCATCCATTTGCTGGGCATGTAAGTTGGTGTAGTCTTTCTAGAAGGCATTTTAACACTATCAAAATTTTCATGTAAGATTCTTTGACCCAGTTATTCTGCTAGGCATTTACCCTTTAAATACATTTAGTTCAATAAAATATATACACAAGAATGTTTATTGAAGCATTTTTTTAACAGCAAAAAAAAAAGGCAACTAAAATGTTTATCAGTAGAGAATTTATTAAATTACTATAGTCAATTTAAAAATTAAATATTAAATATTAAAAAGAATGTAGATTTTAGTTTGCTGATATGGAAGGATTACTTGATACTTTATGAACTACAAAAAACAAGGTTGCAGCAGAATATAGTATGATTTCTTTAGCATAAATGAAAGAAGTAATAAACTTGTATATACAAAAACATATTTCCTGAAAGAAACTGAAAGAAAGTGATCATAATATTAAGAACTGTGGAGCAAGATGGTTTTTACTTCTGTTCTTTTTGGTGCTCTTTTAGTTCATGGTACCCCATGTTCATGTATTATTTTTGTTTTTAAAGGGGTCTCTGGGAGGCGGCATTATGTTTTTTATCTTTTTTATATACTGATCTGAATTTTTAAAAGTAATGAATACTCCTTAAGAACTTAAAAATATGGTAGAAAAAGAAAGGAAAATATTTTTAAATTATTTTATTCTTTACAACTCTCTTACTTCTGTTCTTCCTTTGATTAGTTTAGGAATTAAATTTCTGCAGGAGTTCCAGAAAGGTGAAATTTGAAAATAAGCCCCATTGGGTGCACTGATGGTAGAAGGAGCCTCTTAAGTTTTATCCTAGGCTATTTGAAGTCATGTTATCTGAGAATTATTTTTTCTTTGCAATTGTGCCCCATAAGACAAGGTACTAGGGGATACAAAGGATAGTGATTTAGTGGCACTATTACCCTAGCTCCAAATTGTTTTCATTTGAAAGAAGTTGGTCACTCTTCAGGAAAGTGATTATAATGTTATTTTTACCTCTTGGCAATTTGATTTCTTAAATAGCAGTTTTCTGGGCAGAAATTTGTAATATAACAATACATAACTGGCTCAATAAGATGAAAATTTATAATTAGCTAGTGTTGATTCTAGATGTTGATTGATTGCAGGATTATACACATGAATTCCATAAAACCAAAGCAAACTTTGTGGCAATACGGGAAAGGGAGAATCTCATGGGATCAGTACGAAAGGATATTGAGTAAGTTACCTTTTATATTTTTTTGTAGGATGTTTATTCAGAATCAGATTTAGAGTATATCCATGATTAACAGCAAATTGAGTAGCAGAAACCATGGTTTAGATTTCAAGGTTTCTGATTCCCATTTCACTGTTCTTTAAACATTGCTGCTCCAGTATAGTCCTAATCTACTTTGCTGGTCTTATCTCTGGTTTCCCCTAGTTTTATCACTGGCTCCTGCCAACCTTGACTTTCCTGTCTTAATTCAAAGTCCAGTTTAGATGATGTCTTCGTGAGTTTTTCTCTGATCTCCTACCACCCACCTTAAGCATTATAACGTTACCAATAACTGAAGCTGTCCGTGTTTCCCTTCCTGATTACCGTCTATCCCCCTACCCTCTCCCTTGCCCCAACAATTACATATCAATACTTAGGTAGCTATCAAAGTAGCCTTTACTTCCCTGGAATCTGAAATCTGTTTTTTCCAGATTTTATACAGACTCATAACTTTAGTCAAATTATTTAAAGACTCCCAACATTTTTATGCTGCTCTTAACCCATAATTTTAAAAATGTATTCTTTTCTTCCATTCCTTTACCTCACCTTTAATAATATATTCTAGCATTTTATACACATTTTCAACATGTTTTTCGCGGCTGTACATGACTGACAGGGTTAAATCCATTGGGCATCTAATTAAAGCTGCAGACTTTCCACTTTTGGACCATCTGTTGATGCCTATCATTGTCTCACTTGTGATAAGCTTATGGTACTTAGGTTTCATAAGTATGATACTTATGTTTCATGAACTATGATATGTACTACCATATCATGAACTGATATATATCATGTGTACTCTGGTAAACATTTTCTTAGAGTTCCTTTATTTTGTTGTAAAAGTAAGACAGTTTTGCAGGAGAGATCATTTAGTATTCATCCCATGCAAAATTTTTGTCCAAAACTCTAAACCAGGATTATCCAGTCCCCAGTTGTGTTTCTACCTCCAGAAATTATCTTGGAAAATTAATTTTTATTGTTTGTCTCTGTTTTATCTATGTTTCTTATGTTTAGTCATATGTACTTTGTACAACATATAGGAGTGAAAAAAATGAAACATTTTTGCCATATTAGGAATTTTGGAATATTTTTAGTTCTCTGGCACATCTAAGTCTTGTGTCTAATTTCTGTATAGTCTATTTACATAGGTATTTTAAAGAATGCGTTGAGAATCAGTGTAGCGGACAGCCTTTAATGTGTAGGCTTTTAACTACCACGCAATTTGTGGGAATTGCTAGACTACGTTCCAATGTAATAACTTGTTTTCTGAAAGATGATCATAAAAGAAACATGTGCATCCATTTACTAAACTATTTCCTGATTACCAACCATGAGTAAGATAATATGTCAGTCACAGTAGAAGGCAGAAATGAAAAGGTCAACATGGCCCTCTAGATGCTAGAGGGGAGTAAGGCACATACTCAAATTAATATAATACATGGCAGAACATGATTAGTGAAATGAGATATAGTAGTAATAACTGACATTTAAGAATTTTTTCTACAATTACACACTGCTATTTCATATATTCTCTCTTTTTTGGCTTCATATAATCTTTTGGTATAGATATAAATTATTAGTCCCATTTTATAAAACTAGGTATTAAGAGTTATCTAAGGTTAACTGGCTAGTCACCAGTCTTTCAAGTCCAGTGTGTTCTTGGTTATATCATGCTGCTTTTCCTGGTGTTTTCTTTCCCACTGCACTTTGCACATCAGCCCTACTCTCAGCCAGTGGTTCACTTTTAGCAGCATGACCCTCTTTTGTCTTCCTGCAGTGTATGTGCAGTTACTTAAATTTTTTATTTTGTTCTTGATACTTTGTAAGTAAAGAACTGAAACGTGTAAGTGTTGATAGTAATGATACAAAGCGTTTTCTAGTAAATTGTAATGAACTTAAGACCAGGATAGAAATCCTTAAGTATGCCACAACTGGCAGATCTTTAGCTTCCTTTTTGTGTTCCTTAGGCTTCAGTTGATGGACTGCGTGTATCGTTGTGAAGGGAAACATTCCATTTCAATACCTTCCCCACCCCATGTGCTGTGTAGTAATCAATCCAAAGTATTATTCCCGGACTTACCTGGTGGCGCAGTGGTTAAGAATCTGCCTGCCGATTCAGGGGACACGGGTTCGAGCCCTGGTCCGGGAAGATCCCACATGCAGCGGAGCAACCAAGCCCGAGAGCCACAACTACTGAGCCTGCGTGCCACAACTACTGAAGCCTGTGCACCTAGAGCCCGAGCACCGCAACAAAGAGTAGCCCCCGCTCACTGCAGTTAGAGAAAGCCCGTGCGCAGCAATGAAGACCCAATGCGGCCAAAAATCAAAAAAAACAAAAAAACAAAAAAAACCCCAACAAAGTATTATTCCCACTTGGGGAAAATAAAGATATAGGAGATAATAGACAAAGAAAGGAAAAGTAATGGCTTTGAAGGCCTCTGCTTTCCTCATCTTTTACAGTATCCTCCCAAACCTTACTCTTCAAGATGGACAATGCAAAGTTTTCTGAAGACACTCTGTTCTTCCACACCTCATGATGCTGCACACGCTCTGCTTCCTTCCTGGAATAATCTTCCACTTTTTATAACTAAATTATCACTCGTTCTACAGGGTACCCTTGAAGGATTTTCTCTCTTTAAGAATGTTTCTGTATTTCTCACAGTCTCTCTAATCTACCTCCTGCCCTATAGAAATGACTACTCTCTTCTTTTGTATGTAACTATTATAATAATAGTTCCTATTACACTGAATTACAATTATATAATTTATGTACCTCTCTAAACTGTCTATGACCAACTTGTGGCTAGGTAGCATGTTTTACTATTATAATGTCTGATACCTCACAAATGTTGAATAAATATTTGCTGAGTTAATGAATAAACGAATGAATGTATATTCTCTTTTCATGTACTTTAGTGAGTTGGAATTTTTGGCAACTGATACAAAATAAACACTTTTAGAAGAGTTATTAATAAATGTATATAAAATCAAAAAAAGGAAAAAGTAAGATTTTTGTTTAAGAATGTTGGATTATTTTGGTGAAAAATAATAAACTCTTAGGCCTAAGTTAGAGAGCCATTCATATTTATCTATTTATGATAGATGCTATTTTTAGAAGGAAAGGAAAAGGATTATACATTTTAATTGTTTATTCAAAACTATGGAGAGGCTCAATTTGTCCACTTTGGATATTACTTGAGTCAATCATTTAATCCTTTTTTATAACATGTACCAAAAATGTTCTTAAGCTTTCTTTATTTTTGTTCTAGGTCATATAAAAGTGGGTCTGGAGTAAACAACAGAAGAACTGAACTATTTTTGAAAGAACATGACCACCTTCGAAAGTAGGTATTATTGAAAAAATGCATACTATATAGTACCTACTTATTTGTTTACGTATATAGCAAACATTTTATGGTGTTTAGTAAGTGCTTTATCAATGCTAATTCATTTAATTCTTCTAATGATCCTATTGGGTAGAAATAGAATTGCACCTGTTCTGACCATAATTAGGAACGATGTGATGCTATCAGATATACAAAATATGCATTCATTACTTATTTGTTACCTGTAATATGTCTTTTATTGCCTTAATGTTTGTTTTCTTTAGCAAGTCTATTGCTCTAATACTTTTGTCCACTACTATAGATTACTAGTAATAATAATAGTAATAATATTGATACTGACTTATGTTTGAATGGCCTGATACCACTTATGTATGTCAAGAAGCTTTACAAAGGGTAATTGGCCATACATCAAATTCGAAGAAAATATCTTATCTTCCAAGAACTCAGAAGAAAATACCTAAAATCTTGGATGAACGAGATATATATATATATATATATATATATATATACACACACACACACACACACATATATATATACACATATATATATAAAAACAAGCCACCATACTCTATCCCTGCTTTATCTATTTTTCTTCTGAAATACACTGGTTTCTTTAATTATTTTCTTTGTATTTTGTTATAGAACTTAAGGATCAGAAAATTACTTCTCTCTCTGAGCTCAGCCTCTAAGCACTTGAGCAGCTAATATCCATGATAGTTAAATGGTATGAATTATGTTGATATTTGCTGCTGAATGTCATAAATTAGTCATGTCCATATGAGCTTAAAGTACTGTTCAATTTGTTTTTCTTTAAAGATTACCACTTTAAATATGAGCTGTTGAAATCAGAACATGGAAAGATCAAGACCTTTTTAGTAGAAGTCTGAGTGCTTTTAGTGTCAGAAAGTTGTTATTTCTTAATATGTTAAATATTATTGATTGGCACAAGGGGGCAGCCTTTCCTAGAGTATGTTTAGTTTATAGTTATTTATAGCTTTGGTAGTTCTTTTTGTATTTGATAGAGACCACCATAAGAAGAATTTTGCGTTATATCCAAAACTATATTAATATATTCTTGGGGTACAGAGTAATTTAAGGAATAAGATACTCAAGTAGCATAAAAATAAATATTAGCTTGCATTAACATTTTTATATTTATCAACCCCAAAAGAAGTTAAACAGAATTGCAGTAGTTTAATTACTTTAAGGATGATTTGATGCTGAAAAGAGCATACCAGAGTTATTATATAAATTGATATTCTTTATTTCATTATTTCAGAACACATTGTTTATTATAAATTTTATATGAAAAATTTTAGTTTTGCATTCATTTTAGTAATTCAGAGAAAACCCTTCAGGAGTTTAATATTGTCCATTTTACAGGAAAATAAATATAATAGTTCAGGGGCACACAGCTTAAATAATTTGTTTAGGGTTATAAGAATGATAAGATTGGCAATCAAAAGGTTTTTGTTTTTTGTTTTTTGTTTTTTTTAAAGAACTCAACTTCAATTTACTTTTTGTTTTTTTTTAATTTTATTTATTTATTTATTTATTTATTTTTGGCTGTGTTGGGTCTTCGTTTCTGTGCGAGGGCTTTCTCTACTTGTGGCAAGCGGGGGCCACTCTTCATCGTGGTGCGCGGGCCTCTCACTGTCGTGGCCTCTCTTGTTGCGGAGCACAGGCTCCAGACGCGCAGGCTCAGTAGTTGTGGCTCACGGGCCTAGTTGCTCCGCGGCATGTGGGATCTTCCCAGACCAGGGCTCGAAACCGTGTCCCCTGCATTGGCAGGCAGATTCTCAACCACTGCGCCACCAGGGAAGCCAATCAAAAGGTTTTTACCATTTTGTTTCTCAGGTGATTTTATGTATGATATACTTTACATATATTCCTTTCAGCATTCTTGTGAGAAGTTAGTATGTGCTCACTCCATACAGAGAGAAACTGAGGCAGGATGAAGTTGAGTGGAACGTGAGCTGATAAATGAGGGGAATTGTTAACACTAAAGCTTAATCTCAATAACAAGAGTTTAGTCATTGCTCTCAGTATTAAAACAGAGCTTCCAAATATGTTTTAGAAAAATCAATATTTTGTGTAAATTACAAATACTTGTTAAGTAATAAAATAATATAAAATTATGGACTAACATATATACAAAGTAATAATGATATGAAAAAGTTTCTCTCTTTTTTTCAGTGTTGTCTCTCTTTCATTTGCTAAGTGCTTTGAGGAAGAATTTTTTTAGAATAACTTTTTAACATAAAAGCTATACGTACTTTTTATAGTACTTATTTTAGAAAGTATGAATAATAATTCAGCAACACAGAAAAGACAAGTTGAAACACTTATCAGTATAGATGCTATACCATTTTTTACTCATCAGTAGATTGTGAGCCTTCTCCTTATTTGACAGTTTTTTTTGTTTGTTTTTGAATAGTTCTTTTAACTTTTAATAGTGTACATATCCTATAATACAGATAAACCATAATTCATGTAACCTAATGAGTGTTGGCCTTTTGGATTATTTCTAGTTTTATTATTATACATACTGAAGTCTTTGCATGTATCCATAATTATTTCCTTATGATAAATTCCTAGAATTGGCATTGCAGGACTAAAAAATATATTCATTTTTAAAGCTTTTGATATAGTATTGTCAAAATTCCCTCTAAAGTTTTGCTACTTTAGAGTCCCATTAGTAGCATATTCTACCAGTGCTCTCAGGAACAGTTACTTGATTTTTTTCTAACTCATGCCATGAAGATAGGCAAAAATTCTCAGGGGATAGATTTTTTTTTTTAAATAAGAAATATATTTTCATTAGAGAAAACATAGGTTAAACAGCCAAGCAGAAGAAGCATAGGTGGTCCAGTGGTTAAGACGTGAGCTTTCACTGCCATGGGCCCAGGTTCGATCCCTGGTCCGGGAACTAAGATCCCACAAGCCCATGGAGTGGCCAAAAAAATTAAAAAAAAAGAAGAAGAAGAAGAAGTAATAGTTAAATTAACCTAAAAGTGAAATGGACAACAAGAGATTATGTATTGCAGCAAGACCATTTGTAATGAAGAGGCCAGATTTGCTGTTAGGGTACTTTTTAGTTTGATCTTTCATGAATAAAGGTGTTTTTTTTTTAAACTACTCAGTAACTCAGGTAACTCATTTGATTTTGTGCAGTAGGGTCATACTTTTCGTGGCAAAAAGCATGTTTACATTTTTATTTGGTTCTTCATAAAATATTTTTTCATGTTAATGTAAATTTCTACAACTTGCTTCAAAAGTCCATATTTTTGCCTTGAAAAAGAGTAAAGCAATTTTTATAAATGAATGGTAAACTTTATTAAAAAAAACTGACTTTGTAATGAATTGTTTTTAAAGCTCTTCTTAATATTCTTTTTGTCTAAAAATAAATGTTGTTAGCTTGTAGCAGTTTATCTTACAGAAGATAGTAATTTCTCTTCCTATTTGGTGGATAAGCTAGCTTTCTTTTTTTTTTTTTTTTTTAAGGTTTAATTTTATTTATTTTTGGCTGCGTTGGGTCTTCGTTGCTGCGCGTGGGCTTTCTCTAGTTGGCAGCGAATGGGGGCTACTCTTCATTGCGGTGTGCCGGCTTCTCATTGCAGTGGCTTCTTTTGTTGGAGAGCACGGGCTCTACATGCTCAGGCTTCAGTAGTTGTGGTGTGCGGGCTCAGTAGTTGTGGCTCGTGGGCTCTAGAGCGCAGGCTTAGTAGTTGTGGCGCACGGATTTAGTTGCTCCGCGGCATGTGGGATCTTCCCTGACCAGGGATCGAACCCGTGTCCCCTGCATTGGCAGGCGGATTCTTATCCACTGCACCACCAGGGAAGTCCCTAGCTTTTTTTTTAACTTGTCTTTCCCTGATTCTCAGTGTGTCAGAAGAGAATGCTGGCTTTGAATGAGTGTCAAGCTTGTAGCTGTTTGTTTTTTGCTGGACTGGGGATGCATTCCTGTGAGCTCTTTGGTTGCTGTTTAGATTAATTTCCTTTATATGTTTGTTCTCTTTCATTGCTCCCTTATATTTTCCTTTTTGAAAGGAGTATCTGAGTTAGTTTTGTATTTCAAAGTTCCTTTTTTTTTCCCCTCTAAAGAACTTTTGCCTGTATGATCTTATCTCTCCATATTTATTTTTAAAGGGTGTGGGGCTGATTGTATTATTGCTGTTTTTACAGCTTTTTCTTCAGAAGAATTTTGTCATTTTGAATAAAACATGTCTTCCACATTTACCTTAATGAAGTTGACAAATTTCAGAGTAGTGGTGAGAAACTTGGATTAGGAGATAAGTGTACACAAATAGAAAGAGCCTAGCCTCTTGCTGGACTTCTTTACTGCCAGCGATCATCACCTCCACGTGAAAATTAGCCACCTTTTACCAAGGCTGCTGCCTCCATCTTCTCATCTGTGATTGTACCACTTCAAAAATCTTCAACTCTAACATTTCACTCTGACCAACACATTTTATTCTTCCAAGCCTATCTGCAGCGTCACTAGCTTCTCTTTTATATTTTTCTTCTTACCTTTAACCTCTCCTACCCTCGCTAGCTTGGATCTCATAGTTGATCAACTGAAATATTCCCAACATTTGGCCTTTTCTGTGCTCCTCTCTTTTTCTGTACCCTAGCAAAATGCCAACCCGATCCACAGTCTACTGTTCTACTCCTCTATCTAAGGGTTAAAGAGAAAGCACCCAATATACAGATTAACTTTGTTTTAGATTCATTATTTCCAACCTCGTCTGAGTATTCAGCATTGCCCAGTACCTTTTGCTTGCTTGACTCAGTTTAGTTGTCTCTCTCATTCTTTTCAAGAAATTTACCAGGACTTCCCTGGCGGTGCAGTGGTTAGGACTCTGCACTTCCAATGTAGGGGGCGCGGGTTCAATCCCTGGTCGGAGAACTAAGATCCCACATGCCACAGCGCGGCCAAAAAAAAAAAAGAACTTTACCAAAATGTCTCATTCCCCTTCTTGACTTTCTGGTCCCTCCACCTAAAAGAGAGGTCCTTAACTCCTACTTCATTGAAATTTTAAGGTTCTTTCTCCGTAGTACAAATTCACATACAGGAATACCCTTCTTTTCCTGTAGTTTTTAGAGGACGAGTTTTTTTCCTGGGAAGGCTGGATACATCCATCTGGCTTTTATCTCTGTCCTTACCTGCTACCTCAGCTATTTTACTCTTCAGTCATCTTCTATACTGGCTCTGTCTCTCTAGTTTATAAATACACTTGCTGTCTCTGTGTCAGTACTCATTTCCTCCTTAGCCTATTGACTTCTTCCCTCACAGTCTACTGAGCATGTTGTCACTGGGGACATCAATGAGCTCCTGAAGGCCAAATCTAATATTGTTTGACTGCTCTGCCTCACTTGATACTCTTAATCTCTTCCCTCCTTGGAAACCTAGGCCACTGTAACACTGAAATTTACTGGTTCTCCACTTGCCTTTCTTACTACTCTGTTTCCTTCCTGGCTACCTTCTGATGTAGCCTCAGAATCCTTTACGTAGTGTTCTCCAGGCAGAAATTAATTAGAGCTAATCCACCAGGTGAAACTTATTTGTCATCTACCCTCTCACTTTAGCCCAGTTATTTGTCCTTGACACGCATCATAACAATTCCTCCTCCCCAGAGATGGCAGCTATAAAGAAGACCTAGCAAAGAGAAATTGAAATTTTCATTCAGAAATTTATAGGAAAAGCAACTGGTGAGATTTTTATACTGCCAAGAATAATAAAATTAATGAGAGAGTTGAAGAAAGAGGAGCAAATTCTGAAATTATATAGACCCAGCTAAGAAGGTAAGCTGAGGAATTTCATCCATACTTAGAGGCTCTGTTTGTTTTCATGGAAGTACTCTGATTTGTGGGAATGGCGTGATTACAACTGGAATTGCAAACTGGTTATATTAAGCACATCACCTTAGAAATTCTTGACATTTTAAACAGACCTTTGGCAGTATTTCAAAGTAGTCAAAATATTTAAAATATTACATAATATGTCAGTTCCTAAACTATCATTTTATTTGGTTGGATCACATCATAAGAACATATAAATAGACATTTTAGTTTTTCCTCTTACTAACTTGACACTTTTATCTTGACTAAGTTGCCTTAATGGATTTATTCCTTAAATTGGTATAATAGATAGGGAATGGGTTTTGAAGCCAAACAGATGAGAGTTTAAATCCTGGTGTGAACTGTATATTTGGGGGCAAGGGCCTTAAACCCTCTGACTCTCTACTGTCTTAAATGGGGAAAATTGAATTCTTACTTTGCACAGTGTTAAAGCACTTAAAATTAGAGATAATGTGTAAAGTTTTTACCTAGTACAGTGCCTGACATGTAGTAGACCAGTTCTCAAATTACATTGAGCCTTTCTTGCCCGTAGCAGCATTAGAACAGAAAAGTAGACTAGTAACTAGAATTGTGTACCTAGAGCTAGGTGACAGAGATTCCAGCCCTCTGGGGCCCTTCAATGCCAAAATGGTATGTAGGAATAAATAACTATCAGCTAACCCTGATTATCTTTTAAAGCTCAGAGTGTGTTTTTAAATCATTCTCTTCATTTATTGCTCATTGGATTTTTATTAGTATAATAAGTGGTTTATTTATTCCTAAGCTTCATTTTTAGATGGGAGTTTTCAAATTCCAGTTGCATTCCATCTGTTTCTTTGCATTTATCTGAATGCACATATAATTTTTTTGTATCAGTTTTTGTTGTTATTGTTGTTTATTGAGGTAACATTGGTCTATAACATTATATAATGAAGTTTTGTGTGTACAACATTATATTTCTACTTCTGTATATGCTACAGCTTGCTTACCACCAAAAATTTAGTTCGCATTTGCCACCACACAGTTGATCCCCTTTACGCATTTTATCTTCGCCTTCCCTTCCCCTATGGTAACCTCTATTCTGTTCTCTGTATCTGTGTGTTTGGTTTTGTTTGGTTTGTTCATTTATTTTGGTTTTTTGTTGTTGTTTGCGTTTTTTATATTCCACATATGAGTGAAATCATACGGTATTTGTCTTTCTCCATCTGACTTATTTCACTTAGCATAATACCCTCAAAGTCCACCCATGTTGTCACAAATGACAATATTTCATCTTTTTTATGGCTGAATAGTATTATTCCATTGTATATATATATACCACATCTTCTTTATCCATTGAGATATTACCTCATACCTATTAGAATCGCTATTATAAAAAAGGCAAGAAATAACAAGTGTTGGTAAGGGTATGTAGAAGAGGGAGCCCTCATACACTGTTGGTGGGAATGTAAATTGGTACAGCCGCTATGGAAAACAGAATGGAGATTCCTCAAAAAATTAAGAGTAGAACTACCATATGATCCTGCAATTCCATTTCTGGGTATTTATCCAAAGAATATGAAAACACTAATTCAAAAAGATAGATGCACCCCTCTGTTTATTGCAGCATTATTTACAATAGCTCACATACGGAAACAACCTAAGTGCCCATCAATAGATGAATGGTTAAAGAAGATGTGGTATATGTATATTCAATTTTCATTGTTTTACCAAGCATTTGTTGAGCATCTGCAATGTGGAAAGCATTGTACTGGGTGTTGGAGATAGAGAAGAGATAAAGCCTAGTGACATTCTGCCCTGTTTTTAATGAGCTCCACTAGGATGGGAGTTGGGGGGGCAGAAGAGAAATGTTAACAGGTAATTACAGTGCATCGTAATTAAGTTTAATGTATGGAGACGTTTGTGCATACCACTGTAGTGTCACATTAAAGGGAATGATTAACTCTAAAGCTTCTGAAAGGGATTTATAGAAATAAAGCGTTTGATTTGAGTCTTGAAGGATGAGTAGGTATTCACTAAAGTAGACATAAGAAAAGGTTTTGGGAAAAGATGAAACTTGAACCTTATGATCATATCTTTTTTTAAAAAAAATCTGTATCATTCCTGATAAATGATCAATGTGGATATATTAGAAATATCATTCATTTATTGCCTGTCTACAAACCCTCTCCCAGATTACAGGCCTTACTCATGCCCCTGAAAGGGCAGCCTCATAGGGAGCAAGAGAAAACAGTGGAGGGATGAACTGAGAGGTCGTAGTGTTTCTAAGATTCATCTATATGTTTTTTATATCAGTAGTCAGTTCCTTTCTATAACTGAGTGCTTTCCATTTTATGATGCTATACCACAATTTGTTTATCCATTAACCCATTGATGGATATTTGGGTTGTTTTCAATTTGGGGCTGTTACAAATAAAGCTGCTATGAATATGAATATTAAAGCTCCTAATATTCTTTCTTATAGAATTCCAATTAATGAATGTACAAGGACTGATAGAAATAGAAAATCAGTAGGTAAACAGCACAGTAATAATTGGGAAAGAAAGATTCACTAAATGGATGCTAAAATTTAGTGGGAATTTTGAGGAGAAACAGGGTACCTGCATACTCTCAAAGCATCTTCCCCTATGTTAATTAATTACAATGGGAAATATAGTAATTTTACAGTGGAGAAACCTGGCAGACACCACCTTAACTAAGCAATCTAGGTTAACATCAGTAATAAGACATATTGACATGATATACAGCCTGATATGATGCTTCAAGGGCCTGACATCACTGTATGGTATTCTTGCTAAAACTGCATAAGGTCATGACCATAACACTTTAAAATACTAGTCAGTTATTTTTGTAGAATGTCCCTCAACTTGGGTTTGTCTGATATTTCTCATGACAAATTAAGGTTAGGCCATTTTGTCACAGACTGAAGGAGACTTAGGAGACATGACAACTAAATGTAATATAGAATCTTGAATTGCATCATAAAAAGGGACGTTATGCTGACACGTATATATGGAATCTAAAAAGAAAAAAAAAAAAGAAAAAGGTCAGAAGCACCTAGGGGCGAGACGGGAATAAAGATGCAGACCTACTAGAGAATGGACTTGAGGATACGGGGAGGGGGAAGGGAAAGCTGGGATAAAGTGAGAGAGTGGCATGGACATATATACACTACCAAACGTAAAATAGATAGCTAGTGGGAAGCAGCCGCATAGCACAGGGAGATCAGCTCGGTGCTTTGTGACCACCTAGAGGGGTGGGATAGGGAGGGAGGGTGGGATAGGGAGGGAGGGCGGGAGGGAGGGAGACACAAGAGGGAAGAGATATGGGGATATATGCATATGTATAGCTGATTCACTTTGTTATAAAGCAGAAACTAACACACCATTGTAAAGCAATTATACTTCAATAAAGATGTTAAAAAAAAAAGGACGTTAGTAGAAAAATTGGTGAATAAAGTCTGTAGTTTAGTTAATATTATTGTACTAATGTTAAATTCACTGATTTTGATAATTGTACTAGGGTTATGTAAGACATTAACATTAGGAGAGCAGAGTGAAGGGTATACGAGAATCCTCTGTACTATTTTTTGCAATTTTTCTGTAAGTCTAAAATTATTTCAAACTAAAAAGCTAAAAAACCCAACCAACAGAAAAACAACTATAAGCAAAATAGGAAGGAAAAGGTACTTCCTCAACCTGATTAAAGGCATGTACAAAAACTGTTAATATCAAACTTAAGGATGAATGCTTTCTCTCTAAAATATAAAACAAGGCAAGAATGTTTGCACTAACCACATTTTACAGCATTGTATTGGAGGTCGTAGCAACTGCAATCAGGGAGGAAAGGGATAAAAGGAATACAGATTGGAAAGGAAGAAATAAAACTATTTTTGTCAGATAACAAGATTACATAAATAGAAAATCCCAAAGGATTTACCTAGAAGCTATTAAATTAGTAAGTAAATTTAGCAAGGTCACAGGATGAAAGGTTATATATAATTATAAATTCTATTGCTATACTAGCAAAAACAATTAGAAAATTAAAAATTTTTAATTCCATTTACAACACATCCCCAAATAGGAAATATTTTAAAGTAAACTGAATATAATTTGTGCAAGACCTTTATGCTGAAAACCGTAAAATGCTGAGAGAAATTAAAGGAGACCTAAATAAATGGAAAACATACCATGTTTCTGGATTGGAAGATTTGCTACCGTTAAGATGGCAATTCTCCCCAAATTGTTCTATAGATTCAATGTAATCTTATTTAAATTCCCAGCATATTTTTTTTACAATCTGACTATAAAATTTATATGGAAATGCAAAGGACCTGGAAGAGCCAAAAAATTCGGGAAATACAAACAAAGTTAGAGTACTTGCACTATCTCAATTCAAGACTTACTATAAAGCTATAATAATCAAAACAGTAAGCTACTGGCATAAGATGGACCTATATAGGTTAATGGAACAGAACAGAGTTCAGAAATAAACCAACTAACATATGGTCAATTAATTCCCAACAAAAGGTGCCAACATAATTCAGTGGGGGAAAGGAGAATATTTCCAACAAATGGTGCTGAAACAATAAGTAAGTCCCCTACATACGAACCTTCAAGTTGTGAACTTTCAAAGACGCGAACCTGCGTTCGCATGTACAATCACGTAAGTTAGTTCATGTGTCTCATGTACATTGTCACGTGCGTGCATCCTCTACAAGTGGTGTGCTTTTGTGTACTTTACTGTATGGTACTGTTTATTACCAGTGTAGACTCATAGTCTTATTTTATACTCTGGGTTATAATCCAGCACTATCATTATTTTGTTCTTCAAACTTTCACCTTTGGCCATTGGGAGCTCCTGCAGATTAGCTTCTGTCATTTGACATGCCCCATCCTTTTTTTGAGCACTTCCTGTACTATCTGGCACAACAGTGTTTGTGGCTCATCTTGTATTTTCCCTGCCTTGGCTCTAGAACCAACCACTTCTCCAAACAGCCTTGGTTCCTCTTATTGGAGAGTGGTTCAGAAACTAAGATCTGGGTGCTAGATATGCTTATTGCTATCGAAGTGTCATTCCTTTTAGGCTCTCTTTTTTTTTTTTTATTAATTTATTTATTTATTTATGGCTGTGTTGGGTCTTGTTGCTGCGCACGGGCTTTCTCTAGTTGCGGCGAGCGGGGGCTACTCTTCATTGAGGTGCGCAGGCTTCTCATTACAGTGGCTTCTCTTGTTGCGGAGCACGGGCTCTAGGCACGCGGGCGTCCGTAGTTGTGGCTCGCGAGCTCTAGAGCGCAGGCTCAGTAGTTGCGGCACGTGGGCTTAGTTGCTCCGTGGCATGTGGGATCTTCCCGGACCAGGGCTCAAACCCGTGTCCCCTGCATTGGCAGGCGGATTCTTAACCACTGCGCCACCAGGGAAGTCCCTAGGCTCTCTCTTGCTAAAAGTTTTTCTCTTGAATGGGGTTGAATTTTTTCATATCTTTTAATATGTTGAACTGATCAGATTTTTTTCCTTTTTTGTAGTATAGTGAATTACATTGATTATTTTCAAACATTAAAGCAATCTTGATTCCTAGAATAACCCCCCTTTATTATGATATATTATCCCTTTTATGTATTGCTGGATTTATTTTAAGGATCTTTACATTATGCTTGTGAAGAATATCTTTAGTTTTCTTTGAAGTGTTTTTGCCTGGTTTTAGTGGAAGGGTAAGACTGGCACCATTAAAATGAGTTCTTTCTGTTTGCTGAAAGAGTTTGTGCAGGCTTGGTGTTGTTTCTTCCTTAAATATTTGATAGAATTTACTATTGAATCCATCTTAGCCTAGAGTGTTCTTTGTGGCAAGATATTTAAATTACAAATTCAGTTTCTTTTGTAGATGTAAGACTATGGTTCTGTTTCATTTATTCCTGGGCCAGAGAGTGATAGGTGATTGTGATTGGCCCGGCCTGTCACACATCCATCCTTGTGGCCAATGGACTGGAAAGTTTGTTATCAGAAGAAAGAGAATGCGGCATATACAGGGCTCCAGGGAAGTTATCAGCCAACTTAGTCACTTCAATTTGGGTTTACTACACTCTCTTCTGTACTCTAAGCCACAGACGTAGAAATAGTATAGTTAAGCAAAATCCTTTTTTCTAGTGATAGTTATTGAAGTGGACTTTTACTTTAATATTTCATTCCTCCCTCCATCCCCTACCAATGAATTACGAACTTTTTATGGGTCTATAAGGCCCTGTATGACCAACATACTACCTATTTTATCTCTTTCCATCCCTTCATCTGTATCACTCTCTCCCTCTACTTATTAGGTACCAGCCTGACTGGTTTTTATTCATTTTCTTTCCCAAAGATATCAAGGCTTTTCCTTTCTTGCTTCTTTGTTCTTATATTTTGTTTTATCTGCCTAAAATACTCTTCTCTTAGCTTTTCATATACCTTATTCCTTGACATCTTTATGGTCTAAGCTCACTTGTCACCTCTTCAAAGAGGCCTTTTCTAACTATCTTGTCTGAAATAGACTCTCCCTTATTATTATTTAACAAAGTACTTTTTTTGTTTCCTTCATAGCATTTATGAGAATCTGTAATAATTTGTTATTTTTATTTTTTTAATTATCTGACTCTTCTTAGGCTTCATGAGGGTAGGGCCTAGTTCGTCTGGTTCTTGGCAGTGTGTTGGGTCCCCAGTTCCTGTTATATCATAAACACTTAATATTTACTTGTTTGAATAAATGGATGTAAGTAGAAGATGTATTAATTTTGGTTTCATATACATATGTGTATATACATGTGTGCCCCAATGTAGAAAATCTGTTTCATTCATATACTTATTCCTCAAATATTTATTGAATACATACTATGTACAAGGTATTGGTTCCAGTGCTATGTATATATGAAATCTGATTTTGAGAACTGAAGGGGATATTATTGATGTGATTTTTTTTGCTTTGCAAGATGAATTCTCCATGAAATACCTTTTAAAAATCAAATTTTTATGTGGTATATAATAAAAGTCTGGCAAGGGCTTCCCTGGTGGCGCAGTGGTTAAGAATCTGCCTGCCAATGCAGGGGACACGGGTTCGAGCCCTGGTCTGGGAAGATCCCACATGCCGCGGGGCAACTGGGCCCGTGAGCCACAACTGCTGAGCCTGCGCGTCTGGAGCCTGTGCTCCGCAACAAGAGAGGCCGCGATAGTGAGAGGCCCGCGCACCGCGATGAAGAGTGGCCCCCGCTCGCCGCAACTAGAGAAAGCCCTCGCACAGAAACGAAGACCCAACACGCCAAAAATAAATAAATAAATAAATAAATAAATAAAAGTTAAAAAAAAAAAAAAAAAAAGTCTGGCAAGCATCTCTCTTATTTACAGATGAGGAAACAAGATTCAGAGAGGACAAGGTCTCATAACTATTTAATAGTATAGCTCTTACTAAGCCCACATTTCCTAACCTATTTCCAGATTTGCCCCACATCACACTGCCTTCTCTGTGATTTACTTCTTTAAATCTTTATTTTTTCTTGTATTAGGGAGCCAGCATGGTGTAATGCTAATGAGAATTGAAAGACCAGTGACTTTTCACTTCTCTGAAAAGCAAGTGACTTGGCCTTTCTCTGTTTTTTCCATCTTTAAAATGGGATAGTAGCTGTTCCCTTATGTTAGATGATTTTGAGGAAGAATGACTTAAGATTTAAGGCATTTTACAAAATTAAAAGCACTCTAAAAATCTAAAGAATTTGTTTCATATAACTTTTCAAATATGGGACTGTTGTACAAAGCAAATTACACTTAAACAGGATCAGTTACATTATTTAGTTGAGAATTTGTTTTGTTTTCAATCCATTAACTGTTTAGCAGGTATGATTGAGTTATCTGAGATGGCACACATATTTGTATTATAATTGTACACTTCAGTATAAATATGTCCATGAATGAGTAAAGAATAGTCTCAGGTGGAGACTTACGTTTTATCTGCTGACAACTTTTCTTATGTCTTAGGCTATGTTTAGACTTGATTTTTTGAATTTTTAAATTCACCAGCCTTGTCATTTGGGTGCTCCAAAGTTGTGGTTGCAGAAATATTTTAGGTAGGCATTTTAAAAACATTAAAAATGGTTTCACTTTTTGTTTGTTTCATGATTTTAGTTAAATTTCCCTGAGGTCACATGGCTAGTAAAAGCTGAGATTTAAACCTACGTCCTCTGTTTGTGTTGTTTCTGCTATACTGCACTGCCTCTCCAAGATGATTTTTACGGTATCTACTTCACAGAGTTGCTGAGCTAATGCATGTAAAAAGGCTTTGTAAACTGTGAGGCATTTCTGTATAAGGCAGAACATAACGGGGGTTATAAGAGTAAGAAAAGAAAATACTGAAGGAGGAAACCTTTTGTATGCACTGTCAGTTTACCTTTCTTAAATAAAATTTGAAATACTTTTGATGCCAGAATAGTCTTGATGAAATGCATTTCTAATGTATTAGCAGACCATGACCATATTTGAAAAATATGAGATATATGATCACCGTAATTTAGTGACCTTTTGATGGAGTGGGTTTCTCCCAAAAGTTTTTGGTATACATAGTTTATGTATATTATTTAATAAATACCATACAAGTCAATTAAATAATGGTCAGATTATAACATCTGTGAATGGAACAATATAGTAGACTCTTGGCATTCAAGATTAACATTAGCTTTCTTAACTATTTATGAACCCTAAAGTTCACGATATATGATTTTGTTGAAATACAGACTTGAATGTTATGGAGCTGGTGTTGAGGAAGTCACTTAATGAGTACATCTGACCTTTCTGGGCAACATTTACACTTCAGCCTAACTTCCAACTTCACATTTGCTGCTTATTGTTATTTTCTTGGTAGCTACTATGAAATGATTTATATACACACATATACTTTGTTTCTTTGTGAAACATTACTCCAAGGAGAAAACACAATTATAAAGGTAAAGATAAAGTGATCCTAAGAAAGCAGTGATCTTACATAAGGTTTTGGAAGAAACTATATGTAGTAGTAGTAGCCATAAACTTGGGAATCTGCAAAGATCTTGAGATATATCCCTTATATGAGGAGTCATTTGTGTAATGGAGTGTTGAGTTTTTAGCCTGTGAGAACCGGTAGCATTTATTTCATTATGTATCTGTCATTCCACTCATGGGGTATTTTAAAATTACATATCAAAGCTCCATTGTTTCAGGTGGTACAGTTGTCTGCCATATTGAAATAGATGACAAAGCAAATTAACATTACCCTGAGCAGCATTTTTTTTATTTTTATATTCATGTGATAAATGTCTAGTTTAACAAAGCAGAATGTTCTTGTTAGGAGCTTTTATACAGAACTCTTTTTCACGTGGAGCTATAGTGAAATCAAATTCACCTTCAGTTGGTCTGTGGCTTTGTTAAACAGTAAAACTTGAGTTGGAGGTGCTCTGCAATAGTGAGGAATTTTCTCTGCCCAGATGTGTTTGTATAATATAACATTTATATCCTCCTTGTCCTCTGTGGAAATTTATAAGGATTATTTCAGTGTTAACTCTGATTGATATTTTATTGCTCCAACAAGTGTCTCATTTACTTACTTATTCATTCATTTATCAAGCATTTAATGAATGTCTTCTGTGTGCTAGATACTGTACTAGACTCTAGGGAATTTAAGATAAATTAGACTCAGTCTCTACCCTTTGGGAACTCATTCTAGTTAGAGAAATAATAGACATATAATTAGGATATCCTGTGAAATATTATATTTTTAAAAGTATCTCATATACTTTAAAAAATATTATTATTTTTCTTTAAAGATTTTTTTTGATGTGGACCATTTTTAAAGTCTTTATTGAATTTGTTAAAATATTGCTTCTGTTTTATGTTTTGGTTTTTTGGCCACGAGGCCTGTGGGATCTTAGCTCCCTGACCAGGAATCAAACCCACACCCCCTGCATTGGAAGGTGAAGTCTTAACCACTGGACCGCCAGGGAAGTCCCCAAAATATTATATTTTTTAAAATATATGAGATAACGTATGTGAAAAACTTCGTAAGCTTTACAAATTTAAAATATTTTTCCTCCAGTGCATAGTATGATGTCTGATATATCTTAAATGCTTGTTATAATCTTGAAGGAATTGATGAAGAGCAAGGAGCTATGAAAACACATTATAGTATAAAGAAGTATTAGTTCTGCCCGATGTATAGATAGAATGGGAAAGGCTTCCCAAAGGATATGACTTCTGAACTGGACTTTGAAATGAAAGCAATTTATGTTGAAAATCAGGAAAGGGGATGCAGAAAAAGAGAGAGACTATGAGGCATGAAAGTGCCTTGATCTACATCAGCCATGTATCTGTAGGCTTATACAGTTTACATAATACTTTTGTTTACACTATCGCTTTTGAGCCTTATGACAAGTCCATGAGCTGAGTTCATATAGTCAAGTGCTTGAGCCTTGACTAATAAAACTCAGGTTGTAGGGTGTAAGAGAAAGCAACTAGCCATTTTATTCTTTATAGTTTCATGAATGTCATGATTGCTGATACTATTGAATTTCTATGATTATATTTATGAGAGAATTGTTTTCTGAGTTATAAGTATGTGAGAGAGAAAAACATATACATACAATGAAAAGTATATTTCCATTTTTATTTACATAAGCAGATTAGTTTATATTGATATACAAGTTAATTTTTTAGAGGTTTCAGAAACAAATTAGAAAATGCTTCCTTAATATTTCATATTCTTTATAATTCAGGTAGGTTTTTAGGATTTCAATCCTTATATACCATTTATCTGAAGAACAACAAATGGAAACTGTGATTCCTCACATTTTCTCTTAGGCTTTTTGTTTCTGCTGTAGTTAAACAAGTTTGTTGACATTAAAAATATATATTTTTTTTGCACAAAAATGTTTATTAAAATACTTTGAGGGGGAAAAAGAGAAACAAAAACTGTCTCCCCATTTAAACTTGACTTCCTATTGTATATTGTTTGTAATCAAGACAGTGTGGTATTGGTGAAAGAACAGACAGATAGATCAGTGAAACAGAATAGAGAGCCCAGAAATAGACACACAAATATAGTCAAATGATCTTTGACAGAAGAGCAAAGGCAAGTCTGTGGAGAAAGGATAGTCTTTTGAACAAGTGGTGTTAGAACAACTGGGCATCCACATGCAAAAAAATGAATATAGACACTGACCTTATATCTTTCCCCAAAATAACTCAAAACAGATCATAGACCTAAATATAAAATACAAAACTTATAGAAGTTTTATAACATAGGAGAAAATCTAGGTAACATTGGGCTTGGCAATGAGTTTTTAGATACAATGCCAAAAACACCATCCGTGAAAGAAAAAGTTGATAAGATCGACTTCATTAAAATGAAAAACCTCTGCTCTTCCAAAGACACTATCAAGAGAATGAAAAGACAACTACAGACTGGAAAAAAATATTTGCAAAACACATATCTGAGAAAGGACTATTATCCAAAATATACAAAGACCTCTTAAAACTCAACAGTTAAAAAGTGGGCAGAAGGTCTGACAGACACTTCATCTGAGAAGGTATGCAGCTGGCAAAGAACCATATTAAAAGTGCTCAACATCATATGTCATTAGGGAATTGCAAATTAAAACAACTGGATACCACCATGTACCTATTAGAATGGCTAAAATCCAAAACATTGACACCACCAAATGCTAGCAAGGATGTGGAGCAACAGGAATTCTCATTGCTGGTGGGAATATAAAGTGATACAGCCACTTTGGAAGCCAGTTTGGCAGTTTTTCTTAAAAAGCTAAATAGTCTTACCATATGATCTAGCAGTCACAGTCCTAGGTATTTACCTAAACGAATTGAAAATATGTCTAAATAAAAACCTACACATGAATGTTTATAGCAGCTTTACTCATAATTGGCAGAAGTTGGAAGCAACCAAGATGTCCTTCAATAAGTGAATGGATAAGCAACCTGTAGGTACATCCATTCAATGGAATATTATTCAGTGATACAAGAAACAAGCTATCAAGCCTCCAAAAGATATGGAGGAACCTTAAATGTATAAAAGAAGCCAGTCTGGAAAGACTTCATACTGTATAATTCCAACTACATGACATTCAGGAAAGGTCAAAACTGTAGACAGTAGAAAGATCAGCTGTTGTCAGGTGTTCAGGGGGGGGAAGAGGAGGAAGAATGAATAAGTGGAGAATAGGGGATATTTAGGGCTGTGAAACTATTTTGTATGATACTGTAATGGTGGATATATGACATTATGCATTTGTAAAACCCATAGACCTGTACAGCTGCGAAGAGTAAACCCTAATATAAACTATGAACTTTAGTTAATAATGTATCAATATTGGTTCATCAGTTGTAACACATGTACCACACTAAAGATGTTAATAATAGGTGGGGGAGAATGGGTATATGCGCTCCCTGTACTTCTTGCTGAATATTTCTGCAAACCTAAAACTGTTCTAAAAAGTCTACTGATTTTTCTAAAATAGAAAATGTGACTTTCTGATTTCACTGCTAATAATTTAGCTTTTATCTTTCTCTTTTTTCTCTCCCTGACTGAACTGGGCAGAGTCTGTCAGGTGCTTAACTTTTTTGTCTCTAGGTAACTTCATGGGATTATAAAACAAAATTTGTCTGCTAAATAAACCATGAAAAAAGCAAGTAGAGATACTCCTTGGTCTACCCAGACAAGAAACAAATATGCCACAATATCAGTGTTAATGGAAGAGTGGTTACAAATGATTTCTACATTCATCTTTGTTTTTCGGTGTTTTCCAAATGTTATCTGTAAAGTAACACTTTGTTAGCGCTTAAACAGCTTTTTGTATCTTACTGCAGCTTAACTGTATTGTTAACATGTCTTAGAAGATATTATATAGAAATAAATAAGACACAGGTCTCTCTGGTTAACTGTAAGTGAAAGACTGCATCACCACAGTGCTTGATGTAAATTATCTCATTGGTTGGTGACAACCTCATCAGATTTTTTTGCAGTTTGCAAAGGGATCAGTTTTAAAATTTTATTTGTTATGCACTTGCTTGTTTGTTTTCTTACTTGCTTACTTGTTTATTATTTACTTTCTTGTTTATCATTTACTTATTCACCTACTCTTTTAAAAGAAGATTCTAAAAAAAAAAAAAAAAAAAAAGAAGATTCTAATTAGTTGTTACCTAAGTGGTTTTCCCAAGTTCTTACATTTTGTTGGTTAAAACTACTTTAAAATATGTGCTTGAAATTTGTGTCATTTGCTGTTTGTGTATTTAGGGAAATGAGTTATTTTTTAAAGAGCATTATTATCTAAGTTTGGCTTTAGTGATTCCTTGGTACAATAATTGGTGATGAAATTTAGCTCATTGTTTTCAGCTAGTTTCAATTGGCCTTGAAAGAAACAGAAACTTGTTGCTTAATATAGACTCTAGGTGACTCTTTGGAATGCCTCTGGGCTATTATGAAGTACTTGTTTAAGAAGGATAATTCCACTTGATTATATATTATATACCCCAAAGGAGAGTAATTTTAAATTCAATTTTTACTAGATTATGCTGTCTTTATGGAGCCACTTTGTTGCTGAATTGTATCCGCACTATCCAGGATGCTTTTAATGAATGGAGTTTATTCAGCTAATAGGTGATACAGTCAACATTCAGAAAGCCACATAGTCTGGCTCTTAATCCCTCCACTGTCTTTGTAATTTTTGAAATTTTTAATCATAGCATTTATATAAGATATTTATGACATTTTTAAAGTTCATCTCTGTTCCCTAATTCATGCAGTAACTTAGATTTCCTGGTCCACTACTTTATAATAAAACCTCAATTTATTAATTTATAGAATGAACTTAGAAATCCTTTTGGAAAGAGGTAGTTGGAAAAAATATACAAGTATTTGAGTCCCTACTGTGTTCCATGCACTGTACCAAATGGATACAGATGTCTGGGAGTTTGTTTTCCTACTTTCTGCTATAAAGCTGCCCCTTTACCAAATTTAGCTACCTGTAAATTCCTCCCTAAAATGGATTTTTGGTGGGTTTCCTTTTTTCCAGTGTGTGATGCATAAAGGCAAATATTTTACAGAGCAAAGGTGCATTGGTGTCTTTATTCAGGTTCCTTTTTTTTTTTTTTTAAACAAGTGAGGGGTCATTTATTTATTTATGGCTGCATTGGGTCATTGTTGCTGTGCACGGGCTTTCTCTAGTTGCGGCAAGCGGGGGCTACTCTTCATTGCGGTGCGCAGGCTTCTCATTGTGGTGGCTTCTCTTGTTGCGGAGCACAGGCTCTAGGTGCGCGGGCTTCAGTAGTTGTGGCACACGGGCTCAGTAGTTGTGGCGCACGGGCTTAGTTGCTCCGCGGCATGTGAGATCTTCCCGGACCAGGGATCGAACCTGTGTCCCCTGCATTGGCAGACGGATTCTTAACCACTGCGCCACAGGGAAGTCCCTATTCAGATTCTTGAATTCTAAAGTGTGGCAAGCTGAGATTTGATTTTGTTTTTCAAAAAAGGAAGGAACTTTAAGATATAAATAATTACTACTTATAGGCATTAGAACTATATTTGCCTATCCTGTCTCAACAAGTTGGTTGTAATTCTTAAGTTTTGAATAGACAATGGTAACAACTTGCAGCTATCTAAAGAAGAAGTTCTATTTATTTGTGCTGTCATTAAAACTGTTCTGACTTTAATAATCAAGTGTCTCTGTGGAAGAAATAGATTTAAGCCAACAAATAAAAGTAAGATGAAAACTGTATATGTGGATTAATTAACTTCAGAGTCCAGAATTTTCTCCAGATGCTTTCAAAAGTCTGGGTGCTCTTTTTACATAAATGGTTGGAAAAGTAATCTATCTGTAAAATGTAGAAAAATTAAGTGCAAGTTTTAAATGTGCGTTTAATAATTCCAGAATTCGAATTTTCTTTTTATTTGCAGCTCAGATCGTCTAATAGAAGAGACAATAAGGTAGGAAAAATGTTTTGTTTTTGTTTGTTTGCATATAAATGAACAGATAAAGTTAATTCTATAACTAGAGTTAAAGTCAGTTCATCCTCCTTAAAGATGAGAATTTCATTACATGGTAATGTATTTTTACTGTGACTTTCCCTTGTAAGATACATTTGAAGCCTAAAACATTTGTTTCCAGAATTAGTAGAATTGAGCTGTTTTACCTAGGTTAATTTTTCTGATTAATTCATACTCAGTATTTTCAGCCTCTGTCTTTTTATTCTTGCTTTTTAATGAAAACAGTCTTGAACATGTGATTTGTTAAATGTCTTATGTATACCATTTATGTAGACTTGGTTTCTGTTACAGCAGCTATAGAAAATCTGTAGTAATTAGTATTATCTGTAATAACATTAAAGTAGTTTCTTGCTTAAGGTAAGGGAAATATGTTGGTTTGAACTGCTTAATTCTCTAGGTTTGGTGAATTTTTAAGTACCTATTTTAAGACAGTAAAAAAGTGAGTTAACTAGGAATGGTCTCCGTTCTTTAAAATTCAGCAATGTCTACAGCACTGTTTTTCAGGAAAGGTAGAACAAAGTACATGGGAAAAACAACAAACATTTGTATTCTTACCATAGGCTTTGGTATTGTGTTCAAGTGTTTTACATGCTGTATGTTATTTAATCTCCTCAATAACTCATGAGATAGGCACTGATCACTAGATACTATCTCCAAAACAAAAAAGAAGTTAAGGTAAGTAATTTGCCCATGGTCACATGACTAACAAATAGTATTGAGGATTCAAATCCTCAAATCTGAGTCTCTAACTGTAGAATAAGAGCTCTATTTAAACCACTACTATATTTACTACCTTATAGAAAGAGGACAAGCTTTGGAGTGTTATTTGGTTTGAAACCTGGCTGTGCTACTTAATTAGATCTCTGTCTTGGATGAGTTTCTTGGAATCTTCCTTTTCTTATGTGTTTAAAAACATGGGATTGATGATAATACCTATTCTAGAAGATTGTTTTGAAAATTAAAGATAATATGAGTAAAATGCCTAATACAATGCCTGGCTGATACTAGGTATTTTGAAAATGGCAGCTGTATTATTTATACTTTTTTTTTTAACTTGTTATTTTGATTTCATTTCGGATTTCAGAAAAGTTCCAGTGGTATGAAGAATTTCCTTATACCTTTTACCTAGATTCCCCAAATGTTATCATTTTGCCACATTTGCTTTTTTGCAATTTTTTTTCTGAATTACTTGAAAATAAGTTGCAGACATGTTGCCTCTTTACCTCTAAATATTTCAGTGTTCATATCCTAAATATTTATGTTGAAATGGACTCATGGATTCTTATTTTATTAAATGGATCCTATCATTATTTAATAATCTTAATAAATTATCTTTTATAATAATACACAGTTATCACATCTTGGAATTTTGTTTGAATTGCATGCACTGGGTCTTCCATCTGACCAATGTTTTCACGAAATTGCCTAATTATCAACTGAAATATCTCACTTGTGACTCCTTTCATCAGCACATAAAGTTGGGTCACATTTTGCAAAGGATTCTTTACTTAAGGTTTCCTTATAACCCTTTTTCCTTTTTTTCTTCCTTTTATTTCTTCCTTTATACCTTATCTTCTAGCACCAGGCTGCCTTAAGCTTTTCGATTCCAAGCTGGCCTTTTTAAGGGCAGGTGATATGAGTGTAAAAATTTGGAGTAGCTCATAGGATAGGAACATTTGAGAACTATCAAGTCACTGATATAATTATTTTGCTAGTTAAAAAGCAAAAAACCATGTGATTAGAAGACCTTTTATTTCACTATTTCACTTTGTTTCAAAATATGATAGGTATCACAAGTGAAATTTTATTGAATATAAAACTTGTTATGATTACTTATGGATAATATAAAATTTAAGTGTCAAATAATTATTTTTACATATTCTACATGTAAAATTTTACCTTTTCCTTTTAGAGCTGTATTTTTAGAATATGTACACAACTGAATATAAGCTGACACCAGTTTATTGAAAAGAACGAATATTTTTAATATTTGTAAATGTATTCTTAAGCTTTAAATGTATAACTAGTATTGTCTGTTGTTGAAAAAGTAAGTGTCTGAGTTTAGTTCACAGAACAGGTGAGAATGTTGAAGTTCCAGTAAACACATCAATAATTTATCATTTTAAAAGCATTATACATTATTTGGAGCTTATGTTTTGCCTCTGCATATTTGACCCTTGAAATAACAACAGCCTAGATTCACTCAGCTTGACTCCAGATGATGGAATAAGATGGGAAAGTAAGTCTGGATATACTTTGTGTGGTACTGGAAATCATGCATATTCAACAAGATAATAACATAATGTATGATGATAATATGCGTTCTCCAAGGAACACAAAGTGCTTTGCAGAAATTATTTTTAATTTTCCCTATCTACTTCTGAGTCAGAGTGCATAGGAGATGGTGATAGTCCCAGTTTAAGAAAGCAGAGGCATGTATGATTCAGAGATTGGCCTCAGATATCTCAGCCCAGGTTTGAATTGTAACTTTTTACAAGGCCATAATACCTATTTAAAAATACCTGGTAAAGTAAATCTATTATAAAACAACCACATTTTAAATGTATCGTATTCTATCATAGATACACACTTAGCCTGAAAAATTATGAATAAGAACTAATGGTGCAAAGGATGTTGTTAGTTTGACTCTTATTCTTGTGATCTTTTTACTTTGTGGATCTAAAATTCAATGTGTTATAAAGTTGACATTGCCCGCCTCTTTCTGCTCTAATCTTGACTGGTTTTGCTCTAGACCTGGTGCATTCACTGTACTGGTCCTGGGATGTCCTTTCACCATTATCCTAAAATGACCTCCTTTATTGGATCACTTATTTCTAAAAAAAAAGTCTTCGACTTTCTTAGTTTATTCCCTCATTATGTTGGACCATGTTCTTTAGTAGCTTCCTCAGAAAGAATAGGAGGTAAAATTTTTGGACTTTACACATCAAAAAAAGTCTTTTTTCTACCCGTATTCTTGATTCATTGTTTCGCTAAGATATAGAATTCTAGGTTGAAAATAATTTTGAAATTTTTGAAAGCATTGTTTCCAGTGCTGCTTTTTAAGTCCAATGCCAATTAAAATTTCTGGTCCTTTGTATTTGATAAGCATTTTTTTTTCCTCTGGAAGCTTTTAAGATCACCCCTTTTCCCTTATGTTTTTGTTTGTTTTTAATCTCACCATATGAGCTTGATATGCATCTTTTTTAGTCCATTGAACTAGGCATTTGGTGGGCTCTTACAGTCTGGAAACTTATCTTCAGGTCTGAGAAATTTTCTTATGTTTATCGTTTTCTTCCCTCCTTCTTCTTGATCCTTTTTTTTTTTTTTAATACACACTTTATATTTGTCAAATATACCTAAATAAAACGGGAAAAAAAAGAATTCACCTAAAATACAGCCACTAGATTGGTTAATAATTTGGTATGTATTCTTCCATATTTTTCTCTGTCTCTCTTCTATCTGTTTAAAAATAATAAAAAATATGAACATATTCATAGATACAGGCAGACACGTGTGTAGTTGAGCATTTAGAAAAAGTGGAGTGATATTAACCATAGCAGGTTAGTATGTGCAGTCACCTAACTTGTGCATGACTTAAATCAGTAAGTTGTGAGAGGGCCATATGGGTAAGTGTTAATCCCTGTAAAGGGAAGGGTGGTTGCTTGTAGAACACTGGTTATGGACACTGGAAATGGGGTTCCTATTCTTGACCAAGGATAACCTTGGGCAGTGGAAGTCCATAATGGTCTAGGGAGCTGCCCTACTGTAACCAACTCCTGAATGGTGGAACCACAACATGCATTTTTCCTAGTTCCTTTTTATTTTTGTAAGGCCGCGCCATGTGGCATGTGGGATCTTAGCTCCCTAACAAGGGACCGAACCTGCGCCTCCTGCAGTGGCAGCGCGGAGTCTTAACCACTGGACCGCCAGGGAAGTGTCCCCCCTTTTTTTTTAACTTATTTTTTTATTGAAGTATAGTTGCTATACAATACTAGATAAGATATGCATGTACAATATAGTGATTCACAGTTTTTAAAGGTTTTACTCCATTTATTAGTTATTATAAGATATTGGCTATATTCCCTGTGTTGGGCAATATATCCTTGTAGCTTATTTTATACCTAATAGTTTGTACCCCTTACTTCCCTGCCTTTTCTTGATCCTTTCTTACCTTTTCTCTGTCTTGCTTTTTTTTTTTTTTCCTACTTTCTGGAAAGTTTACTCAATTTTTCCTTCTAACGCTTCTGTTACGTTATTTCCATTCTCCTTTTTGTAATTTACACGAGCTCTCTAAAGGGATAGAGACACACACACACACACACACACACACACACACACACGTTTATGTTTGTATGTTTCATGGATGTGATATTTTATCTCTCGGAGGGCATTAAATATAATTTGATTTTAGAGTTTCATGAGCCTCCTTTATTGCCTCTGTTTCCTCAGAATCACTCTTCTGTTTGCTGGTTGGTTTGTTTGGATCTCTGCCTTTTATGTTAGAGGCTCTCCTCAAATGTCTGGTGAACCTTGGCTCTTTGTTCATATTTAAGGGTGAGGCTCCAAATCTAGTGATTGGATGCTCATTCTGTGTGCGTGGGTGGTAGGATTTGTTGAGTGGGAGCCTTCACCGTGGGTGATCGGGAAGGGGCCTGACTGTTTTATTGGGGGCTTTAAAATGTCAGTATCTGTAGGTCTCTCCTTGGTTGGATTTTCTGCTGAACTGAGGTCCGTCACCTGCCTGCATGGTTTGGAGCAGGTAATTTAGGGGTCTGACAACTCCTTTTACAAATTTCCACAAATTTTCATTCCGTCTTCCGATATACCTGATCCCTTCAATTCTTTAGATTTTCTAGGATCTGGGAAAACCTTTATAAATCATTACTTGACTCATAGTGATACTGAGGTGAATAACAGTAGGGGATTTGGTGCTAGTAATGTTATTAACATTTCTTAATCACTCAGGTGGAATTCCTCTAATTTTCTTTTTGATTTTCTTTATTAGATGTTTATGTATTATAAAAGTACAATGTTCTTACTATAACAATTTAAATAATTCTAAAATGTATAAAGAAAAAGTTTGTCTCCTGGTGGTGCCCCTCCATTCCTACCCCCTGAAGTAACTTGTATTAACTGACAGTTATGTATCTTTCTAATACCTTTCTCACTGTCATACAAACATACACAAAGATGTTTTGAGTGTTCCTTAAAATAAAAAAGGACTAATACTATACACATTCTGTGGCTCACTTAAATCATTCAGTATATCATAAACATCCCTCCAGGTTAATGGAAGTAATTCTGACTCATTCTTTTAATAAGCAAATATTATTTTCATAGTACAGGTATACCATAATCTACTAAACCATTCCAATGTTGTTACCAGGTTTTGGGGGGTGGGGGTGGTGGTGGGGAGTATTTTTTCATTTGTCTTTCACTATTCCAAACAATGCTTATCCTTTTATATATCTCCCTACACACTTTTGTTTCTTCTTTGCCTTCTCAGATCTTGAAATTTCAGTTTTGATTCATTTGTCATTTGCTCCAAGTACTCCCTCTAGCATTTTCCTCCAGTAGCATACCTGGTCTTGACCTGTCCAAAAATGTGTTCAGTTAGCCCTCTGGTAGGTCAGGCTATTAGAGACCCTAAAGCAGGTACATACAGGTGGCAGTAGATGGCCCGGCAGTTTTCCCTCTTAGGGGCTCCTTGTCACACCAGCTTGTAGATGTCAGCTCTCTGCTTATAGGTGTCTCTGGCTGTGTGTAGCAGTCCTTTCGCAGCTGTAGGGACTGAGAGCAGTTCACTTCATCACTGCAGCCCCTGTACATGCAGACCCTTACCTTCCACTGTCTGGGCTTCTCAGGATGCAGTGAAACCTAGGTCTTTGCCCCAGGCTTGAAGAAAAATATAGTCTTCCCTGCCATTTGGTTCTTCCCTTGCTTGAGAGAGTGTAGCCCTCCCTGGCTTTCTTCCCTCGAGATCTCAAGAGAACTTGGGACCTCAGATGGACCCTCCCCGGCATGTCTGCCTTTGTCTTGTATTCTTCCATAGAGGAAATTGGGCCAGAGATAAGGTCAAGAATTTGTGCTCTACCATCTTCCCAGGATATCTTCATTTCTGTTGCTTTTCGGTTTTTTTAATGTTTCACATATTTTCAGAATTACTGAAGAACTTCCTATTTCCTACTGCTTTTTATAATGTCAGTATCTAAAACGCTCCCCTGTGTGTTACATATCAAAATGTATACTGACCCTGCCCTGTAGGATACTAATGTCCAAGAAGATAAGACTATTGAAAGTTAATAATCCTGGCAGTGATAGCAAAAAGATATTAACTGAGATTTCATTAAAAAGCACATCAAAGTAGTTACATGAAAGAAACTGTACTCTACAAAGTGAAAAAGTGACTTCCCTTCTTTCTCATTTGCTTAATGAATCTGTGACCTTTGTCACCTGGCTTGGAAACCAGCTTAATGTTGCATGTGTGTCCTAAAATCTACTTGGTTGGTTCTCAAATAGAGTTTTGGAACATAATTTTTTTTAAATAAATTTATTTATTTTATTTATTTATTTTTTGGCTGAGTTGGGTCTTCGTTGCTGCGCGTGGGCTTTCTCTAGTTGCGGTGAGTGGGGGCTACTCTTCGTTGCGGTGCGTGGGCTTCTCATTGCGGTGGCTTCTCTTGTTGCGGATCATGGGCTCTAGGCATGCGGGCTTCAGTAGTTGCGGCACGCAAGCTCAGTAGTTGTGGCTCGCGGGCTTAGTTGCTCCGCGGCATGTGGGATCTTCCCGGACCAGGGATCGAACCCGTGTCCTCTGCATTGGCAGGCAGATTCTCAACCACTGCACCACCAGGGAAGCCCTGGAACATAATCTTTCCATAAGTTAAGGGCTGGTTGTATATAAATATTTTGTGATATGTTGCACCTTTGGTTCTATTTTTATAATTGTAATTCCCTACTTCCCTCTCAAGGGTTTTTCCTGATTAAGGATATTTTAGTACCTGGACCCTTTTAAAACCATTTTAAGAAGCTTTTGTAATGTGTGATTTGTCAGTTGTCTTATTTCATTTGTTACTTTGAAGAAAAAAAAAAACAACCCACAGGAAACAGTCTACTGCCTTGTCCAAAAAAATATCAGAGGATAGCATTGGGGATGAAGTGGTCATTCAGAAAAAGGACAATGGGAAGATGACTTGGGAGGTGATTTTTTTTTTTTCCATGTTCCTGCCCAGTGCTTTTCAAAGGTGATGTGCTCACCTTAGTTTTCTGTTCACTTTTAAGGGTATGATGGATGCATGCAGGATCATCTGAAACACCAGTTTAATGAGCTTCTCTCTTCCTCCCTTGCAGCATTGCTATGGCAACAAAAGAAAATATGACTTCACAGAGAGGAATGTTGAAGTCAATTCAGAGCAAAATGAACACTTTGGCTAGTATCCTTTTTGAAAGCTTGAAATCTGGGGTTTTTTGGGGGAAAAGAATCTGTGTATGTGCTTCACCACTCTCCCCCTCTTCTGGACAGGTTGCCATCATCAGTAACAGGAGAGGCCATCAGTAATTCTGCATTATGATATGCCCTGCACTCCTGAAAGATCATACTGTTTAATGCCATATCTGAAAGATTGCACACCAGAGGGTTAATACTAGTAGATCTAGAAAAAAATTATGTGAATTTTCAAATTCACAGAATTATTTTATATTTTAAAAGCTCTTGAATCCATGTTAAAACTCCACAGTGTAAACAATTTTTACCTAAACGTCATAAATTATGTGCTTTTTCTTCTTTCTTTTTTCAGTTTGGAGAATAAGTCAGTGGCACATGCTTAGAAAGGGAGGGAAGTAGACAGCCATACATGTAAATGAGTTGTCACTGCTGATGGCGTAGTTTCATTTTGCACAAGCTAAACTCTAGGATAGATTTGCTGCTTGTTTATTATGACCTCTACCTTTTTAATTCTTCAGTTTCCCTATTTAAAGTAGTATTACTGATACTTCTGAGAAACCCAGCAGGGAAACTGATAAACCTGCTAAGCTAAAACATTTTGTTTACTCTGAGAAGTCAAGCCTTTTTAGAGAAAAAAGTTTCCTCCCCCAATTACTAAGGGGGAAAGGACCTTTAACTTTCAAAAGTTGAGTATCTTCTGGTCCTAGATAATTTAAGGTCACTTTTAGTTTGATACCTTATTTGCCTAAGGAAAGGAATATCCTGAAGCCTGTTGGTATTTTCCAGTTTTTGGTGAATTTTGTTCTTGCTTTGTCACCCTGAGTATAAAACCACACCTCCAAAATCATTTATATTTTATATAGGGCTCTACAGTTAACAGAGTACTGTTATATACATTATCTCATTTTATCAGTACCATAAATTAGAATCATTCCCAAAATTATGTTTTAAAAAATCAAATAAAATGGGTGTGAGTTAGTCAGGACTCCATAGAGAGATAGTAATAGAAACCTAATTCATACTGACTTAAGGAGGAAAAGGAGAGAATTAATTTGTTCATATATCTGTAAAATTCAGGGGTAGAATTTGGCTTAAGGTATGGCTGGATGCAGGGGCTCAGATTTTATTATCAAGAATCTGCCTTTCCTCTCTGTTCCCCTACTCCACCTCTTATTTCTGTTTTCTTGTGTGTTGGCCTCATTCTCAGGCAGATTTCTCCTCGTGCTGATAGAGAGGGCTACAAGAGTCACCTCCTACCAGTTCAAAAATTCTCATGGAAAAAGGGCGTCTTTTCTGACAGCTCTGGCACATGTCCCAAGAGGACTGTGGTTGCCCTAGCTTGAGTTACCTCAAGCTATTCCTAACCCAGCCATTGCCCAAGGGGAGGGAATATTCTCTCTGGCCAATCCTGAGTGTGTATGTTCACCTGATGGCAGAGGACAAGGTCAGCCCCACCCTGTTATATGAACTGAACTAGATTATTATAGAAGGAGGGTGGTGGTTCCCCTAAAGGTAACAAACTAGATAGAAATATGTCCACTATAGACAGGGTTTCCTAATGTCAAAAGTTTTCTTACTTTCTCTCACGGGATTGTTGACCCTTCTTTTACCAAGCAAGAAAAGATTAAGCATTTGCTTTAAATGAGATTTGTACCTTACACTGTATAAGTTTTTGCACATTACTTCATGCTTTCTGTTCTGCATTTTAAAAATTGTTTCTGCAAATTGTCCCCTTTTTTTCATTAATTAGTTTGAAAAACACATTAATGCCTACAGTGTGTAAAGTTCTCTTCAGTAGGCACAGGAAAAGTCAAGATTAGAAAAAAACATAACCTCTGCATACAGTATGTTGAGTATATAAATACACAATACAGTCCCTGCTGAGAGTCATTTATTTACAGGAAAATGCAGTGAGGATTCACCGGGAGTAGGGATCATTCCAGCTCTCTAGTAACCTAGGTGATTTTGTTGTTGCTTTTCTTGACCTTGATACAATACCTCTATTAACAAAGAGGATGCACCTGCAGGTGTGTAGTCAGAAACCAGTGCTAGAAATGCAAAACAATGTAGGATGCAGAAGCATGTGCTTTGATTACAACATACCAACAAGTAAGATATGAAGATACTTTACAATACTAAGTAAAATACAGTTGTGACTGCTATAAAACTCCTAAAATTGAAAATTTCCTATCTTTCCTTTTTTTAATCCCAAATAGGACAGCCAGAGCAGTTTAACCCACTTTCTTACGGTATCCTGCCTACTGCTGCAAAGTAAATTTAAAATTTTAAATAATTAACCAGTGCTTGATCATAGAGACACTTAGAGTTTGTTCCCACCAGTTACCTGAATCCAAGGGGGCTTATACCGTGGGGAGAAGATCACATACTCCTCAAAACCTTTCTGGCAAAACTTCCCAGTCTCCTGAGAAAAGGGGTTTGAGAAAGAGAGAGAGAGAGAAAGAGAAGGAAAAAAAAGGAAAGACAGGAACCTCAGGATAGTGGTGGTGGTAGCTGGCTGCACCTGTACCTCCGTGCCCTGCAGGGTTCCTCTCTCCCGACCACACGGGCTCCCACCCTGATGGTAATCCCTCAGTACATGGTAGCAGTCATCATTGTTTCTTCTCTCGCTATTAATTTTTTTCTTTTCATGGTTCTTGTGTACTGCAGTGTACTGGGAGACTTGAATTTGCCCTTGAGCAGTAGGGCATTTGTGTTTGCTGCAGCTCCCTCAGTGTGACTTTCTTCCCCTCTATTTCTTCTCATCATTTATCTTTTCTGGACTCCACTGATCTCTGTTTTTGTGATTCCTGTGAGTTTTCACTAAAGAGGCTTCTTCCAAATATGACCTTAATAAAGATTTCCCAAAGATCGTTTTCCTGCTGTGAACAGCCTTATCCAGAGGGTCAACCTTAGGAAGCGGCGAGACTCACTCATCCTGGGTGGTGTTATTGGTGTCTGTACCATCCTATTGCTGCTGTATGCTTTCCATTGATGAGACATCTCCAGGGACTCTTGACAACCACCACTTTCACACCCTGATCCGGAATAAGAAAAAGTAGGAAGGAGAAGTTGACTGACCTGATAATTAGCCTGACCGGCAGGATTAATTCAAGACTGATAGTGATGGACTCTGTGACATGGTCAGGTTGAGCTGAAGTCACAGGTTTTCTGTGCTATCTTTTCTAACACACATTTCCTTCTGTTTTTAGTTAAAAGAAAATAATAAATGTTTTCAGTTGCTTTTGTCTCCCGGAGAGGTAAGTAAACCCATCAGAAACACAGTTTCCGTGCCTCGGTGAAAGTGTTGAAGGCTGATGACAAGCCCAGTCTTACAGCTGGATTCTTCAGAAAACCAGGTTTCTCTATATCCAAAGACTGCTTTCCTTTCAGCCACCAGATGGGGGTTGTGAATAAAAATAGTTTTTGTCCTTTTATTTTACACTCATGATGAGAAATCAC
The DNA here is from genome assembly GCF_028564815.1 of Eubalaena glacialis. Classification (NCBI taxonomy): domain Eukaryota; kingdom Metazoa; phylum Chordata; class Mammalia; order Artiodactyla; family Balaenidae; genus Eubalaena; species Eubalaena glacialis. Next base: position 15,548,072 of record NC_083734.1, on the reverse strand, counting down.
AAGTCATTTCTTGATAATCTGTGCTATAAATTTCTACTCTTTGTCCCCAACTCTTTTGGTATTCAAGAAAAATTACATTTTTCAAAGAATCTTTGAGATGCTCACAGACCAACTTCAACACAGTTGAGGTTGTCTGAAATAGAAGACAAGTACTGCAAAAAAGCTTTTTATTTTATTTTTTAATCGTGCACACACTGGGGTTAACTGTATTCCTGGAAAAACATCAAGAATGACAGGCTTTTTTTTTGGTCACTGTTTTTTGTTTTTTGTTAATCTCTTCCATTGGGTTAATATTTACTACTGTAAGAAAACAAAATCTCAGTTCTACCATGACAAAAAGCCAGTGTCTGTCATTGCAACTGTTCTTCATCATGTCAGGATTAACACCGGCAACTGAGTGAGGGGAATGCTTGGTTTTCAGTGAGATCTCTTTAACAGGCCACATGTAAAAAGACACTGAGTGAGGGGTCACCATCAGATAATTCCATTTGTAAGCGTTCCACATTTATGAGCAAAAGTTTAAGAACCACTCTCTGATGTACCAGGAATTCTGTGTTCTGTGAAAACCTATTCATTCCAAATCTCTTAAGCTTTTTCAAACATCCAGAGAATGGCTTTATTATTGAAGGTGCATATAACAGAATCTATCTCTATCTGCGCCTGTCTTCTATTACCACCCTGGACAGTGACAAAATTTTAAACCACCCACCAGAATTCTTTTCAAGTTTAACCATTTCTCAGTTTCTGTAAATCTATTACTTCTCTAACTGAACTACTACAAATAGGCCGAAGACTTCCAACAGCTGTATTCCTCACCAAGAAAGAAGGCTACTCTTCACCTTTGGAATTTACTATGGTATTTATAGTATTGGCTTAAGACCGTGCCATGGGGAATAAAAGGATATTAGCATGTAGTTCTTAACTACGTCACAGAGTGTTGATGGTGATATTCAGATGAATTTGATTACAGGCTGATGGGTAGACTAACCTCTGGTCTGGTGCAGAAACCGAGAGGTTTTTCATTCTGGTGTCAAAGTTTTATTATGTTCTGGGTATGAAGAGTGTTTGATACATTTTTTTTAACTATGGGGTTTATTTTTCTAAATATGGATTGATTGATCAATCAGTTGATTGGGGATGCCCTTAAAAGAAAGTTTTAAGTTTTCCCAGTGTGAACCTTAAAAGATCAGAGAAATAAGTTCATTTATTAAATTCTCTGTTGGGAGAACAAAACTTCTCTCCCCTGACACTTTATTATCTTTGATTTTTCAAAGGGTCTTGATCGGTGGTTGTGCCTCAGCTAGAATTTATGGGACTTTGGTTGCTGTATAGTCGGCATTTAGAAAATCTGAAGTATCATAAATAAAGTTATTTATTTAATTATACTACCAGTCTTTTTTACTGGTCTGACTGTTTGGTGTGTTCATTAACGGGTGATGGTGTGAGACTAAAACTAGGACCCAAGCTAATCTAGCTTTTGCTGCAGCTGAGCAAACAAACACTTTTGATGGCTGGTAAGCCTTTCCATTAGGGTTGTGCTTAAATGAAGTAATAGAATTATGTTGATTATTTTCTTTATGAAAATAAAGAAACTAGTTCTTCTGAGGAAGTTGAAAAAGCGTGGTGTAGATGTTGGTGTCAGGTAGGTCTGACTAACCTCCCAGTGCTGTAGCCCATAGTGAGGTAACCCAGGGCCAAACGTAGAGCGCTAGGGCTGTGCTCCTCTATCCTTTATGGTTCCTTCTTTTGCAGAAGGAGGCCCTAGAGCAAGAATAGAAATGTGCCATTTACAAGTAGAGGCTTATTTTGGATCCCATGATAGCTGATTTGAACTCTTTCAGTTTCATGCCATTTAGCTTTTTTTTTTAAGCATCTTGGTTTTCTTAACTTTTTTGCTGTCCTTACAAACCAGTTACTAGGCTCAGGGGCCAACAATAAATTGCTTATTAGAGCCAGTCAGAGCCGGGTCCAAGGAGTTTTCTATTCCTTGTCCCAAATGTTACCTCTTAGAGGAAGTTATTCTCTCTCAGCCATTGTCTTATATGATGGATCTTTCCTTTTGGGATCTTCTTAATAAACACTCAAAACTTTCCATTTCACTTATAAGTATGAAAAACCATGGCAACAAAAAGGGCAGAAAATTCCAAAAGGTATACTTCTGAGAGTTTGTTTTACTGTGCGCTGATAACTGTAGTTTAAAATGCTTAATCTATTACTCAAGTTCAAGCCCAGATATTCAAGTGCTTCAGTTGATCTCTCCTGGCTATTTCTATATTCTTCTTACTGTTATTATTAACGATGCTGAAGGAGTCCCTGTAATTCGCAGCATTGCTCACCCATATTTTTCTAATGTTAGAAAAATATGGGCTTTTCTTCTCCATTATTCCTTTCTCCTGCTTACCAAAATTCACTTTTATAGAGAATGCCTTTTTCCATACTGCCCAGTACTCAGATCAGACATGGGAGTACAATCCTGAGAGTGGAGATGAGTAATGAGAAGAGTCATCATGAGGGCACTTTTTGCATCTGGAACCAATTAATATTGATTCTAGTTCTTTCCTGTTGGACGCTGAATACATCTGAATAGAAAAATGTACTTATGGAGCTTTTTGATGTAATGACTTTTGGCCTCTGTGGAATTGAGGCACCTTGGACTTGCATTCCCACCATTAATTTTCTATTTCATTGTTAATGATCTCAACCTGAGGAAAAGGACTTTAAAGAACTGGACTAGCCTTTTTAGTTTTCTAATACCTCATGTTTGATCACTAGCCAGATATGATTTCTTGGAAATTGACTGCATTTTCTAACTTGCAATATTAAGCTATTGAGGATAAATGGCCATGTCTAGTGTTACACTGAATTTTGTGGCAAATGTAAAGAGTAAATGGATTCTACTGGGAATTAAAATGATTGTGTTCTATTCTCCTTTTGGGGTAGGGGTTGTTTAGCCTGGTCTCCAAAAAGATATAGAGCTTTTCATCATGATCTTTATAAACTAATCTTGTTATTCCTTTATAAATCTGCATACCCGTAAGTTTTATAGGGCAAAAGAAAATGAGGAACAAGTGACTCTTGAGGATGTTTATTGGATAAGAAGCTGAGACAGCTGAGCCATGTCCTAAGGGATCTTTCTCATTTTCTTTGTGCCTAGTACAAAGTATCAAAAGTATTACTTTAGTATCAAAGCATTTGCATCTATTCCTATCCTATTAGCTCTTAGGGAGGGAAATCAATTCCAATCACACTTTACCATGATGGAAGATGTTTCCTCATGAAAAATGCCAATACAGGTTTTAAAAAATCTATTCCAAATGCACTTTCTAATTTTTTGCTTTTAAAATGGCTTCTTGGAACCAGGTTTATTGTATTTGTACTTAATTTTTTGTTCTCATCTAAATGTGCATTTTCTGACTGTATAGAAGCTTTGTTATGTAATTTAATAATAAATTAGAAATATGAATGGTGTGTCTGTTGTTTGTATTGGAATAGTGCCATCAAGGCAGTTTGGGGTAGTATTATGAAATCTTTGGTATTAATAAGTATTTCTCATGGTGTCCTAAAACCCAGGGTGAAACAGTACAGGCACGGAAAAGCTATCACCTATCATTCAAAAACATCATAGGAATATTCCACTAATAATTTAGCCCAAGAAGTGAAGGAGAATCTCTTATCAAAATGAAACTTCAGGAAGTATGATGGAAATGTAAAATTGTAGAATTTAGCAATAAAAATAAGTGCTTGCCCTCCCTAAATAATGACATTTAATTGTATAGATCTGAGGACCCCCACCCCCCAAAAGAGTTTGAAAATCCCTCACTTCCCATTACCTCTCCAAATGTTCTCATTCATGTATTCTGCATCCTTTTAAAAAAATAACAGCATAGGGACTTGCCCTGGTTGTCAAGTAGGTAAGACTCTGCGCTCGCAATGCAGGGGGCCCGGGTTTGATCCCTGGTCGGGGAACTAGATCCCACATGCATGCCACAACTAAGAGTCCGCATGGCGCAATTAAACATGCTGCAACGAAGATTCCACGTGCCGCAACTAAGACCCGGTGCAACCAAAATAATTAATAATAAATATTTTTTAAAATAACAGTATAATTGAGATATAATTCAATTCACAAAATTCACCCTTTAAAAGTGTACCAATGGATTTTAGTATGTTAGTTGTGCAACCAGCACCACTGTCTAACTTTAGAACATTTTCGTCATCCCAAAAGGAAACCCTGTCCCCATTGGTAATGATTCCCCACTGCCCATTCATCCTTTTTATCTGACCACGCTGTTCTTCCTTTGTGGGCCACCCCCAGCTTTTCCCTCCCATCCACTCACATGGCCCCTAAAGCCACCTCTTCCTTGGGATCTTGACCTTTTTACAGATCAACAAACTAGTGCAGAGGACTAATTTGCTCAAAATCAGAGTGAACAGTTAAATGAGGATTTGAATCTTGAGGGCTCTTTGGTGCCAAACCTTATCCTAGTTCCACAAAATATATTTTAACTCATGCTGCATGATTAGGAAAGAAGCTATAGAAGAACCACCAATTTTGCCTGATTTTAGAGGCAATACATTTAGAATATTTAAAGCCCTGTGGCTTGATTATTTTCGAGGAATGCTAGCTACTAGCCAAGTGCTTAATAAAGAGTTCTCATTTGTAAATCACTATTTCTTTACGAGAAATAATGCATTGACGTAGGAAATTTTTTTTTTTTAATGGGTTTAATTTGGACCAAACTTCCTGCCCATTTCTTCTAGTTTAGAACCTTGGAGGTCTTCCTAGAGATGGCTGAGGCCAAGCCTGACAAAGCATCTCAGCACAGATCCTCAGTCAGTGCCACCCAGACCATGTCGTGGTACATTTCCCTTCAGGTGGCATGGCTTTGACGGGCTGCCAGCTCCTACCTCACCTGGCCTTTCCTTAGGATCCAAGGCTCTGCCCCAACGTGCCTTGTCTGCTACCAGAGACGCCTAGAATTAAAAAAAAAAAAAACCCAAAAACAAAGGCGGCCAGGGACTCTCACTGAAGGTGTTTGCTATCAAGACATTTTCTCTTGTTTCTATAAAGCAAGAACCATGAGAAAAACAAGTGTATTCCTCCTTCCGAAGATAGAGATTTGCTGGCTGAGTTGGACCAAAGAGGAATGCACTTCAGCCTGATGCCTTCCGCTCCACTCAACTAAGATTTCTCACCTTGGCAGAGCTGATCAGCTTGCAAAGCTCTTTATTTCTAACTCTCTGAAGACACTTAAAAGCTAAGAAGACAGGGAGCTGAAAGTCTGTTGTAACTTTTTGCTTAGAGGAATCCCAGAGATCATTGACAATGTTCTCCTCACCCTTGTAAAATTGGCTTCTAATTTGTTATCCCGATCTGTGGTATTCATTTTCTCTCCTTTGAGATATAAAGCTCTTAGGAAACAGTCACTTTGTCTTAATTAGTACATTTCTTTTAGATACTCTCAAACATTCAATTAGTCTTTTACTGATGAAATTGCTTACAGCTTGAGAGAGAGCAGGCAAATACGGTTGGTAGCTACTTTTAACTCAGTGCCGAAAAAGTATGGTTTAACCATAATTATTTCCCCCAAAGTGACAAGTTATCCCTAAACGAATGTGGCACTTGCTTTTTTTTTTTACAGTTCTCCCTCTCATTAAGGATAACATGCTGAGAATATGTCATTTGGGGGGTTTTCGCCCTGGAATCAGTTCTCAATTAGTTCTCCCTGTGGCAAACTGCACACAGCAGCCACCCTCTGGGCTGGGTGCACTGTCTCCCATCTAACCCCTCTACCCGCTCTGCACTTAGCTGCCTAGTTTATCTTCCTAAACAACTTCTAATCTCTCATCACTCTGTTCAAGAATATTTGGCATGGCCTTCCCTGGCGGTCCAGTGGTAAAGAATCCACCTTCCAATGCAGGGGACGCAGGTTCGATCCCTGGTTGGGAACTAAGATCCCACATGCAGTGGGGCAACTAAGCCCACACGCCACAACTAGTGAGCCTGCGCACTCTGGAGCCCGTGCGCCCTGGAGCCCGTGCACCACAACCAGAGAGAAGCCCGCGCGCCGCAACGAACAGCCATACACTGCAACAAAAAGATCCCGCATGCCGCCACAAAGATCCCTCATGCTGCAACTACAACGCAACGCAGCCTAATTAATTAATTAATTAAAAGAAAAAAGAATATTCGGCAGCTTCCTTCTATCTCTGCCAGTGTGTTATAGCACATTCACACGTGGAATGTACACCCAGCACTTTGCTTTGTACGTACATACCTGCGTGCATACATACATCACACATAAAAAATCCTGTTCACTTAGTGAGGCAGTATTCTCCTTTTACAGGTAAAGAGACAAGCCCAAGAGATCAGAGTACTCCTGATAGCCATCTGCTGCCCTTTGCCTAACCAGAGTTTCCTCATCTCTCGTGAATGAGCAGAGCTGCCTGGTGCAATGGAAAGAACGAGGCTTGGAGTTTCTGGCTGTATCCTGGCACTGGATCTGATCCTTTTAGGCCAAGGGCAAGTCACTAAACCACTCTTAAGTTCAGTTTTCTTATCTGCAAAATGGACTCTAGTAACTTTATGCAGTTGTAGAGATCAAGGATAACAATGGGACAAAATTCCTCAGAATGTTCTCAAGAACTAATGTGGAGGCAGAGAGTTTTCCATGAGGCTGCAAGTCCCTGGAGAGCCATGGCAGTGGTCTGTTCATCTTAATATCATGTTTATGAACCTTATGCAGAAACTGTCACAGGACTAAGTTCAATTAAATCTGACTCAGAGCCCCCGTCCTACTGGGCTTAGCAAAAAAATAATAATAATCCGGCTCATAATTGAATCTCCTTCCCTTTGCCTCTCGGGCTGTGCAAAGCTCCCAAGAGTCTTTCACAGTCCGGAACACTTGGGGCAGGTGCTCTAATCCGCACCGGACCCCACTGATACGCTTGCCACCTGAGCCCATGTAGTCGTCCTGGAAGCCACCAGCTGCTCTACTTCTATGTCACCCTTGGACACAGGGATCTTTGCCAAGGAGCTCCTGGGCCAGGGGGTTCAGCCTCCCTGGCACGTAGTAGGCATTAAGTGGTTGTTGAATAAATGGAGGAAGGAATTTTTAAAACGCCACAAAGTTTTAACGCTAATTAGCTTGTGTTTGACCAGTTCCCAGAGATGGTCCTGCTCTGTGTTGTGTCGTGTCCTGCTCTCCGTGCAGCCGGGAGGGGTGCCTCTCACAGCACCATGTGGTTTGCCCACTCCTTCGAATGGTGGAGTATGGGGTCAGAGTTCTTCCAGTGGTCTCAACTTGGAGAGATTTACACACAAAGAAAAAACATTTTTTCTGTATATATAAATACGTATATATATTTGGGAGATGTATATATAAAGATGTTCCTGGCAGCATTGACTGTAAAAGAAAGATGGTAAGTAACCTAAATGTCCATCAGAAGAAGGATGGCTAAATAAATTGTGTAAATCTATACCCTGGAATACTATTCAGCTGTTAAAAAGAAAGGTAACTTGCTATGTACTGATATGGAATGATATCCAGGATATGTTAAGTGGGGAAATGATAATGCCCCTCCCCCAGGGGGCATTTAGCAATGTCTGGAGACATCTTTGGTTGTCTTAACTGGGCTGGGGTGGAGTAGGGCAGATGCTACCGGTAGTGGGTAGAGGCCAGAGGTGCTGCTAAAAAAATTTACAGTGCAAAGGACAGCAAAGAATTATCAGGCCCCAAAATGTCAGTGGTGCCAAGGTTGAGAAACCCTGGCTCAAACTGAATTCGTATTAAAGTTGACAGTATCCCCCCAGGCATGAAGATTACTCAAATGGGTTCCGGAACCACCGATTCCTCCTTACTTGACTAACGTGAGCTGCTTCCGGGACAAAGGTGGCACATGTGATCTTCCCTGTCCCCCTAGCCTTTCCTTCCTGCCTCATCTCATCACTTCTTCACCCCCCGCAACACACACATTTGCACCATCCCAAGTGACTTGATGTCCCAAGGCCTTTGTAAAGTTCCTCTTTTGGAATGAGCTCCTTTCCAAGCCTGCCTGTGCAATGCTTCCTCCTTGTTTCTAAACCCTGTTTATGGGAAGTAACTGCTTAATGGGTATGGTGTTTCCTTTTAGGGTGACAAAATGGGAACTACATAGAGCTGATGTTTGCACAATGATGTGAATGTACTAAATGCCACTGAACTGTACACTTTAAAATGATTAATTTTATGTTGTGTGAATTTCACCTCGATTTTCCACTTAAATGGTCTTTCCTCTGGGAAGACTTTCTGACCTTCCCCTCCTCTGTGCCTCCTGTTTTCCTCTGTGATCCCACAATCCCACAGAGGGATCGATCCCTCTGTGATCGATCAACATAGTAGGTGCTCAGTAATTATTGAGAAAGAGAAGGAGAGAAAGAAAGATAAATGGAAGGATCTGGTTGCCCTGCATCAAAGTGCAGTGGCTGTAACACTGGAAATGAATGTCGTCAGATGCTATGGCTTCCCCACTAACTGCCGCCTCACTGCTTTACAGCAGCCCAGCCCTTCAGGTTCCTTTCCCTGGGTTCAATCAGATAAATTAGGCACCTTGGCACGGGGTACCTGATTTCCCACAACTGTTCCAAGACAATCCTGTTGCCAAAGAAAGCTTGCAACCAAAGAGTGATTGCAAATCAGGACTGCGCTATCAGCTCATAGGAGCGTAATTGCCAAGGAAATCCCACTTTGTGGATCTCAGAAAGCTGCGTGGCACTTTCCTTAATCCGTGTGAGGACCATCCCTTGCATTTCAGAACAAGGCAGGACTTGAGCCTGTGAGAGAAGTGGGGCCATTTCATACTGTCTTTCAAAATCGTGCATTAAACCTTTGACTAATAAGCAAGTCCACTTCTAAGAATTTATCCTACAGGTGCAAAAGGGTGTATATATAAAGATGTTCATGGCAGCATTGACTGTAAAAGAAACATAGTAAGTAACCTAAATGTCCATCAGAAGAAGGATGGCTAAATAAATTCTGTAAATCTATACCATGGAATACTATTCAGCTGTTAAAAAGAAAAGGTAACTTGCTATGTACTGACATGGAATGATCTCCAGGATATGTTAAGTGGGGAAATGATATGCGTGTGTCACAGACACATACATATGGGTTTTCTTAAAACAGCTTTATTGGGTATAACTGGCATATAATAAACTCCATATGTTTAAACAATTTGATCACCCTAATCAAGACAATGAACGTATCCATCATCCCCAATAGTTTCCTGTGCCCCTTTGTAAATCCCTTCCTCCAACCCCTTCCCTGGGTGGTTCCCCAAGCAACCACTGCTCTGCTTTCTGTCACTATCAATTAGTTTGCACTTTCTAAAGTTTTATGTAAGTGGCATCATACAATATGTACTCTTTTGGTATGGGTCTGGCATCTTTCACTTATCATAATTATTTTGAGATTTATCCATGTTGGTGAGTGTACCAATAGAGCATTCTTTTTTTAAGTAACTGTCAAATGGTTTTCCAAAGTGTACCATTTTACAATTCAGTCTGAGAGCTCCAGTTCATCCACATCCTCACCAACACTTGGTACAAGGCCTTTATGTTTTAGCCGTTCTCATAGGTGTGTAGTGATGTCTCATTGTGGTTTTAACTTGCATTTCCCTAATAACTAATGACGTTGAGCATCTTTCAGGTGTTTATCTGTCACCTGTGTATCTTTTTTGGTGAAATGTCTGTTCAAATTTTTCCCTATTTTTATGGGTTGTTTATTTTATGTGCAGAATTTGAGGGAAGATAGTCAAGAAGATGGTATGAGCAGTTGCCTGTGGGAAACAGAATGAGCAGACTGGAGGGCACAGATGAGAAGGACTCAATGTCTCACCCTCCATATACCGCACTTTTTGTTTAAATTATATTTTATTTATTTATTTGTTTGTTTGTTTGGCTGTGTTGGGTCTTCATTGCTGTGCACAGGCTTTCTCTAGTTGTGGCGAGCAGGGGCTACTCTTCATTGCGGTGCATGGGCTTCTCATTGCGGTGGCTTCTCCTGTTGCAGAGCACGGGCTCTAGGCATGTGGGCTTCAGTAGTTGTGGCTCAGGCTCAGTAGTTGTGGCTCGCGGGCTCCAGAGCGCAGGCTCAGTAGTTGTGGCGCACGGGCTTAGTTGCTCCGCGGCCTGTGGGATCTTCCCGGACCAGGGATCGAATCTGTGTCCCCTGCATTGGCACGTGGATTCTTAACCACTGCGCCACCAGAGAAGTCCCTAAATTATATTTTAAAAAGAGAAGTAGGTTGCTCTGAAAAAGGGCAGTATTGAAAGCATGTTTTTTAATGGATGGATGGAGACTGTTCTGTTCAGCCAAGAGCACTTCAGAAACTCCACACTGGTAGGAAACTAGAGCTCTGAACTATTAATGAGACATTGAGCATTTTACAGTGTTTCGTATTTAATCATTTACGGTGGTGATGTCTGGGCTATGGCTCCTCTAAGACCCCATCAAGCCGACTTGGTATTTATATTTAAGTGAATACCGTTCCAGCTTTTTAATTTCCTCCCTCTTCCCTGCAGAAGGTGACCTATGGAAAGAGAAGCCAAGAGTGGCTTTCCCAGCCTGTCTGTGGTAAATGATTTGGTAAAATTTTCCTTTTCACAGCCTGCTTTCTGCTTCCAGCCCTGCTTCCCACCTTGGGACGTGACTTAGGCTTGTAGGTGTTGTTTCGCAGACCCTGGGTAAGTAAGTGCCTCATCCAAGTTCACGTCCTTTTAAGAAAGCAGTAGTGAATTGACAAGAAACGCTTTGTTTTCTGAGACCTCTTTGTGACTATTCTGGTCCTGCCCTTTGATCCAACCCACTAATTAGTTCATAAAAATTTCACATAAATTAAATTCTGTCTCCTAGTCGGGGCTGCATTCTATCAGATTAACATTTGACTCCAAGGGAATGTGGACATTTGCTTAAAGAAGTTCTTTATTCCAGGGAAGGATCTATATTGTTGTCATTATTTGAATGTCATTGATTATGCTGTGAAACTCTGTTTCAGCCTAAAACTCTGTGCATCCCTCTGTTGAAAATGGCAAAATTTTATGGATCAATTCACTGGCTCAGCATCTAAGCTTTTTTATTACTTTTTTTCTGACAAAATTGATGTGTGTTTATTATAGAAATAAGGATCAAATAGAAAAGTAGAAATAAAAACTACCTATTTCCCCAACATTCTGTGATAATGGCTGTTAACCCTTGGAATGTTTTTCATTTTTTAAATATCTAAACACTTAAACATGCATATATTTTTAAATTGGGATCCTCTGGTACATATTATCTTGTGAACAGGTTTTTTTCATGTAATACAGCATACACAGCCTTCTGTGTCATTAAATTTTCATATGCAGCATTCTTTGCAATGGCTGCACTGAATTTCATTATGCAGATGCCCAACTTCTGATTGTTTAATTGTATGGCTATAACACTATTTTTTTAACTATAAAGTGGTTTCCCATTTTTATCCCATTATAAATAACTGAGCAACACTTGGTTTTTCTTTTTAAAAATCTTAAAAGCAGGATACATTCTGCCAACTCCCAGACTACTGTTATGTCTGCAGCCTCATCGTTTCTTTCTGGGTGTGTGTGTGTATGTATTTGTTTGCTTTTTTTTTTTTTTATTGGACCCAGTTGAGCTCTCCAGTTTGCCATGAAGAAAGGTCTAGGCTATTTGTTGTTGATATAAGAAGAAGGGAGCCCAAGGAGGACGGTGCCAGAGTGGAGAGAGTAGCACTCACCCACTTACAGCAGACCAGGAATGGTTTTATGGAAGCAGGGTTGGTGAGGGAGGGGTACTAAATGACCTCCCCTGAAAGGTTCCTTTTTTTTTTTAGATTTTTTTTTTTTTGATGTGGACCGTTTTTAAAGTCTTTATTGAATTTGTTACAATATTGCTTCTGTTTTTTGTTTTGTTCTTTTGGCCACGAGGCATGTGGGATCTTATCTCCCCAACCAGGGATCGAACCTGCACCCTCTGCATTGGAAGGCGAAGTCTTAACCGCTGGACAGCCAGGGAAATCCCTGAAAGGTTCCTTTTAAAACCCTGTCTCATGGTCCATGCTTTGGAACCCTCCACCTCCTATTTGTTGATTCATTACTATGATCATTCTCAATCCTTGCTGCATATTAGAATCACCTGGGAAAGAGCAGTTTAAATATATATATATTCCAGTTCTACCCCCAAGAAGTTTCAATCCAATTGCACTGGGTGGAGCCCAGACATGGGAATTTTTTATAAGCTCTCTAGGTGATTTCAGCTTGCAGCCAGGGCTGAGAACCTCTGCTTTATGGCTTCTTGTCTTCCAGTGGGGCTGGAATCACTGGCCTGGGTGCTGAATCTCTTCAGGTCACAGGCTGCTCTTGAGGAGTCCCTGCTTCCCATTGGGCTCTGCCAAAGTCATAGCAGCTGTTTGAAAAATGCTGATGCATGGAGGAAATGGTCTCCCAGCTCACTCCAAGTGATAAGGCTGGAAGATCAGCATTTCACTGCAGCTGCATCCACCTCCCCAGACAGCCAATTAGCCACAGACTCAGCAGACACTGCCTAAACGAGCTCTTTCGGGGCTGAACTTTTAATGCCCAAAAGCACATTATGTAGCTAAACAATACTATAGTCATATCAGGCAGAAGCATCTTGCTTTGAGTCACAGTACTTGTTTCCTGGAGAAAGAGGGCCTCGCCTTAGACCTGGAACTTGATGGTACCCAGATGGATGGAGAAGAGGGAGGAGCGTGCCTGGGATTCTGGGGATGCAGCCACCTATGGAGGAGGGAGCATTAATCCAGAGTCAGAGGATACGGGTTTGAATCTCATCTCTACTTTTGCCTAGCAGCATGACCTTGCAGTTAATCCAGCTAATGATCAATTCCTTCTCTATAAAATGGAGATAAAGATGGCTGCCATAATCATGTCAAAATTATGCTCTGGGACTTCCCTGGTGGCACAGAGGGTAAGAATCTGCCTGCCAATGCAGGGGACACGGGTTTGAGCCCTGGTCCGGGAAGATCCCACATGCCACGGAGCAACTAAGCCCGTGTGCCACAATTACTGAGCCTGTGCTCTAGAGCCTGCGAGCCACAATTACTGGGCCCACATGCCACAACTACTGAAGCCTGTGCGCCTAGAGCCTGTGCTCCGCAACAAGAGAAGCCACCACAATGAGAAGCCCACACACCACAACGAAGAGTAGCCCTCACTCGCTGCAACTAGAGAAAGCCCGTGCGCAGCAACAAAGACCCAACACAGCCAAAAATAAATAAATAAATAAATAAATTTATTAAAAAAAAAATTATGCTCTAAGTATGTTGTCAGGATTATGTGAGGAAATGCTCACAAGTATATCAACAAAGGCAGGGGTTCAGAGCTCACCTGACAGAAGAGAGATTTTTGTGTATGCACTAATGGTCAGAAACCAGGCCTCTTATGGCTCCTGAGTCCCCTCTTTTGCTGATACAGGGAAGGAGAGAACATTCAAGGTGGGGCTGGGAGCCATCTTCAACTCTGATAAGGACAGCTAAGGGGAAGAAGAAATGTGAGCTGTGTTCTCTGTGGTGCCAGAGGACAGGCAGGTGGAGCCCAGCAACCAGTAGTTTAACAAGCCCTCCAGGTGATTCTGATGCACGCAAATGTCTACCACTGCTCTAGAGTATTCCATTGTATGAATATCTACATTCTATTTAGCTGTTCTATTGTAGGTGGATAATTTTTATTTTAAGTTTGGAACTATCACAAATTGTGCTGCTCTGAACATTCTTGAACGTGGGTTTGGGGACACATATGTGCACTTTTCTGTTGTTTCTATATCCCTAGGAGTAGTATTGTTGGATTCTAGGTTGTGCATACACTCAGTTTTACCATACACCGTCAAACAGTGTTCCAAGGTGAATGTGCCAGTTTCCATTCCCACCAGCAACGTATGAATATTCCAGTTCCTCCACATTCTCACCTTGGTGTTGCCAGTCTGAACTTGCATTCCCTGATGCCTGATGAGGTTGAACATTTTGATATGCTCAGTCACTATTGAGGAGATACCCTTTGTATAGTGTCCGTCAAGTTTTTGCACATGTATTCATTGAATCTTTTTCCAATTAAATTTGCCATTATTGGATAAATATATTGCAAACATACCCTCCCATTCTGTGGCTTGTCTTTTCACTTTTTTTTTTTTATAAATTTATTTTATTTATTTATTTTTGGCTGCGTTGGGTCTTCATTGCTGCGCGCGGGCTTTTCTCTAGTTGCAGCGAGTGGGGGCTACTCTTTGTTGTGGTGTGCGGGCTTCTCATTGCGTTGGCTTCTCTTGTTGCGGAGCACGAGCTCTAGGCGCATGGGCTTCAGTACTTGCAGCACACGGTCTCAGCAGTTGCAGCAGGCAGGCCCTAGAGTGCATGGGCTTCAGTAATTGTGGCGTACCAGCTCAGTAATTGTGGCTCACGGGCTTAGTTGCTCCGTGGCATGTGGGATCTTCCCGGAGCAGGGATCAAACCCATGTCCCCTGCATTGGCAGGCGGATTCTTAACCACTGCGCCACCAGGGAAGTCCCCCCTGATTTATTTTTAATTAGCAAGTGCAATTGATGTATTTCATTTGAAGTGATGAATATATACAGTTGGTATATATTCAACTGTAAATATATATGAATATATAACAGTTGAACTATTACCATCTCCTGCCTGAACCACAATTTTTTCACAATTATCTAAAATATATTTTACAAACATAGAGCTTTACATTTCAGATGGATAAAGGCAAACTCATACATTAACCCAATCTGACAGCAAGAGAATCTATCTTCCTGTGTTCAACAAGACCAGGGTCACCCAATTTAAATTCCTGTGAGAACTTTGTCTCGGTTAATTAATCAGCTAACCAAACCTCTTTGTCGAATTCAATCTTGTGAAACACATTTTCTTATCAGCAGAGACTAAGGTTTTTGATATAACAGTGTCCAGATGAAAAGGACATCTGGGTCCCTGAGATGGGCTTCAGAGCTTCTTTTTAATTAAAAGCCTCTTTTATATGTAACCCATATTTCTGATTTGATTTTTTTTTCTAAAAGATGAAGCTTTTATTATTGTATCTGGAGTTCCAAGTCTAACTCCACTGCTGACCAGCTCTGAAGCCTTGAGCAAGTTCAGTTCTCAGATTTCTGTATAAACAACCCCAAAGAGTTATGAGATATAGTCCCCACACGGGGCAGACATGGGACTCTGACATCAACATCATTAGACCACCTTCTCTGTGCCTTTCCCTGTCCTGCCTGGGCCTAAGCCTGGGCCCAGAGCCACCAGCCCTCCCTCCCCAATGCCACCCCGACTGGCATGAAGAACATGAAGAGATCAGTATACAAAATAGCATGAACTGGGTCATCACAACTAACTGAAAACATACACATCACTCTGAATTCATTCATTTATCTAACATGCAATAAAGCACCTACTATGTGCCCGGCCCTTTCCTGGGCATTAACTGTGTACAAGGCAGACTTAAGACAGACTCTTTCTTGGGCTTCTGTATAACTCAACTTGTATACACTGTGTACACACAACCAAGCAAACGAAAACCCAACAGCAGACACTTAAAAAAAAGGGGGGGGGGATTCCCTGGTGGTGCAGTGGTTGACAATCCACCTGCCAATGCAGGGGACAGGGGTTTGAGCCCTGGTCCGGGAAGATCCCACATGCCGTGGAGCAACTAAGCCCATGCGCCACAACTACTGAGCCTGAGCTCTAGAGCCCGCGAGCCACAACTACTGAGCATGCATGCTGCAACAACTGAAGCCCGCGCACCTAGAGCCCATGCTCCGCAACAAGAGAAGCCACCGCAATGAGAACCCCGCGCCCCGCAACAAAGAGTAGCTCGTGCTCGCCGCAACTAGAGAAAGCCCGCGCGCAGCAATGAAGACCCAACACAGCCAAAAATAAAAATAAATAAAATTAATTTATTAAAAAAATAAAAGGCATTGGGGATTCCCTGGTGGTCCAGTGGTTAGGACTCGGTGCTTTCACTGCCAAGGGCCTGGGTTCAATCCCTGGTCGGGGAGCTAAGATCCCGCAAGCTGGATGGCGTGACCAAAAAAAAAAAGAGGATAAAATTAAGGTTGCGGTGGGAGAGAAATAGTAAACAAGCAAACAAGTCAATAAAATGAATTCAGGTGATGGTGAAGTGAGATGCTAAAAATAAGGCTGCTTAGTGTGAAAGAGAGGAGCTGACGGACGCAATCTGGAGACATTTTTTTTTGTTTGTTACACTTTTTGCATTTTCCAAGTTTGCCACAATGAAGTTGTATTAATTTTGTAATCAGAATGAAATTAAGGAAGGAAAAAATCACTCCACACTCTAGGGGAAGTCACCCAGGAGGGAGAGTGTACACACCGGACAGTGGAAAAGTGGGGGGAGGTGGCTGGTGAGAGATTTTCCCTCTGTGTCCCCCACTTTCTACCCTGTCGTCATTACGTTGCGTTTGCAATGCGACCCGCTGCACAGGGAGCAGGAGCCGGTCTCCTCGGTGCCTGTTTACCTCCTGCCTGTTCAACCAGCACAAGAGCAGCTCCCACGGGCCGTGATCAAAACATGAGTTCATCGCGCTTGGTTCCCCTGGGAGGGCAGCCTGGCCCTGCCGGGAACTGTGGGTCCCCCTCTCTGGGGAATGTCCTGAGACTCTAGAGTGTCTCTCCCGGCCAACCAGCCAGAGGACGCCTGACCTGGGACCTCCCTCAGCTTCCCAACAGATGGATGGGTTTGGGGAGGCCTGTGGGGTCTGGTTTGAGGGGTAAAAGAGAAAAATCACACAGGCCCATTTTTCCATCCGGGTGTAATCCCACTACAGTAGACTTCCCAGCATCCGAGTTGTCCCTTAAATGGACGGAGTGCTACAACTACAGCCCCTTAGAAAGGTGAGCAAAGAGAAAGGAGCTCCGACTTCAGGAGCGGAAGGAGGTACATGGGGCATCTGTCTCCAGCTGGGGTCATGGGAGGGCAGGGTTCCAGCCAGGAGGCCTGGGGCTGGGGCTGAGAGGAAACTCCAGACAAGAGCCAGACAGAAGCATCCAGTTCTAGGGCAAGGACCAAGGGCAAGCACTGACTCCAAAGCAAAGGTCAGAAGTGAGCCCTGGGGGGGTCCTGGAGGCCATGCTGATGGATGATGGACAGAGCTTTTCTGGAGACCCATCTGGCCAGTCGGTCAGTCCAAGGAGGGGAAGAGCTTCTGGGGGCTTCCAGCCCCTCTGACAGCACCCACTACATCCTGCCCCCGTGGCGCCCGTTTTGTAGTGCTGAGACTGGCACGTGTAAGGAGGTGGGCTTGAGGGAATGGAAGGGGCCTGTTAATTAAAAGTGCTGCAAAGTCCAGCTACAATGCTCAGAGCACTTAGATGAGCCCTTTTATTATAAAGCGACTCGCTGTATATTAAAAACAAATTCCTTTTTAAAAGCCTGGAAGAAATATACTCAGATATTCACATTGATTGCTTCAGCTAATGGATTATGGGGAAGATTTTTTAAATTAAATTATAAATTGTCCAAGTAATACAGATATAAACGCTTGCTGTAAGATTCCATGGATACGAGGTATATGGAATAAAAACTTGATCACTGCCCCAGTGCCGCCCCCCACCCCATGTGTGACTGCTGATATCCGTGTGGTGTCTATTACTTGTATAGTTTTTATGTTTTAAAAAAAAGTTTAAAGAATGCATATTGCATGGGCCGGGGAGCACAGAAAGTTCTCATGGAGGAGGGTTGTTGACCACATCTGAGGGGCCTGAGAGTCAGGCGAGCATTGCAGCAGCAGACAGAGGCCTCTGGGACACTGGTGCTTGCACCACTGCCCTCCTGCCCACTGCATTCCTGGGACAGTCCCAAGGAGACCAAGTCTCCTCTCACCCAGAAACCTCTTCCCCTGACAGGCAACTGTGCACAAGGGGATCCTTGTTAAAACTTCCTTGAGGATCCTAGAATTCAAACCCGGTTAAGAAATGTGTACAGGAAAATTCTCCATCCAGTGAGAAGGCAGGAATGTGGGCTAATCTACTCCCAGCCACCCACTTTCCCAGCTCCTGACCTCTGCCTCCCACTTTGCCCCAGGAGGCAAATTCACGTGGAGAAGGAGGCTTCTGGCTGGTAGCCTGGCGCTGCCAGGAGCCATGAAGAAAGTAAAAGCAGTTTAGAGACCCATCCATCATTCCCAGGGGCGGTCCCCCAACAGTCAGATCTGGTCAGCCTCAGGGCTCCAGGGTCCCAGCCACCAGACCCTGGGAGCTTCCTTGTGTAGTCCCACCTGCCAGCATCTTCCCTCTTCCTGACCCTGTGGTTGCCATGGCGACGAGTCAGCCCCAGGCATTGCTCTTCTCCCTGGTTCCTGAGAGCAACAGAACCCAGTGAGGCCCGAGTAGCAAGAGATGCTCCTGGAGCACCTTCAGAATTTCCTCCCCTAGTGCTTAAGCCCTGTTTTTAAATTATAGGCAGGAAAAAAAAATGGAGAGAGAAAAACTGAATACCTACATGCCCCGCAATGGGAGAAAAGATAGGTAAATACATGAGTGATGGTTTATACCTATTATACAGCCACTAAAAAAGATGTTTACAAAGAGTCTTTAATAACATAGGGAAATGCTTGGCTTAGCAAATCTACAGTAGGTTTGCAAGAAAATGCACCTCAAAGAAAGGGCTTGGTGGTGCATTAAATTTAGGAAATACCATGTCCCTACCCTCTCTCACAGATTCATGTTGCACGTCGATGTGTTAAAGGCTCTGAGGAGTGTTAAAGGCTCTGAGGAGTGTCACAGTCAAGCGACTGTATTTAGCTTTATTTAACTCAGTGTTTTCCGGATCTATTTGACGACAGAGCCCTTTTCTGTGGAGACCCCTTCTCGACCACAGGGCCGAGGCATGTTGCCTTCAGCCTCCCTGTCTCCCTGTTGTGTGGTCACTGTGTCTCCAGCATCTGGCGGGCTTCCCACACCTCCCTGGAGGCCCCCAGAGCTCCTGGACATGGGGACTGCATTTCCTATCTCCTCTCCCTGCCCCTGATTCCCACCCATGGCCTGGCACTTGGGATGTTGCAGTAAGAGCTTTTGGATTGGCCTGAATTACAGTCCATGTTTGCTTCCAGTTTAGATACTGATGATCTGACTTTTCGTTCATTCTTCTTTAAATGGTGTTTATCGTGGGAAATGAACAATCAGTCAGCCCCAGCACTGTCATTAATCTACCTACAATAAGGGATTAATCACCGATGGGCCAGGAGCCAGGTGCACTAACTGGCCTTCCTAATATTGCCATGTGATAAGCCCAGCACTTTCCCACCTGGACCTTGGCCCGTGCCAGCCATTGGCCTGGCTCTGCCTCAATACCCTCCCCACTTCCACACCTGGGCAACTCCTTCGGGACTCGGGACTCGGTGTAAATGTCATTTCATTAGGGAGCGCTTCCCCGATTCCATCATCTGTGTTAGTTCCCTCCATCACGTACTTTCATAGACACTTTCTACCACCCATCACAGATTGTGATTATGTATTCATTTGTTTAATCTCTCCAGACACTAGGCTATAAAATCCTTGAGGGTAGGCACCCAGTTGGTTTTGTTCAGCATAGTATACCCAACACTCAGCACAGTGTCTGGCACATAGTAGGCCAACAAATATTCGTTCAGCGAATGAACTATAACGATATTACTTTACTTAAATTACTTAGCCAATACCTTGATATTTCACGTCTTAAATTAGCTCACCTTATTTTCCCATCTGTAAAATGGGTAGAAAAAAGGAAGGAAATTGAATTAGTTACAGATAAACCCTGAAATCTTAGGTGGCATAACACATATAAGTCCAATCCGTAGCTTGGGGTTGGGGAGGGGTCTCTGCTCCACGTAGCCATCCAGGGGCCCAGGGTGACAGCATCTCTGCTGTCTTCAATGAGCGGTTTCCAAGGCTGCCCTGGGAGTTGATATCAGCTGGCAGATGGGAGAGATGGAGGATTCTGGGGGAGGTTTTTAAGGGCCAGGCCTGGAAATGAAACACATCACATCCGTTCACATTCACTTGGCCAAAACCTAGTCCCATGGCCACATCTAACAGCAAGGGAAGCTGGGAAATGTAGCTAGGTGCCCAAGATTCAAAGGAAAATGGGTTTAGTGAAAAGCTAGCCTGTTCTTGCCACAGAAACTAATATATTGAGTGGGTTTAGAGCAGGGTTAGCAAACTACAACCGATGGGCCAATTCCCGAGCTCCCCATGTTTTTGTAAACAAAGGTTTATTGGAGCACAGTCATACTCCTTTGTGTATTGTCTATGGCTCCTTTGTGCTGCAACAGCAGAGTTAAGGAGTTGCAACAGAGACCACGTGGCCTGCAAAGAGCTGACATGACCAACATGGAAACCAGCATTATTATTATCATGCTTACTGTTTGCAGTTTGTTTTTAGTAGCAGTTGCTGAAGAGTATGAAATTGCTTTTTTCTTGCTTTGAAAGAGTATTTGCCATCTACTGTCAGACGTGACACTTTTCCTTATAGCCCAGGGTGAAGAGATCATAAATAGAACATTTGGAGAAATGCTTCTGAATCAGAGATAGGCAAACGTTTTCTGTAAGAGGCCGGATAGTAAATATTTTCGGCACATTGAAGGTTGACTCAGCAGCCATCTGCAGGGACTGAGGGTGACAGAATGGGGATGCCTCTAGGCGACACCGAGGACCAGATGGTTGCCACCTGTGTCCTGGACACCCCGGCCTGCTGTCATCCCCAGGGAAAGGGGAAGGAACTCTGAAATGACTGGGCTTATGTTTTCTGCCACTAGGCAGAATGGAGACAAAAGAGAGATTAAACTGAATTATAAAGAAAAATAGCAAACATTTCTTGCACACCTGAGTTTGGCCTGAGACTGTACACTGACATCACCCTTACTAAATACGTGTTAAGTGGAACCGTCAAACAGAACACGGCGCGAAAGCCCCAGCATCAGGGGACGGGCAGACTCCAACACGTGCAGTCCCCCCTGCCTCTCCCTGGGGGATTTGAAGCCCCCGACACTGTGGTTTGGAAAAGTTCGGTCAGAGGGAAAATCACTGGAGGGATTCTGAGTCATTCTTTCGATACCGCCCACTACCACCATCCCCTGCCCCTCACGGCCAGCCCCGCTCCCGGGCACCCACATCCAAGGGCCCCACACGCCTGTGCGCTGAGCGCCCCCCACCCCAAGCGTGCTCATCCATCATCCAGCGCTCACCTCCTTCCCAGCTGGGGCCCTCAGCCTTCCACCAAGACCTCAGCAGCAAAGAATCCACCTTTTATGACAGATGGCCTCAACAGCAATAATGACTCGTGTTTACTAAGCAGGTGCTGCGGGTCGGGATGGTGTTAGGCCTTCCCGCACAGGACTCATCCTCCTAATCAGAGGGGCTAAAGGGCTCAGGCCGTGTGCCTCGAGTCCCCGGTGACCAGAGCATGGTGGGGATGGACGCTCTGCTCCCGGAGCTGTGGGCAGCTGGGTTCATTGCCACCCCAAACCTTCGAGGTCTTTCTAAGCCTGCCCTGTTGGCAGGAGGAGAAACGGGAGAATCAGCAGGGGCCTTCCTAGAAGCGCATTAAGCAGGGCGGAGTAAACCCAGAGCTCGAGGAGGGGAGGAGCCTAGATGCCTAGTGTTTGCGATCATCAGGCTTCCTGCTCGGATGAATTATTCACGTCCATGGCCAGGCAGCAGATCAATAATGCAGGAGGCAGAAACCCTGGCAGGGCCCAGCTTCTAGCTGACCAGCTCTGTCCCCCGGCTCCAGGGAGGGACCCGCGGCAGCCCTGTCGCAGTGGGGCGGTGAGGGCAGGCCAGTGGGGGAAGGCAGCTGTGCCCGGGCCTCGGCAATCTAGCCGTCCTCAGGGCTCCAGGCTGGGAGTGGGCTACAGACACAGCCAGGAAGGGGAGGCCTTTTACAATTTCCGTACCTCCTCTGCCTGCAGTGGGCCCGTTGGGCCATCAGTACAGGGGAACCATGTGTACCTGGGCCAACCCTGGGAATAGGAATTTCCGCCAGAGGACAGGGGTGCCGGAGGCATCACAGCTTCTCAAGGTCCCTTCCTCACACTTCCTCCAGGGCCTAGAGGCCAGGGGATGGAGACCCAAGAGAACCAGGGTGTTAATTTTGACTGTGAGTAGAACTTTCCATCCAAGCAGCTTTAAAACACCTGCTTGCCTCCGCCAGCCCCATGCAGGTTCTAGCTGGCGCATGGGGTGGGGGTGAGGGGTGACAGGCTGGGAGAGGGGAGAAGGTCCTGGCTTCCTAGGGATTTGTGCTTTGGGGGCACACTCACCACCCACACACATACCCACACCCACACAGGCCAGCTTCTGCGCGCTGCAGCCTCACAGGCAAATGTAACGGAGCAAAGGGCTGGTGTGCCCACAGCACAGAAAGCCAGACTCTGACAGCGGGAGTTTGCAGCAAAGTAAAGGTTTATTACAGAGCACCCAGCAAGGGAGTGGGAGACAGGCCTCAGATCCACTCCAACTTGGTCTTTGAGTTAGCAGTTTGTTTGTTTCTTTTAAAGGGAATAACAAACTGGCTGGGGTTAAACATTGTCTTGTGACATTCTTAATCATAGTTTCAGGAGTCGGGATGTCTCTGGTTTATGATTCCCAGGCCAGGTGGTCTGTGGCTTGGGGGTCTGTTAGCTCATCTTGCCCTAGAGAAATGACCTGAATTTGCAGGTTAATGACGAGATCTATAACAGCAATTCTAGTACATCGGTGTTGATATCCACAGCAGCAGTCTGAGTCATCTGATTTGGTTGATTAATGTTCAGTTCGCTCAGGGTTGGGGTCCGAGGGAACAAGAAAGGGAATAAAGTTTTGGAGAGAGAGATCAATCATAAACTCGTTAAGGGAACTCCGTTAAAGGGGGACTCAGTTTCACAAACACTCTGGGAAACAGGGTGAAGAATTTTTCTGCTATGAGACCCCCCCAACTTATTTGGGGTTTCTCTTAATATCCTTCTCTTTGCTTCTCAGTATTGCCTAGATTTTCTCCATTTGTTTCAATAGACCCTTGTTGTAAGAAAGAAAGGAGAATGGGACTTCCCTGGCGGTCCAGTAGTTAGGACTCCGCGCTCTCACTGCCGAGGGCTCGGGTCCAATCCCTGGTCGGGGAACTAAGATCCCACAAGCCGCGCGGAGTGGCCGAAAAAGAAAGGAAAACAATTATTATTTTTAGAGGGGAGATAAAAGACCCGCCCCCGCAGAAGGTATGGCCTAAGGGGAGACTGCAGCAAGTTGGCCCACTTGACTCGGCTTCAGGCGTCTAGCCCAGAGCGTCCCCAACTTCAGTGTACAGGAACCACTGGGGATCTTGTGAAAAGGCAGAGATTCTGGGTCGGGGTGTGGCCTGAGCTTCTGCATTTCTGACCGCTCCTGGCGACGCCCGTTAATGCTGAGTAGTAAGTCTCGAGGGCCCAGCCCCATGGCTCCCAACTTCAAATGACCATTGGGATCACCTGGAAATCTTTAAAAACTCTGGAAGCTTAGGCCACACCCCAGACCACTTAAACGTGATTCACTAGGAGTGGCAGCCAGGCGCCAGCGTGGCCCAAGCTCCCAGGTGATTCCAACGTGCCGCCAGGAGGGATTGACAAGCCGCTCTAGACCCACACAGCTCACTCCTTTACCTGGAGACTGAGGCCCAGACAGAGGCCAGGGCTGCTCAAGTTGACACAGCCAAGGAGTGAAGGTTTGAGGCCTGGGCCAGAGACCTCTCCTGGGCACGCGGGGCGGTCTCCTGTCATGGGTCAGGGAGAGGCAGGTAGGGCTGGGGATGGAGGGGAGCAGAGTCTCAAGGGCCAGCCTGGGGTGCCCAGCACCTCCCAGATTCTGGGGTGCTCTCCTGGCTGTGCCTTGGGAAATTGTTATTGGCATTCCCGACGTGTATCCAGCCCTCACGGTTCACCAGGATGCGCCACTGGGTTTCCGCCAGCCCTGTGGGTGTGCAGAGAGGATCACCACACCATTCACAGGTGGGGAGTCCATGTAGAGAGAGGGCGCAGCCATCTGTGATTTGAGGCTTTCTTCATTGTGGAAGCTGCAGCTTCTCCCTTGCTGAATCTCAGACACATGTCCCCCTATGCCCCATTTTAAAGTTTCTAAAACTGGGTTGTGTCTGAAAAATGATGCCAAAAGAACTTCCAGATCACCAAGCCAGGCAGTAAAGTGGTGTGATTGTTACTGGCAGTGCCCATGTCTAGAGAAGGCGTCCGGATACCTGAGTGTTATTAAATTGGTAGCATTTCACTGGTGGCATTTCATCTTAATTGGGACTCCCCAGGTGGTGCTCAAAATACCTTTGAAAAGGTCACATGCAGCACTGAAACAAAAAGCTGCAGAGAAATGTCACCATCACATGCCGGGCAGTGCAGGAAAAGGGCGTCAAAATGGCCAACTCCCTTGGAATAGCTCACAAACTTTTTAAGGTGAAGGAGGAGACTCCTGTCACCAAAGCTTCTGGGACTGTCCTGCTTCACGGGTTCCTGACTCTGTGACCTTGGGCAAGTCACTGGGCCTCTCTCAGCTTCGTTTTCTTCTTAGGAAAATGGGATGACACACCTCATGGGGGTGATGTGAGGATTAAATGAGATAATTTGCACAAAACATGGAGCCCAGCACATGGCACATGAGAAGCACTCCCCTGACCCCTAGTCTGGCTGGAAGGAATTTCCCCAAGGAGATGCAGCTAATAAGTGGCTGGCCCGAACTCCCACCCCCTGATCTACTCTGCTGGGCTGCCTCTGGGGTCCCGGGACTCTCCCTGCTTTCCTGCCCCACCCCAGTCCTATGCCCTTCCCCCAGCCTCTTGCCGTTGGTGTGGGCAGCTCATTGTGGCCACATGACAATTCCTTCCCTTCCTTCTGGCTGCCCAGCCCAGTGGCTCTGCCCACACCCCCCTCCTAAAGCCCTTGCCACCTTCCACCGTCAAGCAATCAAGCCATCCCTGCCTGCTTCATCCTACAGCCTTGGAAATAGATTCCCTCCTCCCACCCTTCCCCTGCCCCACATACACACAACTAACTCTCACCTTCCTTACATAGGGCTTTGCTCTCCAGGCAGCAAAGCACGGCGGCAAGAAGCCAACTTTGGGGCCAGACCTAGGGATATGGTCAGTTCACCAACATTTCTTCAGTACCTTCTGCATGCCAAGCACGGTGTGACCCAGGCCCAGTGTCTGAACCTCTCTGAGCCTCGGTTTACTAATCTGAACCCCGGGATAACACTAGCGGCCCCCTCGGATGGCCGTGTGGATTTACCAAGGTTTGTAAGATGCCCAGCACAGCCTCCTGCCCTCCTCTTCAGTGCCTGAGGTTTTTGTTCAGAGGCAGAAGGAACGACCAAGGGAAGACCAGCCTCGCTCACCAGAGAAACTGAGGCTGGGTGAGAACAAATGGCTTGCCCAGGGGAATGCTTCATGGTGGCCATGGAGCCCCTGGATGTCCAGGCTCCCCAGTGCCCCCCAAGTTGTTTGGAACCCTTTGAACCCAGCGGCACAAACAGACCCTCGGTGGGCGTGGACAGTCAGCTTTATTTCTTTCCATGCCGAGAAATACAGAGGAGAGAACTGGTGAGTGGGGGCCGGTGGTGGTCAGGGGGTGGTGCTTGCTGTTCCCTAGGGGGCCCGGGGAGGGGCTGGGTCAGTGCCCCAAGCCAGGGGACCACTGTGTTCATGCAGCCAGTACTGGACCCACGAAGGCGCTGGGATGGCAGGGCCACTGTCCCTTCATGTTCAACGAGGCCTGGGGGTGTCAGGAGGCCTGTGGGTGGGAGGCAGCAGGGACCCTCCCTCCCAGCCTTACCTCTGAAGGGTTCCCCATCCTCTGGCCCTGGGCTCCTCTCTGCTGGAAGGGCCAGTCTCTTGAGGCCTCTGCTCCTTCCACACACCTTGGAGGTCTCTGAGCTACATCCTTATTATGACTAGAAAACTCTCAAGTCGTTCTCGCCTGCATGGAAGGATGCTCCTGCCGTGCCTGCTTTTGCAGCGGTCTGCTGCGGCTTCTCTCTTTCTCCACTATCCTGGGTTTGGAGTAGGAGTCAGTGTGTGCGTCTGTGGGAGTGAGTGCGTGGCGGGGCCTGTTTTTGTGGGTGTGACTGTAGATGGGGGGGCAGGTCTGGGTGTGCGTGACGGTCCCAGGGCACACAGAGGCCGCAGTCCCACCTCTGCCATTATTTTCCCATGAGACCACGCCTAAACAGTCTGATTCACTGCTCTCTTCTCCCTGGGGTGCTGAAGCTGGGGACCGCTGGGGCCTGCCGGAAGACAGCTGACTCATGACCCCTCCTTCCAGGGTGGGGGCCGGTGAATGTCAGATTCATAGACCTCATCATGACTCCCCTGGCCTGACGTGACCTTGAAAGTGACGCAGATACTCTGGGCTTATCCCCTTCCTCCCCTGACAAACACGGGCGTTTCTATTTTGGCCTCAAAGGTCCCATAAAGCAAATCCAGCTGGTCCCTCCTTTAGGGTCGGGAGAGGTTGGAGTTTATTCCCTGGGTGGGTGACTGACACAGGAACACCAGCCCTAGAGGGATCTGCCCATGCCCCTGGGCCCTGAACCCTCCCCTCGTTCATACAGGCCCTCCTAGAAGGCTTGGGGCTGCACCCAGGACCCAGAGCCCCTCCCGGCAGACAGAGCCTCTATGCTGACATGCTCCCTCCTCAGGAGCCTCTGAGGAGGGTGGGAGAGATGGGTAGGGACCCTGAAAGGAGGCATGAGGGTCCTGAACAGGCACAGAGGAAACATTCTTGGCCAACTTGGGGCCCTGAGAACCTGCCCTCCCAAACTCCTGGAACCCTAGCTGCTAGGCAGGGCCTCCCAGTGTGGGAAGGCCTGGAGCATCCTTCTCCAAGGGTTTGGGGGCTGAAGCCAACAGGGGAAGTGGGAGCAAGAAAGACCAGGGAGAAATCTGAGGGGCCCTGCTTAACTCCTTCCAGGTGTCCCATTAGGTCCTGAGACAAAGGCCATGGTGTCCGGGCCCCTGATTCTGGGCATGTGGATGTGTTCCTAAGCCTGGGTCCCCAAAGATGGGACCCTTCAGCCAACCTCTTCCCTCTATCTTGAAACTCTCTAGACCCCATGAACAACAAACCTTCATAAAAACTCTGGCCCACGCCCCTGCAGAAGGCACAAACACCCCTGATGACCTGGGAGCCCATGGGAATTTCCCCCAGGGGTGGTCCCTAAGCCTGCTCCAGGAAAAGCCTTTGCTGTTTGTGGTTGGCCAGGGGCACAGGGTGAGGCACAGAGCATCAGATGCAGCTGGGCTGGGAGCTGGGAGCCCAGGCCCCACCTGAGCCACTCTGCGTGGGGACCCTGAGCCCCTCTGCATGAAACTCCAACTTTGTGCCCCAGACAGCCAGGGAGGGCCTGTCAGGATGAGAGCTCAGGCCTGGGTTCCTTTTCACCAGCTGTCCTGGAGGCAAGGTCAGGCCCCGGGAGTTCTTGGTTGGTGCCCCAGGCTACAGCCCAGGTAGGGACTAGAGGCGGACTGCGTCAGCCTGGCAGATGCTCTGACACCAGACTTCTCAGCCGAGACGCTCCTGAGGCTGAAATGTTTGGGAAGAGGTCTATGGGTCATGCTGTCCCCGTTTCTGTCTCCACCAACATTCCTCTCGGTGCCTCCACCCTGCGATGGATGTAGGATTGAAGTATGGCTGTTGCCTCTTTCCAGAGCAGCTGCACATCCTGTGTGTCCGAGGGGTTCCAGGGCATGTGCTGAGCAGAAGCTTGGCCTCTGAGCTCAGGGTGCTGGCTGGGGTCGCAGCAGGCATGTGGCACAAGGCATGCAAACAGTCTTTTTTATCCTGCCTCAAGAAAAATACAAAAGATAATAAAGGCCCGCGTCTTTTCTCCTGGTCATCAGACACGCAGGGACTGCGCTACCTCTCTCCCCGCTGTAGTCTTGTTTGTGGGGCTGGTTTCTTCTCCCTCTGGCAGTATGTGCTGCTTGGCAGGTCCTAGGAAATCGTGGGGATGAGAAACCAGCCAGAACCCTGGGGTTAAAATGCCGGGACGTGCCCCTGAGATTAAACCACAGTATTCACTGGTTTCACAGTCAATTTCACTTCCTTCCTTCCTTCCTTCCTCTTGCTTTCCCATTTGATGTGGGCTGGCAATGGGGTGACTCAGGGGTTTCCCTCCAAGTTTGTGCTTTTGGAGCTGGGGGGCAGGTGGGCACCTGGCAGTCACCATCCTGTCCCCCGAGGTACATGGGGCATGTGGGTGCGGAGCTTTCCAGCAGGCGGGGGCCTGCTTCTGCTAGCACAGCCCCCTAGTTAGTTCTATTTCTTCTGAACTGTAAAGAAAAGAACAGGTGTGGCAGAACAGAGCTCAGAACATAGGGTCTTCCGGTCCCTTTTTTGAGGATTTGAGTTTTTGTTTCCTAGTGGGAAATGGTAACAGGGGTGAGTTGGTTTGGGGCTCCTGGTAGAAGTGAACTCCTGCCAAGGAGAGGACCGGGGCCTCGGTGATTGGTTCGGAGGTGGGCACGTGGACCCCTGAGGCTAGAACCATCGCTGCTTGAATATTTTA
Organism: Eubalaena glacialis; assembly: GCF_028564815.1. Taxonomy (NCBI): domain Eukaryota; kingdom Metazoa; phylum Chordata; class Mammalia; order Artiodactyla; family Balaenidae; genus Eubalaena; species Eubalaena glacialis. The sequence goes on along the minus strand of NC_083734.1, from coordinate 15,519,482 downwards.
GTGAAAACTAAACAGTCCCCTTTGCCAATTTGAGCTCAGTGGTTGTCACTTGCCATTGAAAGAGTCACGGCTAAGGTGACAAGCAGCAGCAGGACAAAGACTGAGACATCAGAAGGTGACACTGAGGCTCATACCCTGGGCTAGCGGGGTCCTGCTTCTCAGGCACCTGCACACCTGTCAAACTCAGAGATTATGGAACATGTTTCCGCTCAGACAGATGAAGTGGAGGACCTGCATCTTGAACCCAGGCAGACTGATTACAAACCTGAACTGTTCCCTCTCCTACGAGGCCAAGGTTCCCCATGACCCCAAAGCTGAATCCCAGGCTTTCTGCCCCAAGTTGAAAACTCTATATTCCAGATCAGTGCCTCCCAAACTATAACGACTGGGCTGGGAATCTTATTAAAATGCAGATTCTGATTCAGTGGGTCTGGGTGGGGCCTGAGATTCTGTATTTCCAACCCTTTCCTGGTGTCAGCAGCCACGGCTGCTGGTCTGGCTGGTCCATGGAGCACACATTGAGGGGCGAGGTCTTTAGGGGAACAGCTTATGTTGATCACCAAAGGGGCAGAGATGCTTGGACGCTCCCAATGTGAGTGTGTGACGGGAGGGAAATGGACAACACTGACCTGCATAGCCCAGAAATTCTCAAAGCTGCCTGGGCTTTGTGAGCAGCTGAGTGGCACCTCTGAAAAGGGTCACCCTGCTTGGATAACTTCCCTGGGCCACCTTTGGGCGCTCACAAAAGTGTTGCTTCCTGACTTCCAGCACGTGCATGGTTTACTTCCAGTAGGTCCTGGCTGTCTCATCAGGGATGCTGTCTGGCAGGCCCCCAGTTTACCAAGCAGAGTCACATGCATTATCTCAGGTGATGCTCACAAAAGCCTCTGTGCTGGAGGCTTCTTCCTACCACTTTCGACGTGAAAACCCCGAGACTCAACCCAGGCAGACCCTGGTGCAGGACCCAGGACCATCAGAGCTGAGACTAGAGCTCGTGGCCTCTGACTCCTGGGCACATGCTCTTCCCACGCCCTTTCCTAGTGATCTATCCTCCAGGCATTAGAAAGTCAGAAAGCCAACCCCACTCAGCCAGTCCCTGCAGGGGACTGGGTTGCTTTCCTTGAGTGACAGGAAAAGGCTGCGGCCCACACATGCTCTTACCCTTCTCCCCACCACCACCCCTGTCCCAGGGGGCTGGGCCACAGCCTTCCACAGTCCTCACACTCAGTCCTCACACTGAGTAAGCTGGAGTGCGGCTGGGCCTCACCTGCAAAGTTGACAGTCACGGCCACGATGATGATGACGACCCCCATGATGATGAAGGTGACGCTGAGCATCCCGGCTAGGCGGCCCAGCCTCCGGGCCCCGTCCAGGTCTCCCTGTTGCACGCTACTTCGAGACTGCAGAGAGAAGGTGGCAGAGACCTCAGGAAGGCTGTCCTTGGCAGCCTTGGAGGGGGCCCCTTGCTGAGCCTCCAGAACACACCTGGTCCCCACTGCAGCCCACACTTCAGCAGCCCCCATAGGGGAGAGGCAGGGGGCTCCTTCAGGAGAAGTGGGCTGGACTCAAGTGGCCAGACCTCTTGTGGAGACCCGTAACTAAGCCTGCCCCTCGCTGGCTGGGGACAGCTGGAAGCACGACCAAGCACTGCAGGGAGTTATCTCAGGACAGTGACGGGCAGGGTGGTATAGTGGAGACCGAGAGCCTGGGAGGGTGGACCAGGTCCAGGCCATGCTGAGCTGGCAGGAGAGATAAGCCAGGCCCCTGCGGACCCCAGCCCAAGGCTCATTCCTGTAGCTGCACTAAGGCAGCCCCTGTGGCTTTTTCTATGGCCTGACATACCTGCCTCTTTTCCTCTGTGAGCCCCCTCTTGCCATAAAAGGAAAGAAATCACTGGTCGTCTCTCTCCCTATATCCCACCCAGGAACCACATCCTTGTTCAACCAAGTCAGCTTCCCAGATCACACCAGAAAGGCGAGGCATTTTGGGTTTGAACCAGGAAGGCTGGGGCTGGGGTGGAGCCATGTATGGCTTCACGGGGGCCCTGTCTGATATTTCACTCCTTCTCAGTGAGCTCGGCTTCTCTTGGCCCTATTTAATTGGGTGAAACCAGGTGGGTGAGGATGGGGATGGACAGAAGACATAGAGACAGAGAGGCTCATGAGGGGTCCGGGGGGGATCAGTAGGAGGTGTGTCCCAAGCTTCTCCATGGAGGCCCCCTCACCACTGCCCGGGACTGGCCTGGGACCTCCAGATTCCTCCAGCTCTAGAACTTGGACTTCTATTGATAGAACAGGCACAGGCAGGAGTCTACTAGAGGTGTGACTACTTACAAAACCTCAGGCCATTTATTTGGTTATTTTATGTTCTGATTATTGGAGGCTCCTGAGTTCAGCATGGAACCATCAAGTACCTTGATGATGATGGTAACGATGATGACAAAGATTTATTGAGCCCTGACTTTGTGCCAGGCAGCTTACTGACGACTATGCCTAAATGATCTCATTTAGCCTCAGAATCATTCTATGAGGTTGGCAGTGTTGCCCACTTTTAAAGAAGCTGAAGTTCCCAGAAGCGACACTTCCCCCTCTGTTCTCTTCATTGGGGCACCCCCCGTCCCCTGGGTCCGGTCTTCATCTCTCAGAATTCTGATTCCCCACCTCCACCCCGTGGTTCCCTGTGCCAAGCTCCTTCCAGGCCAGGGCCAGCTGCCTGCCCCAGTGTGACCTCACTCACTTTGCCCCAAACCACAGCTTCCTACTTCCCAGATCTGCTCCTTGCCTCGCGCTCCTCCTTCCACGTGCTCAAGCCCCAATTATTGGCAACAGCCTGGAGTCCTCCCACTCAGTCATAACTCCCCTCCCATCCCACTCTACTAATGAGTTTCCTCTCCTAGTCAATTCCATTGCAGCTCTCCTCTCTAGCTTCGTGGCACTTGCCCTAGTTCCAGGTGCCACTTCTCACTCAAGCCATGACAAGAGCCTCCTGAAGGTCCCCCTGGCTCCAAGCTCTTTTCCTCTCCATTCTACTCCCCACACCACCATTTCACCCTACAGATATTCATGCCAGGCGTGGTGCGAAGACCCTGGGACGCGGCAGTGTGCAAGAGCGCCCCAGTTCTTATGCTCATGGAGCTTACAGCCTTGGGGGGAGGCTGGCCTCCATGGTGACCACACAAATAAAAGCAAAATTGCAAGTGTGGGTAGTATTCCAAAGGCGAGGTACCTGGTACTATGAGAGTTTATAAAAGGGGAGAGTCAGGGAACACATCCTGAAGGGAGGACATCTGGATTGAGATATGAGAGATGAGTACGAATTAAATAGATTTTTTTTCAAATGGAAGAAGAGTGTTCTGCGCAGAGAGAACGGCATGTGCAAAGGCCCAGAGGGAGTCCCTACGTGGCAAATATGCAGATGTTCAATAAATCGTTATTGACTGAAGGAAGCAGGCGGGGACTTGACAAAGGCCAGTGCAGCCGGGGCTGAGACAGTGAGGAAGAGGGGGCTGCAGAGGTGGGCAGGGCCAGGCCAGGTAGGGCTCTGCCCATACAGGAAGGAGGTCGGCCCTTATCCCAGAACAGTGAGAGCCAGTGAAGATGGAAGGCTGGGGGCAGAGGATAGTATGATTGGATGCAGGTTTTCCTAAAGACACCCCTGACTGTAGTGGGGGATCAGAGGAGAGCCAGGAGCTGAGGCAAAAGCTCAGAGAGATGATGAAGGCTGAGGCAATCACTCTCGTCCAGCATCTTCCACGGCCCCCCACTGTCTGCAGAACAGAGTCCAAACTCAGGTTTGCTTTGCATTTCCTGGTTTTACCCTCTGCCATTCTCTTCCACAACCTCTGGGTCTAGCCGATCTGAACTGCTCAGGGTATGAGCACCGACTTCCACTTGCCTTTGCTCATGCTATTTCTCCCGCCCACATTCCTGCTCCCCCATAACACCCCAAGTCCAAATCCTCTCTATCCTTCAACAGCTGGCTCCAATGCCACCTCCTCTGTGAAGCCCACTGAGATTCTTCCACCCCCACTGGAATGGTCATAATCCCTAGCATTATTTGAACATTTACCTTGTGCCAGGAACTATGCAAGCTCAAGTCTAGACCTCAGCCTCCCTCTGCTGCCCAGGGACATTTGGGCACCAATCACTCCTTGGTCTTTTCACCCTCTCCTTCTTGACTGGATCTTTTTCTCTCCTGTCTTGAAGAAATCCTCTACTTGTCTCACCCAGTTGTAGGCTCCCCAGTGCCTACAGGACAAAATCCAGATTCCGTTTTATGACAGTTGGGGCCCTTCTTGATCTGGCCTTTCTCCATTTCTCCAGTTGCTTCTCTCACCACGCCTGCCTGGTGTTCTATATTCCAGCTCCAGCTCCTCATCTGTAAAATGGCCTAATAACAATCCCTGCCTCATAGGAGTGGTAGAGGATAAATTGCTCTAATGGATGGCAAGCTCAGGTCACCAAACTCAGGACATCAACACCAAGGCAACATTGGGAGGAAGAGGAAGCAACATACAGAAAGACTTCTGGGATTTCCAGGAATTTCAGCTTCAGAAATCCTGGGGTTACCTAGAATCATTATCCAGGACTCATTCTCAGCTGTAAATATAGCTTCAGGGGGAGGGGCAGAGGGTTTAAGATGAGTCCTGCCCCCTACTTTCCAGAAAAAGTCTGTGCAGTAATGATTCAGGGCCATGGAGAGAGGCAAACAGGTAGTTTCTTGGGTATGAGAGGTGAGGAAGAAAGGCGAGAGGGAGAGAGAATTTTTTTCAGTTCTACTGAGCCCAATCTCACTTATTTATCCACAGAGCCATCAATCCATGCATCCCGGTCATGCATGTTCCTTCAAGCCTGAGGGACACCATTGAAGGAGACACAGTGGGAATGGCTGCATGGAACAGGGCAGACCTGATTGTGGCTGCTTTGTTGTGTCAGACACTTTATACACTCTATGCAATGTAAACCTCACAACTATTCTGTAAATTTTAGTTTTCCAATCTGTAGAAAGGAAGGATAGTAACTGCCTCTAAGAATAGAGCCCTAATTTTACATGAGAAGTTGTCCACTGCTAGCTGGCACTCATTTCTGAAGTACCCCCCCACCCCCGCATTAGTTACCAAATGAAAGATCCATCCCTTGTTTCCAGGGATGGAAGAAAACCCTTCATTTCTTTTTATGAGTAAATTACCAGCTGCTCTCCGTCCCCATTAGTGACATCATCTTCCTCTTATACCAAATGGCTCAAGTTGAAGGCACACTAATAATAATTGCAGTAGTGGTTGTAATGACTGAATTAATAGATCATTTGTGATTGCAATGGCTGTGGGAATGGTGAGTGAGAAAATGAATTCAGGTTAATAGATCGGTGAGGGAAGACATTGAAAAACGTTTGAGTGTGGGGAAAGGATAAGGCGGGGTTGGGGAGAGGATAGGGTGAGGAGGATGCTGATGAGAGCGGCTAGAGGCTGACACCAGCCAGGGGAGGGTGGCAACAGAACTTCTCAGGAACGAGCTTTCTCCACCCATGAGGCTCAGGCCAAGGCCCAGCAGATCTCAGGAGAACTGACAAGATGTGCCAGGGCTGATCAGTTATTAGCCCTTCCACAGAGATCAAGCATCTCCAAGCAGGTCAAGGCAAAAGGATGTGCTTCTCCATGTGCTTCACAGCACTCTCTCTGCATAGATACAATTGTTTCTGAAATGCCCTGACTACAGTTTAACCCCCCTGTTGCTGGAGAGAGGGGAGGGATGGTGGAGGATCCTGGGGAAGGAGTCAGGGCAGCTGCAGTGGTGGATGGGAGGGATTGGGAAGACTTAGGGGCTTGAGACCGCAGCTGTTTACCAACTTATACAGAAGTATGTCAAGAGGCTTCCCTGGTGGTCTAGTGGTTAGGACTCCGTGCTCTCACTGCAAGGGCCAGGTTCGATCGCTGATTGGGGAACTAAGATCCCACAAGCCACAAGGTATGGCCAAAAAAAAGAGAAAAAAAGATGTCAATATCTTAAGCCATATGCCTACATGCCAGCTGACCGTCAGCCCTGGTCAGGGCTTAGCACTCTTGTTGAGTGAATGGATAAATCATAATGAATGAAAATGAGCCTGCAACACATCAGTTAAATAATTAAGTTGTTGAAAATGCCTAAGTAAGGAAGCGTTGAAGCCACTCTGGATCTCTGCGTCGTTCCCACCTGCTGTAGGAACAACCTACAGAGAAGGGACTGCTCAGAGGCTGCAACCAAAACCACAGACAGGGCTGCCTACCTTTCCCAAGGCTGTAATGAGGGGTGAGACTCCATTATATCCAAATTGCTAAAAGCCAGAAATGCCTGTTCACTGGGGGTTTGCCCTGTCCTCTGACATTGCAGTTTCATTTAGTATTAATAATAATAGCAACCACTTCCATTTATTAAGCATTTACTATGTTCCAGGCTTTGGCACACACATTAGTTCATTTAATCCTCCCAACAGCCCTATGAGGTAGGTGGTTTTATTACACATTTTATAGATGAGGAAACTGGAGCTAAGGAAGGAGGTTGAATGATTTGGACATGGTCATGTGACTTAAAAGGGATAGAGATGGGATGCACACCCAAGTCTATCTGATGCTTCTTTTATCAACAACTGAAGGCCCACTGCCTGGGGCCCAGCATCCCTCATTGACAGGAGATCTTGCTGGATCGGGGAGCGTGGCCATTTCTCATCCTGACCCAGAGGTAAAATGGATGGAGCCAACCTTGCCCTGGCCACCCCAGGAAGCTCACAGGAAGCTGCGGTGCTGAGCAGGCCTGGGCCTGGACACCTGTGATCGCAGCTCCTGAGGTAGAGCCCCTGATCCCAGCACTGGTCCCAGCAGGCCCCTGTCAGAGCCACAGTGGGAAGGACACTGCTGGTCCATTAGTCTTCCACTGATGGAGTGAGTGGGTGGTGGAGAGGAGGCTACTGGGAGGTGGGGGAGAAAAAGAGGGAAGGAAGTAGAATTATTCCCTTCCTGCATAAATGCCTAAAAGGTTTGCCTTTCCTGGGAGGGACACACCATCCTTGTCCCAGAGGTAGCTACAGGGTGGGGCCATGAAGAGAACACTGGATTCAGTATCCAGTTGATGTGCCTCTTGCCAGTTGTGTGACCAGGGGCAAGGCACTGTTTTACATGCCTCAGTTGCCTCATCTGGTAAATGGGAACAATTAGCTAGACTCTGTCAGCCTCATACTAGGACATGCTCTGCAGACAGTGAGCTCTAGCCAGGCTGTCAGGGATGTGGGTCTCCTTCTCCCCTGGGATCAAGGGCTTGATCCTTCACTTGGTAACAAGTGGGAAGACTTCAGATGAGGAGCTCTGAAGTCTGTTGCCAGGACCTGGAGACACCAGCATGGAGACTTAACTCTCTTTCCACACTCTCTGTCTCTCCTTCACCCCTGCTGCTGTTTGAGTGGCACCAAGTATTTCAGCTCTAGATAAATAACTGACCCCTCCCTCCCCAGGGCATGGGAGTGTCCTATGAACTAGAAAGGTGAATATCACAAAAAAGCGACTCACACAAATGTTTTGGATTCCCAGTGTATATAAAAGTTATGATTATACCTTACTGTAGTCTAATAAGTGTGCAATAACACTGTATCTAAAAAAGCAATGTACATACCTTAATTTTTAAATACTTTATTGCTAAAAAATGCTAATCATCATTGCTCAGCAAGTTGTGATCTTTTTGCATTAGTAACATCAAAGATCACTGATCACAGGTCACCATGACAAATATAATAATAATGAAAACGTTTGACATATTTCGAGAATTAACAAAATGTGACCCAGAGACACAAAGTGAGCAAATGCTGTTGGAAAAAAAAAAGGCGCCGATAGACTTGCTTGATGCAGGGTTGCCACAAACCTTCAATTTGCAAAAAATGCAATAGCGGCAAAGCACAATAAAACGGGGTATGTCTGCTTATAAAACGTCCAGAAGAGGCAAAACCATGGAGACAGAAAGAAGATGAGTGAGTGATTGCTCAGGTTTGGGAGGGATGGGGAAGAAAAAAGGCACTGGGTTTCTTTTGGAGGTGAGGAAAATGTTCTAAAATTGACTGTGGTTATAGTTGCGCTTGTCTGTGAATATACTAAAAATCATTGAATTGTACACTTTAGATGGGTGAACTGTATGATATGTGAATTATATTTCAAAGCTCTAAGTAAAACAACAAACAGGACTTCCCTGGTGGTCCAGTGGTTAAGACTCGTGCTTCCAGTGCAGGGGGCACAAGTTCGATCCCTGGTCAGGGAACTAGGGTCCCATATGTTGTGTGGCGCGGCCAAAAAAAAAAAAAAAAAACAAAACCCAACAAACTGGTGATGGCTTCCCATCCCCCCCAGGGAGACACTCACCTAATTACTACCATCACATAATAGCACTAACTATGTGCTGGGTGCTTTAGCACTTTGTATGGCTCATCTCATTTCACCCTCACACAACTCTATAATTTAGGTGTTACGCTGACACCCATTTTGCAGATGGGAATACTGAGGAGAAGAGATGTTTGAGTGACTTGCCCGAGGCCACAGAATATCTTGTGGTTTTGTCTAGCGTGGGTGCTTCTTGCAATGTGTTGTAAGGATCTGTTTACAAGTTTCTCCCCGCTGGACAGGAGGCTCGTGGGAATTGGTGATGGCATCTGGTTTAGCACTGTACTCCCTGCCCCAGGCCCGGTGACCATCAGACCTGACTCAAGAACCTGAGAAGGATGTAGAAATGCACTGGGGGTGGGTTCGGTGGTCTCACAGCCTTGGGCCCGGGTTTCCCTTGACAAAGGCAGCTCCTACCCAGCTCACACCCTGCCACCCCCAGCAGGAGATGGATTCTAGCAAACGTTTTCTCCTGGGTCCTTGTGTGGATTCCCTCCGCAAAGCCTGTCTCTCCTCCTGGGGCTTCTCCCTGTAACCAAGAGGTTAGCCCTGCCCACAGCCACTGGCTGCACCCCTGTGGCCCGGCTCTGCCCCCAGCTGCCTCCAAGAGCAGCAGGCAGCACAGGAAGTTCCTCAAAGGCCTGGCCCAGCCCTGGCTCTTCTGCCCACGCCAAGTCCCTGCCAGCGTCCCCTAAAGCCCTGGCAGGTGGTGCTGGATTTGATGGGGGTTGGGGAAGGCCCCCCTGGCTGGAGACTGGGCCTCAGTGAAGTGGATAGAGACGTATGAGGAAATAAGGGTTTTCTCAGAGGACAGCGGGGCAGCGGGAATGACCACAGCTCCTGGGGGCTCGATGATGGATGACTCAGCAGGGGAGTCACTCCAGAGGGAAGCAGACAGTGTCTCCCCTCTCAGTGTACTGTCCCCTGCTCCTAACCTCATTCTGAAAGTCATTCCCTGCCAGCCCCTCTCTGTGTCTCTCTCTCACAATCTCCTGGACCACAAAAGCACTTGCCCACATCTACCAACATTTTCTGTGGCTCCTCTGTAAGTAGCTCTATCCAGATGACTTGGATTGGAGATGATCTAAGGTAATTTACTCAAAACCCTAGAGCACGAGTGTGTGGGAAGCAAGGACTAGCCCCCATGCCCCTCCCTGGCCAGGCCAGCCATGCCCTCTGACACACGTGTGTTCCCACCCTTGGCCCAGACCCCCCACCCTGAAGACAGATGCTGAAATCGGTGCAAAGGCGAGGCCCAGAGGGCCCCAGCGAGAAGTTCCCCCCAGAGGAGCAGCCCTGGGGGAGCCGGGCCCCGGGGCCCTCAGTCCATGGCAGGGAAGCCACTGCCTGCTCTTGGAAACCAGAGCTGCCAGAGGCTGACAGAACACCGGGGGGGTGCCTGGCTCCCCTCCTGAGAACATGGGGCCCTGGGACCCCATGCCGGCTGCAAGCTCTGCTGATTCACAGCCCCACTCAGGAATGACTCCTTGGGACAACGCCCCCGACCCCTGCAAAGGCAAGACCCCCAACTTAGCTGTATTTCTGTGCAGAATTTAGCTCCAGGTGGCTCTCTGGAATCCCCTTCCCAGCAGGGATGTGTGCAAAGTCAAGCTGTGATGTCCAGGAGCGGAGATGAAGGAGGACAGCGAACAGAAGCTCTCCAGGCCCCTGGACCCCTCTCCAAGGGGGAGTAATAGACCAGCTGAGAAGGGGAGTCTTCCCCCAAGCCCCCGGCACCCAGCTCTTTTCTCTGCCTCCCAGGCAGGGAGACTGGTGCCTGCAGGGAAGCATGGCTGCTGACCCCAGGCCCAGCCCCTGCCCTGGAACGAAGAGCAGCACTTACCATAATGGAAAAGATGAGGGGGATGAGGTTGAGGGGCCAGATGGGGCAGAAGCAGGAGGTGATGGCAAGGACGAGGTAATCTTTGGGAACTTCTCTGTCCTGGGTATAGGAGGTGGTGGCAATGGAGGATGCCCGCCTCGAGCTGGCCCGGGAGGATGCCTGGGGGAGCGAGGCCTCCCGGTGCCCCTCGGATACCACCTTGAAGGGCAGACTGTGGCAGCCCTGCTCCAGGTCCAGAGCCCCCGAGGGGGACTTGGACAGCTTCAGGGGCTTGTCATCCTGGCCCCCGACCTTGGTGAGGAATTTCTCCATCTCCGGCAGGTCCAGGGGTGAGACGGTGCCTGGCTCCTGCGCCGGGGAAAACTGAGGCTGCCCGGGGTGGGCCATGCTGGCCTGGGCCTTGGGCTGCTCCAGCTCCAGGCCGGGATGAGGGGCTCCAGAGGGACCTCAGCGCACCATTCCTCAGCCCAGACTCAGGGCCTACAGGTCAGGGGCAGACGTGTCACCCAGGAGAGCAAGGGCCAGCTGGGGGCTGGGAGGGTCAGCTTCTCCGGGCCAGCTGAGTTCAGAGGCTCAGGCCGGCCTACTGCCCCATGGAGCTCCGGGAAGCTGGAGCCTTCAGTTCCATTCAAGTTTGAAGCCAACTTTGCTGATGCCGCTGACAGCACAGATGGGCGGGGAAGCAACAGAAAGCAGCTCCAAGAGCAGAGAGAAGACTGCTCTTCTCCCGAGTGAGGCTTAGGCTAAGTCAGGGAGGGTGTGTGTGTGTGTGTGTGTGTGTGTACATCACCCAGCCTCCCTCCCTCCCTGCCCTCCTCAGAGATGCTTTTCAATTCCCCTCTCCCCAGAGAACCGCCCAGCAGCATTCTGCCTCTGCCCCAGCCCAGCTCAGCCCTGCCCAGCCCCACCCAGGGGGACTTGGGCCAGCCTCTGGCTTCCACTACTGACCCAGGACCTGCTCTTCTGGGCTGGGGGCTCTGGATGGGGAAGAAAGACAGAGTGGGTCAAAATGGGTGTGTCTTCAACTGTCACGGAAGACTGAGCCCTCTGCAGCTCCTCTACTGGGGCAGGCTCCCGCTTCTCCTATCTGTTGGGAAACGTTGGCCCCTGGACCTACTGCATCCCACCTCGACCCTGACCTCCAACGCCCAGAGGCGTCCAGGCCAGAGCCTGGCTCCTAGCTCCGGGAGGGTCTAGTACTAGTGTGGCCCCTGGATGCTGCCTGGACCCTCTGAATGGGTGTATGAGCAGCTCACCAAGGGGTGGGGCAGCGGGGCTATTAGGGAGGAGTGTTGGCCCCATCTCATGGCCATTAGAGCTTTTCTAAGGTGCTTTTAAAAAGCCAGCAAAGATTCTGTTTCAGGAGCTCCTTAGCGCAGATGCCGGCTCTGAAGGGCCTCGGTTCTGGCTGCCTGTCCTCTGTCTCTTTGTTCTCTCATGTCTCCTCCCTCCGTTTCTGCCACCTTCTCTATTCTCTGCATCTCTTTCTATGTCCCCGATCTCTCTCCTTACATTGTTTTATAAGGTGACCTAGAACCACCAGGGTGTGTGTGTGTGTGTCTGTTGTGGTTTGGAGGAGGGCATAGGTCATGGGGGTTGGGGGTGGGAAGTTAGAGGTGAGAAGGGGTCTCAGAGGTTGTGGAGTTCAAATCCTTTGATATCACAGATTAGAAAAGCGAGGCCCAGAGTCATCTCAAACTGTATCCCAATCAGATATCAATCCCTGGTCCAAGTCCAGGGGCTGGTTTGGAGCAAGATGAGCCATTTTAGTGGAAAGAAATATCTCTGGGTTGTGTATCAAGCTGGCTTCAGAAATGCTGCTTCCAACAAGGGCCGTGACAAGGCAAACGAGGCAGAGTGTGAGGGCAGGGAGTGGAGAGCTGGCCACAAAGGGATGGGAGGAGGGCTCCCCCAGGCCAGGGATGGGGCAGAGGGAGTGAGCTGGGCTCTTGTGCCCAGGAACTTCCAGAAACGTGCTGATGCCATTTTATTTATTTATTTTTTAACATCTTTATTGGAGTATAATTGCTTTACAATGGTGTGTTAGTTTCTGCTATATAACAAAGTGAATCAGCTATACATATACATATATCCCCATATCTCCTCCCTCTTGCGTCTCCCTCCCACCCTCCCTATCCCACCCCTCTAGGTGGTCACAAAGCACCGAGCTCATCTCCCTGTGCTATGCGGCTGCTTCCCACTAGCTATCTATTTTACATTTGGTAGTGTATATATGTCCATGCCACTCTCTCACTTCGAGAGAGTGGCTAATGCCATTTTAAATAAGAGACCTCCTGCAGAGGGTGGCAGGTTGGGTGCCTGAGACCCCTAGACTCTAAGTCAGTGTCCAGCTTGGACAGAATTCCATGTTACAACCTGGGAGCTGATTCTTGGGGGGAAGGACTCAGGCCCTGTGGACCTACCGCTGCCCAGCCCAATTCCATAGCCTCCAGCCAAATGTGCCTACTAATTGCCCGAAATGTGGCTCATCCACACTGAGATGCGCTGTAAGTATAAAACATATACTAGATTTCAAACACTTAGTACGAGAAAAAAGAATGTAAAATATCTCGTTAATACACTGTATATAGATCGCATACTGAAATGATAATATTTTGGATATACTGGACTACATAAAACATTATTAAAATTAATGTCACCTGTGTCTCTTTTCTTTTTTTAATATGGCTACTAGAAAATTTAAAACGTGGCTTGCATTATATTTCTATTGGGCAGCACTGGCCTGGAGGACAGAAGGAACCTGACATAAAGGGATTCTTTGACTTAATAAAAACTCGAAGAGAAAAGAAAAAGCCAAGAAGTCCCCACGGCAACGAGCTTACCAGGTATGCTGGGGTTCAGGCACTTGGGAGCCGGGTTTGCTCTGTCTGCTGTGAGATCCTCGGCTTGTGGTGCCATCTAGTGGCCGAGTGGTGGTGAGGGAAAGGACCAGAAGTGGGAGTGGGAACCAGGGGGAGGGGCAGAGGCGAGGACCAGGAGCCCCGGGATTGGGCTCCGGGGCTGGTGAGCCCAACCCAGCCAGCTGCTCCTCCTCTGGCCCGGTCCTGCCCCCGCCTGCAGGTGCGGCCTTCCCACTCCCCGCCAGCTGAGGTCTTCAGTGGAGGCCCACGGGCCACGCTCATCATGCAAAGTGGGTTTGGCCTGCACAGTGTTGGCTCAACAGTGTTTTTTAAAAATCCATTTCACATAAACATGGGGGTTTCAGACTTTTAACATGAAGATCTGGGAGCCCTGGGCCCATTTTCTGCAGAGCAGCAAGCAGCTGGGCCCGCTGCAGCCTTTAGAAGGGAGGGCGCTGAGCCCCTCCTCCGACTCCGCCCTCACGCCGCCCGCGGGCCTCAGGTGGCGGCCTGCGCTGTGAGCGCCTGCAGCTACACAGGTGTATTGGCCTTTCCCTTCCACTGCGGGCTGGCCTCGCTGCTCTCTAGTGTGGATGTTGGGAACTGAAGAAAGTCACTCCCCTCTCTGTGCCCCCTCCCTGATGGGCTGTGAGGCCTTGGAGCGCGCAGGTGTGACCCCAGCTCCCTCGCGCAGGGCCTGACTTGCAGTGATGGCTGGCTGGATGAACCAGAAGAAGATGAAGACGCCAATAAAGTGCCCAGGGTGTGTCCACGCCGGCGCTAAGTCCACCTCTGCCTGTCCCACCCTTGGTACACGCCGGGTGTGAAGGATGCTGAGATGTAAACAGTGGAGTGGAAAGTGGATAGGGAAGCAAACCTCAGAAGGGTAGGTAAGTTCGAGCTTAATCCAAGGGGAAGAGGTAAAAAGCCCCCCTATATCTGTACCCATGGCCTTTTTTTTCCAGCCGTGCAGAGCTTAATTCCCCGTCCAGGGATCGAACCCGTGGCCCCTGCAGTGGAAGCGCGGAGTTCTAACCACTGGACCGCCAGGAAATTCCCCCCAAGGCCCTTTTTATCCCCAGCATCGCCTTGGGTGTCAGGAAACCATATGGGGCTGACAAGGCAGGAGTAATTAAGAAAACTCCACTTCTCACTGAGGCCTGCCTGGGCCCAACTCCACTGCTCCAGGCAGCCTTCTGGTGTCTGCACACACATACACACATACGTGCAAAGTGTGAGCAAAATTTGATGTGGTCATGCACCCATCAGCAAGCACCCCAGTTGCACATCCAGTGAGGTGGGGTCCCTCCAAAGGAATCCTGCTGTCTGCTCAAAATATTTCCCTACTCCTCTTTGGAAGGTGCCCTAAGGAAACAAAACTTTCACCTTTTAAAAACAATTATCAAGAACCTAATGGAGGGACTTCCCAGGCAGTCCAGTGGTTAAGACTTCGCCTTCCCAGAAATAGAGACACAGATGTAGAGAACAAACGTATGGACGCCAAGAGGGGAAAGTGTGTGTGGTGGTGGTGGGATGAATTGGGAGATTGGGATTGACATATATACACTAATATGTATAAAATGGATAACTAATAAGAACCTGCTGTATAAAAAAATTAAATTACAAACAAAATAAAGATTAAAAAAAAAAAAAGACCTTGCCTTCCAATGCAGGGGGTGCGGGTTCAATCCCTGGACGGGGAGCTAAGATCCCACATGCCTGGTGGCCAAAAAACCAAAACATAAAACAGAAGCAATATTGTAACAAATTCAATAAAGACTTTAAAAATGGTTCACATCAAAAAAAATCTTTACAAAAAAAAAAATCCTAATGGATACTAACCCTGTTACATCCTCCCAAATTCTCTCAAGGTCTGTTCCTGCACCTGCCTGTTTGTCCACACTTATAATTAGCGGGCACAGACCAGTTTGTGATCCGCTCCCTGAACTCACCATAACTGGCACCCTGTTACAACATTAGAGAATGCTTTGCCTGTGCCTCTATGGTTGGGCATCTGTGTTGTTTCAAAATCTTTCATCGATAGGTACAGTGCCGCTGGGACTGCCTTTTTGCAAATTTGTTTTTCCTTTTGGATTACTCTCTTGGGGTATTTTTACTGTGATTTTGCCAAATTGTTCTCTACCAAAAAGGGAACAGACACACAGTACAAGTAGAAATCTGTAAATGTGCCCTTTTCTCCATATCCCTGACAACACTGGGTCTTACAGTTGTTATTTACTTTGCTGGCATGTCTCATTCATTATGCTGTAAAGCTGCTAAATGTGCTGTAAATTTTATTATTTTCTGCCCTTTCAAAGTGAACCCTCTCTCTCCTTTGAACACTATTTGAGGGATCTGTTGGGATTAACCTTATAGACACATAATTTCTGTCTTTAGGTATCAGTCGTTCATATCTTTTGGCCATAATTTTTAGCAGCTCTCTCTTATATGTGTTTTCTCTTTCCAGAACTTTCCTTTTTATATTCATTCAGTGCCTCTCCTTGTATTATTTTTCTCTATATTTGGATAAACCTATGTGGTCTTGGTTGATAACTTCCATTTCTTTAACAATCACAGACTTATCTTCTTTCCACAGCAAATCAGTTATCTTGGAGAACGGATATGGTCTTAGGAAGCAGATTAAAAAACTCAAGCAAGAGTTCCAGAAAACCTGGAAGGCACATAATTAAAGGTATTCTGGCCTAGCATCCCCTAAAGAATCAGGGAGAGGAGGGGGTACCTGTTAGGTCAATACATACACATATGCACACACACACATTCACAGATCTACACATCTCTGTAAGCATGCACAAAATGTGTACATGTTAAAAAACCTCAGAATGCCAGGCAAATACTTGTCATCTTGTAAATATGCAGATGTGTGCACTCAAACAAATAGCCCTGATGAAACAATGTTAATGTGTTGGAGGCTTTAGTTTATAAAACACCTTCCCATGCATTCTCTCCTCATAACAACCCTGTGAATAGAATTTGTCTTAATAGCTTCCATGCAGTGAGTGCTTTGTGGGCCAGGCACTATGCTAAGTGCCTTAAATGCATTCTCTCCTTTAGTCTGCACAACAGTCTATGATGTAAGTACTTATTTCAGCCCATTGTACGGATGGAAGTACCTAGGCTCAAAGCCCTTAGGCGATTTGCCAAGGTCCTTCAGCTGGTAAGTGAGGAGACAAATCCTCGCATCCTCAGGCTGACTTCACAGTCTGCGGTGCACTCCCGCTTCCATCTGCAGGGGGTGCCCTCGCCCTTCCAGGGCTGAGAGTGCAACCGGGGAAGAACATCACTTCTTTCCATCCTGGAACTTTGGAAAGCAGGACTTGATGGTCATTTTATTATGTTTCCAGAGAATAAAAACCTGAGGCTGAAGCAAGGTGGAAGCATTGTCCAGGCTGGTCTGTCATAAAATTATAATATGCAAACAGTACTAAGTTGTGGAACACCTTCTAATTGCCAGAAACTGTACCTTAGAACGAATGTTAATGCTCACAGCCACCCTGAGGTGGAATCACCTGTGTCAGAGGTGAGGCACTGGAGGCTTAGAGAGGTTAAGTGGTCACACATGTAGTAAGTGGCAGAACAGAGATTGGATCCCAGGCCAGTCTGGCTCTTTCCTTTCCGCTCTTAGACTGTGACACTGCCTCTCCCTTACAGGGCAGGCTCAGCGGGCAGGCCTGGGGCCAGAGTCCCACATTTTGCTCCTAGCTAGGCCCCAAGACCCCTCTGCCCCAGAGTCAAAGCCTTCCCGTGATCTGTGACACGTCTATCTGCCCTGTGAAATTTGGAGCCCTGAGGCCTGTGGACCAGATGCCAAGTGTGCCAGCCAGTGTCTCACTTGCAGAAAGCAAAGACACCTGTAATCAGGACGGTGAGCCTCATCTCAGCTGTTCTGGGGACCCTTCACTCCTCCCTGGGTGACTATAGGCATCTCTCCAGCTTCTGTGGGGTCCCCCGTTCTGAGCTGTATAACTCCCCCCACCCCAAGCTGGCAAGAGCCCAGCTCTCCAAGGAGACCAGAAAGCCCTCAGGCCTCCCCTGGCACCCCTGGGTCCTCACCCCAGCAAGCAGCACGTGCAACATCAGCCGGGCCAGCCCAAGTGAGACCGGACACGAGCTCAGAGTGCTCGTCTTAGCTGCAGAGCAGCTCTCCAGACTTCTCTGGGGGACTGGCTGTCCCTCCCACTTCCTCAGCAGCCTTGGCCCGAGGCCCACTTTCCTGGATTCCAAGTCTGCCCCTCATCACAGAGGCCCTGGCTGCACTGGCCCACTCTTCCCTGGGAGTTCCATCCGCCCATAGCTTGGGGTACAGGCAGGACTCACCCCCAATCCTTGGCCCTGGCCTCAGCTTCCTTCCCTGAGACTGGCCCAGACTCCGCTCTCATTGCCACCATCTCTGTGGCTCACTGCACACAGCAGCTCTGCGGGGAGGAGGCTGACCACATCCTTAGCTTCCCGGTCCCGCTTGCTGTCTCCAGATAATGTCTTCTCCCACAGGGCCCCTCACAGTGCTCCGTCACACCTGGGGTCTCACCAGGAACCAACGTCTCCAAGTACCTACCTGTGGGCCTCACTCAGGCCCGGGCCCAACATTCCAGGGTGAGCCTCCAGGCCTCAAGCCCCTCAGGCCTTCTTGCCACCCTGGGCCCCTGGGCCCAAGAGTCCTGGTAGCAGACAGAGATGATAGCTTCTCCTTTTTATTTAGCTGCTCCTGATGGCCTCTCCCAGATCACAGACTTGGGGCATCAGCACAGGCAGGGGGAGGGGACCCCACACTGTGCCGTCAGACCACACCAGCTGCCACCCACGCTCCCACATACCATCACCCCCCTGTCCAAAAGTCCCCATTCTCCTAAAAAACAGCAGGACTTAGAGAAACAGGGATGCGAAAGTCACTTTCCAATAAGAGTTCATCAAGTCCAAAGGTAAGAACCCAGGAGGATCCTGCTCCTTGTGGAGCTGCCAACCCTGGCTGGGATTGGGGCGGGGGGGATTAAGGGGTGCAGCCCCAGGCTCCAGAGTTCCTTCCCACTGGCAAAGCGCCTCCTTTCCCCCTCTGGCCTCAGCCCATTCAGCTTTGCCCAGGATGATTCTATAATCTTCCCTTCTGTAGTCATCGGGTCATTGGCTCCTCCCAGGCCGGCCTTCCTCCAGGCCCGCGGGTGCTCTCGGTGCCGGGTCAGGAGTGCTGGTAGCCCAGCCCGGGGCTCGCTCGCAGGTGGCCCCGCGGCCAGGCAGAGGGAGCCCCGAGACTTCGGCGCCAGCTTCCCGCGGAGGCCTGGGCCACGCCCCGCGCCTCGGCCGCCGCCCTGGCCTGTCCCAGGGGCGTGTGCAGGAAGCACGAGGCGCAGCGCTGCGCGAAGGGCCCGGCGGGCGGCGGCGCAGGCTGCGGCGGGCTGGAGCCCGCGTCCCCCGCGTCCCCAGCGCCCGCGGCCTGGCCGTAGCACTCCAGGTGCCCGCAGGGCCAGCGGGGCGCGGGGCTGGCGCGCAGCACGAGGGAGAGCGCCGTGATGCGGTGGATGGCCCTCCGCAGCGTGGCGATCTTGGAGAGCCTCTTGCCGCCCAGGTCGTGCCGCAGCGCGCGGCGCAGCGCGTTGAAGGCCTCGTTGTAGTCCAGGATGCGCTTGCGCTCCCGCACGTTGGCCGCCATGCGCCGCGCTTTCGACCGCACCGGCCGGCTGCGCTTTCTGCTGCCCACCACCTCCTCTGCCTCGCCCAGGCCGCGGGGACTGCCGTTCTCTCTCAGCACCCCAAAATCCCTCCCGGCCTCCAGGCAAGAGCTCCCCAAGTCCTGGGCAGAGCCTTCGTCCCCCTTCAGGCCCCTGAGGCCTGGTCCTGGCGCGCCTCGGTGCATGGCCTTCTCCCGGGCCTTGCCGCCCCGGCTCCGGCTCCGGCTCCGGCTCACAAGCCTGACAGTCCACCTTCCGAGCGTTGACTCCTGCAGTCTGGACACTCCCGGGACAGGCCCTCTCTAGCTGGGCTTTATGGCACCACGTGGCTCTCCGCCCTCCCCATCCATCCATCTCCCTCCTCCTGCTTTATTACCTGCCTCCAGGTAGGTTGGTGAGGGAGGAACCCAGAGGAAGGAAGCAAGGAAGGGAGGACGCATGCAGATTCTTGTAGGAAGGGACCAGATGGGCAGCCGGGCCACGCCCAGGGCAGTGCTCCAGCCGCGGGGAGAGCTTGCCCTGCTTCACTCCAGGGCCTCTCTGGGGTGGCTGGGTTCCACATTCTTACTCCCGACCCCAAAAAGGGTGCCACATTTGGCCTCCGGTCAGGACTGCTGATAGGTGCACAGAAGGGCCCCAGTTGTAGTTGAGTGTGTTTAAAGAACCTTGAAAGTTTTGTCAAGTCCTGTGGGCAACCACAGGGCTATCACAGAGGAAAGCATGACTGTTCCAGCGGGACCCATAAGGGAGGGGCAGATCAGATACAGCAGGGCGCTGCAGATAAGATGGACCTGGAACTTCTGGCTTTCTCAGCTACCAGAGTGAGGCTGGCTGGGATTCTGGTTTTGGATTTTGCTTGGGCCTTAACTCACCCCCTACCTCTCTTTAGCTCCCTCTTCTGCAGGCAGAGCTGGGCTGAGTGCTGACTCAGAGGGTGATGGCGATTGTCTGGTGGCCCCCTGGCTCCCCTTGTGGTACCCATCAGGGCATCTTTTGGAGACCAGGGTCCTTGAGCAGCTCAAGACACAGCACTGCCATGTTATGAACTCAGTGAACCCACTCACCACCCCCACCCCAGGGATTTTTAATTTTACACAGGGTATCAGAAAAAGAATAATGCTTAGTCCTAGAGAAAGACTCCCCCCGCAATGGTATTTCAGGCATCCACAAGTAAGTTGTATGGTGCACCAAGGTCAATATCATTCCCAGCCACAATCCAAATGCCTCCAAAATGCCAAGACTGTGTTAACAGCTGGGATGGATATGGAGTTCACATCCATCTCGCCAAAGAGCAGACTAACAACCCCATTATTTCAAACTATGAATTGCTCTATGGAGAAAAAGAATAGGGCTGTTCTTTTTTTTTATTTTCTGCCTTGCCTACTAGACTGTAAACACCCTAAGGACACTGTATTTCTAGGGCTCTATTCCCCAAATCTGCAATGTCTGTGAAATTTAAAAGTGAATGAAAGCAGCTACAACTGGATGTTTTCACCTCTCAAGCTGTTTCCCACTGTCCCTACAACCCACAGACATACAGTCACACAGAAATGCAGGCCTCAAGCAGGATCCTACCCTGAGCCTGAGCCACACAGATGTCTGAGCTCTCATGGGTGCATCCACAATGTTAGTTTCAGTGGGTCTCAGAGTGGGAAGCAGGGAATCAGGTCAAAGCCCAGACACTATGGTTCCTGAGTGTCACATTCCATAGCCACCTCTGCTCCCACACCCATCCCTTGTTCCTTAGCCCCTCAAGGCCACCCTAGAGAGAGCTGAATCACTTTCCTGCTCGTCGGCCTTGCCCAGCCCCTCAGAAAGGCCTGGCCCTGGGCTCAAAGTCAGGCAGACCAGGAGGCAGCAGGTGGACCTTCCAGTCCCAGAAAAACCAGGGAGAGGTGGTTTGGTGGGTGGGAGCCCTTTCCCTCTCCAAGCACTCCCAGCCAATGGCCTCTTCCAAAACTTCCCCCGTCAAGGGCACAGTTGGACATATATATGAATGCTTCCAGAGAATTCCACCAGACGGGGTCAGGAGACCTGATTCTGGTTCTGCCACGAACTTGCTATGGGACCCTGTGCCAGTCATGCCCTCCTCTCTGCACCCCAGTTTTCTTTTCTTTGCAAGGAAGACATCCCCTCTACAAAGGAAGGTAGGCAAGACCAGCTATATAATTTGCAGAGCCCAGTGCAAAATGAAAATGGGGGCCCTTTGTTCAAAATTATTAAGAATTTGAAGATGGTGACAGCAGAGCATGAAACCAAGCTTGGGGCTCTCTAAGCCTGGAGTCTGTGCCGCTGCACAGCTCCTGTACCCGTGAAGCCGGCCCTGAGTGTAGGATAGAGTAGTGTAGTGGTCATGAGCATAAGCTTTGGGTCTAAACTCATCTGACATTTGCCACTTTCATAAAGACCTTGGGAAAAGCTCTGAATTTCAGTTCTCTACCTGCAAAATGGGAGTGATACCAGCCTCAGAGGACTCAGAGAAAGGAACCTGGTAAAGATTGGGCCTTTAGAAATACTGGATCTGGTTATCGCAAGATAACCTTGACCTGAATGTGCCCATTAACACATTTCCCTCCCCTGTGGTGTTCCCCGGAGCCCATGACCCACAATCAGGAGGAAATAGATGTGCAAGCCCAGAGCACCTCCCATCTTCACGGAAGGATGGAGATGACCTATGCAAGGAAGCCTGCCCTTCCCACTGACCCCCAGGGCAGCCTCACAGAGGGGAGAATCTGCCTAGGGCAGTGCAGGAGCTGCCCCTTTCGGGTGATAAACAAGCTTAAACTGCTTCCCGGGCCTTTCCTTCCTTCAGTGAAAACTCGCAGTCCACCACAGGCAGGATGCTGCTTAGTAAAAACTAGTAATAATAACAATAGTCATCTTAATAATATTGGTACTGACTTCTATTGACTATTATAGACGAGGCATGGTACTCAGTAATCTAAGTGCTTTTTAACATACATTATCTTAGCCTCACAGCAATCCTATAGGGAAGGCTCTATTATTATAATACCCATTTTACAGACTGGAAACTTGAGACTGAGAGAGTTAAGTAATCTGCCCCAAGTCAGAGGGCTGAGCTGTTGCTGAGCCAGGATTTCAAATCAGGTAGCGTGGCTCCTATTTGAAGACCAAGCTCCTAACCCCTCTGTGCTGGGCCTGCGTTCTGGGCTCAGTGAGCACTTCTCCACCCCCAATGCTGACAGCCTCCACCGACCACCTGTAGGTAATAGAGGCCTTGCCTCTGCCCTTTGAAACAACAGTCACTGAGATAGTCAAATAGTTTCAACCACGTGTGAACATAAAAAGAGCTTGGCTGCTGTAGAGAAGACTGGGAAGGGATTGGGGGTGGGGGAAGGAGGGTCCTCAAAATGAAGACAGACAAGTAGGAAAAAAATAGAGAATCTGGGCTGGAAGCCAGGAGCAGTCCAAAGCAGCCCAACTGCCTGCCTCCTGGGACTGAGATTTGCTACCTGGGATTTCCTTGGCTAATTCTAACTCTGTCCCCAGCTGAACTGACGGCTGCTGGACCCCAGCGGGAGCACCAGAGAGCAGAAGTGACAGGCCAGTGCCCACCTGCCAACCTGACCCTCCACTGCAGGTAAGCCAGGGCCCTGTAAGCCAGGAGTAGCCTGAGGGGACTCGGGATCAGCCTGCAGCAACCTGCATGCACGTGTTGGAAAGGCCTTAGGCCTCTGCCTGCTGGAGTTCTGGATTGAGTTCAGTGGCCTGCAGTGGGTCACCAGCCTCGGCTGCTTGCCAACATTTCCTCTGTGAAGCCAGCCCTGAACCCTCCCCTTCTGTGCTTTACCCCACCTTAGCATGTAGCAGATCATATTGTACTTCTTTTCCCATGTATTTATATGTCTTTTTCTTTAAATTGAAGTGTAATTGATTTACAATGTTGTGTTAGGTGTACAGCACAGTGATTCAGATATATATATATATGTATGTACATGTATGAATATATATATATAAGAATATATATATATTCTTTTCAGTTTCTTTTCTCTTATAGGTTATTACAAAATATTGAGTATGATTCCCTGTGCTATACAGTAGGTCCTTGTTGGTTATCTACATATTGTATTCAATACTTTTATGTTCATGCTGGATCCACATCCAGGTCGCTTCTATATTCCCAGTACCTAGCACAGTGCCTGGTACATAGGAGATGCAAGGAAATATTTGCTGAACATTGAATAAATGGTGCCATCCCTGATATTAAGATATTCACAAGGACTTCCCTGGTGGCGCAGTGGTTAAGAATCTGCCTGCCAATGCAGGGGACACAGGTTCGAGCCCTGGTCCGGGAAGATCCCACATGCCACGGAGCAACTAAGCCCATGCGCCACAACTACTGAGCCTGCACTCTAGAGTCCACGAGCTACAACTACTGAGCCCATGCGCCACAGCTACTGAAGCCCACCCTCCTAGAGTCTGTGCTCTGCAACAAGAGAAGCCACCACAATGAGAAGCCCGTGCACTGCAATGAAGAGTAGCCCCTGTTCGCCACTACTAGAGAAAGCCCGCGTGCAGCAACGAAGACCCAACGCAGCCAAAAAAAAAAAGAAAAAAAGATATTCACGAAACTCTGGAAACTCCACACTGGTCTGATCAAACAAGCTCTATGTTCAAATCTGGTAAACAGTTACTGAACATGTACTAAATACCAGGCCCAGTGCTATAGGCTGTCGCGTGTGTTGACAGCCATGAACACGTATATTAAGTATATAGAAGCTCCATGGGACTTCCCTGGCAGTCCAGTGGTTAGGACTCCGTGCTTCCATTGCAGGGGGCATGGGTTCAATCCCTGGTCGGGGAACTAAGATCCCACATGCCATGCGGCATGGCCAAAAAAAAAAAAAAAGAGTATATAGCTCCATATTAAAATAGAAGGAAGTACACCTTGCAGCCAAAAAGAAATGCCATAGAATTCCCCACCCCCCCAGTCACCTGGGGGGAATTTGATAATTGCCAAAGCTGTATTCTCCAATGTGGTTGTAGTGGCAGCAGCAGTACATTATAACTTCTCAGACCCCACCCCAGATCTATTGAATTCAAACTTCTGAATTAAGAGCAAAGTGGTTCAAATGTTCAGAAATATATATATATTTGTTCTTCCAGAATCTAGCCCAATCTAAATTTTACCTTGCTTAAGAATGACTGTTCAGGATTGTACACATAATGACTTATTTAAGGTTAATTTAAGTCTTATTCAAAGATAATTTTGAGTACACACAATTTTCTTCTTGCACATTAACTTGAGAACATCCCCACCGATACTTGGATGGAGGGAAAAAAACTCATGGCAATAGACAACTCTGGGGCTCAAACGTAACAATATAGTCGTAGAATATCAGCAAGGAAAAAAAATGAGATTGAACCACAGATTTCT
The DNA here is from genome assembly GCF_028564815.1 of Eubalaena glacialis. NCBI lineage: Eukaryota > Metazoa > Chordata > Mammalia > Artiodactyla > Balaenidae > Eubalaena > Eubalaena glacialis. The sequence continues at coordinate 15,495,307 of NC_083734.1, read as the reverse complement.
CTGCTGGCCCCCTACCATGAGCCCTCAAATCGATATGAAAAAGGAGGTCAGTGAAAGTAAAGAAAATGTCCCAAGGGCACAAGTTTCCCGATGCTGGGAGCGGGCCTGCCCTCCCATCCCTTCCCTAAAACAAATCTGGCTTTTCCTTCCCGTGTGTCCTACTTCTCCAGGCCGGCTCCTCCGCCCTTCCCCGCACACGTCAGGAAATGACCCTCGGCTCCAAGTTAATAATTCTGAGGCCACACTCTCCTGACAAATGGCCGGGGCTCCCAGATAGAAGCGCCCCCGCCCCACTTGGCCCCCTTCCCACGAATCCCTGGAATCCGAGGGGACCCGTGTGATCCCCGGCTGCGACCCCCGGGGCGTGCAGCTCGCGGGGGCCTCGAGCGGGGTTGGGCCGACTTCAAAGGCCGGCGGCGGGGCAGGCATTTCCGCGGCATCTGCAGCGGCGGCCCGTCCCTCCCGCCGCGCGGCTGGAATCCGCCCCCGCGGGGAGCGCCGCTTCTCCCGTCCGGGCCGCCAGGAGGCGGGCGCAGGGAGGAGGGGCCGCGCTCGTGATTTAGGGCCGGGCGATTCCGCTGACGGCCGCGAAGGTGCCTATTACCTCTCGGCGGGGCCTGGATTTCAGAAATTCCTGCTCTTCCCCGGGAAGTTCCGGCGTCGCTCCCCCGAGGGAAGACAGAACTCCCACCTTGGAGAGAAAGCCGGGATCCAGGGACGGGCTTTCCGGAGAAACCGAGTCCAGGGGGTCCTGAGAACCCCGTCATCTCCGGAGAGCTGGCCTCCAGAAAGGCCCGCAGCCTCCCTTCTCTCCCAGACCGGGATCCTCAGCGTTCAACTTACAGAGAAACTTGGCGTGGGGGAAATTTGGAATCTGGCAGATCTGGGCTCAGTTTCAGGCTCTGTGCCTTCATTCAACGAAAATGTGATGACTGCTTCCTGTTCTAGTTACTGGTGCAGAGTAGTGAATTAAACAGGCAAAAAGCTGGCCTCACGGAAGTCACATTCAAGTGCAGAGAGCAAATAATAAGGAAAATAAGTAATTTATGTAGTAAATAAGTACTATTAGAAGTATATTAGAAAGTGATAAATGGTACAGAAAAGATAAAATCAGAAAAGATAGAAAGTGGAGAATGTGGGGGTGGGAGGGGTCAGGGAAAGCCCACCTGAGAAGGTGACATCTGAGTAAGGACTTGAATGAGACAAGATATTTTTGTGGCTATCTTGAGGACGATCTTCCAGGCAGCAGGAACAGCATGTGCAAAAGCCCTGAGGCAGGAGCGTGTTTAACAGTTCCAGGGGCAACAAGGTGGCCAGTGGGGCTGGGGCAGAGCAAGAGGTGAGCTCCAGCTGGTGACATGGTTGCACAGTCTACTGCAATATCTTGCACTTTTACTTGGCAAGAGATGGGAAGCCATTAAATATTTATTCCATCCCCTCACTTCATGAGTCTTAAATACAAAAGAAAACCCATTAGCTTTCTCTTTCTCTGACTGCTGGATGAGTATTCCATAAGCCATCATAGTATGATGAGGAAAATACAGTAAATTGGCCAAACCGTGATATGAGAGAGCAGGGGATGATGGGCGATGAAGCTGGGGGGTTACTAGGCATCATGCCCAAAAGCTTGGATTTCATCCTGTAGATAACTGGGTACCACAAAAGGATATTAAGTTGAGGAATGACACAGTCATGTTTGGATGGTAGCTAGAGCTCCTTCGAACAGTGTGGAGAAGGGATCTAAGGCAGACTCCAGTTAAGATACTGTAAAGATCCAGGTGAGAGAGGAGGGGCCTGAGTTATGCAGGTGGTTGTGAGAGAGGTGGGCTGGAGTCCACACCTGTTTGGAAAGTAGAATTGGCACATGGGGGTGGCCAGCTGGAGGTAGCAGATGATGAAAAGGAAAGTGTTACCATCTCCATATCCTCCTTCAAGAATCTGAGGCCTGAGATTTCTGGGCAGCCCCTAGTGATGGGCTCTCTGAAATGTAGAGTCCAATTATGGATGTGGGAGGAGGCTCAGGAAGGACAGAGAGTTGATGGCATTCTGGTCACTTCTTCCCAGGGGCTGGGAGACCTGGGGCATGTGGGGCTTGCAGTGAATGTTTTTTTGTTGTCATTGTTGTTTGCTCTGCAGCATTTTAATAGTCTGTCTATCTAGGGGAGGGACGCCTCCATGGTGGGGCTCTGGGTGGGAAAGACTCCTGGCAGCTAGGACAGACAGGAGTCTAGGTACTTGACTCCTTGACTTAAATATGGAGCAGGTGTCCCAGAGAAACAGGCTCCTGCGGAGAAATTGCCTGTACTGGGCCAGTAGCCTCCAGTGTCCTGTGGGGGCATCCTCAGGAGGTTACTGGCTGGGCTGTGGCTCCAGCCACCCAGTTTCCTGTAATTCTAATGAGTTTCCCAAACTTAATCCCATTAAATTTTCTACTGATCCTGTGAGCTATCTCAGAGCTGCCCAGCAACTTCCTCTTCCTCTTAAGTGAACCAAGTTGGGTTTTGTTGTTTATGACCAAAATCCTGACAATCTAGAGCAGAGAGTAAGTAACTTCCCTGTTGCTCCTCTCTTACTCCCAAATCAATCCCTGTACCTACCATTTACCAGCTTTGAGACCTGGGGTAGGTAACTTAACCTCTCTGAGCCTCAGTTTCCTCAGCTATAAAGTGGATTGATAACTGCCTCATAACTGGAAGGCCCTTGGTGCAATGCCTGGCACATAGTTGGCACTTCATAATATTTAGTTATTGTGTTATTTTTATCCTGTTTCTGGTAGACTTACTCAGCATCCCAGGGGTACTTTCTTCCAAGCTTATGTAATATCCCTTTCCCCTGCCCCTACTCCCAGCCCACAAAGTAACATTGCTCAGTCAAGCATCTCCTGACTGCTTGTTCCTTCTTGGCCTAAAGCTAGAATATTTGTTGGACCTTCACCTACACTCACCTCTGCTGTGCCTATAACAGTGAACAACAGAGTGGATGTTTGGGCTCTGGAATAAGACCATCATTTATTAACAGTATAGCCTTGGGTAAAATGCTTAATTAACCTCTCTGAGCCTCAGTTTCCTTATCTGTAAAATGGGGATATGCAATAATACTGCTTCATCAGATTAGTTGCAAGGATTAAATAAAACAGATGCTATGCTCTCATAAGAGGTCCTGGCTCCTCTGAGGTGCTCTAACTTTCTCATCCTCCTGCGGCTCTGCTCCCTTCCCCAGGCAGCCTGGTACTGCAGCTGTAAATCATCCAGAAGCCAAGAGCACCCTCCTCCCTCCCACCCCAGTACCAAACTCCTCATCACCTCCACCCACTAATGACCTGGTGATTGGCTTCTCATTAAAGCAATGACAAAGAGGCCTCTGTGCTTTTAGCTGGGGTCTAATCAGCCATAGATCTGCCCCAGGGTCAGTCAGGGGTGAAGGAGGAATTCTGGCTCCTGGGGCCTGGCTTGGCGTTGATGGAGGGCTCTGTCTTCCTGTCTCTTGGGAGAGGCAACCACTGCCCTGAACTGGAATTCTCGGGACAGGGTCCTGCTATTGTGGGGAGGAGAAACAGGGCTCCTACTCAGTGCCCAGGAGACTGAGAGCCATGTGTGGTCTGCCTTCCTGAGATGCAATTTTCTCATCTGTCAAGTGGGAATAATAAATGATAATACCTACCTGGTGGGGTTGGTGTGAAAATAGACATAAATAAATCAAATGTAAATTTCTAAAACTTTGTAGGTGTCAACAAATGGTAGCCATTATCATTGTTGTTGTGATTGCTTTCATTATTATTGGATTTTTATTTTTATTTTTATTGGAACCCAAGTGCCAATTTTTCCACCTCCATTTGGTGAATAGTTTATTCTGTCTCCAATGATTCGTAATGCCACATCTCTATAATGCCACCTCCAGCCATCTCTGTTTAATGCCTTTCTGATCTGGCAATCCCTTGGCCTCATTGTTCATTTTCATAATTTTCTTGAGTGTTCTTGGCTCTTTACACTTCCATGGGAATTTTAGAACCCCTTTGTTTAATTTAATCATCCATATGATTATTCTTCTGTGATTCTTTCATATCTCTTCTATGTATATTTCTTTCTCAAGGTGGCTTCCCTCATGGTGGCAAAATGGCTGCAGGAGTTCTAGGAATCACATACATACTCCGTCATGCACAAAAGGGGAAGAGACTTACCCAGGTAGGCCGCTTCTCAAATCCTGACCCATAGAAACTGTGAAGTAATAAATGCTCATTGTTGTTTTAAGCCAATATATTTTGAGGTAATTTGTTACATAGCAATAGATAATGAATACAGCAGTTATACCATTTCCCAGCCTTTCCTGCAGTTGACTGAGTTCTCCTCTTAATATGAGTGGAAGTGATGTCTGCCACTCCCAGGCCTGTCCATGATAACTTCCCATATGCAGCCTCCACACTCCTTCCCCTTCTTCCTGGCTGAAAAGACCTAGGGCAACCATGGGAGCCACAAGCTAAAGATGATAGAGCCAAAAGGTAGAAGGAGCCGGGCCCTTCATCACCTGGAGGAGAGCTGCCCAGGAAAACTGCCTGACCAGGAACACCCACAGTGAATGATTACACAAGTGAGAAATAAACTTTTATGTTAAAGCCTTTGAGATTTGGGGATTTATCTCCTACAGCATTTAATATCATCTTTTTTTAAAGTTTTTTTTTTTTTTGATGTGGACCATTTTTAAAGTCTTTATTGAATTTGTTACAATATTGCTTCTGTTTTATGTTTTGGTTTTTTGGCCATGAGGCATGTGGGATCTTAGCTCCCTGACCAGGGATCGAACCTGCACCCCCTGCATTGGAAGGCGAAGTCTTAACCGCTGGACCACCAGGGAAGTCCCTAATATCATCTCTTTTTTTTTAATTTTTTTTTTTTGGCTGTGTTGGGTCTTCGTTTCTGTGCGCGGGCTTTCTCTAGTTGTGGTGAGCGGAGGCTACTCTTCATTGCGGTGCGCGGGCTTCTCACTGCAGTGGCTTCTCTTGTTGCGGAGCGCCGGCTCTAGGCGTGCGGGTTTCAGTAGTTGTGGCTCGCGGGCTCTAGAGCACAGGCTCAGTAGTTGTGGCGCATGGGCTTAGGTGCTCGATGGCATGTGGGATCTTCCCGGACTAGGGATCGAACCCATGTCCCCTGCGTTGGCAGGTGGATTCTTAACCACTGCACCACCAGGGAAGTCCCCCTAATATCATCTTAATTAATATACTTTTCATATAGCATTTTACAGATCTTTTTTTAATACAATCAATGTTCATTTAAATGTGCTCATATATTTACTAATTTCTTTGCTCTTCATTACTTCCTGCATCTCAGACATTCCATGTGGAATCTTTTTTTTTTCCCTGCCTGAATTATGTCCTTCAGAATTTCCTCCAGTGACTTGCCTTTATTTCTCCTATGCAAGTCTTGTCGGTTCTGGTTTTTAAAGTCACTTTGAAACTATGATGTTGTCTTCTTACTTTCATTGCTATGGATGAGATGTCAGCTTCAGAGTAACTGTTGCTCCTTTGACGGTAATTTTTTTTCCAGATTGGTTTTGAAATCTTTTCATTGTTTTTGGTTCCTGATATTTCACTATGACACATTTAAGTATGTGGGTTTAAAAAATATATATCGTCTAGGATTTGTTGGGCTTCTTGAATTTGTGGTTTGATACTTCTTCTCAGATTGGTAAATTTCCTCACACTTTGTCTTTTCAAATATTGCTTCTGTTGCACGTTTTTTCTTTTCTTATAGTTCTTCAGTCACATAGGATAGACTTTCTTACCGTCTCCTTCACATCTATTCTCACTTTTGCTTTAGTCTACAGATACTTTTTAAAGGCATTTCCATAAGCTTCAGTTTAATTTGATCCTCCTAACTCCTTGTGACGTAGGTAGGGCAGAGTGCCTCTTTTGCCAAAAGAATTATTTTGTCAGCAAGGCAAAGGTGTTTGCCCAAGGTCACACAGCTGGTGGCAGGGCAGGAAGACAGTGAGGCAAGTGGTAGCAAAGAGGCAGGATAATCTAGTCAAAAAAGTTTAAGCTCCGGGGACAGATAGCCAGGGATATGAGTCCTGGACCCACTACTCAGTAGCCTAGTAACCTTGGACAAGTCACTTAATCGCTTCTTACTTGGATTTCTCCATCTGCAAAATGGGAACATAATGACTAACTGGCAAGGCTGTTTGGGGAAGTTCCTTAGATAATATATGCAAGATTCCTGGCACCGACTAGGCACTCAATAAATATTTGATCAATGAACTAATAAAGTGTTTAGCCAGCTTGGCGCGCAGTCTCAATCAATGTTAGCTATTGCTATTATGCTTAAATTTTATTTATATGTAAATGTATTAGTTTAGTACCGTTGTCATTTCAACAAGGCCCTCAGAATTAGGGATCCTCTCTGGTCTCCTGTCCTCCCACCCCTCCCACCCCCGTCACCCCCGCCCCTCCAGGCTCCCCTAGACTTGCCCAGCCACAGGACGCAGCCCGCCCCGCCATAAATCAGGCCCTGCAGACCCTGGGTCTGTAATTAACAAGCCGAAGTGGGCGGGTCTGGGTGACCCCGCCCACCCCGTCCCAGGGGCTTCCTGCTCCCGAAGTCCTCCCCAGAAGGGGGAGGGAGGGCGCAGGAAGGTGGGGGGGGAGTCTCTCACACCCCACTAATTTATCGCCCTCTGCGTGAAGGAGATTTACGAGCTACAACCGGGAGCAAGTACTGTGAGGAAGGGGTGGAGGGGAAGGCGAGGGGGGGACCCAGGGGCTAGGCGAGGAGGCAGGTGGTCACCCGCCTAAATCCTGCGCCTAAATCCTGCAGGGTGGCCGTGCGTGTCCTGCCACAATTCCGGTTCATGGTCCCCAGGTCCTGGCGCCTCCTTCACCAGGGTCTCCCAGGGCCTCCCAGGGCCAGGCTCTGAGCTGGGGGTTCCACGTGCTTACTGATTCTTGACGATATCCTGCAGGTTCTGGTATCTGTCGCCCTGTTTTTCAGATGAGAAAACGAAATCTCAGAGACTTCGTTTGCCCTGACTCCAAAGCTTCAGTTCTGTCTATTGTTCCATCCTCAATTACTTCTTGGGGGTCGATATGAAAATTTTCCTCCAATTTAGCTGTATCATTCCCCCATAAAGGAAAGAGCCACCTGCTTGGGGTGGGTCAGGGAAGTGGGGAGAGGGAGCAGACATTCTCCAGGCACTGCAGAGGCCTAGCTTAGCTTCAGGACAGCCCTTTGCCGTGACCATTTTTATGCCCAGTTCACAGAAATGGAAAGAGTTTGCAGCTTTGCCAAATTTATTGACACAGGATCCTTTTCTCACAGAGCATCTCCCAGGGCAAGCTTTCCAACACACACACCTGTTGAAAAATTGTTAATTGGTTGATTGTTAGCTGAAACCAAGTAGGAATAGGGCTACTCTCAATAGGAAGGATCTTCAGATAACCTCCTTTACCTCTCTGAGACTCCATTTATTCCTCTGTAGATGGGGTAATAATAACCACTACCTCAGAGGTGATTTGTGAGGATTAAATGAGACACGCTTGGCACATCACACGACACACAGTAGGTCCTCAATAATGGCGGTCATGTACTCTGCTTTGCCGGCACTTCCTGGAGGGAGGAGGCAAGTAAAAGACATTAGCTCTGAGACACATAACTAAATTCCTGCTCTTCAAAGGTGTTCCTTTGGGCTAGTTCAAAGAGTTTATCGTCCTTCAAATATGGCTAGCTCAAAAAAGAACGTTTTACTCTTGGAATCAGAGAGAAAATTGGGAGATCTAGGACCGGGTGTGGAAAAGTTGGGCGGTGTCTTGGCGCCCTCTGCTGGTCAAGTAGTGGAACTCCAAGGAGGCGGTCCAGCTAAGCCTCTAGGCCTGCGGCCCAAGGCTCTGACTTCTGGGGCAACACAAATCTGTGACGTGAGAGGAAATTGCTCTTTTCTGCCCCTGGTCAGCTTCCTCTTGCACTCCTCTCAGGGGCTCTCCAAACTTTTGCCACTTGCAACCCACAGTTTTTCCACATGCCCTCTCTCAGCAGATAGCCTACCCTCACCTCTTGTGTCATAAAGGAAAAACTGAGGCCATCAGGTGGGAACCCTCAACTTCCTGCTAAAGGCCTACAAAAATATCTGTCTGCACCCACCTGCGCCTCCTTTCCTCCTGCCGTCTGAAGCTAATTCCCCTCCTGGGGAATAGGTAAAATAGATAACTGATGAGCACCTACTGTATAGCTCAGGGAACTTTACTCAGTGCTCTGTGGTGACCTAAATGGGAAGGAAATCCAAAAAGAGAGGGGCTATATGTATACGTATAGCTGACTCACTTTGCTGTACAGTGGAAACTAACACAGCGTTGTAAAGCAACTATACCCCAATAAAAATTAATTAAAAAGTAAAAAATAAAATAATTCCCCTGCTGAGCTGGGAAGCCCCTCCCCTCCCATCTCTTACAAAACCTACACTTTGTCCCTCGCTCTCCAGTATTTTTTAAAAACTTTTTGAAATAGACTATCTTTTAAAAATAATTCTAGATTTACAGAAAAATTGAGAGGATAGTACAGAGAATTCCCATATGCTCTGCACCGTTTTCTTTATTATTAACCTCTTACCTGGTACATTTGTTACAATTAATGAACCCATATTGATACATTATTATTATTAACTAAAGTCCATAGTTTATTCATATTTCCTTAATTTCCTAATGTTCCTTATCTGTTCCAGGATCCCATCCTGGATACCACATCACACTTATTTGGTGCAATTTCAAATTATTTGGAATTCTTCTGCACTGGAGATTTGTCTCTTCTCTCCTATTCATTCATTCATTCATTCATTCATTTCATTGTGGGCTCATCAATATTTATCTTGTATAATTTAATATAACTTTGGTTTAATACTACTTATTTTGTTGCTTAAATTTTTCTCTGTCAAATATTTTTAACTTCTTCCTTCTTTGGTGTCAGACACATAGTGATATTATCAAGGCTTGTTCCATGATATTTATTGCAGCACTATTTCAAATAGCAAATATTGGAAATAACCTAAATGTCTATCAGTTGGGTTAGAATGATTAAATGAGTTTTGGGTATAACCATTTTATGAAATACTAGGTAGCTACCCCCAACTCCCTGTCACTTTCTTTCAGTGAAATAGATCTTTGTATACACCTGCATGGAAAAATATAGTGATTAAGGCCACAGGCTCTGGAGACAGGCTGAGTTCAAATCTTGGTACTATGGCCTTGGGAAAGTTACTTAACCTCTCTGAGCATCAGTTTTTTTAATCCATAAAATGGTAATTACAAGAGAATCTATTTCATGGGATTGTTGTGAGAATTAAATAATACATGGAAAGTGCCCAGAACTACGCCTGGCACATGGTAAGCTTCAATAAATGTTAATTATTATTGGTATTATTATGGAAAGATCTCCAAGACATTGTGTTGAGTAAAAGGGGCAAGTTGAAGAAAAATACTTAAAGCATATTACCATATGGTATACGTATGCATTACATAATACATAATAATAGGTAACACCATATGCATACAAAATGTGACACTGGATCAAGTCTATTCCATATGAGGGGAAAAATCTCCCTCTGGCCGGCATCTCCTGCCATGTATGCTCCTAGAGGGAATAGTTTCTATTTATATCTCTTTATCCCAGCGACTGGGGGAACTGTGGGACAGTAATAGTAATAAAAATAGCTAACATTTATTACTCTTGGCTCTTGCCATGAGCCAGACCCTGTGCTAAGCTCATTTTATGAATTCTTTCATTTATTTCTCCCAAAAAGCCTATGCAGTAGTTGCTACTATTACCTCCATTTTACAGATGGAGAAAGTGAGGCTTAGAGAGGTTTAGAGCTAGCTAGCAAGCAGTGGAGCCAGGATTCAAACCCAGGCAGTTAGACCTTCCATAATCCTTTACCTAGATTCCCCAATTTTTAGCATTTTGTCCCATTTGCATTATTATTCATTTGCTCTTTATATATGTATATATTTATGTTTTTTTCCTCCTGAACAATTCAAAAGTTACAGACATCCTATCCTGCTCTTTTTACCCCTAAAGACTTCCATGTGTATTTCCTACGAACAAAGACATTGTCTTAACATAACCTGAGTACGACTGTCAAAATAATCAATACTATTATCTAATCCACAGTCCATATTCAAATTTGTCAATTGCCTCATTAATGTCCTTTTGAGCTCTATATTTTTTCCCCCTGGTCCATGCATTGCCTTTGGTTGTCATGTCTTTTTAGCCTCCTTTAACTGGGGGCAGCCTTTCCCTGTCAGAGGCCTCACTCTCTATCCCCATGTCACAGGGGTGAAGCTTAGCAGAGCAGGAATGGCACCTTTGTTTATTCGGGAAGTGCCAGAGAAATTTTCAAAGCAATGACTATCTCACTTATGCAAATAAAATTGAGTCCCAGGTCTACAAGAATCAGACTGATGGGTCTTTTCCTAAGAACAGAAAAACTCTCCCCTGTGCATGAAGTTGAGGCAAGCAGATATTATCAAAGGTATGCAAACTGCCTCAGAATTAGGGGTTTAGTGGTTGAGGGAAAGGCAAAGAGAAGTCTTGACAGGCTGCTGAAACCTGGCAAGCATTGGGGGCACCTGTGAGAGGTGGGGAGTCAAGCCTTTCCTCATCCTCTCCAAGGCTATGTGGTCTCTGACTGTCTTGCCTGAAGCTGTTCCAGCGTGAAGGGGCCAAAGAGCCTTGAGAGAGGCGTGAACAGCATCCACAAAGGAATTGCTGCTCCAAACCACCACCTCCACCCACGGAGGAGCTGGTGGGGGTTTCTGGTTGTTTTCCTGACACCCATTCCCTCTTCTCCCACCAAAATGATCTTCATTTTCTGTTAGAGGTTCACTGCTCTTTCATTCTCAGCACACTGGGTGGGATCCCGTCAGGAGGTCTCACCCTCTTGGCTGTAGTACAGGGTTCAGGTGTGGGCAGTTGCCAGCCAAAGCCAATAAGAAGCCCAGAGACGTTCGCTGGAGCTTCCAAGAATCTCAAGCCTCCATCGTCCTGTGTGGAAATTGCCTGAGTAGACTCACCTGCTGGACAGGCGAGAGCCTGGCTCCAGCTCTGGGAGATGGTTATTTCCATCTGGCAACCATGGGGGAGAGCAGGCCTGAGAATGGAGCTAGCACCAAAGAAGGAGAGCCAGGAAGGTTGGTAAGAGAAAACCCAGGTTCCTGGTCACATTATTTGAAGACTAGATCAAGCCAGACTTAAAAATCTACCCACACTGTTCAGTCACATGAGCCAAAATAGTCTCTTTATTATTTAAGTAGTGCCTTTAGATAGAATTGTTGTTTGTAAAGAGTCCTAATGAATACAGATGGTCAGATTCCATTGATTCTATTTAATGGATATTTCTTGATCATCAGGCTTTTCATGAGGGGCTGGGGAAATGCAAAGATAAACAAGAGGGGGTCCTGTCCTTAAAGAGCCCCTTTTCAGTCTGGAGAAGAGGAAGAGGGAAGAGAAGGATGGCTTGAACTTGAACCCTGCCTCTGAAATGCAAATATCCCTCTGAGGAGTTCACACAGCTCCTATAATCAATTAATAGACTCACCCTAAGCAGCCCAGCTATGAAAGCCCATCTCTGGACATTGCTGGAGACGCTGCTGGAGAGAATTAACATCTGATAGTTTTGCTCTAAGGATTTGGGATTGAGTAAGTCAATGTGTCCATCAAGGAAATAGCAGCCGATGAAAACCCAAATCCCACATCATTCAATGTGGTTAGCAAGGCTTTACTTTTGATTGTAAAGAACGAGGCTCCAATTTTGCACCTAAAAGCTGCCCAATTTGACCTTGCTAAACAGCAAAATGAAGAGCATCCTTCCACAACTGATAAAATAAAGGCAGTTAGGTTACAAGACAAACTGTCCTTACAGATGAACCCAGCTTGGTCTTTTTAAATTTTTTTGGCTGTGCCATGGGCCATGTGGGATCTTAGTTCCCCGACCAGGGATCGAACGCGCGTCCCCTGCATTGGAAGCGCAGTCTTAACCACTGGACCACCAGGGAAGTCCTCAGGCTTGATGTTTTTAAAAAATCAAAGTTTTCAAGAAAAATTCCAGCTCTGCAAGCCCAGATGTTTCTGTATCCTAGAAACATCCTAAAGAATGAAGAGATACGACACAAAACGAATGCTATCAAATGCTCCCTTTGGCAGCACATATGCTAAAATTGGAAAAATACAGAGAAGATGAACAGGGCCCCTGTGCAAGGATGAGACCCAAATTCCCGAAGCATCTCATATTTTTCAGGTGCACTCATCACACACACAAAACAGTATGTATGTGAGGAGATGTATGTTAATTAACTTGACTGTAGTCATTTCACTATGTATATCAAATCACCATGTTGGACCCCTTAAATATATACAATTTTTATTTATTGAATAAAATTTATAAAGAAAGAAAGAAAAGAGTCATCACCATAAAAACAAACAAACAAACAAACAAAATGCTATCAAGATACCCTTCCTCTCACTCGAAGACACAAAATAGTGTAAAGTAGTTGCTGGAATCCCTAAGCATTACAAAGTTTTGCTCCTGTTTCTGGTGAATTCACAGCAGTGAAAAATGAATATTTTGCTTTTTTTTTTTTTTTTTTTAATTTTCTTTCTTTAAGGCACCCTGTTATCTGGGATCAAATAAGAACCTGAGTAGGAAAATAGGCCAGACCCAGGGAGGTGCCTTGTAGTCAGGCACCCCAGAGAAACAGAACCAATAGGAGATTGTGATATTGTGATTTATAATAAGTATATAGTTGGTGTTCATCCCCATTCCTGGCACAAAGCTCCTAAAACCCTTGGAATTTCCTAAGTGATGAGAGTTATAAACATGTCTACTGTTGTATTAATGAGGTGACTATTAGACTGTATCTTAGGATGGGGTCTGGTTGCCAGGAGAACCAACCATGTGATTAGAGTATTGGAACTTTCAGTCCCCAGTTCCTCTGGGGAGGGGAGAGGGGCTGGAAGTTGAATGCATTGCCAATGGCCAGTGATTTAATCAATCATAACTCTGTAATGAAGCCTCCATCAAACCCCAAATGGTTGGGTTCAGAGAGCTTCCAGGATGGTGAACACATGGAGGTTTGGAGAGAGTGGCACACCATGCCCTTTGCCCATACCTTGCCCTATGCATCTCTTCTTCCTGGCTGTTCCTGAGTTCTAGGTAATAAGCCAGTACTATAGTAAGTAAAATGTTTCAGAGTTCTGTGAACAGCTCTAGCAAATTAATTGAACCTTAGGAGGGTCATTGGAACCTCCAATATATAGTCAGTCAGTCAGAAGCACAGGTGACAACCTAGACTTTTGATCGGCATCTGAAGTGGCGGGGCGGGGGGTGCAGCCTTATAGGACTGAGTCCTTAACCTGTGGGAGCTGATGCTACCTCCAAGTAAATAGTATCAGAATTCAGCTAGTGTCAGAGAATTTTTTGGTGTGTGGAAAAAGGCCATATGTCAAAACTGGGTGCAGAATTGGAGTTTCTGGTGCAGAAAACTGTGTTGGGTATGGAGCAAGCTGGGTCAGGTTGACTGGAGACAAAAGGACCAGCAAAGAGACTACTGCACCAGTCCAGGCAAAAGATAATGGATAATGGAGGCCTGAATTAGAGGTGGAGTAGTAGGGTGGTTGGGGAAGAGGGAGTAGATTTTTAAATAGACAAGCTTTGGTGCTTGATTGGATGTAAGGAGTGAAAAAAGGGGAAAGTCTAGAATGACCCAAGGTTTCTGGCTCAAGCAACTTAAGTTGTAAAGGAATTGCCTGAAATAGGCAACTTTGGAGGAGGAACGAGTCTTGAGAAGAAAATGAGGAGCTCAGTTTTGGAAACGTTGACGTTGGGGTGATTGTGGGACATCCAAGTGGAGATATTCACAACAGGCAGAGGGTTAAAGAAGCACGAAGCCCGAGGGAGAGGTGAGTGTGGAGATATAGACTGGAGAGTCATCAGCACATGCTGGTGGCCGTTAACACCAGGTGAGTGGATGAAATTGCCAAGGGGAAACGTGTAGAGTGAGAACAGCGGTGAGTCATTAAGAACGTTAAAGTAGTGGGTGGTAAAGAGGACCCTCAAAGGAAGCTGAAGATGGAGGTCAGAGAGGTGGAAAGGAAACCACGAGAGAAGATTCATGGAAACCAGTGAGTAGCACATTTCAAGAAGGTAGCCACAGTCGTGAGCTAGAGGCTCTGGAGAAGTCAAGTAAGATGATTAACCGTCGGGTACCGGCTGGATTCTGAGGTTGTTTCAAGATACAAGGAAGGGACTTAATTTACCTTAGGACAGTGGTTCTCAAACCTAAGCGTGCATCAGAATCACCCAGAGGGCTTGTTTAGAACATGCCTGGCTTCCAGAATTTCTGATTCAGTAGGTCTGGGGCAGGGCCTGAAAATGTGCATTTCTAACAAGTTCCCAGGTGGTCCTGATGCTGCCGTCTCAGGACCACACTGTGAGAACTACCGCCTTCGGCGTTACCATCCTCAGGGAAGTGAGGTAGCAGGGACGCCTTCATGGCAGCCACACAGTGACCCAGGAACACAGGGAGAACTAGGACACTGGCTCGTTGGAATTCCAGTCATGGAGGAGGTTCTGGTCTAACACAGGGTTGAGAAGACAGGCCCCCTCTGCACAGAGTGAGGCCAGTTTCCCTCCCGGCAGCCATACCTGAGAGGGCATCACCCTTACGGAGGGCAATTTGGCAACAGCTATCAACATAGCACTTGTATATTCCCTTTGACCCAGCACTCCTACTTTTGTGTAAAATAAGAATATACATGTTTATATATAAATATATGTACATACTTGCATTTGCATAAAGAAATTCTTTTTTTTTTTGCATGAAAAAATTCTTGAAGGATAAATGAGAAATAATAGTGGTTTCAGAGACCGGGGTGGGGTAGGACTGGAAGGATGGAGAACAGAGGTGGGAGATGAACATTTTACTGAATACTCTTTTATGCTTTTTTTAAAAAGCATTTGGACCATGTGACTCTATTATCTTTTTAAAATAGACTTTATTTTTTAGAGCAGTTTTAGATACACAGCAACACCGAGCAGAAGATACAGAGATTTCCCGTATGCCTCCTGCCCCAACGCACGCACAGCCTCCCCATTATCCACGTCCCCCGTCACAGTGGTGCATTTGTTACAGTTGATGAACCAACAATGACACATCATTACCACCCAAAGTCTGCAGTTTACATTAGGGTTCATCCTTGGCTTTGTATATCCTATGGGTTTGGTTAAATGTATAATGACATGTATCCACCATTATAGTATCATACAGAGTAGCTTCACTGCCCTAAAACCCTCTGTGCTCTGCCTATTCATCCCTCCTTCCCCCTACCCCCTTCCCCTGGCAACCAAGTGTTATCTTTTTAAAACTTAAAAATGTTTATTATTTAAAGAAATAGACTAATATCTTCAGTCCCGCTGCCTGGGTTTGGATCTCCTCCCAACCATGGCTGTGTAGCCTATGGCAAATGGATTAACTTGCTTAAGCCTCTGTTTTCTTATCTGTAAAGTGGAGGTGCTAATAGTATCTATGTTGTAAGACTGCTGAAAGATAATCTAAAATTTGAGAAGCGTTCAGCCGGGCACCTGGCACTTAGTAAACACAAATCCAGGTACGTATAGTTATCATGGTTATCATTTGTCATCTTGTCATCTCTGTGGAGGTCGCCTTCCATTGTCCCAGTGTGCATCTCACATTCATCCCTCCAGAGAAAATCTGATTGGGTGACGTTGTCATTATCCAATATGGAGCATCTCTGTTAGACAGACTCTCACAGACCTATATCATGGGTGGTTGGTCATTTTGATGTCCAGCCTATCCATAGCCACTTTGGGCTTGGGCCCTACCCCCAGACCAAACCACTGGCACCAGAAGCATAGTCCAGTGATATGACACAAGACAAAACAAGAACTGCCCCCCACCAATGTAACCACTTTCCTCAGAGGAGGGCTCTGGGGGTAGCAGGCACTCAGAACTCTTTGGCTTGTGCAGTACAGTTGGTTAGGAAAGGAAAAGAATCCAGAAAGAGCCTGGAAGAAAATGAGGGGGGACTTCCCTGGCGGTCCAGTGGCTAAGACTCTGTGCTCCCAGTGCAGGGGGCCCGGGGTTCGATCCCTGGTCAGGGAACTAGGTCCCACATGCCACAACTAAAGATCCTGCATGCCGTAACTAAGACCCGGCACAGCCAAATAAATAAATAAATATATATATTTTTAAAATGAGGGAACAAGGGATTAAAAACTCTATTATTATTGGTTTAGGGTTGTTGGGAGGATTAATGGAATCAATCCACATACAGTATTTCTCAAAGTGCTGGGTGAATTGTAAGCACTCAATATGTGGTAGCCTTGAGGATGGCAATGATGATGGTGGTGATGACGATTATGACTGTTATCAGGTCTATTTGAGGCTGAAGAACAGGTACAGGTAGAATGATGGGGAGAGGGAGATAAAGGACAGATTGTACTCAAGAGAAGGGCCATTAGGGTTTAAGGTTTCAAAGCAGGAGTAGCTCCTGGGGATGTAACAGCCCAAGCCGAGGTCCTAAAAGTGGCAGTGTGACATGCATACACCTGGCAGCTCCTTCCTCCCTGCACCTACAGATAGACTGAGTGTCCAAGATCTGTATTCTCCTAGGGTCTCACCCAGTGCCCACTCCTCCTGCCTCGGATCCATGGGGAGTGCTCTGCCACTACCTGATGCCTTTTCAGAGGTACCCAATTCTCTCCCCTCTTAGGACTTCAGAAAGGGGCCAGCGTTTGAGGTCCTCCTGCCTCAGAGAATGAGTGCTCCTGCAGAGCCACTGGATGGCACGTACTGGCAACTGGTGCGAGCTTGGGCTGCGGGGGAGGTTCCAGAACAGGAGACTACTTATAGCCTGGCACAGATGCCCAATTCCCAGCTAAGGGAGGGGGCGTGGTAGATGGGAAGCAGTCGTGCTTCCATCGTTTATTGTTTTATTAACCACTTAGGATACTGTATGCAGTGAGCATCACCTGGTTTCACCTCTAGTTTTCCTGTTTGCGATTCCTTCCTGCTTGTTACCTCAAGAACAACATTCTTCCCCAGGGGCCAAAGAGGGGCCAGGGAGAAAATGAAATTGACCAAGTGACAATGAATGAGGGCAGAGAAGGGATAAATATTCATCCTGCTCCATCAGCAGTGGGAGTGGGTCCAAAAAAACACTTAGCCTCACAAATTGCTCACTTATCCTCCCCGTAGTGAGTTTGCTCCAAATGGTTTGGAAAACTATTGCCACTAATCAAAGGCGTCAGGCCCTTTGCTGGAAGGGGGCCAGCACGGGCCCAGCAGGAGTCTGAATTGTGCCTGGATTCATTATCTAGTCCAACGTTTTAGTGGTAGGTTTTTGTTTGATTTCAAAGTGAGATGGTTAGGTCATTATTTGTTAAATTATAGCTTTTAATTAGCAGCTCGGTTAAAATGAAAAGCCTAAGAGAGGCTCATATGCCTCTAAGTTTTTGTTTGGAATTTATAATTGTTGCTATTTGGAAAAGATTAGTTGGGGGCGTTAAAGTTTGTTTGTTTGTTTTTTTTAGAGAAAATCCTCAAATTATGTGCTGTTGGGGAGGGAGTGATGGGGGATGCCAGTAAGCTAGATACAAAGACCTTACAAGAATGCTATCTGTATTATTACCCAAGCCCAGTGTTCTTATATTTGCAGAAAAAGAGGGGGGACAGCTGTTTTATAATAATTCATACATTTTTCCCCAGGTTGAGCCCAAGATGGGAATTGAGGCATTAAGTGGTAGTGAATTTGCCAGAAGAGTGGTTAGCCACGGCCCTGGTTACAGATGGAGTTTTGTTCACCGCTTACCCATTCCTGATTCCCCCAGAAGGTTGGGAAGATGGAGGGCCCTTGATCAGCCTTGGTAGATTTCTTCCCCTTGGCAATTTGGTTTCTGCATTTGGGAGGAACGAGGAACATTCCTTATTCCTTGCTCCAACTCTGCGGCCATCCTCCCACCTGGTTTAGCCCTTGTTCCGCTAGTTGCAGAGCAATCTTAGATCCAGCAGGGGGCGCGCCACTGCCTGATTTAGAGCTCGGGCCTCCCTCCCTTGCGAAACCACACCCCCACCATCTGCACAGAAAGTGTGCTTTTCTTCCCGTCTCTGTGTTGGTTTTCCGTCTCTGGTAACAGCAAGGATGTAGATTACAATCTCTGCACGTTGGGCCTCGGGCTGGGAGCGGCTGTCAAGGAAAGCGCCTCGGTTTTCTTCATCTTTTCACACCCAAAGAGAGCATCGCCGCCCACTGCATGGGGGCTAAGGCAGAGAGAGGCCCCCCCCGGAGTCTGAGCCATTTCCCTCAAGACTCCTTTGCTTTGTGCTCTGCAGGTCCCACCGACAGCAGGTGGGAAGCGTCTCGAGAGCGCGGGGTGAGCCCACATCCATCACCCCTCATCCGATCTCCTGTGGTGCTTGGGCATCTTGTACCATTGGGCCACAAATCCCATTAGAGCAAAGATCAGGGTTGTCCTCTGATCTATTACCGACACAGGGCTAACACGGATACATGATACATAATGAATGAATGAATGAATGAATGAATGCATATAAACCTTTCTTTTAATTATTTCATTCTTTCATGTACTGAGCAAGCACTCTGTGCCAGACACTGAGGAATCAGAGATTAAAATATAATCGCAGTCTTCAAGGAGATTATAGCCTGGAGACAGAGACGGACATGAATCTGGGCAACTAGAATTTCTAGCTTCCCCTAGTTAGTGGTTAACTAACTTCATTTAGCCAGCAAAATCACACCAGTCACATAGTAAGGGTACATACTGGCTGGACACGACAACATCCTTCTGAAATTCAACCACCTCTTACCTTGGCAGTGAACTTGACTCCCGCCCTCTTTCCCAGGGTTGTGGGGCAGGGGAGGTTCCAGTTCAGATGCCCTTAGTCTCTTATTACTCTGAAGCGCCAAATTACGCTCTACATCCCATATCTCCTATGGAACCAGGCCACCTTGCTGAGGTCACTTTTGACCCAAAGCCCTTTCGCTGTGCGTCAGGGTGTCTGTGAGTGATTTTTCCCTCAGGAGGGGAGATGTGAAAATAGCACATTAATAAATAACACTTTGTCCTAAGGGACTTTTGGGCTTATGCTGTTATTGAGATTTTGTTTGTTTTGATTTTGCTTTAGAGTATAGATTTGATGTTCCACCTCCCCATCTTGCTTTCGTCTTTATTCTTAATGATCACATTTATTCCACTTATAGGAGTAATCAAAGAGGTAAAACCCTCTGCCTGTGGGGGAGAACAGCACAGATAAGAAGCCCAGAAATAGGAACTGTTTTCTGATGAGAAAATGTCAAATTTTATAGGAGATTAGCTTTGGGTATTGGAGGGAGGGTTATCATTATGGCCTGAAGCAACTATACGTATCTCTAGAGCTCTGATGGCCAAGAAAGGTGGAATAAATGTTTGGGAAGTGTTTTAATATTTTGATCTCTGAAAAAGGCTAGAGCATGAAATAAGTAAACGAAAAGACTTTAACGCTTTTTGACTCTTGGAGCAAAAAAAAAAAAAAAAAAACCCACAAAAATTTAATCTTTATAATTTCATGGTATTGAAATTTTACTAGAATTAAATTGTTTTAAATCACACAATTGCTCCAGCTCCAGCTGTGTGCACTGGTGTGAATCAAATACTGTCTGTCATTTAGATTACACTTCTCCCCTCCATAGCCCCCCAGCAAGGGTCCCAATGACTACAATTAAAACCACTGCACTACATGGTTTCGCAAGGGAATTCTAACAGACCTTTAAAGAGAAGATAATCCCAGGGCTGTTTAAACATGCTATAGAAAAAGAAGGAAGTTTTCCAAAATCTTTTAGAAATATGAGCACAAGACTGATATCAATCCAGTGAAGACTTCATTAAATATAAAAACATAGGTGCAGGTCATTAATTACTATGAATGCAAAAAGTTCAATTACAATATTAATAAAAAGAATATAGCATATTAAAATTAATATATCATATGGAGTTTGTTCCAGGAGTTCAAGGGTGGTTCAACATATGGACCTCTACTACCAAAACCCAGAACTTCCTCTTCTGGTAGTAGTGGACTAGGTGATTTAGAAGAATACTTTCCACAAAGAAAAATCTTTAAGTTAGTCAAAGTATAACAAAAATATTTTAATAAGAGTTAATAAGATAGGGATCAATTACCGAATGAGGTCTGGGAGAGGTTGGGAAAGCAGGTTGGTGAGCAGAGCACTTGGGGTCACTTTTTCCAGAAAATGTGCTGAGAGTCTAAGATGTACTTTGTGCAGTCCCATAGGGATGGGGGACAAAAGATGGAATCCACCTAGGGTAGGGACTATGGTTCCATCCCATAGTATTTAATTCAGATAGAATCTAGAAGCAGTGGGGGAATAGATTGATTTCTCAATATGTAGTATTGGAACAACTGGGTAGCCACTTGAAAAACAAAGTTGGATTCAGACTTCACACTGCATATGAGGATAAATTCCAATTGAATCAAAGTTTGAAATGGAAGAAAAATGAAATCATGAAAATAATAGAAGAAAATATGAGAGGATTCTCTTATAACTCCAAAGGGAGCAAGGCCTTTCTCATTATATCACAAAATCCAAAAGCCACTAAAAAGAAATTGATAAATTTGGCTACATAAAAAAATTTTTCAACGTAAAATATAAACAAAGTCAAATGATAAACTGAGGAAAATATGTTCAACTCAAATCACAGGCAAAGAGTTAATTTCCATAATATTTAAAGAGGAAAAGATTACTAGCCCAAGAGAAAAGTGGGCAAAAGATATAAACAGATGGTCCACAAAAAAGAAAAGAGAAATGGCTCTTATTACAAAAAGATGCTCAACCCTAGTCATATGAGAAATGCAAATTAAAACCACATTGAGGTATCATTTTTCACCCATTATACTGGTAAAAATCCAAAAATTTGATATCAGACTGCATGGGTCAGAAAACAAGCATTCTCACACATTACCAGTAAGAAGGTAAATTGACACCCCCTATCAAAGGCAATTTGTCAGTATTTATCAAAATTACAAATGTTTATACCCTCTAATCTAGCAGTCCCAGAATTTTTTCCTGCAGATATCCTTACACATGTGCAAAATGATATTCATAATTATGTAATGGCAAAAGAATGGGAACAGCTAAATGTTCAACAATAAAGGATTGGTTAAATAAATTATGGTCCCTCCATATGTTGGAATATTATACAGCTGTAAAAAGAGAGTAAGGAAACTCCTTATGTATTTTATGGAAAGTTCAGCAAGATACATTCTAACAAAAAAAGGCAAAGTCCGGAGCAGTGTGCTACCATTTGGGTAAAAAAAGAAAGAGAGAAAAATAACGTATACCCGTAGTAGTTGGTATACACATAATTTTTCTAGAAGGATAAACAAAAAACTAAAATCAAGAGTCACCTATTGAGGGACATGGGCACTGAGTGGATGGGAAAAGGGTAGGAGGAAGACTTTTTTTTTTTTTTAATAAATTTATTTATTTTATTTATTTATTTTTGGCTGCACTGGGTCTTCACTGCTGCTTGCGGGCTTTCTCTAGTTGCAGCAAGCAGGGGCCACTCTTCACTGTGGTGCGCGGGCCTCTCATTGCGGTGGCCTCTCTCGTTGCGGAGCACAGGCTCCAGGCACGCGGGTCTCCGTAGTTGTGGCACGTGGGCTCAGTAGTTGTGGCTCGCAGGCTCCAGAGCGCAGGCTCAGCAGCTGTGGCGCACGGGCCCAGCTGCTCCGCGGCATGTGGGATCTTCCCAGACCAGGGCTTGAACCCACGTCCCCTGCATTGGCAGGTGGGCTCTCAATCACCGCGCCACCAGGGAAGCCCGGAGGGAGACTTTTTACTCCCTGTGTTTTGTTTTATTTGATGTTTGAACAATGTGGATGCCTTATTTATTTACACCTCTGAGGTGTAACCTTCAGTGTCATGGCCAACCTCCTAACCCACTATTAAAGTAGCAGGTGGACTCTATTTCCCAGCAACCAGAAGAGATTGCCCTGAGATGAACTCTCTTCTGACCAAAGGCACTGATTTCTAATCACCAGCTGGGCTTGGAATGCAGCTGACGTGGTTTATGAGATAGAATGGAGCTAACAGGCCCCTACTTCGATTTTACCTCTAACTTAGACTTAAGAAACAATTTTTTAATCGTGGTAAAATATACATAATATAGAATTAACCATTTTAACCATTTTTTATTGAAGTATAGTTGATTTACAATGTTGTGTTAATTACTGCTGTACAGCAAAGTGATTCAGTTATACATATATATACATTCTTTTTTTAAATATTCTTTTCCATTATGGTTTATCATAGGATATTGAATATAATTCTCTGTGCTATACAGTAGGACCTTGTTGTTTATCCATTCTATATATAAAAGCTTACATCTGCTAATCCCAACCTCCCACACCAGCCCTCCCTTAACCCCTCCCCCTTGGCAACCACCAGACTGTTCTCTATGTGAGTCTGTTCCTATTTCATAGATAGGTTCATTTGTGTCATATTTTATTTTCTTTTATTAAAAATTTTTTTTTAATTTATTTAATTTATTTATTTTTGGCTGCATTGGGTCTCCATTGCTGCGCATGGGCTTTCTCTAGTTGTGGCGAGCGGGGGCTACTCTTCGTTGTGGTGCGTGGGCTCCTCTTGTTGCGGAGCACAGGCTCTAGGCGTGTGGGCTTCAGTAGTTGTGGCACATGGGCACAGTAGTTGTGGCACACGGGCTTAATTGCTCCATGGCATGTGGGATCTTCCCAGACCAGGGATTGAACCCATGTCCCCTGCATTGGCAGGCAGATTCTTAACCATTGCGCCACCAGGGAAGTCCCCTGTGTCATATTTTAGATTCCACATATAAGTGATATCATATGGTATTTGTCTTTCTCTTTCTGACTTACTTCACTTAGTATAATAATCTCTAGTTGCAACCATGTTGCTGCAAATGGCATTATTTCATTCTTTTTTATGGCTGAGTAGTATTCCATTTTATGTAGGTACCACACCTTCTTTCCATTCATCTGTCAATGGACATTTAGGTTGTTTCCATGTCTTGGCTATTGTGAATAGTGCTGCTATGAACATAGGGGTGCATGTATCTTTTTGAATTATAGTTTTGTCTGCATTTTAACCATTTTTAAGTGTACAATTCAGTGGCATTAAATACATTCACAGTGTTGTGCAGCCATCTCCACCATCCATCTCCAGAAAATTTTCATCATCCCAGATAGAAAGTCTGTACCCATTAAACAACAATTCCCCATCCCTCCTTCTCCCCAGCCCTTGGTAACTGCTGTTCTACTTTTTGTCTCTATGAATTTGCCTATTCTAGATACCTCATATAAGTGGAATCATACAATATTTGTCCTTTTGTGCCTGGCTTATTTCATTTAGCATAATATATTTTTTTATAAATTTAGTTATTCATTTATTTTAATTTTTGGCTGCATTGGGTCTTCGCTGCTGCACGTGGGTTTTCTCTAGTTGTGGAGAGTGGGGGCTACTCTTTGTTGCGGTACACGGGCTTCTCTTTGTGGTGGCTTCTCTTGTTGCCGAGCACGGGCTCTAGGTGCGTGGGCTTCAGTAGTTGTGGTTCGCGGGCTTCAGTAGTTGTGGCTCGTGGGCTCTAGAGCGCAGGCTCAGTAGTTGTGGTGCATGGGCTTAGTTGCTCCGTGGCACGTGGGATCTTCCCGGACCAGGGCTTGAACCCGTGTCCCCTGAATTGGCAGGTGGATTCTTAACAACTGCGCCACCAGGGAAGCCCCATTTAGCATAATATTTTGAAGGTTCATCCATGTTGTAGCATGCACCAGAATTTCATTCTTTTTTTATGACTAATATTCCATTGTATAGATATACCACATTTTAGTTCTTTATTCATCAGTTGATGGATATTTGGTTTCTTTCCACTTTGCGGCTATTGTGGATAATGCTGCTATGAACGTTGGTGTCCAAGTATCTGTTTGAGTCCTCGCTTTCAGTTCTTTGGGGAACATATACCTGGGAGTGAAATTGCCCTTATTTTGGCTTTTAACCAAATGAGCTAACCAGAGCAACACTCCTCAAAGATTGTGAAGACTCTTGACTGCAAGGAAAATCAGGAAGAAAGTTAAAATACAAACAATTAAACAACGTAAAACAGCCAAGCACTGTCTACATATAAATGCATCACAACCAAAATGAACGTGAGGCAACTGAATGCCACGGGCTTTGATGTCATCGACTTTTTCCCCACAAATGATCCACAGCTGTGTTGGTATCTCAGGTTTGTCTTCATCTCAGGGCCAGAAGGATTTCAAAGGATGCCTGGCACTCCCCCGATAGGAAGCACAGATGGGTCTGCAGCTTCTACCTACTCACAGGTAAATTGGAACCTGAGCTGTGCCTCATGGGATTTTTGGCACTCAGCAAAGCTGCCCTGTGGTGACACTAATGTATCGTTTGCTGATGAGAACTCTGAAAAAGGCTGCTGGCAAGCTTAATAATTTGCTGATGGCGTTCTGACCTCCTCTGAGAGGGCTTCTGGGCAGGGGCATCCTAAACAGCATTAAACCTGAGCCAAGGTATCACCGAATTTGTGAAATAAGCACCCTGCCCTTCTCACTTCTCTGGCATCAGTTTTTACTCATCCTGAACAGTGGGTGAGTGGCTATTAGCAAGGCTGCTTCCTCTATGTAAAACTTCTCAAAACCCTCCTACAGTGGGTCACTTGTGAAGTCCCACAGTTGGCCACGGAGAAGCGCCTGTTAGGTACGTAGCCGCCCCACATTCACCCTGTGTGCAGTTCGCACTGTGGCTTGCTGCCAGGCAGATGGCAGAAGAGGCTCACCCTTAACTCCAAGAAGATAAGGGAGGGATCATGTATGCAAAAGCAGCTTCCTCTGCCTTGAGGAGGTGAAAGAATGACACAATGAACTCTTGGAATCGGGAGAGCTCTTTTTTGAGGACCCTTAGTTCGACACAGAGCAGATATTTTTGTTTGCCAACCCCTCTTCTGTCCACATCACCCTAATTTCTCATGGGGGAATTAACCCTTCCCTGGTTCGCAGCCATGTGGTACTTTTTGTTTTTTGGTTTTTTATAGCCGTGCCACGTGGCTTGTGGGAGATCCCTGAGCAGGAATCAAACCCATGCCCCCTGCAGTGGAAGCACGGAGTCCTAATCACTGGACCACCAGGGAATTCCCTCAGCCACGTGGTTTAGATATAACTAACCCCACCCCACAGTTCCAGGGATAGATCCTGATTAGCTTAAGACAGAGTGTCCCAGCCCTTGGATGCAGTGATTAGTGTAAAATGAGTAGTTAACCCAAGCCAGTAAGATGCAAGGAAATGTGTGCTGGTGTTTTTGGGAAGGAGAAGCCTCCTTTTGGGGCAGAAGTATGCAAATAAGGAAGGATGTAGTCTCAGGAGTGCCTGGTAGCCATTTTGCCACCATGAGGGAGAGCATGCCTGAGATTAAAACTGAGGACGTTGAGAAACCAACAGAGAGAAATTGGGCACACTGTTTGAACCTATATCAAGCCCCACCTGAAGTTAACCCTGTCTCTGAACCATTCAGTTATGTGAGCCAATAAATGACCTTTATTTTTTTTAAGCCAATTTGAGTTGGAGTTTCTATTATTTGCAGCATAAAGTTGTCCAGCTAATTCAAGCCTTCATAATCAATGCTACAAGAAATATAGATCTTCCAGTGAGAGAAAATTGTTAGCTGTTTCCGTGATGTGTTACTGGAAGTTCAGCAGAGGATAAGGGCAGGAGGATGGAAAGCATGTGAAGAGGAAGTTTGGTGTCTGGCCCAAGGAAGTGAGAGTCCCTGCTGAAGACTACTTATTCAGGAGGGGAGTTGCTATGCCCCAGGTGATGGCATGAGAACCATTCTTGTATAAATTGAAGAAAGAAGACAAGTTGGTCTTGGTCTGATCTCCCCCTACTATTCTCATTTCCTCTATAAAATGAGGATGTTGGATTTGGTGAGCTCCAGCATTCTTAAAGAGCACAGGCTTCTGAACCTCACATACCTGAGATCGGATCCTAACATCAGCTGAGCAACCTCAGTCAAGTTACTTAACCTCTCTGAGCCTCAGTTTCCTCAGCTACAAAATATGGATATTGATTATACCTTCCACACAGTGATTTTTGTGACGACCAAATGAGATACCACGTATGAAGTTGCTAGCACAGTGCCTGGCATGTGGTAAATATCCTATAAATATCAGCTCTCCCTCCCCCATCCCACTGCCATCTCTGTAAGTATAGAACAAAGGGTGGGCAACCTCTTGCTGATGGGGCCAAGTCTGGCTCCTGCTTTTGTAAATAAAGCTTTATTGGAACACAGCTGTGCTCATTCATTTACACATTGTCTATGGCTGCTTTCTAGCTCTAAGCAGAGTGTTGAGTAGCCAGGACAGAGCCTGTATGGCCCACAACACCTAAAATGTTTACTGTCTGGCTCTTTACAGAATAAGCTTCCTGATGTAGAACATAAGGCCTGATCTAGTTTAAGGAACCTGAGTCATTTTGCCAGCAGGGAGGGGAAATATTGGGAAGGTATAAAGAAACTTCTTGATGTCTCTTGAATCTTTCATGCTGACTCTGGCGGCCAGTCTCAAAGGAGAATAACCCACGGCAGGAAAAAATCCCGGGGAAATAGTCAAACATGGTTCAGGATTCAAACCTTCCCCAGCACTTGAGGAAAGGGGCCGAAAGGAAGGTTGTCTCTCTAGATATCACACACACACACACACACACACACACACACACACACACACACAGCTACAAGGACGTGACCAGACTTTTTTTTTTTTTTAAGTACTTACACAAAAATAGTAAATGTTGCAATAGGTCTTGGATGCTGTTCTGGTGAGAAGAAACAACTTCCTTTGGGGCAGCATTTTCTGTGGGTGTGGCATCTGGAAGAGATTATCTATGTCAGGGTCATGAGCATTGGCTGATCACAGGATGCTTGGGTGGCCCCAGCACTGACTGTTTGGAGCTGAGCTTAGTGCCCCAAACAGGTTACCTGACACACCGTCCAGAGCAATGTATGGTTTCCTCTGTACCTGTAACTGTATGAGAAAATGGCCCGCCCCACAGATCTATCTGTTGCTCTTCTAGGTGGTATGACCCACGGTAATTCACCATGACTTTCCCTGCAGATTGGGTGCAATTTACACCCCTCTGAGCTGCACAGCCATCTCCATAGAAGATACCATCACTGGTAACTCAGCTTCTTCCTTAAACAGATAACATGAGGCACACATGCCACTGAACAATGTGTTGTGTTTTTTTCCCTTTTTAAATTGAAATATAGCTGACATACAACATTATGTTAGTTTCAGGTGGTGGTGTTTTTCTCAGCAAGACACACCTTATTGGGTGAGGCCAGGGGCGCCCTGGCCCTGCTTGAGTAATAAAATACCTCAAGGCACTTTTTTTTGTTTGTTTTGGGTGGTTTTTGTTTGTTTGGTTGGTTTTTTTTAGCCTTTGCTCTGTGAGAGAAGCCCACCTCTGTGTATTCCTGTGTACTCGGGGCTGGAGACCATTCCCCGACCCCATCACCCCCACCTCCTGGAGAAGTAGTTCTGATTAACTTGCTCTGTCTTTCTTCCTTTCTCCCTCTCTCTCTTAGAAACACATAAACTGTGTGCTTACCTCATGGCAAGTCTCACCGTCTTGCGATGATCACACAGCCTGCATTGCCCTGACCCCAGCCCCTCCAGGATCTGGACGGGGCTGCTTTAATGCTTCAGCTGCCCTTTGGCGCTTCCTGTGCTCAGGAGCTGGTTAGCCGCTTAGGTGTTAGTTCTGCCAGTGACACCAGAGAGAGGCTTGCTGGTGTGGACTGGAGCCACCCAGCACCAGTCCTGAGCCAGGAACTCTGAAGGGAGAAAATGTTTCTAAACTAGGAACTCTCAGTGCATGGAGATGGAAGGGGTTCCAAACCTTGCCTTCAAACCTGGAAGGGATTTCAAATCATTTCCTCCAACTTCCCCATTTTATGGATGGGGAACCTGAGGGCTTGAAGGGTGATGTGGTTTCCCGAAGACACCCAGCTGGCCCTTGGCAGCACTGCAAATCAAGTCCCAGGTCCTCTTTTTCACATCAAACGGTAAACACATTATTGCTGTTGTACGGCTGCATCCAGCACCAAGTGAAGGCAGGCATTTGGTCTGGCTTTTCTCAGAACGTGGTCTTTCTCATGAAAGATAGGTGGGCACGGGGCAACGACCGACGTCTCTCCTCCCGTTTTCATCACAAAATGCCAAAGCCTGTAGGGTAGTGATTCCCAGAGCGTGGTGCTCATACCACAGGTGGATTGTACATGAGATGATTTCAGGTGGTACCCACTTATTAAATGTTAAGGGTAATGTATTTATGTTAATGTGCACTAGGGAAGTATATAAGTGGACACCAAATGTATTCATGTTTATTATGCTTGTGTATGACTACTTAGGAGGGGGGTGGTGCTCATTAACTAAAAATATATTCAGTCAATAATAGCATGGGTGATTTGTTATTTGGGAAAAGGCATACTCAGCAGACTGAAGTTCAGGAAATGCGGTGTGGAGAATACCAACAATTTGGGGGAAGAGACTTAAACCACTGACTTGCCAGTGATGAAGAAACACCCCGTCAGCCTCATGAATCACCAGGGAAATGCAGAATGAAAGTAGAATGAGATACAATTTTTCACCTTTCAGTTTGGTCAGGATTATATAGTTTGTTCTCACTTCAGTGGCACATATACTAGATTTAGAATGACACAGAGAGCATTGGCAGGGTCCCTGGGCACAGATGACATGCAAAGTGATGACCGATCCCGTGAGGCTGTTATGTGAGAAATCGAATTAGTATTATTGAGAACAAGGGCTCTTTTCTGAGGAGGAAGAAGGAGAAAGTGAGATCTTTGAGAGTAAGTGAAAATTCTGTCATCCTGAATATTAATGGCAAAATTCACTATACACTCATGACATGGTTTAAATATATATATTTCTTAGCTTTTTCCCCTGGAAAGACCTATAAACAATGACCAATCCAATAGCAATAAACGCCTCTAATACCTTGACTGAGGTCTCCAAATGCCATTTCCCACTAAAAAGAACCAGAGCTCTTTGGAGAAACAGCTGATTTTATGTCTAGGACAGGAAATATATAAGATAAGCCTGAAATATCTTGTCAAACAAGAAAGCAACAAAACTATCAAAGACTACTAGAGTGATGTCAAAAGGCCTCAGAAGTTACCTTGAAGAAGCTCCCGCTGGCCAAAGATGGGACAATTTGAATGTCAAGAAGGATAATAACTATAATAGAACAAAATGCATAAATACACTTAAATCCCTGAATTTATCATTATACTAAAAACAAGTTAAAACAAAAGAAAACCTCACTGGTTACTTTTCAAGGATACTAGTGAACCAATTCATTTTTAAAAATTGGAAATAAAGGTAAAGAGTCAAGTAATCATCCTGTGTTTCATATATGAACTATACCTCTGGGTAAACAAATAGTTGATGAGGGGAAGTTTCCTTTTTGTTTTTTGGGGTTTTTTGCTCTTTTTAAAAACTTTTTTTATTTATTTAATTTTGGCTGCGTTGGGTCTTTGTTGCTGCACACGGGCTTTTCTAGTTGTGGCGAGCGGGGGTTACTCTTAGTTGCAGAGCACGGGCTCTAGGCACACAGGCTTCAGTAGTTGTGGCATGCGGGCTTCAGTAGTTGTGGCTCACGGGCTCTAGAGTGCAGGCTCAGTAGTTGTGGCGCACGGGCTTAGTTGCTCTGTGGCATGTGGGATCTTCCAAGACCAGAGCTCGAACCCCTGTCCCCTGCATTGGCAGGCAGATTCTTAACAACTGCGCCACCAGGGAAGCCCGGAAGTTTCTCTTTATAGGCATTTTCCTGCTGCTACATGGAGAAGGAATGATGGCATAACACCATTTGCACTCATCATGAATGGCTGCTAACATCACAAGAAAAGACATGATGACATGATTGCCATCTGAGGGAAGAACACAACTCCACCTGCAAAGCAGTCCTACCCTCTCCCCCATATTAAATCTGATCAAGGCTCTAGATCTAACTACCAATTCACAGGAGGGACATATTAAAGGATTCCATGAGCAAAATACAGACTGTGGGAAACTCTACAGGATAAACTATCTAATGTCTTTAACAAATAAGTTACAAGACAGATGAAGGCAGGGGTTGAGGGGACATGGAAGGAGAACCTATAAGTTAAAAGAGACTTATAGACTGTAATCTATGGGATGTTTTGAATCCTGATTGAAACAAACTACCAATAAAATTATGAGACAATAGGGAAATTGAAGACTGATATTTGATGATATTAAGGAACTATTTTTTTATTTTATTGAAGTATAGTTGATTTACAATGTTGTGTTAATTTCTGCTGTATAGCAAAGTGATTCAGTTATACATGTATATATATTTTTTTGCATATTCTTTTCCATTCTGGTTTATCACAGGATATTGAATGTATTCCCTGTGCTATACAGTAGGACCTTGTTGTTTATCCATCCTATATATAATAGTCTGAATCTGCCAATCCCAAACTCCCAGTCCATCCCTTCCCCACCCCCTCTCCCCCTTGGCAACTACAAGTCTGTGCTCTATGTCTGTGAGTCTGGTTCTGTTTCATAGATAGGTTCATTTGTGTCATATTTTAGATTCCACATATAAGTGATATCATATGGTATTTGTCTTTCTCTTCCTGACTTACTTCACTTTGTATGATAATCTCTAGGTCCATCCATGTTGCTGCAGTTGGCATTATTTCATTCGTTTTTATGGCTAAGTAGTATTGCATTGTATGTATGTACCACATCTTCTTTATCCATTCATCTGTCGATGGGCATTTAGGTTGTTAAGGAACTATTGTTAATTTATTGAGTTGTCATCAGGGGATTGTGGTTATGTTTTTTAAAAATTCCTGTATTAGAAATACATACTGAATTATTTACAGATGAAATGTTTTGTGTCTGGGATTTCCTTCAAAATACTCCAGTGACAGTAGGGAAGATGGTGGAGTTTAGATGAAACAAGATTGGCCATGAGTTCAAGCTGGGTGATGGGCACATGAGAAATCTTTATAATCATCCCCTTTCTTTTGTACCATATATGGAATTTTCCACAACAATATTTTTTAGAAGTTGAAGGGGCTTCCCTGGTGGCGCAGTGGTTAAGAATCCACCTGCCAGAGGGAGGGGCAAGATGGCGGAAGAGTAAGACGCGGAGATCACCTTCCTCCCCACAGATACATGAGAAATACATCTACACGTGGAACTGCTCCTACAGAACACCCACTGAACGCTGGCAGAAGACGTCAGACCTCCCAAAAGCCGTGTGGATGAAAGGCTCTTGGTGCTCCAGCCAGGCATCAGGGCTGTGCCTCTGAGGTGGGAGAGCCAACTTCAGGACACTGGTCCACAAGAGACCTCCCAGCTCCACGTAATACCAAACGGCGAAAATCTCTCACAGATCTCCATCTCAACATCAAGACCCAGCTTCACTCAACGACCAGCAAGCTACAGTGCTGGACACCCTATGCCAAACAACTAGCAAGAGAGGAACACAGCCCCATCCATTAACAGAGAGGCTGCCTAAAATCATAATAAGGCCACAGACACCCAAAACACACCACCAGACGTGGACGAACCCACCAGAAAGACAACATCCAGCCTCATCCACCAGAACACAGGCACTAGTTCCCTCCACCAGGAAACCTACACAACCCACTGAACCAACCTTAGCCACTGGGGACAGATACCAAAAACAACGGGAACTACGAACCTGCAGCCTGTGAAAAGGAGACCCCAAACACAGTAAGATAAGCAAAATGAGAAGACAGAAAAACACACAGCAGATGAAGGAGCAGGGTCAAAACACACCAGACCTAACAAATGAAGAGGAAATAGGTAGTCTACCTGAAAAAGAATTCAGAATAATGATAGTAAGGATGATCCAAAGTCTTGGAAATAGAATAGACAAAATGCAAGAAACATTTAACAAGGACGTAGAAGAACTAAAGAGGAACCAAGAAACGATGACAAGCACAATAAATGAAATTAAAAATACTCTAGATGGGATCAATAGCAGAATAACTGAGGCAGAAGAACGGATAAGTGACCTGGAAGATAAAATGGTGGAATTAACTACTGCAGACCAGAATAAAGAAAAAAGAATGAAAAGAACTGAGGACAGTCTCAGAGACCTCTGGGACAACATTAAACGCACCAACATTCGAATTATAGGGGTCCCAGAAGAAGAAGAGAAAAAGAAAGGGACTGAGAAAATATTTGAAGAGATTATAGTTGAAAACTTCCCTAATATGGGAAAGGAAATAGTTAATCAAGTCCTGGAAGCACAGAGAGTCCCATACAGGATAAATCCAAGGAGAAACACACCAAGACACATATTAATCAAACTATCAAAAATTAAATATAAAGAAAACATATTAAAAGCAGCAAGGGAAAAACAACAGATAACACACAAGGGCATCCCCATAAGGTTAACAGCTGATCTTTCAGCAGAAACGCTGCAAGCCAGAAGGGAGTGGCAGGATATACTTAAAGTGATGAAGGAGAAAAACCTACAACCAAGATTACTCTACCCAGCAAGGATCTCATTCAGATTTGATGGAGAAATTAAAACCTTTACAGACAAGCAAAAGCTGAGAGAGTTCAGCACCACCAAACCAGCTTTACAACAAATGCTAAAGGAACTTCTCTAGGCAAGAAACACAAGAGAAGGAAAACACCTACAATAACAAACCCAAAACATTTAAGAAAATGGGAATAGGAACATACATATCGATAATTACCTTAAATGTAAATGGATTAAATGCTCCCACCAAAAGACACAGACTGGCTGAATGGATACAAAAACAAGACCCATATATATGCTGTCTACAAGAGACCCACTTCAGACCTAGAGACACATACAGACTGAAAGTGAGGGGATGGAAAAAGATATTCCATGCAAATGGAAATCAAAAGAAAGCTGGAGTAGCAATTCTCATATCAGACAAAATAGACTTTAAAATAAAGACAATTACAAGAGACAAAGACGGACACTATATAATGATCAAGGGATCGATCCAAGAGGAAGGTATAACAATTGTAAATATTTATGCACCCAACATAGGAGCACCTCAATACATAAGGCAAATACTAACAGCCATAAAAGGGGAAATCGACAGTAACACAATCATAGTAGGGGACTTTAACACCCCACTTTCACCAATGGACAGATCATCCAAAATGAAAATAAATAAGGAAACACAAGCTTTAAATGATACATTAAACAAGATGGACTTAATTGATATTTATAGGACATTCCACCCAAAAACAACAGAATACACATTTTTCTCAAGTGCTCATGGAACATTCTCCAGGATAGATCATATCTTGGGTCACAAATCAAGCCTTGGTAAATTTAAAAAAATTGAAATCGTATCAAGTATCTTTTCCGACCACAACGCTATGAGACTAGATATCAATTACAGGAAAAGATCTGTAAAAAATACAAACACATGGAGGCTACACAATACACTACTTAATAACGAAGTGATCACTGAAGAAATCAAAGGGGAAATCAAAAAATACCTAGAAACAAATGACAATGGAGACACGACGATCCAAAACCTATGGGATGCAGCAAAAGCAGTTCTAAGAGGGAAGTTTATAGCAATACAAGCCTACATCAAGAAACAGGAAACATCTCGAATAAACAACCTAACCTTGCACCTAAAGCAATTAGAGAAAGAAGAACAAAAAAACCCCAAAGCTAGCAGAAGGAAAGAAATCATAAAGATCAGATCAGAAATAAATGAAAAAGAAATGAAGGAAACAATAGCAAAAATCAATGAAACTAAAAGCTGGTTCTTTGAGAAGATAAACAAAATTGATAAACCATTAGCCAGACTCATCAAGAGAAAAAAGGAGAAGACTCAAATTAATAGAATTAGAAATGAAAAAGGAGAAGTAACCACTGACACTGCAGAAATACAAACGATCATAAGAGATTACTACAAGCAACTCTATGCTAATAAAATGGACAACCTGGAAGAAATGGACAGATTCTTAGAAATGCACAACCTGCCGAGACTGAACCAGGAAGAAATAGAAAATATGAACAGACCAATCACAAGCACTGAAATTGAAACTGTGATTAAAAATCTTCCAACACACAAAAGCCCAGGACCAGATGGCTTCACAGGCGAATTCTATCAAACATTTAGAGAAGAGCTAACACCTATCCTTCTCAAACTCTTCCAAAATATTGCAGAGGGAGGAACACTCCCCAACTCATTCTACGAGGCCACCATCACCCTGATACCAAAACCAGGCAAAGATGTCACAAAGAAAGAAAACTACAGGCCAATATCACTGATGAACATAGATGCAAAAATCCTCAACAAAATACTAGCAAACAGAATCCAACAGCACATTAAAAGGATCATACACCATGATCAAGTGGGGTTTATTCCAGGAATGCAAGGATTCTTCAATATACGCAAATCAATCAACGTGATACATCATATTAACAAATTGAAGGAGAAAAACCATATGATCATCTCAATAGATGCAGAGAAAGCTTTCGACAAAATTCAACACCCATTTATGATAAAAGTCCTGCAGAAAGTAGGCATAGAGGGAACTTTCCTCAACATAATAAAGGCCGTATATGACAAACCCACAGCCAACATTGTCCTCAATGGTGAAAAACTGAAACCATTTCCACTAAGATCAGGAACAAGACAAGGTTGCCCACTCTCACCACTATTATTCAACATAGTTTTGGAAGTGTTAGCCACAGCAATCAGAGACGAAAAAGAAATAAAAGGAATCCAAATCGGAAAAGAAGAAGTAAAGCTGTCACTGTTTGCAGATGACATGATACTATACATAGAGAATCCAAAAGATGCTACCAGAAAACTACTAGAGCTAATCAATGAATTTGGTAAAGTAGCAGGATACAAAATTAATGCACAGAAATCTCTTGCATTCCTGTATACTAATGATGAAAAATCTGAAAGTGAAATTAAGAAAACACTCCCGTTTACCATTGCAACAAAAAGAATAAAATACCTAGGAATAAACCTACCTAAGGAGACAAAAGACCTGTATGCAGAAAATTATAGGACACTGATGAAAGAAATTAAATATGATACAAATAGATGGAGAGATATACCATGTTCTTGGATTGGAAGAATAAACATTGTGAAAATGACTCTGCTACCCAAAGCAATCTACAGATTCAATGCAATCCCTATCAAACTACCACTGGCATTTTTCACAGAACTAGAACAAAAAATTTCACAATTTGTATGGAAACACAAAAGACCCCGAATAGCCAAAGCAATCTTGAGAACGAAAAATGGAGCTGGAGGAATCAGGCTCCCTGACTTCAGACTATATTACAAAGCTACAGTAATCAAGACAGTTTGGTACTGGCACAAAAACAGAAATATAGATCAATGGAACAGGATAGAAAGCCCAGAGATAAGCCCACGCACATATGGTCACCTTATCTTTGATAAAGGAGGCAAGCATATACAGTGGAGAAAAGACAGCCTCTTCAATAAGTGGTGCTGGGAAAATTGGACAGGTACATGTAAAAGTATGAAATTAGAACACTCCCTGACACCATACACAAAAATAAACTCAAAATGGATTAAAGACCTAAGTGTAAGGCCAGACACTATCAAACTCTTAGAGGAAAACATAGGCAGAACACTGTATGACATAAGTCACAGCAAGATCCTTTTTGACCCAGGTCCTAGAGAAATGGAAATAAAAACACAAATAAACAAATGGGACCTAATGAAACTTAAAAGCTTTTGCACAGCAAAGGAAACCATAAACAAGACCAAAAGACAACCCTCAGAATGGGAGAAAATATTTGCAAATGAAGCAACGGACAAAGGATTAATCTCCAAGATTTACAAGCAGCTCATGCAGCTCAATAACAAAAAAACAAACAACCCAATCCAAAAATGGGCAGAAGACCTAAATAGACATTTCTCCAAAGAAGAGATACAGATTGCCAACAGACACATGAAAGAATGCTCAACATCATTAATCATTAGAGAAATGCAAATCAAAACTACAATGAGGTATCATCTCACACCGGTCAGAATGGCCATCATCAAAAAATCTAGAAACAATAAATGCTGGAGAGGGTGTGGAGAAAAGGGAACACTCTTGCACTGTTGGTGGGAATGTAAATTGATACAACCACTATGGAGAACAGTATGGAGGTTCCTTAAAAAACTAAAAATAGAACTACCATATGACCCAGCAATCCCACTACTGGGCATATACCCTGAGAAAACCATAATTCAGAAAGAGTCATGTACCAAAATATTCATTGCAGCTCTGTTTACAATAGCCAGGACATGGAAGCAACCTAGGTGTCCATCATCGGATGAATGGATAAAGAAGATGTGGCACATATATACAATGGAATATTACTCAGCCATAAAAAGAAATGAAATGGAGGTGTTTGTAATGAGGTGGATGGAGTTAGAGTCTGTCATACAGAGTGAAGTAAGTCAGAAAGAGAAAAACAAATACAGTATGCTAACACATATATATGGAATCTAAGGGAAAAAAAAAAAGAGGTCATGAAGAACCTAGTGGCAAGATGGGAATAAAGACACAGACCTACTAGAGAATGGACTTGAGGATATGGGGAGGGGGAGGGGTGAGATGTGACAGGGTGAGAGAGTGTCATGGACATATATACACTACCAAATGTAAAATAGATAACTAGTGGGAAGCAGCCGCATAGCACAGGGAGATCAGCTCGGTGCTTTGTGACCACCTAGAGGGGTGGGATAGGGAGGGTGGGAGGGAGGGAGATGCAAGAGGGAAGAGATATGGCAACATATGTATATGTGTAACTGATTCACTTTGTTGTAAAGCAGAAGCTAGCACACCATTGTAAAGCAATTATACTTCAATAAAGATGTTTAAAAAAAAAAAAAAAAAAAAAAAAAAAAAGAATCCACCTGCCAATGCGGGGGACACGGGTTCAAGCCCTGGTCCGGGAAGATGCCACATGCTGTGGAGCAACTAAGCCTGTGCACCACCACTACTGAGCCTGCGCTCTAGAGCCCGCGAGCCACAACTACTGAGCCCGTGAGCCACAACTACTGAAGGCCGCGCGCCTAGAGCCCATGCTCCGCAACAAGAGAAGCCACTGCAATGAGAAGCGCGCTCACCGCAACTAGAGAAGGCCCGCGCGCAGCAACGAGGACCCAATGCAGCCAAAAATAAATAAATATCGTTATTAAATAAAAAATAAAAGTTGAAACATCCAGGGACTTCCCCAGCGGTCCAGTGGTAAAGACTCTGCGCTTCCACTGCAGGAGGTGCGGGTTCCATCCCTGGTCCAGGAACTAAGATCCCACATGCCCCGCAATGCGGCCAAAAAAAAAAGAAAAAAAGGTTGAAACATCCACTTTTGATAAGGGTCTGGAGAAATGGTCTCTTTCATTCACTACTGTTGTGAGTACAAATTGGTACAGGATTTTTAAGGGCAATTTAACAGTGTCTATCCAAATGTCAAGGGTACATATACTCTGACCCAGGAATTCCACTTCTGGGAATCTAACCTAAAGGAATACTCAACAAGGATGTTTCCTGCAACTTTGTTAGTGTTTGCAAGAAAACTGCATATACTGACAACATCTATCAATAGTGGATATTTCAATAAACCACTGTTAGCAATAGCAGGAGTAGGCGAACGCCTGCAATGTCTGTCAATAGCAGATGTTTAAATAAATTATGGTACATCTATACAGTGGACTGCCATGAAGCTATTAAAAATAATGAGGAAGATCCACACCTGTGGTAAAATAAAAAATAAGCCTTTAGTCTTTGTCCCTAGTTCCTGGCTCAGAGCTCCTAAACCCTTGGAATTTACTGTCTGTTGTAAGTTAATGAGATGACTCATGATAGGGGGCTAGATATCTTCAGGATG
The DNA here is from genome assembly GCF_028564815.1 of Eubalaena glacialis. Lineage (NCBI taxonomy): Eukaryota > Metazoa > Chordata > Mammalia > Artiodactyla > Balaenidae > Eubalaena > Eubalaena glacialis. The sequence continues at coordinate 15,457,242 of NC_083734.1, read as the reverse complement.
GGGACTGGTGGCCAGACAAACCAACCACAAGATTAGAGGCTTAGAACTGCCTCCCCCTCTATGGAGGAGAGGGGACCTGGAGGTTGCGTTCAATCACCAATGGCCAATAATTTAAACAATCATGCCTACATAGTGAAACTTCCATAAAGACCCCTAAACAGCACAATTCAGAGAGCTTCTGAGTTGGCGAACACATCCGTATCCTGGGAGGGTGGTGAACCCCAACCCCTGCTACACTGAGGACCTTCCAGACCTCTCCCTGTGTACCTTTTCACCTGGCTGTTCATTTGTAGCCTTTATAATAAGCTGTAGTAGTACATATAATGTTTTCTTGAGTTCTGTGGGTTGTTCTAGCAAATTATCAAACCTGAGGGTGGGGTATGGGAATCCTCAAATTTGTAGTTCACTGGGCAGAAGTGTGGGTAGCCTGGGCCCCCATTTGTGGCTGGCATCTGAAGTAGGGGCAGTCTTGTGGGACTGAGCCCTTAACCTGTGGGATCTGACTTACTTCAGGAAGTTGGTGTCAGGATTGAATTAAATTGTTAGTGTCAGAGAATTGTAGAATTGATTGGTGTCAGAAAGAAAAAATCACACAACATGTATTGTCATAGAAGGATCTCCAAGACCTATTTGAGATTAATTTTTTTAATAGCAATTTTTGGTTCATTGGGAAGAGTGCAAATTCTCTTATTGTAAAACAAAACATTTACAAAGCCACAGTAATAAAAACTGTGGTGCTGGCATAAAGACAGACACATAGTCCAATGGAACAGAATAGAGGGCCCAGAAATAAACCTTCATATTATGTTCAAATGATCTTTGACAAGAGTTCTAAGACCACACAATGGGGGAAAGAACAGTCTTTTCAACAAATGGTGCTGGGAAAACTGGATATCCATATGCAAAAAAAATGAAGTTGGACTCTTACCTTATACCATATGCAAAAATTAACTCAAAAAAAAAAAACCCACAAAAAAACAAAAACAAAAACCAGACCTAAATGTAAGACATAAAACTACAAAACTCCTAGAAGTAAACATAAAGGGAAATCTTCATGACATGACTTGGCAATGATTTCTTGGGTATGACACCAAAAGCAACAAAAGCAAAAATAGACAGATGGGACTACATCAAACTTAAAAACTTTTGTGCATCAAAAGAAATAGTCAATAGAGTGAAAAGGTAACATGGAATGGGAGAAAATAATTGCAAGTCGTATATCTGATAAGAACCTAATATCCAGAATATATGAAGAACTCCTACAACTCAACAACAACAACAAAAATAACCCAATGAAAAAAATGGACAAAGGACCAGAAGAGACATTTCTCCAGAGTAGATATACAAATGGTCAACAAACATATGAAAAGATTCTCAACATCACTAATCATTAGAGAAATGCAAATCAAAATGTCATTGAGGTATTACCTCACACCCATTAGGATGACCACTATAAAAACAAAACAAAACAAATAACAGTTGTTGGTGAGGATGTGGCAAAACTGAAACATTTCTGCACTGTTGGTGGGAATGTAACATGGTGCAGCCACTATGTAAAGCAGTATAGAGGTTCCTCAGAAAACTAAAAATAGAAGTATTATATGATCCAGCAATTCCACTCCTGGTTATATATTGAAAAGAATTGAAAGCAGGATCTCAAAGAGTATTTGCACACCCATGTTCGTTGAAGCATTGTTCACAATAACCAAGAGGTAAAAGCAGCCCAAATGTCCATTGACAGATGAATGAATAAAGAAAATGTATATACATGCAATGGAATATTATTCAGCCTTAAAAACTAGGAAATCCTGTCACATGCTACAACATGAATAAACCTTGAAAACATTATGCTGAATGAAATAAATCGATCACAAAAGGGCGAATACTGTATGGTTCCACTTATATGAGATATCTAGAGTAGTCAAAATTATGGGAACAGAAAATAGAATGGTGGTTGCAGGGAGTAGGGGAAGGGCAAGTGCAGAGTTGTTGTGCTGTGGATATAGAGTTTCAATTTTGCAAGATGAAAAGTTCTAGAGATCCGTTACACAGCAATGTGAATATAGTTAACTTTATTGAACTGTACACTTAAAAATGGTAAAGAAGGTAATTTTATATTATATGTTTTTATTACAATTTTTAAATATAATAAAATAAGAAAAATTTAACCAAAGAAGTGCAAGACCTGTACATTAAAAACTATAAAACATCATTGAAAGAAATTAATTAAGACCTAAATAAATGGAAGGATATCCCATGGTCATGGATTGGAAGACTTAATATTGGTAGGATGGTAATACTCCCCAAATTGATCTACAGATTCAGTGCAATCCCTGTCAAAATCTCCTCTGATTTTCTTTTGCAGAAATTGACAAGCTGATCCTAAAATTCATACGAATATGCAAAAGGCCCAGAATAGACAAAACAATCTTGAAAAAGAAGAAAAAATTTGGAGGACTCACACTTTGTGATTACAAAACTTACTACAAAGTTACAGTAATCAAAACAGTGTGATAATAACACAAAGATAAATGGTATAGATAAATGAAATAGAATTGTGAGTCCAGAAATAAACCCTATGTTTATGGTCAATTGATTTTCTATTTCTCTTAAAGTATAGTTGACTTATAATATTATATTAGTTTCAGGTGTACAACATAGTGATTCAATATTTTTATAGATTATACTCCATGTAAAGTTGTTATAAAATATTGGTTATATTCCCTGTGCTGTACATTACATCCGTGTAACTTCTTTATTTTATACCTACTAGTTTGTACCTCTTTATCCCCTTAACCTATCTTGCCCCTCCTCTCACCCCTCTCCTTACTGGTAACCACTAGTTTGTTTTCTGTATCTTTGAGTCTGTTTTTGTTTTGTTATATTCTTTTATTTGTTTTATATTTTAGATTCCACATATAAGTGAAATCATACAGTAATTGTCTTTTTCTGTCTGACTTATTTCACTAAGCATAATACCCTCCACATCCATCCATGTTGTCACAGATGGAAATTTTTCATTTTTTATGGCTAAGTAATATCCCATTGTATATATATACCGTATCTTTTTTATCCATCCGTCTGTTGGTGGACACATAGGTTGCTTCCATATCTTGGCTATTGTAAATAATGCTGCTATGAATATTGGGGTGCATGTATCTTTTCGAATTAGAGTCTTCGTTTTCTTTGGATATATATCCAGGAGTGGAATTACAGGATCATATGGTAGTTCTACTTTGATTTTCAATTTTTGAAGATTTTCAACAAGGGTGCCAATATCATTCAATGGGGAAAGAATATTCTCTTCAGCAAATGGTGCTGGAAGAGCTGGATACCCACCTACAAAAAAAGTGAAGTTGGGGCTGTATAAAAAATAATAATAATAAAATAAAATAAAATTCAAAAAAACAGAAACAAAAAGGAAAAAAAAAGTGAAGTTGGGGAGCTTCCGGGTTGGTGAACACATGGAAATTTGGGGAGAGTGGTGTGCTCAGAGAGGGCATGGAAGCTCCTTGCCTTTTTCCTATACCTTGTGTGATGAGAAAACAGCTATTTTGAGTTGCTGCCTGAGCATTTTACAGTATGACAACTTTGCACACACCCAGAGTCTGAACATTTAGATAAAGACCTGAGCTTAGGATTCCCACCCCATGTTCCCACTTTGCTTCTCCTAAGGCACCTTTAAAAAAAAATCACATAGTGTTGAGCCTGTGAGAAGTTAGTGACCTCCGCCCCAATCACCTTATAAGTAATAGATGCCTGCTACTGTGCTCTCTGTCTCCTACTCGCTCCTGAACTGGGATGAAGGATTGCCTTCCCCCAGCTCATTGTGCCCCACCCCACCCTCTTCTAGGATCTGTAAGTAATAAATCTTGTGACTACTTCCTTTGTATGGATGTATTGAAAGTGCACTTTCAATCAAAATGACCCCATGGGTTTCATTTCTCCAAAGTGGAAGCTCGAATGTTGAGGCAGCTACCTGCTGACCCCATGTTGGTGGCTTGGGCCCCCTCATTCAGCAGGTTATAATCTGCATATTCTTAATTCAGTATACCAGCTCCAGCTTCTCAACACACTTACCCTATGCGTCTCTTCCATCTGGCTGTTCTAGTTATAAAGCTGGGGGAAGAGAACAAAATACAACTGCAGACACTGGCTGGGCAGAAATTTCCTTCAAAAGTGAATGTCATATAACTGATCTATGGAATGAAAAAGAATCAGATTTTTTTTGTTAGTGTATAGAAACACAACCGACCCCAGTTAGCCAAAGCAATCTTGAGAAAGAAGAACAAAACTGGAGGCTTTACACTTCCTGATTTCAAACTGTATTAAAAAGCTATAGTAATCAAAACAGTATGGTGCTGGCATAAAAAGAGACACATAGACTAATGAAACAGAATTGAAAGCCCAGAAATAAACCCTTGCATCTACGGTCAACTAATATTTGACAAGGGAGCCAAGAATGCTCAATGGGGAAAGGAAGTCTCTTCAATAAAAGTTGTTGGGAAAACTGGATCATCACATGCAGAAGACTGAAATTGGACCCCTATCTTACACCACTCACAAAAATTAAATGGATTAAATGGATTTAAAACTTAAATATAAGACCTGAAACTATAAAACTATGTTTCCTAGGAGAAAACATAGGGATAAAGCTCCTAGACATTGGTCTTGGTAATAGTTTTTTGGATATGACACCAAAGCACAAGCATCGAAAGCAAATATAAATAAGTAGGACTACATCAAACTAAAAATCAGCTGCACAGAAAAAAAAAATCAACAAAATGAATGGAGAGAAAATATTTGCAAGCCACATACCTGATAAGGGGTTAATATCCAAAAAAGATAAGGAACTCTTACAACTCAATAGGAAAAAACCCCCAAATAATCCAATTAAAGAATGTGCAAAGGACCTGAATAGACATTTTTCCAAAGAAGATATTCAGATGGCCAATAGGTACATGAAAAGGTGCTCAACATCACTAAGCATCAGAGAAATGTAAATCAAAACCACAATAAGATACTACCTCACACCTCTTAGACTGTCTATTATCAAAAAGACAAGATAACGAGTGTTGTAAGATGTAGAGAAAAGGGAACACTTGTGCACTATTTAAGAATGTAAATTTGTATAACCACTATGGAGAACAGTATGGATGCTCCTCAAAATTAAAAATAGAATTGCCATATGATCCAGCAGTCCCACTTTTGGCTATATAACCAAAAGAAATGAAATCACTGTATTGAAGAGCTATCTGCACTCCCATTTTCATTGTTGCATTATTCACAATAGCCAAGATATGGAAACAACATTATGTCCATCTTTGGATGAAATGATAAAGAAGATATAATATACATATATAATTATATATATTATAATATTCCATTATTAATAATAATAATAGAATAATAATTCTGTTATTATTATATATATAATAATATTCCATTGTGCATATATACACAATGGGAAAAAGGACATCCTGCCATGGATAGATCTTCAGGGTATTATGCTAAGTGAAATAAGTCAGCCAGAGAAAGACAAATACTATATGATCTCATTTATATGTGGATTCTAAAAAAGCTGAACTCGTAGAAACAGAGTAGAATGGTGGTTGCCAGGGGCTGGGGAGTGAGAGAAATGGGTAGATGTTGCTCAAAGGGTACAAATTTCTAATTATAAGATGAATAAGTTCTGGGGATCTAATGTACAGCATGGTGACTATAGTTAACAACACTGTATTATATATTTGAAAGTTGCTAAGAGGGTAGTAGATCTTAAATGTTCTCACCATGGGGAAAGAAATGGCAATTATGTGAGGGGATGGAGGTGTTAGCTAACCCTATTGTGGTAATCATTTCACAATATGTATGTGTATCAAATCATCATGTTGAATACCTTAAACTCAAATGTCAATTATATATCAATAAAGCTGGGGAGAAAAAAAGAATAAAGTTGGACCCCTATCTCAAGCCATATATTGAAATGAATCAAAGACCTAAATAGAAGAGCTAAAACTACAAAATTCTTAGAAGAAAACATCAGGGTGAATCTTCATTATTTTGGGTTAGGCAATGGTTTCTTAGATATGACACCAAAAGCACAACCAACCGATGAAAAAATAGATAAACTGCACTCCATCAAAATTTTAAATTTCTGTGCATCAAAGAACACTATAAAGAAAGTGAAAAGACAATCTACAGGATGTGAGAAAATATTTGCAAGTTATGTATCTGATAAGGGTCTAGTATCCAGAATATACTAAAAAAAAAAAAAAAAAAAACTCTTACAACTCAACAATAAAAAGACAACCCCAACTGAAAAATGGGTAAAGGATTTGAATAGATATTTCTCCGAAGAAGATATACAAATGACCAATAGCATATGAAAAGACATTCAATATCATTAATCATTAGGGAAATGTAAATAAACCAAAGCCACAATGAAATATCACTTCATATCCACTAGGATGGCTATGATTTTAAAAAAACAGAAAATAATAAGTATTGATGAACATGTGGAAAATTTTGGAACACTCATACATTGCTGGCTGGAATTAAAATGGGGCAGCCACTTCGGGAAACTGTTTGGCAGTTCCTCAATAAGTTAAACATAAAGTTACCATATGATTCACTCCTAGGTATAGACCAGACAGAAATGAAAACATATGTCTACACTAAAACTTGTACATGAATATTCATAACAGCATTATTTATAATAGGCCAAAAGTGTAAACAACCCAATAGCCATCAATTGATGAATGGATGAACAAAATGTAGTATATTTATACAATGGAATACTATTCAGTTATACAAAGGAATGAAGTACTGAAACATGCTACAACATGGATGAACCTAGAAAACATTATGTTTAATGAAAGAGGTCAGATGCAAAAATTTCTTTTGGGGTGATGAAAGTATTCTGAAAATAAATAATAGCGAAGGTTATAGAAGTGAGAAAATATACAAAAAAACACTGAATTGTACACTTCAGAATGACAAGACTTATGGCATGTGAACTGTATCTCAATAAAACAAAACAAAAATGTAAAAACCCATAATGAATAAGTTTAGTGAGGTCCCAGGATATAAGATCAATGTACAAAAACCAATTGTAATTTTATATACCAGCAATCAACAATTAGAAAATGAAATAAAAAACAACTCCATTTAAAATAGCATCAAGAAAAATAAAATACTTAGAAACTGAGCAAAAGATGTGCAAACCTACACACTGAAACTTGAACTATTGCTAAGGGAAATTAAAGAAGATATTAATGAATGGGGAGATACACTGTGTTCATAGTTTGGAAGACTTAATATGGTTAAGATGGCAGTTCTCTCCAAATTTATCTATACATTCAATGAAATCCCAACCAAAACCCAAACAGACTTTTCTGAAAAATTGACAAGCTGATTTTAAAATGTATATCAAGAGGCAACGGACCTAGAAATAGCCAAAACAATTTTTTAAAAAGAAGGAGTTTGGGAGGACTTACACTATCTGATTTAAAACCTACTATAAAACTACAGTAATCAAGACAGTAAGGTATTGCCATGAAGATAGATATATACATCAATGGAACAGAACAGGGTCTAAAAATAGATCCATACTTATATGGTCAACCGATTTTTTTTTTTTTTTTTACAAAGCTGCCAAAGTAATTTGATAGGGAAAAGAGTCTTTTTACTAAATGGTGCTGCAACAACTGGATATCCACATGGAAAAAAATAACCTCTACCCTTATCCTATGTCATACCCTAAAATTAAAAGTGGCTTAGAAACTGAAGCATAAGATCTAAAACTACTAAACTTCTAGAGGAAAACTCCAAAGATTGGAGAAATCTTTGTGACATTGGGTTAGGTAAAGATTTCTTAAACAGGACACAAAAAGTGCAAACTATTAAAAAATTGATAAAATGTACTTCATCAAAATTAAAATGTTCACTGTTCAAAGGTTACAGATAAGAAAATGAAAAGGCAAGCCACAGACTTGGAGAAAGTTATTTGCAAAACATGACAAAACGTCTGAATAAAGAATATACGAACTATTACCACCCAGTTATAAGAAGACAAACATCCAATAAAAAATTAACAAAAGGTTTGTATAGATTCTTCACAAAGAAGATATACAGATGGCCATAAAGCACATGAAAAGATGCTATACATCACCAGTCATCAGGGAAATACAAATTAAAACCATGATGAGATACCATTATACACCATCTAAAATGGCTAAAATGAAAAGACTGACATCACTAAGTGTTGACAAGGATGTAGAGCAATGCAACTCTCAGACATTGCTGATGGTAATGGAAAATGGTACTGGTATGGCCAATTTGGAAAACGTTACATAGCAGTATCTTGTTTTTTTTTTTTTTGGCTGAGCCGCATGCGGGATCTTAGTTCCCCAAACTGGTGCCGCCTGCATTGGAAGGGCAGAATCTTAACCACTGGACTACCAGGGAAGTCCCTAACAGGATGTTATAAAGTTAAACATATAGTTGTCATCGACCCAATAATCCCATTCCTATGTATTAGTATTTTTTAACAGAAATGAAAACTATGTCCACAAAAAGACAGCCAAATGGCCAGCAACTGGAGAATGGATAAACAAATAGGGGTATATTCATAGTATGGAATACTGCTCAACAATAAAAAGGAGGTAATTTATACCAACTCTCTCAATCTCATCAAACCGTAATTTATTTATCTGCAAGGTGGTGATAATACTTCTGTCACAGCACTATGATGGGGGTTGAACGTGACAAAGTACATTAAAATGCCTATTCACTTCACCCTGGGGGGAGAAGGAGGGAAGGAATGAAATATAAATACACATAACAGATGAAACTCAAAAATAGGACACTGAACTTCAGCACTCAAACACCAAATATACATTCATTCATACAAAAATCTAGAAAAGGCAAAACTATAGTGACAGAAATTATAGAAACCAATTATTGCTTGGTACTGGGAGTCAGGAAAAGGGGTTGACTGCAAAAAAGCAGGAGGGAACTCTTGAGCGTGATGGAGCTATTCTGTATGTTGTTTATTGTGGCGATTACACACATGATGGTTTGCAATTACCAAAACTCATCAAACTGCATACTTAAAACAAATAAATCTATTGTATTATACCTCAATAAAGGTAAAAAAAAAGAAAAGAAAATACCGATGTGAGGTCCCATTCCTGAGATTCTGGGTGAATTGGCATTGAAGCAAGTCCAAGGCTGAATAGTCTTAATTGCTCCCCCAGGTTGTTCTAATTTGTACTCAGGAGAACTCCTGCATTAGCGGAAGCAAGCCTGGTAGAGAGGGTCCCCAAAAAGAGGGGCCTTTTTTCTGTGTTCACACCTTTAGCACTCAAAGATGCAGGCCTCATCCTAGCCCAGTTCTCCCCAGGTTACCCTTCTCCTTCCGGCTGCCCTCTGCTTCCATTCTCCTTCCTAGTCCAAACTCCCAGCCCTCTAATACGAACCTCAGATAACTCTGGAAAAAGCAAGGGAGAAGCAGTTCACACTGAAGTGTGAATGACTGATAGTCACATTTTATATTTCCATAGAGGCTGCTTGTTAATCTAAAGGAATTTTGTAAAAGGCAGAGTTCCTGACAGCATGAGCTCAGAGGTGTCTTCCCACTTTTCCTTTGGGTAAGGGTGGTCCTGATTTAAGATAGCGTGAGGTTATGGTGTAAAGAGTCCACTCACTCATTCATCATTCATTTATTCCCTTAGCAGACATGTACTAGGCACTGACTCTGGCACCGTGTCAGGGGCTGTGGCAGTTGGAGGAATAAGAGGTACCAGCTGGCTGGAGCCAGGATTTCCTCAAGGAGCCATGGAACTAAATACAATGTGGCGTGACTAAGTTAAATCCGTCTGTAGACAAGCATGCCTAACTGGACCTGGGGAAGGGAAGGCTTCAGAGAGAATGTCACAGGTGAGCTGGGCTTGGACAGGTGAAAAGGGATCTCATCCTTTCACATGGGAGGAAGCAACATGGCAAAGGAAGACAAGAGAGATGGGGGAGTAACTGGGGGAACGGTGAAGCGCCTTGTGTGGCTATCAGAGAGGGTGTGGGGAGGCTGGAGGGTGTCTTAGTGGGGGGATCAGAGGGGCAAAGCAGGGACTGACACAAGGACCCGGTACAAGTATTTTAGTCGGGAGATTATCCCAGGAAGCAGGAGTGAGGGAGAGGGAGACAGACAAGAAGGGAAAGCCAATAGAGAGCTCATTATGGATTGATTACCACTGTGAACAATGGGGGCTCATTCCTCTTGGAGACCACTGAGCAACCATGCCTCAGGCCCTCCAAAGACAGGAGCCTGCGGCATTTATTAACCAACTCCCATTTCCACTGGCCATGGGATGCCCCAGAATAACTTCCCCCCATAGAAGCTTTCATCTGGGATGCTTGAGAAAAGCCCTAGGACAGAAAAGTGGAGAGTAGTAGGGTTGGGTGTTTGAGGTGAGACCCCAGCAGCCCTTGGGAACTGTCCACTGCAGCTGCCGCAGAAATCCAAGATGGGCCAAAGGGAGGTGGCACAGAACAGAAAAGGCATCTTCTCTGGGGGTGACTCAGATTGGGGGCCTGAATGGGTGCAGCAAGCAGAAGAAATTCAAGAAATGGGGTTGGACAAGTAGGCTGGGGTCAGAGGATCCATTGTGAAGAGTCTGATATGCCAGGTTACAAAGTTTAAACTTTATTTGCCAGGCTCTGGAGCTTAATAGGTGCTCAACAAATATTTATTGAATGAATAAATGCTAATGACCAGATGCACCTGGGCCAAACCCTTGCAAAGCTACTGAGCTTTAGACTCCAGAAAATTAGCTGTGTGACCTCTAACCTCTTTGATCTTCCATTTCTCTCTCTCTCACTATCTTGACAATAATACCTTCTTTACAGGGTTGTTCGAAATTAGATGAGATCAAAGATGCATGGCCACTAGAAGTGTGGACTCAATAAATGTCAGCCACTCTACCCCTGCCCCCATGATGACCCAAAGCCAAGTAATAAAGCTGAACTATCCACCAGCTAGAGACAATGAAGGTTGCTCCTGGGATCTGTTTACAGATGATGAATGCTGGCATTTCTGGCTATATTGGTCCTCGTGGAAAAAATTAGTGGTATTGGTAACAGCTTTCTTGGACCAAAAGGGAATCATACTGCTGCTTTAATTAAAGGACAGAGTTGAAACTATCCTCCCAGGGAAATTACAAATTCAGAAATTGATGCTTATAGTAACTTACAGGGTTTTTTCCTTTGTGCATTTAAATATACATATGGAAACATCTTCCAATCAATACGCTGTTGACTGGGGTTATCCATGTCTGCTGTGCTGCATTTCTCCCCCATTCTGAAATCTTAACAGAGGCCAAGATCCTTGTGAACTCCGCTTGATGGAATACCCCTGCACTGGCTGGCTGTAGGCATTGGGAGCACCTCAGTCCCTCCCAGGAGACAAAGATGGTGGTGGCCTCTAGGGAGGTAGAGACAGTCTCTTCAAAATACGAAGCAAAGGTGGAAAAGAAAGCAGCTTAAGGGACTAGGTGAAGGACTGAGAAATCACACAAGCTGGGGAATACACAACTAATGTTTTTTAAAACATATCCATTTCTCCATAGCAATTGGGCACAAAGACAAACACAGAGATGAGTCATACCAGTGGCACACCAAATTTAAAAAGAAAAGCAGGAAGGCAGGCAGGCAGGCAGGAAGGAAGGAAGGAAGGAAGGAAGGAAGGAAGGAAAGGAAGAAAAAGAAAAGAGAAAGAAAAAGGAAGAAGGGATATTGGGAAAGTGAGTAAACACAGACTGTCAAGGAAGGAAATTCCAGAGTTGAGAAGTTCTGTGGGAAGCACATCTGCTCCCAGCCCAGAGTGATTCACAACTGGAGCAGCCAAGCAGGAACTGCAAGGTGAGGATTCGGTCATCTGCCTGTTCATTCATTCATTCATTTCATTCAACAATTATCAGCTATCTGTCGGTCACACTCTGCAAGAAGCAGCAAGAATACAAAACTGGAAAAGACACAATCCCTGACCTTGAGAGCAGCTATGAGAAAGGGAAACAAAAGATGTCACTAATAATTGCCATAAAGTGGAACAAGGGCAAAGATAAAGACATGTACAAGATGGAGTGTGACACAAAGAGGAGGGAGAGGGGCCAGAAAAGTTTTCTCATAGGTGGAGCTGGGTCTTAAAGGAGGGTTGGAGTCCCCCAGGCAGCAGGGAGTTGGTAAGGCTAAAGCCTAGGAGAAAGGCAGAGAGGTGGGCAGGGACCAAATTTGGGAGGACCTCCTTTGTCAGTGGAGTCTGGACTCCATCCTGGAGGTTTGCGTCATGAGCCGCTGGAGGGTTTTGTTTGTTTGAAGATTTTGTTTTGTTTTGTTTTTTGATGTGGACCATCTTTAACATCTCCATTGAACTTGACACAATACTGCTTCTGCTCTATGTTTTTGGTGGTTTTTTTTTTTTTTTGGCCGCGAGGCATGTGGGATCCCAGCCCCCCCCCCCACCAGGGATCGAACCCGCACCCCCTGCATCGGAAGGCGAAGCCCCAAACACTGGACCGCCAGGGAAGTCCCTGCCACCGGAGGGTTTTGAACAGAAGCATGACACTATCTCATTTGTGGTTAAGAAATACTTTCTGGTATCTTTCCAATATCCAGCCTTGAGGGATAGGCTGAAAGGGATTGGAAGGTGGGAGAGGGATGGCCTGTTCACATGGTTCAGGTGAGCGGCTAGTGGCAGGGATCTGGAGAGAGAGGTCGCTGAGTTTAGCTCCAGTCCCCAAAGGGCACTGTGGCCAGGAAGAATTTCCAGCTGCCAAGTCACTTAGTCTCTTACAGGATCAATTTCCTCATCCTTAAAACGAAGAAAATGTGAATCACCGACAAGGTCCCCCCTTGCGGAGAGCACGAGACGGTTTATCAGGCCCTCTCTCTGCAGACAGTGGGACCTCACCGAAGACCCTAGAAAAGTGGTGCAGCCAGGTGTGAAGAGGAGGCGAGGCGGAAGCCCTCCATCCGCCCCACCCAGAGTGTCAGGCCAGGCGCCGGTATTCAGCTTTTTTTTTCCTCCCCAGGGGAACTGTTGAGGCCACAAAGAGGAAGCAGAGTGGAGGGTCCTTTTAGACGCCCAGGTGTCTAAGGCCCCTGCCAGTCATGGTTTGATTCCGTCACACCAAGTCACATGGGAGGATCCTCAGCTTTGAAGTCACAGGGGCCTCTAAGCAGAGCCACTTGGAGCTGTCACCCTTGCCTATTTCTCACCCGAAAAGCTCTAGTGAGCAGTGGAGAGAAAGCTTTAAAGGCTCTCAAAAAAAAAAACCCCACCAAAACAGGTTTATCCCCAGCTTTGGATTAAGCAGCTCCGTGATTTTGGACAAGTTAGTTCAAGGCGCTCAATAAATCCCAGCTGAGGACAACCCCGCCGGTCAGCCCTGCAGCACCTGCCCTCGCCGCCGCGCCACATCGCCTTTCCCCCCACCTTTTCCTTCTCGGCCCCAGGCACCGCCCGGACCCTAGACAGGCGAGGCTGCGGAGGGCCGGGCGACCGGAGGTTGGCTGCGGCCCAGGGCGACCCTGCACGCTCCCTCCCCGCCGCTCCCTCCTCCCCGGCCGCGCGGCCCCGCGCTCGGCTGCAGAGAGCCGGCGCGAACTGCGCCGGCGGCGGCGGGAGCGGCGCAGCCCGACAGGCCAGGAAGGTGCGAGCCGGGCCTAAGGCGGCCAGCTTCGAGTATCGCCGGCGCCTCCGGAGTGGGCAGCACCGCAGGCCCGCCCCGCCAGGCCCTTTCGCAGCCTCTCGGCCGCCGGCGCAACCCAGAGCTCGCCCGCGAGGCTCCGCCCCCGCCGCGGCTCTCCAGACACCGGAGCCCGCGGGGCGCAGAGCAAGGCGCGGGGACTGCAGATCGCGGGCTCCGCGCGTCCTGCCCGGGGCGGGCCCTGGGCGCCCAGGCGCCCGCCTCCGCCGCCGCCGCCGGTGGCCGCTGACGTCAGGGAGGCGAAACCCAGAAGAAGAAGAAGAAGAAGAAAAAAGGCACGAGGGCGGAAGGGGAAAAACTTTATTATTTTTTTCTTATTCTCTTCTGGGGCTGAAGTGAAGGGCAGGCCACTGCGCCAGCGCGGAGAGAGCCGAGCGCGACACCAGCCCGCTGCGCGCGGAGGAGCTGGGCCCCGGAGGCCCGAAGGGGCTCCCGGCATGTGGGACCCCCAGGACTTTGAGCGCCACTGGCAGGCCGAGTTCCCTGGGGAGGAGGCGCCCATCATGCGGCTGGACTCGGTGCTGGACATGGAGCGCGAGCTGGAGCGCAGCAAACTCAACCTGAAGTGGCTGCAACAGGTGCTGGCTGAGGAAAAGTTCAAAGTCGTCTACCTGCAGGCGGCCCTGGAGAAGCGGGACCTCGGCTGCGGGCGCCTGGAGGGCGGAGACGGGGACAGCAGGGGGGCCTCGGCTGAGGAGCCGGCCGGGCGGGAGAGGGAGCCGGCGCCGCGCGAGGAGGAGGGCGCAGCGGGCGGCGGCGGAGAGCCCCCGGGCCCCTCGCTCCCCTCCACGGAGGTGGCTGCGAATGCCGAGAGTCCCCCCTACCTGTGCCGGGACCTTCCCACCTGGCCCAGGGCGGCGGGGGCTGGGGGCGCGGTTCGCAGCTTGACCGCCGCCATCCACCAGCAGCTACTGCAGCCTCGCCTCCTCTTCAGGCCCCGGGAGGACTGCGCGCCCCCCGGCCACGATGGCACAGTTCCCAGCGCCCCGGGAGAGGAGCGGTCCGCCCGGACCCGCGCGGGGCGGGGCTCGGAGGAGGACGAGCCGGACGCCTCGGGCGCGGACGATGGGGGCGACAGCAGTGACCACGACTTCGAGATGGTGGATTTGAACGAGAAATTCACCCTCAGCCAGTTGCTCGTGACCCCTTGCCGGCCCGGGACCTGCGATGAGGCGGAAAAGCCAGCGCGGGCGTACAGTTCCCATCGCTGGATGCACCTGATCCTCGGGAGCCGGCGGCAGCCGCGCGGGAGCCGCGACTTGGAGCAGCTAGAGGCAGAGGCCAAGGACGGGCGGGGCTCGCCCCCGGCGGCAGAGGAGCTCCCCCAGCGTAGGACTCGCGAGGCCCTCCCCCCGTGGCGGCGCAAGAGGTTCCTGGGGCTGCCCGAGCGGGACTCGCCCAGCCACAGCTCGCCCGAGAGGGGCAGTGACTGCAGCCACAACAGCTCCGACCACGAGGATGGCTCCTTTGCAGGTAGGCGCACCCCTCTCTAGATCCCCGCCTCTTGTATCCTGGGCCTCGCCTGCTGGCCGCTTCCCCAGCCCTCCCTGGCACACCTCGTTGGTCCTGTTTAACCTCAGGCGCCTGGGCAGAAGGGAGATAAAATTTACCTGTTTACCTTGAAGGCACTTGTGGAACTTAAAAAAAAAAAAAGAGGGTGCAAAGTGATTTCGGCTTGGGCGAGTTTAAGAAAATAAGCATTATGGCGATGGGAGGGGATGAGGGGATGATGCATGCGCTCGACCAGACCAAGGGAGGAATCTTTCACTTCAAGCCTCAGCCTTTCTACTGTATTGCAACATCCCCTCCCTCCCCGCCCCCCCCAACTCATCCTCTGCAAGTCGGTGAGATTCCCTTGCACCACCCACACTGATAGTATCCTTCTCTGCACAAACTCCAGTGGTTCCCATTTCCTCCAGATTCCTTGATGTGGAAGTCTAAATCTTCCACTTAATGTTCTGAACTTATCGCTCATCTTCTCCAGCCTGTACCTTGTGTTCTGGCCAAAATGAAAGAACCTCTCACTGTGGGAAAGGTACATAATAATCCTCACCACCCCCTTCCTTTGCTGACTGTCCCCTTCCTAGGAGGCACCACCTGATCTGTCAGCTTCCTAGGCGCCTAGGAGCCTGAGTGGGAAAGGGAGGGCTTGGAATCATAGAGTTGTTGAGCTGGCCTAGTGCCCAGAGATCATGTCTAGAGCAGTGCCTTCATTGGATAAAGGAGGAAACTGAAGCACAGAAGGATTAAGTACTTGTTGGAGTGAGCTGGGACCTCCACTCGGGCCTCTTGTCATTTTCTTGCTTCTCCTCACATCTGCCCTCTCTTCTGAGGACAGGACCTGGTCTTAGCCATGTTGTGGTGGAATCCCCTTTCGGTGGTCACACAGTGCCTTGCATACAGTAAGTGCTCAATAAATATTTATTGAATAAGTGGATGATTACATTGAATTTTTCTTTTAATTTTATTTATTTATTTTGGGCTGTGTTGGGTCTTCGTTGCTGTGCGCAGGCTTTCTTTTTAGTTGCGGTGAGCAGGCGCTACTCTTCGTTGTGGTGTGCCGGCTTCTCATTGCAGTGGCTTCTCTTGTTGCGGAGCACGGGCTCTAGACGCGCAGGCTTCAGTAGTTGTGGCGCATGGGCTTAGTTGCTCCGCGGCATGTGGGATCTTCCCGGACCAGGACTCGAACCCGTGTCCCCTGCATTGGCAAGCAGATTCTTAACCACTGTGCCACCAGGGAAGCCCGATTGCATTGAATTGAATGTGTCTTCCAGCCACCCAGCTCCCCATAGGTCGGGAGTGGGAAAAGGGCTAAGGAGGAAAGGACAGATAAGGATGTGGGCTGTCCTGTGACTGATCCTTTGCTGCCCCAGGGACTGTCACGGTCTCCTCAGCCATAGGGAAAGCATAAATTGTCATCTGATTGGGTCAAGCTGTGACCAGGAACTTAAGATGCCTTCCTGCTCAGTGAAGGAGGAAAAAAAAGAAATCACTGATGCTGGGATTCTTCCAAAATTTCCATTATTAGATCTTATCTAGGTGAGCTTGCATTTGAATGAAAAAAACTGTCCACTTTGCTAAAAGCACATTTGGAATGGCCATCAAGTCATCTGTTGTGATCAATTACACTTATTCATTAGCAGAGAATGGCTGCTTTTCCCATAGGTAATGCTTTTGCTGCTCATGCTAGTAACATTTTTATGTGCCCCTTTAACTTGGAGTCTGAAGATTTCACTGTAGTGCCAAGTTCCAAATGCCCTCAATGGAGGCTACGCAAGTGGCCCAGAGCTGCTTTATTATTTTTTAAATTAATTAATTAATTTATTTATTTATTTTTGATCGCGTTGGGTCTTTGTTGCTGTACGTGGGCTTTCTCTAGTTGCGGCGAGCGGGGGCTACTCTTCCTTGCAATGTGTGGGCTTCTCACTGCAGTGGCTTCTCTTGTTGCGGAGAACGGCTCTAGGTGTGCGGGCTTCAGTAGTTGTGGCTCGCGGGCTCTAGAGCGCAGGCTCAGTAGTTGTGGCACACGGGCTTAGTTGCTCTGCAACATGTGGGATCTTCCTGGACCAGGGCTCGAACCTATGTCCCCTGCATTGGCAGGCGGATTCTTAACCACTGTGCCACCAGGGAAGTCCCCCAGAGCTGCTTTAGAGCTGGCCCCAATCCCGTCTCCCCCCCAAGACCCACTTCAATCACCCTGCCAGGTGTGCTTGATGCACTGAATTTTCCCCAGGGAGTGATTTTTATTTCTGTGCTCTGTCTCCTCTATTCTTAAGGGCACTCTAGCACATAGAGCACCTTGATTCAAATTAGGAACTAGCATTCCCTCTGGCCTAACAGTTTACAAGAGGTGCTCCCTCTGGGTGGACCAGTGATAAAAAGATTTTCCTTCCTCTGACTGAAGACTCCAGCCGGGGCATATGTCTGGCGCTTGTGGCATTGGCTCACAGTGCCTGGGCTGTTTTTTAGGCCCCATACAGGACCCCCTCTGCAGGGCAGGCTTGTGTAGGGAACCCCTGGAAAGCTGCATGTGGGAGCCCTGCCTCCTGTCTCCCAAATGTCCCCAGTGAGGAAGTGAATGGGGTGGACATGTGTATGCATACATGCATGCAGCATATCCATGCATGCCTATACATGTATACACATGTGCACGTAGTCACATACAAGTGTGCACGTTTGCACAATCTAGGAGGAAGAGCCTCCAGACATATAGGAGGCGCTGGAGTGGAGAGATTAAGGGCCAGGGTTTTCCTGCTGTGGGTGACAGCCCACTGAAATCAGCGTAGAGGGGAGTGAAAGCATCATGAGGCCGTCTCTGGCCACCCTTGGCCTTCCCTGCTTTACTTTTCTCCATAGCACTCACCAAATTACCACCTCAGATGCTACGATTTTGCACGTGGATCTTATTCACTCTGTCTCTCTGGTAAAATGCAAGCTCCTAGAGGGCAAGGATTTTTCTCTCTTTCATCCACTGACATAGCCCCAAAACCTAGAACAGTGTCTAACACATAATAGGTGTTCCATAAATATTTGTTGAATGATATATTTTTTTTAATGGAATAGAATAGAAAACATCAGAGTGCATTGCACATGGTAATGGTGAGTAGTATTCTGTTTTAAAGCTTTGTTTCAGTTCTATATAACTGTGTGAGTGTATACTGGGTCCTGATGTAGAATGTATTTCATGCCGTGGGTTGGGCCAAAATGTTTGAAAATGCTGATAAAGACCGTGGGCTCTGAAGCTAGACTGCTTGTGTGACCTTGGGAGAAGTTATTTGAATTTTCTGTGTTTCAGTTTTCTCATCTGCAAAATGGGACTAATAAATACAGATTACATCGTACCATTGATATGAAGAGTAAATGGGATATTATTTCTAAAGGGCTTTGAACAGGCCCTGGCACATAGTATGCACCCATAGTATTAACTAACTACAACTGTGGGTCATTTTCTTTGAGTTAATGCTTCAAAGCTTCCCACTCCCAGATCATTCTGGATCACAGATGGTTCGGTTTTCTTTTCTTTGCTTTTTTTATTGGGGTATAGTTGTTTTACAATGTTGTGTTAGTTTCTACTGTACAGCGAAGTGAAGTAGAGTTCCCTGTGCTACACAGCAGGTTCTCATTAGTTATCTATTTTATACATATTAGTGTATGTGTGTTAATCCCAATCTCCCAATTCATCCCACCCCCCTTTTCCCCCCTTGGTGTCCATATATTTGTTCTCTATGTCTGTGTCTCTATTTCTGCCTTGCAAACAAGTTCATCTGTACCATTTTTCTAGATTCCACATATATGAGTTAATATACGATATTTGTTTTTCTTTTTCTGACTTACTTCCCTCTGTATGACAGTCTCTAGGTCCATCCACGTCTCTACAAATGACCCCATTTCGTTCCCTTTTATGGCTAAGATTCCATTGTATATATGTACCACAACAGATGGTTTGGTTTTCTATGATGCATGTGTTTTTTCTAGCAAGGCTCTGGCTCTTTCTAGAACCTTCCAGGAGCAGGGCAGGACCCAGGGCAGAGTGGTAATCTTGGCTCATGAGGCTCTCTTGCTGGATTGGCCCTCAAATTGTTTCTCCCTCTCCACCAGCTATCAGGCCCATTATCTCTACTCAGAGAACTTCACCTGATGGGGTTTTATTGCACAATTCAGGCTTTGCCTTCCTCTCAGGGTTTCGAGGAGAGCATGTGAGGCCTCACATAAAAAGGCCCAAAGGCAGAGGTTCTCCCCTCCTTGGAAAAGGCCCGTTTTCTCTTAGCTAAGGGGCAGATCCCCATACCAGGACACACTTGGGTTTGTTCTACACGTAGTAGGCAAATCAGGGTTTAAGTCAGTTAGAATGCCAGTTCTTTTAGTATCTTCCCTTCAGCACCTTGCAGGCTTGGTCGGTACCAAGAAAGACTAGGCCACATTGGCATGGATGCGGGTGGTAATGTGAATGGGGTGGGGTGGGGGTCGCAGAGCTAGAATCAGCCGTGTTGGGTCATGTGTGCTTTGAAGACAGACTTGTGTGTGTGCCCAGGCTCTGCTCCGCAGCAGGTGTGAGGCCATGGACAAGCCACTGGCCTTTCTGCACCTCAGTCTCTATTAACAGAAATAACAAGAATAGCTAATCTTCCTGGGGGCTTACTTTCTGCCCACTCCTGTTCTAAGCATTTTACACATATTAACTCATTTATACCTACCACACAACAGCTTCATAAGACAGGCACTATTATTATTTCCATTTTACATATGATAAGCATGAGGCTCAGAGAGCTTAAATAACCCTGCCCAAGGTTACCCAGCTTGTAAGTGGCACTTGGGATTTGAATCTAGGCAGTCTGACTCCCAAGTCCGTGCTTTTAAACAGCAAACTATACTGCCTCAAACAATAGCACCTACTTCCCAGGGTAGTTATGAAAATTACCTAAAATAAAATACTTAAAGAGTTTACTTTTTACACACAGTGACCATTAAGTGCATATGTGTGTATGTGTAATGTGTATGCATTATTACTATTTTCTTTATCACTAAAGTCCCCAGTAGACCCCAGTTCATCTGCTGCTGAGGTCAACCATGAGGGCTGCCACCTGCCCATGGGGCTCCTGCGTGGACTTGGCCTCACAGGTGAGCAGACCACCTGCTGGATTTTAGATCTCCCCTCCTCAGCTGGGAGCTCTTGGGGAGACACAACTGCACACCCACATGTGGAGGTCTTGGTATTTTTGCTTTCATGTTGGCATGCTTCTGTGCCAACCCTGCCAAAGAGGTTGGGTAACATGTCCTTCTAGGAGTTTACATATCCCTCCTGTAGCCTGTGGCATCCCCTATGCCACACATGGACCAAAGTGCACTCGTCCAGCAAAAGCCCAAGTCAGGCATCCTTTTGACTGGCAGCAGCTATTCATCTGGTATTCTGATGTAGTTCAGATGACAAAGTAAATATCATTAGTATTTTAAATTTGTAGCATTTTCTCCTTGCATTAAACTTTGCTTAGTGGAGGATGAACAGTCATTTTTGCCAGCCCTTGGAAATCCTTCATTCATTCACTTGTCCATTCCACTCGACAAGGATTTATGCAGGTCTTACTTTGTGCCGGGTCTGTGTTAAGGGTCAAGATGGCAAAAGTCGGTGACCTGCCCTCAAGGTTCTCACTGGCTTTTTTGCTTCCGGGGTGGAAACCAAAGGCTTTTAGATAAACAACTTTCCAGCAGGTAACTTGTTAAATCCTGAAATGAGTGACTAAGTAAGGACTGCCATTTAGAACCTCAGTGACATGCAAGAGCCAGAAGAAGAAAGGATCTTAGATTTGGTCTAAGGATCTTCCTGGCCCTCTCCAGACAGATGAGGACCCTGGAGCCCTAAAAGTAACCTCAGGGTCACATGCTCATGACCCTCAAGGCAGGGTCTAGGAGCCAGATCTAGGCTCTTTCCATTGCATCCTATGGCCTTTTCTTTCTTGGAATTTTAAGCAGAGAAAACTTAAGATGTGAGTCCTGTCAAACAGCAGTCCCCAACCTTTTTGGCACTAGGGACTGTTTTCGTGGAAGACAATTTTTCCAAGGACCAGGGCAGGGGGATGGTTTCGGGATGATTCAAGCGCATTACATTTGTCATGCACTTTATTTCTATTATTATTACATCAGCTCTACCTCAGATCATCAGGCATTAGATCCCGGGGGTTGGGGACCCCTGCTGTCAAAATCATAGTAACAAGAGCAGCAGACTGTCTCATTTAGCCTCATTTAGTGGGTGGAAGTTATTTGTCCCACTCTATAGGTGAATATGCCGAGGCTGGGAGAGGTGAGGACATTTACCCAGCATCAAACAGCTCGTGGTGGAGTCAGCATTGGAACTTGGGTCAGGCTTACAAAGCTGACACTCTTTAACTTCCAGCATGTAAGGCTGTCCTGGACCAGCAGTAGAATTCCAGATTTCTCTACTACTTGGGAGGCCCTGGCATCTGATTCTCCCAGGCTGCCAATGGAGTCTTTTTAATCTTCATGGGAAATGCATTTCCTACTAGGCACTTATGTTACCTAGTTCATTTGGAACCTGATGGGTTTTTTTCCCCTTCCCATTAGTGACTAATGGGAGTTTTGCTCCAGGAAGAATTCCTTGTGTTCATTGGATGTGTCTGAATATCTTAAGTCAAAGTATTGAATTTTCAGCCTTAGCTGTGAGGGAGTAATTTTTTTCCCATTCCCTGTTGTGGCGAGATATTAAAAAACTATTTGAGACAACGTGAGCTGGTGGTTGGCTACGATTTGTCTGTAGCCAGAGCTGACATGGCCTTACTGTTTGCTTGGTTCTTTAATGCGTGCTACGCCCCACTCCTCCCCCCCCCACCATCTTAGCAACGTCTACACCTCATGAACATCATTCGGCCAGGGGTTGTGGGTGGGTTTGTTAACAATGTCTTCCTGCTCTACAAGAGGTAAATGTAACCAAGCCTGAAAACTTTTCTATTCCTCTCATCTGTTTTTCTTCTGGTGAGGAGACTATTCACAAAGCAATTGGCTCTGTGTTTGACTCTGAATCTTTGTGTGTGTGTGTGTGTGTTTTTAATAGATTTTTATTTATTTATTTTTGGCTGCGTTGGGTCTTTGTTGCTGTGCGCAGGCTTTCTCTAGTTGCAGCAAGTGGGGGCTGCTCTTCGTTGCAGTGTGAGGGCTTCTCATTGCGGTGGCTGCTCTTGCTGCAGAGCACGGGCTCTAGGCGCACGGGCTTCAGTAGTTGTGGCTCGTGGGCTCTAGAGCACAGGTTCAGTAGTTGCGATGCACGGGCTTAGTTGCTTTGCCACATGTGGGATCTTCCTGGACCAGGGATCAAACCCATGTCCCCTGCATTGGCAGGAGGATTCTTACCCACTGCACCACCAGGGAGGTCCCCCATACTTTTTCTTAGCTTTGAAAGAATGGTACAAACACTTTCTGCATCTGAAAAACGGGCTGGATGTTACCCAGCTTGCAGGGTTGTGAGGCTTACCTTGGACAAGTTACTGACTCTCTCTAAGCCCCAGTTCCTTGTCTGCCAAATAGGGGTGATAATGATAGGACTGTGTCATAGATTTGTCATGAAGCTTCAGTGAGATAATGTGTATAGGGTGCATAGCACACAGCAGAGCACGTAAGTGTTTAATAAATCTTAGATGGTATTACTGTTACTGTCTTCAGTCCAGGAACTTTCAGCTGGCTGAACCAGGCCACAGCTCATACTCACATTTCTTCATGGAATAAAGTCCCCAAGCCTCTTCATCTGCCTCTTTGTTTCCTTTCTTACCCACCTCCAGCTCCAGAGATGTTTTGCTCCTTCAGAGGGAAACAAGCTTTCTTAGCCCTCTGTGGTCCCTGGTCCTTCCCCAGTCAAGCGCTGTCTCCCCTGCAAAACCATCATCTGTCTTCTCCTTATTTCCTACTCTCTACCCACTTGGCTTTGGCCAGTGCTCCTTCTTGCCAGTGTCTTTTCCAGTGCTCTTTCTGGCATTTGAGATGCCCTCCCCACTTCACTTCCCCAATTGCAAAGCCAACCCTTCCTTTAAGGCCTGGCTTTTCTGTGGAACTTTGTATTGGTTAAGATATGGGTTTGCTGCATTCGACAAAACCCAAAAAAGCAAGATAGATGTTTACTTATCTCTCATGTAAAAGAATACTAGAGATAAGCAGTCCAGGGAGAGAATGGTGACTCTATGATCATCAGGAATTTAGGCTTCTTTTTTTTTTTTTTAACATCTTTATTAGAGTATAATTGCTTTACAATAGTGTGTTAGTTTCTGCTTTATAACAAAGTGAATCAGTTATACATATACAAATGTCCCCATATCTCTTCCCTCTTGCATCTCCCTCCCTCCCACCCTCCCTATCCCACCCCTCTAGGTGGTCACAAAGCACTGAGCTGATCTCCCTGTGCTATGCGGCTGCTTCCCACTAGCTATCTATTTTACATTTGGTAGTGTATATATGTCCATGCCACTCTCTCACTTTGTCCCAGCTTACCCTTCCCCCTCCCCGTATCCTCAAGTCCATTCTCTAGTTAGGTCTGCATCTTTATTCCCGTCTTGCCCCTAGGTTCTTCTGACCATTTTTTTTTCTTTTTTTAGATTCCATATATATGTGTTAGCATACAGTATTTGTTTTTCTTTGACTTACTTCACTCTGTATGACAGTCTCTAGGTCCATCCACCTCACTACAAATAACTCAGTTTCGTTCCTTTTTATGGCTGAGTAATATTCCATTGTATATATGTGCCACATCTTCTTTATCCATTCATCTGTTGATGGACACTTAGGTTGCTTCCATGTCCTGGCTATTGTAAATAGAGCTGCAATGAACATTTTGGTACATGACTCTTTTTGAATTATGGTTTTCTCAGGGTATATGCCCAGTAGTGGGATTGCTGGGTCGTATGGTAGTTCTATTTTCAGTTTTTTAAGGAACCTCCATACTGTTCTCCATAGTGGCTGTATCAATTTACATTCCCACCAACAGTGCAAGAGGGTTCCCTTTTCTCCACACCCTCTCCAGCATTTATTGTTTGTAGATTTTTTGATGATGGCCATTCTGACCGGTGTGAGATGATACCTCATTGTAGTTTTGACTTGCATTTCTCTAATGATTAATGATGTTGAGCATTCTTTCATGTGTTTGTTGGCAATCTGTATATCTTCTTTGGAGAAACGTCTTTTTATGTCTTCTGCCCATTTTTGGATTGGGTTGTTTGTTTTTTTGATATTGAGCTGCATGAGTTGCTTGTATGTTTTGGAGATTAATCCTTTGTCAGTTGCTTCATTTGCAAATATTTTCTCCCATTCTGAGGGTTGTCTTTTCGTCTTGTTTATGGTTTCCTTTGCTGTGCAAAAGCTTTTAAGTTTCATTAGGTCCCATTTGTTTATTTTTGTTTTTATTTCCATTTCTCTAGGAGGTGGGTCAAAAAGGATCCTGCTGTGATTTATGTCATAGAGTGTTCTGCCTATGTTTTCCTCTAAGAGTTTGATGGTGTCTGGCCTTACACTTAGGTCTTTAATCCATTTTGAGTTTATTTTTGTGTATGGTGTTAGGGAGTGTTCTAATTTCATTCTTTTACATGTAGCTGTCCAGTTTTCCCAGCACCACTTATTGAAGAGGCTGTCTTTTCTCCACTGTATATTCTTGCCTCCTTTATCAAAGATAAGGTGACCATATGTGCGTGGGTTTATCTCTGGGCTTTCTATCCTGTTCCATTGATCTATATTTCTGTTTTTGTGCCAGTACCATACTGTCTTGATGACTGTAGCTTTGTAGTATAGTCTGAAGTCAGGGAGCCTGATTCCTCCAGCTCCGTTTTTCTTTCTCAAGATTGCTTTGGCTATTCGGGGTCTTTTGTGTTTCCATACAAATTGTGAAATTTTTTGTTCTAGTTCTGTGAAAAATGCCAGTGGTAGTTTGATAGGGATTGCATTGAATCTGTAGATTGCTTTGGGTAGTAGAGTCATTTTCACAATGTTGATTCTTCCAATCCAAGAACATGGTATGTCTCTCCATCTATTTGTATCATCTTTAATTTCTTTCATCAGTGTCTTATAGTTTTCTGCATACAGGTCTTTTGTCTCCTTAGGTAGGTTTATTCCTAGATATTTTATTCTTTTCGTTGCAGTGGTAAATGGGAGTGTTTTCTTAATTTCACTTTCAGATTTTTCATCATTAGTGTATAGGAATGCAAGAGATTTCTGTGCATTAATTTTGTATCCTGCTACTTTACCAAATTCATTGATTAGCTCTAGTAGTTTTCTGGTAGCATCTTTAGGATTCTCTATGTATGGTATCATGTCATCTGCAAACAGTGACAGCTTTACTTCTTCTTTTCCAATTTGTATTCCTTTTATTTCTTTTTCTTCTCTGATTGCTGTGGCTAAAACTTTAGGCTTCTTTTTGCTTTCCTGTCTCAAGGTTGCCTCATGGTCCAAAATAGCTGCTGGAAATCCAGCCATCACATTCATGTTTCAGACAAGAATTAGAAGAAAGGGAGAAAGGACATAAGGGTGAGTAGCAGCTGTTGGTCTGCCTTTTAAGGCACTTTCCTAGAAGCCTCTCATGACAATTTCTGTTTAGATCTCACTAGCCATCTCTAGCTACAAGGGAGGCTGGGAAATGTAGTATTTTATCTGGGCATATGGCCACCTCAAATAAAATAGGGGCTCTGTTACAAGGAAAAATGGAAGAATTGTTATTGAGTAGGCAACTAGCAGCCTCTGGCACAAGCCTTTTCCAAGTACTCCAACCCATCTTGTGGTTCTTAGAGTGAGCCCCACATGTACACAATTGTTTTATTATTGTGCCATCTATTAATTCATTGACCCAATGAACAAATAACAACTGAACCACTGCTCTGTGCAAGGCACGGTGCCTTTTATATGTTTACTGTTAAGTGTTGCTCTCAAACTAAGAGGTTAGCTGGCTCCTTGAAAGCAGGGATCTGGGCTTATGCTTCTTTTTCTCCCTCACAACAGTATCTTTCACAAGGCTGGGCACACAGCAGGTACTTGAAAAGTACCTGGTTGATTTTCTAATAGTCACAAAAGAGAAGCTCAGTGAAGACTTAAATTCCCTAATGTGGTACTGTGCCCAACAATTCCGGTTGTGTAAGGTTTGTTTTGGGTTCAGTCTGGTTTTGAGGAACCATAGCAAGGAGAGTGGGGCCTGGGTCATCTCTAAACATCAGGGCTGTGTTGTGGCCACACGGACTTGTCCAGGTGTTGGGGTGGATTTGGCTATTTTGGAAACTGGATTCTGTTTGGATACTAAACTAGAATGATAAGCAGAAATGTCTGCGGCCGCCTGACTTTCCTTAACACCGCTCTGTGTAGCTGTTTTCGCACTGCATGAATCGCTCCTGTTATTTCTGCACTGCATAGCTGCAGAGTAAATCTTTAGTCTTTCCGCAGTGAGCGTCAGCTTCTGTTCGTGTTCCTGTCTTCCCATTGGATCCCTGCTCTTGTCTGCCTGAGATAAGACCGTCTGAAGGGAGGTTGTCTAGAGCTTATGTCACATCTTACGGCTGAGAAAATGATTGTTTTAAATTTTTTATTGGCACTTAGGAAGAAAGGAACTAGAAGATATTTTGCTTCTACTACCTGCAAGGCACTGTGTTACATGCTTAAACCTACATGGTCACATTTAATATTCAGAACAGTCTACTGTTCTGTTCTTACTGTAAAGAAAGTAATACTATTCTCATTTTGCAGATGAGGAAACTGAGGCTCTGACCTGTTAACCAACAAGCCCAAGTTTGCTTAGGGCTAAGTGGTGGAATTATTTTTTCTCCCATTAAAATAATTAATTAATTTTATTGAGAGATAATTCACATACCATAAAATTCACCTGTTTAAAATGGATAGGCATGGTTTTTACTATATTCACAAAGTTGTGCAGTCATTGTCACTCTCCAATTCCAGACCATTTTCATCAGGTCAAGTAGGACTGTTTTGAGCCTAGGCTTCTCCTACAACTGTGCCACTTCCTTTTCTAATTTGCCACATGCAGTGATTTAAAATAACTAGACTGGATTTGGAGGAACATCAGGGCTTGTTTGGGTGAGATATATACATAAAAGGAGCATCGCCTCTTAAGTCGCTTTCTTCCCATTACTGCAACAGTCCTGGTGCCCCTTGACTTGCTGCAGAATGGGGCTGGCTTTAATTTCTCTGGGCCCCATCCTACCCCATTTGTGTTTCCTGAACTTGGGGCAGGGGGCAGAATATCCCAAACTTGAGGTTCCACGAGCACCCCTCATTCCTGCCCTGGGGTTGTGATTGACATGGTGAGAGGCACCCTTATTCTGACCTGTATCTTATTTGTCTCTGTAGCCCCAGAATGTCGTAGTGCCTGACATACAGGAGATGCTCAATAAATGTTGATGAATACCCAGAGGTTTATTCCATTACCTCTAATCTAAATCACTGCTATAACTTATTGTTCTGCCCTTAGCCTTTCTCCTCCAGCCCCAGTTATCTTCCACATTAAAGACAAAGCGATTGCTCTGGCCCCTAAATCTAATGAGATTAGACTGCAGTGATCATACTGGCTGTCTGTCCCTTTAAAAGACTTTCCCCCAAGTCCTACCTAGCAACTGCTACTTCCATACTATTGGCCAACACTGGGTCATATGGCCCTTAGCTGCAAAGAGGGCTGGGGAATCAGGAGTTTTCACTCTTCAGCCTCTATAGTAAAGAGTGTTAAGGGAGAAGGGGACTGTGAATGGCTTTTGGAAAACCAGCCCAGTGTTGGCTCCACAGTCCTCCCCTGAACTTGCACATTCATTTGAGCAATTGATTTAAAATGGTTTGCCTCTCTGTTTTCCCCACTGGATTCCAAGCCCCTAAATTGTGTGTTAGAGGATGACCATTTTTTAAAATTCTAGTATCCCTGCCCCTAACACCATGCTGGCATACTGTATTTATTGAACAATAAAAGAAAGATTATACATTTTCAAGTAAGAATTTTGTGGGATTGGGAATACCTGGGCAGACTATCGGGGTCTTTAAGCATTTAAAACGTTTTTCATTTTCTCTTCCCCTTCCTCTTCTTCTTCTTTACCTTTATCTTCATCTCTTCTTCTCCCTTCTCCTCTTTTTTTTTGGACCAGTAGGACCAATCGATAAGACGTATTCTAGAGCTGTGATTCTCAAGGGATGTGGTGGCTTTTTCTTCCTGAAGCTATTGTCAAACATTACATGCCCCAAGGAGATTTTGATGTCTGCCCTTCTGGCTTACTACCACATCCACCTGCCCACCAGTTGAGAACTTGCCATTTTGTGCCCCTCTTCCCGAGAGGAGTGTGCTGTTTCCTGAAGGTGGTCAATGCACAGAAAGGCCGATATTCAAACCTGCCCAACTAGGCCCTCCCCAGCTAATGAAGAACCGTGCTAGTCATTAGGACCATAAACTAAACATTTTGGTTCCCCTTTGCTCACCAGGAACGTGGTAGGTAGGATTATATTCCTGGTTCCCTTGAAATTGAGTAGGACTATTTGCCTAGTTCTAACCAATGAATTTGAATGGAAGTGATTGTGCAACTTCCAGACCAGAGCATTTCATGCTGGTATGAGACCCTTCAGAGCACTTTTTTCCCTTTGCTATTGCAATGTATACTGTTCCAAATGGCGGCAATTTTGTCAGCCTGGGTCCTAGAGGGAGGGCAATACAGAGCAGAGCTCCTATTCAACCTTCAGTGGACATGTCCTAGAGTGAGAAATAAACCATTGTTATTTGAAGCCACTGAAATGTTTGGTGCTGTTAGTTACTGCAGCATTACCTCATTTATCTTGACTGACACAAACACCTGACTTACTTTCATACAGAAGAATGGCTCTCTAAGCCTCAAAAATCAAAGTAATTTCCTGAAAACCTCTAAGTTCCCTTCTCACTAAAGCCAAGTGGTAACCATAGCTGTTTGTATGTGTATATGAGAGGGTAGGTCTCAAAAATGTGAAAAACAATGTTAGAAGTGGCTAAACAGTTTCACCATTGTTTGATTCAGTGATTTGCTGGAGGGATTTATAAGACTCAATAGCAGATTGTACTCATGGCTAAGTATTTTTTTTTTTACAGAAGATACAGAGCAAAAGCAAGAAAAAACATATGTATCAACAGACTCCAGAGAGGTCCAGCACAGGCTTTTGATGTCCTTCCTTGTCTTAGGCCATATTGGAATGCTCTCTCTCTAACAGCAAACATGAAGACATATATGGAATATCTTCCCCTAAGGAAGTCTGTTTGAGTCTCAAGGTTTGAGACTTTTTTTACCATAAAGAATAGATTATATCTATGCAACTTTGTTTATTTGATTGACAGAATAAAACACACTTTAGGATAATATTTTATCCTAGTATTTATGCAAATAAACAACCTAACCTTACACCTAAAGGAACTAGGAAAAGAAGAACAAACAAAACGCAAAGTTAGTAGAAGGAAAGAAATAATAAAGATCAGAACAGAAATAAATGAAATCGAGAATTTAAAAAAATAGGAAAGATCAATGAAACTAAGAGCTGATTCTTTAAAGAGATAAACAAAATAAACCTTTAGCCAGACTCATCAAAGAAAAAAGAGGACCCAAATAAATAAAATCAGAAATGAAGAAAGAGAAGTTACAACCAGCACCACAGGAATACAAAGGATCATAAGAGATGATTGTGAACAATTATGTGCCAATAAAGTGGAAAACAGAAGAAATGGATGAATTCCTAGAAATGTACAATCTCCCATGACTGAATCAGGAAGAAATACAAAATATGAACAGACCATTACCTGTAAAGAAATTGAATCAGTAAAAACAACAACAACAACAACTTGCAACAAACAAAAGTCCAGAACCAGAAGATTTCACAGCTGAATTCTACCAAACATTTAAAGAATTGACATCTGTCCTTATCAAACTATTCAAAAAAATTGAAGAGGAAGTAACACTTCTGAACGCATTCTACAAGGCCAGCATCACCCTGATACTAAAACCAGACAAAGATACCACAAGAAAAAGAAAATTACAGGCCAGTATCACTGATGAACATAGATGCAAAAATCCTCAACAAAATATTAACAAACTGAATTCAACAGTATATTAAAAGAATCATACACCATGATCAAGTGGGATTTATCCCAGGGATACAAGGATGGTTTAATCCCTGCAAATCAGTCAATATGATGCACCACATTAACAAATTAAAAAATAAAAATTATATGATCATCTCAGTAGATGCAGAAAAAGCTTTTGACAAAATTCAACATCCATTTATGATGGTAATATATTAACTTCATTTGTGATGTTGGAATGCCTAAATGTCTGATTGCCCAGATCTCTGAGAAATGTGATTTCCTCAGGGATTTTGCACATTTGGAATGAGCATGACACTCAGAAAAGTTGCAGGAGTACAATGCAATTTTCCAAGCTCTTTGTCTGTTGATTAGATCGGGGGTGGGGGGCTTCCTCACAACCTACTCACCACTTACACTGTTATTTCTAATCATAAAGAACAGACTTGTAAACAAAAGTTTGAAACTATCAATCTGTGATTTGGGGATACCTGACTATAATGATATGGTTTTGCCATGCCGAGTGTTTAGTACAAGTATATATTACGCATGTACTTTAATCAGTATAGTCCCATAAGACCAAGTATTATTCTTATTCTATAGTAATAAGTCTAGAAACATTGAGTCACTTAGCTAATAAAGAACAGGGCTAGGAATAGAGCCCAGCTCTTTCTGGGGCCAAAGTTACTCTACTCCATCTCACCACTAACTCTTAATTTTTCCAGGCTACGGCTCCTCATCTCTAAAATACGGTGATTGGACTAGATGATTTTCCAGGCCTACTTTTATAAACACCAGTAAACTGGATGAGCTGGGACTCTGTACCAAGTAATGGTTAAGAGCTTGGCTTTGAATCAGAGGAACCTGGTTTGGATCCAGGCTGTAGGCTGCTTGTTATTTTGTGCCCTTAACCAAGTTACTTCACTTTTCTATAAACCTATTTCCTTTTCTGTACAACGGAGATGATTATATCTCACCTGATGTTGTAAAGACTAAATGAAATAATGTACAGAAAATATGTAGCACAGGGCCTGGCATACAATAAGCTCTGTATAAATGCAAACAGCCGCTGGTATGGTGCTCAAGAGCATACTGTCTAGGACCACATTGCTTGGGTTTGAATCCCAGCTCTGCCACTTAACTGCTATGTGACTTTAAGCTAGCTTAAATTTTTTGTGCCTCAGTTTCCTTATCTTAGACTGAGTGATAATACTATGATATCAATACCTAATTAAGTTTGTGTGAAGATGAAATAACTTGATATATAAAGCACTTAGCACCTGACACTTAGTAAACAGAGCGTGTTGACTAATTTTATTATTATCACAAACATTACTGTTGTTGGCCATTTGCATTGCTGAAATAGACAGTAAGGGTGAAAAACGGTATGTTGCTCATCTTGTTGCCTGGTCATATCCTTAATTGAAACCCGAGGCTTCTGGAAATCCTGCAGTTTGAATAATCCAAGAGCTGAAGCAGTGGAGCATCCAATTACGGATGCCTCACAGCTGGAACCCTGGGGAGGAAGGTGAGGTCTCACCATTGTCTAGCTGAGGTTGTGGTCCTTTTAGGAAGAAAGCCCTGCTTTGTATGCAGCTGCCTTGCCTTCGGTTTGGCTGCATAATTGCGCCTTTTTGTTTTATTTTAAAGCATCTTGAGGAATTCAGAGCCCTCTCCCGCTGACAGCAGAGAAAGCCACTGAGTGTCACATCTCTAATGAGCCTTGTGGACACTCTGATGGCCCCACTGAGGCAGCCAGGCAGGGAGTGTGCAACACAGGCCTGTGCCTACATCCACAGGCTCCCTTTGAGCACAGGCCACCACGCTGGACTTCATTATGGGGCTCCCTGTGCACCCCCAGGATCCCCCATGCCTGTCCTCATTGTCTCAGAAGGGCATGGCATTCTTCCTGAATGCCGGGCTTGTTGGTAACCTTTGTGGGCTGGCAGTAAGAAAACAAATTAATTATTCATATCAATGGGCCTGAAGGAGCTGTTGTTTGCGGAGTTGAGTCTTCTTCTGGCTACCAGACCCAGAATTCCCCAGAGCCTCTGGACAAGCAGAAGGTAGTGTGATCCTTGGAGACAGCTGCTCTGAAAGCAGGGATGGCAAGTGGGTGGCCCCGGGCTACATGCAGTCTGCTGATGTGCTTTGTTTGGGCTTCAGGGGGTTAAAACAAAATTGAAACAATTTAAAATTGGGAGATTTTTACATAAAATCTGGATTTCTGAGTGTTCTTGAAAGATGGGAAGGTCTACAATACATGTGGAAATTACGGGTAGCGCTTAGTAGCTGACCCCTTGAGATTGGACATGATTTCGCTGATTGCTTCAGCTTCATCTGGCCCCTTTATTCACTCACATTGTGAGAGGTGTGTGTATATTGTAGTGAACAGAGCTGCCTGGCCTTGCATCCTGCCTCTGCCACTTACTAGTTATGTGACCTTAGGCAAATTACGTAACCTCTGTGGGCCTCAGTTTCCGCATCTGCTAAATGGGGATTATAACCGTTTACCTCACAAATCTGTGAGAACTAAATGAGTTAGAATAAGTGCTTAGAATAGTGTGCCTGTCACATACTAAGTACTGCTTAGGTGTTAATATGTACTAGTATTACACTACGTACCTGCCTAGTGTTTTAGGCATTTGAGATGATAATCCTTGTGTTACACAGTTTCCCATAGAAGGAAAAAAAAAATGTATTTATTTCCTAGTGTGTGTCTTAACTCACTAATAAGTGTTTACTCCCTCCTCCAGCTCCTAATCTCAGCACCTTGGAATGTAACAGAGTAGTGCTACCCACCGTAACAAAGTGTCAGTGGCTTAACAGGCTGAGTGTAGTATATGCACATGTTCCTGATGGGCAGGTTTGCTTCCCATGGTTGCTCAGAATCCAGGCTCCTGCACTCTTGTGGATCTGCCCTCCTCTAGATCTCTGTGGTTCTCAGTTATCAGGGGGCACTGGAGAACCAGAGAGTGAAGACACACTTGCTTCTTAACTCTCTTAGCCCAGAACTGATATCCATTTCTTCTGCTCATATTCCATTGGCAAAGACAAGGCACATGTCCCCTCTAAGAGGCGGGGGTCCCGGCAAGTGGAGCCCCTGACTGGGTAGCTGGTTCCCAGCAACGGCCCTACTCTGGGGAGGGGGCTGGGGCAGGAATATTTGGTGAACCCTCAACTGTCTTTGCCACCACGGTCATATTAAATAAGCGCCGAATCAGCATCTCCCTGGACCTATTTTCTTGTTCCTTTTCGCCTATGAAATGTCTCCAAGGGTGACTGCCTTGTTTTTGTTTGGTTTTTGGGGGGAAGAAGGAGAGAAACAACCATTTTATTTTTTCATTTCATGCTTCAAATTCATATATACCATAAAAGCATTGATTTAGGATATCAGAATTAGACTTGAGCAATAGTATTTCGTCTGGGTTACTTACTTGGAGGAAAATACAACTTAGCCATGGTGCTTACATATACATTGAAATAGCTGGCAAATTAATGGAAAAATGACATTTACAATCAGAATTTTTATATTAAAATCTTAAATCTCTCCGTCTTCCTTCCTTTATATTGGGTTAATTGTAGACATTTAGCATTTGGCCTTGTTAAGGTAGGTAATTTAAAAATTAAGGGAGTTACTCATGGGGAAATAGGAAGAGAGAGAGAGAGAGAGAACAATAAAATATACTAGATAAATTCTAAATATTGATGAAAGCCAAAATAAATTTTTAGGTTGGAGGAGCTCTCTAATAGCTAATCTTCAGGATTAAGACAAAAAAAAAAAAAAAAAGGAAAAGGAAAAGGGGCCTCATAGAGCATTTCACATCTCCTCAAAATAAAAAGTCTTGCCCTGCCTTTTTTTTTTTTTTAAATTAATTAATTTTATTTATTTATTTTTGGCTGTGTTGGGTCTTCGTTTCTGTGCGAGGGCTTTCTCTAGTTGCGGCAAGCAGGGGCCTCTCTTCATCACGGTGCGCGGGCCTCTCACTATTGCGACCCCAGACACGTAGGCTCAGTAGTTGTGGCTCACGGGCCCAGTTGCTCCGTGGCATGTGGGATCTTCCCAGAACCAGGGCTCGAACCCGTGTCCCCTGCATTGTCAGGCAGACTCTCAACCACTGCACCACCAGGGAAGCCCTTGCCCTGCCTTTTTTTAACCAGTTTGTTTCTTTGGAACCACAGAGCCTGTCATCTTTGAAGACATGCGATCACTGTGGGGTTAAGACAGTGTCTCTGCTGCAGTTCACACACCATCTCTGAGAAGCCAGCACAGAAGAACTTCTTCTGAGTTAGAAGTGACCTTCAACCTCTGTGGCCTTAATTCAGATGAAATAATATCTGCTTAGTCACCTAAAACAGGGTCATCTTCCTGATTTTAGATGCCCCTGAATTTGCTATTTGGGTCCCAAACTGACTGACACCTCTCTCTGT
Source organism: Eubalaena glacialis (assembly GCF_028564815.1). Taxonomy (NCBI): domain Eukaryota; kingdom Metazoa; phylum Chordata; class Mammalia; order Artiodactyla; family Balaenidae; genus Eubalaena; species Eubalaena glacialis. Next base: position 15,422,490 of record NC_083734.1, on the reverse strand, counting down.
ACCCTGAATCACAGTCTTTGGGTGAATCAATTGCCGGCACCACATGGAAGGAAAATCCAGAATCTTCAGTTTCACGTCTGACCACTTCCCAGCCTGACCCGGCTCCCACCCCAAGCACAATACAAAATAAAGAGGTTTTAGAAACTGAAAAGTGGAAATAGCCAGGTTTCTCCCTTGGTCTCAGGCTGCAGCTTGTTTGGTGCCACGTCTTGAAGAAAGATCTCTGTTAGGAAAAAAACCTCTGTGGATCTGTCTCATGGTCAGATGGGTTGATTCTCTGTGATTCCATTCCAGAATTTGCTAGGGAATTTCAGAGTCCTTTCACTGTTTGATGAAAAGGTGAAAAATCTCTGGAGTCCAAACTGTGGTCCTAAATATGGCTCCTCCCCCAGGACTTGTCTTTGCATCTCAATTTAACACTTGTATCATTCTGCCCCTTATTATGGTCATTTCAGGGATTCCCCCACCTCACAAGGCTTGCTGAAGGTAGGAACTGGCTTATGGTGGTAAACAGTGCAGGCAGGCTGTGGCATCAGATTTACTAGTTGTGAGGATTTTTAAAAGTTATTTCGCCTCTCTGTACCTAGTGAGCACTCAATAAGTAATAACTCATTATTATTTACCCTCTATTTTCCTAGCATCTGCCACAGTATCTTTTGTGTCTTGCCTACTTGACAAATGTTTGCTGATTAACCTGAAAGAATAATTGAGGAACTTACTAAACTATCATTTTTCTACTTCTGGAATAATCGAGTTGAAGTACTGACTGCAAGTCAGAATTCTCTTTAGGGACACTGTAAAAAGACAGATTCCTGTTACCACAGCCCACTGAAGTGGAATCCCAGTGGATCTGGGCAAAACCTGGAATCTATATTTTAACAGGTCCAAGGGGATTCTCAGCAGCCAGCCCAGCTCCCCAGAGTTCGGCAGGCTTTGCTAAGTGCTTGATATGAGGTGGTGGTCGGTGTCTGGTGTTTTTGTTGTTGTTTTTTGACGTGCACTTTTATAGTTTGTTTCATTGAAAAAGAAATTGTATTACAATTACCACCAAATGTGGAAAACAGAGTTAGGCTACGTACATTATGTCTCTTTTTTTTCCAAAAAATGTTATTGTGTTAAAATACACATAATATAAAATTTATCATTTTTAACCATTTTAAGTGTACAGCTCAATGGTATTAAATACACTCATAATATTTTGTAACCATCACCACTTCCATCTCCATAATTCTTTTCATCTTGTAAAACTGAAACTCTGTACCCATTATACCCCACCCTTCACTTCCCACTGGCTCTGGCAGCCACTATTCTACTTTCTGTCTCTAGAAATTTGTCTACTCTGTGAGTACCTCATGTAAGTGGAATCATACAGTATTTGTCTTTTTGTGACTGGCTTATTTCACTTAGCATAATGTCCTCAGGGTTCATCCATGCTGCAGCAGATGTCAGGATTTCCTTCCTTTTTATGGCTGAATAATATTCCATTGTATGTATATGCCACATTTTGCTTATCCATTCATCTATCAATGGACACTTGGGTTGCTTCCATGTTTTAGCTATTGTGAATAATGCTGCTATGAAATTGGTGTACAAATATCTTTTTGAGACCCTGCTTTCAATTCTTTTGTGTGCATACCCGGAAGTAGAATTGCTGGTATATGTCTGGTGAGGCCCTTTCTGTCCATACAGCCTAAAGGTTGACATTAAAAAGGAAGCCAAAAAAAAAAAAAAAGAAATCTCCAGTTTACTTAAGAACTTTAGATGCTTCTAAGCAAAATGTGGAAGGAAAAGCCCTTTTATGTTTGTGTGATTAGATAAGGAGTTGCCAGACAGTCGACTAAATAATCCATTTGTGTTAGGAGCCAGCAAGCAGTTAGAGGGAGGAAGCAGCCCAAGGTGACCTTTGGCCTGGAGAGCAAACACAGCCACAGAAAGCTGAGTGACACTTGGATGGTGGTACAGAGAAATCCATTGAGATCTGCTATTTCAAAACACCTGGCCAGTTGTGATTTGAATTATGTAGGTGACCCTCTTGCTGCCCCTAGATAGTGATCATGGTGTTTCAAGGTGTCAGGTTCCAGGTGTGAATGCTCACCCACATTCATTCTCCCTGCTGAGCTCTGGGGAAGGAGGTCACTGGGGTAGGGTCACTTCTTTCCAACCAGGTGACAAGCAACAGCCCCTAAGTCCCAATAGGCAGGCTGAGTTTCTGCCTCTCCGAATTCCATTACTTTCTGCCTCTCTCAAAGAGATCAGCCTTCACTGATTTATCAATAGATTTAGGTGGCATGAAATACGTGTGTGTGTGTGTGTGTGTGTGTGATGTGTGTTTTCTTTGACAGCAGAGATCAATGTGATATTAAGATGACAGTTTTGCTGCAATTTGTAAATTTGCTGAGTTTATAAATAGGCAAACCTGGCGGACTTTGATAAATGGAACTTTTTCTGGTAGTTTTTAAAAGTCACTGTGAGAGCATGGAGTACTTATAACCTCCAAACCCACCAATAAAAAGGTCAACAAAATACCTTTAATCTCAATGTTTATGGGGTATCTAAATCACCAAGTATTAGAGGGTTAAAAGAGAAGAATTTGGACAATAAAACATCACCTACTTCAAAGCAGGTTCCCGAGAGTAAAGCATTGCATGTCTGATTTTATGGCCCCGAGAGACCAATTCTGGGCTACCATAAACTCCTTCTATCTGTGAAAAAGGGATGCAGGCACCATTAAAGCAACCTTTATTGACACCTGAATTGTGCCAAGCAGTGAGCCAGGGGAAAGGGTTCAAATCTCTGCTTCAAGAGCCTTCAGTCTCACTGTGGGACTAGGCTGGTAAGCAGGTTTTCACCACCTAAGTGTATAGACAATAGAGATCCATGCTAAGGGCTCGCCATCTTCAACTGTCTCATAAGACCCAAGGTAGGTCTTTATAAACTGTCGGCAGCCACTGCTGTTCAAATACCAACCACATCTTTGCTGGATGACCAGTAGTTATGAAAGTGATAGCACCGGCTCCACAATCTTGAGGGCACATCATTTGGCACTTTTCCTTATTTCTTCAGCTCCAGTGCCCACGTGCCTTCCAGCAGAAAGTCCAGCAGTTCCTGAAGCTCTCCGTCACAAGAGTCAAAGAAGGAGCAGTGCTTGGTGCCACTACACCCAAGTCTCCTTAACAGGAGGGACCTCTCATTTCACAGGCCAACAGATGTCCCTGGTACACAGAGGCAGTGGGAATGCACTGACTGAGACCTAGCACAGGCTGCTGCTATTCTCGGAGAGAAGACAATGTCCATTCCTCAATGCTGAGCTCAGCTGGGGACACCTGCTCCTTACACCCACATCCTTCAGGTCACAGGCAGAGCTGCTTCTCATGTGTCAATCTGCCCAGGAAGGCCAGGCAGGACAAGTTCTAGAATCCACCACTATACCCTTCCATCGCTGGGGACCCATCTGGGGGGGTCAGACTACTTTTCAAACCCTCAGAACACAGGGGGGCCTCTTAAACCCTCTTTCATGTCAGTGGCTCGAAAGTGGTTGATCTTCTAAGAGAAGCTGTCCAAGGAATTATAAGGTTATAAGGTCTGTGATTCCAAGACTACTTTTTTCCCAGCACTCCTCTTGCTAGAGAAAAGGCAACAGGGACAAATCTAATCCTCAGCAGGGTATCCCAATTTCTGCTATTCCAAACAATGCCACAGTGAAAAACCATGTATGGTACACAACCCATGTGTGCACCTGCGTGAATATTTCTCTAGAGAATATCTAGACATGGAATTGCAAAGCTGAAAAAATGTGCATTTAAAATATTAATATATATTGTCAAATCGTCCTCCAAAAATGTTGTTCCAGTTTATACTCTCGCCATACTTTTTGAGAGAACCAGTTTAGTCCCTCACCAATATTTGTTATTATATTTCACTCGTGCCAATCTAATGGACAAAAAAATGGCATCTCAATGTACATATGACCCCGATTACTAATAAGGTACAGTGTCTTTTCTTATATTCTTTGGCTATTCATATTTCCTCTTCTTTGTGCTATTCTTTGCCCACTTTTTAGGTTTAATGTGAATACATTTAACACTTCACCTTGAATAGTATGCTAATTCTAGATTTCCCTAAGTTAAGGAAATTTGTTGTAATTTTTATCTCTAGTTTCCAGGGGTATTTTTTTTTTCTGTTCTTTTTAAGCAGAAATAGGTGTTAACTTTTAACAATGTTTTTATCAAATATGTTAAGATATGAGAAATATGTTTTTTCTTCCTTAATCTATGAATGTGGTGAATTACACAAATAGATTTCTAATGTTGAACTAGGCTTATATTCCTGGGATAAACCCTATTTGGTCTGATATACAGGGATTGGGGCGGCTCAGTTGTACACTCCACAACTCACTCACATGGCATCAAGTTGTGCAGTACACAACCTGCACAACCACGCATAGTGGTTAGTTAGGTAGCTCCCACCTGTTTCTATGTCCTGAAACAGTTTTTATAACATGGGCATTTTCTGTTGGTAAAGGTTTGGAAGCTCTTGCAGGATTTTCCTCTCAAACCATTATCTGTATATTTTCCTGGAAAACTGATCATCTCAAACTTTTGATCAAGTTCATGCTGTGAATTCATGCTTTAAGTTTATTATCCCTCTGCTCTAAACAAAGCCATGATAAAGAAAACATTTTTTTAACATTTAAAAGGTATAGGTGGGCTAAAAAATAAGATATATATCTCCATGAACCAGAAATGGAATAAAAGCCAAGTGTGAAAAAGAGAGCTAGAGCCAGAGCCTGTTGGGCTCCTCCTGCTTCCTCTCCACTTGTCTCCCAGATAGCTGGCCCTGGAAGCTTTCCTGCTCCAGGATCATGCTTCTTCCCTGCGCCCTACCCCACCCCACATGTTGGCAGCAATCCTGTCCTAGGCATGCTGTGACCTGTGGCTTCCTCTTTCAATCTAATACCCACATCCCCTCCTTTCAGGGATTACTTAGAATTCCTCATCCTTGCGAGTACCCTGTGTTATTTTCCTGGGCTGTTATAGGTTTGGGGTTACTATATGACATATCATGTCTAGAGATTTGGGTTAAGAGGGAGAGGCATATGAGAAATTTATCATAATGGTGTAAAACAAACAAAAAAAACTACATGCATTCAGTTTTCCACCTTGAACCAGAAGTTCCAAAGGAAAATTAAGTTAGAACTAAGATCTCAGTTTTAAAAATTAACATCTGAGTATCTACCATGAAGCAGTCCCTGCATGAAACATAAATGTATTTTCAATATAAAAGATGCAAACAGTACTGAAGTCTTTGGAGTAGAACATGAAAGCTCTTGTCATTTCTTCCCCACCACTTTCAATCCTCTCTCCAGAAGGAACCTGCAGTTAACAGTTTGTTGTAGATTTTATATCCTTCTAGTCCTTTTTTGGCACATGTACAAGTATTTTTCTAATCTTTGCATTGCTTCATTTATTCTCACAACAACCATAAGAGGTTAGTATTAACCCCATTTTATGGATAAGAAAACTGAGGCCTAAGAAGATTGGGTAATGTGCCAAGGAGCACACAGCTAGTTAGTTTGAACCCATGTTTCTCATTCTGAAAAGAGCCAATGCCTCTTTCAGGAGATGGAGGCACTACTCTTGGGTGGGAAAAAAAAAAAAGAATGAGTCTTGTTCAGTGGTGTATTTCTAACAAACCCAAACGGTCTGAGGGAGTCCGAAGGGACACTGGGGTCTCTCAGCTCAGCTATACTCTCCTCTAGCAGCTGTCCTTTGGGAGACCTGAGTGGGCAAGCCCTTGATTTATAATTTGAATTTCAGGCGACCCTAATCTGGATTTCAGATCTTCCGTTTTCCTAGGGCGTGTTGAAAAGACATCCTTGAAGTGCCTCCAGGAAAAGTTTTCGGGTGCTGGGGACCCTAACTAACAGTTCTTCTCCCAAGTGCCCTGGGGGAAATCCGGGAGACCCTGGCAGTGGCTTCACCTGGGAAGAGCTGGAGGAGAAGCCAAGAGGAAGTGGGCCGGCCCGGCGCCTTGGGCAGGTGGGCCCGTGCTTTCTCCCTCATTCCGGCTCTGCTCCAGGGACTTCCGCAGTGGACCCAGCACCGAGGCCAGAAAATGAAAGCTGTTTGATCCATTTATTTTTAAAGACAGAATAAAGGTTGGAGGTGGTTTCACATCCCGCGTCAGGCAGCACCTCCCTGAACGTCTGCCGCTTCCTGCTGGTGTTTTGCCGAGGCATGTCAGCTCCCACATAAATGCCACACGCACGTATTAGGGAGAACCTGGGCCTCCCTTCACCACCATCCCCAACTGCCGAGTGTGTAGAGAGGCCCCCAGAGCGTTGTGGCATCTGCCTTCCTGCGAGAGTCACAGAAAGCAGGCCCAAGACCCGGAATTCACGTGCATTGCAATAACTGCGTAAACCACACAAACCCAGGCTGCCTCGCCTGCCCGGCTCCATGAGCTGCAGGCCACCACGGGGTTTCTGATTTGAAGTCGGATTAATCATGCGTGCAGACGGTGGCAGCGCCGGTGGCCGCGCCGGTGGCCCTCGAGGTTTAGCTGCGGGTGCTGGATTTCACATTTAAATGCCGCAGCCCCCGTCACGTGACTGCGAGCTTGCGGCCCCACCCCGTGGGAGCTGGCGGGGAGCTGGCCAGGAGCCCGGCTGCGAAGCCCCATCCGATCCGATGCTCACGTGAACTAATGGAGACGCTAGCAGGGGGCGGGGAGAGTTGAATTTACCATTGCTGCGGGCGTCTGGGGGCTCCTCGTTTAAATGAGAGGGCCGTTTGTCTTCAAGCCAACTGCTTCCAGCCGCAGTGTTTGTAAACAAGCCCTAAACCTAGGCAGGCTTTCATCAAGCGTATGCGGATTAGGAATAGATGATTATGAATCATCTTCCCTTCCCTAACAGGATCATCAAATTTCATGCAACATTTACCAAGGGCTAATATGTGGAAGCATGAGAAGGCGATATTACACTCTGGTGGGCACACCATGGGGGAGGGGGGTATGATACCTTCAGAAGAGAGTTGGGAAGCTGTGCCTCTTGTCCACAGGGGAAATACCCTTAAATGCCCTTAAATGTGTGCCCTTAAAGGTGTGTGTGTGTGTGTGTGTTTTCCTGGCACATCTGTGTTTGGAGACTGTTTGCTGAAGAGTATATGAAAAGGCAGGAAGGATACCCTTTCAATTTGCAATTTAGAATGAGCCATCACACTGAAGTTCAAGATGAGTAATAGACATAGACGAGAGATTTTCTCTTTAATGTGAGCTGTGGGGCTCTAGCATAGCTGAATCTGTTATTATAAGAGGTCCTTCTGGATCACATGTCCCTATAATAATACTCAGACATGCCCTAAAATTTATAATTTATTTGTGTAGAATTGTGTGTAGTGGGGAGGCGGTACACTAATTTCTGATTATAAGAAAATTTTTTTTGGTCCAGGATTTTGATTGTTTACTTTGGGTAAACCAAGGTTTATAATTTTAACATAAAATTACTCATATATCTTTTTTTTTTCTTTGAACACATTTAAATACTTCAGACCTCAGTTTCCCTTTTATTCAAAGAGGGTACTCTACCTAGGTGCCCTGGAGAAAATTCTGTTTGTCAGGAGAGCTTATATACTGTACTCGACTTTTCAGCTTCCATTGTCCTTGAAATATTTCAAGGACAGTGATCTTTAGCAATGTAGAAGCTCCTGCCTCTCTCAAGTATGACAGCCCTGACTTGAAGGCTAGGAGATTATGTTTTTCTAGATGGGATCTTCTTTTTCTTATTCCAGCTGCTATTGAATAGCAAAGTATGGAGGGGGCACACTTAAGAAGAATAGGGTTGCTTTGTCTCTTAAAAATGCTAAAAAATTAACTCTGCAGTGACAATGAGACATCTACAGGAAACAAAGTGTGTGGTTTGGCTTTGGTGGGCTCAGTATAAGTCACAGTATCTCTTCTTTAGGTTTGTGGTAATCTTTTCAGCCAGGCTGTTTCACGTTTTGCCTTGTTTGGCCCTCAGGAGAGAGGTGTGAAACGTCTGTGTGTGTGTCTGTGTGTGTGTGCATGCAAAGTTCAACCAACATAATGATAATAGCTAACTTTGCTTGGGTGGATATAATGGGGCAGGCACTGCCCTGAGGGGTCTAACATCTGTTAATCTCATTTGATACTTTCAACCATGAAGTTGAGGCAGCTACCATAACTATCATATTACCATGAAAGAAACTGAGGCTCAGAGAGGTTGAATTGCTTAAGGACACCAGATCTTGAACCCAGGTCCGTTCTGTCTCCAGAACCCACATCCTGACCTACACCATTAAGCTCTGCATCCGGAACAGCAGCAGCCCAGAGGCTGGCCTCTTGAAGCTGTTGCTGATGTGAGCTGCTTTGGGTGATGCAGCTGCTTGCAGGGGACCGAAGCTCCTGATAGCAGTGCCCAAGGGAATTAGCAGGTGTCCCTACCCCCAGGCACCTGGAATGGGGGGATGGGCTAACCCAGGCCGGGAGCATCAGAGAAGAGCTGCTAGTGTGTTGGCAGTTCTGTGTTTGTAAAAGTAAGTATCAGTCTCCACCTTGGCCAGGAAACAGGAACTTTGTGACAAGATCGGCACAACCAATGTCTGGCCCAAGCCGTGGCATTCTCCTCCAGGCTGTCAATTCTGCCTTATCAGCAGCCATGCCCAGCAGATAGGATGTCCTCCTGGGCAGTGTGCCCTCAGCCCCGTTGTCTGGGTGTGAGGGTGAATTTACCCGGACATTGCCTCGTTTCACCTGCTATGGGGGCTGGCATTGCTGCCTTAGAGGGAGTTTCACTGGCTTTTTCTTGGCCTTGTGGGGGCTTCTAAAATCTGAAATGCTTACGAAGCCTGCGGTCACTTGGGAGGGTTTGTTGGAAGCAGAAGAGCATCTCTCCCCACTCCCTCTCCCAGGGCTTCCCGATCTGTGTGCCTAGAACAGGCTGAAGGTGTGGGGAAATACTGACATCTCAGCTTCAGGGCAAGTCATGGGGCAGCGGAATGGCCCCCCTCACCTCTGACAGCTGGCAGCTTTGTCTGCTTATGGCAGCATGCTGTGCAAACATTGGCATTTCCTGCACACGCCACTGTGTGAAAAAGTTTGGCCAGCACTTCTCTGTCCTGCTCTCCTGAGATGGGAACGGCAAACCCAGCCCTCCACTCATTCCGTCCCTGTCAGGGGTTAGGGTTTAGGCAGTGAACTCCCACCTAACTTTGTCTTTACCATTCTCCCTGCTCCTCCCTCCCCTCCTCCTCCTCAGTTTCCTTTGCTGAAGGGCTGACATCACTAGGACAGGCCCTCTGAGGCAGGTGGGTAGCCCTGGCCAACCCCAGGACTCCCTTCTCATCTCCAAGCTGACACCCAGCCCCGAGGAAGTAAGAGGCCTGGGGCCCCATCAGGAGCAGCTCTCGGCTTCCTACCAAGGACTCTGCAGATGAGACTTTATCTCTGGTGTCCCCTGGTGGCGCTGACAAGCAGGTGATGTTCCTCCCTCCCCCAAGGAACCAGAGACATCTTACTTGTACTGTGAACAATCTTGGATGGCAAACTAGAGTTTCCACACAGGGGCTCATCTTTGTGTCTGGGGCCAAGGAGACCCTGAGCAGAGTGAGGTCATAGCTTGTCTAGGTAGCACTTGCCCTGCTGGACGTAACAGGACAGGGGCAGAGAACGAAGGCTGGACCAGCCGAGGATCAGTAGCCTAGAAACTCCTGAGCACACTCCGGAGAGCCCTGGTGCACATACCAGAAAGGGCTGGAAAATGCTAATGGGGTGGTGCATTAGCAGATCACATTTTACTCTTTTACTGTCTAAATTTTTTTTTTATTGTGGCTTTATTAGTTTCACAACAGGAAAAACAAATTGCATAAACTTATAGTTAAAAAAACCCAACAGCGTATATGCCTCACACCTTCTTTGAGGCCTCTGATGACCTGTGAAATGCATACAAATGAGCAAATGACAGGGTGCTAATTGCAGTGTGGCTTCTGAGCTGACAGCTTAGGTGTTCTTCACAGCAGGACCTCAGCCCGGTTCCTGTTTCCCCATTCTTCCCTGCCACCTGCGGAGCGAGAGAGAACTTGTTTTCCAAAACGAGGTGTCTGTGACCCTGACCACTCCCGACAGAAGCTTCCACACCTTCACCAGCCGCATGGGAGAGAGTGTCTTGTCCTTGGAGCCAAGCACCTTTGCCAGCAGGATCAGGCAGGCCAGGTGGAAAGTCAGCTGCTGTTAGTGGCTCGGGCCATGTTCTCCTGGACAAGGCAGAACCTCTTCGTTTTTGGTCCTAAAGCCACGTTAGAAATCAGCAGAAGTGCTGTCCACGTGTCCTGCTGTTGGGGTTCGTGGTCTTGTAGGAAGTCAGAGCCCCTTGTGGCTGGGCCTGGAAAGAAACGTGGCCTGCCTGCGTGTGCAGTTCCATGTGTGGCCTCGGGAACAAGGAGCCCCGCCAGAGCTCCTCTGTGGCTGCTTCCTCGTCTGTGGTTCGCTGTGATGGGAGGCACATGGAGTCTCTTTTTACAAAAGCGGCCTGCTTACCTCCAGAAAAAAACCAGCTCAGCCTCCCTGAGGGCCCCCAGAGAACTAACCTCCTGTGTGGAGGCCCTAGCCAGCCAGGAAGCCAGCCCAAAGGCTCCTGTCTCAGCAGCTTTGCTCCAACACTGCATTTGCCCCAAGAGCCAGGGATCTGAGGGGCAGAGCAGGCCCGGAGCCAGGGCCAGCTGGTGCTAAGAGGAGGCACCATGTCCTTCCTGGCCTGTCCGGAGTGGTTACTACTGCCTTCTGCTTTGGGCTGCCTGACACAGAGCCCATGTTCAGGGGCCTCCTGCAAAAGAGACTGTTCTCTGGGGAAACTGGAAACCAAGTCAAGATCTCATTTGGGGCTGCACTGTCTCCCCCGGGTGGTCCCGGGCTCCCTGGGATGCTGGCTGCTCGGAGTGGGGAGCCACTACCCAAGGCTCTGGGGTCCAGAAAGGGGACTCTTCCCAGCACCCTCTCCCCGCCACCAGTGACCTATGGCTACCCCCATGTAACGAGCATGTGGCTTCCTGGAGGAAAGAAACTTGAGTAATCAGATAGAAATAGGAACCTGGAAAATAACCCAGCGGGGCATGTAAGGGATTGGGCAATGAGTTGTCTAGAAGACTTTGGGCCGTGAGAGGGGGGTTAGGGTGAGGAACCATGTTTCATCCGAGTCATGGCTAAGATCTAAGGAAGTCTCCAGAGCTTGAGACTTTGGAGGGGTGAGGGGGGCAGAGGGACAGGGTCTTCCTGTTTGCCACCTGTCAGACTGGACATTGGACATGGGGCCCACCCTGGAAGGGATGTGCAGGGGCAGATGTTTGAAATCATTCAGAGGAAGCTGAGACTGCTGCAGCTCCCACTTCCCAGCCCTCACCCTCTCCACGCAGAGCTTGAGATCAGGCCCCGTTTCCCGGTGGCTCTGGAATAGGAAGGATTCTCTCTAAGTGCTCCTTAATAATTCTCAGCTGAGCCTGGGCCAGGCAGGGCTGTGGGCTGCCTTTGTGGGAGAGATGCCTCAGAGATTAGCCAAACCCTGCAGCACTGAATAGTGCTTCCGCCCAGGTGGCACTGCAGGGGCCGGGGTCGGGGACTGAAATTCCTCAGAGCCTTTGCCTTTTGAGATTCTGTGGGAAGGTTTCTCAGAAGCACAGTGTCCTTCTTTAGGAAAGTGAATCTCTTATCCCTCACCATGAGGTGTTACCTTCCCCCAAGGCCTCTAGCTCTGTTCAGAGAAGAAAGAATTTTCGAGAAAGTTCTGAGTGTACTGGTCTTCTTTTTTAGGGCCAGGGCAGTGGAGGCATGAAAATTTGGATAAGGCAGGATGTAGAGCTGATACCCCAATTTTCTCCTGCATTCCCCTGACAGGTTCGCTAAGGGATGATTTTCCTTAAAATGCTCCTTACAATACTTGGCTGAACCTGAGCCAGGCAAGGCTGGGGGCTGCTTTTGTGAGAGACATACCCCAGAGACTAGGTAACTCCTATTGCATTGCAAAACACCTTCACCACCAGGGACACTCCAGCTACAGGCCTCATGCCCAAGGAGTAGTCAAAAGATCCCAAAGCTTGTCAGACTTCAGCTGAGGAGAAAGAGGATGGAAATGTACCTTTGTGTCTCCTTTGGGTCTTTTTTTGTTTTTGGCCGCACCAGCAGCTTGCGGGATCTTATTTCCCCAGCCAGGGGTTGAACCCGTGCCCCCTGCAGTGGAAGCGTGGAGTCCTAACCACTGGACTGCCAGGGAATTCCCTCTGTGTCCTTTTTTGTCTGGAGAATAGCTTTAAGAGCTCTGCTGATAAATTCATGTTAGTGTCAGGTGCCAAAGCTGCCTGGAATGCCCGGGAACTTGGCTCCCTTGCCAGTGAAGAATCTTGTGATGTCAAAGGCTAGGATGCCTTATGCAGCGTCATGACTGGTGGACAGGCAGAGTCCATGGTGGGTATCTTGATCAGCTCAGGCTGCTATAACAAAATACCATAGACTGAATGGCTTAAACAACAGGTATTACTTTCTCACAGTTCTGGAGGCTGGGAAGTCCAAGATCAAGGTGCCAGCATGATCGAGTTCTTGGTGAGGGCTCTCTTCCTGGCTTGTGGTCATTGCCTTCTTGCTGTGTGTCCACATGGCAGAGAGAGAGCTCTGCTCTCTTCTTCTTATAAGGGCACCAGTCCCATCATGGAGACCCTACTCTCATGACCTCATCGAAACCTAATTACTCTCAAAGACCTCACCTTCAAATACCTTCACATTGAGGATTAGGGCTTCAACCTATGAATGGGGGGGGGGGAGGACACAAACATTCAGTCCATAAAAGCTGTTGAGGACCTAACTCACCACTGTAAAGCAACTATACTCCAATAAAGATGTTTTAAAAAAAGTCAACTGGAAAAAAAAAAAAAGCTGTTGAGAGCTTGGGCTCTGGACCCAGTCAGATCTGACTGTGAAGTTGGCTCTACCACTTACTAGAAGTGTGACTTTGAGTCTCTTCTATAAAGTAGGGATAATGATTGTGTCTTCCACATAGAAGTGTCATGTATTAAAGGTTAGAGTTACATAAAAACAAAAAGAAGAATGGTGGTGAGCAGGGGCTGGAGGACGGCAGAAATGGGGATATGTTGGTCAAAGGGTACGAACTTTCAGTTATAAGATGCATGAGTTCTGGGGTTCTAATGTACAACACGGTGACTCTAGTTAGGGATACCGTATCGAATACTTGAAATGTTCTCAGAGAGTCGATCTTAGATGTTCTCACCACACACGTACACACAAAGTAACTATGTGAGATAATAAATGAGTTAACTAACCTTATTGTGGTAATCATTTCACAATACATTCTTATATCAAGTCATCACACTGTATGCCCTAAACTTACGAAATGTTATTTGTCAATTATATCTCAATAAAGCTGGGGGAAAAAAGTGAGAGTGAAAGTCATGTGCTTAGCACAGTGCCCAGAACATAAATATTGGTGAGGCCGGGGACACATTGATGGAAGGGCTTTCAGGAATTAGTTCCTCTGCCCCACAAACTCACAGGGAGGGGAGGTGGTCCTGAACCTTTGTGGGCGTTGCAGGGGGAGGAGGTGTCCCAGAAAGGCTTCTTTATAAAGACAGGCCTAAGAAAACCTGCAGATTCTGTTGTGTCCCTGATTCATGCTGAGATTGCACATCAGATTATCAAGTCTATATTCTCCCCCAGTTCCCAAAAGAACCTTCTCCCCAGTCATCCATTCTGGTCCCCCTCCTCATCCACTTTTTGCCGCTGTGTAATTGCTTATGCTTCCCCCCCACCCCCCGCCAGAATGCCTGTCTCCCCACCCCACCATTTTTGCCAATGAAATATGAGATGTCCTTCCAGGCCCTGGTTCAAATGGCACTTCCTCCAAGAAGCGTTTAGTCATCAACTCAGTCCCAAGTGGTGACCCTCCCAACTCCCTCCATAACGTACTGTCTAGACCACTCTCTGGACACAGCAGGGGCTGCCTTGCCTCTTGGTGACTTCTGGGCATGTATCAAATCCACTGTCATAAGCATCCTGAGCAAAGGAACACAGTCTTATTTATATAGGGTTCAGGGAATATTCGATGAGGTAATGAGTAACTTTTCTAGCCCTCATACCCCATGGAACTTCCTGAAATCTTGGGCAACTGAGGCGTAGGAAAGAAGAAAGTTTTCCTCTCCCTTATCAGCTGTTTCCTGGTCATCTCTCAAGGAATGATAGACTGGGCAACCTTCATCCATGCATGTCATGGTGAGGAAACAGAGGCCCAGAGATGGAAAGAGAGTTCCTCAAGGTCACACAGCAGGTTAGGGGCAGAGCCAGGACCTGGATTCAGGGTGTGCTCAGTTTAGTGTGCTTCTGTTGGGGAGAGGAAGTAGAGTGTTGAAGGGCAAAAATTTGGATTCTGGGGTAGTTGGGGGTTACTGTGATAATTCAGTGATTTAATACATGCAGTCCTTAGATCAGCCCTGGCACGGTAAGCACCATGTGTTTGTTGCTGTCGCCTTTATTACTCTTCCTCTGCCCTTTGTTGTCAACCACTACCTCCTCCCAGCAGGTCCCTTCATTTCAGGGAAGAGAAGTACACAAAGGGTATTAACTACGCCAGAACTTCTTTACTAAGCAGTAGGTGAGAAGTTGGCAGGTAGCTTAGAGGACTAACCATCTGGGTTACTGACCCCAGTGGCCTAGGGTGATTTCCTGTACCATCAAGACCCAAGGCCCAACAAATCAGACCTGGACGAATCATTGGGCATTGTATTTGTTTCTGTTTTGGTGAAGGGAAAAATGAAAAGAAACCTGCTTCCCTTTTCGCAGGTGCCCAGCAGACCGGGTAAGTCTGATGTAGTGCCCTCCAGGGCTCTCAGGTCTGCCCAGTGATCACCATAGCTCAGTGCAAGCAGCAGCCACAGAGGGTCTGCCCAAGCCCTGTCCGTCTGTCTGTCCATCCGTCAGGCAGTCTGTAGAACCTCTCAAGCTGGGTCCTCAGGAGGACAGGGTGCCCAGAATCAGTTTCCATCCTCCTTCTCCCATCACTGAGCTGAAAGCAAGATTTCCCATCTGTCTGGTTGAAGGGGCATCAAAGTTATCACTGGAAGCTGGTGAGTGACAGCTTCAGCCTACAGCCCCCTGGGACAGGGGAGTTCAGCATAGCTGCAGGCCACTGGCATCTTCTTTCTTGGACTCCCAGTGTCCGCACCCTACCAGGAGGAGAGACAGGACAGGAACGTACCCAGAGACTGGTTTTTCCCAGAGGAGAGCTACAGTTTGCCTCCCTCCTCTAAAAACAAAATTAATTGCAAATTTGGGACAGGCCTAGGAGAAGGACTCTGAAAGTTGAGACCAAAGTTCCCTTAGTGGGCTGAACCATTTCTCAGTTTCTATTCCATTTCCTGGTTGGAGTCTGATTGGGTGAAAAAGAGTGCAGCATCAAATGCTGGCTGCTTAGCAAGGGAGCCCTGGACACTGGGGAGTTTTTAGTTGGGATTTCATGTGAGCAGTTAGAGAATTAATTGGAACAGCAATTCTTCTGCTCCAGATCTGACTCTAGGATCCTGTTGTTTTTCTGCGTCTTTTGGAGAGTGAGACCATTCTCGACATGACATTCCAACTGGCCTTGACCGTTGTCTTTTTTTTTTTTTTTTTTTTTCTGCACTGCTCAGCTTGTGGGATGTTAGTTCCCCAGCCAGGGATTGAACCCCGGCCCTCAGCAGTGAGAGCGCAGAGTCCTAACCACTGGACTGCCAGGGAATTCCCCCCGACAGTTCTTTCCAGTTGGAGCTGGGTCGGCTGAAGCTTCTGTACTCCCGCATTCTAAGGTCTTTTTGACCAGGAGCATATTTGGTCATTCATTCATTCATTTACTTATTCATTCATTGAAACCACTATTTCAAGGTGCCAGGGGTACAGTGGTGAACAAGTGAGATGAGCTTCATACCTTCTCGGAGCTCTCAGTCTAGCAGAAGAGACAGGCATTAGGTGATTTACTAGAGCATTGAGTAATCTGAAATGCAGGCCTCCCTGGTCTGGTGGTTAGGGACAGCTTCCTAGCAGAAGTGATATTTAAGATTAGAGGGAAGATAGGAGATATCTGGGCAGAGTTGGATAGAGCATTTTAGCCAGAGATGTCGTCCTGTTCAAAAGTTCTGAAAAAGCAAGAGAGAACCAGGAGAAGAATGTGCCAGATGAAGCTGAGAGGAGGTGACGGGCCAGGCCACAGGGCCTTGTGTGCCACTAAAAGGATGTGGTCTTTATTCTGACAGCAATGGGAAGTGTTCTCTAGTTGCTGTTTGATGCTGGAAAACTTCCTCCAGTTGATCATTCTAGCTATGATGTCAGCCTCATGAGCCTGCGACTTCTCAGACCAACAGGCCCAGCTCAGATGTGACCACTGTGTGGCTTCCACTGACCACTGCAGACGGTGTTTCATTTTTTTCCACTCTCCCTTCATTAGAACATATGTCACATGTGTTGGTTTCTCATGTCAGCCACTGGCACCAGACAGTGTTCATGAACCTGAGCTGACCAGCCCAGACCAGGATGCAGTGAGCTTGGGGAAGGAGAAATTAGGACTCACCGGGTTTCACGATCAGTACCTGAAAGTGCCTTATGTAAAAGATGGGTGTCACGGGACAGTTTGGAGACAGAGAGCAAAGCTAGGTTGAGTCATCCATGTGGGAAGGAAGGCAGGGTGGCCCCTTGGGGGAAGGAGGGGCCAGTCTTCTGTGATTTCTTCTCAGAGTCCATCTGCTGCTTCCCAGCGGTGTGAGTTAGGCTGCCAGCCTGTCTGCCTTTCCCATCTAAGGGTCATAACGACCCAACGCACACTGGGTGCAAGTGTGTGCCTGGCTTTGGGGGAGGGGCAGCCAGGGGCACTGGCATTCCTTGTGAAGGGGGCCTTGGCCAGATCACTCCCTCTCTCCACCTCTAAGGTTATAAAGGTAAAATTTAGGGAGGATGCCAAAGGCAGAATGATGGGGAAAAGAAGAATGGTGGTGTGTGTGTGTGTGTGTGTGTGTGTGTGTGTGTGTGTGTATGAGCTTGCTAAGGAACAAGCCTCTGTTCCTCCTAACCAAGTAGTGTTCTTAACACTGTTGGCATTTGGGGACAGACATTCTTTGGGATAGTTCTGCATACTGCAGGACATTTTAACATCTCTGGCTTTAAAATGCTCCTACACATTTTCAAATATACTTCCTGGTGGGGCAATACAAACTAGCCCTCCCCTAATTGAGAACTACTGTTCCAGTGTTTATGGGAACAGGATACATACAGGCCTTATGTCCTGCAGATGGCCAGAAGGGAGACTGGATAAGTCCCCCAATTTCAGAATATCTTAGGGAAGCTATGGTCCAGTGGGATGGTTATTCTTCCCAGGCCACTCATGGGGGCTCCTGCTGTCTCCTGACCCCAAAGGGAGTTCCTCCTGACTTCTACAGGCTCATTGCTCACCGTGGTAACCCAAAAGCCCAGAGCAAAATTCGGTGGACGAAGCTGAGATTTTGGTGCAGGTATTTCCAGGCCTCTTGGCTGGACTGTGTCTAGGGTGGCAGGACTGTGTCTGGTGGCTGAGGTGCTGCTCTGTTGGACCACCAGATGGCGCTCGGGAGTCCCCGTTGTCTGCCGCAGGACCACTGGTGGCTGGAGTGACTGCAGAGGGAACTCCTCTTAAAGAGGCCTTGTCCTTAAAGAGACAGGGCCACACACCATGAACTTGAACAGTAACCCCAGAGCGAGACTCCACTGATGACAAGCACCACTGGCTAGGCTCTGATGCTCCTTTGTCCTCACCTTCTTGAATGTTGAGCCACCACCTCTTGGAGCCGGTCTCCTTGACAGCCAGCCCTCAGCCCCTGCAGCCACTCCTGGGCCTGACAGGGACAGGGCCAGCCTGGCGGGTGGCGTCAGAGCTCGTGGCAGAGCAGCGCAGGGCTGGGAGGCACCTGCAGAACTCTGGCTGAGAGAGCAAGAAGCACAGCCAGCTTCAGGGGAATGGTGACCACGGGAGGGCAGAGGGCCAGCCTGTGAGCTCTGGCCCCAGATAGACATGCCTCTACTTCACTTGGAGCTGATAAGGTTGGAGCCATCGAACTTTGTCTCTGGGTTTTGGGGACTTGTAGAATCCTTCCATCTCTTCTGCTTGCCTCTTTCCAAATGCTGATGGGGATGCTGTGGTAAGTAAATCAGGAAGGGGGCTCCAGGCCCTACTGTTGAGCCCTCTGATCTGCTCTCGGAAACCTCGCATGTTGACCCCTGGGTGGAACAATCCGAGCCATGTCAGGTGAGGGCCACTTTAGCTGGGGCTTGGCCCGAGACCCTCCTGAAATTGCAGCTTGCTTAGTATACTCTAAGGCAGCTACTCTTCCGGGGATGCTGGACTCACTGTGGCCCTAGCCATGGGAGTGGGGCTTCAACACAGCCCCCAAGAAATGTGTGGGTGTCTGTGGGGAGCTTCACAGCTACAGGGACCTGGATGTCACCGTGCTTCTCCCGACCATGGTGCCAAGGGAGGCAACAAGGAGGTGAATGTAATCCTTTGGTTTACATCTTGCCATGACTCTTACATCTCTCCCGTGACTCAAGCTGACACAAAACTTTGGAAGAGAAATGAATAGCGAGGAGAGCTTCCAGTAAGCCTGTGCTGCCTGTAGATCTCTCTGTCTGCTGGAAAAGTGAGGAGCCTCGGAAGAGACGGGGAGGAAGAGGGCAAAGGACAGACTGTTAGGCCAGAACTTCCCACTTAGAGGTGACCCAGGAGAGGCCTGGGCAATTTTCTTCTTTCCAGGCCCAAGGGGTGAGGGTGAATCTTAGAAGAGTAAATGCTGATTTACTGTACAGAGGTTAAAGGAAATGAAGCAAGGAGACAGAAACAGGCCAATCCGGGGTCTGCCAGGGCAGATAGGAAGCCTGGAGGTCATCTCCCTGCTCCACCTGGGTGCCCACCTAGAGATGTGAAAACTGAGGCTGGAAAGTGGGGTTTGGCGGGGACTGGAGTTCAGGAAATTGTCATCGGATTGATTGCAGCTAGCTTGTCTCCAGGGTCATCTGCCCTGTTGTAGTAGATGTGGTTTTCTTTGGGAACCAGTTCTCTTTCTGCTTAATCATTGGTGGCTCTGGGGAGTTCTGGAATTACATTCCTCCTGTAGCTCCAATTTCATCCTCCCTGAGTTTAACTTCATTCTGTTTATTCATTTATTCACTCATTGCAGCCCGGTACAGAGATTACACATGTGGACTCTGGATGCAGAATCTCGGTTCATTTCCAAGTATCACCACCTGCTAGCTGGCCAATAGCATAGCCTTCCTGCTTCTGCAGGAAGGAATGGAGAGAATAGTAGTGCCTATCTCATTGGCTTATTATGAGGACTAAGAAAGGTAGTCTATGTGAAGAAGTGCCTGGCACTTAAGAAGCACTCAAAGTTAGCTGTCATTAGTTTTATTTATTCAACATGTATTATTGAATGCCAATCTATTGGGCTTTTGGCAGAAAGCTGATCTGGGGGCGCAGTGTAGTAACGGCTGCCTTGGAGGTCTACCTGAGCTTCATTCATCCACTGGGCTGAGTGCAGTGAAAAAAGATGCAGTCCCAGCTTTTATTTATTTATTTATTTATTTATTTATTAATAAATTTATTTTATTTATTTATTTTTGGCTGTTTGGGGTCTTCGCTGCTGCGCGCGGGCTTTTCTCTGGTTGCGGCGAGCGGGGGCTACTCTCCGTTGTGGTGCACGAGCTCTAGGCGCGTGGGCTTCAGCAATTGTGGCTCGCGGGCCCTAGAGCGCAGGCTCAGTAGCTGTGGCACACGGGCTTAGTTTCTCCGCGGCATGTGGGATCTTCCCGGACCAGGGCTCGAACCCGTGTCCCCTGCGTTGGCAGGCGGATTGGCAACCACTGCGCCACCAGGGAAGCCCCAGTCCCAGCTTTTAAAGAGCTGATCTGCCAGGAAGGGTACCAAAGGGTTTTTGACTATCACAGTCTGATTTTGTTTTTGGTTTGGTTTTGTTTTGTTTTGGCTGCACCGTACGGCATGCAGGATCTTAGTTCCCTGACCAGGGATCGAACCCATGCCTCCTGCAGTGGAAGCAAGGAGTCCTAACCACTGGACCACCAGGGAAGTCCCTTGTTTTTGTTAATTTGAATGCGGAGCCCACCACCACCCCACCCCTGACCACCTGTACCTCCAGCCTGCTCACACTGGTGCTCCCTGCGGGCCTCAGAGTGGGAAGAGGTGAATGGACATCCTCTTCATCAACAGTGACCCCTGCAAGGACTCCCAGGGGACTTCCTATTGTGCACAGTGGAGCTGAGTTGCTAACAGCAAGGAGGGAAGAAAAATGGAAATACCCAGTTTTGTTTCTAAGCATGGTCACCCTTTTCCCATTGGAGAGGCGGTGAGTAACACAGCCCTGGGGATTAAGGGCAAGGCCGCTGACCTTCAGGATGGGATACATCTTCTTCCCACTCGGCCCCTCATCATCAGCCCAGTGATCCCAGCAACCTACACTTAAATCTGGTGGTGAGGCAGGAGCAGGCCCGTTGCTATGGGAAGCAGGGAGCCAGGACAGACTGAATGCACAGGCCAGAGGGGAAAGAGAAGCATGTTCACCCAAAGGACTAGACAGCAAATGGTTAGTGCAGGCTTGGAGGACGAGGTGTGATGGGTGCTGATTCAGTGCCTTGGGGTGCATGGGCAGGTCCACACTTAGCTGAATCAGGGTGGCCTGTCCACGGAACGTCCCCCTGCTGCTCTGACAGATGGGGGTTGCTGGCAGAGCACTTCACCATTGGCACAAGGCGAATGAGAATGACTCTTGTAACTCCCTCCTTCCTAGGATGTGGTATTGGGTCTCCCCCCACCTCCTCTCCATCCTCAGTGCCAGGAATCTGGAGGCTTCTGTCCTGGTCTCATATCACCCTGGTGCTTCCACAGACTTGTCTCTGTAGCCAAGGTTAGATGTTAATGTCTAACATGTGTGATGTTAATGTCTTTTGGAAGCCATCCCATATAGGCATCAAGGGATCTTGAAGTAACTGCCCTTTCCTGGGACACATGTGTGAGACAGTTGTATGGAGATGGAAGAGGATTGGGAGAGTTTTCTAGAAGGTGGTCTCTAACCCACGGACCCGCGAAGATTTCCAGGGACCTTTGCCATCCTGCTTTCAACCCTGACAGTGGAGGCAGCATGCATGGCATTTTAACTGCACGAGTAGACTGCCAGGGTTCAAGTCTCAGCCCTCCACTTACTGTCTGGACAGGTTACTTAGCTGACCAGTGCCCCAGTTTGCTCATCTGGAAAATGGAAGGAGCTGTGATAACAGTGAGTTTGTCATGTAAACAAAGCACTAAGATCCAAGCCAGGTCCACTGCAGGCATTCTCTGTTAAGTATTAGAAGTGTTCCTCCTTATTTGCCTCCAAGATCCCTCTCCCCTCTCCCCTATATGGTGTTCTGGATTGGGAGGTCCAGGACAGGCTTGGACAGAAGGTAGAAAAAAGCAAACTATGGCAATGTTAAGGAGAGCAACTGTAACATTTTAGCCTGAAAATAGCTTGTTCCAGCCTTTGTAGATAAAAATGTAAAATGTATGCAAATGTATGTGACTCACGCAGAAACATACATCCATGGCCTCCTCGCAGTCAGTGCCCAGATGTGGCCATCAGGCAGTGTGCAGAGAGGGCCCAGGCTGCCTTGGTGGGGATGGGGGTTCTTGGGGAGGGGGCAGTGCTGCTTCTTCCCTGGGCTGGGCTCCTGCTTGCACCTTTCTTCTGGGTTCTGTGCCTTCCGTGTGGCAAGAAGAAAGGCCCTGGGCCCCTCTCTGCTTCTCCATCTCACTGTCCTCCCTCTGGTTCCTCCAGGAGCCCATTTGCTTCCTCTCCCATCCTGGCTCTATTTCTGGAGCATCTCATTGGAGATGCACGCCCCCCTCTCTGCCAAGCTCCAGGTGCCTGCTTGCTTGGTCCTCCCAGTCTTGTGTGCAAGTCAGAGACGGTGGGAGGGTGACAGCTGAGCAGGGAGACCCACAAGATCCAGAGCCTGAGCCAGGAGGCCTGGGGTGGGGGAGAGCCAAGTGGATGCAGTGAGGGGACAGTGTCACCTCTAGGTTGAAAAACACCCACGCAGCCACCTGTGGAGGCTTTTCACTCCCCAGAGAATCTTCCCCTGCAACTCCCAGGGGCTCACCTGACCTGCTGTGAGCCTAGTGGCCACCACTTCCCCTTGGGCAGTTCTGGAGGCCGCTACCTAAGCAGCTGCAGGGGCTGGGTGCAGGCTTCCTTTCAGCATCATGGGTGAGGGTCTGCTTCTCCTCTTAAGAACAAGATCTGAAACTAATATAATATTGCATGTCAACTATACTTCGATTAAATTTTTTTTTTTTAAGAACTAGATCTGTGGTTGTTTGAGATGATGAGGCCCCCCCCCCCCACCAAATGCTCTGGAGATGCTGACAGCACTGCCCCCTATAGAGGCCAGGGTGAGCTTCACCTTGTAGCCCTGTCCATTGACCTGGGTCCCATGATGTCTTTGCCCTTAAAGCTGCTTGGAGATGAGGGGTGGGAGGGTCTGCTCCATTATCAGAAACCTCACTATCTGAGGTAAAAGCAGGGTAAATGGTCCAGGGCAGGGTTCCCTTGTGGGCCCGCTGCCTCCCTTCCCTTGGGTTCAGGAAAGGAGCTTTAGCCCCACTGCCCTGGACCACCCTAGCCTGACCCTCCCTCCTCTCCAGTCCCTTCTCCAGGGTCCTTTGTTCCAAGGAGGCCTGTAGGACCAAATCTGCAGCCAAGTTGCCTTGGGTCACTTAGAACCTGCACCCAGGGCACAGGTGTAAAACTCCCCCACTCCAACCTCTTCACAGCTTTTGGTGGGGGCGGGTCTTAGAAGGAATTTTGTTTCTAAAGGTCTGTTCTCAAAGGCATCTTGACCCCAGCCTTCCCTCAGCTTGTGATTAGGCATACATGGTGTCCCTCCTTACATGGGCTGCGGCTGGGATCCCCAGAGAAGGCTCCTGGAGGGAACCCAGCGGAGACCCTGGGGTCTCTCCTGTAACCCAGTTTATCCTCCACAGCCCCTCGACGAGCCCCGGCCTCCCGCCTTTCTCCAGCCGCCGCCCCCTGGTGTGTAGGGCAGGAACCGCCCGGCCTTTAGGTCAAGGGTGTTTAAATAGATGAGGCACTGTTAAGGTTTGGAAGGAAAGAGTCCTAGGGCAGCCAAGGCTTCCCGCGGGCGGGCAGGACGTTAACCCCGTCAGCGCCGCTCCCCAGGCTTGCCTAGGGGAGGGGCCTGGGAGCCTCACTGGCCCCTGAAACTGCGCTTAGAGATCCTGGGGTGGCAGGTGATGTCACCCCTGAGGGCTCGTAGGTCTCCCCGCGGCACCTAGTCAGCGGGTTGCCAGAATTTGGCCGAGCCCAGCGAGGGGAGGAAGAGGATCCTGGGCCTGCGCCGCAGCCCGGAGACCCCCCGCGGACCACTCCTCCGTCACCGGCTGGAGCGCCTCTCGCGTGGGGACCCCGGCTGCTCCCCACACCCCTACCCGGGTCTGGAGGCGTGCTGCGGGGAGGGGGCGCGGGAGCCTCGCGCCGATTGGTCGCGGCCCCCGCCCCTGGGCGCCGTGCAGCCCCGGAGAAGTTGCTAGTTGGCGGACGGGCTGCGGGGCCGCCGCTCCGGGAACCGCAGCGGGGCTCGCGGCGGTCGCAGGGGCCGGAAGGGCTCCCGGGGGCGCTCGCCGGCCCTCGCCCGCCCTCCCCTCCTCCCGGGCAGCTCCGGCTCGGTCCTCCCTGCTACCTGTTTCCCCGCCTCCCCCGGCTTCCACCCAGCGCTCGGCAACTTCGGCCTCTGGGGCTGGCCGCCCGCCCGCCGCCCACGCCCTCCCTCCTTTGTTGTGCGATGAGGGTCGGGTTTCCGATCTGACGGAGCCGCCGCCGCCGCGCGGAGCCGCGGGCATGGAGCCGCTCAGCCACCGGGGCCTGCCGCGCCTCTCCTGGATCGACACCCTCTACAGCAGTACGTGTGCGCTCGGGCAGGGGAGGCCAGGCGGGAAGGGGCCCCGGCGCCCCGCGCTGCGCCTGGACGGCCCCGGGGCCCGCGGTGCCGGGCTTCTCTGGGGAGCCCCGCGCGGACTGGGGGCTGCGGGCACGGCCGCCCAGGTGCCCGGCGGGCCGGCAGGCGGGCGAGCGGCTTAGGGTCCCGCGATCGGCCGCGGATGGGGTCCCCAGAGTGGACTTCAAGCTGGAGGGGGTGCGCAGTGGACCGACGAGGCCAGGAGAGCTGTGTCACCCCTCTCCCACCTGTTGTGTAACCGAGCAGTCCCCAACCCTGGGGAAGAGGGGAGAGCCCTTGTAGGGTGCTGCCTCCGCTCCTCGACTGGCTGCTCCTTCTGTCCACGTTGAAGCAGAAAGGCCATTTTGGTCTTGGCGCCTGAGTTTGCCACCTCAGGGACATCCTGAGGCCAGTGTGTTTCGGGGTGGGGGTAGGGTCGTGTGGTAAGGGAGACTGTAGGTGCACATCTCCGTGGGGGCCATTTGGATGAAGGACCTGAAAACCCCCAGCTCAGCAGTACTTCCTGCCAGGCTCATCATTACCCGCACTCTCCCCCTCCCTCCCCCTCTCCCCTCCTTCCACTCCCCCAAAAAAGAAAAAAAAACTAACCTCGGCGGCGTCTCCACCCCCTCGCTCCCAAATCTGCCGCGATCACGTGATTGCACTGCCGCTGGGGATGTGTTAACTGAGCGCTCGTACCTTCTGGGGGCTTGCGCCCAGCGTTGAGCGCCCCGACCCCGACCCCGACTCCGACTCCGACTCCGACTCTGACTTGCTTAGGTGGCTAAAGCACTGCATTTCTCCCACGCCTCCCGTGAGACACCTTCCCCTAGCTTTCAGTGGTACAGGAAGAGGGTCCTGATAGCCCCTGAAGAAAATAGTAAGTGGATTTCACCCTCCCTGATCGGTTCAGTGGGACCCTCCCACTCTCTCTTGCTAGGTCTCCTAGCCCAGAGTCCTGAGGCAGGGGCAGGGGTTGGGGGAGATAGGTGGAGCCAGGTTCTGGTTCTGGACACTGGATGCCATGGGACAAGGACATTTTTAAGGGTTAACCTGGCTCGAATTCCTTGGTAACAGTCTTATGGTGGGCGGAGTGGACAAGGTGATGCCTTGAACCCCAAAGGCTTGCCCTGGAGGCTCCTCAGTACTCAGTACCCAACCTCTGACCTCTGTATCCCCTTGGGTCCCCATCATTCCCCATACCTTTTTCTTCTCCCTCTTCTCCCTCCATCCTTTTTCCTTTCCTTTCCTCCTTCCCCCCATCCCCATCCCCATCCCCATCCCCATCCTTTTCCCTTTCCTTTCCTCCCCCCAGGAGCTCTCCTTGTGATGGTCCATTCTGCTTTGGTTTTTCAACATCAAAGGGACAAAGCTGGATCCCCTGGGTGTCGGTCCCGCGCCGAGCCTAGCCACTCCATGTGCTCCTTCCCCTGCAGAGGCCAGCATCGTTGGGTGAAGGTCAGGGCCCACGGTCGCTGTGTGGTGTGTGTGCACGTGTGTTTGCCTGAATGGGGCACACATCTGTTCAGAGCCCTGCTGCAGATCAGCTCCTGACCCGAAGGAAGGATTAGTGACCTTCTCTTAGCTGTGCTCTTGCAAATAACAGTCACAACAATGCCTGATATTCACATGCAGCTTATGTTCCTGAATATTTCTGACTCTTTGCAAAACCCAGTACTGCTTTCCCTATTTCCCAGAGCATAGAATCCTATGGAAACCTGTCTCTGGCTTTCTCTTCATTGCCTTAAAGAGGACCCCCCCACCTGATCATCTGATCATTTCCAAGTTTTCCTACCACCCCCCAACCCACCCCAACACCTAACCCCACACACATACAAAACCTGGAGCAAAGGAGCAAAATTGCCTGAGGGTGCTTTGAAAATTTCTGCCTGGAGGAAGGTGGGATGGGAAAAGGGAATTAGACCGAGGCCTTCTTTGGGGGTGCCTGTTTATCAGCCCTGACTCAGGCAGGCTGGCATCTGAGCTGTCTACCCTTCTGCTGCTGCCCTGGCCTCTGGGCTCCTGGGGCAGCCTGGATGGAGGGGAGGGGGGACACCAACTTGGCAGCAATGTGAGGAGGAGTCCTTGCCTCCTTCTTCCAAACAGCTGACTGGAGAGCCGTAGAATGAGGCTTCCTGGGGAGGTGCTGTGCAGTCATGTTTGGGCTGTTAGCCATGAATTTTCCTCTTGACAAGAGCCTAAATTAAAACAAATACCCGAGCTGTCATTTGCCTGGCAGCATGGTTCTGTGGCTCCCAGAGGAAGTTCCTCTGCCTCTCAGGAAGCTTTCTGCTTACAGGCTCACAGGGTGGCAAGTCCCCACAAAAGCCACATCCATCAGGAATTGTAAAGGGGATGTACCCAGGGCACAGGGTAGCCAGTGTACTTCTTAGGGATGCGAATGACCCAGTGATAGAGGCCCCTTCTAAGCACTGCTCCTGGTGGCAGTGATAGTAACATCTCCTGAGGACCTACCCTATGCCAGCACTGAGCTAGGCACTCCATCCAGTCTCTCCATGCCTCACAACTCTGCAAGATAGGTAGTCTTCTCTCCCTTTTACAGGAAGAGAGGCTGAATAGGCTAAAATCATTACCCAGGGTCACGTGACTGGTAAGTGACAAAGCTGGGATTTAGATCATACCCTAGGAAGACCCTGAGTGTCACCTAGATATGTCTGAACTTATTCAAGGTCTTGGAATGTCATGGAATGGGGGACATCTGTCTCTTTGGTCCTCTGTCAGAGTTCTCCCCAGAATGGTCCAGCAGGATAAGTGGTCTGGATGACTGAGCCTAACTTGACTCTGTGTCTCTTGGAGGAACTGTGGGCTGGTCCTGGAGCCAGGGCAGGGGTGGTTGAGGCTCTGTCTAATTTCACTGAGGCTGGTGATTCTCTACACCTAAGATGCCAGGCTAACAAACAGCCCCTCCCCTCACACACGTCTTACCTTTGAAGTTGTCGGCTCAGTCTTTCTGGCTTTAGCATATGTGCACACTTTCACTGCAGGCTGATATGGTCACTTGATAAGGGGTGAACCTCAGACCCCCTCTTTCCCCTATAGTAGAAGTCCTGAAGGTCTGTAGTGATGGTGATCTGTCTGACTCAAGGAGATGGGTTGGCTCCCAGCTGCCCGTGTGATCTGGGACTGATTGGAGCACGGTCTTTGCCCCTGGTAAACTAGTGTGATGGATGAGGGTTCCAGCCACCCCACCTCCTGTCTCTGGACCATTCATTTTCCTACATTAACGTAATAGTGTCAGCTTTGCCCCTCAGTGCCTTGCCTAGATTCTTTCCCTGGAGCTGGTGTGTTTCTCTCTGCACGTGTTTTCTGCCTGTGTTCTTCATTTTATCTTCTCTCTGTCTTTCTCTCACCACTGTTTCCACTAAACACCACTTTCTCTTGGTTTTCTTCTATACCACGGGATCAGGTTGGATCATACTAAGTTCTATGGAATAACAAAAACGGGAGGTGCTCTGAAACTTTCTCTGTTCCTCTGAGTAGAGACGAAATCTTTCAGGACCTGTGTAAAAGAGAACTGAGGGCTACATTTAAGGTCTCTTCCTTTGCCATTCCAGCCTCTTTTTTGTCCCAGGCAATTTAGCTCTGGCCTCAAACATGCCGACTATGGAGCCAAGCAAAACCTCTAGTTATTTGGACCTCATAGAAGGCAGAACATGATCATCTGTAGTTATTAGAACCTGCCTTTGGAGCTCACTTCTGTTACCTCAAGCGACATTTCCAAGGGAAATCTCTGGTGATATTTTTATGCCCCTTACAGACTCAGTGCCCGGTCCAATGGCCAGGAAAGCATCTGGGGCTGTGGGGATACAAACCCATCTCCAGATGATCATGAACCTGCCTCAGTTTCCCACCTTATTCCTATATTAGCTGCACCAAGGACCAGGCCACTGGCCTGACAGTCGGTGTGGATTTGATCAGGGCAACTCTCCTACCCAGGCGGCATCAGACCACTCTGATGTGCCAGTGAACACCTGCAAATGGATGCTTTCTTGTCCTGTGACTAAGCCTCAGTCATGTATTCCTGCTTGTCAACACCAGCCCATATTTGACATGGCTGCTGGAGTCCCAGAGGTGGACCTGGCAGAAGAATTAAGTCTCCTACTCAGAGAAATGTGATTTTTTGTTGCTGTTGTGATTGCTGCTGTTATTGTTCTTTGGAAAAAGGAAGGAATGACAGGAACATTTGTGAAGAATTAGCTAGGTGGGTAGAAGAAGGGGGGAGAGCCGGTAGGATGGAAGACTTGGGCTGTTCTCTGGGTCCAGGGGCGATTCTGGTACCTTCCTTACTCACACTCCTCTGTAAAGTGAGGCTACGATGTCTCACGTGGGTGCCACAGGGATTAATTTGTTAATGTTTCTCAAGTGCTTTGAAGATGAGGAGTGCTATTGAACTGATCAGCTGTCCAGCTCTTCACGGCCTTTGTCACTGAACAGGGATCCACGAAAGGCTTGCAGAGGAGTTTGGAAGGGGCTGGGAAGTGTGTGAGGGGACAGGCAGGGTCAGAGTGTTGGACCAGGTTCTCAGCTGGTGCCTAGTCCAGTGCCTTGTGCCATAATAAGCCCGCAGTAATTTCCGGTTGTGTGAGTGAGTATGAGAGGGAAAAGAAAACTTCTGGGTTCTTGGCTCCTTTAACTCCTTACTCCACCAGCAAACCCCATAAACCCATTAGCTGGTCCATTCACAAGTTTCTGGCTGTGTGGATTTGGTAATTGTAGACCCCCCAAGGGAGTCCCACGCATTGCTAGGGCTTGTGATTATGTGATTGGAAGCCTTCCCCACCAATGTTGGTACTGCAGCTCTTTGGCTCAGCTTGAGCCCTTTGGAGCAAACCAGGAGGAAGGCAGCTTCAGGACAACTGCATGTCATCTCCACGACGTCTGCCTTAGCCGGGCCCCTGGCTCTGGTAGGCTGAGGGGAATCCATGGGGCTTGGAGTTCCCACCACCTTCTACCTACAGGGTCTTGGCACTTTCCACTGAGTACCAGGGGGAGAGGCCTGCAGGCTTACCTGTCTCCAGGGCTGGATAGGAGAGGCTGATTGTTTTGACTTGTGGCCTTGGTCTGCCCTAGCTTGCATTCCTTTGGGCAAGATATGGTCTGATGGAGCCATGGATGGCCCTGATTGGCAGTGGGAGCGTTCTGCTTGTCTCTGAAGCTTGGGGAGAACCTGATCCTGTAAATGGGGAAGAAGAAGGAAATCAGGGCAACAGGCAAACTAGAGGATGCACCCCCATAAGAGGGTTGGGGATAGACACCCAAGCCTACTCCCTGCCCAAGGCATTTGGCAAAGAGCCCTTTGAGGTGGGGCCGGCTGCAACCGTGACCCACTGCAGATGGGACAGCCAGTTCTCTTCCCCCAGGTTCAGACCTCATTTGGGCCTCTCACTCGGTTTTCTGCCCCTGTGCTTTATTTCTGTCTTCTCTTCCTGCCCTTCCTTCCCTACCACACTGCGGGACGAAAGATGAATATGGGTTTACTGGCCATATAGAAACTGACAGGGTCGGTGTGGTCTTCGGGAGACAGGGTGGGCTCTGTGGTGACCTATCGATCAGGTGCCCTTCCCCTCTTTCCTCCACCTCCACCTCTGCGGCTTCCATGTCCCTCTAGACCACAGGTAGACGTAGCAGATGTGGTCAGGCATTTTGTCAAAGGTGAGCAACGTCTCCAGAAGGGGTTGGGCAGCTGGGAGGACTCAGGTGGACCAATGTCGATGGAGCTGAGTCCGTGTCACTCCAGGCAGCATAGCTCTTGGCCTTCCTGGGGTGTCAGTGGAGCTGGTACTGCCTAGAAAAGCCCCAAATTGGCTAGGGATCTGTGGGTTTACTCAGGGCTGTTGGGGAAGGATGTGGCCGTAATTACCTTCATGGGATTGAAGGGCTGATCCTATTAGTGTGTTGGGCTAACCCCTTCCTCCTGGGCATTGCCTCCTGGCCAGCAGCAAGGGTTTAATGGATCAAGAGTATGGAGACTGAAGATGTTGTACAATTAAGCCTAGTTATTTCCCCAGCGGGGGGATAGCTACCACCCACAACAACAATTGATTGCCTCACTTGTGGTCACTGTTCAAGTGCAAGTGATCCTGGGCCTAAGCAGCAATATAGTCCATCTTTTTGAGTGAATTTCTCCCTTGAAGGTACAGCTTTATGAGAAAGATCCCTTTCTGAGAGGTTTGGGGTCTGGGTGGCTGTGTGCTCTATGTGATGGCACCCCTGGAGTTGTGCAATGGGGACCTTTAAGGGAAATGTGTCTGAGCTCTGCAAAGGTACATAGAAACCTCATCCTTGGGGCTCTCACAACCACTGGGCCCAAGGAAAAGAAAGCCCGTTAGTCTGACCAAGTTCATAGAAATTAGATTTTTCCATTTGGTCTAGGAAGAATGGCAGAAAATGTAAAGTTTAACCAGTCGTACTATGTGCCAGATGCTGTGGTAGGTACTTCCTTACATTATCATAACAGCCCACCAAGGTACCTTTTATCATCCCCCTGGTCTATGGATGAGGAATCTGAAGCCCTGAGAGGTTAACTTATTGCCGGAGGTCTCCCAGTTTGAGCCGCATCAGATCTCAGAGGGCTCCAACTCTGTATATAGCCCACTCAGCTGCCAGCAGCAATAATGATCTTAGCCAAAGCCGATGAGGACCTACTATGTGTCAGCACGGTCCTGGGCACTGCCCATGTGTTATCACTAATCTTCAACAGCCCCTACCTTATGAGGTAGGAACGAATTATCTCTATTTTATAGGGAGGAAACTGGGACTCAGGGAAGTTAAGTAATTAATTCAAGGTCCTAGCACTAGAGTACAAGCCAGGAATTGAGCACAGGGTTGGCCTGACTCGAAACCACGCTTCCTCCCAGACTCCCTTGCCTTTCATGGCAGCTGGTATTTTGCAGAGACTGATTGATCTGTTCATCTCTCTAGCTAGAATGACAACCGTGGAGACTGTCTTGGCTGCCCCCATGGTATTCGGGCAGCTCTCAGCCTCTGGGTTCCCTATAAGTGCCCACCAGCTGGACTGCCTCTTCCTAAGGATGATTCCCAAGGAGCTCTCCCATGGGTACTTGGAACCCATATCCCAGAGTTACCTCGTCCCTGGATTATTGGCAAGAGGCACTGTTTGTTAACCCCAAAATAAATAAAGAGGAAGGAGAGAAAATAGACTCTGGGGGTAGGGATGGGGTACAGCGAAGGCCCAGTTTCCAGAGCAGAGCAGGGCAAGGGACAAGTAAGTGGGAACTAGAGGAGGAGAGGACTTGGCAGAGCCCAGGAATGCTGGCTCTGATCTCAGGCCTTTTAAAATTCACCCCCATAGTTTCCAAAGGAAAATAAAGAGAGCTCTCGGCCATAAATCAGGCCACTGCGCACCAAGGTCCTTTGCTGAGGCCCAGGGCCAGTTGGGCCACAGATCCAGCTTCTGCATTTGAACTCACCCACACAAAGCATGCTAATGATGGGGCGGCTCCAGTGCAGACCCAGAGTGCCCTGCCGAGAGTTCAGGCCTCTGGAGGAAGCCTGTGCCTGGGGCCTTCCACCTTAGCAGACCCCTCTTCGACTGGAGCCAGAAAGACTAAAACAAGATAGGAGGGCTTGTTGTACAAAGGGTTTGCATGTGGAGAGTTTTTGGAGTATGATAAAGGGGGTGAAAGACTGCCTTGAGCTGACAAGCGAAGCAGGAAGGTGAAAGTGGGGACATGGGGGAGGGGAAGGGGTCCCACAACTCCATTCTCATCCTTTCCCTTTGCTGCTCAAGATGTCACTGGCAGCTTACTTCCTTCTCTGAGTCTGTGGGCATTTTTAGGAATTCCTGCTTGGTAGGGTGTAGGGACCCATGAACCTTCCCCTTGGCTCACTCGTCTGTTTGTAGGGGGGCTAGTGTGAAATTTCAGCTGGTGCTGGGGCCTTACGTGCTCCTGACCCCTTCCTCCCCCCACCTTGAACTTGCTGCCCCAGCCTTCTTCCTCCTGCTGCCCTGGCGTGCTCCTGCCCTCCCTGTGGGTCCAGGATGCAGCCGGCCCGAGGCTCAGCCTTGACAAGTCCATCCTTCAAGTGCCACCCTGTGATGAACTCTATCCCCTCCCCCACCCAGAGCTTTCTCCTGTTCTTCCTGCCCTTCCCCCAGCCTCCTTCCCCCTCTCCATCACTGCTCTTCAAGGGAAGAGACGTCTTTCAGGGAAGACCAATGAAACAGGGCTGCCCAAGCCTGAGAGGGTTCAGAGGGCCAGGAGAGCAGATCCTGGTGATGGGGATCCTGTCCCTCCAAAAATGACATGTCTTCATGCTAGTGCATCTCCACACTTCTTTCTGTGCAGGTGCCTGAGTCTTTCCTCACCTCAGCGGGGCTGGGAAGCATCCATTTAATAACTTGTGGCAGGGGCTACTATTGTCAGTTCTGTCGTGAGAGAGGAGCCAGAGAGCTGTGGTGGGACCTCGACACATGCTCATGGGTGGTCTGGCCAAAGGAGTCAACTCCTCCCCATTGGAAGTAAGTTAGCAGAGGCCAGGGGCACCTACCAAAGGGAGAGTGGACTACATGAGTGGCTTGCTAACTCTTTGGACCACAGCCCATACAGAATACAGACATTTTACATTGTAAGCCAGGACACACACAAACTGAAACAAAAGTTTATGGGATAGTACTTACTGTTTTATCACATTTGCAATGTTCTCATAATTTTGTGCTCTTCTAATCTATTCCATTCCATTCCACTCCATTAAAAACAAACCCAAGAAGTGCTGGTCATGACCTACTACATTGATTTCATGACCTGCAATATGAAAAAAAGTGGATGAGCTGATCTCAGAGGGCTCTTATGAACTGTAAGGGATAATAATTTACCAAACCGCCGTGATTTATGTATGTGTTGTGATTTTTGCCAGATTCACACACTTCTGTTATTATGGACCTAACTGTTTTTCTTCAATTTGACTCACTGTTTTAAATATCATTTACTTAGAAAGGAAACGAATGGAAGATCTGTATCTCTTGCAATAAATAAAAAGTTTCCTTACAAATAAATGCACTAAACACTCAACAGTGTTATTAATTCTAGTTATACACTGTTGCCCTTGGAAGGCTCTAGGTCTGAGCCTCCTATGTCTCTGTTTAAGGGAAGGAAACAGAGAATCAATGTTAAAGACATCTAGTACCAAACAGTAGTGGGAAAGATTGAAAGGAATCAAGAAGGGAGTAATTTTCTCAACACGTGCTCTCGTGTGCTTTAATGCAGCATGGCAAGCAAGCAGGAGCTAATCAAAGGGCCCTGCGGCATCAGCATCCTCTACTTCTATCCACCCGGAGTCCTGGGCCCCGTATTTCCTGAGGTGGGAGAGGAGAGGGGAGAAGATGGTTTTTTCCTAGGACCAAATATACTAGAGCAGAGTCTCAAACTCTACTGTGCATTTTAATGGCCTGGGGATCTTGTTAAGATGCAGATTCTCATTCAGTAGGACTGGACTGAGGCCTGAGGTTCTGTATTCTAGCAAGCTCCCAGGTGATGCCAATGCTACTGTTGGCGGTCTAGGGACCACGATCTGGGTAGCAGGGCCCCAGGGTCCTTTATAACCTCTCCTAGGGGACTGACTGTGGACCCTGAACCAAGTCAGACCCTTCTGTTTCCCAATAAAAATAAAAATAACAAAGCAATTGATGGGACACCTAGTGGGTACCACACCTGAGCTAGTGTTCTCACATTCACAATCTCATTTAATTCTCACAGTAAAGCTGTGAAAGGTTGTTAACCTCATCTTAAGGATGAGAAGAGGGAGTGGCCTCTTGTGATTGTGATTGGTCTCTGCTGGGGACTTCACCATGGGAGGCACCCACTATGGGAAACATACCAGGTTTCCTCTGCCCACCCCCTTCCTGAGTGGCAGAAGCCCAGGCATCTGGACTTTATGAGTTCCTCTGTCTAGACAAAACCTGTCCCGCTCCCCCCCCACCCCCCCCCGCCAAGGGCCAACGTCGGTGTTAATGGAGCAGAAAGCCTTAGTTGTTAATTTTCTAGTGCATCATTGAGAGGGTTAATGAGAGACCAGCTGGTGTGCCACCCAGCCATGTGGAAGGGCCATTTCCCCTGGCATTTGGTCTGCAGACATTTTGCAGACCCTGTGGCAGCTCCTGACCTGGATGGGTCAGTGGGCATCATGTGCCGTCTTTGGGTGCAGAAACTTTAGACACCTGAAGCAGGATCTTGTTCTGTCTCCTGCTCCCTGGAAAGGAAGGATGGGATGCAAATTGGAAGAGCTATTTCTTGCCTGGGGACCCGCGGTGGCTGCCACCACAGCCAGGCCCTTGCTGCAGACACCTGAGCATCCTCAGGCCCCCTCCCTGACCTGAGACACCACTCCCCATCCAGTTGCCTGTGACTACACTAAACCTACTTCCATCCGCCTCTCCTTTGCCCAGAAACCTTCAGTGAGGCATCTTCTTTCCACATCCAATCCAAACTGCCTTCGAGATCCCCCATGCTGGGGGACACCTCGCACTACCCATCCATTAAGATCTGCCAGCATCCCAGCACGTGCCCCCTGCTCTAGCCAGTGAGACCCTCACCATTCCACAGCCAACCTCTGTGCTCAAGCCTCAGCTCAAGCTACCACCACCTCCAGGAAGCCCCTGTGCGTGATTATAGCACCGGCCTTGGTGAGCACCCCAGTTCAGAACCCAGCACTGCTTGCTGGGCCACAACATTGAGTTCTTTCTTATTTATTGTTTTGTAGTGTTTACCTATGTAGGCTTTGTGCCCTTTGTCATTTCCTCTCTGCCAGACTCTAAACTCCTTAGAGGCACAAAGAAGAATAACAAAGGCTGCCATTTATAGGGTGCCAGACACTGTCCTTAAGCACTTGACAAACAATGTCCTGTTTAATCTTCAACCCCCTCTGCAGAGGTCTCAACTATTTTTATCCACTTCTGTGGATGAGGAGACTTTTTTTTTTTAATGATCCTAGAGAGGGTAAACATTTTTCCTAAGGTCACACAGCCTAGGAAAAGCTGAGCTGGGCTCTAAACCGAGGTCTGTGTGATGCCGGAGCTTGTGCTCCTCACCAAAGGTGCTCAAGTGCCAGGGCCCTCAGCATGAGAACCTGGGGTTGGGCCCAGCATCTGTGTGTTTGCAAAGCTCTTCTGAACACCCAGTTCAATTTGGGGACTGACTCTTAACCACTGCGTGCATCTATCTCCCTTTGCCCCGAGCACGTGGGAGCTTGGAAATGCTTTGTGGTTGGTGAGGGGGTATGAAGAGAAGGATGTTCTCGGGGGCTGCGTTCTAGCACAAGGGCCACCTAAGAGAATCACGGAGCAGGGAGGATGCAAGGAGGCAGTAGAGCTGAGCATGAGGAGGGCAGAAGGGCAGTCAGAAAAGGCTATTGGGGAGGTCCAACCAGTGATCCTCTCTCCACCGCAGCCGTAACTCAGGGCCTCACCTAGACATACGAATCAGCTGGGGCATCTTGTGAGGATGCAGATTCTGGTCCAGCAGGTCTGGGGCAGGGCCTCCTGTTTGGCGTTTCTAACAAGCCCCCAGGTGATGCCCATTCAGTAGGAAGGCCCTGGGGTCCTCCAGCCCTCCTGGAGGATCTGATTCCTTCCCTCACTAGTCTAGCACCTTCCCGCCTCCCTGCTTTCTAGAGGATCAAATCTAAACTCCTGGCACAGCACGGGAGCCTTTTCAGACACCATCTCCAGCCTCACCTCCTGGCTCTCTTAACCACACTCCCCACCCTGCAGCCGCACGGAATCCTTCACTGTTCCCCAGACACGCCATCCCCAGCCAGAGTTTGGTGCTTTTTGCACAAGCCATTACTTTGCCTGGAGGAATGTGCTTTGGCCTTTCTTGGCCAGGGGAGGAGGAAGCTGCATGTCACCTTCCTGGGAAGTCACAGACTGGGGAATGGGCTCTAGACTCCTGGGTCTGGAGAGAAGCCCTCCAGAGGTTCCTGGACCCACTTCCCTGTCCCTGCTCCCAGCAAAGGCCAGCCATGGTCCCTGGCCCTGCAGAGGCATGGAATCAGGCGACTTGATTGTCCTGCTTTGAACATTTGTTGTTTCTTGTCACCTTCGAGTAAAAATAGAGCTGAGAATGACTCAAGTGAAGCCCCAGCTTGGAGTCTGGAGAGCAGAGTGGAGCATGTGGGGCATTCTGTGGAGCCCAGGAGGCCAGGCCATCTGCGTGAGCTCTGGGGAGGAGGCCCTGTGACCTGGGCCAGGGCTACCAGCATGCTGTGGTCATACCCTGGGCTCTGAGAGGCCAGCCCATAGCTGCTTTCACTTTAAACTTTTCTCTCCTAGCTGTGGAAATATTTCAGGACTTCCGGAGAAGTTTCCTTTGGTGCTTCCTGAGTTTTCTCCTGTGATTTTTTGCCTCCAGATTTCAGCCCCAGGCAGGGGCAGCTCCCGGAAGAGCTGCGGGTGCCGCCCTGGCTGACTGCAGCCCTCACGGGACCTCCTCCCCGTCGCCTCCCAACCTCCCTCCCCTGCAGGAAGGCTCCCCGTGCACTGGTTTTGGGGAGCAGTAGCCCCCCGCCCCGGGAAAAAAAATATCTCTTCCTGCATTCAGGCTCCCGCCTGGGGGCTGAGGAGCACATCCTGGCTGCGGGCAGGTGATCGAGGGCTGTGTCTCTGGCTATAGGCCTGTCCCCCTTCTGAGAGCAGAGCAGCTGGAGGGAAGCGGCCTGCTGCCGAGGGGGAACCAGAGCCTTTGAATACTTGCTGGGACAAAACTACCTCGGGCAATTTACTTCACCTCTTTGAGCTTCATTTTCCTCACCTGTAAAATGGGAAGAAGCTTACCAACCACACCAATAGGGTTGCCAAATTTTTTAGCAAATAAAAATACAGGATGCCTGGTTAAATTTGAGGTTTAGTTAAACAATGAATACTTGTTTAAGCATAAGTATATCCTCTGCAATATTTGGGACATACTTATACCAAAAACTTGTTACTCGTCCAAAGTTCAAATTGTACTGGGCGTCTTGCATTTTATATGGTGTCCCTATTGCTGGATTAAATGGTATGTATTGTATGTAACACTTAGCAAGGGCCCCATCTAAATGTTCCTTGCTCGTTTCATTACTTTCTTCTCTCCTCTGTGCCACCCTCCGACCCCTAGAGGCCAAGCTGATGAGACATTTCTGTGGAGCAGTCACAGAAATATTGAGATTGTTTTTATAAAATTGACACAAAAAATGAGTGATTAATGGGAAAGTGCCAATAATAATAGCTGTCACTTACCTAGCACTGGCTATGTGTCCCACGCTGTTCCAAGTACTTTCTGTATATTAATCCCCTTACTCTTCACAATAATCCTATGAAGAAGATGCTTATCTCCACTTTACAGTTGAGAACGCAGAGGCACAGGTTAGGTAAATAAGTTGCTCAAGGACACATAGCTAGTAAGTGATGAGCTGGATATGAACCCAAGCAATCTGGCCCCTGTGTTCTTGGTGTTAAATAGGACATATTGCTGCATCTTGCCTACCAACTGCCACAGTTAAAGATGTAAAGTTTCTTTAAGGTCAGGGACATAGAAACCTACAGGGATGGTTTCACAAAGCAGGTGATAACACAGCACGCTCCCAGAGGGAGGTGTGACTTCCCGGGTTCCCCCCGAGATCCTTGCATGGAGAGAGGGTTCAGCCAGGCATGAGGACCTCACGCTGCGGTTTATCTCTTCCTGCCCACCACCCCTGAATGTCACGGAGGTACTGGCCATGTGCCAGCCTGTCACCAGGTGAAAGAGCCTCCAGCTCATCCCTGAGGTGCTGCAAACCCTAATCCAGGTCCTTTGCAATCTTATTAATTCACAAATAACTGTGCCACAATGTGATGTCCTCTTCTTCTTGAGATTCTTCATGGTTCTCCAGGATAGAATGTTTTTCCTTTTATAAAATGAATGCATATAGTTATTGAGGACTAGAAAAATACCTAAAAGTAGAAGGAAGGCAATCCATGTGCCACTGACCCACCTCCTTGCTCTTCTCTATGGCCCAGGGTCTGGTCACGCAGCCCAACTGTACGCTCTCGGCAGAGGCCAGGCTACAGGCCAGAGCACGATAGAAAACTCAAATGGCCCCGTGTCCCAGCACCACCCCTGGATGCCTGTGCCAAAGCGGATGAGTTGGAAACAGGGTCTGGAAACCAGTAGGTGCCATCTCGCCTTCTCTAGAGTCCTGGCTGGCTCTTTGAGACAAGGTGAGGATCAGGTGCCCGCAGCTCCCTTCTCTCCAGGGCATCACGTGCCCGCCTGTCCTCACCCCCACCCACCCCGTGAGTAGCAGTGCAGAAGTGCCCGTTGTTGGAAGGGGCTGCCCCGTCCTGTCCCAGCTTATGACCAGAGATCAGTTTCCCGAACACTTTGTAGGTGGCACTAGAGGCTCTGCTGGCCCGAAGCCCAGATTCCAAGTCTTGCCACCTCTTTTCCCACCACAGGCCTCCCCCAGGCCCAGCTTCTCAGTGTTGTGGTCTGTCCCCATATTCTGAAGGTTAACTCCAGTTAATTCACAGAGAAATCTGAGACCAAGAGCTTGGCCTGTTGCCTCTGCTCCTACCTCCTTCCGTGTCTCTGCCATCTTCCTTTTCTCCCTGTCCCTTCCCCACATGTCCCCAAGGGACTATTCAGTAGATGCTTGTTGGCAGGTTCAGAGAGGCCCTCGTTCATTCATCAGGAGACCAGAGTCCGCAACTTAACTGCCGTATCTGTCAGCGTCCAGCAGGAAGCAGATGACACACCCAGCTTGGGGGGTTGGGGAGAGCTTGTAACAAGACTACGACCAAGATGTGGGCAGGGTGAGGGGAGGGTCTGGTTCCCATACCTGGAGACACAGAGGCCATGTGGGTGGCTTCCTGGCAGGAGCTGCAACACAGCCTGGGTGGCCCAAAGGGAGGAGCTGCGGGGGGTGGGGGGAAATATTCCAGCTTCCCTCGCACCCCTCCCTTCCTGTGATCTCCTGCTGGGGAAGAAAACAGGGTGGAGAGGCAGGGAGAATGGACCTGGAGGGATGCACTCCAGGTAAAATCATTCTCTGCATTTTTCCCCATTTGCAAAGGGAGGGTTAGAAATCCCTGCCCCGTGTATGTCCTGGGGTTGTAAAAATCAGCTAAGATGATGAATGGTGACAGTGTGTGTTCATCATTTAATACCAGAGTAAGGGATAATTGTTATTATTGATAAACACTCACTAGGCACCCCTGACAGAATGAGTCTTACACGTTCTCACTTCTGCTGGGGAGCTTCTCATCTCCAAAGGACATATGGGTAAAGGAACAAGATATTGCAGAATTGCAAAAGCCTGGATTTGAATCCCAGAGCCCCTGCTTAATGTTCATATGGCATCAAGCAAGTCATTTAATGAGCCTCCCTGCGGTGAAATGTACCTCATTGGAGTTCAGAGGAGAATGGATGCCGTCATTACTTTTAGCCAGCCGCGTAGGGGGTGCTCGGAGGACCTAGCAGCATCCCTCATCCCTCAGCTGAGTCCAGGCCCTGCAGTGGT
This sequence comes from Eubalaena glacialis, assembly GCF_028564815.1. Taxonomy (NCBI): domain Eukaryota; kingdom Metazoa; phylum Chordata; class Mammalia; order Artiodactyla; family Balaenidae; genus Eubalaena; species Eubalaena glacialis. The sequence continues at coordinate 15,382,908 of NC_083734.1, read as the reverse complement.
GCCCAGGCTCTGGGCTGTGGATCCCTGAGTCTCTCTTCTCAGTATCATTGACCCAGGCCCAAGGACATGGAAGCAGCTCCTAATGTTAACAGTAATAACCACCACTGACTTTTATTGAGTGCTTACTGTATACAGGCACTGATCAGTTCATTCTCTTGAACTCACTAGAGTCCCCATGGCTAGAATAGCATTTTAATATAATTGATTTCCTTTATAATCCTATGTATTTAACGCATTTCAAAACATTCTTAGCAAAAGGGACCATTGGCTTCACCAGACTACCATGGATAGATCAAGGCATGAAAGAGTGAAGGGTCCCTGCTCACTCCCAGAGGACTGCCAGTTCCAGGTTCCCTGTACTCTGAACAGAATTCAGCCTTTTCTGGGTACCTCTGGGCCATGGCTGTGATGGTGGCCTTCACTGAACTGGGAGGCAGGAGACCGGGGATCTTCCCCTAGCTCAGCTACTCCCTGGTGACCTTAGGCAGGTCCTCTGTGCCCTCCACTGCAAAATGTAATGGTTGGACTACCCCTACCTGGTTTTTATTTCTATTTTATATAGGAAATGTATCATATATACGAAAGAGCGTATGAAATGTCTGGGTTTGGTTTAATAAAGACTTATAAGACAAACATCCATTTGCCCTCCATTAAACTTCAAGAGACCATTGCCGATCCTGAGAAACTGCTGTGTGCCTCACTGTATTTATTTGCTAATACAAAGCACCGCAGAGTAGAGGGGCTTAAACCGCAGGGGTTGATTGTCTCACAGTTCTGGAGACCAGAAGTCTGAAATCAAGGTGTCAGCAGGGTTGGTTCCTCTGAGGCTCTGAGGGCCATGCCTCTCTCCTGGCTTCTGGTGGATTGCTAGCAAGCTTTCGTGCTCCTTGGTTGATCTGTAGATGCATCACCCGATCTCTGCCTTGATTAGCTCTATAAAGACCATGTTTCCAAAAAAGTCACATTCTGAGGTACTGGGGGTTAAGACTCCAACAAATTTTGGGGGGGACACAATTCAACCCATCAACCTCACTGCCCCCCCCCACCGTCCTGAATTTTGTGTTAATCATTCCCTCCTTTTCTTTAGAGGTTTACTACATAAGTATGTGTCCCTAAATAATATAAATGTAGTTTTGCCCGCAATTTATATAAATAGACTAATAGTAGAAGTATTTTTCTGTGACTAGCCTTTTTCTGCTTCAAATTATGTTTTTTGGGATTTGTCTTTGTTTTTGCCTATAGTTCTAGATTATTCTTTGTCAAAGCTGCATAGAATTCTATTATAGGAATAAATTACAGCTTATTTAGTGGTAACAATGGTACTCCTACATTTTTGGACAAAATCCTTAGTAGGGAAATCATTTTATATTGCAACACAGCTCACACACCTTATGTGTGTGTGTGTGTGTGTGTGTGTATCTGAATTAGCTTCATAAAACTATCCTCCCTTAGTATGTGAGTTGCTCCTTTTCAATCCATTTCAAAGGTGACCTGCCAAACTGATTGCATGATCCACTAACGGGTCAGCCTGCAGTGGCTGGATGCTCCCCCTCGTGTGTCCGGCGTGGTGGCCCTGTGGTTCCGTGTCCAGCAGGCAGGCGCAGGGCATGGCCTTGCTGCTCCCCCCTGGGCTGTCTGCCTGCACACCCCTTGGCACCAGACCACGGAGGGTGCCTGCTGGTTCTTGTTCTTCCATCTGTCTTGGCTGTTGTCTTCTCCCTGCTCCTGCTGGGCATGTTCTAGCTCTGGCCTTGCCCTTGTAGTTGCTGCATCTCATGGGCCGTGACCTGAGGGACCAGACCCTGGGGCATGTTAGAAATGTGTGCGCTGTAGCGTTACTGATTTAGTCAGGTAGCAAGAGAGAGGGTAGTGTCTGGAATCAGACTGTCTGGATTCCAAGCTTAGCCACTCGGTAGCTGTGTGTTGGGCTCAGTTGGGGTGCTACTGAGCTCACCTGTGCCTCAGGGCTGAAATCTATCTAATTCTTTGTTAGTATCTCTGGGCACAGTGGCTATACTAGGAAGAGGTCAAAACACCCAGTTAGGGGCTTCCCTGGTGGCGCAGTGGTTGAGAGTCTGCCTGCTAATGCAGGGGACACGGGTTCGAGCCCTGGTCTGGGAGGATCCCACATGCCGCGGAGCAACTAGGCCCGTGAGCCACAACTACTGAGCCTGCGCGTCTGGAGCCTGTGCTCCGCAACAAGAGAGGCCGCGACAGTGAGAGGCCCGCGCACCACGATGAAGAGTGGCCCCCACTTGCCACAACTAGAGAAAGCCCTCGCACAGAAACGAAGACCCAACACAGCCAAAAATAAAATAAATTAATTTAAAAAAAAACCAAAAAAACACCCAGTTAAAAGGAAGCTGGAGGTGGATAGAAGAGCTGGTTCTGGGACTTCCCTGGCGGTCCAGTGGTTAAGAAGCACAGCTGGTCTGTGCTTCCACTGCAGGGGTGCAGGGGCGGGGAAGTAAGATCCTGCATGCCCGGCAGCATGGCCAAAAAAAAAAAAAAAAAAAAAGAGCTGGTTCTGCACTCAGGCTGCCTGCGTCCAGATCTCAGCTCCATTATTAACTAGCCAGGTAGCCATGAGCGAGTTATTTGACCTTCCTGTGCCTCCTCTTACTCATCTACAAAATGGGGGCAATAATAGAACTCACCACTTGCTTGTTAATAGGATTGAATGAGATCATGCTCATAAAGCTTTCAGTACAGCATCTGGCTTCGTCTTCTACCTGGTTTCCAGCCTGATACTCAAGAGACAGCTGGGTTTTTCAGGGTTTTTGTTTTGTTTTGTTTTTTTGCTGCACCATGCGACATGTGGGATCTTAGTTCCCTGACCAGGGATCGAACCCATGCCCCCTGCAGTGGAAGCGCGGAATCTCAACCTCTGGACTGTCAGGGAAGTCCCTTTTCTTTCTTTCTTTTTTTTCTTTTTTTAACATGAAAAGAGGTTTATTTTCTCACTGTGACCCCATGTGGAGGGAGCAGCCACCTGGCCCCAGGTTCCCTCTCAGCAAAGGCTCATTTTTTGGCACTGCTCCACTCACAAGCCCACTGCAGCCAGAGGCCTGCCCACCCACCTGGCCCCCCACAAAGTGTATGCTCCTTAGAATACTCACCTCCCCTCTGGTGTGGGCTGGTGGGGTGGGTGTGGAATATTCGCCTTCCCTCTGGTGTGGGCTGTGGGTTGGGTGTCTTCATTCGGGTCCCCACAGGGCTCCCGTTGTTTTCAATGAGGATCACGTTGGAGTCCAGCCTGGGGGTCATCTGGGCATAGACATGTAATGCCCCGCAATGAGCACTTTTCCTTCTGTCCCTTGATAGCCAGCAGATGCCCCCCTACCCATCACCCCGCATTCTTGTTATAGACATGGATGCAATGAGGTGGAGGATGGTGTGGGATGTTCCCAGTGCACTGCTGTCTACCACATGCACCCGAGTCATCCTTTCTCCCCAGCCCTCCACAGCTGGTCAGCCAGACCACCTGCCTTCCCTTGGAACCGCCTCCCAGCCGCCTTAGGGTGTCCCCATACCAAAATCAGATCAGGTCCCCCTCCTGCTGAAAACCCTTCCGTGGCCACCCATTGCCCTGTGGGAGGGAGGGGTCCCGCTGCCCAGCATAGCCTCTGGGCCTGTGTGGCGGGCCGCTGGCTCCTCCAGCCGCATCACTCTCCCCACCCCTCACCTTGCACTTAAACCTTCTACTTTAGTACTGCCGGCCCTCCCCCACCCGAGTGTTTCCCAAACTCTGCGTGGATTCTTCCCTCTGTGCCTCTGCAAGCCTTCTTCCCTATTTGCTTGCCTGATGAAGACCTTCAAACCCAGTTCATGTCACCTCCCTCGAGCTGCCGTCTCTCACTCCCAATAGGATGAATCACTTCTAATAATACTCAATATCATGTAATTGTTGAGAACATGGACCCTGGAGAAAACGACCCTGGGTGTGAATCTCAGCCCCACCATTTACTAGCTGTGTGATCTTGAGCTAGTTACCTAACCTCTCTGTGCCTAAATTTTCTCATCCATAAATTGGGAGCTCTCAGAGTACCTACTTCACTGTGGGAATTGAGTGCGTTACTACATGTACCAGGCACGTGGTAAATGTGTACTATCTCTCCACTGGGTGTAAGTCTCCTGAGGGCCGAGGCTGAATCTGCTTTGCCTCCAAGTTGTGTCCCTATTGCCTGGCACAGTGCCTGGCACATAGTAGGTGCACATCAGATATCTGTCAATCGAATGAAGGGAAGCCGTGTTTACCTTCCTTGGAGAAAAGTCCATTCAGATCATTTGTCTATTTTTTGGTTAAGTTGGGTTATGTGTCTTTTTATTGTTGAGTTGTAAGATTTCTTTATATAGTCTAGCTACAAGTCCCTTATCAGATATATGATATGCAGATTTCCCCCATTCTGTGGGTTGTCTTTTCACTTTCTTTTTTTTTTAATAACTTTATTTATTTATTTTATTTATTTTTGGCTGCGTTGGGTCTTCGTTGCTGCGCGCGGGCTTCCTCTAGTTGCGGCGAGCGGGGGCTCCTCTTCGTTGCGGTGCGTGGGGTTCTCATTGTGGTGGCTTCTCTTGTTGCGGAGCACAGGCCCCAGGCGCATGGGCTTCAGTAGTTGTGGCACGCGGGCTCAGTAGTGGTGGCTCGGGGCTCTAGAGTGCAGGCTCAGTAGTTGTGGTGCACAGGCTTAGTTGCTCCACGGCATGTGGGATCTTCCCAGACCAGGGCTCGAACCCGTGTCCCCTGCGTTGGCAGGCGGATTCTTAACCACTGTGCCACCGGGGAAGCCCCTCTTTTCACTTTCTTGATGGTGTCCTTTGAAGCACAAAAGTTTTTAATTTTGATGATGTCTAGTTTATCTATGTTTTCTTTTGTTGTTTGTGCTTTTGATGTGATATCTCAGAATCCTTAGCCAAATCCAAGGTCATGAGCTTTACCCTTGTTTTCCTCTAAGAGTTTTACAGATCTTCGATCCATCTTGAGTTAATTTTTGTATATGGTGTGAAGTAAGGGCCCAGCTTCATTCTTTTGTGGTGGATATCCAGTTGTCTCAGCACTATTTTTTGAAAAAACTATTGCATGGTCTTGGCGCCCTTGTCAAAAATCAGTCGACCATACATAGATGTGTTTACTTCTGGACTCTCAAGTCTACTGCATTGATCTATATATCTGGAGAGCCACCTCCATCTCTAACAGTTTACCGTCTCTGCCCATCTGCTCTCGGCAGTCCTGGAAAGTCCCACAAGAAACGTTAATGGGACATCCCACAGCCAAGCGCCATCTCCCGAGTGGCCCCCCTGGAGTTAATCACTTTCTGCATTTGCCAGGGTGACCACTGGGAGGACCCAGTGTGACCCGCCCTTGAGAGCATGTGGGGGAGGATGCCATGGAGACGTGCTTTCTCTCCCCTCACCTGCACGCCTGCACATCTCCTCCCAGAGCAGGGTGCAAGGTCCCAGAGCAGGGCCTGTTTGTGCTGAGGCCCAGCTCCTAACTGGGTGGATGCCCTTGATGAGGGCCAGGTAGGAGGGAGCAAAGGGCGGGAAGTGGCCGTTGGGATGGAAGGGAGTGGGGCCTGCAGGAGGGGAGCATTCCTGGCACTAGAGGCATCTTCACCAGGACAGTGGCGTTGGGAGGGAGAGCCTGCATCAATGGGTAGGCGCTAGGAGGCTAGAGAGGGCCACTAGCATCTCCAGGCTTTCATCCTAAGGTGGCTTCCGTCCCTGTTTCCTTTGTGTGTGTGTGTGTGTGTGTGTGTGTGTGTTGTGGCTTGACCCCCCTCCTTTCTGAGGGCTTGTTCCTTCTGGTTGGAGGACTTGTGTGCTTTAAGAGGTCGAGTGGCTCTTGGCCGGTATGTCTTTGGTGCAGGACTGTTGTCTCACATTGACTCTAGCCTGTGAATAAGACTCCCCAGGGCAGCCAGAGACCCTTGCGGAGCGGGATGGAGAGCTGGGAGGATGGCGCTCTGTGATACCACGGGGACATTCTAGCTTGCAGGGAGTTCCGGATTTATGGGTGCTTTAGTACAGCTCGGGCAGAGAACACAATTGAGCAGAGAATTGTAAAGCTGCACTATACAACTTGTTGGATTCTACAGGGCAGGGCTGCCTGTGAGCTGAGAGAAGCGGGGGTGCTTAGCTGGTGGGGTGCTGGCTCAGAAGGAGGAAGGGGCCACATTATAGTAGAGAGGCCCATGGTGCAGTGTGTCCCCTGCCCCTCCAGATCTCCTAAGGCTTTGGAGATGAATCTTCCTCAAGAGGCAGCCACTGCAGTGACATTATATTTGTTAGGGACCCAGGAGGGGAATCCACTTCTTCCTTCCTTAGATCCCTAGAAGCAGAACTGGGAGAGAGCAGAGATTTCTGTAGAGTGTGTGCCCATTTCCTCCCTCTTCAGTTGTTCTCCCCACTCGCCCGCCCCTGAGTGGGAGCAGAGCGGTGTGAGCTGGGTTGGAGTTGCTCACTGCCTTAGAATTGCATCAGCCCCGCCTGGCAGGCTGGAGCGGGAGCCTGTTGCTATGGTGACCACTAGGCTTCAAACCAGTGAGAAGGATGAGTTAGTTAGTCGCAGGGTGTGGTTTTCACGTCTTGTGATGATGTCTTGTGATAGGCACACAGGGTCTGTATTCCCAGCCCTTCCATGGGGAGATGTGTCATCTGCTCAGGTGGGCATGATGGACAGCTGCTCCAGAAACTGTGTGGGCATTGACCAGTTTGGTTATGTGTGACAGAGGACACAATTGGCTCCCTTCTGCCTCATTCTGGCGGCAGTGGGTGATTTGACCAAGTAAACCAGATTCTGGGGGAAGGGAGGGGACCAGGATGCAACCTGTCACCCAGAACGGAGGGCTGCTCTGAATCCCAGCCAATGAAACCTGCCCAGGCTGCGTCATGATTTTTTTCGAAACCACCTGACAGAGCTCATCATCTTGCTAAAGATAACGGCTGCTTGGCCAAGCCAGCACCGTACTTATTAGTTCAGATCTCTCCTCTCACATTTTGCCTGCAGTGGGAAAGGAGGTAAAAAAGTCTACATTCCAGCCACATTGAGCACCTTCTGTGTGCTGGGCACTGCACTAGACACTGCCACATCGTTTTATCATCTCCTTACCCCTGCACTCGGGAGCAGGTGATGCTGCCCCGGTTCTGCAGGGGAGCAAGCCCTGGGACCCAGAGAGTTTAAGTGACTTGCCCAAAGACTTAAACCTAAACCTTTGGGCTTTATGACTGGTGTTCTTTTGGATTCCAGATGCCCTTAGAAACAGGAATTCTTAGGATGTCCAGAAAAGAGACACACTGTACATCTTCTAGTGGAAAAATCTTGGCAGTGTCTCTCCCCAGAGAAACACAGTTTCTATGTGACGAATGGTTGACTGGAGCTATTTCTGATTTCTGAACGGGAAGAATGAGAGATGTGGGCGTTGCCTGCAGACAGAGGAAAACCTGGGAAGCAGTTGGTGAGGTCAGGGCAGGGCGTTGACAAAGCCCAGACTTGGTACAGAGACAGCCTGGGGTTTCTGCCTGAGGCCCTCTGCGGGTGCGGATCAATTGTCAGATGAGTTCTCAACAAAGAGGGGTCTGGTGAACTGTTCCAGGGTAAGATGTAGAACCAGAAGAGCACTAGGGCCCCAGCGAGAGCCTGGCAGTCATAAGATCTGACTTGCTGAGCTTATGAGACATAGTAACAGCAGCTAATTCTCAGATGGTGCCGTCACTCTTCGAAGTGCACTTTAGATATAATTACTCATTTCATTTTCACAGAATCCCTGGGAGTTTGGTTGCTATTATTCCATTTTGAAGATGAAACAGAGGCACAGAGAGGTTGAGTGACTTGCTCAAGGTAACACAACTGGTAAGAGGTAGAGCTGGGGATTCAAGCCCAGGCAGTCTGACTCCAGAGCATGAGCTCTTGACCAAAATGTTCTACTGTCTCTGCTTGTACCTTCTGGAAAGATGATAGCGAGTTAGCTTGTGTGGCCCACCCTGAGGAGTGTGTATGTGTGTGCACATACATGCACACACACACATACACCCTAATATACTGGCAGTGGGAAGGAAGGCTCGTGGCTGCACTTGTGAGCTTCTGTGTATTGATGGCTGTGCCCTGTGCATTTGTGGGGGCCCAGGGAGACCTGTACCTGCGTGTGATGCTCCTCCCTTCTTCCCTCCCTCCCTCCCTTCGTGTTTCCCAGGAGGCTGGGTGCTCTGCCCTCTCTGGTGTAGAGCTGTGGAGGATATTGCTGCAGACCTTGCGCCTGGATTGCTTGCCTAACTGTGTTGAAGGGCCCCGGGCTCCCAGGAAGGAGCTCAGATCGAGCGCTGAGAGTGGACAAGGGCCCCAGGAGTAGCAGGCAGGGAAAGTGGGAGCACAGTTGCCGTGTGTGTGGGGGCATTCTCTTGTGCCTCTTTCGGTGCTTGGGTCACCTGTCTGCTACCCACACAACATGCAGTTGCTTCCAGACAAACTGGGCTTCCTATCTTCCCCAGGGCCAGGATTGTAGGGGGAAATAATTAAGATAATAACAAAAATAAGGAAATCAACAATAACAGCAACTAACCTTATTTACTACATGGCAGGCACTGTTCTTAGTGCCTCTACTTGAACTAGCTCATTTAACTGTCACAAAAGCTCTATGAAATAGTTTTATTATTAGTAGCTTCATTTTATAAAGGAGGACACTAAGGCACAGAGAGGTTAAGCAAGTTGCCCGAGGTCACACAGCTAAAACTGGGATTTGAATTCTGGTAGCCAGGCTGCAGAGCATATGAAAGCACAGTACATGACTATGTCCTTTCATGCCTCCTAGGGGAAGCCTCCAGACCTTGTAACCCTTTTCTGCCCCCAGTTTAGAATCTTGTTTTTATTTTCCTGAGAGACTGGGTTGTGCTCACTTGCCTGTCCACAGGTCCTGTGTATGAGATGTGGCCTCTGACATCAGCCAGTTTTTATGGGAATTGTGCCCCTTCTCTCCTCTCATGCTCAGGTGCTCAGGCATGGAAGGGACGTTTCCAGGAGCTCTCCTGGGAGCAGAGGTAATTAACTTTCGCCGTTGCTGCTCTGGCCTCATCCCGCCAGTCTGCCTGCACACAGGTGGTTCCAGTGTAAACACCTGGGGCAGGCAGGTCCTGCCAGCCCTGGAGGCCCTGCTGCCTGTCTCTCTCCTGTCCTCTCTGACATGTGGTCTACAGCCGCCCTTGTTATGAGAGCCGAGTTGAAACATCTCTTTTTCCTTTCCACCACTTGTGACCCCCAACCCCTCGTCTCCTGTCAGTCCCTGTGCCATGTCTGGTCCTGAGCTTGATGCTTGGAGGAGGCTGCCTTCCTGTGGGAGGTAAGGCTGGCATCTCTTGCTGCCAGGTGGGAGGATGGAGCTGTGTGGATCTGAGTAGAGGACTTGGGAGGTGACAGAGGGATACGGGCAGAGCCAGGGAAAGGGGTGACCTGGGGGAAGTTTCATATCCAGCCATGACCCCTGGGGTTCTGCATGCTCCCCAAGACATTGCCATTGCCATTGGAAGGTTGAACTTGTAGTGGGTGCCCAGGTGCTGCCTGATGGGGGAAGGAGTATTGGAATTGAAGCTGACAGATGCCTGGCAGCCCCTGCCTAGGGCAGAGCCAGGCTTGTCTTGTGCCAGGAAGTTGGCAGCAAAACAGAAATGAGCTATGAAGGTGGAACCTGGCTTTGTTACTTAGAAGGTGACTCGAAAGCTGTCTTTGGAAACTGATGGGCTCCAGGCCTAGTTTAGTCCCTGTGTCCCCTGCTAATTCCCATGAAACAGTTTCTCTGGTATTGCTCCTTCCCTATGTGCTTTTTTTGAAGTTATATTTTATTCTATTTTTAAAGTTGCGGTAGAATACATATAACATAAAATTTACCATCGTAATCATTTTCAAGTATGCAGTTCAGTGGCATTGAGTGCATTCACATTTTTGGGCAACCATCACCACCATCTACCACCAGAACTCTTTTCATCTTGAAAAACTGAAACTCTGCACCCATTAAACACTACCTCCCCCTTCTCCCCCACCCCCAGCCCCTGGCAGCCATCATTCTACTTCCTGTCTCTGTGAATTTGACTACTCTAAGAACGTCATATAAGTGGAGTCATACAGTCTTTTTGTGACTGCTTATTTCACTTAGTGTAATGTCCTCAAGGTTCATCCACATTGTAGCACATGCTAGAATTTCCTTTGTTTTTAGACTGAATATTATTCCATAGTATGTATATGCCACATTTTGTTTATCCATTCATCTATCAATGGACACTGGGGTTGCTTCCACCTTTTGGCTGTTGTGCATAATGCTGCAATGAACATGGGTGTTCCCTGTCTACTTCTGGGCTTACTTCACACATCAGCCATAGGCCATCCTTGGGGCTTGGTCAGGGATGGGCCCACTGACTTGGCCCCAGGAGAGTGGGTGGCTCACCAAGTTGACGGGGAAGGCTCAGTCCTCTGATGTCTGCTTCTACCAAACACTAAGATGTCAGTGCTCCTGGCACCAACCTACTTGCTTGAGAACATTCCAGATTTTCTTCCCCTCTGCCTTCAGAAGAGGGTGCTGGATTCCTGATTCTCTCATGGACAGGAGGAGGGCAGCGGTGGTTCACCACAAGCCCGGCATGGGTCGCGTTAGGAGAAAGTGACTGTCAGGTGTTGGGAAGGGCACATGGAGCCTCTCTGAGAGTGGGGTGGCCAGGTGACCCCACATGGAGGAGCTGGAGGGCAGGCTGGTAATGCCGGGGAAGCAGCTTAGCCCTGAAATCCCCATGACTGAGCACAAGCAAGGTTTGCTACTTGCTTACCTGGTCCATGGCAAGTAAGGTGGGGCCTCTGCTCCACATGGTCACTCAGGGACCCAACCTAATGGAGGCTGTACCATCTGGAACCCAAGGCCTTCAAGGTCACTGCCGCAGGGGAAGAAGGAGAGGGAGAATTGTGCATGAGGGCTGACCAGAGCAGTGGGAGTCAGGGGCGTCAGGGCCTTAAGGAGGTGAGTGTGTCTGTGTATGTGTGTGTGTATGTGTGCATATGTGCATATGTGTGTGCTCCTCTGTGTGTGTGTGTGTGTGTGTGTGTGTGTGTGTGTGTGTGTGTGTGCGCGCGCATGCGTGTGGGCAAAGAGAAGAAACGAGCTGGCGGGGGGAACTCCATTGCCCTTCCCCAGCTTAGCCCTCACCTGGCTTTACACCACGCAGAGGAAAGGTGACTTTGGTGTTTAAGGAAGAGGCCATTGACTTAGGGAGTTCCTCTCATCTCCCCTCAGTGGGTGACAAAGCTGGAGCAGGCAAAACCACTGGCACTCTGGAGCTGAGGGGAAGGGAGAAGGACGTGAGTTTTGAGGCACCCTCTTATGGCCCTGGACAATCGTAGAAATTTTTTAAGGTCTAGGGAGACTCTGAGTGGATCGCCAGCAGCTTGAGCTGAATGCCAGCGAGCCTGGCCTCCTGGCAGCAACGGACAGAGGTGCAGGGTGTTTCTGTGGGTGTATGGGTGAGGGTGTATAAGCATGTGCAGGTTGGGAATGTCTTGGCTGATTCTGCAGGTGAGGGTGGGGAGCCTGGAGCCACCAGGCTCTGGGACTGAAGGGAGACCCTGATGTAACAGGGGGGGTCATAGATTCTGATCCTGGCTGCCACAAACGTGCAAGGCCCTTTGAGAGTCTTACTGGCCTCTCTGGACCTTGTATTACATGTTTGTTCTCTGAACTGTCCCTGCCTTTTCTCAGCACTAGATTGAGAGTCATTTAATTTTTCACAAATACCCAAAGGACTCATGAAACCATATATGGGAGAGGGGCTCTGAGGCCAGTGATAAATGGGATTGGATCCAAAGGTCATTGTCATAATGGTCCTTTGATTCCTCCTCCTCCATCGCCTCCTGGCTGCTCCCCCTTCTCCCCCTTGGGGGCCCAGCTGCATTTCCCACCAGCAAGCGGGGAGAGGGGAGGAAGAACAGAGCCTTAAGTCAAATCAGTCCAGGATCATTACTTGTTATCAATTCATGACAGTTTGGAGGGGAAGCAGGAGACAAGTTAAAGCTGTTAACTCTATCAAAGGTTAGAACTCCTATAGGATTTGTCAGCGACCTCCTGGCCCCAGACCCTAAGTAATTGAATTGGCTATTATGGGAAGAGATTAGAGGATTTTTAAGGGATTGTATCAGCCAGTCGGCAGTTATCCAGCATCCTGTGTGAATACTGTGTGTGAATACTGTGCTGAGTGCCACGAATAATATGAAGTAAATAGAAGTGGGCCATCCTGGGACTTCCCTTGTGGCGCAGTGGATAGGACTTTGTGCTCCCAATGCAGGGGGCCCGGGTTCGATCCCTGGTCAGGGAACTAGATCCCACGTGCATGCCACAACTAAGAAGCCTGCCTGCCACAACTAAGACCTGGTGCAACCAAAAAAAAAAAAAAAAAAGAAGAGGGCCATCCTTGCCTTCCAGACTCCTGCCACCTAGTGGGGAAGCCAGAATATACCAAAGGCCAAATGAATATGCACTTGACTTTCTTTGTAGAGGACTTTTATTTTATTTTATTTTTTATGTTCTTGGTCTGATTCATTGACCACTATACTGTTTGTGAAATACTCTTCTTGTCTGGCGTCTCTCATTGGTCTTCAGAGCAGCCCCGTGGACTGGGCATGGCAGCTGCATCATCCCATTTTCCAGTGAGGAAGGAGAGGCTGTGTAGAGCTGGGACCAGAACCCAGTTCTGTCTGACTTCTGGCCCGGGCTGCCAATCATTGGCTAGCAGAGGTGGGAGTGCTGAGTCCTGCTTAGGGTCTGTTCCTGTCACTGTGTCTGGTACGTAATAATTTAGGAGATGTTTGTTGAATGACTATTGCTCATTTACACATGAAGTAAGTTTTCCTCCATCATGGTAAGGTCATCTGGTCATTCTACACCATTATTCCCATATGTTTGGTGGACATATAACTGCATTTCCTACAGATCAATTAGGAATTTTAGGCCCCTCTGCCGGGTGGGGAATTATGTCAAAGTACAACAAGCAATAGACTTGATCCAAAGAGCAGGCCTTAAGTTGTGGCTCAGTTGTTTATTAGTCAGGTGGCTGTGGATGAGACCCAGAACCTCTCTGAGCCTCAGTTTTCCCCTGTGTAAAATGGGAGAGTAATATCTACTCTGACAACCTCCCCGGGTTTTGAGAATGAAATGAGATCCTGGCTGTGGCCTTGATTTGTACACTGTAAAACACGGTGCAGATAATAGCGTTTCTCATCCATCTTTCTGAGCCTGGACACGGTGAAGCCGCTCTCCCTTCTCTGCCCAGGGCCGATTGGCAGGCCCCTCCTCCCTCGCCTGCCTCGTCTGCCCCGTCTGCCCCGTCTGCCCCAGCTACTGATGCCCAATACCTACGACTCCTTTGTTTCAGGCTTTGGAGTCCTGGCTTTTCCTGGCGTCCAAGGCCTCTGCCTCCTTCCCCCGGGAGCCTGGAGGTGGAGGATCGGATCGCGTCTCCATGGCAACCAGAGAGTCCGAGCCGCACCCCCGCGGGGGGCCTGAGTCTGTTCCAAGCCGCGGGGGCGGAGCCAGAACTGAACGTTCCAGCTACGCGGTAGCGCCTCCGGGAACCAGCTACCGGGTCCCCTCTGCCGGGTCTTTTAGTTGCTCCTTTGCGGGGCTAGTGCCCCTGCCCCAGGCCTGCCGGAAGAGCTGGGGGTGAGGGGTAAGCCATCCTGCGGTCCAGGCGACTGCTGCAGGCCGAGTCTGAGGGCTCTTGTGTGAATGGGACAGGGGCTGCCCTCCCTGCCTGCCCACGGTAAAGCCCTGTCTGTGCGCCTCCTTCACCTTTTCACCAGCAAACCTCCCAGTCCTTCAAGGCTTAAGTCAAATCCTGCCTCTCACAAGTAACCTTTCCTGTGCTTCTTATACAGCCTGGCTGATGGCTTCCTGGGGCTCTTTCAGAGTTTAGTTTCATTTGACTTTAGGGGCTGTGACCTCAGGGTCCTTGTCTGAAACTGGTGGTTCTCGGTCTTACAATACATTAGAATCACCTGGCGAGATTTTAACAGCCCTGCTGCCCCGGCTAACCCACACCAACTCCATATGGATCTCTGGGTTGGGAGCCAGACACCAATCTCCCCAGGGGATTCCAGTGTGCAGGGAAGGTTGGAACTGGTGTCTTGAAGTTCAAATTTTTATTTGTTTGTTTGTTTGTTTTTGTTTTGGCTGCACCGTGGGGCTTGTGGGATCTTAGTTCCCGGAGCAGGGACTGAACCTGGGCCCACGGCAGTGAAAGCGCCGAGTCCTAACCACTGGACTGCCAGGGAATTCCCAACTTCAAATTTTAAACACTCCCATGGCCTGTGATGCCTTGCTTGATGCTAAGCCTACTGAACGTAGGCTGACCGATGAACAGTTGGGTCCACTGATGAAGGAAAGCCTGCTAGAGCCTAGCCCAGTTGTATGTTTCCAAAGCTCTGGTTTGTTCTTTTTGTTGTTGTTGTTTTGTTTTTCAAGGACTAGGAGATCTCTGAGGGCACTTACTGCTCAGGAAGAGGACTGGGGTGGTAATGATAATAGCTACTTGTTTATTTAGCACCTGCCCTGGACCAGGTGCCTTGCATTGCATTTATTTTTTGATGGGGACCCCACAAAAACCTCATGAGGTATAGGCATTGTGTATTATCCCCATCTTACAGATGAGGAAACTGAGGCTCTGGAAGGTTAAATAGCTCGCCCAAGGTCCCATGGCTCTTAAGTGATAATACTGGGATTGGAACCTGAGTCTAACTCAAAGCCCGTGCCCTTGACCACTGCCCTGTCCTGGCTCCCAGCTCCCTCTTCCATCAGTTGTAAAGCAGGAGGTGCTGAGAAGGAGGCGGCTTGTCCCATGGGGAAGATGCTAGTCCCAGGATGCCTCACCTTGGTGCCATGCCACTGCTGAGGGGCTCCCAATGGGATCTCCGGGGTCAGCTGGGGTCACGGGGCCCTGAAAGTGTCCAGCCCTTTCTCCTCTTCCTTCAGCAACCTCTACTGAGGACTGTTCTGCCCAGATGCTGTCCAAGTTCTTTAACCCCCAGGATGTTTAATGTCTCACAACCAGCCTGTGACATGGGCATTGTTATTCTGTTTCGAAGATGAGAAACTTGAAGCTTGGGGCGGCCAGAGCCAACCAGCTGACAATCCGCAGAGCAGTCCTCCCGGTTCTGTGGCTCCAAGGCTCTGGACTCTGAGTCTGCCTTGGGGATCTTGGCTTCCCCCAGGTTGTTGGGGAAGAAGAGGCCAAGTTCTGTAGCCCTGTGTGCCTCTAGCTGTGTGAAGGAGATGAGGGTCACTGTGCTGTTATCAGCCTCAGAACGGACCCACCTGTTGAGAACAGCCAGTGTCCTGGCCCGCTGGGAATGTGTGGGGGAGTTAGAGGATCTGGGGGGAAATGGGCAGCTCTGTGCACCTCCCAGAGGAGGGGCCGACATGGGGAAACCACATGTGCACGGTTTCACAGCAGGATCAGTGCAGGCCTCAATCCAGTGCCCGGCATCCAGTGCCCGGCATCCAGGGGAGGTCTGAGCAGGGGACAGAATCATTTGCTGGGAGCTAGTGACAGGAGTGGCAAGTTGGAAGGACTCTACCAGTGCAGGAGGGACCTCAGCTTCAGCGACACCAGTCTGTTCATCAGTGCCCTGAAAAGAAGGGCGTGGTCCTGCCCCGGGTCTTTGCAGCTCTGTCTCCCTCAGTGGGAATGGCCTCTTCCTGCCCCTCTTCTCTCACTTCTGTCAAGGCACACTCAGACCCTTCGCCAAACGGCCCTCTTCCTCCTCCAGACTTTGACACAGGTTGTTTCTTCCACTCGTGGGCCCTGAGAGCAACCTGCCCAGGTGGTTTTTTCTATTTGTACAGGTCCTACACATTATAATGGTTGAAACACAGGTCCCGGAGTCAGACTAGCAGGCTAGTCTGTTAAGTGCACTGAACAGCCTTTAAACCTTGGGCAAGTGACTTAACCCCCTATACCTTCACTTCCTCAACTGTAAATGAGAATCACAATGGTGGTACTTAAACTTGGTTTTTAAATTTTTAAAAAACTTTGAGTGCACCAATGTTAAGCATACAGCTTAATGAACTCTTACGTACGTCTGCTCATGTACCCACCCAGATCAAGATGTAGAACGTTTCCAGTAACCCAGAAAGTTCCCTCATGCCCCTTCCCAGTCAATACCCACTGCCTCCTGCAGCCCACCCCCAGGTAGCCACTACTGTGAACTTCCATCGCTGTCTGTTAGTTTTGCCTGTTCTTGAACTTCATAGAAATGGAATCCTACCGTATGTGCTCCTTTGTGTCTGGTTTCTTCTGCTCAACACATTGTAAGATTCATCCATCATAGGGTTGCTCTGATGGTGAAATGAGGTAGTGTACAGCCCACGGCCCGGCCCAGTCACAGATGACAGTGAGCACGCTAGGACCACACTGTGAGGTCCTGGAGGGGAGGACGGAGTCTGTGCCCTGTGGCTCTGTCACCACCTGACACAGCGTGTGGCATACAGAGACTTTTGATGCTCTCTGAGGAAGTTTGATGCTGCTTTGGTGGGAAGGATGGTCAGGCCTGAGCTTCCCTCCGATGTTCTCCTAAGGTTCCCTCCACCCGCACTCCCTCAGTTCTAGGGCAGAAAATGGGTTTATCACCTAATATCAGCCTTTGTACCTCCCCTGCTGGGAGGGCAGGACTGTTCCACACCTGGAACTTATCTTTATCCTGTACCCACAGGTTCTTAGAGTGTCCAAGAGGAGGTTGGAAAGAACCCTCAAACTTCCCTCAGCATCTGTTTTTGGGGGTTGGGATACCAGGATGGATTCTTGGCTGTGTCCATCAGTCGTTGGCGATGGACAGTCTCAGGGGAGGGTTGTAAACAGCTTGACACCTGTGTGCCTCCAGCCACCCGGGCGCCCCTTCCCTCCCACCCCCCGCCCTTGCGCCTCCCAGAGCTGAAGGTGGTGGAAACGAGAGCTGGTCATTTGGGTTTGAACTTACCCCCACTGGCCAACTCTCCACATTGCCCCGAAAGAGCATGTTTGAGGTCTCCATGGTCTGTCACTGGTTGGTTCATATCCTTTCATCTGGCACAGACTCCATCACAGGCTTAGAATAGGTAACCCTACATTCACATGTGGTCCCAATCTGGGCGATTCCTAGGCGATCTGGAGGTCACAAGATTCTGCCTGCATTGTAACTCGACAGAGGAACATACGCATCCATTGGGAGAAATTATCTAAAGTTAGAGATGCTCGGCAACGATGTGGCTGGCAAGACCCCACTGCAGGAAATGGTCCAGATCAACCGTCTTCCCTGGGTCCTACCTAACTCTTAGCTCAGCTCACAAGGCCCTTGGTGTGCCGGTCTGTGCCCACTTCTCCAGTGCAATCTGCCCCTCACCCCCCTGCTCACTCAGTGTTCCAGCCAGGCTGGGCTATTTATAGTCCCCTAAGGCACTTTGTGCCTTTGCCAAGCCTCTTCTCATTGCCTGGAACTCTGCTCCTGTCCCCCATCTGCCTGGCAAGCACCCACACATCTCTCAAGATTCGATTAATTATATTAATGATAGCAGCTAAGATTTATTGGGTGCTTACTATGTGCTAAGTGCCTTGCATGCGTTAGCCAGCTTAATCCTCGCAGTAGCCCTGTGCACTCCATCTCTTTGTCATCCTCTTTCACGGCCACTGGTTTAACCAATATCCATTTGTAAGTGGCTGCCTTGTACCAGCCACTCCTCTGAGCACAGAGGAGTGGGATGTGATTCAGCCTGGATTGGAACCTAAGCTGTGTGACCCCAGGGTCCTTGCTCTTAGCCACAGTGATAAACCACCTTCCTTGGAGTATCACCCAAGCCCATCCAGCCATCCTCTCACCCACACTGTTTCCTGCTCCCTCCTCTTTGCCTTGCCTGTGAGGTACTTCTGTCATAGCATCTAGGATGTTTTCATGCTTATTGGACTGCCTTCCTCTACTGGGCTGTAAGGATTTCAGTTAGGAATGTGTTCATTTTAAGTGGCAGAAAATCCAACATATAGGGGCTTATAGTTCCCATTTAGCAAGAAATGAGGTAGGCTGTTTCTAGTGTGGCTCAGTAGCTCAGTAGCATCAGGGAAATGTCTGCGTTCTTTCTTGATCATTTCCTCATGGCAGCAGCATGGCCACTGTAGCTCTGGTTATCACATCTGAGTTCAAGGTATAAAGTCCCTTTTTAATTATCAAAGCAAAGGCCTTGCCAGAGGTCTACACTTACATCTCATTGACCAAAAACTATGTCAAATGGCCACTCCTAGTTGTAAGAGAGGCAGAGGAAATGGGTATTTTGCCAGAGACTGGGTTCATTGCCACCTCATATAAAACCAGCATAAGGTAAGCAGGGAAGGAGAGAAGATAGATATTGAGTAGGAGACAAGCAGTGTCTGCTAGTAACCTAGAGAGCAGAGACCATGTATTAATTGCTCCCAAATTCTCAGAATCTGAATGCTTTATAATTATTTTGTATTGTTGCCTTGCAGGCAACATACAGACATATGCACATACAGACATTTTTTTCAAACATAATATACTGTACATACCATTATTAATTTCTTTTTCACTTAATAAGATGATGTAAATCATCCAGATAATTTTTAATGACTACATAGTAGTCCATCTTGGAGAAATACCATAATTTACCCAAGTCCCTATAATTAATCATTCAGCTTGTTTTTAATATTTTACAATCATAAACAGCTCTGTGATGAATAACCTTGTAACTTTATTTTTATGTACATTTATAATTAATTTCTTAGGACACAGTCTTAGAGTATGCTGGGTTAAAAGCTGTACCAACTGTTAAAGCTTTTGATACCAAGTTGACTCCAGAAAAGTTGTGCCAGTTCTACATACCCTCCAAGAGATTCTGAGAGTGCCTGTTCTCTTACAAGCTTGGGTATTTTCCTCGCTGATTTGATAGGAAAATTGCAAAAGATAGAGGTTTGCATTTTCTTTGATTACAGGTGAGGTTAACATTTAACATATATATGTTATATATATATTATATGTATATATATATATACACACATTGGGCAATTCTCTTTTTAATTTTCTATTCATTTCTCTAACTCATTTAGAAAGTTGAGGTATTCGTCTTTTTCTCATTGGATTGCAAAAGTGCTTTATATATTCAGGAGGCAAGGAGGTTCATAGGAGAAGGGTGGAACTGAGCTGGATTTGAAAGCTAAATAGGACTTCGCTGGGTGGTCAAAGGGTGAGGAGAGTGTTCTAGGTATAGGAACAGCATGTGCAAAGGTCCAGAGGTGGGAAACTGTGTGTTTGGGGACTGTGTTAATTTCATAGGGCTGCCATTAAAAAAAATCATCACAGGGAGGCTCAAGAGGGAGGGGATATGGGGATATATGTATACATATAGCTGATTCACTTTGTTGTACAGCAGAAACTAACACAACATTGTAAAGCAATTATATACTCCAATAAAGATATTTTTAAAAATCATCACAGGGACTTCTCTGGTGGTCCGGTGGTTAAGACTGCATGCTTCCACTGCAGAGGGCATGGGTTCGATCCCTGGTCAGGGAACTAAGATCCCAGAAGCTGCGTGGCCAAAAAAAACCCCAAAATTTATTTTCTCACAGTCTGGAGGCCAGAGTCCAAAATCAAGGTGCCGGCAGGGCCATGCTCCCTGCCAAGGCACTAGGGGGAGAATCCTTGCTTGCCTCTTCCAACTTCTGGTGGCTCCAGGCATTCCTTGGCTTTTGGCCAGATAACTCAGATCTCTGCCTCCATCTTCACATGGCCTTCTTCTGTGTGTCTGTGTCTTCTCCCTTTCTGTTTCCTATAAAGACATGTCATCAGATTTGGGTCCCACTCAATTAAAGTAGGATCATCTCATCTAGAGATCCTCAACTTAATTACATCTACAAGGACCTTTTTCCTAAATAAGGTCACATTTATGGGTACCAAGGGTAGGATTTGGACATATATATTTGGGGGCTACTATTCAGACCCTTTCAGGGACCTACCTAGAAGATGTCTGATATTACAAGGCAGCAGAATACGACTCTGTAAAGGAAGAGTCAGGTGCTGACTATGAAAGGCCTTGAGCCAGGGAGTTTGAAGTGAATGGGGAACTGTTGAATTTTGAACAGTGGGGAAACGCGATCAGATTTGCAGTCTGGCAGTCATGGGGAGAGAGTGTTGGAATTGTCCTTGTAAGAGTTGGTGAGGGTGGGAAGGTGGATGGGGAGTGGGGATATTTCAGGGTGTAGGAGATGAGCAGGAAGAGGGAGGAATCTGGCATGACTCCTAGGTTTCCAACTTGAGTGATCTGGCAGATTAACTTCAGGAAAAGCTTGGGTTTGAAGTTCCTGGGGGTGGAGTTGTCCAGGAAACAATCAAAGAGATGGGTCTGCAGCCCAGACCTCTCCCTAGAATATAAATAAAATTTGGGAGAGGGAGTAAAGTAGAGGTGACAGAAACCCGGAGAACACCAATTTTTCCCTGTCATTTTATTATGAAAAATTTCAAACATACCGAAAAGTTTAAAGAATTGTATAGTGAACACCCATGTACCCACCATCTGGAGTCTGTAATTATCATTTTTCTCCACTTGCTTTATCACACATCTGGCCACCCCTCTGAATATCATCAACCCATCTTGTTTTTTATGTACGTCAGAGTAAGTTGCAGACATCAGTACATTTCACTTCGACACTTAAACATGCATGTCATTAACTAGAGTTAAATATTTAGTGAAATGCACAAATCTTTGATGCAGTGTACTATTTGATGAAGTCAATGAACACATCCGCCTGTGTACCCCAAATCCCTGTCAAGATACAGAACATTTCCATCACCCTAGAAAATTCCCTGTGCTCCTTACAGTCAACTCCTGTCCCTACCTGACCCCCAGGAGCAACCACTATTTTCATTTTTTTTCCAAGAGTAAATTAAATTTGTCTGTTCTAGAACTTCATATAAGTGGAGCCATACAGGATGTGTTCTTTTGTGTCTGGCTTCTTTCACTTAGCATAATGCCTGTAAGAGTCATTTCTGTGTGTCTCAGTATTTTGTCCCTTTTATTGCTGAGCAGTATTCTATTGTAAGGATGTATAGGGAATACCAATTTTTAAGGGGTGGGCAGGGAAAGAGGATTCCACCAAGGAGACTAGAAGGAACAGTGAAGACCGTAGAAAAAGCACCCAGATAGAATGTCAAGGAAAACCATCTGGATCAGTTATAATTAGGTTTGACTGCATATAACATAAAAACTAAATAACAGTGACTTAAATAACATAGGCATTTTTCTTCTCTCATGTAAAAGAAGTCCAGAGGTAGACATTCCTGGGGTGGTATGTTGGCTCACTGTGCCATCATGGGCCCAGGCTCCTAGCTTTGTGCTCAGCTATATTCACCACTGGCTTCTATCCTCAAGGTCCCCTCATGGCTCAGGATGGCTGCTGGAGCTCCAGCTCTCCTATCTGCTTTCTAAACTGGCAACAGAAGGAGGAAGCATGGAGAGAGGGAAAAAATACCTTCCAGCGAAAACAATCTCAGCAACTTTCTTCAAAGTTCCACACATATCCACTCAACATCTCATTGGCCAGAACTTCATCACATGGCCCACACCACTAGGAAAAGTAGCCTTTTAGCTAGCCACGGAGCACACTGCCACTCCAAAGATAGTGAGATTTCTGTTACTAGGAGGGGAAATGGATATTGGCTGTCAGCAGCCTCCTCTGCCTTTTCTCTTTTTTTTTTTTTTTTAATTAATTAATTAATTTATTTATGGCTGTGTTGGGTCTTCGTTTCTGTGCGAGGGCTTTCTCTAGTTGTGGCAAGCGGGGGCCACTCTTCATCGCGGTGCGCGGGCCTCTCACTATCGCGGCCTCTCTTGTTGCGGAGGACAGGCTCCAAACGCGCAGGCTCAGTAATCGTGGCTCACGGGCCTAGTTGCTCCGCGACATGTGGGATCTTCCCAGACCAGGGCTCGAACCCGTGTCCCCTGCATTGGCAGGCAGATTCTCAACCACTGCGCCACCAGGGAAGCCCCTGCCTTTTCTCTTTTGACACCTGGTGGCCAAGCCATGGTCCACTCAGCCTTCCTGTCTGTGGACCTACACAGACTGAAGGCTGTGCTTGGCAGATTTCCACCCTCCTGAGTCCCCAGGGCTCCTTCTTTCTCAAAGGGTTGGTTTCTCTGTCTTTTCTGTATCCCTTTTCCTGGTAGGATTCTCCGGGGTCTCTGGCTGGTTTCCTGGGCTGCCAGGGTCTCCTGGAAGTTGGAATGAAAGGGACAGTATCCAGGAACATTTGCAGAGAGCTCTGAGGGCACTCTCCTCCACGCCCAGGTGCCCCGCTGTTGTGGCTGGCACCCTTCTCTCCCCTCCTTGGCCAGCCTCCCCTGACGAGGGCTGTAGAAGGAGATTTCCCTAGAAGATTAGTGAGATTCAGAGGGGGAAAGATGGCATTTGGAGACAGACTTGGATTCAGATCCTTTCTGTGCAAATCTCTCTGAAACTCAGTGACTCTGTCTGTGAACTGGGGATCGTGAGAGCAGCCTCTCCGATGTGGCTAGGTTGAGATGTGGGTCCAGGGGCACCACTCTGATAAGGATGAATTGGGCACACATGGCGGAAGGCTGGCAGAGACCTTCCCACCCTGCTGTGACCCAGGCAGCTGCAGACTGTGCGGTAGAGTCAAGCCTCACCGCTTTCCCTGTGGTCCCTTCTACCCTTGCCCTTGGGAAATATCTTGAGAGTGAAGGCTCTGGTCCTGCGACCGCTGGGAATTGGTCAGTGTACAGGAGAATCAGCGGGGCCTGCTGGAATCTGAACGGATGGCCAGGCCAGTGTTCATCACAGCTCACACCCCCCGCTTGACTCCAGGCACTAACAGGCAGCCTGGAGCCTCCTGGAGGAGAGACTGCAGGCTAACGTGGTGTTTCATTCCCTCCTTGTGCTTCTCCAAAGGGAGTAGGTCTCACCAAACAGCCGGGCTCCCTCACAGTGCCAGACTCGGGCAGCCCGGATGCTGTGGCTCCTCTTCCTCCCGCCCCCTGGAAATAGCAGAGTCGGCTCACCCCCACCTGCTCCTGAGACAGAAGCCCTGTGTCCTCCCGGCAGTGGGTCCTGTTTCCCCCGTGCCTGGCACACACGCATCCCAGTGTCTGGATTGCTAGGTCCTGTGGTTCTTCACGTGCACACCTGTCCTGGGGAAAAAAATAATAGCTCACGTCCCTGACAGCTTAATGGGCCGTCAGCACAGGACTGGAGAGGAAGTCGGCAGGAACAGGTGCAGCGAGGCTGGGGGGCGCTCTCGGCTGCCAAAGGGGCAGATTGGACTGAGTGTGGCCGTGGCCGGGCGCCCTGGTGACCCGTTGACACCATTCTCAGGCTGCTGGCTGCCCCGGGGGCTGGTGTGTTGTGACAGAGGAGGAGGAGCCAGGGCCCCGCTGAGAACTTGGCTCAAGCCTCAGACCTGAGAGGGACAGTGCATTCCTCTGCCCATTCACTCACTCCACACACGTTCCCAAGATCCTGACCCATGTGGGCCGTGGCTGCTGGGCACACAGCGATGGCTGTCACCCAGTTCCCACGCCAGGCGCTCAGGGACGAATGGGCAGGATCGCTGGGGGCACTAGAGGGCCACGCACTGTACGAGTTCTGAGCTGGGACGCCAGGGGGGACACTGTGGAGGAAGTGATATCTGAGCAGATGATGGGACAGACCCAGCCAGGGGTGGAGGTGGGGGAGGGTCCCTCACACAGCTGTAGGAGAGACCCCCACTGGTGGGGTGTGATGGAGGCCTTTCTGAGATGCTGCCTTGCGCCCCCATGGACCCGGCCTGCTGTCCAGGGAGGGGGTGTCTGGGCGGGGGCTCTGGCCCCTGAGTAGTTCTGGCAGCGCCGATGGGGTTAACGGCATCTTGACTTCCCTGTGGCTGTTTCTTCCCTCCTTTTCCCAAGGAATCCTACATTGAAATTACAGAAATAAGTGCCGGCTTTTGAGAAGTCTGCTGTGCAACTGCCGGCTTTTGAGAAGTCTGCTGTGCAACTGCGTCCCTGCCAGGCCCGGGCTGCCTTCTCGCCCATGCTCTGCCAGCCTTGGGCTCTGACCTGTGCGGAGCCTTGTTCGAGGGGTGAGGGCTCCCTCGGGTGCCGTTCCTCAGCCCCCACCCCGAACCCTGCTCTGCCCCCCCATCCAGGGATGGGGCTCAGTGTACAAATGGTACCCAAAGAGGAGGAGCTCAGGAAGTGACATCGCTCAGGCCCGCCCGCACCTCCTTATTCCCTATAAAAAGCAAAATGGTGACTCAGAGAGAAGAGTTGGAAGCGTCCTGCCTCCTGCTCCCACTGTTAATTTTTAGACTCGGAATTAGGCAGGAGGCAAAGGAAACAGCAGCTCGAAATACGCGACTGACATGCTATTAAGCGGGTGGCAACTGCGGAGCCGCTCCCCCTCGACTCCCAGCGGCCCCTGAACCGCAGCGCCTGGTGCCTGCTGGCGCTCCGGGACGCGCAGCCCTGCCCGGGCTGGGCGTGGATGGTGCGGCCCGGGGCATGGCAGCCGGGGACCGCCGCTGGCGCCCACTGCGCTACCAATCCCTGGCAGCCCTCGTGGAGGACTCTCAGTGGCCTTTCTTGTTCCTTGTCTCAGACTTCAGCTACGGGGCAGACGACTACGACGGAGAGGGGAATGAAGAGCAGAAGGGGCCCCCGGAGGGCTCGGAGACCATGCCGTACATCGATGAGTCGCCCACCATGTCGCCCCAGCTCAGTGCCCGGAACCAGGGCGGCGGGGACAGCATCTCCCCCACCCCACCGGAGGGGCTGGCACCTGGGGTAGGTACACCTGCTTTTCCTTCCGGGTTTGGGAAGAGGGGGCTTTTGGGGAAGGGGGTAGGCAGGCATGGGTGTCGTGGGCCAGGCTCTGCTTGGGGCGCTACTGGGGTGCAGGACTCGGGAAATCTGGACTTGCTCTTGGTGCCCTCATCATCTCATTCCGGTCCTGGGCCTCTCAGAGTAGCCCCCGCCCCCCCCCCCCCCCCCCCCGCTGCTCTCTCTGCCACTGCTGCACCTACCCCTGCCTCTTCTACCAGCCATATGCTCCCCCTGCCTCCTGGACACCTCACTTCCTCTTTCAGCTTTCTCTCTAAGCTCTCCTCTAGCAGGATGGGGCCTTGCGGAGGGAACAGACTCTCCTCTCTGGGCCCGGGCTGGGCAGTGGCTGCATATGTGAGTTGTGGGCTATAAATGCACAGGTGCCGGCTCAGCAAACCAAGGCTGGCCTCGGTGCCGGCAGTGGGGGGAGTGAGCAGCTTCTGTAGCATTCCCTGAGGACCAAGGGCCCCGTCCAGCCCTCCTCTGTTGACTCTGGAAGGGAATGAGCCGTGATGGTGTCCACCTCTCCTCTTGTCCACCGATGAGAGCTCTGCTCCAAAGAGAAGCATTTTACAAGCAATGCTGAGGATGTGCTCTGAGACAGGCGGAGGGGTAGAGATGCGAGGAGGTTTGCAATCCTTGTAATTAATGCTGTTCCTGGGCCCAGAGACCAGCTCTGTCCGTGCTCAGCTTGTGCGAGTGTGTCTGAGACACAAGAGCAAGTGAGACAGAGGGATTCCTGGGGGCTATTTTTCAGAAATTGGGAAGAATCAAAGAATCAAATTTCTTCTTTGGTGGGGGGCGGTGGGGGGGGCTTGGATTGCTTGGTCCTGCTTGGTAGGGGGCTTGTCCTGGTGTGTTTTGTAGGGGGGTCCCCTTTCTTCCCTCTAATACCCTCGAGGAGCAGTCACTGAGTTGCTGCGAGATACTTGTTTCCCTCCTGCAGGGCCCAGTGCACCCCCACTCCAGCCAGGGGGCTGCCTGGACCCTACCATTTCTTGCAAACCCCCTGCTTCCTTCCTTCCCAGCCTCCTCGACCACGCTCCACCCCTGCGTAGAGCTCTCACCCCCTCTTCACACAGCGGGGTGGCTGTTATAGCCTTTGGCAACAAGGGCCTTGGCAACCGGCTTCCCACTTGGGAGAAGCCACATTGTTGCCATGGCAACAGAGGCCTAGGCAGAGCTTATCAGCTGCCAGGCAGTGCCAGTTTGGGAAGGGATGGTGGGGGCAGGTGGGAGGTGGAAGTGATGGGCAAGGGCATTGATCAGGTTCAGGCCCCCCACAGCTGAAATTCTGGGGTATTGTCCTGTCGTCCTAAGGAAGGGTGGCAGGTGAGAGACAGCCATCTTGGACCTGTGGGGCAGGATTCTTGCTACTGATGGAGGAGAGGGTGCTCTGGGACCTGAACTGACTCTAACCAGGGGAAGCAAAGTGACAGCTCTTGCTTCCCGTCTCTGCCTTTAGGTCTCTGACCACAACAGGGCTTAGAGACATCCCCCTCCCATCCCGGAGACTCAGCTATTACCCCTGTGAGCTGCTGCAGAAAGATTCACCAGGAATCCTGGCTGAGAGTTGAGAACGTGTGGCCAGATTAGAGCCACTCGCTGAAGAGAAAAGCCATTTATTTCCCTTTCTCCTCTGCCTTCCTCCTTGCTTCCTGTCCTGTCTCCTTCCCTCGTCACATGACCACCTTGCTGGAGTGCTTGTCCATCGACTTTCAGATTCCCTGGTGAAAGGTACTCAGGTGCTTTCTCTAGTGAAACGGGTCACAAGCATAACAGGGAGATGCCCCCACCTGGAGCTCTGAGGCTTCAGGGCAGGGACTTCCTTTACTACGATGCTTCCCATTTTGCTTGGTGACTCACAAGGGAAGAGCTTGGTTTGAGGACTTTGAAATCGAAGAGATGCTACAGTGACAACTGGCCAAAGTGCTTGGGAACCCCAGGATTAATTTTTGCACCATTGGCTAGAAATTATACAAGGTAGGGGTGGGGAGCATTAATCCAACTTGGGGATCCTAGCAAAGATTCCAGCCCAGTGTACCCCCTGCCTGCCTACCTTCCCTCCTGAGTTGCATTTCTGCCCTCTCTGCTGTGTCACTGGCCCCATCTAGTGGACTCAGCAAGTATTGCTGTGTACATTGGGGTGCTGGAGAGAGTTGACACACCTCTTCCTGAGTACTTGGGGGCTGTTTCAGTTTAAAAAAAAAAAAAAAAGGAAAGAAAAAGAAAGCCAAGGTTTCTGCTACTTGGCTCTGCTCATTTGACCAGGCAGGTCCCCTCCCTGCCAGGCTTCCTGTTGGGGCGTTGGGAACCAAGGGGACTTTTGGACCAAATCAGCTGATTGTTCTAGATATTCAGATATCTGGCCTCTGGCAGCCGGACATTCCACACCCAAATGTGCATCCAACTTGTTCCTGGAAGCTCAAGGTTTGGTCTTTATATTAGGGTTCTCCAGAGAAACAGAACCATTAGGATACAGAGAGAGAAGGATTGATTTATTATAAGGAATTGGCTCACTAGATTATGGAGGCTGAGAGGTCCCAAGATCTGCAGTCAGCAAGCTGGAGACCCGGGAGAACTGATGGTATAGTTAGTTCCAGTCTGAGTCCAAAGGCTGGAGAATCAGGAGAGTTGATGGTGTAAGCTCTAGTCCGTATTGAGTCCAAAGGCAGGAGAAGACCTATGTCCGAGCTCAAAGTCAGGCAGAGAGAGTGAATTCTACCTTATTTTGCCTTTTTCTTCTATCCAGACCTTCAACTGATTAGATGAGGCCCACTCACACTGGGAAGGCAACCTGCTTTACTCAGTCAACTGATTCAAGTGTTAATCTCATCCAGAAACACCCTCACAGACACACCCAGAATAATGTATGGCCAAACGTCTGGGTATCTGTGGCCCCGTCAGGTTGACGCATAAAACTAGCCCTCACGGTCTTACTCTCCCAGCAGCTCAGAGAATGGAAGGGACATGAGCTTTGCATAGATGAACATGTGCTGCTCTCTAGCTGTGGGACCCTGGATCAGTGTCATAACCCCTCTGAGCCTCAGTTTCCTCATCTCTAAATAGGACTAACCACCTGAAGGGTTGCTGAGAGGACGGACTGGGATAGCTCAGGTGAGGCCTGCAGCGCTGAGCCTGGCTCACTGTGGGTCCTCAGTCCTTGGCGCCCAGGGCCCACGAGACTCTCCTCACCAGCCTTTAGAGGGGTGGGGAGCCCAGAGCACTGCGAGGACCCCGTCTAATGAATATTTGCTGGACAACAACTGAATCTGCTTTTGCAACCTCCTTTCTGGGGTCAGATCTGTTCTCCCAGGTGTGGTAGCCCAGATGAAACCAGGTCTCCAGTGTTGCAGGACAAATGCTCTTCACTCCCCAGAACGCCCTGCAGCCTCACTCTGCTCTCGCCTTAGATGTGCCCCAGTGTGCAGCCCAGCGAGGTATCAGGGTGAAAGCTGAAGCCCCGCCCTGCAGACCCTCACTCTCCCCAAGCCCAGGCTGAGTACAGCTCCCTCCGGTGGCTCAGTTCAGCAGAGAGGGCCTGCTTTCACCCTGGGAAGGACGGGCGGGACTCTCCATCTCACTGACAAGCAGGGCACACGTTCCCCTGCCAGGACCGTGGTCATTCAGAAAAGCGTGTGCCCCACAAGCCATGGACTTGTCTGACTCCCCTCTCGGGAGGCGCCGTGAAAAGGGGCCACAAGGCAGAGAGAAGATCTGGTTGTTGTCTCAGTGCCACCACTTTCTAGCTGTGTGACCTGAGGGATTTCACTCATCTGAGCTCCAGTTTGCTCATCTGTAAAGTGAAGAAACTGAGAATTTCCTCCCTCCTGACCTCACACAGCTGTCGGGAGGCTTCTGTGAGATGGTGCCAGGCAGGTGCTTTATAAATTGTAAAGTCTGTACATGTTAGTACTGCACTAACTGCTGAATTGAGGAGTTTAGACCCCAGACGGCAGGATAATTTAAAGATAGGTGGGGGAGAGTTGAGATGATCACCATTGTCAGCCTTCTCATCTTCCCCCCTTCCCCCGCACCCCCCTCCCCTTCCTCACAGCTACTTAGACTCACCCTGAGCCTTTTACATGGGGAGCCAGAGATATACTTAAACTTGGTCTTTCTTTTATTCTTTTCTTTTTTTTTTTTTTTTGGCCGCGCCTGCATGTGGGATCTTAGTTCCCTGACCAGGGATTGAACCCGTGCCCCCTGCATTGGAAGAGCGGAGTCTTAACCACTGGACTGCCAGGAAATCCCTAAACTTGGGTCTTTCTGACGCTGGAGTCTGTGTGGTGCTCCCAGGTCCCCTCAGACACCACCTCCCATGTGAAGGTTTTCCAGCCCATGGCTGAGCCCTCCGCTGTCTGGGGACCATGCACAGTTACTCGTGGGGCACATCTGCCCTGCGAGATCCGGAGCCCTGATCCCCGATCATCTCTGGGACCCCCATCAGCAGCTCCCGGGCACCTAGGGGTATTCACCCGGTGTTTATGGAATTGAATCAAGTAGCGCTGGGTTGGCCAGGGAGCAGGGAGGGAGGGCAGATAGTCTCAGGGGATGAAGCTAGGACGAATTGCTGCCCCCTCTTCCCTTCCTGGTCCCTTCTGAAGCCTTGGGGTTTGGGATCTGAGGTTGCAGGACAAGGAGGTTGCTTCTAGGTGAAAGGAGAAGCCACGTGGCGAGCCGGGAACATCTGAGATGGTGTCCCAGTCTGCTCTCTTTGGACGGCGTTCGAGGCCTGGGTTGGGTGGGTTAGCGGCTGCCCTTTATCTTTACGCCTCTCAGGAGTTTCCAGCTGCAGGTAAAACCAGAGACAGCTCTCCTCAGGTTGCCGACCTCCTGCCTCAGCAGCCTTGCTCCCCATTGCCCCCTTTCTGGATCTTTGGTCCCCACTCCTAAGAGGAGGAGCTTGCCTGGCTCCCCCTACGTGCCAGGTGCTGTGCCAGGTGCCCACGGGCTTCATCGCCACCTATCCCTGCAACCACTGGGAGAGCCCCCCATTTTGTAGATGAAGAAGCTATGGCTCAGGGGGTTCCTTGGCTTGCGTGAGTTGAGGGGGATGTAAATAAGAAGTAGGGAGACAGTGCCCTGGTTGTGGTCCTCAGCCCCTCCGTGGCTGGTGCTCCCTGCCCTCTCTGGCTCATCGCCCCCCTTTCACACATGGCTGGGATCTGGGCTTCCCTGGCTGGCCACACCCAGCCGACCTGGAGCATCCCTGTAATGCTCACAGCCTGTCTGGGATCGCCCTCTCCCTGCTACTGTGCTGTGCGTTTCACATCAGCCAGTAAGGCGACTTCCAGAGCAACATGTATTCGGTGAAGGTTTGCTCATCTCCTGCAGGTCCCAGGGACAGTGGATAGGAGAGTGAGCCAGACCCATTCTCTGTCCTTGAGGCTCGGAAGTCTTTGGGGGTGGGGCAGGGAAGCCAACCTACCCGCCTAATCACACCAAGAGGTGTGAAATTGCCCCTGAGAACGCCTTCAGTTTGAGACGTTTGGCCACACAGGTGAGCCGCCAGGGGGCAGAGGCTGGATGGCCCCCTGGGCTCTGGGTTCTGCCAGGGCGCAGAAGGGCAGGGAGCATCCCAGCAGCAGGCTGGCTCTTACCCACGGACTCTCTTTTCCATCCTCCTCACCTAGTTCCTCCACTAGTGGGTGCTAGCACTTTGTTTCCACAATGATGCTCTGATGATGCTCTTGTGGACCTTCCTCCCACAGGGTTATGGGCTGGTTGCTTCTATCTGGAAAGCCACACAGACCCCCCAACCCTCCTGCCTGTGTGGCAGAAGGAAGAAGAGAAAGAAGAGAAACGCTTCCATAGCACTTACTAAATGCCGGGCACTGTTGTAGCACTTTATAAATACTAACTCATTTAATCCTCACCACACCTTGGGAAGTAGGCACCGTTACTGCCCCATTTTACAGATGTGAAAACTAAGGTGCAAAGAGGTGACGTAACCCACCTGAGGTCCCACAGCTGGTCAGTGGTGGGTGCTCACCACCGCTGTTCTCTGCCACCTCTCCAGAACAGGAACCTTAGTGCCCTCGCCTTACGTCTTTCTGGCTCTGTGACTTTAGATAACCTGTAGAGTCTTGGTCCCCTCAGCTGTAAATAAGGATAAATACTTCCTATCTGGAAGGGCTGCTGGGAGGACCGAGTGACACAGTGACTGTGAAAACGCACAGTCTGTACCACAAGGAGGACCAGCTCCCGAGGTGGTAGTTGACTTTGAATCTCTCCTGGGATGTGAACCCGGTTCTCTATGGGCCCCCAGCTCTGGCTGCCCTTGGGCCTTCCCATCCCCACTCTAGTCCTGGCAGAGGTGACTCAGCTCCCACTGACATTCCTGCTGGGCAGAGGTGCCTTTGGAGGGTGTCACCGTGGATGACCAGTTTCCTTAGGTACTATCCACCCAACCTGAACCCCTTGATTTATGTTCTTGGGAGACCCTTTGCCTTGCCCTTTAAGCCTCCTGGGGTCATTTCTACTCACTAAGTATTTTCTGAGCACCCACTTTACTTATTTTTTAGGCTGCGCCGCATGGCTTGCAGGATCTCAGTTTCCCAACCAGGGATTGAACCTGGGCCACGGCAGTGAAAGCCCAGAGTCCTAACCACTGGACTACCAGGGAACTCCCTGAGCACCCACTTTTTACAAGATCTTGTTCTGGGTGCTGTGGGGAATTAGCATGAACAGGGGTTGCCCCTCACTCCCCCTACACACACACACACACACACACACACACACACACACACAGTCCCTCAATTTCAAGGCTTGAGAGATGTATTAATACAACATCCCAAGGAGGGAGCCATGTTACCTCAGGTGGGGGAATCAAGGAGGGGAGCATGTAGGAGGCAGCCTCAGAGAGTAGGTAGTGTTCTGCCTGGGCACTGGTCAGGAAGGACATTCTAGATAAGGGGAGCTGTGTAAGTTCTGGAATGTGGGAAAACCTCTGGAGGTGTGAGAAAAGGAGAATGGTCGAGTGTGGCCGGGCATCGGGTTCATTGGAAGAGGTGGGAGGTGAGGCTGGGAGTGGGCTAGGGCTCCCCCCTCCTGCACTCCCCACACACCACCACCCCTGCCAAAGAAGAGGAGAATAGCTGGTGCCTGCCAAGGGCTCAACATGTGCCAGGCCCTGCCCCATGTGTACTAGTCCTCCCTGCAAACCTAGAGTTGGTGCTGGAATTATCCCCATTTTACAGATGAGGAAACTGAGGCCCAGAGAGTTTGAACGACTTGCCCAGGGTCCCACAGCTGGCAAGAGGCAGAATGAGGATTCAAATCCAACATCCAGGAGAGTTTTTTTATTTGTTTGTTTTTGTTTTACTATATAACCAGTGTCATGTAGTAGCTTATATCCAACATTTGCTTCATGTAATTGACCTCTATATATGATTTGGAGTAACTTCTGCTATAGCAGAAAAAGGGAAGGCAGAGGGAGGAGGACGGCTATCAAGAAGATGATGAGTCTGATTCCATCTGCAGCTGTGGCTGACTCCACCTGCCCCCGGCACTGGCCCCTGGGGTCAGTTCTCATTGGCCCAGGGTCTGCTGAGCTCCAGAAAGTCTGGAGGTGGGACTTGAGCTCCTGCCAAGGAAGTTGGAAGGGCCAGGGATAGGCAGAGAGGAGGGAGAGGGGGCTCCAAGCCAGGTCAAGGCCTGGAGGTGAGAATGCACCTGGCCCTTTCATGGAACAGCAAACAGCAGAAGTTGTTGTCAACAGTTTGATCAGTTGAGTCATCAGCAAGGGCCCCACTGCCCTTGTTAGGGCTGACTTGGTGGCTTCCTGCTGGGTACAGAGCGAGCAGTGTTTGAGAAAGAGTAATCTGATGTCAGCAGGAGGGATGCACTGAGACACTGTCTGGTCACTCCCTGTAAAATTCTTCAATGCCTGCCCGTAGCAATGCTGTCAAGGCTGTGCCTGACCTGACCACTTGACCTCTGCCTACCTCTGCAGCCTCATTACAACCCCCAGCTAGAATGGGAGCTCTGCCATGGAGCTTTGTCAGTTTTGTACCAAAATGTTTGCTCATTGCAAACTGTAGTGCCTAGAACTGCGCCTGGCACATAAGAGATGCCTAATAAGTATTGGTTGAATGGATGAAGCCTTGCCACCCAGACTGAACTCATTTCATTATGCCTCATGCTGTCCTGTCTGCCCCTGAGTCCCCCTGGCATGGCTAATCCCTGTTCATTTTCAGGTAGGAGTTTTAATGTCACCTCCTCTGGAGAACCTTCTGTGACTCCCCCCTCTGCTGCATCAGATGTGTCTTCTGTCTTGTGCCCCCAGAGCTCACTCTACTTGCCCAATTATAGCACTTATCACACTTCTTTTTTTAATTTCTTTATTAAAAAAGAAATTAATTTTTATTTTTCCTGATTACATCACTGAAAATTCTAACTTTACAGGAACATATAATATGGAAAGTGAAAGTCTCCTTAAGTCTCATCCTACAGAGAAAATGTCTGTTAAGAGACATCTTCTTTTTCCATGTGAGATATTACATATATATATACACATATATGTAAAAAATACATTTTTCTCTGTGTATATATTATATATATACACTTTTTTAAAAAGTGGGATCATACTATTAATACTGTTATGCAATTTGCTCTGGTTATTTAATAAGTCTTGGACATCTTGCATATCAGTAATTAAAGACCTACCTCATTCTCCTTCATGACTGTATGCAGTGTTTCTTTTAATGGTTGTACCATAATTCACTTAGCCAGTCCCCTTCTGTTAGACAGTTGGGCTGTTTCCAGTCTTTCACTGGTATAACCATCATTGCAGTGAACATCTTTGTACAAAGATCTTTGAGTCCTTGTAGAAATGTTTTTGCAGAAAAATTCCTTAAAGTGGAGGTGCTGACTCAGAGGGTGAGAACATATTAAATCACAATAGATATTTCCACGTTATTCTTTCTGGAAGGGTTGTACCTTAGCCCCAGAGTTCTGAGATCGTGCCCTTCCCCGGCCCTGCCTTGGCTCGCAGTGGTCAGCCTGTCCCTGAGACCATCAGCCCCCACGGAGGTAGACAAAGCGTTCCACTTGTGGCTGTGTTCTGGATGCTAGCACAGTGCCTGGTGCATGGTGGGCAATGAGTAGATACTTGTTGATTGAGTGGGTAAGGGAATGAGGGGATGGAGAATGAGTGTGAGAGAAGGCTGTTGGGTTTGGGGAGAGTAAACTGTTGGTGGCTTGGAAAGCGCTGAAATCTCAGTCCGTGCCCCTTGTTCATGGGGGAGTGGTTCCCGCCCACTTCTCCAAGTTCATCACCTGCCCCTTTTCTGTCCTCCAGCTGTGCTTCCTGGGGTTCCTTACAAAACATTTTCCTCCCTTTGCCTGGAAACCCTTCCCCTTTTTAAGATGCTGCTCAGAAGCCACGCTTCTGTGGAGCTTTACCTCTCAGGCAGGGTTAGTGCCTTTGTCCTGTGTTCCCACTGTGTTGACCAGTGAGAACACTGCCTCATTTGTTGGTATGTCCTTCACCCCCTGTGGGTTGAGAGCATGCTAACGGCAAGGCCTGTGTCTCCCAGATCTGTGTATTTGTAATGCCAGGCCTTCTCTGCGTATGAATGAACAGATGGATGGACAGGCGAGATCGGAAGTCAGAGTGGAATATTACTGTGGTTATGTGGGTGTGAGATTCTACAAACCTTGGCTAGGGTGGTGGCTTTGGAAAAGGAAGAGAAGGAAGAACCAAGGGGACTCGGTAAAAGGGATGTGGGGCCTGAGGGAAGGAAGAGTCACAAGATGGCGGCCCCGCCAACAGAAGTGGAGAAGCCAGAAGGGGAAGCTGGTTTAGGGAGGGGGAAGGGTCGTTTGGTCTGGAGATGTGGAGCTGAGGGGCTGCTGATGGGACTTCCAAGTGAGGAGAACCAGCTGACAGCACAGATGTCACACTCCAGCGGAGCAAGATGTTGGAGCTGCAGATGGTGACGGGCTGCCAGTGGCCTAGCAGTGAGAAGGGGTGAGTTCTCCAAGGATAGAGAGCAGAGGGCTGCGGCCTGGTCCGAATGGGTGACTCCACACTTACAGGAGGCGGGAAAAAGAAGGGCCAGCCTGAACCAGAGCGATCAGAGGCAGCATCAGCATGGCCACAGAAGCTGAGGGATTTAAGAGCGTCCAGGCTGCAGGGGCTGAGGAGTAGAGAAGGAGGCCTCTGACTTTGGAATAAGGCAGCTTGGAGGCCTTTGGAGCAGCTGCTTCTCTGGAGAGGAGGATCAGGAGCCATGCGAAAGCAGGCAGAGTTGTAGGGGATGCAGGGAGGAAGCGCGTGTCCAGGGCATTGGTAGGGGAAAGGCAGGGAACACCATTGGGACTTGTGAGTCACTTCCCTCCAGGGGCAGAACTGAGGGCCTCTGAGGGGGAGTCTGTGTGCCCAGTGGAGATGGAAGGGCATTCAAATTACTCACTGGAATTTCCAGCCAACCCGGGTGGGGTGGGGTGGAGTGGAGATTCCTTGGATGT
Organism: Eubalaena glacialis; assembly: GCF_028564815.1. Taxonomy (NCBI): domain Eukaryota; kingdom Metazoa; phylum Chordata; class Mammalia; order Artiodactyla; family Balaenidae; genus Eubalaena; species Eubalaena glacialis. Next base: position 15,347,557 of record NC_083734.1, on the reverse strand, counting down.
TCAGGGAGCAGCTTCTGAGAGGTTTCAGCGTTTGGAAGAAGTGGGTGTCGATCCTGCCATGCTAGGTAGGGGCATGGGGAATGGAGACAGGGCTACTCTCGGAGACTCTTGAGGGCCCCTCATGTTCCTTTGGGCAGGGGAAGGGACACCGTGCGGGGGGCCCTTGGACTATTAGGCCCTTCTCCCATTACACCTGCTTGTCCGACCGGAGGGGGCAGCCCATGCCGTGCACTCGGAGCCTTCAGGATGGGAGACAGACTGGCACAGAGCCCCGGGCTGGCACACTTGTGCCCTGGGGAATGCCAGGCCTGGTTGTTCCCAAGCGCTGGGAACAGCCTCACCCGCCCAAACCAAATGAGGAATTGTGGCTGAGAGGGCCCTTCAGATCTACCCTGGCTATTTATAACCCAGCCAGGGCGGGGACAGGGAAGAACCGGGGACTGAGGGAGAGGGCGGGTGTGGGGTGGGTTGTGCCTCTGGGGAACCCCATCAGCCCTGAGGCCCCAGAGAACCTACCCCAAATCCCTTGGTCTGCATTTCAGCTATGGTGACAGGGAGAAACCTTTTACTGGTGAGGACAGGTTTTCTGCTCTAATAGAATGGTAGGAGCCCCACCTAGAGCTCAGCACTTCCGCAGACTTTTTTGGGGAGTTGGGATAAGGAACCACGTCCATTCCTCTCCTTTTTCCCTCCTCGCTCTTCCTCAACCCTCCACCCAGCTTGGAGGCTCAGCCAAGGGCCCTGTTCTCAGCTGAGATGCCCAGTGGGAAGGAGAGGTGATGAGCCCAGGATGGCACGCCGTTAACCCCCCCCTTTGGAATGCATTTCCAAACGAGCTCCAAAGAGTTGGACTCTTTCCCCTGTGGCCATACAGTTGCCACCTGGCAGGGGATGTGCCATGTGCATAAGGAGGCCGGTGGTAGACACACGAGGCATTAATGGACAACTCAGACACTGTATCATTAAGAACCACACTGGCTGGTCTGGCAACTGTGTACTGGGAGAGACACTTGTGAGCTAGAAGCATCAGGAAGATTTTAAGGAAATCCCTGACTAGAGACATGGTTTGGGGGCTGGTGGGAGATTGGGGGGATTGGCGTGAGTGGGGCTGGAGCTTCAGGGCTCATTACTCAGAATCCAGACTTTTCACTTGATCTGTCTGGCTGGTGGTACCTGTTATACAGGTTTACAAAGATAAGTCGTGGGCTGGTCATGTGTGAAGCTGAATTTGATTCCAAGATGCCAGGTCCAGTGATGAAATGGGACAGAGGTGATATTCAAGGAACAACCCCACACAAACACACACACACACACACACACACACACACACACACCTCCCAACCTTCCCTCAAAGAAACACAACCAACTGCAAGAAGGCAGCAACCTTGTCTGTGGGCCTGATTCAGTGCACAGATGTGTTTCATTGAGACTGCATCATGTTTTGTTTTTTAAATATAATTTATCTGCCATCATTTTTAAATTGAGAGCTATCACCTAAAAATCCGGATTCCAGCTTCTCTTGAACAATCCAAGATGGGGCAACCTTGGGCCTGCACTGCCCCTGGCAGCCAGCAGCTGGAGCTGAGTGACAGTTTCTTCGGTTCACCTGGTCCCTACCTGGCTCATTTCACTAACTAATCTTACCTGCACCCTCTTGGGTGCTGGAGTTGGCAACCTTTGCCCTAGGTGTTGTGAAAGAGCTTTTCCCACCTGCTGCCCTTAAACTCCACCCCCATGAGAGTAGGTGGATTACATCTCTGGATGGGGCCAGGGGACCAGAGTGTGCACTTCACCCTCTGGATGGATTTAGCTTCTGTAACCATGGGAGAAGCCAGGGGAAGCAGGCTGGGGGTGGGCAGAGCTGGCGTGCTTCTGGTCCTGGATTAAGTGTACCCTCCCCTGTGGGGCTGGTTCTACTGGGCCCAGGCCCCTGTTGAGGGAAAAGAGCTCCGAGGAGGTGTGGTGTTGCTAATCAGCAGCATCTGTGAGTAGAAGGTGTGGCACCTCCGGCTGGGCGGCCCCGCTGCAGCCCCTGGCCGGCACTTGTGCTTCTTTCGTGGCGAGGCAGGTCAGGCCTCCTTTGCACAAAGCCTTGTTCCCTCAGCCACGGTGGTGATGGAAAGAAACTATGGTTTCTCACCAGGGCTTGGCCTCCCTTCCTCAAAGGTGTCAGCGTGAGGCGGAAGTGAGAAGGGGCTTGTCGGCATCCCAAGGTGACACCGAGGTTGGCCCGGCGGCCCGCGAGGCTGTGCGGGCAGCTGCTCGCCCGCTCCGCCCCCGCCTGCCCGCGGGGCCGGTGAGGGGCTGTAAATAAAGCCTGTCTCTGGGAAGCGGACCTCCCCCTGCGCCCGGCCCGGCTGCGGCCTCGTCGCCCCTCCTCCGCGCTCCCGAAGCCTCCGCCAGCCGGCTGGCCCGGCGACCGCAGAGAGGGAACGGCTCCACCTCACCCGTCGAGTCGTGCATTTCCTGTGTCTTGAGAGTGAACGCGAACCTCCGCGTCCAGGAGGGCGGGATCTGTGGGGCCGGCGGCGGCGGCGGCGGCGGCGGGGCGCCCGGCCGGGCTGGGAGCGGCGGCAGGGAGCGGGGCCCCGCCTGCCTGGAGAGCCGGCGCGCACGGCAGGAAGGGCCGCGGCGGCCGGCAGGGGCGCGCGGGCTCCGGTGACAGCCCTGGAATCGCGGCGGCGGCAGCGGCGGCGGAGCTCCCCGCGAGAGGCGGCCGGGGCCACACGGACGCCCCGCTTCCCCTTTCTCCGGGAGGACCCGGAGCCGGCGGGCGGGAGAAGGCTCATAATGGAGCCTTTCATCGGCAGCCGGTGGCCGGGCGCCAGGACGGACTCCGGGGAGGCCCGCGTGCTGGTTTAGGCCTGCCCTGCACGCTCTTCCCGTCCCCGCCTGCCGGTCTCGCTCCCGGGCGCCGGCGGCCACGGCTGCCGCTGCCGCTGCCGCTGCTGCTGGGACCCTGCTTCCTGTTTGCCCTCCGCGGCTCCCGCTGCCATGGAAGAGGAAGAGGAGGCGATAGGCTTTTTGGACAAGGTCCTGGAGGATGAAGATGTGTTTCTCCTGGAGGAGTGCGAGCTGGGAACCCCGACCAGCCCCGGCTCAGGGTCCCCATTCTTGGTGGCTGTGAAGGTGGGAATGTGACACGCCCTGGATGCTTGTCGGGGGAGGGGGCAGGGCTCGCAGCTCTGACTGCCGAAGCCTGTGCGGCAGAAATGGCTGATTTGTGCACAGACCTTGTGGCCGAGTGGAAGCACCTCAGCCTGAGAGGGGCTGGCGCCTGCCTGCCAGGGGATGAGAGGGGCTGTGCTCTGGGCACAGCTGTTCCTGGGGGAGAGGCGCAGTGCCCGCCGCCTCCCCCGGGACCAGTTGTCCTCAGGGGGAGTGGCTGCTGGCTTTCCCCAGGCCAGTTGTGCAGAGGGCTTTCTCTGGCAGTGACATGAGTCCCCTGGTGGGCACGCCAGTGGTGTGAGCCTGCTGCCCCAGAGGAGCTGGCCGACGTGAAACTAGGAGACCGTAATTCCTTGTTTCCATGGCAGCAGTGGGATAAGTGCACTTGTGAAGTTCAGGCCAAGGGAGCCACTCTCTTCCAAGCAAGTGGAATCTGGTGAATCTGGGCTAGGGCACGAGAGCATTTGGAGAGATGGAGAGCCAGAGGTCCCTGAACTTCCTTGAAGGGAAAGAATTGGATCAGCTGAAGAGGGGCGGTAACAGCTGGCTTGGAGGCAGGAGCCAGGTGGCTAGGCACTTCACCCAAGGTGGGCATAGGCAGGAAGCATCTGCCGGACCCCAGCCCACCGACTCTGGGGCTGTGGGCATTCTCGGCAGCAATGCCTCTGTTTAATCAGAGAAGTTGCCTCGAAGGTAGAGCAGGAGGGGAGTGGTTGCCTCAATCCCCTTCTCTTCACGCCCCCTCCGCACCCCCCCCCCGCCCCGCCCCAGGGGCCGGGATCCCACTTGAAAGCACACCAGTGCTGCCTAAGGCGTGCGCACCACACCGTCCTTCCTTTCTTTCACCTCTAACCTCAGTGTTTTGCTCACCTCCTCTCTGTTCTGTGGCTCGAAGGGAGGGCCAGTGAGAACGTATGGCAGGGAGTTCACAGACTGCAAGCCAGGCTACCTAACAGAGAGCGCCCGTCTTGTGGGGTCCGAGCCTGTCTGCCCTGGCAGCACTGCACCCCAGAGGGCATGGTGCATGGAGCATTGCTGTGGGTGGGAGGCTGTCGCTGAGCCTCTCTGGGCCTCTTTGTCCCTCCTGTAAGATGGGGATCACTGCCCTGCTCCACCCGTGCTACAGTGTGGATCAGAGGAGGAGCTAATGGAGGTAAAAATAGACTGCAGACCCACGGGTAGATGGCTGATGTGTGGAAGGGGTGGAGCGGTCGCTGTAGGCCCGGGTGTGGGGCAGAGAGGAGCCGTAACGGGAGGCTGGCAGTGGCTGGTGCCCCATCCCTGGTTTTCTCATCTGGTGCTAGCTCGGCACACTGGGGTAAGTCACATCTCTCATTGGGCCCCCAAGGCCTTGCCCTTAGGGTCTGCGCAGCCATCCCAGGAACAGGATGGGGAAAAGTCTGGTTATGAACCAAGAGCACCTGCTGGGAGCTTAGTAGTGTGTGGGATGGGACCTCCGTGGGTTCCTAATGGCCCTTCTCTGAGACACCCTCCCCAGCACAGATGGGGTTCCACTCATATGCTGCCTTATGGGTCCTGCCTTACTCTGGACCTCTAGTCTGGCTTATACCTGGCTAGCCCCTATTTCATTCTGTTTGGAACTCTAGATGTCTGCCTCTCTCCTCCAGGGCAGGGCCCTCTTGCTTTCATTGTGAGCGCTGCACGGTGCTTGGTGTGTGGCTGGTGTCCAGTGGATTGGTGGAGTGAGTGAGGCTCCACAGGGCCCACACAGGGCGTACCATGTCCCTGGCCTTATTCCATCTCAGAGGTGTTCTAAGGAGGAAGCACACGGATACCAAAGGGGCTTGGGTGCACATCACACCTAAAAATGCTGTTCCTCCCAGAGCCCTGTGAGCGCCAAGATGGAGTCTTCCCCTCTACCTCGCCGCCTCAGTGTTCCCGAACCTGTCTCCAGCCCTGGGGGGAGGGGCCCTTTCCTGAGTGTTGGGGGATTCCAAGCCCCCTGTCCCAGCCTGAACACGTCTAGGATGCCCTTCTCCTCTACCAGGCTTGGCCATCTATAGAGGGAGAAGACAAACAGAAAGTTCATTGATTCATTCAACAAACACTGTCAGGTTGTGTTCTATGCAAAGCAGGCTGCCTGTGGGAGGAGACAGGTGAACAAGGCTTGGTCCTTTCTCAAAAAGAGTTCACAGTTCAGGGTAAGAGGGCAAGTGCCCAGATAATAGGAATATAATGAGAAAGTAGGCAGGGCCATGAGAAGGGTTCTGATAAAGGGGTACTAAATTCAGAGGAGGAGGGACCACTTCTCGTTGAGTCAGGGCTGGACTGGGCGCATGTGTGTGCACGTGTGTGTGTGCACGTGTGTGTGCATGTGCACGTGTACATGTGTGAGGTCAGGGCTCATTTCTGGAGGGTGTGCTCCTGTCCTGGGCTGTGGACTGGGCACACTCCTGCATGGTACACTCTTCTTGGCGGCTGGTAGAAATCCAAGGCAGTTCTCTCTTTGCTATTACTTTACTTCAAGAGTACTTACCTTAAACAGTAGTCATGTTCCTGAGCACATGTCCAGATGCCAGTCCTATAAATCAATCCTGTTTTCAGTGTAATTTCCGAGATGCTTCATCTTCCTGGGGGACAGATGTGAAGATGGCAGTGGTTTTCTCCAGAGCTGGAGCTGGAGCTTGCTATGTGTTTCAACCCACAGTCCCCTTTGAGGAGTTAATGGTCTATAAGCTAATAATAATGTGAATACTGATAGCAGCATCACCTCCCCTCTGTAAAGTGTTGTGTACATCCCCCAAATCTTTTTTTTTAATATATATCTTTTTTATTATTATTTTTTAAAATTTTATTTATTTATTTATTTTTGTTTATGGCTGTGTTGGGTCTTCGTTTCTGTGCGAGGGCTTTTCTCTAGTTGCGGCAAGTGGGGGCCGCTCTTCATCGCGGTGCGTGGGCCTCTCACTATCGTGGCCTGTCTTGTTGCGGAGCACAGGCTCCAGACGCGCAGGCTCAGTAATTGTGGCTCACGGGCCTAGTTGCTCCGTGGCATGTGGGATCTTCCCAGACCAGGGCTCGAACCCGTGTCCCCTGCATTGGGAGGCAGATTCTCAACCACTGCGCCACCAGGGAAGCCCACCCCAAATCTTTCATATGATTCTATTTAAAGGTACCTAGGGCTGATAGGGGCCTTGCTATATAAAGGCTGCTATTTAAAGGAACTCATTTGTCAGGAATTTTAAAATCCTTTTGTAATGCAGATTAACCCTTCAGGTTAATTCTGTGCCAATTTTTAATGGATTATCTGAACCACCTGTGTTTCTTTTTCACTTGTCCAGGTCTCTGCTCCCTCCATGTGCAGTGATGGCCATGCCTGTTTCCCCCACTTATGTTTTTTCCCGAAGTGTGGGTCACATATGAGATGATTTGAGAGATGATTTTAGGTGGCACCTGGATATATATTTTGCACTTTAATAGTTAGGCGTAAATTTTAATGTATCTTAGAAAAAAATAGGGACTTCACTGGTGGTCCAGTGGTTAAGACTCCGCGCTTCCACTGCAGGGGGCACGGGTTCCATCCCTGGTCAGGGAGCTAAGATCCCACATGCCGCGTGACGCAGCCAAAAATAAAAATAAAAAAATGACTTGCACGTCTTTCCTGTGATTTCAAATATAATGCTTGGGATAAGGCTGTGCTTTTAAGAAGCCAGTTGTTGTAAAGAACAGTATTAAGTAAATAATAGTGCCGGTGGTATGTATGACAGAACTGCAAAGGTGTGGGATGTGAATAGCTGAACTTTGAAAACACTGCTGGACCCCATGAGACCTGCCTGCAGCTTCAGACAGCAGGGAGCCCAGAATATGGAGATCTACCCTTTAGGAGGGTCCCCCAGCAGTGCCCGCCCCACCCCCCACTCTATTCTGCTGAGGAATTAGCTGAAAGAGACCTCCCTGGTGCCTAGGGCTGGGGAGAGGAGAGAATGGCTGGGTTCCCTGCATCGACTCAACTCAGGGAGGGGCCAGCTGTCCTGAGGCTGAGGCTGATACTTGGCATGGACATAGTGCCTAGACCCAGTGGCATCCGCTCTGACCAGCGCCCGCCCCCCACCCCCGGGGTGCTCCTTGCAAACTGGTGTGGCCCGTGGACTGAATTCTACTGTCTACGGAGCTGCTTGGCCTAAGGCTCTGAATTGCAAGTGGCCCTGCCTGTTCAGCCCACATTGTTGTCTTGGAGGAGATCAAGGCTCCTGGAGAGAGTCTTGACTTGGCCTGGAACCAAACCTTTGGAGACTTTATTTAGCCCCGACGGTAGAAGACCAGGCCAGGCCAGAGCCAGCTAAGCCTTACTTGCAGATACTGTCCCTACCAGAGTGACTTGACCTCTTGGATTTGAGGCCTCAGGCTGACACTTTCAGCCCAGCAGATTATGTAAAATGCTGGGCATGAACAAGCCCCCCGTGGCTGCTGCATTTCGTAAGCTCCAGTTGGGGAGGAAGTGGGGACAGTGTCACTCAGATGGCAGCTTCCTTGTGCTGCAGGACTGACAAGCAGCGTGGCACGGGCTCTGGGGGCCCTGAGCTCCGGAAAACTCCCCTCCCTGGGGATTCTGGGTGTGTGGGCACCTCTGGAAGGCTCTTTGGGAGCAGAGACTGTCTCCTTCACTTGTCTTCCCAGTGCCGGGCACATGGTGGGGAATGAGTGAATGGTTTTTGAGCCCTGGTGTTTTATGGGATAAGAATAGCTCCAGGAGGATTGAAGAAACAATTGTGAATTTCCAGGTAATTCCAAGCCAGGAACAGGTGAGGTCTGAGGAAAGTGAAGATGGATGAGGTTTTGGGTGGTAACTGACAACAGGCCACCTGTTGGTAAAATGCACAGAATTTAATTTCACATCCTTTCCCATCACCTCCACCCCCATGCCGGCCAAAATGTCAGGGTGAATGTGACCCAGAGTGGGGACTCTTGGGGGTGACTACTTACTGCCTTTTGGGGGGTTCTTTCAAGATTGGACTCTGAGGTTGGAGTCTCATGAGGAACGGGTCCTGCTGCAATGGGCTGTCACGGGGCCTGACACAAGGGTCTGTGCTCATGCCAGGGTGGGTGAAGGCTTGGTGGGGCTGTGAGTCACCCCGTCTTCACCCTGGTCCTGGTCCAGCCAGCTCTACAGTTAAGCTCACGTTGTGCCCCCAAGTGACTTCCTTGAGAGGGTGTTTGCCAGGCTCTCAGGCAAATCCCCAGTTGGCAGAGGGAATGGGAAGGGAATGGGGCACAGGAGGGGAGCGCTGGCCCCCAACGTGGAGGGCGAGTTCCCATTTGTCAGGCTGGGGAAGCAGCAGGTCTGACCTCAACCTCCACTTCCACCTCCAGGGCTGCGAGCCGTGCTCCGAGCTCCGGTCTCATTCCTTGGAGGGGGTGCTGCCTGCCTGCGATGCCCACAGCTCTGGGCAGCTGGCAGTTTCCACTCTCTGTGCCTCAGAGGGATAATGATAACACCTTCTAGACTGTGGGATTCCAGTGAGTTAATCCACGGAAAGTGCTTAGAACGGTGCCTGGTACCTGTGAAGCCATCAATAACTAACCATTGTCTTTCCCTAAAGCTTGGCATCCATACTGGTCTCCTAATGCTGCCGAAAACAAATTACCACACATTTAGTGGCTTAAAACAACACAGATTTATTCTCTTACAAGTCTCAAGGGTCAGCAGGGCTGCATTCCTTCTGGACGCTCTAGGGATGAGAACCTGTTTCCTTGCCTTTTCCAGCTTCTAGAGGCCCCCTGCATTCCTTGGCTCATGGCCCCATCCTTTGCCTTCAAAGCCAGCAGTGTAGCATCTTTCAGTCTTGCACTCAATATCTCTCCGTCCCCTTCCGCCTCTCCCTCTCCTTCTGTGGACTCCATCCCTCCATAGCCTTTTTTCTTGCCTCCCTCTCACAAGGACCCTTGTGATTACATAGGGTCCACGTGATAATTCCCAGGATAATCTTCCCACGTAAAAATCCTTAACTTAATCACATTTGCAAAGTCTCTTTTGCCGCATTAGGTGACATAGTCACAGGTTTTGTGGATTAGGAGGTGGACATCTTTGGCAGGACCTTGTTCTTCTATCACAGGATTGGATTACATTTCAGAAACTCTGAGAGAGGCAGCCTCTGGCACAAATTACTAACTGGTTTGCTGATGGAAGGTCAAGGGTTAAGTCCTTCACCTGGGGAAAGGGCAGGACAGCCTGTGAGAACACGCTGGGGTGGCCATGCAGCAGGGGGAAAGCAGCTCTCCTTCAGACTTAGGAGATTTCTGGTAGCTTCAGACACTCTCCCAGCTTATGCTAAGGGTGTGCATTTGATGCCCAGAGAGGGATCTGTTTGAGATTCCAGTTAAGCATCCGAAGCTTGAAAAAGGAACAAGAGAGTGAGGAAATCATCAGAGCAGTGGACGAGACCAGAATTTGGTGTTCGAGGACCTGCAGGGGAATCCCAGCTCTGCCACTTTCCGGCTGTGTGATTCTGGGCTAGTCCCCTCCCTCTTTTAAGTCTTATTTGTTTGTTTCCATTCGTATAATGGAAAAATATAGTACCTCCCTCAGGGAGGTATTTGAGAGAGGGATGAAGCTAAATGAGAGAGTGGAAAGGACTTACAAGGCTTAATAAATGGCAGGTGCCCACATGTTAGGGACATCACGTGGTGCTGGGCTTTAGGGGTGTCCAGAGGAGCGTGACGCAGGTGCTTCAAAGACCCTACAGAATCACCGGGCAGGTAACAAGATAGGGCACGCGTCAGGTGCTGCAGCGGTGCCACAGATTCTGACACAAGAGCTGACACTGCAGACCAGAGGCTTCAGCTGTGTCTTCAGGAGAGAAGAGCCCATGTGGGAGAAGGCATTTTAGGCAGCAGGGATGGCGAGAACCAAAGTTCAGAGGTGGGAACATTCCTGGCATGTTGGGAAGGCAGATATCTGAAGGCTGTTGGGGAGATTGGACAAGTTGGGAGAGGCACTAGGAGCCACTACAGGTGTTTAAGGAAAGAATATGCTGAACCCCCATCACACTTTATAGTCATATATTTATATTTACTCGGCTTTTGTTTTTTTGTTTTTTAACATCTTTATTGGAGTATAATTGCTTTACAATGGTGTGTTATTTTCTGCTGTGTAACAAAGTGAATCAGCTATACATATACATGTATCCCCATATCTCCTCCCTCTTGCGTCTCCCTCCCACCCTCCCTATCCCACCCCTCTAGGTGGTCACAAAGCACCGAGCTGATCTCCCTGTGCTATGCGGCTTCGGCTTTTGTTTTTTGACGTCTTTCTTTCCCACTAGATTATAAGCCACGTGGGCATAGGAGCTACTGAATGCTTGTTTCCCATTGTATCTACAGGGTCTGGTGGGCATTTATTGAATGAATAAATCAATCATCAATCAATGAGTGAAGAACCTACTTGAGTCCCCCAGTAATCACATTTTGCAGTATTAAGTCTTTGACAAGCCTCAGGTGTAGGGTGGCGTTCTGGGAATGTTGATCTGGCTCTGGTGAGTGGAGCGGAGGCAGGAGAGAGCGGCACTTGGAATCCGGTGGGGAGTGGGATGCTGTGGGTCTCTGCCACAGCAGAGGAGAGGGTGGAGCAGAGGGAAGAATCCTTGCAAGAGGCGAGCAAGGACACTTTGAAGAGCTTGGGGACTCAGTGTGGCAGCGGAGGGGGAGAGAGGAGGAAGAGGAGACCAGGAATGACTTGGGGATCTTAGGTGACAAGAAGAATTATACGTCTTTTCACTCAGGAAAAGTTTTCAAGCACTTTCTCTGTGCCAGGCACTGTGCTAGTTGGTGGCCACTCAAGGCTAAATGGGGTATGATCTCCACCATAGAGGAGAAGGAATTCTGGAGGGAGGAGGAGGCCTGTTGGCGTCTGTGCCTTACGCAGTCAGGCAGTCAGGAAATGCTGGCGGGGGTCGGGGGGTACATGAGGTAAAGTTGATGGCCCACAGCCAGCACCTTCCATTGTGGGATTGAACCCCCAGGGACAGGAAGATATAGTCAGAGGTGTAGCTGGAAGGCCACTCGGCCGGGGTCCCATGCCCACTTCCATCCCATCCTCTCTATCACTACTCCTCTCTCTTTATACAGCACTTCCGCTGGGTACTTCCTCTGGCCCCTGCTGTGCCCTCCATGTGACCATGCCCTGCCTCAGTCATGACTCTGATTTCCCTTCTTAACTGTCTGTATCCCATCCCCCCCCCATTAAACTGCTCCCACACATGGGGTCAGGTTCTTTTTTATCTTGCTCACTATTATAAGGTTGAATAGGTGGATGGCTACAAATAAGGAAATGTGGGGAAAAAAAGGATGGGAGAGAATTAAGGCAAGACATTAGCAGTAGGAGTAAGGGTGATTGCTTTTCCTTTTATATTTCTGTATTTTACAAATTTTCTATAATAAGTATTTGGCTTTTATCCCCTGCAAAAGTGTTAAAGAAGAGAAAAAAGGCAAGAAAACAGGCTGCTCAGGATTTTGGTCTCCTTTCTCATGAGCTGTTGGCTTTTGATCTGCTTTTACAGGTGGAAGCAGGGAAAGGCCTGGAGATGAGGAAGCTGGTTCTCTCGGGGTTCCTGGCCAGTGAAGAGATCTATATTAACCAGCTGGAAGCTCTGTTGCTGGTGAGTGTATACTCTGGGGCCTTTGTGCTCTAAAACTGCTTTTGGAGTTGGAGAGGGAGGGGGACCTGGACCAGTCCTTCCCAGGGGCGGGGTCTGTGGTACTACTCTGCCTATGGCTTGGCAGCCAAGGTCATTGAAAAGGCCTCTCAGCTCCGATTCCCCATTACCTGCCCTGGGAAAGGTAGAAGAAGAAGCACCACCTGGTTGGGGGTGCCAGACACTCCATCATCCCTGACTATAGTGCAGGCATTACTAATGGATCACAGTTTTCTGTCCAGGTGGGGTCTTAGCCTCCGACTCCAGCTGGTACTCTGGGCAATCTCAACCAGTCAATCACGTTGAGACCTCTTTGTCATCCCTAGTCCCGTTCCTTCCTTCTCCCTGGAATAGTTAACCATTCGCACCATCCTGAGGCCCTCTGGCAGGAAATGTGAGTTGAAGGGCTGTCTGTATCGTTCTGAGAAGCTCTGAGGCGTTAGACAGGCTGCCGCCCTCTGTGAATGTGCCTTAGTTTCCTCTCCAAGACGGAGGCGTTGTTGTGAGAATGGGACTGAGAGGGGAATAATACAATGTTTTCAAAAGGTAAAAGTAACCACACAGATGTAGGATGTTTTTGCCTCTGAAGAAAGTGCATATTAGATGCGTCTGGATACTTACTATGCAGAATGATTGTGGCATGTAAAGTTCTCTTCCCTGGGTGTTGCGCAGTCTGAGACATCAGCTGATATCAGAAAAAGGAGGGATAAGAAAGGTAGATGTAAATCAGTAGAAAGTCATTCTTACAAGAATTGTAAGATACGCATTTATGTACTTGCTGCGATATGAGGTATTGTCACCCGGTGTCCCAGGGGACTTGGCATTTATTACCCCAGGAGTAACTATTGAGATGTGTAGCTGCTTTGTAACACACTGGGATGAGTTGGTGGTCGATCTCACTGGGAGTTTATTGGTCTGCACAGTCATTTTTTCAAGGGAGGAACAGTTTGGCGGGTCCATAAGAACTCTGGTCTGGGGCCAGAACTAGGGCAAGACTTGACGCTGCCATTAATAGTAGACTTATTGCCCTGTCTTTCAAACTGTGCAACTTAACCATTAGTGGGTAGTGTAATCAGCGTAGTGGGGTGAACCAGCATTTTAAAACAAATGAGAAAGAAAATGTCGGCATGCATCCCATGTAGTAAGAATAAGTACTATTTCATGCAACTTTTGGCTTGTGTGGATATGCGTATGTATGTACTGGGCCACATGCTTTCTTACATGCGTTGTCGGTTTTCAAAACCACTGGTGGGACTTCCCTGGCGGTCCAGCGGCCAAGACTTCGCACTTCCAATGCAAGGGACAAGGGTTCAATCCCTGGTTGGGGAACTATGATCCCACATGCTGTGTGGCGTGGCCAATAAATAAATACATAAATAATAATTTTTTTAAAAAAACGGCTTTGGGCAAGCCATGGGTAACCTTCTTGAGCCTCAGTTTCCTCATCTGAAGATGAAAACAATACCATTACCTTCTCTCTCTCCTTCATGGGGTTGAGAAAATCAGGTGATCCTTTTGGGGACCTAGTACAGTGCCAGGTACTTAGACACTGAAATATTATCCGAAGGAAGGAGGACAGACAGATGAAATACACCTTATAAACTATGAATTGCTGTGCCCAAACAAAGGGGCATAGTTGTCATTACTTAAAGGATGCATATTTGAAAGAAGTTCAAAGGAACCAGACTGCCTGGCTTTGAATCCCTGCTCGACTGCTTACTAGCTGTAGACCTTCAGCAGATTAATGAACCTTTGTGCCTCATTTTGTCCACCAGCAAACTGGGTATATTAATATTAGTACTCTCTTCATGGGGTTGTTGTGAGGGTTAAGTGAGTTTGCAGGGGAAGGTCTTAGAGCCTGAGTGTGAGCAGATTCTATTATTTTCTCCTGTTCTGGGAAAGAGCACAGGTTAGAGCCTGTTTGTTTCTATCAACCCACCAGTTCCCTGAAGGAAGGGGAGGCACATGTTCCCATCAGAAGCGTGCCCCTCTTAGATTCCAGCTCGGTTCTCATCTGTCACTGGGCCTAATTTGAGTTGCATTTGTCTGGGTAAAGATAACAGATTTAGGGGCCAAGACACTCCCTCCCTGCCTGCCTTTCTAACAGCTCATGCTCTCAAGGCAAAAACTGTGAGGCTGAGGCTCCCAGTCCTGGGGTGTGACCCAGGGTAGGTCCCTCCTCTTCCCCCCAGCTTGTTCATCCTGGCTTGGTCCTTTCTGGAGCAGAGGCAAGAGCTAGGGAGGGATGAGCCAGGAGGCCTGGTCTGCACCTGGAGGCCCCCCCGGAAGAGGGGGCAGGACCCTCCACGGCCTCAGAAAGTAAGCCTCAGAGATGAGGAATCAAGCCTTCCTCTGTCTCCAGGAGCTGGGGGCCCTTCCCAGCTACCCAGGAGCTAAGCCCTTTGCTCTTTGGGGTGATCTGACAAAGGCGTTCAGAGAAGAAAACCTGTCTTCCCCAGCTCCCTCTGCCTCCCACGCCCAGCTCTCCTTCTTGCCACCCTACCCCCATTCCCGCAGCTCTTCTCCTGAGTGTTTGTTCTCAGTTTCACACTTCCTGATACGCAAACAGCTGGGCGTGTGTAGCCTGGACTGTGGACACACAGACGCAGACAGGGAGGCCACACAGGAGGCTCTGTTCCCGCCGCCTGGGTTGCTGGCTGGGCAAGGTTTGGTAACCTTCCAGAAACCTCCAGGTGCCTGATGGGCTCAGATGACAAGGGAAGAGGCTCTGGGAGCTGGGGCTGAGGTGGGGAGTGGAGGAAGGGGGGCAGACCAAATGCACGTAATTCTGCAAGTCTCCCCAGGCTGCAAGTGAGCTGGGTGCTGCCTCTGGCCTGCCTTTGCCTTCAGCACCTTCCAGCCCTGGGTCCCACCTGGCCCTCCTCTCTTAGACTCTCCTTCTGGAGTTTGCTTTGTTCCTTATCTGTAAGATAGGTTCAGGATGCTCCCCCGACCCCTCCACCCCCGCCCCCAGCCTGTGGTGATAGTTAACAAAGGTGCATGTGGCAGCCTCCAGGCCTCTTGGGATAGGAGGTAGAGGAAGTGGGCCGATTTCTTTCCCTGGTTTCGAAAGGCAAAAGGCAACTTGCTGGGGGACAGAAGAGACAAATGACAGTGTGAAGTCCTGAAAGGAGTTCGAACCTGCCTGGCCCGCCTTCCTGAGGGGCACTTCATGGGACGTCAGAGCCAGAGTTAACTCTAATAAAATGGGGAACTGGCGCCCCGTCCTCTGCTGCAGGATTCTGGGAAGAGGGAGGGGTAGCTGGTGTGCTCTCTCAGGAGAGCAGGGCTGCCTGTGCCTTTCTGCTGCCCTCCCCGCCCGAGGCCTATTTTCAGGGCTTCACCAGATAAAAATAACTGCCTCCAAGGGTCTCAGGCCAGCTAGGGGCACGCACCCAGCACTTTCCCTTCCCCCAAAGGCCCCCAACCTTGTCCTGAGAACCAACGGCCTGATGCCCCAAGCGCAGTCCCTGTCTGTGTGACCTGCCCCTGGTGAGCACCGGCACTTCCCCTTTTGCAGACAGAGTGGGACTTTAGGAGGAAGCAGAGCAGTTGTGTCTTGTCCCTGCATAGGCCTGAGTGCTTCCCCAGCAGCTTCTGAGAAATCCTGACCACCCCCCTTTCTTCCCCAGGATTGTTCTCTCCTATTTCCTTTATTCCCCCCGGGTGGGGATTGCACCCCGGCTGGGACGGGGACTCCGCGGTGACTTGGACCCTCCCCTGGACCTGGGTAGATAGAGGTAAAAAGGATAAACTCTGACTGATCCCAAGGGCCAGCTCTGTATCCTTCACGGAACATCGGGAGTCATGAGCTCAATGTCGCTGCCCACCTGGGGTGGGGAGAACATTCTTCCTTTCTCCTGGCCCCGGTTCCCTCTGTGTCCCTGCCTGGCATGCTTCCCCAGGCCCCAACCCTCCACTTACTCTGATATTCCCTCTGAGGCCCTTTCCCATCACCTCCTCTGTGAAGCCCTCTCCGAGCTGTGCCAGTTGGTTGGTATTTACAGTCCAAGTCGAGTAATAAGTGTTTCTTGCTTTGTCCACGAAAATGTTTCATTTGTGTTGGTCCAGTTTACCCAAATAGATTATAACGTTGTCCAGAGCAAGGAGCATGAGTCATAAAAATAATCTCCTAAAGGGAAAATTGGACCCCGTCACTCCCCTGTTTCAATCCCTCCAGGGAAAGCCAGGTCATTACATGGGCTTAAAAGCCGCATTCCTTCCCCCTGTGTGATCTGGCCTCTGCTCACCCCTCCAGCCCTCCTTTAGGGCCCTGCCCGCCAACCCCCTTGCTCGCAGCACACAGGCTCACTGGCTTGCTTCCAGCTCCTCTCTCTCCCCAGGCTATTCCCACCTTGGGACCAGGCATTGAGGAACTCTGCCTGAAATACTGTCCCCTTTGCCCCCATGCTTCCATTTCAGGTCAATGTCTCCTTCTTGTCCTTCAGCAGGACATCCCCTTCTTATTTCCTTCATTGCATTTATGTGTGATTTTGTGTTTGATTGTTTCCTTGTGTTTTGTTTGTCTCCCCTACTAGATGGGAAGCTCCATGGGAGCAGTGATTAGTGAATCACTGAATACCCCCTACACCCCCTGGTCTGGCCTTACATGGGCACTTGGTCCATTATTTGTGGAGTAAATAGTAATAATAGTAGCAGCTAACATTTATTGATTGCCCTCTATGTGCCAGGCACATACTCAATATTTTAGATAAATTACGGCTTTTGATCTTCCCATCAGTGTTCTTGAGAATGTAATATTATCCTGGTTTCACAAATAAGGCTGCTGAGGCCCAGAGATGCTAAGTGACTTGCCCAAAGCTATTAAGCGGCAGAATTGGGACTCTGGCCCACACTGCCTGGCCTGCACCAGGTCGAACCCCAGCCTGCTTTCCTAGCAAAGGGTTGGACATTAAGGCCTCATTGGTTCCAGCACTGAGAGGGTCAGAGGAGGACTTCTGCTTTTTCCTGCCTTCATCATCACGTCTGGATTTTTTAGAGCTGGGAGGACAGGGGAGCCAGAAGTCAGAGCATTGTCTGGGTTTTTAAGTAGATGGGACTTCCCCTTGTGGACAGACAGATGGGAGGATAGAGTGAAGCCTGGCTGGACATCCGGCTGCTGTGGCTGGCTTGAGCTGGGGTTCTTCTCTCAGGGTGAGCCAGCGATAACTTCGGCCTCCCTCAGTGGAGGTTTCCCTGCAGCCCAGCATTGAGTCACCCATTCTCTGCTAGAATGCTTCTCTTGTCGAAAGCTCGCTACCTAATCCTGTGAGATAGTGGGGGGCGGCTCTAGTGAGCCCATACCTGCGCCTGCAACTTCTCCTTTCTGCCCGCTGGGTCTCCAGAATGACCCAGACTAAGTCAAAGGCCTCTTTCCACACAGCGCTTTATCTTCACAGTAGACGAAGGACACCAACCATGTCTGACTCAGGCTTCTCTCTCTCAAGTAAACGTACCCCTCCCCCCCACTTCCCCACCCCCGTGCCTTCTCTATGGGACAGGTTCCCAGACCCTCTCCCCAGAAGGGCCTTTGGTGTGCAGTCTGGGCATCTTTGGGGGCTTTAGGGCTGAAGGAAGGTCAACCATGGAGGAGCTCTTTATCCTTCAGTATCATTTATTGTTTGTTTCAATGATGAATTTTAATAGCTTTTTTTCCTGATTATAAAATTTTGTAAAATATTTACTCACTGGAGGTGATTTAGAAAATACAGAAATCACACTGAAGAAAATGTATCCAAGCCCCATTTTCCCTTAATGTTGGGCTTTAAGGTGATGACTTCAGCTCCCAGCAAGTGTTGGGGATGGTCCTGAGCTTCTGTCTGTCACCTCACCCTCTCCACCAGCAGGCCTTGGAGCATCTTGGTGTAGGCAAGCAGAGATGACAGATAGGGATATTGCATGTCATCTTGCATGTCAACCTCGGCATTGAGAAAGAGTCTGAGGCTACGACAGGGCTCAGTGAGAAAGATCATTGTGATTGCTTAGCAATGTCTGCCATGGGCACAGGAGGTAGCACGGTGGCATGCATGCCACCTGCTCACTCTCTCTATACTAAGTGATGGGAACTTAAGATATCAGTGCAGCTGAGATTGGTTTGGGTCCCTTAGAAACTCTCTTCCCCAATTCCTAGAATCACGTTCTGTTTCTTGGAAGGAAATAACTAAGGGGTTGAGTTCCCAGTCAACCCTCCTTCCCACTGAAGCATGACAAGGGAGTTTATGACTCAGAGCATGAGGCCATTGTGGAAGAAAGCTATGGACCCTGTTAAACCATCAAGCAAACCCAGTACAGGCTGAGAACCAGAGGTCCCTCAGGGGACACGGGGTGGGAGAAATGTGTCCTGGCACCACCCGTCGGACCTGGCGGGACTGCTGGACCAGGCTCCCTCTTCTTACAGTAATGGGTGGCTTGTTGGGGCCTGTGACAGCAGCTGCTCCATTCAAACCACGCTTCAGGTGCCCTGGCCTCAGTGGCCTTATCTGGGCAGAACTCGAGCAGCAGGAGGGCTGCTGACCCTCCAGTTTATTTGCCTCTCACCTCTGCTCTTTCTTCCTCCTCTCTCCCAGCCCATGAAACCCCTGAAGGCCACTGCCACCACCTCCCAGCCCGTGCTCACCATCCAACAGATCGAGACCATCTTCTACAAGATCCAGGACATTTACGAGATCCACAAGGAGTTCTATGACAACCTCTGCCCCAAGGTGCAGCAGTGGGACAGCCAGGTCACCATGGGCCACCTCTTCCAGAAGCTGGTGAGTCTTCCGTTGATGGAGGGCCCTTACCCGGGGCCTCAGTGGAGTTGCCGGTGTTGAGAGAGGACTGGTCAGCCCCAGACCTCCTGGCCTCCTTGAAGGTCTGGGTCATTTCTGAGTCCTGGCGGAAAGCCTGGGCTTCTGCCTTATGGGGAACCTGGGCCTGGTGCCCCGACTCCCGGCCTCCCCCAGTGAAGCCCTAGACTGCTTCTAGGGCTGCCAGAGACAGGCCATGTGGGTGGGTGCCCTTGGCAGGGCACTGTTTCTCTCTCCCGGGGGCTCCAGGGCTGGACCGAAGGCTCCCCTTCTGGGCTGCAGGGCCCTGTACCTCAGCCAGCAGAGGGGCAAGTGCCAGGTGGAGGGGCAGGGACTGCTCACCTGAGACTTCAGACGCTCGCCTCACTTCCGTGCTGCCTCTGAAGTGGAGAGTCGCGTGGGAGACCATGTCAGCTAACGATCCTCTCCTGAGGACCCTGGAGTAGAAAGCACTAAGAGCCCAGCCCACCCGCATGGCAAGGCAGGGAGAAGGAGAGAGGAGGTGGAAGTAGCGTGCGGCCTTGGTCGGGAACGACTCGCAGAGACACCCTCTCCTCCAGTGCAGTGTCCGTCTCTGGCTGTGTCCCCTGAGGACCCCCAGTCAGACCCACAGGGCCCCCACCCGGCTCTCAGCCACATAACTTCTGCCAGCCCAGCAGGCAAGATGGAGCTCAGGAGTCTGTGGCCCAATCCTCTGAGTATGAGTGGTGGAGGGCAGGGAGCAGTGCTTCTCCTTTTCCTCCCCTGCAGTGGTGGGACCTGTTGAATGGACAGGGCTCTGCTCTTCTTACATGGAGAAGACTCTTGCTTGGATGCCCCTAGGCCACAAGCCCAGCATGCTCAAAACTGAACTCATTGGCTCTGAAGTTCTCTGCTCTTTTCCCTGCCTCTGTCTCAGTGGGTGCGGCCATGTCCCAACTCCCATCCATCCATGACTCCCGGGGGCCCATCCTTGGCACCTCCCCTCCCCCACCCCCTTCCACCTCCCTGCATCCCATGGAGTCCACTTCTTTAAAGCTCACAGCCACCTGCTTCTCTCCAGCCCTCTGGCGCCCTCACCTGGACCACTGCTGTGGCCTCATGAGTGGCTTCTGCCCCAGACCTGCCTCCCGGGCAGCCTCTGGCCTCTACCTAAAAGCAGGAGAGCGTTTTCTAAATTCCTGACCGGACCTCACGTCCCCCCTGCTCAGGGATTTGGATAAAGGCCAGGCTCCGAGGAGTGGCTTATGAGACCCTCTGCTGCTGGCCTCAGGCCACCCCTGGCCTCTGGCTGCTGCCGCCCCACCCTCTGCGCCCCCGACGCCGAACCTTCTGGTCTCAGTTCACACTGCAAGCACGCTTGACCTCTCTGTACTTGCGCTCTAGCCTGAAATGTCCTTCTTTGTCTTGTCTGGCTTCTCTGGTCAGTTTCCAATTTAGAAATGACCTCCTTGGAGAAGCCTTCCACAGCCTCTCAAATGCAGCCCCCTCCGTGAACACTAAACTGCCTGACTCCCCAGAACCATAAGCTCCAGGAGGACAGACTGTATTTTCTTCAATTTGGACCCCCAGAACCAGCCCAGTAGTCAATACATGAATGAGTGAGTGAGTGAGTGAATGAATGGGTGAATGAGTACACCGTGTCCTTGACTGCTGGGACCAGGGAGAAGTTGGAAAGGCATTGAGGAGACATCACAGGACCTGAGGTCTGTGTCCTGAGGGACAGCAGTGTTACAGAGATGAGCACAGCTTCTAGAGCCAGGTCGCAGCTGGATTTGAATCCGGGTTCTGCCACAGGTTAAACTTGTGACACTGGGCAACTTACCCAACTTCTCTTGACTCAGCTTCCTCATCTGTGAAAACAAGGATAATAATAGTATTTACTTTATTGGATTGTTGCGAGGACTGAGTGAGTTAATACCTGAAAAGTTCTTGGAACAGGACTTGGAAAATAGTAAATTAGTAAATACTCAGTAGTTAGCCATTATCATTACTGTTATTACTATTATTACTGCTATTATTATTATTATTATTAGGAAGAAGCACCCCTGAAAGGCGTTGCCAGGGAACTCCACACTTCTGGTTCTGGCAGCCCCAGAGTGCTGGCCCCGGTTCAGGGAGGATGAGCACACAGTCATCACTGCCCGCCTGGTCCAGGAGCCTGAGCTGATTGGCGTGGTGGGCAGCCACTCCTCAGCCCTCAGGAGGGCAGAAGAGAGCAAACCCTGGGGCGGGGGGTGGGGGTGGGGGGCGGGTAGGAGTGAGTAGCCTGGAGCATAGTGGAAAGGCTGTCCCAGTTTATCTTTGTCACTTGGACCCTGCTGTCACCAGAATTCCCCATTCTGGTCTGAGCTTCACTGGCCTGGCCATGAATTTGCTACCCCCCTCTTCCCTCCCCCTGCATCATGAACTGATGTCTGAAGCCCCTGGGGCTACAGGCTTGGGAGGAGGCCAGGCAGGCCAGGCATCTGGAGACAGTTTATTTTCAGCTGGTCTCCGGGTATTTGATTATCCATTACTGAGAGAAGGGAATTAGCATCTCTGTTATTTGTTTTATGGGATCACCCCAGTGCCAAGCTGCTGTTTCCAAGCAACCTCCACTTCCCAGTTAATGGCCCTGGCAGGCCAGGCCTTGGACCCTGCAGACTAGGGTGCTCCATGGAGACGGCAGTGCCTGGGATGGCCGGTGACCCCTGCACACAGGCCTTCTGCCCAGGTGGCTCCTGCTTCTGGCTCACCTCCGGCTACTCCCTTCTGTAGTGGGATAGGAGGGTAGCGTTCCACCCTGAGCACCCAGCCTTTATCCTTCTGTGGGAAGGGGGACAAGGAATGTGCATACCTAGAAGAATAGCAATGATACTTTGGTTTAGGAAGTGACTGGCTAGCACATCCCCTGTAGCTCGGGACACCAGTGGGCCAGGACTCCCTCTGGAAGAGGAAATGAACTCCATCCCTTCCCGCCCCTCCCCATCTGGGATTTTCCTTTCTGAAAAGTCTGGCCCATCTGGGGCTGAGACCTGCACGGCTCTGGCCCTGGCTTCTTCACAAGCATCCCAGTTCTCACTTTCCCCTTTGGCTTTCCTGCGCCCCACCTGCCAGCTTCCTCGAGTTCTGTCTCTGCCCTGGGTGGCTCCAGATCCCCCACCCACCTCTTTGGATCCTTGAGGAACACAGGGATTCTGCAGAAAGCAGAGTCGATCCGGGGCAGGGCTCAGGGGCAGCCCACTTCCCCCCTCGTACCTTGGTGGGTAGAAGCCTTGCAGCAGCTGAACGTCCTTGCTACTTCATTGAAAAAAATTTTAACCAGAAAATCTAGAGAATAATGTAGCAAACAATGGTGCAGTCACCTCCCAGAATTAACAGATGTTAAGCTCTGAAGATATATGGAAAGACTTTTCAATCAAGAGAATAAAGCATTACAGATGAGGATGGAGTCTCTCTCTCTCTCCCTTTCCTCTTGCCCTTCCTCTCAACCTAGAAGCAGCTACTGGCATGAATTTGGTATGTAGCCTTCTAGGCTGCAGTTCGTGTTTTTGCTACACATGTATATCTTTTTATGGCATTGCACTGTACTTTTAAAGTGTATGTAAGTGTGTCTATATGTATCATGTATTTTGCAATTCAATCAGCATTCATTTTGAAACTTGTCAGTGTTGCTACACAAAGATCTAGTTCATCCATTTTAACTGCACTGTGTGTATGGTTTCCTCTATTTGTGAGCATTTGTTTCCAGTCTTTTCACAAAAGGAGGAGTGAAGCGGGTAGATACCCTTGTTCACATTTTCTTGTGCACACACATATGCAAGTTTCTCTAGAGCAGTGCTTTCCAGTAGAAATATAGTGCGAGCCACGTATATAACGTAAATTTTTCTAGTAGTCACATTGAGTAAAAATAAACAGGTAAAATTAATGTTAAGAATATATTTTATTTAGCCCAATAGAGTCAAAATATTATCATTTCAACATGTAATCAAGATTAAGAAATTAATGAGATAATTTACATTCTCTTTCTCATACTAAGCCTTTGAAACCCAGTGTGTATTTTACACTCAGCACATCTCAGTTTGGACTAGTCACATTTTAGGCGCTCAATATCCATGTGTAGCAAGTGGCTCCCATACGGGACAGCATAGCCCTGGGGTCTGTTTGTAGAAGAGGATTTGCTAAGTAGTAGGCTAAGCTGTGCATATTTTCAACTTTGTTAGTTATTGACAAATTACTCTCCAAATAATTATACTAATCTACACCCCTGCAAGCAGTCTGTAAAAGTTCCTATTTTCCTACATTCTTTCCAACCCTTAATATCATTAGACTTTTCAATTTTGACCAGGTTGATGGGTATGAAGTAGTGTCTCATTGTGGTTTAATTAGAATTTCCACCCTTTGTTCTGGTAAGAGGAAATGTACACGCAGAGCACAGAGAAGGCTTTCCATAAATATTTGCGGAATTGAATTAACGAGCCTTGGTTTCCCCTTTTGCAGAAAGGGCTGATGGCATCTGTTCTGCCTCCCCAAGGAGGCAACGAGGCTCTGTGTGGTCCGAAGCTGTGGAAAGCTTTGTGTTAGGTTCAAAGTGACATGCAAATGTGTAGAGAGGAAGGACTTCTGGCTCCTTGAAGGCTGAGGAGGTGGGGAAAGGGACCTCGAGGGAGGCCGAGGGAAGTGGGGACTGCGCCTTTAAATGCAGTTCCCCACACTGAGCATGGGGAGTGGGGCACTGAGCAGACCACACGTGCCCACCCCTCTCCCTGTCTCCCCCTGCTTCAGCTAATTCCAGGATGTGAAAGACTCGTGAGGCATTAAGGGGCTTCAAACCATGTGAGACTTTGATGATGCTAAATAAAGCCAAATGCTGCAATGAACTGAATTTTAGCATGCCAACAAAGGCCGTGCCCTGCTCCCCCCAACCCCCAATACCCCCTTGTTAACCTTATTGGCTGAGCCAGTTTCCATGGAAACTACGAAGTTCAAAGGGATACTGTAGTATGTTCATCCTGCCTTTTCCTTCTGCTCCCAGCTAGCCATTTGGACTGAGTTAGAGGTTCTGAGTGCTAAGGGAGCGCCAGGTGCTCTGGTTATGCTTTCATCCATTCATTAATCCTCTCTCCCCGTCCCTCTCCTGCCCTTCTCTCTCTTCTCCCTGCAGGCCAGCCAGCTTGGCGTGTACAAAGCATTTGTGGATAACTATAAAGTCGCTCTGGAGACAGCTGAGAAGTGCAGCCAGTCCAACAACCAATTCCAGAAGATCTCCGAGGTGGGCAGCTCCCTGCACAGCCACCCCTACGACTCGGGGTTTGGGGGGCTGCTCAGAGCCTTCTAGCCTTAGGGCCTCTCCTCCCCTGCTTGCCAGTGAGGAAAATGGTTCCCCTGATGAGTAACACTTAGCCTGATTTGCTTTCTTGCACTTGACATTTTCCCTCTTAACATAAGAATATCGCTTTATGTATGGTTTTGTTATTCTGTTTTAGGTTATTCTGTATTAGAACAGGGGAAGCAAAGAAGAAAATTAAAAAGGCAGCATTCTCCCACACTGTGGTGACCTTAAGCAAGTCACTTCCCTTCTCTTGGGCTTATTTCCTCTGCTGTAGAATGAGGTGTCTGGATTGATGCAGCTCATCCCAAGCTTGCTTGACAACAAGAACCACCAGGGGCACTGTTTAAAATGCAGATCTTCAGGCACCTTCCCTGGAGCTTCAATTCAGAAGGTTTGGGGTGGGGCCCAGGAGTCTGTATTTTTAATAAACTTCCCCAGGTGATTTTTATAATCAGGAAGATTTGAGGGAGTCTGGACTAGGTGATCTTTTAAGATCCTTGCAGTCCCATAGAGAGCAGACAAAGGCCACGTAGAGAAGAAGCCCTAGACCTTCTGGCTGGGAATATGCCTGTCCCTGCGGCTGCAGCCCAGCCTTCCCACCACCCTCCTCCGCAGGGCAAAGATGTGGCATTGTCTGCCGCCAACACTTCTATCCAGGAAGTGGCAGGGAAGGGCTCTAGGATTCCTCAGGAGCACAGCCCAGCTCACCCCTTGAGCCAAAAAGATCTCAGGAATACCCCCCCACCCCCCACCCCCATCAGGCCACTGGCTTTCCAATCGCAACACCCAGCTCCAAGCTTGGGGCAGGAGAACCTCTGGTTCCAAGGAAAGGGAGCTCCTTCTGCAGTTTTGGAAGTCCTGCCTTATAGGCCCCTCTGAATCCTTTGCTTTCTCTCTCAGCTCTGATGCTGGAAAAGTTGGTGAGGTGCAGGATAGTTTTCGAGAAACTACTGGGGTTATAAGGGTCGTACCCAAGTTTGGAATCAGCCGGGAGGCAGTGCGAGAGTGGGGCAGATGGAGATGAAGATGCCAGCTTGATTACTAGTCAAAGCCGGATTGGAAAAACGTGGACATGGATCTGTAGCCACACTGGATTTGCTAACACTTCCCCTCCACGTTCAAACACATCTATTGGGGGCAGAGAGAGGAGGGCTGAGCTCTGTTTCTTCTCCCAAACCCAGGGGTCAGGTGAGTCACCCTCTGCCTGGGAGGACGGAGTGGAGTGAGGGCTGGGAAGGTCCCTCTAAGTGGAGCAATGAGGCTGGAGAAAGGGTGTTCCTCTCACGGCTCCCCGCCCTCCCTGGGAACAAACTGGGTTTCCCATCTGTGTTCAGAGTGACCCTGCCAAGGCTGCCCGGGTGCCCGGGTCATGTGTGGTCCAGAGAGTGGTCGGGGGGGGGTCTCCTCTTAGCCTGGGCTGACTGCCTGTTCCCTATGGTGGGCAGAAACCCCTGCGCTCTTCCCCAAGCCCCTCTTATAGCCAGCTGGCCCCAAGGGCAGAGCGAGGCCCATGGCCTGCTGCCAGTGGCTTCTCACCCTGACTCATGCGCAGACGCCATCACTTCTACTGGTGCTGCCACTTAATTACTGCAATTAGGCCCTCCTCCTCTGCAGCAGAGCGATTTCATACCTCTAAGCTGCACTGGAAGGGGACATGGAGAAAAATTCCCTAAATCTGGGAATCCAGACGCAGCCTTGAGAAGCTGAGTAACCTCCCTTTTCCCCAGCCCCACACCCCAGGCTCAGTCCCTGGGGGTTTTCTCTGTCTAGAAACAGCTTGAGGCAGGAGTAGGAAGTGTGGAGCTCCCCACTGCCTGGGCATTTCCCCCCAGGCAGAGCAGGCAACATCACCTGCTACCTGTCCTTGGCCTCACCTCGTCCCCGCCTTCCTGCTGACACGTCCCCTGGGAACCCACCCCCCCCCACCCCCCCACCAACCATGCACTCAGTCTTCCAAGTGGGGATTGCATTACAGCTCCAATTACAGGCCACACTGGTCCAGTGGCAAGGGCTGGAGCTGGAACCTCTGACTCTAAAGGCAGATGAAAGAGGTTAGGATCAGATAAGCCACCCCTGGGGTCTGTTTCCGGCACTCACTCCCTGTCACTTTGCATGGGATCCAGGAGGGATGTTGCCTCTTCCTTCCTTGAAGTTTCCTCTCTGACGCCCAGCCCAGGCTCGGTGGGTGGGGAGTGCGGGTGGGGCGGGTGGCTGGGTGAGTCCCTTTCAATATGGGTAAGATACAGCTCGGACTGCCCTGCACCTCTCTGCTTCCCCCTGTGCAGGTGTGTGGGACCCTTCGCTCCTTATCTCAAGGGCTGCTCGTGCCCAAGGACCAGCTGGTGCGCTGGTGCTTGTGCACTAAAGGCCTGTTGGCCCTGGGCTGATGTGTACAGACCTCTGAGTAGTGGCCGCTGCTGCGGGGTGGCGGAGGGGGTGGTCCTCCTCTGGAAGGCCCTCTGAGCTGCTGGGGAGGGGCTTCAGGGCACCAGTCTGAGGAGCACCAGGACCGCAGTCCTCTCCGGTCCCTGGAAGCCCTCCTTCTTGCCTGTATCAGCTGCTGGACCCCCGAGGCTCCAGGAGGTGATGGGTGTGGCCCAGGGGCTCAGTAAGCAGAGAGGCAGAGGGAGGCCTGCACCTGTTAGTCTTTGTCTCTCTTCTCCTATTTGCACCCCTGGGTTTCAGAGCCCTGCTTCCTGCCATGCTCACGATGGGGGATGGGGAGGCTCAGGGGACAGGCCAGGTAGTGATTCCTCTCCTCTGTTTGGCAGGAACTGAAAGTGAAAGGTCCCAAGGACTCCAAGGACAGCCACACGTCAGTCACTATGGAAGGTACTTAGGGGAATGGCTTGGATAGCAGTCACCTTCCTTTGTCTGGCTTTGTAGACTACGGTGCCCTGCTTGTGTGTGTGCGTGCGTGACCGTGTGTGTGTGTGTGTGTGTGTGTGTGTGTGTGTGTGTGTGTGTGTGTGAGCGTGTGCATGCGAGGAATCCAGCCTCTGTCCCCAGGCAGCTGGCCAGCTACAAACGTGCTCCTCCCTAGGATGCCAGCAGGCGGCTCACTCCCCTCCTCCTCCTACCCCCTCCACGCACGCAGCCCTCCCCTCCCCTCCCCCTTGCTAGAGGAGCACTCAGAAGCGGCTGCTTGATTCTGGAGGCTGTGCAGCAGCAGCCAGGAAGGTGGCTGAGTGGCCGGGCGGCTGATGGGAGCTGGGGAGCCGGGAGCGATGGCCGCAAGCTCCTGCCGTGGGGACGGAGGCTGCCATGGAAATTCTCCTCATCATTCGCTTCTGCTGTAACTGCACCTATGGTAACCCAGGCCCCCTCTCCCGAGAGGTGGTGTGTCTTCCCACCTCTGGGGGCTGGCTGGAGTGGGCTGAAATGTGGCCATCAAGGTTTGGGGGGCAGCAGGGCAGGGAGGGGGGGACAAGTGGCTGGACCTATGTTAACCCCGTGCCGGCCAGCTTCCAGCCTGGAGTTGAAGTCTAGGGGCCACTCGGGGCAGGGTGGCTTGGAGATGGGAGGACCAGGCTAGAAGGGTCCAGGTACCCCCGAGGATCTGTGGGGAATTAGTGGCTCAGCTTGAGAGGCTGGGGGCAACTTCCTGGAGAGGCTGTTAAGGAGAGAAAGTGACGAGGCTGGGCCTGCAGGGGTGGCCACCCTGGGGCTGGAGAGGGGTCAGCAGGGGCCAATCGGAGAGTGACAGATGGTCTGGATGGCAGTGCCTTGGAGCGGGAGGGCGCCAGCCCCGGCTGGAGGGAGAAGTTGGGAGTCTCTTTGTTTCGTGTGAGAGGCCAGGGTATTGTGTGCTTGGAGTGCACACACTGCCTTCACGCTCTCCTCTCTGAATGGCAGGGGAGAACGTGTATGTGGTTGGGAGCAGGAAGGAATTGGGTTGCTCCCAGGGGGTTCGTTTCTAGCCACTGGAGACCCTTGAGCTGAGGTCTTGGCCGTGAATGCTGGTGGGAGAGGGGGGCGTGGCCGGCTGCTGGTTTGTGAAGGTCACACACCCACCATACAATAGGGGGGACGGACAGAGCATCATCTTTGCAGCTCCCTCAGGGAGGGGGTCCTGGGACAGGTGTGTGCAGTCAGCCAGGCTCTTGCTCAGAGGAGGCTGGCACAGATCTAGGCAAGGAAGTGTCCGGAAGCTAGTGGGCCCCGCCTTCCGAGGCCAGAGGTACCTGAGGGATAAGCCAGGCTGCCTTTGGCAGGGGCATAAGGGTCAAATGTTGCCCCAGGCCAGCTGCTCTGAGCTCCTGTGGCAGGCAGCTGGTTTCAGGACCTTCTTCTCTCCCACCAGGCGTTTTGTCTCTGCACCCCTCTCAGTCACTTTGCTCTCATATCTCCGTGGTAACCCGGAGCTCCTTGTCGAAGGCTGAACAGAGGGGGGTGGCAGCATGCTGGAGGAGCGATGCTGAGGTTTCTCGGGCTCTTCCCGGAGGCCGCTGTGCACGATCAGCTGTCCGCTCACCTTCTCGGGCTGTCCTGCATTGAAGACTGCTCGTGATGGAGATAGCCCTTGAGGTCGCCCCCCTCCAGCTGTCCCAGCAGGACAGCTGTAGTCACAGGCAGAAGATGACCTGGGTCCCCGCCCCTCTGGCCTGGTCCTAGATCTGAGGGGAAAATGCCCTTTTTGGTCTGGCCTAGGAGTTGGTCAAGTCTCCAGTCAGTCTCCCTAAAGAGGAAACGGTCGGCCCTTTGCTTCCTCTTTCTTCCCCCAAAAGAAGCTTAGTTTTAGTGAAACAGGCCTGGGACCTGGAGTTCAGGGTTTCTTTGGTCCCTGCAACAAAGTCAGCTTTAAAGTGAGCGGTCAGGAGTGAAGGAGCCCTTGCTGACCACGCTGTTTGAATCTTCTCAGCCCCTCCAAGGGGTGCTGGTTGTGGGGTATCAGGGAGGCTGTGCGACTTGGGGCTCACTCAGCAGTTGTCTGCCTTAGCGGTTGTGTGCCGAGCGCCCAGTCTGCAGGGCTCCAGGCCACACGCAGTGGAGGTGCAAGGAAGGTCGCGTGTGACCCAGGCCCCTAAGAAAGGGGCTCACCTTGGCAACAAGAGAGGCCCGCTCATCCACTCCTTCCCGGTGAATCTTTCCCAGAATCCTCCCGAGGGCCACCGAGCTTTTGCAGGTGCTGCCTCCCCTACGGAAGGGGACGTCTCAAAGATAGGAGCACGTGTAGACCATGGGTAGATTCAAACCCAGCTGTCCCTTACGGCTTTGTGATTGTGAGCAAGTTACATAATTTCTCTGTGCTTTCGAGAAGTTTCTGCATCTGTAAAATGGGGCTAGTGATAATTGCTTCCCTTTTTAATTAAAGGAAATAACGCATGTAAAACAGTGCCATTGGACACAGAGTAAGTACTCAGCAAACTAGAGAGAGGCCAACTTGCACATGCCATGGTTTGACTTTTAGGCGCTGTGAGTGTTGCTTGTGAAAATCCTGGTTGGGGAAGGCTTTCTGGAGGAGGGGGAGAGACAGGCATTGCAACTTGGTGAATGGTGTCTGTCCCAGAAACAGGAACCCCATGGTGAGGAGGGGTGAGAGTGGGTGAAGCAGAGGCAGGAAGCAGGCCAGCCTGCTGGAGACGTGGAGCAGGTGAGGGGGGAAAGGTGGGCTCTTCACCCTGCATTCTCAGGGGAAGCAGGTGCGCAGGTGCCGTGGAGAGCACGAACATCAGGGCTGCGCTGGCTCCTTCCATATCTGACGGTGGCCCCAGGGCCCTCTCCCTGCACTTGCCTCTCCCCACCCTTCCTCCCACCTGCCCCTCCACCACCTGGGGCTGATGCATTAGGACTCATTCCACGGCCACAATCAAGTGGACTCTTGAGGTGACTATAAGCATATTAATAACCCGTCTGAAACCCAATCCACCATTTGTGCAGACCTCTGAGCTTAGTCAGAAACCTCTTCCTCCTGGGACCTGACAGAGGGGCAGAGGGAGCTGACACTGTAGTATCAGCTTTCCCTGGGTGGGAGCTCGAGGGCCCACCCTGGCAGGTGTCTGCTGAGCTTGCACTTTCTCTGGGTCTCTGGGGTTCCCAGGGAGTGATTTTTTTCCCCCTGCAGATGGGCTGAGCCACAGGTGGGTACCCTAGACAGCCTCAGAACTGGCCCCCTCCTGGGCTGGTAACTGGGCTGTACCCTCACTGTCCCAAGATACCCCAAGCCTGGTCCTGTCCATTCTAGCTCCCATAGCCCATGGGGAGGGGCTTTAGAAATTACTAAATTAAGAAAGGGCTGCAAATAAATCATGGGAGATGTGTGTGCATAAAGCGGTGGTTTTCAACCATTATGACATATCAGAAACAGCACAGGAGATTTTTTAAAATGGTGATGCCTGGGTTCTGCCCATCAGAGCCTGCTGTTTAGTTGATGGGAGAGGGGGAAACAGGCATCTGAATCTTTTAAGAGTTCCCTAGTGATTCTAATGGGCAGCCAGGCAAAGCCAGCAGATGAGGCTCGGGGCACACCGCTGAGACTGCATCTTCTCCGTAGCCAGCAGATTATTCCCCAAAGTGTCCATTGAGCAATGCGCAGGGTATTTATATCTAGGGCTTTGGGGAACTCTCTGGTTTGGGGGCTGGCTGGGACATGAATGTCAGCTCTGGGACCTGTCACAGCCTGGTCCCATGGGACACCCACTCTAGGGTCCTCCTCCCCAGCCCAGCATCCTGCCTGTTACTGCTCCCACGGCAGGAGGACAAAGGTCATGACCCCATGGACAGAGGTGTCCAGGTGCGGGGCCGGAGCTGAACCACCCAGGCTGGGAGGGGCAGGGCACAGCTGCTTGCAGGAGCTTTGTCTGGAAGTGTCAGTGGGCCAGCTGCCGCCTCCGCCTGTCCCTGCTGAATCCCAGCAATCCTCATTTGGTGTCCTGGTCACCAAGGGGTGTGGCCAGTGGGGGCCCTGGTGAGCTTGCATTTTCCCAGCCTCTTCAGGGGCTCTCATACTCGAAGCCCCACCTGAATTCCTTTAGGAAATCTTTGCCCCCCAGCTGCCACTAGCTTGAGAGCAGAGCCTTTCTGTGGAGGTTGGGCATGCCTCCTTGGCCCTCAGCCAGGAGGGGGTTGAGGGCATGGAGAGGGGTCTTCCTCATGGAGATGAGGTCAACCTTGTGGGTCAGAACGAAGCATGCTGTTCCCAGCTGGCGGTGCCAGGCCTTGGACCAGAGGGATATGAGAATGATGGGGCACGGGGACACCGCCCTCCCTGGAAAAACAGTGTCTCCTTCCTGCATTCTGGGGTCCCGGGTGTGACCCCCGGAGTCCTGGAGCTCTGGGGGGTAAGGCTGTGTGATTCATCGTGGAGGGTACAGAGGAGTATCTGTGTCTGCTTTGAGCCCGGTCAGGCCAGGACGGGCCTGGGGGATGCACAGCCCTCGAAGAAATCACGTCTGGTGGGAGATGAGATGAGGAGGCAGGTGGGAGGGGGCCTGGGCCACCAGAGCTGTGTGTCCCCCTTTTGGTGTGGTCTGGCCTGCCTGGGGTGAAAATGGAGGTGTGGGTTACCATGGAACCCACTTTGGCCTCCTGTAAGCAGGTGTCCATGCAAGGGAGGGAGGCGGGTCGGGGCATAAGGCTGCTCCTTAAGGTCTCAAGCTGCTCCCTATATTTCATCTGACCTGTCTCCTTTGCCCCTGCCCCCAACAGCTCTGCTCTACAAGCCCATTGACCGAGTAACCAGGAGCACCCTTGTCCTACACGTGAGTGTGTACCCCCTGAATGGCCTGAGAGGGCTTAGGAGTTGGATGGGAGACTGAACTCAGGGTGGACGGGCACTGGAGTGGCTGAGAACAGCCCATCTGGGGAGTTGGGCAGAGGGTCGCTGGGCCCTGACTACACCTGCCTGGCCTGTGGTGACCATGCTGATGTGTCCAGGGCTAAAAATAGCTTGGCTACTAAGTTTGATTTTTGGCCAAATGCTCCCTAGGAGGCAGGCACTTCCTGCCTCCCGATCCCTTGACTGATGGTCTCCAGTGTCCTTGGAGCAGCTGTGGGGTGAGTAGGGGGGTGTCTCTCTCAGCTGCTTGGTGACATGAGACTCCACCTGGCCTGTGCTGCCCGGGGGAAGATTAATGACTGCAGCAGGAATAAAGGGGCACCACTGCCCTCACCCCTGCTGCTCTGACCCTAATTTTTATTTCAGATTTTGCAGGCATGACCAGGTTAGAGTGTGGGTCCCTAGTGTCTCCCTTGGAATTCTTTTAGCGAGGATAGAGTTCTCCCCACTGTCTTCTCCCTAAGCCCCAGAACAGCTCCCCCCAACTCACCACCCCATCCTTCCCAGGACCTGCTGAAGCACACACCTGTGGACCACCCAGACTACCCGCTGCTACAGGATGCCCTCCGCATCTCCCAGAATTTCCTGTCCAGCATCAATGAGGACATTGACCCCCGCCGGACTGCAGTCACAACCCCCAAGGGGGAGGTGAGCTCAGGACCCAGCATAGCCTGGCACCCAGATTGCCCGTCCCTGCTCTCCTGCCTGCTCGGGCACCACTGCCCGATGCTCTGTAGCTCTCCAACCCTGATCTCTCATTCCCAGCCAAGGAGAGGCCTTCAGGTCCTGGACTGACAGCTTAAAGTCCAGCGTCTCATTCATCTTCATAATAGTCCACAGGAGCAGAAGAGGAAACGGGGCCCCGGAGAGTCTCTCCAGGTCTCCTGCATGAGGTCTCTCGGCTATAAGTGTCGGAACTGGATTCTTTAGCTGGGGTTATCTGTCTGCAAGCCTCATGCGCTGACCCCCAGACCAGGGCTCTGGCTGTCTCGTTCTTGAATGCAGACACCCCCCTCTGGGCAGTATGATGTCCTCAGAGTCCCCTGGAAGATAATGGCTCAAGCTGAGGGAGCTTGTGGAGTCAGGGAGAGGTGACTGAGGCTGCCAGGTGGCTGGACTCTCCCAGGTGGGCGCCTAGGTGTGGCTAGCAGCTCCAGTTCCCTGGGGGCCCTTTTGGTGGAAGGGTGGGGACACCTCAGTGAGGGGAAGCAATGTGAACAATCAAAGGGACAGTTACCTGCATGGGTCAGCAGCCTGGCCCACATACGGGGTTTCCTGTCCAAGAGAGGTAATTAAGTGGCGTTTAGGAGTGAAGGCTGGCTGGGTTTATGCTCCTTTTGTGACATTTACGAGCCTCCAGTGTCTCCTGGGGAAGGAAGTAATGAGGGACACATTCTGGAGAGTGACTAATAGGGTACAGAGAGCCGTCCCTGGTGCAGCTCCCAGCCCTGGTTCGCAAACCCTGGAATGTCACCAGTTTGTTGGACTCTGCGGATGTCTGAAAGAGCTCCAGAGGCCCTAGAACATGACCAGTTTCAGATCATTTGAATTGTATACTTTCTACGCGCTCACCTACATATTGCAACGTATATAGGTCACACGGCACATAATACGGGGAAGGCTGGGACAGATAGTGACAGCCCCACAGCAGCCTGCTGGCTCTGAGGGTGGCAGGGAGGAGGCTCTGGAAGTTATGCGTGGAGCAAAATGCTCTGGACCAGCCAGAGCCCAGGTTAGAGATGGCTGCAGGTTCCCCAGGACACTGTGATGGCCCCACGGAGGGAAGTCCAGGGTCAGAGACAGTGTAAATGGGCCTGAGTGGTTCTGCAGGTCGAGGTTTAGCTGAAACTAGATAAACACCTTAGGCAGGGTTAGGGGGATTTTATGGAGGGGGTGGGAGGGAGTGTTCATGACCCAGGGTGGGTCCATCCAGGTTTGAGCTGTTGAGAGCTGCAGGGAAGTGAAAAGCTACCGCTTGTTGATCACATCTTACATGCCAGGCACTGTGCTAACTGTTCTACATACACCATGACTCCTACCTTGTGGGGCAAATATCATTATCCCCATTTTACAGTTGCTAAGACTGAGGCTTAGAGAAATCAGGGAAATTGCCCTCAAGATCACAGCCAGGAAGTGGCAGAGTCTGGATTTAAGCCCACGTCCCTGACCCCAAAGCCAGTGCTCTTAACCACCAGACACTACGGTCCCTCCCTGGAGCCCCACCCTCACCCCCACAGCTGGATGGGTGCAGGCCGGGCCCTGGGCTGACTCCCAGGCGGGGGTGGGTGTACCATCTCCCTCAGACGCGGCAGCTGGTGAAGGACGGCTTCCTAGTGGAAGTGTCGGAGGGCTCCCGGAAGCTGCGGCATGTCTTCCTCTTCACAGACGTCCTACTGTGTGCCAAGCTAAAGAAGACATCGGCGGGGTGAGTGTGCAGATGGGGGGCGGGAGTGCGACTAGACCCTGCCCACTGTGGAGCCCCTCAGCAACCTGGGGCAGTCTGCATTTTTTCCCCTTTTTAAAAACATATTAATTAATTTTATTTTACTTCATAGCCGTTTTCTAAAAATAAATCATGGTTTTACTTGTAAAGATAATGCAACCAGATTACAGAAAACAAAAAACAAAAAAAACCCATCACCCACCTGAACATAAGCATCAGTCTCCTGCTGCTGTATTTCCTTCCAGTTTTTTAAAATGTTCTTATGTTTTTTCGTATACTTGTAATCAGAGTGAATACCCAATTTGGGGATCTGCTTTTTCCATTTCACGTCATAAGCATTTTCCCTGTTGCTGCCTAATCTTCATTATCATCATTTTACTTTCCTGCGTGATGTTACAAGTGGATATGCCATAATTTACTTAAGCATTCTCCTTTTATTAGACATCTCTAAATTTTTGCTAACTGCAATTCAGTGGATATTCATTAAATCTGCTGCTATCATTTATTGAGTGGTTATGCCATGCCAGGTGCCACGACAAATGCTTTGAATATATAATTTCTAATCTCCCCAGTGACTCCACAAAGTAGGTATTATTATCCCCATCTCACAGATGAGAGAAAAGGCTTAGAATAAAGTTAAATAAGTTGCCCAAGGTCGCACAACTGAAGTGGAGGAGATGGGATCTGAACCTTAATCTGACTTGAAAGCTTCTTTCCAGCTCCATCACTATACCCAGTGATATGGGTGTCTCTGTGTCATGAGCAGAAAAGCTTATTCAGTATTCACTCCCACATTCTTCCACCTGTATTTCCTTATCATCTACGGTGTGCCAGGCGAGACAGGCCATACGCTCAGTGTTGCAGGGAGGTGCAAACCAAAGTGCTGGGCGAAGTGAGAGAAGGAGAGGTTATTATGAGTTTCAATAGAGGGGATGACTCCCTGGAACTAGATGACATTTGAGATGATTCTAAAGCGAAGGTGACAGTCATAAGTATACGTACCTCTGCCTTAAGTCCTTTGCCCAAGGCAGACATTACTAGTGGACCATGGCACTGTTTCTCATTAGACTTGGATGTGACTTCTTTTTTATTTTTTTTTTAAGATACATTCTCAGAGATTACTTCTCTTTTACTACTTTTTTTTTTTAACTAAATTTATTTATTTATTTTTGGCTGCGTTGGGTCTTCGTTGCTGTGCGCGGGCTTTCTCTAGTTGCGGCGAGTGGGGGCTACTCTTTGTTGTGGTGCGTGGGCTTCTCATTGCGGTGGCTTCTCTTGTTGCGGAGCACGGGCTCTAGGCACACGGGCTTCAGTAGTTGTGGCTCGCGGGCTCTAGAGCGCAGGCTCCGTAGTTGTGGCGCACAGGCTTAGTTGCTCCGCGGCATGTGGGATCTTCCCGGACCAGGGCTCGAACCCGTGTCCCCTGCATTGGCAGGCGGATTCTTAACCACTGCGCCACCAGGGAAGTCCCTTGGATGTGGCTTTATACTCTTCAACTCAGTATCCCATGTGACCTCTATTGATAAAAGTTGGCATTCAAAATAGCATCTGTATTCTATCTCTAGCCTAGAAGATAATGAATATAAGCTAAGTATAGATAGGCTAGAAGGGAAGGAAGAGTGTGGGATGGGGAACAGGAAAGCATGAGACCACTCTTGCTCATACCCTAGAGGTTTGGGCTGTTTAGGAACATCAGTTGTTCTGGGCCAGAAGAATGGCAGGCCCAAGGTCCTAGAACCCAACTGTCATTATTCCACGAGTGTTTCCTGATTAGGTTCCTCAAGGAGGGGGATCGTTCTTGCCTGTGATGAGTTCTTAGTAAATCCCTTTCAGGTGGTGTTTGGTTCCAGCAGTCCAGGCCTGAAGATCCAAATTCCTCTCTGGCTCACATCTCCCTCTGACTTGTTTGCAGGAAGCACCAGCAATATGACTGCAAATGGTACATCCCCCTGGCTGACCTAGTGTTTCCATCCCCTGAGGAGTCTGAGGCCAGTCCCCAGGTGCACCCCTTCCCAGACCACGAGCTGGAGGACATGAAAATGAAGATCTCTGCCCTTAAGAGTGAAATCCAGAAGGAGGTAAGCAGAGCCTGGCATCAGCTGGGGCAGGGAAGTTGGCCATTTTTATTGGGGTCCTTTGAACTGGGTGTGCCAGGGAGATGGAGGGAGGGGAAGTGGTAAGGTTTAGGAGTCTGACAAGGGAGGCAGGATGTAAGAGTGGGAGGCCTTTCTTTATAGTCTTCAAGATACATTTATGTGCCCAGGGAAAGACTCTAACCATGGCAGATTAGCTCTGAGCATATGGAGGGCGGGCCAAGGAGTCAGTGCTCAGAATTCAGTGGGGTTAATTATGGGACATTTCCTGGGGAACAGTGTATGCCAAACACTGCAGAATAGGAAAGCAAGAGAAGAAAAAGTCCTTCTTAAGGAAAAGCAGGATGTATGCAAGAGAAAGGACCTGGGAGGCCCCTCAGAAATGGACAGATCAAGTTGGCAAATAAATAACAGAGGGGGCCTTGAATATCACTTGATCTAAAAATGCACAGAATCTTGTGTCCCGACAGAGAACTGAGATTCTGTCAAACACACATGGAACATTCACAGACATTTATCATGTATTAGGCTGCATAGGAAATCTCAAATTGAAAAGAAAAAATGATAGTGTACTGGTCATGTTCACAAACTACAGTGCAGTAAAATAAGAAATTAACAACTAGAATATAGTTAAATATATGCCTGGGAAGTTAAAACTTTCAAGATAAAGAGGAAATCAAAATGGAAACTGCAAACTGTTTAGACCTGCATGAAAATGAGAGCACTCCATATCAAAACCCATGGGATGTAGCCAAAGTGCTCTTTAGAGGACAGTGGATAGCCTTAAATTCATGTATTTGAAAACAGTGGCTAGAGGAAAGCACCTTCCAGGCAGAGCCTTCCGCATGAATGGAAGGAAGAGTGTGGAAGGGCTTGGTTGGTTGGCCTGGTCTCTCCTCTTCACCCATCCAGGCTCGGCCTTAGGCCTAACCTCACCTGATGACCCTTCCCTGATGTCTCCCCACTACAGTCTGGGTTGGGTGCCCGGCTTCCTGGTTCCAGACATTTACCTCTTTGCTTGGCTTTGTTGGTACTGAATTAAAATTGCACGCTCTGCTTTCTCTTTTCCCCACTAGAATTTCAGCTCTAGTGAGGGGGCTATTTTCTTCAGTCCTATGCCCTAGTACTTAGCACATAATAAATAGGTGCTTTGGGAACAATTGTTGAGAAATACATGACCAAATGGCCTCTAAGGATTCTTTGAACCCAGATATCTCTCTTTGAACAGGAGAGAGGAAGACCATAGTAATAACCCCAGGGATGTTTGGTTCAGGGGAATGTCCGAGGGCTGAGGGTCAGACTGCGGGTGCATCTGCCCAGAGGGAGCCCCCTGACAAGCACAGGTGTCCTCCTCCTGAACAGCCAGGCTCACCCTGCCTCGGTGGAGCCTGTTTCCCCATCAGGCTCTGTCCAGCATCCCCACTTCAGGGGCATCCTGCATGCTTGTTTCTCACCCGGTCCTGGGAGCAGCAGGCTTTGTGCCCTCCGTCCTTCCCCAGGTGTGCAGACATGGCCTTCTGCTTAGTTGAATCCGTGCTTACACACCTCTACTGGCTGCTGGCTACAGGGGTGTGCCAGATGCCTCACAGACCTCCTTATCCAGTGGAGAATGAAGACATTCCTGTGTGTGACCACAGCATGTGACACAACATGATAAGAGTCACTGGAGAGGCACAGTGTTGTTCTCTGAGTCACAAAAGAAGCAGCAATTTATTCTTTAATAATATTTTTTAAACAATTTTTTTCTAATCACCAATGTAACACTGCCTTATTATAACAAGAAATGCTCACAATATCAAAGTGTATAGAGTAGAACTGATCATCACCCCCCCCATTATCAACAGTTTGAGGTGTATTCTTCTAGACTCTTCTATGCTTATACATGTGTGTGTATATATGTATTTTCTAATGAGATTAGACTACACGTGCTGTTTTGCAATTTAATCTATCAGATCCTTTTTAACAGCTGCATCCTCTTCTGTTGCTCGACTACATGACAACGTATTTGAGTCTTTAGCTTGTTTCTCGTTCTTTAATCTGCACTCATATTTCCCTCCGGTAGACTCCCTACAAGTGGGGTGTCTGGGGCAGAGGGCTTGTGCATTTCATTACCAGATTTCCCTCTGAAAAGTTTGCATCCGATCATGTTCTCCCCAGCATTGTGTCACAGTCACTGTTCCCCCACACTGTCACAGCGCCAGCTGTGAGCGATTGTCACAATTTTGCCAGTCTAGTGGGTAAAAAAAAATGCTGCAGAGATGCATTCTAACTGTGGAGCTTGAGGACGGCGTTGGAACAGAGACGTGAAACATGATAGCAGTTAATAAAAGGAAAGGGATCCTTTATAAAATATAAACTTGAAAAACTGGAGGAGAAGGGAACACTGACTGAGAGGGGGAACAGCTTGTTAGAGAACAGGGATAATAATAGCGTGACGCTGGGGTGGAGGGTGCAGGGGCCGTGTGGCAGGACATCGGCTGGGCGTGGAAGCTGGAACCCAGCCAGGGGAGGCCCCGTGTGCCAGGCCAGAGGTGGGGTCTTTATGCTGAAAGGTGTCTTCAGTTTTTAAGCAGGGTGTCTCAGTGGTACCCGGGATTTAATTTATGGAGATGACTGAGTGACAACTCAGAGATGCTGATGCCACTGGAAGATTTTTATTACTTATATTTATTTTATTACTTATAGTTTCCAAGAGAAGGGGGCGTGCCACGTGGGAAAGCACCAGGTCCGGTCAAGAGGCAGAAGGAGCGTGGGGAGTGCATGGCCCAGAGCCTGGATTGTGTTTTCCACAGGGAACAACTTAGGACCGGCTAGTTTGAATAAGACAGCAGGCTCTGGGCTAGAGTAGTGGTGTCTAGTTGCCCTGGGTTATCTAGGGCAGAGGAGATATTGGATTGTGTGTGAGTTAGTTAAAGGAGATGGTTGGAGGTGTGGACTCAAGACTGATTGGTCTGCACATGAAAGACGCACTCACAGAGGAGTCATTTACTAGCTTAGGATTTAGCATGTCCTGGGAGGAGCAGTTTTCTCTGTGGCTGGCTAGGCCCCCCAAGACATCAAATCATCATAAAATATAGAAAAGGGGGGAAAAAATGATGACTACACAGGGGAATGTTGTACAAAGAGCTACTGGGTGAGAAGTGGAGTCTGAGTGTGAAGGGAACCGTCTGTGCCCTCTGCCCCCTGCAGAAAGCCAACAAAGGACAGAGCCGGGCCATCGAGCGCCTGAAAAAGAAGATGTTTGAGAATGAGTTCTTGCTGCTGCTCAATTCCCCCACAATCCCATTTCGGATCCACAATAGGAATGGAAAGGTCAGAAGGGTGGGAATGGAACAGAGACAGTTCCCTTCCTCGGTCCAGGGCTGCCCACTCTCTATAGCTCCTGGCCCTGACCCGTGGGAATCAGGCCCCCAGTTCCCAAGGAGGCTGCTGTGGCTCCAGCCCTGGACTCCCTCTCCCTGCTGATGGGGAGCCAGTGCCCTCTGCTGGCCATCACTGGCACTGCCACTCCTGTCACCAGGCTTCCTAGGAGGAAGGCCTTCCTCCCAGCTGCCCTTCTCCAAGCATAGGGGTACCTGGGTACAAAGGAGCTTCACTGTGGGCCCCAGGATCCAGAAATGTCCTTGGCCTGACTCTGGTCATCCTACTGAATTCTCTTCTCCTTTCTACAGAGCTACCTGTTCCTACTGTCCTCAGACTATGAGAGGTCAGAGTGGAGAGAAGCAATTCAGAAACTACAGAAGAAAGGTAAAGCCCTGCCCCAACTACGCTACCCTGATGGTGTCCATGGCAACAATGGGCCTTTTGCATTTCCAAGCATGTTCATGTCCAGAGTCTCCTCTTTAGCCCTCACAGTCACTCTGTAAAGTGCCAGGGCAGGTGGCACTTAATTGACGTTACTGATCAATTGAGACCCAAAGACTTTAGGTGATTCGCTTAAGGCATATGGTGAATTAGCAGTAGGACTGACCCAAAGCCCAGGGTTGTCCAGCTCTCTGTCTCTTGCTCTTGTTGTCTCGTACACACATTCATGAACCTCTCTAGTTAGACCCTCCAATTCTTACCCCTCCGGCAGCACCCATGACTATTCCCAGCTGAATGTCTACTCTCCCTCCCTGCCAGTGACCCACTCTGCCCCTAGAGCTCAGCTTTTTTCCTGCAGTAGCCCCCAAGGAAGAGCAGTAGGTCCTAGTGGACCTGTGGTGACAGTCCCCTCTCTCTTGTCTCCTCCTACAGATCTCCAGGCCTTTGTCCTGAGCTCAGTGGAGCTCCAGGTGCTCACGGGATCCTGTTTCAAACTTAGGACTGTACACAACATTCCTGTCACCAGCAATAAAGACGGTAAGATCTGGAACCCGAGGTTACTCAAATCAGCAGGTCCAAGCCCCCAGGGCATTGCTGGGGCCTTGCACAAAGACCTAGCCAGACACTCGGCTACAAATGGCTGATCTCTGCTCCGCTGGGCTGGGAAGACTCAGTTGCCAGGTACACAGAGAGTCTGAATAGGGGTTGTTCTCTGCTGAGTCTCCAGACAGCCCCAACTACTCCCTGGCCACCTCTGGCTGGAGAGAAGATCTGGTGCCCTAGTGCACTGGGATTGTGTTGTTAATATGTTCCTGAGGTCGTCAGTTCATGGGGCGGGGTGGTGGTGGAGGGGAAGGGTGGGTGGATGAGAGTAGTGTACGAGAAATACGGCTGAACGTTTCCAGGGATCAGATCTTAGAAGGCCTTGAATGCCAAGCAAGGGAGTATATTGTTCAAGCTGAGGAGCCTGTGGGAGGTTCTGGAGCAGGGGAGGGGTTTGAAGGCAAGCTCTCCTCCACAGTGGGGGTCATCTGCCCCGTATGTCCCAAAGAGGAGGCGGAGCTGGACCCTCTCTTTGCTTGGCACAGAGTGACTTAATATCGGTTAATTTCAAATTTGGAAGGCTAAGCTGAGTCGGGCAGCCAGGGGATAGGCAGGATTCATGGGGGAGGGAAAGTGCCCCGCAGGAAATGGGACGAAGTCCCTGGCTCAGGAGGAGGGTGTGGACTGGCCACCCAGGCTGAGTGGAGGGAGAAAGGAGCATCAGCTCACATTCCAGGAAGCAGTGGACTGTGGGAGCTTCATCTGACCACCAGGTGGTGCTGTCGGACCAAGGCACAGACTGTCTCACGCCCTTTCTGCATCCAACCAGCCTGGGGTGAGGAGGGGAAGAAGCAGGCCTCTCATCACCCCCTTCCCTGGGGGCTTTTCTCTCTTGCAGATGACGAGTCTCCAGGACTCTATGGCTTCCTCCATGTCATCGTCCACTCTGCCAAGGGGTTTAAACAGTCAGCCAGTAAGTACCCCTGACCACCAGCCCCAGGAAGAGGCTGGGTGGGCCATTGTTCATCCTTTCACAGAAAGTCCCTGTGGACCCATTGCATAGGGCCTCCCACTGCTCACCTGCTCTGCTCTTGTCTGCCCAGGCTGGGGCCCTGCCAGCTCCTTTGAGATGTGGAGCATTCCCCCAAAGGCCAGGAACCAGCTCCTCTTGGCAGGGAATCATCCCTGCCCTTTGTCTCCAAGGTCTGCTCTTCCCCAAGCCCTTCCCCACCCCCAGGTATCAGAAATACGGGGCTCCAATCCCACATCTGCCGATTACAAGCTGTGTGACCTTGGGCAAGTCTCTTAACCTCTCTGAGCCTCAGCTTTTTTCTCCATAAAAGGCAATCATGCTTGTTAATACGGACCTAAGAGCAGGCTTAAATATGACCTGTATGTGTAGTGCCAGCACACTGCCACACACACTTCTTTTTCCTTCTAAATCACCATCTACTACATCAGTGCAGTTCTTAGTATTTCACAAAATACAGTTCCATTTTTATCTAATTTTTCTCCCTGTAGGAATTTGTGAGTCAGTTAGACAGCTAATAGTTTCTCCCCATTTGCCAGATGAGAAAACTGAGTCACACAGAGATTAAAGGACTTAACATCATGTAGGATCAGAAACCCAGGGCTCCTGACTCCTCTCACTCCCTCTTTTCCCCTCTGGCGGGTGAGATCTGCCCTTTGCCTCTCTCCCTGCAGTGCACCACGGAGACGTTATGCCATTGGCTCGCAAACAGTCATTTAATAAACATTCACTGTGAAGCCTGAATTCCTGCAGTAAATCTGCCTCCCCTCTCTGTGTTCCCATCAACCCAGGGCAGCACCTGTCATACTGTTTTGTCACTTAAAATTTGCCTCTCCTGCTATGAGTTCTTAGAGAGCAGAAACCACATCTCCTTAATCCTTGGATGAATAGGAGCTCAGAAATGCTGAACAAAGTAGTTTATTTCCAGACACCTACTGTGTGCCTCAGTCCCTTACTAGATGCTGGAGAAAATGCAAACGTGGTCAGCGAGTGGATAGTGCTTGACACGTTCAAAGCCTTTTCAGGTGCGTTATCTGCTCTGATTCTCTTGGCATCCCTCTGAGGTCACTGATGCCATTCCCACTTGGCACACAAAGAGGCTGAGGCCCAGCAGGCTCCAGGGACTTTCCCAGGGTGGCCCAGTAGGGCATACAGGTGGTGGCATCAAATCCATGTCTTCTGACACTGAA
This sequence comes from Eubalaena glacialis, assembly GCF_028564815.1. Taxonomy (NCBI): domain Eukaryota; kingdom Metazoa; phylum Chordata; class Mammalia; order Artiodactyla; family Balaenidae; genus Eubalaena; species Eubalaena glacialis. Next base: position 15,304,777 of record NC_083734.1, on the reverse strand, counting down.
GCCCACGTTTTTGCCTCTAGAGCAGCCCTTCTCTCAGTATGGCCAGGATCACCACACTCATCACTCCAGGCTGTGCTGGTGGTACATGCGACAGCTTCCAGGACCCTCCCCAGACCCACAGAATCCCCTGGCGAGGGGGTGGCCCAGGAATATTCCTGGTCAGTCAGCTCCCTGGGGCTGTGACACACACCCAAGTCTGCAGCCCACTGAGCTGGACCAGGGCCCTCCCATCTCCTGGTGCCCAGATGTCGCATGCTTACTGTCTCTCTGCGTCCTTTTGGCTGGGATGGGCCTCAGGGAGCAGGCCCATTGGGGTGGGGCATCCCACTCCCCCAGAGCAGGGGTTTTACCTCTCAAACTGGGTCAGGGTGCTCAGACATGGGATGAGGTGCTGCTACAGGGTCTCCCCTCACCTCCAGACAGTCCTCACCTTCTCCTTCCACCGGCCCCCTGCCCCACTCAGACATTCATTCTGACACGGGGAGTTAAGCCTTGTGAATCTTCAGCCATGGCTTCTTGTCGTAGTAAACTCATTACGTTAGGCCTAGGGTGCAGGCACCGTCATCATTCCTGACTTACAGATGAGAGCAGTAAGGCACAGAGGGTAGTTGGTTTGTGCAGAGCTGGGATTTGACACAGACAGTCTGACTGCAAAGCCCTTCCTGTTATCCCAGGAACTATCCCCTGGCCCCTGACAAAGGGTTCACTCATAGCAGAATCAATTAAGGGGCACTTCACGCCCCTCCATCTCTCAGCCACCCAGACATGTCTCTGCTCCGATGGAGGCCAGGGTGCGTTAGGTCTTCTGCATTATTCGCCTGTTCACCTGCGCCCACATCCTGTTGTGCTCGGATACCCGGTTACATCTAGTCTCTGTCACACCCAGTTAGAGACAACTCAGGGATGGCTGTACCCACTCTCCCCTCTGTAGGAAAGCCCTTCTGATGGAGGACGGCCCAGCTGGGCAGCTCCTGGGGCCTGGGAGGGGTACTTATGTCCATCCTCTGATCTCTGCCCCTGGCCTCATGATTCACACTGCAGAGGATTGGCTGTAGTACCCCAAAGCCACCCTCCAACACACACCATTACCCTGGGAAACAACCTTGGCACCACCCATGGAAGGGAAGGCTGCCAGGGCCTGAGCCCGGGAGGGAGTGTGTGGATTTGCAGACCGCCCATGGGGATGCTGGGGGGACCGATGAGTGATCCCCCTTTCCCTCCCGGGTTCCTGAGCCTCAGGCCTCACTCGGTGTGTCTCTGCCTATCCCCCCGCAGACCTGTACTGTACCCTGGAGGTGGATTCCTTTGGCTACTTTGTCAGCAAAGCCAAAACCAGGGTGTTCCGGGACACAACAGAGCCCAAGTGGGACGAGGTGAGTGGAGGGGCTGGTGTCCCCATGGGGACCCCTGGGCTTGTCCCCCACCGTGCCCATCCCACTCCTGGTACTCATGTTCTATTGGCTGGTCCGGGACAGCCAAGCCTGCTGTTGGGCCAGCTCTGTCCCTCTGACCCCTCTGCCCTCCCCTCCCTGCTCATCTGGCTCTGATCTCGGGTTTGTATCTAGACACGGCGTTACAGCTCAAGCCCTAAACTCCACTTCCTCAGTGATTTGGAGGCCTCTGGAGCTCCAGAGAATGAGGACGCTGCTCCAGGCCTCATGATGTGGTCCTCACAGGCCCACCTCACCCCTTCTCACCCTTGCAAAGGTGGGGTGAGAAGCCACTGGGAAGCCAGGTCAGCCTTGGAGGTTCAGGACCCTGTCCCATCTTTCCCCAGGAGTTCGAGATTGAGCTGGAGGGGTCTCAGTCCCTGAGGATCCTGTGCTACGAGAAGTGCTATGACAAGACCAAGGTCAACAAGGACAACAACGAGATCGTGGACAAGATCATGGGCAAAGGGCAGATCCAGGTGAGAGGCAGGCACAGCCAGGGCACCAAGGCAAGGCTCGGGGAGCTGTCAGGAGGTGGTGCCAGTGGAGAAGGCGTCCTTCTCCTCCACCTTCTTGGTCAGGGTGATTGGCCTTTTGTGACTTGGTTTCAAAGCTGTTCTGAGAAACGTTTCCCGAGGTGGTTATTCTCCCCTGCTGGAGATGGTGTCTTATTCTAGCCCCAGAAGCCCACATGTGCCTGGTTCCTTGGGCTTCCACATCTGGTGCCAGTGGATCATCCACACTCCTGCAGGACGGACTACAAGGATGACAGCTACCTTTGTTTTCACATCCCATCGTTAGCCTACTAGTGGCTTTTTCCAGGAACACTGTGTTAAGAAGGATTCTGAGGCTGTATCCATGAGAGCTGTGTTGGATTAGCCCTGTGTGCCATGGGAGGAGTGAGACCCCAAGCATTTGCCACGGGACTGGAAGGGCTTAGGATCCAACTGAGTTGCTGGGGGCTGGTCTCTGACCTGTTGCTGGGGTTGCTGGGCTTTACTCAGCTGTGCCAGGAGTTCATTGGCTTAGGGTGGGTCCTGTGCTACGAGCAGGGGCAGGTCCTGAGTCAGGGTAAGAGTATATATGCCTCCGCTACGTTTTTCGGTGCCTTACAAATGTACAGAGGGAAAAGGGCTTTGTTTGCAGCCTGTGTCTTTGGAAATTCTGCCAGTTTTGAAGATGGCTGCTATTCACTTACCTGTCGAGGGGATGCAGGCTTGGAGGGGTGACCTTCAGTGTGGAGCTATCCACATTCCATCTGGCACCTTGTATGGCCTCGTGCTTTTGACACAAGTAGCCTGCTTTGGGTGTGGATTCTCTGACCGTGCAATCAAAGCAAATGGTAACTGACACCCTGCCGTTGAGCCGTGGGCCTTGGGTACTCTAGGTTTCTTTTTTTTTTAATTAATTATTTTTTTAAAACATCTTTATTGGCGTATAATTGCTTCACAATGGTGTGTTGTTTCTGCTTTATAACAAAGTGAATCAGCTATACATAAACCTATAGGCTTCTTAACAGTTGCCCCAGGTGTGATCTGGGTGCGGGGAGTAGAATGATGCTTTTTCGCAGGAAGCATTTGTTCTCTGATGCACTGTTGAGGCTGCAGAGTTTGGTACCTGACTCTTGGCTGGGTGTCCTTGGTGGCAGTGTCCCCTTGGGGACTTGCGTGCCCCCCCCGACCCCGTCTCAGGCTCCTGTGTGTGAACAAGGGAGATGGCACCATTCAGTGGGGGCCCAGCCATCTGCCTCATGTCACCCCATGTTCCTGAGCACATCCCTTCTTAATGCTGGGGACCTGCACCTCGCTCTTCAGCACCGTCGCCAGGGAGATAGTGCTGCCAGGCAACCACGAGCCGGTCCTTCATTATTTAGGAAATGGGAGCTGATGAGAGTGAGCTCTAGATTCAGTCCCGGGAAGCTACTTCCTGCAGGGATGAGGACCGGGAGGCCCATCTCCACATCCCTGGGCCGGCCCGTCCAGCCTCAGGAGATACCCAGCCAAGAAGCATGACCGGTGGCCACGCCCCCGGGTCATTTAGTGGCTGCAGAATGGAAGAGTTTAAAAGGGTGTCCTGGGCAGCCAGCTCAGTAAGCACCGTGGGCGCCAAACCCCCAGACCCCGGATTCCAGGGCTCGAAGGCATTGTCCCCACCTGGACTTGCAGCCCTGTTGCTTCCCTCCTTCGCACTGCTGTCAGCTGCACGGGCCCCAGGGGAAACACACCGTAAATCATTACATCCTGGAGACAGGAGCAGATGGTGGGGGAAGGGGAGGAAGCCAGGTTCTGTTTGGCAAAGCAGAAAGCACAGTCTGGTAAGGAAAATGTTTCTGTGTTTAAGCTTCGAGGAATGTTAAATGCCTGGGAGTTGATATTAAAAGAAACACAAACCTTCCTGCTGCCAGCTGACCTGGGCCTGTGAGCCTCCAGTTCAGAGACAGCATCCTCTGGAGGGCTGTGAAGTTTCCCAGCCCTCAACTCCCCAAGGCCCAGGCCTTGTCCTCAGATGTGGAGCCGTCTTGCCCTCCTTCCTGGGGATCAGAGGGTGGGCTATCCCCACCAGGGGTGTGCCATGCCTTGTAAAGTCCTCTCAGCCTGGGACTACCCTCGGAGCCACCCAGGATGACCGGGCTGGGTTGGAGAGACCGCACTGAACCCCACGGAGCCACAGAACCGTCTGTTCCCACAGCTCACTCCCACCTCCCCTCCCACCTCGTGTCCAAGGAAGGGAATTGGCACCAGCCTCTGGCACTCGGTTCTGCTCCCCTTCAGCAGGCGCCGAGGATGGAGCTAAAGGTGGCCTCACAGTAGGGGCCAAGTCCTTGGGGATGTTCAGGTGGCCTGAAAGAAAGGCAGGGGCGGAAGGCCCACTCCTGTTACTCCCACTTCTTCCTAAGCCTGTCCTCCCTCAGCTCATCTAGAGAACAGCGAGGGATCCCGCCTCCTGAGCTCCAGGCGTTTGCTCCAAAATGAGTCTCCCTCTCTGGGTTGGCCTCATGTGGCAATGGGGGCAGGGGCCCTGGAGCGGCAGGCTGTGGGTGAGGAAGGGGCAGCATTTAGTGACAGACAAATGGCAGCGCTAATCACCAACATGTGTGTCCAGCACTTGTGCTCTTGGAGGCCCGTTCCCAAATGTTCTCATGTGATCCTTGCAACAGCTCTGTGAGGAAAAGGGTGGTCGTATCCACCCCATTTTATAGACGAGGACACTGAGGCCCTGGTGCCTCCGCTGACGGTGTGCAGGGAAGGCCCTGCTCTCTCCTCTGTGCTGTGTCTCCATGGCCCAGGCCTTCATCAGGGAACCCCTCAGCCTGGGTGAAGGGCAGTGCATGGCTAGTGGCCTGGAGAAGGAGCTGGGGCGATTTCCCAGCCCTGCATCCCTCTTTATCCTTTGTCTGGAGTCCTCTTACCTCCCGGCAGGGGACGTTTCTGCCTGGTGTACCTGGAAAGAAGCAGAATGAGTGTGCGTGGAAAAGAGTCAGGGGAGGGGGACTTCCTCTGCTTCTGCAGTGTGCCTGTTACGGACTGGCTGCTCTGAGGTGCAGGGGCCTGGCCTCAAGGAATCTACTGCCAGATTGGAAAGACAAGAGTATCGATATATGCTACGCCACTAGGGAACAAGGCTAGATGCCAATAACCATGCTGGAGATGGTGGTGATGCTGCGGCTGATGATGGTGGGGGTGGGGTGGGGGGGTGGTCACATCAGAGAGCTTTCCGTGAGCCCGCACTGGGCTAATGCTCACAGCTGTTACCCCGGGGGATCTTCACAGTACCCTACAGGGTAGGAAAGTTATCACAGTTTTAAAGATGAGAAAGCTGAGGCACGAAAGGGTTAAGGAACCTGCCCAAGGCCAGGCAGCCAGCGGGTAGGAGAGCCCGGAGTCTCCAGAGCCCCTGCCTTGCCCTCTCCAGGGCAAGCCTCCCACTGTTCCCTGCATAATAAGATGGAAACTTGTGCTGCAGGAATTCAAACAAGGAGGGATCATTGTGGGCTAGAGTTAGGGAGGCTTCCAGGAGGAGGTGGAGTGAGGGATTTGAGAGCACTGGGTTTTTTAAATTCCAAAAGCAGTGTTTATATTAGAGAATTGCAATAATAATAATGAGACTTGAACATAATCACTAACCATCCCTACTCCCACTCCTCTGAAACAGCCATCTTATTTTGTGCCTTTTCCCTTCCTCAGGTATACAGATTTTTATATGGTTTTAATGATGGTGCGTATTTTGTCTTATTTTTCTATTTTCAAGTAGCATTACCATAAACCCCCTTTTTTCTAGGTCTGAATGTAGTCTTTATAATTACCTTTCTTGTTACATTGTCAAAAGTACTTTATAAAAATCATTTACATAATGGCCAGCGCATTAATTGCCGTTTTAAGGCTCTGTTATTCTAGCAAGGTGGGCAGGCTCTGGATCAGCAGAAAGCAGTGGGGTGGGCATTCTGGGGGAAGGGCCCACGTGGCCCAGAGCAGGCAGGGAGGCAGGAATGCACAGGGAGTGTCCCAGGAAATTAAGGAGCCCGCCTGCCCTGAGCTGGAGGGGTTGTGAGCAGTGCTAGTAAGAGGGAGGTTGAAGGAATGAATGAAAGAAGAGGGATCGGTAGGGTTATAGCCAGGAGGAATCCTGGAGGGCATTTCATCCAATCCTGTTTTGAGGGGTGAAGGAAACTGAGACCAGAAAGGGTGAGTGACATAGCCACAGTCACACAGCTCATTAGTGGTTGAGCAAAGGCTCCAGATTCGGGATCTTGATCCCAGTTTGGTGGTGCTTGGTCAGCTGCTGGGCAAATGAGTGAACGGGGCAGGGGGAGACCTGGATGTCAGCCTGTGACTCTTAGGGGTCAGCCCTTTGTCACTGCAAATTTAGTAGAAGATCCCACCAGCTTGGTGCATTTCTGAGCCCTCCCTTCCCTCCCCAGACCTCCAGCTTCTCCATCCAGGCCACCCCCACTGTCTGCTTCCTCCTTGCTGCCCCACCCCTGCCTGGCCCAGGAACCCCTCAGCCAGGAGGCCCCCCCTTCCTCTGCCTTGGCTCCCTGGCCCTAGGAGACTCCTGTATGTTTATCCCAGTCTATTTCCAACCATGCTGCTCCAGGCTCCAGATGTGCTGTTCCCAACTGGGACCTACTTGCTGGCTGATTAGCATATTCCCAGGATCCAGCCCTTGTTGACTGGCTGGGCCAGAGGGGAGAGTTCTCCCTGAGGACTTCACAGCTCAGTTCCTGCCACTGACTTCAGACTAGAGAGGGGTCTGAGACCTAGGATCCCCTTCTTGCCCCTGCTCCCCACCTTCCCAGCTCAGCCACAAGCCTGGGGACAGGCCCCCAACCTTCGGCCCTGTTCCCCCTGGTGGGAGGCAGCTACACTTTCCTATGAGCCTGCTAGGGGCGGTCCCCTGGGGCATAGGAGAGCTCAAGACCCTGGGGTGAGCTGGGGCAGGGTTCCAGGCCAAGAAGGAAGCTCTAGCTGTCCTAATGCCTGGAGTGGTAACTCCCCCTCACTCCCTCCACGCCATCCCCCCATTGCAACATTTAGGCCCATTGGGAGCCTCGCCCTCTGTCCTCTTCCCATCTGGAGCCTGGAGCCTGTGTCTGAAGGGGAAAGGAGGGTGATTTCTTTGACATTCTTGACCTGGCCATTTGGAAGCTTGTGAGAGGTCAGAGCTATTAGAAATGACACTCAGAAGTAGGTCATGAAGGCCAGTCCCCTGCCTTCAGGACTTGGCTGTGTTCTCAGAGCCCAGATTGGTACATCTGACAATATCTAGACCTTCTTATTTTTTTGTTCAACTGTGGTAAAGTATATATACCATGAAATTTACCATTTTCATAATTTTTAGGTTTACAATTCAGAGGCATTAATTAAGTACATTCACATTGTTGTGCAACCGTCACCACCATCCATCTCCAGAACTTTTCATCTTCCCAAACGGAACCTCCATACCCATTAAACAGTAACTTTCCATTCCTCCTTCCCCAGCCCCTGGCAACCAGCATTCTACTTTCTATGAATTTGACGATTTCTGGGTACCTCGTGTAAGTGGAATCCTGCAATACTTATCCTTTTGTGATTAGCTTACTTCACTTAGCACAATGTGTTTAAGGTTCATCTATGTTGTATGGCAGCGTGTGTCAGAATTTCCTTCCTTTTTAAGGCTGCATAACATTATATGTATAGATCACATTTTGTTTATCCATTCATCCATCAATGGACATTTGGGTTGTTTCCGCCTTAGACTTTCTTACCTTTAAGTGAGGAGAAGAGCATGGTCTCTGAGGATGGAGATTTCTTAGCCTCCTTCCCTCTAGACCCAGGGTTACCACGCCCCCTCTCCCACCCCTGGTTGCTCATCTCTCTCCAGCTGTAACAGAGATCAGGCCCCCAAATCCCCAGGACACAACTGGTCACCATTAGCCTCTTTTTAAGATTTTATTTTATTTAGTTATTTATTTTATTTAGTTATTTTTGGCTGAGTTGGGTCTTCGTTGCTGCGCGCGGGCTTTCTCTAGTTGTGGCGAGCAGGGGATACTCTTTGTTGCGGTGCGCGGGCTTCTCTTCGCAGTGGCTTCTCTTGTTGCAGAGCACGGGCTCTACGCACGTGGGCTTCAGTAGCTGTGGCTCATGGGCTCCAGAGCACAGGCTCAGTAGTTGTAGCACACAGGCTTAGTTGTTCCACAGCATGTGGGATCTTCCCAGACCAGGGCTCGAACCTGTGTCCCCTGCAATGGCAGGTGGATTCTTAACCACTGCGCCACCAGGGAAGCCCTAGCCTTTTTTCTTTTAATCAATATTTTTTTATTGAAGTATAGTTGATTTACAATGTTGTGTTAATTTCTGCTATACAGCAAATTGATTCAGTTATACATATATACACATTCTTTTTTTAATATTCTTTTCCATTGTGGTTTATCATAGGATATTGAGTATAGTTCTCTGTGCTATACAGTAGGACCTTGTTGCTTATCCATTCTACATATAAAAGCTTACATCTGTCACCATTAGCCTCTTCTAGTTGAAGAAAACAGCTGACCCCCGCTGGCTTTCTCTCCCCCGGGTTAGGCATCCCTGTCTCCTTGGCCCTCCTTTCCTAACTTGTTTGTCCTCCCCTCAGTCAGTGGTTTAGATAGATTGAGTGTGGAGTGCAGTTACCCTGACAGTGTACGAAGAACACTGGGCTGAGGGTGGGAAAATGCATCCAGGTCCCTTGATCTTTGGAGGCCTCAGTTTCTTCATCTATTAAATGGGGGCAATTATCCCCACTCTGCCTCTATCACAGGCTTGTTGTGAGGCTCAAAGGATGGAATGTCCCTGAAAGAGCTGGTCAGTGCATATCCATGCTTTCACTAGTTTATTCCCGCATTTCTGTTTGTTGAACTCCCTCTAAGTGGCAGGCACTGTGTGGTGGATGCAAAGAATGAACAGGACCTCCCCATGTAGTGAACAGAACAGAGGAGAATTGCGATCATTCAGTCAGTGTTGAAGGGGCTTTGAGGCCAGACAGATCTGGGCTTCAGTCTAGCTTTCTTCATTCATTAGTTGGGTGAACAGGTTACTTTACCTCTCTGAGCCTCAGTTTCCTCATCTGTAAAATGGGCTGTAAAGAGAACAGAAGGGGAAAGTCCGTGAGGCCCTTGGCACAGGACCTGGCACAAGGCCTGTCCTTGTCTAGTGATGACAGCCCTTTGCCCAAGCTGGCAGGTCCAGGTCCACTGTCCTCCGCCTTCCTGCAGGGATTCTGGGTGTAGCTTGTCAAGCAAACCCCCTTCCCAAAGGCTGTCACCTGCAAGTGGCCCCTGTGTTTGGGCCTTAGGTTGACTGAGGCTACATCTGTTTTCTTATGCTGTAGGAGTCAGACCAGCTTTGATGAACCGACCTTGGAGTGGGCAGGAGGTCAAGGTTGGGGCCTCACCACCTGCCAGCCTGAGGTTTCCTGCTGTGCCCCCACCCACCCCCGGGCTGAGCAGCTCTGGGCTCGTTCCCCTCAGAGCCGCATTCAGCTCGGCGTGGTGCGGTCTGGCCCAGAGCGAGTGATGAGCTGGGAACAAGGGGTCATTGTCAGCGGGAACTACTTCTGGTTTCAATTACTCTGCAGGGCATGAGGGAATTCGGAGTGAGCACAGGTCAGGAGGCTGCTAGGGCAGGAGTCGAGGGCTTCCCCACCCCACGTCCCTCCCTCTGGCCCCCGAGGTGTCTGTTGTCCCCGTTTGACTCTGCCCAAGGGTCAAGCATCCCAGCTTTACTGCCCTGGAGCTGGGCTCTGGGGCGTTGGCCTGGTTGACCCAGAACCCCTTCCACTCTGGTTCCTCACAGCTGGTACCAGGAGTGCCTGGGTCCCTCCCTGAGTGGAACGACAGGGGACATTACCGGGTGTCCTTAACACCTTCTCCCATGCATCCTTCAGGCCACACCGACCACAGCCAGGCCCTGTCCCCTGAGAGTGGCCGGTTTTGACTCGGATGTGGGGGAAGGGCAGCTGTGAGAAAACCTTGCCTGCAGGGAGGCAGCTAGGCAGCTCCCCGCCCTGGGACTCCGCAGTGGCCATGCAGGGTGTGGCTTTCCAGCCTCTCCCCTGGAAGATGGACCCCTCCCCTGCCTTCAGCCTGGGCTGGGTGTGCACGTCCAGGGGAAGCGTCTGCCTCGAGAGTCCGTGTTTTATATCCATGCTGCCTGCTGCTCTCAGCAGGTCCATGGGAGGCTCTTCCCTTCGCTGCCATCATCACCACTGTGCCAGCCCAGAGGCACACGGGGAGGGACGGGGGCACCGGGACTGTTCCTCTCCCTGCCTCTGACACCATCTCCTCCCAGGGCCCAGGTGACTAGAGCTGTTTCAGACCCGTTCTCTGTCCAGTGCCTCACCTGCTGTCCTTCTTCAAGGCAGGTCTGGACGGCTCGGTTGTACTTGGAGAGCAGAGTGGGCAGCGGGATGCGGGAGAGCCAGGGGCAGGATCCTACGAGAGGACCCGCCCTGCTGTCCAAAGGCCTTCCCAAACTTGTAGGACAACCTCTCTCTTCCAGCCCCCGCTCAGCCGCCTCCGTCTCCCGGGTGTTCCTGATCTGGGGAGCCTGGGCTCTGCCCAGGGGGTTCTGGAGACAGGAAGCATTGGGCAGGAAACAGACAGAGGCACGGGTCTCCTCTGCCTCCTGCCCTGCGTGGGAATGCCCCCTTAGCAGGCAGGCGTGGTGCCCGCTCCCCCGGCTCACCTGGGAGAGGTGAGAGGCAGCAGAGAAGCTGATGTGGAGAGGACCTTGGGAACTGATTCCTTCAGGCCCTGAGAACAATCCCGCCTCTCCACAGACCAAAAGAGGGTGCTCTCCCAGCTCTGGGCCCGGGGGCTCCTAGACTCAGAAGCAGAAGACCCAGGTTTGATCGCAGCTCCACCATCTAATAGCGAGGCGACCTCTCCGAGTGCTCCCTCTCAGACCCGTGCAAGGATCAGATGAGTCCTCGGAGGCAGCAGTACCTGGCTTACTGCACGCTCCCAGTAACCGCTCACCTCCCTGCTGGCGGAGGCTGCCATTCAGCCTCCTAGGATGGTCCTGCCTTTGACTTTATTCAAAACCTTTGAGAAAAGGACTTAGTAGGGGAATTGCCAGGGACTCCCTGAGTGAGGGCTGAGGCTGTACGTGAATGCTGATCGGGGGCGCCTTATGTGGCTCTCCCTCACTGTGGGCGCTGCGCAGCCCAGCCTGGCCGCGGCACGAGCCGTGGGGGCAGTGGTGGCTCTTGGTGAGGGCCCGACCCCCAGGTGCCACCCACTCCCCATGGGCTGGCACAGGGAAAGCGAGGCATAGCCTGCTCACACCCTTGGAGGCAAGAGCTGAGCTGCACTGGCTTCAGGCCGGAGGTGACCCAGAAAACACCACCAGACTGACTCCATGAGATAAGTGTTATCCTATTGTAAGGCCACCGAAGGGAGCCCACACCAGCAAAGCAGAGGCCCAGAGTTTTCCCAAAGCAGAGAGAAAAGTAGAGATAAAACATGAGCTTCAGATCCAGGACTCTGACCCAAAAGTTTCCTTAAAAAGCCCCTAATCTTCCGACTTCCACATCTACCCACCCTGGAGGGGAGCGAGGGCCAATGGCCGTGGTAGAGGAATAGCAGTTCTCATGGGAACTGTCCTCCTTTAAGCCTCTGTCCTTAAAGGAGGACCAGAGGCTTCAGAGTCTGCGGGGCTTGGGGATTACTGGGGTGACCCAAGGTGCTCCCAAGGCAGGGAGTGGTGGACAAAGGCAGTGTGAGTGGGTAGGGTCCTGGAACCCCACTTCAGCCAGGGGCCTCTGCTCCCTGCTTCTGCCGTTAGCTGATTGGGGGCAGGGAGACTTTGGCATAAGGTTTCATTTAGAAAGAAAGCGGGGCATATCCTCTGCTTAAAAAAAATTCACTGCTGACCACTTGTCTGGTCCAAGATCCTGTTTGACAGGTGTGGAAGCTAAGCCCAGAGAGGGGGAGTGGCTTCCACAGTGACGAGGCAGGACTCACACCCCGGTTCCGTGGCTCCCAGGAGCTTTCTTCTGTTCATTTGGAGCTCAGAGTTGGGTGGAAAAGAGTTGCTTAATATTAGCAAAAGAGAAAAAAAGCATGGAGGCTCAGCGGACCCTGACCTACTTTCAAACCCCCCTGCCTGAGGCTGTTGTGTTTTCAGTCTGCGGCCTGGGAGGACCCCTGGAGTGCTCTGGCCCCTGGCTGTGCTGGGAGACCCCGGCCATACTGCCTCCGTCCTGGGAGCAGGCAAGCGGCCAAGGGGGTCTGGGTGTCAGTCTGGCTGTGAGTTATATCCATGAGTTGTGTGGGAAGGAATGGATGGATGTGTGGTGGGTGTGCTCTACCCACTCTGTCCCTGGTGGGTTTTGTTTTAGGTATACAAGATGTTCCCAAAGGCTCAAGTGGATTTTCCACCCTTTTTCCGTGACCAAATATGCTGTAAGAATTACTAGGAGTTGCCAGGGCCCATTAGGACATTAGGACAGTCCTGAAGCAGGCAAGCTCTGTGGCTGTCTCAGCCTCTCCTAGAGCCACCAAGCACCCTCGAGACACCAGCCTGGGGTGGCCAGGCAGAGTGGAGGGTGAGGCTGTGTGCAGAACAGCCCGTGCTTTGCACTGTCCTATGACTCGGCCAGGCCTTGGGAGATGGGAGGGTCATGGTACACCTTGAGGTTGGGCTGCGGAGCAACTACCTTTGAATCCTGGCTGCCCCCCTGTCCCAACATCCTGGAAGCCGCTCCCCATCCCCCTCTCAGGCGGCCATCTAAAGCTACCAGTAACCACTAATCTACAGAGTTGAGGCTCCAGATCTTAGAGACCTGCAACCCCACACACAGCTGTTAGCAGGCAGGACCCAGACCCCGGAGTCCTGGCCTGGATGCCTGAAAGAGTCCCCAGTTGCTGGCACTTATCTCCTTGGACGGTGGGTCAGTGGTGGGGTGGCTAGGGCTCGGTCTGGAGTTTCACAGCTCCAAGTGAGCTGTGACCCGTTCAGGGTCCTTCCCACCTGGCATGTGGTGGGTATCTATTCAGTGATGAATGAATGGGTAAATGAGTGAAAAAGTAGCTTCTAGGCTCAGCTCTGCCATTGGCGACTCAGTGACTCTGAGCAAAGTGTTCCTGTCCCCAGGCCTAATGCAGGCCTGGAACATAGCAGATGCTCAAAAAGTGTGGATGGAAAAACATAAACAGGTCTCACTTTCTCATTCTCTGAAGATCTCTGCCCTTCCGATCCACAGTTTGGGTTAGGGTCGGTACAGAACAAGGTGAGAACACACGTTAGGAATGCAAGGACCCCAGGGCCATTCATCTTAAAGGGACTCTCCCGCCCCCCTTTCTCACAGTTTCCCTGCAATGTGCCACCCTCCCTGCCAACTCATACCCCCTCTGCGTGGGCCCCGGGCTCCCGTGCACTGCCCGCCCTGCTGGTTCTCTCTCGGGCTGGACTCCGGTGCCTGTCTCTGGGCAGGAACCACCATGGGCTTCCTTTCTGCAGCCCTCCCAGCCTCACACACCACTTGCTCTCCACCCACACCCCGCCTCCCAGCTCTGCTCCTGCGGGGCCTGTCCAGCTGCTCCCCTGGGGCTGAAGGGAGCGCACCTGGCTGACCCCGGGCCACACCGCTGCCGGTCCTCGTCCTCAGCGCCATCCCAGGCTCCTCTCCAGCTCTAGCTCCTGCACCCAGCCTCTCTGGGTGGCCCTTTGGGGCTCTCCTCTCCCCCTCACTCCCAGGCTGTCCTCGCTGGGGTGCCTGTGGCCTTGGTCTAGCTGGCTGCTCAGAAACCCCCTTTCCTGCCTTCAAGTCACTTGGCTGGAGGATAGGGACAGGGAATCGGGGTTCCAGTCTGGGCTGAAGGGAAGATGAAAGTCGTTCCAGTGGGGAAAAGGAGGTCACTCCAGAGAAGTAGCAGCAGCATCGCAAGGTTCTGAGAAAGAAACTTCCTCCTTGTGTTCACAGGCTGGAGGATTTGCCTGGAAGCTGTCCCCATCCCCAGCTGTCACCAAGGCAGCACTGGTGGCAGTCCCTGCCTCTCCTGCCCACACAGCTCGGGCTGCATATATTCCCTGTTGACCTTTTTTTTCTTCAGTGATGCCTCTGCTGATCACTTTAGCCTGATTCTGCCTCAATCATAGCTGTGCTGGGTGGCCGGTCCCAGCCACCCCAGGTATATACCCCTCCCTCGGTGTAACCCAGGGTCCTGCCCCGCACCTCCCTGGGGACGGCCCCTCTCATTCCTTTGGCAGAGAGCCTGGGGAGGGGGTGAGGGAGGATGGGACAGTCTACTAGGAATGTTTTTAATTCCAAAGGCAGTGACATCTGTTCATGTGGGCCTTCCCACCCAGGCTCTGTTTATCCAGACAGGGGGCCCTTGCTCATCCTCAGAGGCCGGTTCTGCCAGGACGGACAGAGCAGAAAGGGGTGCCGTCACTTCCAGGGTGGCCGGGACAGCCTGAGCCTAGCCCACCCAGTGAAGCTGAGGAAGGGTCTGTGGTGGGCTGGAGGGACCAGAACTCAGACGGCTGCTTTTGAGGAACTCGCTAGGAACATTTGTCTTGCCCAACCCCCCTGCTGCAGCCTGCTCCTAGACCATTGCTTCCAGGAAGCAGCGAGTCAGGCTTGGGGAAGAGAAGGCAAGTCTGTGCTGTCCCTAGAGAGAACCCCCAGCCCACAGGGAGGAAGGAAAGATGAGCATCTCAAGGGAAGAGCCTCCCAACAGCTATCCATCTGCTAAGGCGCTTATGTCACCATGGAGACCAGTTGGCCATCTTTCATCCAATCAGAGCTTGCTTTACCCAGACAAGTGTTGAGCCTGGGGTTCCTAAGACAGACAAGTATAAAGCTTTGGGAAGAGAATCTGCACTGCCCCTCTTCTCCCACACACCTGGCGGGGGACGCACCTTACTCAACATCCCCCAGACTGCATCCTGTGGCATGTGACCCAGATAGAGGACAGAGAACCTTAGAAAGCCAGTGAGGGGCCAGTTTTGAAGTTAACAGTTGGCAGTGCCCAGCACAGACCATGTGTCTGCAGCAGGTGAATGTGGTCAGCAATTATAATGGCACCTTACCGGCCAGTTACACAACCAGCATTTGCCCATTAGCTGAGGGATGCAGAGCAAAGCCAGGGAGGGTGACCTTTTTCTCTTCTGGCCCACGCCAACCCCTCCTCCAGGAAGCCTTCCCTGATTCTCTCTGGCTAGAATTGTCCTCCCCTTTCTCTCAGCTTTCGTGGCACTTGATCTGTGCTGTTCTTGCAGCATAAGACTGGGTTTCTTGAGGGCAAAAACGATGCTTTGTCCATCTGGGTGTGACGTGTGGTAGGTGCACGATTGGTAAATGCCAAATGCATGAATGCCTTTCTGCCTCCTGTTAAGAGGTGTTTAAGCCTTTGTCTCCTCTCCTCTCTTGGGTTGTCAGCTTTGTCAAGCACAGCCTATTGATTCATCTTTGTGATTTCCCCAGCCCCTATCCAGGGTTGGGCACATAGCCAGGCCCTCAGTCAGTACCTCTTGAATGAAATCACTGGGATGAAGAGGTGAAGACCACAGGAATGGGTGAAGCCTTGGAGGAGGTGGGTTTTGTGCAGCTGGTGGGGGCAGCTGCTGGCCCCTCATGGGGCTGGAGGGAGATTCTCTTCAGAGGTGGCCCCCAGGTGCCCTGGGAGAGCAGGTCAGGGGTGGGTCAAGAAGGGTGGCTCAGGCCCCAGCTGGGCAGGGGACACAGGCATGTCCCTGCCTTGGTGGGTCTCTTCCCCTCCCACTCAAGGCTTACTGGGAAAACGGTTGTGGCTCTGCCCCGCTTAGCTGCACTGGCTTTGGGCAACTTTAGCTCAGGTAGGAGGAGGCTCTGTGCAGCCTTGGCAGCCCAGCCCTGTCTGCACTGTGCAGAAGCAGGTGTGGAGCATGGAGCCCTAGAAGAGATGGGGCTGTGGCCCAGCCACCCTGCAAGGACCACCAGAGTCCAGCAGAGTTCCAGGACTCCACGTCCACCTCCAGGCAGAAGGCAGCACAGGACCAGACCCTGCCACACTGGGATATCACAGTGGTGAGGGCCTAGCCAGACCTCTGTTCGTGGCCTGGCCCAGGCTGGTCTGGGCAAGTGGCTTAGCTTCTCTGTACCCTTAGTTTCCTCAAATGGAAAAATGGGGATGTGAGGACATACTTCCTAAGGTTGGGGGAGCAGTGAGTGAGGTTCTCCACGTGGAGGGTTAGCGTGGTGCCCGTCGCATAGTAAGCTCGGTGAAGGGCGTCTCTTGTCATGATCGAGTCTTGGCTCCCTCTGTGGGGAAGCCACCCCTTTCTGCAAAAGCACCGCGGGCTCTGATGATAAACCCCAAGACGTGTGTGCTGGTTGACATTCAGCAGGTGCATTCCAGATGCCAGGGGCTGCTTCTGGGCCCCGACCCACCTGCCCTGGTGGCCTGACCCAGCTCTTTCCCCCGAATCCAGAGAACCAGCCACACTTCAGTGGTTGTGAGCGCCAGGGCCTTTGGAGGAGACCTGTCACTAGCCAGCTGCAGTTCCGTGACCTCAGGCGAGAGCTTCATCTTCCTGAGCCCCAGTCCTCACAACTCTAAACAATACCACCAACGGCACAGAAGTCGTGAGGCTTCAACGCCAGCAGATATTTGAACGCCCTTTGCATGGGACCCGGCTCACGGTTGGCGCTGCGAAAATACTGGTTTCCTTCCTCCCCCGTGCCAAGCTCTACAGGGTGTGACGCCTGGACGCCTCTGGGTTGTGTGGACCCTAATCATCTGGGGTTCAGGCCTTTCTCTGTTCTCCAAACACCGGACACTGACTTGTTACCTTGTGAAATGAACATTCATCAACTTGAGAGTCAAGAACAAGTTCTTAGTTCTCTATCCCAAGGCACCCAGCACAGAGTGGCTTATTGCCGTTTTGTCAGTGGACGTCCTCTGCCCCCAGCAGCACAGCCCTTTTTTTGGCTTTTCTGGTGAAGGGCACCAGTGATGGTTAGAAGTGGCCCGTGAGAGGAGCACCTCTTGCTGGGCATCTGTAACCCGTGTCGTCCTTGGATTTTTTTGCTCATGTCCCCAGAGAAGGTCCATAGTAGCTGATTCCCTCTGGGGCTGCTAAAGCCCAGGAGGTTGCCCAGCTAGGGATCTTCTTTATTCTTTACACAGGAGTCCACGCGGGTCGGGCCCTGTCACTGAGTTGGCATTGAGGGAGGCATCTGGGGCAGGAGTAGAACCCCAGGGCAGTACTGGTTCTCTGCCCGGGGCCAAGGGCAGCTGTTGATGGCTCCTGGCCCTGAGCCCTGGCCTCTGCAGACCCCCTCTGGCTTCCCCCAGCCTCCCGCAGACACCCCAGCCACAAGGCGCCGCCTGGTGGGGAAGGGGTTAACCAGGGCTCTAGAGGGGAAGAGACTGGCTGGTTGAGCTGCTCGTCAAACTTACTTTAGTAGGGGCTGGAGGGAGGGCCGAAGGGTGGGTGAGGAGGAGGCCCAGCCTGCCAAGAGTTAAAACCGGGAGGTTGGGTGTTTTGGAGGGGGCAGCCTCCCGCGCCTCTTTTGAGTCACTTCCTCCGCTGGGGGGGGCTGGGGGCGGGGGCTCCCCGGCAGCTTCGGGCGCTGCGCCGCGCGCTCTGGGCTGGCCTCCCGCTAGCCTGGCCGGGACCAGCGAGCCGGTGCTGCTCCAGCGGTGTCTCCGGGGAGGGAGGACGCAGAGGGAGGAGAAAGCGGAGCCCCGCACTGTGCGCTTCCCTGCCCGGCTCAAGTAACAGTCCCGGCGGCTCGGCTGAGGCTGCGCCCGCTCCCACCCTCCCTCCAGCGGCTCCGGAGCCCCGGCGGCCCGCGCCTCGCCGCCTCCCCGTCCCCGGAGCTGAGCTGGCCCCGCAGGCAGGCTCGCCGTCGGGCCGGGCTTTGCCGCTGCCGCCGGCATGACCGACGTCTTGCCTCAGCCCGACTGCAGCTTGAAGGCGGTGTGCGAGCCCCTGGAGCGCTGCTGCCTGGACCCGCTGGAGGAGCCGGGGAGCAAGCGGCCCCCCAACACCGGCGCGCGGCTCTGGGGCCGCGTGCGCAGCAAGCTCCTCCGCCAAAAGGTGCCCGAGGGGCTCGAGCGGGTCGGCCGGGGTGGACGACAGGGACTGAGGTGGGCGGGGGGCCTGCTGGGGCTCTGGGCAGCCCCTTTTTGGAGCTCACTGCGCCTCCTACCTGACGGAGGGACCCTGGGACGGAGGCTGGGGTAAGCTGTGGGTTGGCTGTAAGTGACCTTAACGTGATGATTAACGCTGTTGCTACCCCAGCTTCCGAGCCCTGCTCTCTCTGCCTCTGTCCCTGTCTCACGAAGAGGGGGGCTGTCTCCTGTGCGAGAGGACTGCCTGGCTCCTTTCTGCACCTCTGCGGGTGGAAATATGAACAGATGGGGCGAGGGGCTCCTGGGTCTCAGTTTCCCCTACAGCGCCCAGCCCAGACCCGCCACCCTGCGTCCAGTGGCCGCCTCTTCTGCTGAGGGGCACCGGCGGAAGCACCTCAGTACCACCGCCGTGTGAGGTTTCTTTGGGGTTGTGGGGAGCTGGCGGTGCTGCCGAGTCTGGGGGCTATAGGCTGCCTCTTCAGGGACCACCCAGAGGCCTGCTGGCCCAGTGCGAGTCAGGCACCAGGCAACTCAGTCAGTGTGCCAGGGGTTTCCTGACCCAGCAGGCAGCTCAGACCAAGCTGAGCCAGGGCAGACTGCCCATCCTGCCTGCCGCCCCAGACCTGGGCGGGGATGAAAATCTGAGATAGAAGCTGACTGTCCTGCAGCTGGGCAGGCTGCCGCAGGGCTGGCTTTGGGCCCTGGCATTGGGCGTCTGAGGAAGAGCCAGACCATCGCCTAGCACACAGTAAGCGCTTGATAACTGTAGACCAAATTAACCACCTAAGCAAATGTCGCAGGGTGCCTGTCCCGGCTGGCCAGGGCTGTGCCTGTCCTTCCAGGTAGTGATAACAGAGGCTTGGCTAGTCTGTGTTGCTGGTGGGGATTTACAAGCCCTCCTGTGGGGGTCCGAGGGGGGTCCCTCTGTGCAGATTCTCACTGCCAGCCAGCATAGAGGCTCCTGGCACCTGCAAGAGGATGTGATCTTGGGCCCGTTGGCTCCTTATCTACTTTCATCCTCTTCCAACGGGGCATACGTGACCTCCCAGAGGGAACATCAGTCCTGGAAAGTGCTGGGCAGGGCAGCAACTTGAGCTGTCCTGCATTGGCCCCTGTGTCACCTTCAGCCTCTCTAGGGACGAGGCTAGCAGAGCCCTGCTGGCCTCAGCTGCTACCAGAGCCCCTCTGTGCTGAGGCAGCTGTCTGTGCCCGGCAGCCCGGAGCCGTCCCCTGCCTGTACCCCCTTCCCAGCCCCTGCTGAGGCCAGCAGACACCAACCCAAAGCTCATTGTCCATTTCCAGACCTAGAGGCTGGTAAGAAAGTGATCCAGCAGGTTCCTGGCCCAGTCCCAGCCAAACAGAGTCCTTCCGGTTTACCTGCCCCTTTGCCGGGGTTGGGGGGTGGCAGGTAGGGGGCAGTTTTTAAACCTTGAAACTCCAGACTTTCAGTTCTTTCCCTGGGCATTAGTGACTAGCAAAACCAAGAAGCCGCTTCAGGAATCCTTTAGCCAGCTTCACCTCTGGTGGTATCTGACAGTTCTGTGTCTGATGGTGCCCTCTGGGCAAGGGTGGCAGCCCAGCCAGGCTCTGGGCTGCTGAGCTGATTGGCATCAATGCAACTGCAGGGTGGCTCTGGCGCTGGGATGCTCTGTGCGGCGGGTGATTTAGTCCCCTAGCTCCTGCTGTGTGACAAAGTATGTTGGTGTCGCAGACACAAGGGTCTGTACCGTGGGTGACAGAGGGACATTCATTCACCCTGCTGTGCCTGCCTTGCTGTGCCCGGGGTTGGTGGGTGAGCAGGCAGGCTTGTGGAGCCAGACCCGCTGCCCACCTCCCTTCTCTTCCCAGCTGCATTAACCTATTTTTTTTCAGTACAGCAGGCTCACTGCCAGACGAGGGGGCTGGGATCGGGCAGCAGCTTAGGTGGGTGGGGGAAGGGTGCCAGGTACTGCCCAGCCCGACAGGAGGGGTCACCTCATTAACTCCTCATTTAACTTTGCCACAAAGATGTGATGCTGTGGATGCCTGAGACACCTGTGGCCCTCCTGCTGCCACTTAACTAAAGATTCATGAAGCCTGGAGGGGGGTGTATGTGAGTCATCTGGGGACCCCGTGCTGGGGCTGAAGAATCTGTTTGAATGGAGAAAGCCCAGTGTTAGCCTGTGGAGCCTCTGGCCCCAGGAGTCTGCGCTGGCTGGAAGAGGGGCGGTAGGGACCACTCGCAGACTCTCCTCTGGGTCCTCAGTGTGGGGCTCTGTTTGCCGTTGTGCTTGTCCCCGAGGAGAGTCCTGCGGCTGAAGCCTCACTCCAGACTCTGACTTGGCAGTTGGCTTGTTGTGCAAGCATTGAGCAGAGGAGACACGTGGCATTGGAGTTTGTGGGTTCTGCCAGTGCTCTCAGCGTTTAACTTCACATTTCTACTTTCCTTTTCCTTTTTTTTTTTTTTTTTTTTTGGCTTTAAATCACCCTCAAGGAGACCAGGCTCAGTGCCTGGTCTTCCTCCCATTCTGCCTGTTTCTAGAGCCTTAGGTTGCACTTGGGAGGGAGAAGGACTGAACGAGGAATCCCATCCATACCCCACAAAGTGTCCAAAGGTTTTAATTGGGTCACTTGTGGGAGCCAGAGAGGCTAGGAGTGCCCCAGGGGAGCAGCGGCCAGGCCAGAAGTTTTTGTCTCTGGCAGCAGGGGTGGGGAGGGGCAGGAATCCATGCCCCTACTGTTGCCCTGCAGCCAAGGTGAAGACGTCCAGACCCAGACCAGGCCAGATACTGGCTGGAGGTGGGGACTCAGGCTGAACTGGCAGAGTCCAGGAGAGTGGGGGAGAGTTGAGGATGGTTCCTGATGACCTTGCCGCTGCTTCAAGGGGTTGCCACATGGGTCTGGGAATTCCCCACCACCAAAGAGCTTCTGTCAGGAAGCCAGAGGCCAGCAAGGTGGATTGAGGTGTTTCCTGCTGAGCTCCAGGACGAGCCCACCTGCTCTGAGATGGGGTTTGCTCCCCTCTACGTCTAGGGAAGGTCAGAGGTGCAACCCGAAGAAAGACAGGATGGGGAGCCCTCTTTGGGCCACTAGTCTGGGGAACCTAGGGTTCAGGAGGGTCCCTTTCTTTGTCATCTTGATTGCAACTGCAGGACAGCTCCAGACCCCTCCCAGAGTCTGTAATATAACCTGACAGTTTCCTAACAGGTACCATCAGGTATGCAAACCATGTGCATGTCCCCAGGGCTCAGTCAGCCATTCACTGGCTGTTCCAGGCATTGAGGGTAGAAGGGTGCTGGGGTATAGAGAGATGTCTTGGGCTCATTTACTTTTACTTCATCATCTGGCTGTGGGCATCAAGAAAGATCTTGAAACCTTACTAGACACCAATAGACACCTCTCCTGCCCCGGCTGCCCCCCTCTCTGCCCTACCCCCTTTCTCCCACCCTTCCCCCCTCCACCTTATTTGCCGGAGGGAAGGGACCTGCATCCTGTCTTCACCATTCACATGCCCATTCACACCCCTATAGCGATCCCTCAGCTGTCGGAAGCGGACAGTAGTGCCTCTCCGCGGGGCTGGAGACCCCTGCGGCCAGCCCATTTCCTCCCTGGCCTCTGTGTGGGCCAGGGCTGTGACCAGGCTGGCTGGCTGGGGGCTTGGAAGGGGGAGCAGTGAGACCTCCCTGCATCCCTGCAGCCAGCATACATACTCCCTAGAGGGAGAGGATCTTACTCCTGGAGCCACACGGGTGGCCTCCTGACCCCCCCTGCTCCCACTTCTCCACTGAGCTGGCTCCCAAGAGGCCTGTTTGATTCCACAGAGCAGGAGTCCTCAACTCTGAGAACCTGATGACAGTTATGGAGCTCCACCCAGACCCAGAGCCACGCACATGCACAAACTGTATGCTGTTTCAGAGAGGGTCACGGATCCCCAGGTAGGAACCCGTGCTCTGAGCGCACTGGGCAAGCTGCTGTTTCTTGGCGCCGGGGGAGGTTAGAAGGGGCACCGGCCCTCACCAGCATCTCTGTGGTCCACAGGTGGCTTGGCCAGGCAGCCATGCTGGGCTTGGTGGCCCAGCTTTTGGATGGCCTTGGACCGGGGAGAGCTGGGCCTGCCAGTGCTGCCCAAGCCCAGTGGCGCAGGACTGTCCAGAGGCCGTGAAGGCCCAGGAGGGCAGACGTTTTGGAAAGAGCCCAGAAACTTCTGCAGGTGCCGGTGTGGGGGAGTTACCAGGCACTGGTCAGAGCACCCAAGTCTGGAAAGGCCCAGCCCTCTGCTGAGTGGCCTTGCTGGATGCCCAGATTGTCAGGAGCTGGTCCGCAGGTGCTATTTTGGCTTCCTTTTCCCCATCAAATCGTGCTGGGAGTTGGAAGGGTGTTCGTGTTCTGACAGCTCCCTTGCACCCAAAGGAACACACGTCCCCGTGCCTGGAACTTGCCTGCCCAATCCCCGGGAGAAAGCCAGAGTCAGTCCTGGATCCCAGTGAGGCTTAGACTAAGGCCCCATTGTCCTTGGTCCCCCCAGGTGGGCCTAGAGAGGTGGGAAGTGACCGTGGGAGCTGCCGGTGGGAGTCTGCTGCAGAGAGGCTGGGAGGGCCCTGTAGCCCCACGGTGATTTCACCAATTCTGCTTTGGTTGAGAGAGAGTGGAACTCATGCCTGAGCCAGAAGCTGGAACCGTCTCTCTCCTGGACAGTGACCCCAGCCAGGGTGGGTGCCTCAGATGGGCACAGCCAGAGCAGCGACAGCCACGAATCCCCTTCCCATCAGACACCTGAATGCCCCCTCTGTGCTCTGCCCTCCTCCTTGGAGCGCCCCCCTCCTCTCAGGCTGGTGTAGCCTAGGAGGCCAGAGAAGGAAGAGCACCGGGCTGGTAGGAGTCAAGAGGCCTCGTTTTTCTAATCCTGAGTCTACGGTCTTAACTTGCTGTGTGACCTTGGGCAGATCGCTTCACCTCTCTGGTTCTCTGGCATCAGTATAATGAAGGAGCTGAACAGGATGATCTCCTAGATCCAGTTCATATGGTGATTTTGGCCACGTCTCAAGATTCCTACGCCTAAGCCTTAAACTCTCAACATGCTGGGAAAGTCTGGGTGGAAGAGGTCACAGTGCTGCCCCTGGGCCACGGCCAGCCATTCACTGAGCACGGGAGGAGAGAGGCGAGCAGGAATGTGGGGCTTCTCGACCCCTGTCCCGAGCAAAGGGCATTGCTTTCTCCAGCCTGCATAGCCCACTTTGTTCATTTGGTCTCTGAATATTGATGGGGCATCTTCATGTGCTGAGCACGCCAGAGGCAGCCCAGGCAGAGGCCTTGCTCTCAGGGAACTTGCTGTCCATAGGCGAGTCAGGCAATAAATGAGATCATTTTATGCTGCACAAGTACTTCGAGGAAGATAAAACTGGGTAGCAGATTAGATAATAAAGCAGAGGGGAGAGGCCTTGCTTGAAGAGATAATTTTGAACTAAGATTTAAATGACAGAAAGGGTTCTTGAAAGATTCAGGGACAATGCCTTCCAGGCAGAGGTGAAAACCCTGCAGCCTGGGGGGACCATGGTGTGTTCAGAGGCAGACAGAGGCTGTGTGGAGCATAGGAAGTGACCTTGGACAGAGGGGGCAGCAGCCTTGCAGGCCTTGACAAGGAGGTGGGCTTCTAATCTGAGTGCAGCGGGAAGCCACTGGGGAGTTTAAGCCCAGTTTTAGTGATGCTGACATGTTTTGATCGGGTGCTGAGTACCAGGCATCATTCTTAGCTCATGATGTGTTAGGTGATAACCCACGAGGTGCTGTTAGGCTCAGAGAGTGACACGATGAGGTCCCACCCAGTGGCTTAGTGCAGAAAGTGCTTTTAGCCATCATGCCCCCCTGCCAAGGAGGAGGCCCAGGGCCCACTCGGGTTTGCGGCTGTTTCTTGGTTGTCTGGGTGGTCATGGGGCCCCACTGGGGTCAAGGCTGCATGCCCTGGATGGGGAGCTTCCGGGGGTGTAGAACCCCGCCTAGCAAGCTGTGCACAGAAATGGGCCTGCACGTGGGGCCTGGGAAGAGTCCACCAAGAGGCCCCTCAGAGCGGGTACAGGCAGTGGGCTTGCCGAGCCTCATTCTCACCAGCAGGCTCTGTGCCCAGACAACGTTCCTGGCCTGGGCAGGGAGGATGAAGTCAGCTTCAGAGAAGGACTTTCATAATTCTTACCAAACCACTCTAAGTCTGGAGGGAGGCCGCTGAGCCCATGGCAGTCCTAAAGGCCCTTGGCCTTTCTTTCCGTGGCCGCAGCATGAGACTTCCCGGTCATACCTCGGGGAGCCTCTCGCTTGGGACTTTGACCTCTAAGGTGGCCCCTTCCCTTTGGGGACAGGGCTGCTGGGGGCTGCCCCTGTGTTGCTTTAGCGCTGACCAGTTCCTTTCCCAAGAGTGACCCTGTGCTTGTCAGCTGGTGGCCCTGAGCTGGGCGGGACAGCTTCCTGGCTGTTGGTTTGAGGCCTGGTTCTGGGGTGAAGTCTCCAGGCAGGGCAGGCCGTGGAGGGCAGGCCAGCTCTGAGGAAGATGGGGCCCCGGGGCTCGGGGCAAGACGGGCCCTCTCTGAGTTCTGTCTGCAGCTGTGCCGGCCTGAGGGCTAAAAGCGTGGCGGCACAGAGCAGGCTGAGCCCTGGAATGCAGGGCGCTGGGGGGGCAGGTCACAGTGGGTTCCACAGGGCTAACCTGGCTTCAATAAACGCCTCATTCAGAGCTGCTAAACCCTTCCCATATGTGGGCCTCAGGGAACTTCACAGTTCTGGGGGGCAGGGGAGGCAAGCTGAGGCGAAGTGGCCTCATCCCGGTGCCTGGCAGGACAGCCTGCACAGGCCTTTCGTGTGGCTGTCCTGGAGAGGGTGCCTGACCCTGCAGGGCCAGGGCTGGAGGGACAGAGCTTGCTTGGCCTTATGGTGGGGGGGCCCGGCCTCTGGGAAAATGGGGTCAGTTTACTGAGGCTGACCTTGGTCTCCCCTAAACCAGCTGCTGAGCTAGAAGCCAGCATACAGGCCCCAGCACCCCCTCCCACTCCGCCCTGCCTCTCTTGAGTTTCTCTCAAGCGGCCACGTTGACGGAACCCTCCAGTACCCTTCCCGGGGGGGTGGGGAGGCAGGCTCTTGGCAGTGCCCTGTTTGTTCCCCCTGTTGCCAGCCCTACCATGCCTCTCACGCCTGTGGTCTGCCCCAATGACAGGCTGGCTTTGGTGTCCCAAGGGGACCAGCCCAGAGCATGTGCATGCACTTGGGGGAGGGCAGGAGAAGGCCAGCCGGGGCCGCCACCGTGGCCACTGACCTGGGAGCCCCAGGAAACGTACCCCCGTCAGACAAAACACCCGGCTCAGGGCCTGGTCTCCACGGCCCAGCGCTCAGCCTCCGGCTGGGTCCCCAACACACAGCCACACCTCTGCCTTCTATTCGGTGTCCTGTTCGCCTGTGAGGGTGACAACTTCAGCTATACTGTGGTTCACTGCACTTAGTTTTTATCAGCCCCCAAAACAACTCTGGGCTTCAAGTGAAGTCCATGCCACCGACCCAGGACGGGCCCAGGATGCCAGGCCCCAGGCCCAGAGGGCAGAGGGTAGAGCAGTGCTCAACAAAAGAAAGAGTGGGGCCGAGCCCAAGAGGGACAGGAGATCAGGGGTCATGCACAAGGAGGTGGGCTTCCTCAGGGCCTGTGCTGTGGAAATGACAGTGTGAGGTTTTGAGGGAAGAGGCTCAGCGCCAAGGGGCCACAGGGTGGGAAAGTGGGGTCTTAGGAGCCCTTGGGAGCCCAGGTGAATACTGTTTTCACGGGTCCCTGTCACCCGCAAGCCCCGTGTTACCTCCCAAAGTAACTCTGCCGCTGCTCTGTGTTCTGTGCTGGGACCGTAGCTGCCAGTTGTGACAGGTTATCCCGCACTGACCCCTCCTTGTGGATCGGGGAGCCCACGTGAGGGCCCGCAGGAAGGCGCAGCAGCAGAAACCATGAGGAGACCGTCGGGCGAGCTGCGTGATGGAGGGAGTGTGGGATGGTGGGAGGACCGTGCCCACCGTCCGAA
Organism: Eubalaena glacialis; assembly: GCF_028564815.1. Taxonomy (NCBI): domain Eukaryota; kingdom Metazoa; phylum Chordata; class Mammalia; order Artiodactyla; family Balaenidae; genus Eubalaena; species Eubalaena glacialis. The sequence goes on along the minus strand of NC_083734.1, from coordinate 15,278,744 downwards.
GGACTCTGTCACCTACTAGGGGGAGCAGGAAGGGGGCCCCCAAACTCACCGGTGCCTCCGAAATCCCAAGCACTAGGAAGTGGCCGCGAACAGCTTTGGAGCCGGAGAGAAGGAGAACATTAGGGTCTCCTGCCCCAGGCTGGGGAGAAACGGGTGGGAGGAAGGGCTTAGACCCCTCAGAGGGGACCCCTGAGGACATTCCTGAAACGAAGGCCGCACCCACCACCTGGGGGGTGTTTGGGTGCACATAGAGCATCCTCCCCTGGGCTCAGGGCCTCAAATCCTCTCAGCCCCCTGCATGGCTGGGGAGCCCATTTCCTGTCCTAAATGTGAGGCTGCTGAGGCCCAGGAAGGTGAAGCAGCCTCCCAGCCACCTGCCAGATTCTCTCTCAGACTCTGTGGACTCCTTGCCTGGGATGCAGGATTCCCAGCAGGGGCCCAGGGTGTTGTTGCAGGGGACCTGGGGGGTTCTCTCGGGGACGTCAGTCCCGGAGGGCAGCGGCTCCTCCACAGGAGAGGTCTGAATGTGCAGCCATGACCTGACCAGGTCTAAATGCAAAGGCAAAAAGGACATAATCGAGCTGCTCCCAGAGGCTGTGCTCAGCCACTCGTTTATAACTTTCTCCAGGGTGTTCTATGGCCTGCTTCTGTCTCCTGCCTGTGCTCCTTGGGGCGAGCCCCACTGCGTTTTTGTTACCTGTGTGGTGAAGGAGGGGCCCCTCTTGGGGGGTTTCCCCAGCCTGGCCCTTCGCAGCCCCATCTGTGTCACTACCTCAGGTGATCTGGTGTCCCCCGGGTACCTGGTCCCCAGGCGGGGGGGCACAGCACCTATCGGCTGGGACTGGAGGGTGAGAGGTCAGGTGTTCCTGTCCACTGACATCCAGGGAGCTGGTTCCTCCACCCCCAGCGCTAATCTAATCAGGAAATAGCAAAGTCCACATTTCCCAGGGGTTATAAATAACCACAGCAATTCAGACAGCATTATTTCTCTGGAAAATGTGCCATGTCCCTCTCTACTCTGCACCCTCCCTTCTCTGTATTTAAATGACATCCTGAAATAGACTTGGTTTCTGGAGGCTGCTGGCCTCCTGGGAGACAGGGCTTCATTGTCGGGGCACTGAGGGGCTGGGCAGGCCTCCCCACGCGGGTAGCAGGGCTGCACCTGCAGAGGGGGTTTGGAATAGGGCGGTGGCGGGACTCACAGTAAAACACAACAGTGCCACCTTACCCAGACCTGGCCTCAGACAGGCTGAAACAACAGCAAACTGTGCAGGGGATGGGGTCCTAGTGTGGCAGGGAGGCAGAGGGGAACTGAAGGTTCCTGAGGCCTGGAGTTATCTGGGAAGGCTTTCTGGAAGAAGCAGGGCTGGGATTAGGCCTTAGCATCAGGGTTTGCTAAGGCCCTGTCTCAGATGCTCCCAGGAAAACGTAGGGTTGCTACTTGGCAGCTGGAATAGAAGTGATGGGGAGGGAAGGAATGAAAGAATTGTACTGGAGTCGGCCTGCCAGCACCCAGGTCAGCCTGTGGCGCCAGACCGTGGAGGGCCAATGTCTCCTTTATTATGATAAATAATCATCACAGCAGCTGCCTTGCCAAGAGGCAAGGATGCCAGGCTAGGTGCTGTACACCTAGCTGGGCTGGGCAGGATCTTGCAGGTTTAGCTGAGGCGAGTCAGGGATACTTGATTTTGTACCCCAGCTCTCACTTCCTAGGTGTGTAGCACTGGGCAAACTCCTCGTTCTCTTTAAGCCTTGGGGTCTCATCTGTAGAAGGGGAGCAGCTAGAAAGGCTTAAACCTCATGGGCTTGTTATGATGATTGATTGAGATGCTGTACGTAAGGGGTTTGTCATAGAGCCAGACTTATAGGAAATGCCCACAACACGTCAGTCGCTGTTACTATTTTCCATGGCAACGCTCTGAGGCAGGTATGGACACCCCTGTAGGGAAATTGAGGTTCCAGGAGGTTAAGTGACTTACCCACATTCACACAGTTGAGTGGAAGAGTGAACATTTGGACCCAGGTCAGTCTGACTCTCATTCCCTGCACTTTCCCCACTTGGGCTATGTCCACATAGCACTCAAGGACCCAGGGAGGGACCACTGGCTCAGTCCACAGCAGCTGCCAGGAGGTGCCAGGTCATGGGAGGCTAGGCCAGGGGAGGGGCACTAGGGTCCAGGAACACAGAATTGGCCTGAGGCTTATGCTGATGCCTGGAGAGACCTGCATTAGAAGCAGGTAGTCATTCCAGAATGTGTGTCCCAAGGGTAGTATCTGCCCCAGGGGACGAAGAGCAGTGGAGATGTCTCTACGCCAGGTGGCCACTGCTTGAGGTCAGGGCTGGGGACAGACCAAGGCCCTGTGTCCAAGACCCAGGATTCAGGAGGGGATGTGCCACAGGCCCGGTGAGGGTTGGGACAAAAAGTTTAGGGGAGGAAGGTGTCAGGGGCCCAGTAGGACTTGGCCCCGAGCCTTGTAGAATAGAGAGCCGGGGCAGCAGCCAGGCTGTGAGTCCCACACGCTTCCCTAGCATGTCTGAGATGGTGTTCAGTCCTCTCCACACCACTCTCCCTCTGTCCTGTTCTCCAGGCTGGGCCTGGGCCCAGATGCAGGGCCCAGACCCTGTTGGAGGCTTGGGTGCCCCCTGTCCCCGGCGGGTGTGTGGGTGATAGAAGGTGCGGGGGTCCTACCTCGAGCTGTAAGAAGCCCCGGGGCCCAGCCACCCTGGACTGACTCGGGTCCAGCTTTCCTTTGTGGCGAGGGGCCTGTTAGAGCAGCAGTGTTCAGACCATGGTGCACATGCCCTGGGGGTGCAGAGACGGTCCAGGGGTACGAGGGCAGGAGAGTTTGAAAGTAGTCAGCTTGCAGGTCCTCAGTTCCCAACAGTGCTATTGCCAAACAGCGACCCGCCAGAGAAGGGCCTTGCACCACCACCTCGCTGTGCAGCGGAGCCCGAGGCTTCCTGGGGACTCGGCTCAGGGCTCCCAGGCCTCCTGAGTGGCAACAGAGGGGCCACTTGAGGTGCTGATGTAGGAGTTGAGAAAGTAAAAGACTCTGAAAGCTGGGTTTCCAACCCTTTCACAAGTCACGTGGTTCCCAGTTCTTTCCACGAAAGTGATGGAAATGGTCAGCTGAGATCATTTAAAATAAATATTGATAATAGGTATCTATGCAATTTAAGGCAAATACCGAGGAAAGAGGTTAAAGAATTGCAAACATTGCAATAATAAAACTATTTTCAGCCCCATCTACTTTATGTGAACAAGATGTTTCATCCTTTACATCTTTAAAGACCAAACCAAGGGACTTCCCTGGCGGTCCAATGGTTAAGACTCCACACTTCCTCTGCAGGGGGCATGGGTTCTATCCCTGGTTGGGGAAATAAAATCCCATAAGCCGCACTGTGCAGCCAGGGAAAAAGAAAAAAAAAAAAAACCAAGCCCTTTAAGCAATGCTAAATGCTAATTAAATCATGTCACTCCCTGGGTAAAAATCTCGGTGGACTCTCATTAGAATAAAACCTTAATTAAAAAAATAAAATAAAAATTAAAAAAACAGTATTGATGCTAAAACCCCATTTCACCCTAGCAAATATTTGTGTACATACATGAACTAAAACAGAAAAAATGCTCTACCCATCTCATTAAGCGATGTAATTCCACCAAAATGGTACTTTGCTGCTGAATATTTATTAAAATTTGTAATGTGTTGGTTAAATTTTTAATTATGTATTGCTAATCATTGTAATAACCAATCCAGAATATGTTTCGAACATTTGGAGCCTAGTGGTCTCAGGAAATCTTTCATTTCCATTTATACAGATATTTTTGTTGAAGCAAAATATAGGGTGAGGAATAAAAGACTTTAAAAAAGAAAAATGCAAACTAGGGCATATTTCTTTGGGAGAAATAGACTAGAAACACAAAATCAAGGAGAAAAAGGAACGTTGCAGGTTTTCTACAAGGGAAAGAAGAACTTGTTTATGTGTTTTTTAAATGGATGATGGTGGATATCAAATCACTATGGAATTTGGATTCCACTGAATACATTTAAAAGAATGATGTAACAGTTTTATTTTAAGATGTAAATATTTACATTATTCTGGAAATTATATTCTTTGCAGCTATTTAAACTTGCTCTGGAAATATTCAGATGTTGACTTAAAAATGTGCCAGGGTGTGCATTGTTTTTCCAAATTACTTTATGGATGCACAAGGAAAAACAGTTTGAAGGCCACTGAGCCAGAGAAACGGAGTCCCGTTTGGTCACCTGTGAGGGATGTCTCTGCGCTTCCCCTGCCACCTCCACCTCCCTGGGGCTCCTGCCCAGTTTGGGGGCCTCCTCTACAGAGTGTTTGCTTTCTGGGAGACCAGCCATTTACCCGTTATCTTACTGAGTCTTCACGACAGTTCAGCAAGGCAGGTTCTTTACTGGCTGCAGTGAACAGATGAAACAAATGAGGTTTAGCAAGGTGAAAACTTTCCAAGGTCACACAGTCGGCAGTGGCAGAGCTGTGATTCAGACCCAGGGCTCTTCACCTCTATGTGGCACCGCCTCCCGTTCACCATCTCCAGGCACACGGGCTACATCCCCTGCTGTCAACTCCAGTTCAGGAAGTTGAGCAAGTTGCTGACGGTTTGTGAGCCTCGGTTTCTGCATCTGTGAAATGGGGTGATAATACCCATCTCACAGGGTGGGGTAAGGAGTGAATGAGAGGTGATGGGTGAATGTGCCTAAGAGCGCACCCCACCTCCTTCCCAGAGTGGGGGCAGTCCTGCACTAGCCAGGGCAGGAGGGGCCTGGGGGCTGGAGCCCCCTGAAGGACTGATGTCAAGATAAGCATCAGCCCCCAGTTCCATCTTCCTGACCTTTTAGCCAACTTCTGGCTGTGGCTGAGCAGCAGGGAGAGCTCTGGCTTGGTCTCAGCTGTCATCTCTCTCTCTCTCTCTCTCACGTTCTCTTTCTTTCTTTCTCTGCAGTTGGATCCACAAACTGTAGAAACGAAGAACTGGCACACAGATGTGATTGAGATGAATGGGGTGAGCCCAGAGAGATAGGAAGTGTCTGCACAGTGGGTGGGCAGCCTGGCCTCTGCTGGTGCCCTGGGGGGGCTGTTGGACCCCTGCCTCCTTAGCCCAGCCCCTCCCCGCTCTCCTCTGCCTGCACCCCTCCCGCTCCCACCCTGTAGGTGTTTCAGGGAGCCCTGGGTGGGAGAGGTAGCCCTTGTTTGCAGTCCTGGGGGGCACTCCTCTGGCACTCACGCCCTGGGGGATTGTGCCTGCCTTGCCCCCAACCAGATCAAAGTGGAATTCTCCATGAAATTCACCAGCCGAGACATGAGCCTGAAGAGGACCCCGTCCAAAAAGCAGACCGGCGTCTTCGGTGTGAAGATCAGCGTGGTGACCAAGTAGGTGCTGGGCCCGGGGTCCCTGCCAGCCCTGCCCTCCAGGCGCCCCGCCCTCGTCTGGCCCCTCAACAATCACTTTCCAGCTCAACAGTCACAACGGCCAGTTTGGAGGGCAAAAGTGGCCTGCAGAGGTGTGTTCTCTGCCTCACACGATGCTTTAGAAATAAATGAGCCAGCACTTAAGCATTGGGAGACTGCACATGAAGATCCCAGATCGTCAGTTTCTTGTAATAGGTGGGAAGATGTGACAACTGTAGGCCCAAGTCTTGGTGTGATGGTGGCAGGCTGGAATCCAGGAGTGGCTGCTCCTTGGGAGAGGGCACCCTTCAGCCCCCCGCCCTCCCCTTGTCTCCAGGACCTGGCCCACCCCCCTCTGCAGGTGACCTGCTGGGTGCCCCCACAGCATTTGAATGTGAGCCCTCTGTTTTGAGGAACACTCTTACTTTAGTCTTTGGGCTGATCTCCTAAAACTTCCTCCCTCCCACCTTTGTTCCCTGCTGTCCCTCAGCGTGCAGGCAGGCTGTTGGGGTGGGGTGGCGTGGCCTCTTTCTCAGCCCTCTCCTTGCCCCCCACCTCCTGATCCCAGAAGCCAGAGCTCTCCAAGGCCAAGGTTTGAAGAGAAGGGGTACATACAGCTCTCACTGGGGGGCCTCCCTCCATCCTCCCTCCCCTCACATCCCCTCCCCACCAGGCGGGAGCGCTCCAAGGTGCCCTACATCGTCCGGCAGTGTGTGGAGGAGGTGGAGAAGAGGGGCATCGAGGAGGTTGGCATCTACCGGATATCAGGGGTGGCCACAGACATCCAGGCGCTGAAGGCCGTCTTTGATGCCAGTGAGTCGGGGAGGCCCAGCTGGGCAGCAGCGGGGAGGGGGCGCTCCGGCAGGCTCGTGGGGCTGGGAGGAGAGGCAGGCTCGTGGGGCTAGGAGAGCGCAGCGGAAGCGGGAGGCTTCTCCATGGAGAGGCCTCGACGAGCCAATGGCAGAGGAGCCTCGGTCTGTGAACTACAGCCCAGCATGGCATGGGGTGATCCCCTGCCCTCCAATCTCTTCTCCATTGCTACAGATTAGGAAACTGAGCCTCAGAGACGCCAAGTCACTTGCCCAGGATTACTCAGTATATAGGCTTTGAGCCTGATTTAAACTCAGATCTTTCGGGTTCCAGAGTCTGTGTTCCTGGCTTTCTTGCTGGCTCCCTGGTGCCCGGTGGGCTGCAGGGAAACTAAAGGGCTTTTAGCCTGGGTTGGCTGGCACGGGCACCCTCGCCTTCTCCCGGGCCCCCAGTGCCCTCTGGGAGGGGCACTGCTGCCTCTCGCTTTGACTGTAGGCTCCTCGGTGGTGGCGCCTGACCTTTCTGGTTCTTTCCCCTATCTCGCCATTCAGGCTGCAGCAACAGCACACCCAGTAGTCAGGACACCTGAACTGGCCGGGCAGTGCTGATTCCATGGGAGCTGAGAGGGGGCCCGGTGGGTGTGGGCAGCTGCCCGGCAGACGTGTTCGGGGAGCCTGGGGTGGGGAGCTGGGGACGTGCTGGCACACGGCTCCTCTGTGCCACCTGGAAGCTGAGGCTTTGTCGGAACATGATTTTAGGTATAAAAAATGTGCAGCGCCTTCCAGAGAGGGGCTTAGCAGTGGGGAGATTCCAGTTGGAAGGAGGGCATGTGACACGTGGTGTGAGTGTGGCTCCAGGACTCTGGATGATGAGCTATGCTCCCCTCCCCCCACGGAGCTGAGTCACAGGCCACCTGTGGGCACTACCTACATCCTGCCATTCCTGGGGAGACCAGACCGGAGACAGAGTGGGGGGGTGTCCCGGGCAAGCTGTCTCAGGATGGATATAGGGACGGAACAGGGCTACTTGCCAGCTGAGGGCTGCGTGGGGGACGGAGGTGGCTCAGCCAGCACAGCCCCTGACCTCCCGTCTCCCCTACAGATAACAAGGACATCCTGCTGATGCTGAGTGACATGGACATCAACGCCATCGCTGGCACCCTCAAGCTATACTTCCGGGAGCTGCCCGAGCCCCTCCTCACAGACCGACTTTACCCAGCCTTCATGGAGGGCATCGGTGAGCCTCCAGTGGGGGCCTGAGGGCTGGGCTGAGCCAGGCCTCCCTGACCAGGAAAGAGTGAGAGAGGAGATCTGTGGCTTCCCTTGCTTGTTGATCTGCCCAGTGCATGGGGCCATGTGGCTGAGTGGCCTGGAGGGCAAGGTGTGGCCTGCTGGGGCCTCATCTGGAGGCTGGACCCTCTCTCCCCTGCCCCTTTCCCGTCTCATCCCTCTGGGCTGCCCTCTGTGCTTCCTCTTTGGACACTGACCTCCTTGCCTAGAAACCCAGGCATCCAGGGAAATCTGCCCTGAGGTGGGTGGTCAGGGGCTGGTGCTCTGGGGCCAAGAAGAAGTGAGCTGGCGTACACTTGACATGGCCTGTACCGAGCCTTCCAAAAGGAGCACTGTCTCATCTCTGACCTATGCCCAGGGTGGGGAGGAAGCTGGGAGCCCTGGCTGGCAGGGCTCCGGCTTCTACCCACCTGGGCCAAATCCTGGCCTGGGCGCATCCCTCCTGCCTTGTCTTCTCCTGGGTTGGATCACAGGAATGAGGAGCCCATGGAAGGCAGCTCACTGCTGGGCTTGAGCTGGGTTTCAATGTGCTTGAAAAAGAACATTCAGGGAATTCCCTGGTGGTCCAGTGGTTAGGACTCTGTGCTCTCACTGCAGAGGGCCTGGTTTCGATCCCTGCTCAGGGAACTAAGATTCCACAAGCCATGTGGTGCGGCCAAAAAAAGAGAGAGAGAACATTCATGCCATGACATCACTGTCTTAAACTCAGCCTTACAGTCCAGGTATGGGGAATGGCTCCAGCCCCAAAGGCCTCTGCAGGGAGGGGAAGAACAGTGTCTGCTGCCCACCAGCCTGCCTCCTGGCTGAGTTACAGGTTGTGGTGGGGCCTCCTGTAGGAACCTCCAGTAGCCCACCATTGGGGAAATACCAGGCCCTTCCCTGCAGGGTCTGCTCCCCTGACCCCCTGCAGCCTGGGCTTTCCCGCAGCGTCCCGCAGCCTCCTGACCACAGGGCACTGGCTAAGGCCTCCCCGCCCCGAGCCAAGCCCCGCCCCAGCGCCTTCTCTCCCCACAGCCCTGTCAGACCCTGCTGCCAAGGAAAACTGCATGATGCACCTGCTCCGCTCCCTGCCAGACCCCAACCTCATCACCTTCCTCTTCCTGCTGGAACACTTGAAAAGGTAATGGGGAGGGGCCCAGTCCAGGGGAGGGGGCAGGGAGCCAGGGCAGGCTTCAGCTGCGGGGAGGACACATCCGCTGGGGAACTCACATCCTCCGTGCCTCCAGGTGGGTGCTGGTGTCTGCTGGGACACCATAGCAGGGTGAGAGTTTGCTCTTCAAATTCTTGTGTTCACATTCTTCTCTTTTGAGAAATACTTGGGTCCTAATGGCAACCTCAAATACAGGCCACAGAATGCTTAGAAAGGCAGGGCTAGAGCCAAGGACTGTAGGTGGATTTTACAGTCAGTAGGTCATTCGGTCCACTTAGCATTTTTTAAACGGAGTAGGAGAGACAGCCTCGGGGTGCGCTGCGGAGCAACAAGTGCGCCTATTGTTCTGTTTAGTTACGCACGTTGCATGTGCTGGACGATCGGGTCAAACGTGTGTGTGTGTGTGTGTGTGTGTGTGCGTTTGTGGGTCACAGTCAAAAAAATCTGAAGCCCGCTGGTCTTGACCCACAGCTCATCGAACAGATAGGGAATCTGAGTCCCTAGCCCAGCAGGGACTTGCCTGGGGTTAGCAGCAGCTCTGCCCTTAGAAGCCACATCTCCCAGATCCTAAACTACAGCCCTTCCGACCTTCTCCTCTGCCCCCTCCACAGTCAGGTCAAACCAACAGCTGCTCAAGTTAACGCCTGCAGCAAAGTTCATACTGGAAGCTAGCCCTGACGGTGACCTTGTCACTAACTTTTTTTTTTTTTTTTTTTGTCACTCACTTTTGAGTCCAGAACCGGTCCCAGGTGTGAGTGGGGAGGAAAAGTCCCCAGGCATCCCTTAAGTCCATTTGCCACCCGGGACCAGGGAGCCCCTGGTGAGGGGCCGTGAGCCCTCAGGCCCAGGCTCCCAGTGGCGGCTCGGCCACCAGGCCAGGCCAGGCTCTGGAGGGCCAGAGACCTGGGAACGCCTGGGCTGCTGTCTTGTTTTTCCCATTATGAGACATTTTCCCTCTGGTTTGGCCAGGACCGAAGTCCCAACCAATTCCCAAATAGTTTGGCGAGCACTGCGGGGAGGATACACAGAGGAGGAATGGGAAGGAAAATTCATTAGGTTTTCCACCCTGGGAACCGGGCACACTCTGTTCCCACATCTGGGCCCTGGCTGGCGTGTGTGTGTGTGTGTGGTGAGGGGCTGGGCCAGCTGCACAGCTGCCTCCTGGCATGGCAGTGTTTTTCTGCCTGTTTCCAAAGCAGTCAGCAGGCGCATCCATGGCTCCGGCCTGGAGGGTGGAGTGACGGTGTAGTGGGAGTAGGGCGAGGGGCGCTGTTCTGGGTGGCTGGGTCTCAGTCCCAGAAACATTGCTTGGGACTGGGGGAGGCACAGGGCCTCTCTGATGAGTTGGGTGGTACTGAACCTGCTGGACACCAGCCACAGATGGCAGCCCCTGCTGTCACTCGGGAAATATCTACAGAGCATCTGGCTTATTATGCAAGAGAAGCAGAGGAAGATCCAAAGGGAGGCAGCTCTGGAGCCCCATGAGGCAGACCCTTCTGGAAAAGCTTGGGAGAACAGCCCCTGGGCTCCCTCTGGGATGAGGATGGTTCCTGCCACAGCGCAGCAGGCAGAGCCACAGGCCTTTGCCCCCTGCCCAGCCCCGCCTGCTCGGACTCTTCCTCAGGGCCCCACTCCACGGCTGGGCTGATTGTGGGGAACGCACAGGGTGGGGAAGAGCATGGGCTCTGGAGGCAAACTGCCTGGGTTCAGATCCCAGCTCTGCCACTTGCTAGCGGTGTAACCTCGGGCAAGTCACTTAACCTCTCTGTACTCTGGTTTCTTCATCTGTACAGTGGAGATGATAATATTACCTACCCAAAGGTTTGTGATGAGCATGAATTATTATAGGGAAAGTTCTTGAACCAGTGATAGTATCTCTAAGGCAAGGGAGTTGGAGTGGGTCCTTCTGGCTCTGACAGTTTACCATCAGTTCAAGGGGTGGCCCAGGAGCTGGGAATCTGTTATTGGAACATACTGGAACATAGCTCTGAACTTGGTCCCTTGGCTGAGTCCCCTCCCTACCAAGTGGTCTCTACCCTCAGGAGAGGGAGGCTAGTGACCACCTGTGGGAATCCTTCCAGGAGTGGTAACAGCCAAGGGTCTGGAGCCCCACACGGCTGCCAGAAATGACTTTTTTCTCCCCTCCCCTCCCCTCCCCGCCAGGGTTGCTGAGAAGGAGCCCGTCAACAAGATGTCCCTTCACAACCTGGCTACTGTGTTTGGCCCCACGTTACTGAGACCCTCAGAAGTGGAGAGCAAAGCACACCTCACGTCGGCTGCCGACATCTGGTCCCACGATGTCATGGCACAGGTACCTACGCGCTGCCCAGGCCTGCGGCTGCTGGAGGGGAGAGACAAGCCTCCCTGAGGGGTGGAGAGAGAACAGCTAGGACTCCTAACCCCCTCCCCTCCTGACAGCGGGGATGATGGTCTGTAGGATGTCACCAGGGAGGCACGGCTCTGGACAGTCCTGCTGAAAAGTAGGAACCTAGACCAGGGGCCCAGAGGTTGTCTGTCTCAAGTGCTGGCTGCAATCCTGGGAGTGCCTGGGCCTCAGAAAGCAAGCCTAGGGGTATCAGAAAAATCTGGGGCCTTGTCCCCACGCATGGAAGCTCTAGCGTCGCTTCCAGGGTCAGGAAGCTTCCCTGGGAGCCCTACAAGACCCAGGGCAGGGTCTGGTCTGAAGCAGGGCTGCCAGGCCAAAGCCAAGCTCTGGAGCAGGTTGGAAGTTTATGACTGAGGTTGGGTAAGTGGCCCCAGGCTCCCCACCCTCTGCCCTGCAGCGCCCTCTACTGCTGCAAATGGGCAGCCACACCTGGGCTTCCGAGGAAGGGGAAGCGGGGAGCCACAGGGGCCCAGCCTGGAGACCACGTCTTCTCAGTGGGTCGGAGGAGGGCCTCCAGGGCGAGGACCCCAGCCTCAGTCTCCCCTGTCTTCCCGCAGGTCCAGGTCCTCCTCTACTACCTGCAGCACCCCCCCATTTCCTTCGCAGAACTGAAGCGGAACACACTGTACTTCTCCACCGATGTGTAGCCCGAGGTGGGAGCGTTCTGGGGGGGGTGGCCCGAGCCAGCCTCTCCAGCCGGGGACCCAACCCAGACTTGAAGGACTACAATAGAGAACTCCCAAACCCAGCGCTCCAGACTCCAAGGGACACAGATTTCCAAGAACTGGAAGACGTGCATCTTTTGTGCCACCTTGTACAAAGCCAGCTGACCCGGCCCCAGCCTTGCTGCGCACCCCGGGCTCTGCCCTCTGTTCCTCTAGTTGTGTCTAATGCTCCGTGCTGTTCGGGAATTGTTTTACGTCTACTTGTCATGCAGGAAAGGTAGTGACCGACCCGGTGTGGGCACACAGACAGCCTGCTTTGTTCTTTCATTTCCTCCAACACTTTCTTTCCTCCTGAGTCCAGTCCAAGGGCTTTTATTTTGCGCTCTGTGACTGCTGCCAGCTTCTCCTCTCTTGGCCCTGCTCCCAGATCGCAGTCTCCTGGCAGCCTCCCCTTGGTCTTCCTCCGCCCTCTCCTCCCTCCCAGCCTGCCTGCATGCATGTGCAGCCTTGGTTTTTGATCCAGCGCCTCGAAAGCTCTGAGGAGGCCCTGGGCGGCGGTGGCAGTGGTGGCCCGTGCCATGCCGCCGCCTGCCGCCCCCGGCCTCTCCTTGCCCTCTGCCTGCGGAAGCGCACCTGCTTGCCTTGCCGCCTGTGCAAATGTTGGACAAGGAGACGGACTCACACTAATCCTCAGCTTAGCACAGGCTGGAGAGCGGATTTCTGGGATTTTTCCACCTGAGAATCTCCATTTCTGGGTTTATCTGTTCTGTCTCCAGTACCAGCGAGGCATCTTTGACTGTTTCTTCTGCTTTTCAGTTCCTTTTCCGTTGGTGTTCTATTTCCTTTGAGTATAAAGACTCACAAGTGACCTGCTATCAAGGTAGCCAGAGGGTCAGGAAAGAATTGGGGGAGGTGGGAGGGTCAGGCTGCCGAGGAAAAGGGACAGGTGGGACGTTGAGAGGAGCGCCAGGGAGCGCTGGGTGTCCTGGGCTGGGGGAAAGAGGCTCTTGGCAGCAAGCAGTTGTGGTGGCTTTTCTCGTGGAGCTGGGCTTCTGGGAGGGCAGCTACTATGGCTGAAGCAGGTGTCCAGAGACAGGCAGGTTCTGTCCAGGAGGGCTAGTCCTTCCCGGTGTCTCCCGTACCTCGTGGCACCTTTGCCTTAGGGTTTACACTTTCTCCACAGCCAAGCACTGCCAGGGGCAGCCCCCACGGCCACGTGTGCTCCAGGCCCTGGGAAAGGCAGGCACGGTCCAGCTAGCCAGCCGTCATGGTGCTGCCTTCCACCCCCGACTTCTAGATGCAGCCTTGCGGGTGAACTCGGGGAAACTCCAGGAGCTGGGGAAGAATGAGGAGACACAGGTACCTGCCTCTCTCGGGACTGGGTTTTGCAGGGGACCCTCGTTGTGGACGCTCTGCTCCAGAGTAGGGGATCAGCAGGTTCCGATCCCAACACCGAGGCCCGCTGCTCAGCACTGGAAAGGAGTGAGAAGTACCCCCACAGTGCAATTGCTTCCCGCCTGAGCAGCGGCCGCCGGCCTCTGGCAGTTAGCCTGGGAGGGCAGGCACTCCCGGGCTGCAGATTGGAGCTGCAGTACACAGCTCCCTGGCTCTCCTATGTGGCGGAGACTAGATTCTAGGCCCTCAGGATTGGAGAGAAGAGCTCCCCTAGCTTGAGCTCAGGGCTGTTTTAAAGAAGGGTTTAGGGCCCTAAAGCCGTAGCACTTGCTCAGTGAGAGGAAGGGCCCTTTCTCATCTTGTTTACACCTGTTGCCCAATCATGGGCAGAACGGTACACATTCTGTGCACATCGGAGGAAAGAGGTGCCTAGGAGGAGGGAAATACTGACCCCCTAGCTGCCTGCTAGCAGCTTAGCAAGGAGCCCCGCTCCCTGAGACGGGGGAGAGAAAGAAGGCCGCTTGAGTCTAAAGATCCCCAGTGTCTGATCATCCCTGGAGTCTGCTCGGCACTCAGGAGCTGGTATGTGGCATGGAAGGCTCTTGCTTCCACAGCCATTGACTGGAATGAACTGGGGGCCCAGCTAGAGCTATCTACAGCCCCAAATGGGTGCCTCCCACCTCCCCAAAACAAGGGAGGTTTGCTTCTCAGCATCAGGTAGCTACCGCAGGCCCCCAACCTCACTTAGGCAATGAGAATGGGAGGAAGGCCGGAAGGGCTGAGAAATGCAAAAGGCTCAGAATATTTATAAATTCCACCCCCAAGAGTGGGGAGGGTCGGGTACCAGACCTGGACTGAGCTGCATCAAGGAAATAGCCCATGGGTTCTCCTACGAGACAGGGACTGTGCAGCCCAGAAGCCCCAGCCACTGTGCCCAGCAGGGCAGGCTGTGCCAACAGAGGTCCATCAGACAGGCTACAGGAATCCTGCATGCCTGTCCTTGCTGGCAACGGCTGTGGGCTGCCGGTGTTTGCTGATACAGGTAGGATGGGACACTTCATTAATATTTGACTTTAATAAGTTGGTAAGGATATATTTTTCTTTGGTCTATGTTCTGTTTCAACTTATGTAGATTATAAATTGATGTAAACCACGTGAGAGGAAAATGTTAATAAAAAAAAATGCAAAGCCCCAACATTTGCACACAACTCAGCCCTGTGGTGTGGACGTTTGTGTTCTCAGGAGTCCAGGGAAGACCACCAATCTAAATATTTAACTCTTCCAGCTGCATCCAGATGTGCTTCCAAGAATCTATTTACCTAGTGAACTCCCCCTTGAGCTTCCCTTCGGCCTGCGGGGACTGTGGCAGTTTTGGGGGGAGGTGAGCCCATGCCCTCTCCTTGCTCTTTCACAAACGCCTCCAGCTCAGTCACCAGCCAGTTCTTTTCATGAAATACAACTGCCCCACCAGGGACGTGGCCATCAGTATGCCTCAGAGAGATGGCAGGAAGTTGTCCATTCAAGTGGAGGCTTATTTTATGTAAACTTTTCTCTACATTTTCCTTGGAAGTAGCAGGTCTTTGGGGCAGCCTTTTGTCCTAATCTGCTTGTTGGAGAGGCTGGATCCCCTAGAGGGCCCATCCTCCCTGTAAGAGAGCTAGTGGGGTTAATGTAGGCTCCCACCAGCCTAAGCCATTGGACACTGTGTTTATTCTGGAGAGCAGGAACAGATGTCTCTGAAAATTGGTGTTTGGTTTATGAGCTCATACTGCCTCCTTAGCCATCTAAAACAGGAAACTATTCATCTCCTCTCTTGATTGAATAGTCAACGTGGACAATGCTTGGCTTATTGAACTGATGGCTACTGACAGCCCGGGGCTCATCTTTTTCAAGGCAGTCGTGAGGGCAGAGTTTCCTGTACTCAGTCAGTCAATGTATTTGACCCCACGCACTAGACTGGATGGTAGAAGATGCTGGGCCTCTAGCACTGTAACAGGTGCCAGGGTAGGAGTTTCTACTCTTGCTCTAAGTGCTTATAGGTGACTTATTTACGGATGGTAGAGGAAACACTCCTACATTTGTTCTCTGACCTGAGAGGATACTCCAGCCAGCCTAGCAGCAGTGAAGCCTCGTGACTGAGACTGGGACAGGCATTCTATAGAATTCCCCATAGAAGGACATGAGCCTTGTGTACTAGCTCAACTCATTCCAAAGGCAACAGCAGACGTGGCCAGAGGAAGGTGTTACCAGCTGGGTTTGACATTATCTCACACACACACTCACTCAGGATGTCTGGATGGTTCAGCTGAGTCTGAATTATGGTTAAGGGTGGGTGAGCTGGAAGACAGCAGACCAGGGGGCAGAGAGCCAAAAAAAGGCAAAAAGGCAAAGGTAGAACAAAGGAGATGTTACCACTGGCTTAAGGTGGCTGGAATTACGTGGCCCCCACCAAGCTACCTGCCTGTCCTGAGTTCATCTTCACCCCACCACCAAAGCACCCGAGTAAAGCAGCACCTGTGGCAGATCCCAAGTGTAAAAGGCTGTTTCTTTGCATATGGCACAGAATTAGGCTGAGCTGCTACTGTCAGAAAAAGGCTACCAGGTCAAGTCAAAAACACGGGTATGTTTAAGGGAGAAAAAAACCACCGACGCCAGAGAAACACAGTGGTGGTGGACAGCTCCTCAGGGCGGTCTGATCGTAGCCAGTGGCCGCTGTGACTTAGTCACCAGGATGACCAGAGCAGGACCCTTCACACACTGTGTCCTCGAGCCGGGCCTGGTCTGGTGGTCAGAGCAGAACACCAATGTGTGGTTTAGACCGCAGGCATTCCCACTGGCCCGCCCACAGGAGGGTTGTTTTAGAAGAGGCCAGCACGGGTTATGCGTGGAATTTCAACGCATCCTAGGACACGGCTAGGCTGGGCTTCTTTAGGGGAAGGCCCTGGCCAATGCAACAATCTCAGTGAGGATAACACTACTCTGCAGACGCTGGGAAACTAACATTCCCAAACTTCTCAGGAGTTTGCTCACGCTTTCCCTATGTATGTTCAATCTTTGGGCACCTGGAACCGTTTTTGGCAATTGTGGAATTTGAAAATAAAAATAAGCCAACCTTTTAAACTGTAAAATCAATACATATATATATGTTTTTTAACAAGGATAGCAGAACACTAAACAAAATGACATAATCGGTCGGATGGCATAAGTTCACTTTGCCCTGCCCCAATGTGTGAGAAGGATGACGGCACGGAGGTCCAAGGTGGAACAGCTTCCCGGGTATATGTCAAGTCCCTTCCGTTGCCACGGCACCAAACAACCAGAGGGCCAACTGTGGTCAGGACTGAACCTCTGCGGAACTCAATTCCTACAGGTCAACACGCTGACTCCTGATCTGCCCGAAAGAGAGAGGCTGGCGTGGCACAGCCCCCCACAGCCCGGCTGGAGTCCAGGAGCAGAGAGCGTGGCTGCTCAGAGGTGGCAGATTGCAGCCAGCTGGCTCCCTCACAACACCAACTATGTGAGGGAAAACAAGTGTCTTCAGTCTCTGAAGCAAGTGCCCCGGAATGGTAGGGCAGAAACTGCCCTACACAGAACAGCTCTGATCCTGGGCTGGCATCGTCCTTCCCCCGAGGCAATTGCTCTCATCGTAGGTAATAATCGATCGCAGCAGAGAAAGCAGCAAAACCTCCACAACCAATGACCCCAGCCTTTAAGCCAGCTGTAAAGCAAACACAAATGACATTACCTGTGGTGACAGATGCTGGGTCAGGCTGCACTCAGGAAAAGTCTGGGTACCCGCAGGTGCAAAGAAACTGGCGTACGTGTTCTAAATCATTCAACCTAGCAGAGAGCTGGAAGACTTCAGTGAAGCTGTGCACACGATCTGATCCAGTGTGCTTTTATCTAACTGTACGTTCGTTTAACTTTTCTCGTTCTAAAGAATTACTATTTCCAGCCTCATGAAAATAGCCCCTCACAGGCAGGAAACTGGTTAAGAGAACCAGCCCTTAGCATCAAGTGAAAGCATATGGCCTGTTACCCTCATTTGTTTATGGAATAAATTCCTGGGAAGGTGATCAAAGCAATCCTAGAGGGAGCTGAGCCTCTCAAAGGCCCTGACAAAGCTGAGACATGGGAAGACCAAAGGGGAAGTTACTCCATAAATCACAAATGGCTGTTTGAGGAGGAAAATCAGGTTTTAATGATAGCAAATCATCCTGCCTCTCAGAAAATGAGAAAAAAGGCTTTTTGCTTTGGGTAAGTCCGGGCACAGCAGATGGAGAGCAGCCCAGCAGTGTACACTGTTAAGAACGCTAAGTCACTGACGCCCTGCACCACACTCTTGACGGACACACCAACAGGGAGAAGTGGCAGGGAACCGGTTTTTTTCTTTGTTGTTTATAGATGATAATCCAACATTTCTAGAATACCTATATTTGGCTTTCAAGCGGTAGAAATCTAAGAACCCTAAGGTGCAAAAAGACATTACCGTGATAACTTATACACAAAATTAAAATGACAGTTGTATAGTATGAAGAAAGATGTCTAACTGTTTGCAATGCATGGAACTGAAATTTCAGCAGAGCCTGCTATTTGGACAAATGGGGCCCAGCTATGCTTCTGTACTTTCCTGCATAGCAACACGCACCTGCATATTATGAGGAAGTCCTTCCCGTATGTTCAAGATGGGGGCAGTTCTTTTTTCTAAGATAGATCTAGATCTCTCTGTGGTTCTCACCTGGGGGTGACTTTGTTCCCCAGGGGACATTTGGCAATGTCTGGAGACACTTTTACTTGTCACCACTAAAGGATGCTACTAGCATCTAGGGCGTAGAGGCCAGGGATGCTGCTATACATCCTACCAGGCACAGGACAGCGCCCCCCTCCCCCTAGCAAACATTTATCTGGTCCAAAATGTCAACAATGCCAAGGATCAGAAACCCTGATCTAGATACTAGAAGTTTCCAAAACTGAGTTAACACAGAAGCAAACGTGATTTACTTGTCAGAAGGGAAGAATATCAAGTGTCCACATATGCCTTGGGCTGTCCTTGGAATGCTCATATGTTTAGAAATGTCAACTTCAGCATGTTGTCCAAGGCCACAAAGAAAACCATCTGAGAATTGTTTACTAACCTCTGAAACCAATGGCTCCTCCAGTGATGCAGCCACTAATGACACTGTTCTTCCAATCTGATTTTCCCCGGTACTGTGGGTGGAGAAGAGCAGTTCAGAGCCAAAGAAACAAGCCAGACAAGATGATTAAGGAAAAAAAAGATGGGGTTTCTGGCTGGCTAATTTAGTCCCTCCCCAAAGGAAACCTATCTTTTTCTCTTTCAAAAGTATAGTTCCTAAAATTTGAATGTGTTCATAAATGCTTCCTGCAGGTGGTACCAGAGCGCTGAAACCAAGTGTAACATTTGAGAAGTAATCAACATCTCTTCTCAGTTCCCCAGTAAGTATTCTGTTTAAAATCATTAACTGGGAATTCCCTGGCAGTCCAGTGGTGAGGACTCTGTGCTTCCACTGCAGGGAGCCCAGGTTCAATCCCTGGTTGGGGAACCAAGATCCTGCAAGCAGCGCGGTGCAGCCAAAAAATAAATAAATAAAATAAAATCATTAACCAACTTCTAGCCTACAAAAACAAGTAAAAAATAATGCAAGCCCAAATCATAAACGCACAAAAAGTTTACATTAGGGACTATTTAATGGAAATTTAATCTAGCAAGTATTGGACATTTCTGACCTGCTTTCTAGTAGCATTAAGAGTATTTCTCTTGAGAAGTCCTAGGATGGAAACAGGCAAGGCTTTCTCAGAAGGCAGGGACACTTACAGATTCTACCAAACACTCAGTGCAAGAAAACATGGCGCCCACGATGGCAAAATTTTTGGCGTAGGACATTCCTCTCTGCCCCATGTCTTTAAGAACTTCTTTTGCTGTAGGCGTGCGGTAAGGATCCTTAGGGTCAAAGCCCACATTGGTATCAATGCCGGCAGTGAACACCCCAAATGCACCTCCCAAGACAAATCCTAAAAACAAACACAGAGATGAAGATTTCTTTGGTATGTTTTCTGGATTACTGTAATGGGGTCATACTCAAATAGCACCTTTTGGATGGCCACCAGCGAAGAGGACGCCCCCTCTTGCCTGGAAAACTCTACTTGTCTGGTTTCCACATTACAAAATCCAGGATCTATCCTGTTGGCAGCTTCTTCTCTGACTTGTCTTGGATTTCTTCCTCCTTTCATTTTCTAACATTCCTCAAAATTCAGTCTTTAACCCTCTTTCTCTCTCTACATTCTCACATGTAAACCAGTCACCCTCAAGTTCAGGTATCAACTTTGCAAATCACTCCCTTGACGACGGTGACATCCATAATAGTCATTTGGTAAATACCATGTGCCAATTACTCTGACGCCTTATAGTCACAGCCTCATTTATTCTTCACAATAGTCCTGTGAGATAGATATTATTATCCTCTCCTTTCTGTAGCTGAAAACTGAGGCTCAGAGAGGTTAACTAATTTCCCTAAGGTCACAAAGCTACCAAATGGCAAACCCCACACTGCTGTCCACAGCTGACCTTCCTGAGCCTGCTGGACATTTCCACATGGATGTCCTCTTGCCACCTCAAGGTCGGTATACGTTGAATGAAATCATGGGCACCTCCCCTCCAGACTTTCCTGCTTATGGCTCCTTCTTTCCAGTCACTCCTGCTCCAAACTTCAGGGGCATTTCTGACTGTTTCTTTGCTTCCCCCTGTAACCCTATGTCCACAATTATCATCCTAGTCTAAGGCCTTTATCACTTCGCCCCTGGAGCACTACCAAGACTCATTCACCATTTCAACAGACATGTATTTATTAGGGTCAGGCACATGATGAACAAAGACCCAGTCCCTGTCTCACGGAGCTTCAGTCTAGCAAATTCCCTATATGGTCTCCCTATCTACAGACTTTCCTTTCCCTCATCACACTCCACCTTGAGTCATCATGCTCATTACCACTTGTTACCCTCTAAAAAACCATCAATGGGGACTTCCCTGGTGGTCCAGTGGGTAAGACTCCACACACCCAATGCAGGGGGCTGGGTTCGATTTCTGGTCGGGGAACTAGAGCCCACATGCATGCTGCAACTAAGAGTTCGCATGCCGCAACTAAAGATCCCGCATGCCGCAACTAAAGATCCCGCATGCCGCAACGAAGACTCAGCGCAGCCAAAATAAATACATACATACATAAACATTAAAAAAATAATTTAGGGCTTCCCTGGTGGCGCAGTGGTTGAGAATCTGCCTGCCAATGCAGGGGACACGGGTTCGAGCCCTGGTCTGGGAAGATCCCACATGCCGCGGAGCAACTGGGCCCGTGAGCCACAATTGCTGAGCCTGCGCGTCTGGAGCCTGTGCTCCGCAACAAGAGAGGCGGCGATAGTGAGAGGCCCGCGCACCGCGATGAAGAGTGGCCCCCGCTCACCGCAACTGGAGAAAGCCCTCGCACAGAAACGAAGACCCAACACAGCCATAAATAAATAAATAAATAATAAATAAATAAAATTTTAAAACATTTTAAAAAAATAAATAATTTAAAAACCATCGATGACTGCCCTAATGCCTGCAGGCAAAAAGCCCAAATCCCCCACCCCACCCCCAACTTGAAATGCTGTTTCTCCTCCTCTTTGTCTAACCCCATTCTCTCAATCCTCCAAGACACGCTCTAGTCTCACCTCCTCTTTTGGCCTTCCCCCAACCAAAAAAGATCTTTTTTTCTTTCTGCTCTACTTCACATGTGCACTCTCACTACATTCCTTTCTTAATTGCCTTTCATTCTCAATGAGACTTCAAATCACCTGCAAATGGCCACCCTCTTCACTCTGCATACAGGAGGGACACCTACATTCTCAAATCCTCAAAACGTTAAAAAAAAAAAAAAAAGCCAAGTCCAGACTTCTTTCCCCCTCTTTCCCTGTTGTCTAGTCACACTGGCCTCAATGGCCTTTCTGTTTTTCTAACCTCAAGCCACTTCCGGCCAGACCTTTGCAGATGCTGTGCCCTATGTCTGCAGAGCTCTCCTCCAGGCTCCTTCTCAACAATTTTCTATGTATATTAAAATGTTAGCTTCATGAGAACAAGGATCTTATTCTCACCCTGTCTTTCCGCCACCTGACACGTGATAGTTGCAAAGTAACAAATTGTTGAAAAATGATTATTTAAAAGCGAATGAATGAATGAAGTCAACCATCTTATAACCCCCAGGTCCCGACCCAGGATCGATTATCTGATCCAATTTCCAGAGGCGAAAGCCAACCTCGGGGTCTAGGGAGGCGGTGCTCGAGCTCACTGAACCAGGCGGGGGTGGGTCAAGGTCGAAGCCCATGGACTCCTCGCCTCCCAGGCGCGTGGTCTTCTTGGCAGGGGACCCCTATGCCGCCCAAGCCCTAAGCCTCCCAAAGGCCCCCCTCCTCGCCTCACCTCCCAAGCAGGCCAGCGCCGCCTTGAAGGCGCAGCTTTCCATCGCCCTCTCGACCATTTTCTGCTCCTCACTCTTGGCCGGACTCGGGATCCCGCCCAGGCTCCCAGGCTCCAGGAGCCGGGGCTGACGCTTGTCACCCACCAGGTACTGCAGAAGAATGCTGTACTGCAGCGGGGCTTCGGCGGAGGCCGCCGCCCCAGGCGCGGAGCCCCCAGCACTGTGGGCCGTCTCCGCCATGACTATGGCTGCCCAAGAAACTTGGCGTCCTTCTTCCCACAGCAGATTCCACAAGTTTCCCGTGGGGCCTTGCGCTCCCAGCCACCGTGCCGCAACGGCAGATTCGCCACACCGAGCGAGCCCGAGGAAGCAGCGGAAGCCAAGTCCGTTCGTGCACACCCGGCGGAAGAGCTATCATAGTCTCCCAAAACCTCCTGTGAATACTGAATCAGGCTTGTGCAGCAGTCCCAACGACACTGACAAAGATTCAGAGTCACCAGAAAGCACCCTCTTCGGGGCTGCAGCGCGGTGCGTATCGGGATTTGTAGTTTAACACGTACACCCCAGACATTTCCCAGGAAGCCTTGTGCGGGCACTAGCGTCTCAGCCTTCTCTCGAGCTCCTGACGGGCGGGCGGGAAGGGAGGCTGCAGCGCGCCGGGACGCCAGCAGGAGGTGCGCGCGCCCCGCCACTGCCCTTCCAGCCTAATAATTCCTAGCGTGTGTTGTGAGATGCCAATAGGGGAAGGTGCTTTGTAAATCAACGTGAAAGCGTGGTATAAATGTATGGAATAAATGTTTTATTCAATAATTAAACCGTTGAGGGGAGAGAGGAGGAGCCAAAAAATGAGTGAAGCTATTTAAAAAAAAAAAAAAAAAGGAATTCCCTGGCGGTCCAGTGGTTAGGACTCCACACTTTCACTGCTGAGGGCCCCGGTTCGATCCCTGGTTGAGAAACCAAGCCTCCGCAAGCCTCGCAGCGTGACCAAAAAACAAACAAACAAAAATAGTGATGCTAACCAAGCTTAATATGAGGCAATGATAGGCAGTGGAGGTGGCTATGGCTAGACGGAGAGCAAGGGAAGCTGAGGCTGCTACTCACGCCAGCCAGCTGTTGTCAATGGAATTAATGATGTGGGATTAGCACTGCCATGAAAAGCCGAATTTATATTATGCCGAATCAATTAAAGTGCTTACTAGTTTGCAAGCTGAGGACCTGAAGGTTAACTGTGGGACAGCACCGTGTATGAACCCAGAAAATCTTTGGCAGTAGTTTCTGTGGTACTAAAATAGATCCCCAACTGTTGTATTGATCCAGACTGGCAGTGTATCTGGGTGTATCAGCGAAGAGAAACATAAATGGAAACAGAAGGTAGTGAGGTAGCCAGTCAACAGAGACAGAGACACCTCTTTGGCAGCCAGAGTTCTCTGTGCCGCAGAGCAGAGCCTGTGGTTCACTCGGCTTCTTCTCCCACCAGACCACTGAAACAGCTTGTCCTAAGGTCCCTGGTGACTCCCCAGCTGTTGAGTCTAATTCAGACCTCATTTCACTCTGCTGCTCAGCTGCGTTTCACGCTATTGACTCCTCCTCCTTCTGTGAAGAAACTTCAAAGCCCTTCTCCCCTTGTTGTGCTACAGCCTCTCCAGTTTCTCCGTCTTCGGTGCAGGCAGCGCTGCCTGACCTTTTCCTGTTGGTCCTCTCGGGCTTCATCCTTTATTTTCTCATGCAGCTCACTCTACCTGAGCAACTCGTCCGCACTCGTAGCTTCTACTACCACCTGTAATGCAGGAATGACTCCCCAGTCGTCATCTCCAGCTTCGACCCTTCTCATCAACACAAGAACCAGACATTTCCTGTAGGCACCTCTAACTCAACACACCCTGCCAAGCACCCATTCCTTCCAGATGAGTGAGGGGTCCAGGGCTCTGATTCATGCTGAGGTCTTAAGAGCCGAAGCTGGATCTGAGAGAAGTTGGGACAGGGCCCTAGGCAAGTCCCAGGCAAGGTGGCCTTGGAAAGCAAGGAACGATCTAAACAATTAATCCCTGGAACTAGTGAGAGAGCAATAATTAATCCCTAAATGAAGGGTCTGCCTCAGATTTCAGGTACGAGCCAAGTCAGCATGTGGCGAGATCCACTGTAACCATGGTGAGTGAGGGAGGGAGCCTTTTATGGAACATAATGGCCCGAATCACAGATGGAGACACAGATACACTGATCTGGTATCTCTCTTCCCCCACCCATCTCCTTCCATAGGTGGAATGCGTTTCACCTGATGGAAAACTTGAACCTCTTCAAGCATATTCCGAAAGTGAGAAGTGGTTTCCCATGTCTGTTTCCCTGGCCTGAATCTTTGCCAGCACCCTAGGGACTTTATCTCGCCACAGCTTCACTGAAAGTCCAGCTGCCCTCATGTTACAGGTTGTCTGTTCTGGCCGCAAGGATACAGAGGTGGGGCGATATCTCAGTGGGTCAGAAAGAATAAGAGACACTTCAGGATGAATGAGATTCACAGGCAGGGTCGTAGGAAGTCAGAACACTCTGGGTTGATGACCCATCACTTGAAGGACTCCAGGTCAGGGCACAGATGGGGAGGTGCTGAACTGGAGGAGAGCCTGATCGTCTCTCGCCCCAGGTGTCCAGGAGAGCCTGGCTGGCCTCTAGTTCTCTTAGCATGTCAGGAGCGCAGAAGTAAAAGAAATAGCAGGAGTGGGATGGAATGAGGAGGTCCGGGTTGAGAAGTGCAGTGTGTCCTCTGTGGATTTGCATTGGCTGTGAATTTGGTAACAGTGAGTAGTCTGAATAGTCCCGTCGCTGGCAGGAGGTCTGGCCACATAGGTACTCTGAGTAGCCAACTGAGTCACGTGCGTGGTGGGTACTGGACAAGTGACTTTGTATTTAAAGCTTTTTTAATTTAATTTACTTATTTTATTTATTTTTGGCTGTGTTGGGTCTTTGTTGCTGTGCGCGGGCTTTCTCTAGTTGTGGTGAGCGGGGGCTACTCTGTTGCGGTGAGCAGGCTTCTCATTGCGGTGGCTTCTCTTGTTGCAGAGCACGGGCTCTAGGCACGCGGGCTTCAGTAGTTGTGGCACACGGGCTCAGTAGTTGTGGCACGTGGGCTCTAGAGCGCAGGCTTAGTAGTTGCGCGCACGGGCTTAGTTGCTCCGCGGCATGTGGGATCTTCCCGGACCAGGGCTTGAACCCGTGTCCCCTGCATTGACAGGTGGATTCTTAACCATTGTGCCACCAGGAAAGCCCGTCACTTTGTATTTAAAAGGCCTTGATCTATGTCCTCCAAAACCAGAGGACAGCTAGGAGCTAAGGATGGAAATAGCCCAGCTGAGAAACTCATGAAGAAGATATTAATAAGAAGTGGCTGGAGCTGGGCTGGAGCAGGAGCTGAAGTACCCCAAGAAAGTGACAGCATCCACCAGCATCACCAGGATGGCTTCATCTTCATGTGAGGAGTGTAGGTCAGAGAAGAAATCCAAGGATGTTTAGGAATCAAGACTTGGTACAATCCTTGCACCACCTGTCACATGTGGTCACATAAGGCAGGAGGTGAGTTTTAACATAGGGCCACCTGAAGCCTTGCACACCTGTTTGGCTAGAGTTTCTAATTAGGAAGGAATGATGGATAAGATACCGCACCTGGTCAGAGGCTGCCCCTACCTGGGTGTACTGCCATACTGCTTTACTCTCCAGGCACAAAACCATCAGTGATCCCTTTTCCCACTCACCACCCTCCCCAAACCCAGAGCTTTCCGTGTCCTGATATTACTTTCAGAGCAGAATGAGAAAGGCTGGAGTCCTCTGGGTTGAGAAGGAACTTTTCTAGGAGGGGCACAGCAGGAGTATGGCTTTGCTGGGGCCTTGGCCCAGGCAGGGCAGGTAGAGTTCTGTATTTTCGGTTATAAATAACTTTTTCAGCTAGCCACAGCTGAGTCACCGGTCACTTACAAGCTCTGTTGATCTGCAAGAAACACTGGCAGGTAGGCCTCTGAGCAGACAGCAGAATAAGAGCCAGGCATCGAATGCATTGCTCGGGCATTGGTGTGGCATAAGGACAAGAAGAGTTTGTAGGACTGAGAGCGGGACCAGGGCTCAGGATGCTGAGGCCAACCTGAGTTTTAGGGGGAAGCTTCCATCCCTCCATCCCTCCATCCCTCCCCGAGAGAAGAGACTTTGGCCCCAGGTGGGCTCTCTGAGGACTCAGGAGGCAGCACTGGTGTGAGGGTTGGCAGGAAATGCTCTGGGTCGTGAACTGGGAACATAAAGACAGAAGCCTCCAGCCCCAGCAGCAGACCTCAGAAAGCAAAGATCAGCCTGAACCCATCAGGGGAGCAGTTAGCAAAAAAAAAAAAAAAAAAGAATCAGATTTCCAAATCAGGCTCCCCAAGGTCGGGGAAGCAGATCTGAGAGGCAGAAGAGAGGGTTTATCTAAGGTGGTGTGGCTTTTATTTTGTGTACCCACAGGTGGACGCTGTTACGGGGCTACAGGGTTTGGGTGGACCTAAATTAGAACTTATTTTCCTCCTCAAACCTGCTTGTCCTGAGTTTCCCACCCAGGTGAGCAGTGCTTCCATGCGCTCCATCAGTCTGAGACTCCCTGCTTCCCCTACAGACCTTCTAAATATTTTTCAAATCTATCCTTCCTTTTTAGACTCATTGCTCTGGTTTGGGCTCTAGTCAATTTTCACTTAATAGACTCTTTTTTAAAAAAATAAATTTATTTTATTTTGGCTACATTGGGTCTTCGTTGCTGCATGCGGGCTTTCTCTAGTTGCGGCGAGGGGGGGCTACTCTTCGTTGCGGTGTGCAGGCTTCTCATTGCGGTGGCTTCTCTTGTTGCGGAGCACGGGCTCTAGGCGCGCGGGCTTCAGTAGTTGTGGCACGTGGGCTCAGTAGTTGTGGCTCATGGGCTTTAGAGCACAGGCTCAGTAGTTGTGGTACACGGGCTTAGTTGCTCCACGGCGTGTGGGATCTTCCCGGACCAGGGCTTGAACCCCTGTCTCCTGCATTGGCAGGCAGATTCTAAACCACTGCACCACCGGGGGAGCCCTCACTTAATAGACTCTTAATTGGTCTGCATGCCTCCTATCTTGCTCTTCTTCAAACCATCCACAGAATTGTCTTTCAGCACTGAAGCGTGATCATGTGCCCTGCTCAGAATTCTTCTCTGTGCCAGGATAAAGCCTAAACTTGGTGTGTTGCTTCTACAACTTGTGCCCAGGAAGACACATATGCTTCCGCCCAAGTTTAGCGCTTCCTCAAATATTTCCATTCCTGGTTGTCTGCTTTTTTTTTTTTTTTAATTTGCTATTTTAACCATTTAAAAATTTTTTTCTTTTGAAAAAATTTTTGGCCATGCCATGCCACGCCATGTGGCACGCGGGATCTTATTTCCCCAACCAACGATCGAACCCATGCCCCCTGCAGTGGAAACACGGAGTCTTAACCACTGGACCACCAGCGAAGTCTCTCAGTTCTCTGCTTTTGATAATCTCTTTTGGATCTGAAAGTGGTGGCTCAGAATCATTCGCAATAATGTGTGGTCTTTAGTATTTGGGAGGTGAGTTTGGACTTTTGGACTCAGTGTCATTTCTTTGATTTGTGCCTTGTCCTCAGTCAAGTGTAAATTGTTACAAAATATTTATTATTATTATTTCTTAATTCTTTTTGCCTTTGACCTATGATAGCCATGGTGACAACAGAGGTATCCTGTACTGTTTCCAGTGACAGATCCTTAGACTCTGATTCTGATGGGTGGTCTTAATGTTCTGGAGCAGATTTCTTCCACAGCATAATTGTTTGGAGGTTTTATTTACTCACCCAGACCCAACAATCCAGATTTGCTTACTATCCCTTCTGCTGTTGCTTTGACTTTGCTTATGAAAAGCTGTATTGGAGATTTGACCTATAGTCTGGCAGTCTGGTGGATGTTTAGGACCTATTTCAGACTCAGGTAATGAATCATACACTCTGGCTATATCTGCAGTAGGGTCACATTGATGACAAGTTGTGATCCTGAGATTTGCTCTGAAAAGTATTGGAGGCAAATAGGAATATGCATAATGTTTTTCTAGCACCTCACACTTCTGACTCAGAAAAGAGTTAAGAGGCTTCAAAAACTAGAGACCGGACTCCTGCTTTGCTGAGGGATAAAATGAAATATAGAAAGAACTATGATGGTGAATTCCCAAGGTTACATATCAAGTTGGTGCCAGAAAGAGAAGCAGCACACTTCTGCTGTAACCAGTGAGGACAACGCCCCTCTTTCCCTTGCCTCATCTTGATCTTTGTCAAATCTCACTCCATATTTTGTTCCACTTACCTCTCTATCAAGCAATTTCCCTTATCAGTGGATCTGCCACCAAAGCCCAGCTTTTAAAAAAGGAAACGATAAAACAGATGCAAAAACTGTACTAGGGCATTAATCTACAGGTAAAATCTTTTTACAGGGAACTCCCAATTAAATGGAATACATTTTTTGTTTGAATCAATTTTGATTCACATTTTGTTGACTCAATTATTTCTTGAACTAAGTGGACTTGGAAAACTTTTATAATCAAAGTGTTCATTTTGTGCTAACAGCTTTGTTTTAATGGCATTTGAATTTGTGTGTGTGAGACATTCTGTCTCTTTTATTCTGAGATGTCCTGATTTACTTTAAATATTTCTTTCCCCATTTATAGCATCTTATCCTTGAATAAGTTCTTATTTGAAAATGCAAAAAGTACTTTCTTTTTGGACTAGATAATACCTTCCATATTTTTCTCACATTTATTCCCAGTTCTTCAATTCCCTTCCCTAAGCAACCTGTTACTATTTCTTTTTCTTTTTCCTATTTTTTTTTTTTTTTTTTTGGCTGCACTGCGCGGCATGTGGGATCTTAGTTCCCTGACCAGGGATCAAACCCGCGCCCCCGGCATTGGAAGCGTAGAGTCTTAACCACCGGACCGCCAGGGAAGTCCCCTGTTACTATTTCTTAAATGTCTTTCCAGATATATTTCCTCCATACATAAGCATTATATTTGTGTATACATATATATGTTTTTTTCTCCACTTAAAAATTTACAAGTGGTAGCTTAGTCTTTCCTACCTATGCTGCACCTTACTTTCTCTTGTGCTACATCTTAGAGATATTTCATATCAGTGCAAGAGATGGTTAATTTTATGTGTCAACTTGACTAGGCCACAGTGTGCCCAGGTATTTGGAGGCAGTATATTCCTCATTTGGGTGTGTTACTCTGGCCTGTTTACTGCGTGACCACAAAAGTTGCTGGTTTTGAGTGGGTCCCCGAACATGGGAAGACTCTGCAGAAGGTCCAGGCTGCTGTACAAGCTGCCCTGTCCCTTGGGCCATATGACGCATCAGATCCGATGGTGCTTGAGGTAGGTCACTGGCAGATAGGGATGCTATTTGGAGACTTTGGCAGCCCCTATAGGTGAGGCCTGCCATTCTCTGTGGATAACTACTCTCCTTTGGAGAAACAGTACGTGGCCTGCTACTGGATCTTCATAGAGGCTGAACACTTGGGCCACCATGCATCAGTTACCATGCTACCTGAGCCGTCCATCATGAACTGGGTGTTATCTGCCCCACCAAGCCATAAGGTTGGGTGTGCACAGGGACACTTCATCATCAGATGGATGTGGAATATAGCGATTGGGCCCAAGCAGGCCCTGAAGGCACAAGTAAGTTACATGCTCGTGGAATTCAATGGTTACCATGTTCCTCACCATTCTGAAGCAGCTGGTTTGGTGGAACGGTAGAATGGCCTTTTGAACATTTAGTTTACAGCACTAGTTAGGTGGCAGCACTTTGCAGGGCCGGGGCAAGGTTCTCCAGAAGACTGTGTATGCTCTGAATTAGCATCCAGTATAAGGTGCTGTTTCTCCCATAGCCAGGAGTCACGGGGCCAGGAATCGAGAGGTGGAAATGGGAGGGGCACCGATCACTATTACCCCTAGTGACCCACTAGCAAAATTTTTGCTTCTTGTTCCCACAACGTCATGCTCTGCTGGCCTACAGGTCTTAGTTCCAAAGGGAGGAGTGCTTCCACCAGGAGAAACAACAGTGATTCCATTGCACAGGAAGTTAAGACTGCCACCTGGCCACTTTGGGCATCTCATGCCTCTGAGTTAACAGGCAAAGAAGGGAGTTACTCTGTTGGGTGGAATGATTGATCCTGACCACCAAGGGGAAATTGGACCACTAGTCAACAGTGAAGGTAAGGAAGAGCGTATCTGCAATATGGGAGACCCCTTAGGGCATCTCTTAGTTATCATACCCTATGATTAAGGTCAAAGGAAAACTACAATAACCTAGTCCTGGCAGGACTACTAATGGCCTAGACCCTTCAGGAATGAGGGTTTGAGTCACTCCACCAGGTAAAGAACCACGACCAGCTGAGGTGCTTGCTGAAGTCAAAAGGAATACAAAAAAGGTAGTAGAAGAAGGTGGTTATAAATACCAGCTATGATCACATGATCAGTTATAGAAATGAGGGCTATATTGTCATGAGTATTTCTTCCTTGTTATGAATATATGTGTGTGTTTGTATTTGGCAAACATCTTTGTTCCTTTTATCTCTTATTTCCTTATAATGTAACATAAAATGTATTGACTTTATATTGTAGTATTTAAGTATTGTTAATTTTACATCATCGTACTTAAGTTATGGGATATCAAGGTGAGTAAACATCCTCAACGACTTTACCATCTCTTATGGGGATGGAGTCAGTGCATTTTTGCTTGTATACAGGATACTTGTATCATTTTAGGCAGGATTATGATCTTGTTATTGTCTTTATTTGGAGCGTAAGTATGGTTTAAGGAGATGCATATGGGTGCCAAGTTGACAAGGAGTAGACGTGTGATGTTTAATTTTATGTGTCAAATTGACTGGGGCACGGAGTACCCAGATATTTTTAAAAATATTTATTTATTTATTTGGTTGTGCCAGCTCTTAGTTGCGGCAGGCAGGCTCCTTAGTTGTGGCATGCAGGCTCCTTAGTTGCGGCTCACCTGGCTCCTTAGTTGTGGCACACGGGCTCCTTAGTTGTGGCATGCAAACTCTTAGTTGCGGCATGTGAACTCTTAGTTGTGGCATGCAGGCAGGATCTAGTTCCCTGACCAGGGATCGAACCCAGGCCCCCTGCATTGGGAACACGGAGTCTTAACCGCTGTGCCACCAGGGAAGTCCCAAGTACCCAGATATTTGGTTAAACATTATTCTGGGTGTGTCTGTGAGGGTGTTTCTGGATGAGATTAACATGTAAAACAGTAGACTGAGTAAAGCAGATTGCCTTCCCAATGTGGGTGGGCCTCATCCAATCAGTTGAAGGCCTGGATAGAATAAAAAGTAAGGGAGAATTCACTCTCTCTGCCTGTCTTAGAGCTGGGACATAGGTCTTCTCCTGCCTTTGGATTCAATACAGACTAGAACTTACACCATCAGCTCCCCTGATTTTCCGGTCTTTGGACTCAGACTGGAACTAACTATACCATCAGTTCTTCTGAGTCTCCAGCTTGCTGACTGTAGACCTTGGGACTTCTCAGCCT
The DNA here is from genome assembly GCF_028564815.1 of Eubalaena glacialis. Classification (NCBI taxonomy): domain Eukaryota; kingdom Metazoa; phylum Chordata; class Mammalia; order Artiodactyla; family Balaenidae; genus Eubalaena; species Eubalaena glacialis. The sequence goes on along the minus strand of NC_083734.1, from coordinate 15,247,588 downwards.
CCATAATCATGTGAACCAATTCCTTATAGCAAATCTCTCTCTATATTGGTTCTCTTTCTCTGGAGAGCACAGACTGATACAGTGTACATAGAAATCTCCTTAATTCTTTTCAATGACTAGATTGTATCCCAAATGATGAATGTGCCATCCTTTAATCCTCCTCACTGATACATAGTTAGGCTCTTTCCAGTTTTCCAGTCTTTTTCTGATTTCACCAGTGTATCAATAACTATCTGTACACATACCTCTTTGTGCACTTATGCTACTATAACTGAAGACCAAGGAATGTGATTTATGAATCTTAAAGGTGACAAATATGTATTTGTTCTGTGCATGTTTTGTATGACATCATGTGCCTTAGAATGCAGTTTCCCCAAAGGAAAACTGTAATGTGTATGTGCTATAAATGTCAGGTATGTTGTGGCTCCTTAACACATATTTTAAAACAATAATAATTTGCAGAATAGCAGGTCAATTCATGTAACATAACTAGCTAAGTACCAGTTGGGACATTTTCTTTAAGTGGGTCTCTTGAACCGTGTACGCAGAGAGAGTGCTTTCCATAAGCCAAAGGATGTTGGCTATTCTTTACAGGAAGCCCAGTGAGTCTCCTCAGGCTTCTTCTTATAAGAAACACCCACTAGAACTATGATTTTGGAATCATTTCCATTGCAAATCCCCTCTTTCCACACCCCTTTAAAAGGCAGCTGCAGTATTTGGCATCTAACCAAGGCCTGCTGCACCAACAATTCTCTAAATTTTATTTATATTTCGTGTTCAGTATGTTCAAACTCTCACTTTCCCAGGTGCCAGATGCTGGTTTGGACACACTCCAGTGGAAAGTGCTTTCCTGTCAAATAATAAAAGGAAAATGCTGAACATACCACCTCTTTATACAGACTTGCGTATAGTATACCAAAGTTAAGTACTCTAATAATGACTTCACTATTTCCCCAATTTGCAATCCCCCCTAATTCCCTCCTCACCTCCCTCCACACCAAATACTTTGTCCCTCATCTTCCATAGGATGCTTATGGTTCTCTTCCATATCTTCAGTGTTCACTTGAAAACGTCAGGGTGTAGGAATCTATCTGTCTCACATGCTTTGGATGGGGCCTGATGTAACCCACCCACGGGTGTTTCAAATATGATTTGGATGAGAAAATAAAACACTTTAACCCACTTTCAGTATTTAAAAAGATATCTAACAACTTAATGTCTGCTATGTTAATAGCTTTTACATGTTTTCACTAAAAAGTGATGCTTTCCATGTGTTGGATAAGAATACTGTCCCTGCAGTCGCACAGAATTTTGGCATGACACTAAAAATGAGGTTGGAATTCGCCTTTATCATAGGTTTCTTGCCTGCCTGAAGGCAATCCTCAGTCCAAAGATCCTACTTGTGAAATGAACAGCAGTGTTAGGTGGATATAAGAAAGTGGATATCATTTCCAGAGATTGCCAGTCCGCTCGTGGCGTCCACCTCCACCTCCACCTCTTTCACCGCTTTATGTGGTAACATTTCACTGAACTGAAAACTAGTACAATTCCATGTTCTATCCCAGAAAATTGGGAACCTTAAGCGTGAAGATTTATGTTTGTGCCAAAAGCTTGCAGTTATATTCTGAGGTTTAAATGAACTTTTGTAAAGCAGGCTATGATTTGTGTGTGTGTGTTTGCGTGTGTGGAAAGCCGCTATAAAATATAAACATTCTGCTTGGCTGCCAGTATCGCGTTTTCTTTTTCACCCTTTCCACTAGATGGCGGTAGATGCCCAAGAAATAACTTGCAAAGGGCTGGTGGAGGGCTGTGAGAGGGGCGTCCCATCCTTTCACTGGGCTGTTGGTAGCTGAGCTGACATACTGTTGCTCCTCTGTTGCGGGTGGGCATGGTGTACATTTTATTTTTTCGACTGTGTGTGTGTCGGGGTGGGGAGGCCGGAAGACTTGCCACAGACCACCTGTTTAATCCAGTTTCTCTCTAAGCATAGGGTAGCGTCTTGTCAGCTGGGGAAAAAAAAAAATCCCTAGAATTTTTCTCAACTATCAACAGATTTAATAGAAGCCACGGAACCGGTTCAGGAAAGCAGCCAGCTTCGATTTAGAGATGCCGTGGCATCTGGTCCCTATATTTGTGGAGATGGAAGAGAGCCAATCGCTGGTGAGGAATGGCCGCGGCGACCTGGGGACTGAAATCCCACAGTGAGACCTGCGATCAACCCACAAGTACTTATGGATTCCCTCCCATGTGCCTAGCTAGATCAGAAGCTACACAAGAAATAAAAGAGGTGGCGTCCTCCAGTCCTCTTATAGTAGAGAACACAAAACATACACACAGAGAAGTAAGTGCCGAGCAAGACCTAGCCTGATGAAGGTAACATTGTGTGAAGATGGGAAGTCCTCCGCCAGGGTTGTCTCCCGAGCACTTCGGCCACGCGGCGGGAGCCCGCGCCCCCTACGCCCTCTGCAGCAGCCAGTGCCTAGGCGGCTAGCACTGTTACAAAGGGGGCGTGGCGTGGGCGGGCCCCACGGGCGGGGCTTTCTTTTCCCCAGTGCCTGCCGCCGCCGCCGCCGCCGCCGCCGCCGCCGCCGCCTCTGCCCGCCGCGCGGACCGAGGGAGCGCGGTCGCCGCCGCCTGCCTGCCCGGGTGCCCGCGTGCCCGGGCAGCGGTGGGCCAGGATGTCGGGTTTCCTGGAGGAGCTGCTGGGCGAGAAGCTGGTGACGGGCGGCGGCGAGGAGGTGGACGTGCACTCGCTGGCTGCCCGCGGCATCTCGCTGCTCGGGCTCTACTTCGGCTGTAGCCTGAGCGCCCCCTGCGCGCAGCTCAGCGCCAGCCTGGCCGCCTTCTACGGCCGCCTGCGGGGGGACGCGGCGGCCGGGCCAGGGGCTGGGGCCGGCCCGGGGCCGGGGGCCGGGGCGGCGGCGGAACCCGAGCCGCGGCGCCGCCTGGAGATCGTCTTCGTGTCCTCGGACCAGGACCAGCGGCAGTGGCAGGACTTCGTGCGGGACATGCCGTGGTTGGCGCTGCCCTACAAGGAGAAGCACAGGAAGGTGAGCGGCGCCGGCCTCGTCGGCGGCGCCGGCCTCGTCGGCGTCCCCGGCCTGGGTGCGCAGCCCGCGAGTTCCCGGGAGCCGGGTCCTCGCTGCCCCACCCCCACCCCCGGCGCCCCCTCCGCCCCCTCCTCCGTCGTGCACGAGCTTCCCTTCCTGCCCCTCAGCGTCCCCTGCCTCTGCCCGCCTCCCCGTCCCGGGACCTCGCCAGCTAGCGGCTCCCGCGGCAACTCCTCGGTGCCGGTGCCAGGCCGCGCCCGCTGGGGAAGTTTGAAACCCCCGGGACCTCGACTCGCGTCCTGGGGAGTCGAGAGCCCGGTTCCCCCATGGTGGGAAGCCTCGCGTAGGGGGTGGCTGCGCTCGGGGGTCGCGACTCGGTGACCCCCACCCCCAGGCAGAGGCGCGGGGAGGGGCCGCTTCCTTCCCTCAGCGCTAGACTCCCCGCGGATACCTGTGGTGGTGGGGGAGGGCGCTAGCCCCCTACCCATAATGCCTGAACCAGGAAGTTTCCTCTCTTTCCGAGAGAAATCGGCTTTCCTGGGGCTCCCTCCGGCTGTGGCCGGGGACCCGGAGGCCGAGGCCAGGCCGCCAGCCGCCGTTGCGGGGGGGGGGTCGGCCGCTGACCGTGGCTTCGGGCGAGAAGGGAGCTCGCTCGTCTGCCTTCGCCTTCCCTCCGCCCCCCACCCCTATCCCGGGCTGAACTAGTGGCCCCCGGGGAGCCTTTCATTGTCTGGCTGTCCAGCCATCCTCCCTATGTGCCTCTCGGGCACCGGACCAGACCCGTCCGTGCAGCTCTTAGTTGCTTGGTTGGTGGGCCAGTGTTGCTTTGACATCGAATTAAATGCTGAACCGATCCCATAGGTGCAGATTGACCGGAAGAACGAGGATTGGGGGAAATTTATACCTCGCTGTCAACTTCTCATCTCCCGCCGCCCCCCGCCCCCACCCCACCCCGTTTGCTGCTGAAATTAGCTTGGATTTTTGAGTGTGTCTGTTGGATGAAGATGTCTGTTTTAATAAAACGAATTCAGGAAATTTTGCCATGAATCGAAACAGAAAAAGTTTTGGAGCGCTTTTGCTTAATTAGTATGCCTGATGCAACGTGTGAATCCAGCCCCTTCCTTTCCGGAGGAAACTCTCATTTTATGGAGTGGACAGGAGAAGGGCTATTCTGGGGGCGTTTAGGGCTGCCATGTGCTGCTTTAATGTGTACAGAATCTTGTTGAGAAGCATGATTTAAACTTAGAGTAAAAGGCTTAGACTGTGACCCCATATGTCTCGAGTAAATCATCCATGGAAGCAGTGTAAGGTACACACTTGGTATTTAAAGTATGAAATACAGTTTAACAAATACAGTTTGTAAATTTAACATTGGAGAAACATGGGCTCACTAACCACACAGAGGCAAAACTTGGCGTTTTAACCACTTTTTAGGTGATCTTGCCCATATTTGATTTATATGGTGCCTGAATATGCATAGCCAGTCCTTTTTTGCTTTAAAACATGGGAATCCTTTGTTTTCCTTGGTGGTGGTTTTTATGATCCTTTTGGGGAGGAGTGATGTCTAGAAAGTGAATTATCAAGAAATATTTTCATTGTTATGTCCATTTTCTGTTGTAGACCAAAGTCCATGTAAAATAATGTCCTTATTGGGCAGTACAAATGAATTCTATCTTTTGCAAATACACAGTGATGGTAAAATGTTACAGACCTAAGGCGTATTGTTGTGTTTTCCTCCACAACAAGTGGGGGAAATAAATTTGCTGGATAGTAAAAATATGGGGCAAATTGAGATGTTTTGCAAATGCTTAAAGCTTTTATTCCAAAAAGGAGAATATCTGATATGACATAGGCCGTGCCTAGTTCACTGCGCTCTGGCCAGTCCTTTTGCATGAAAAAAAAGTGGTCTGTGGCTCCAGCCTGGACTTGCTAATTCCCCCAGGATGAGAGTCTGGATGACACAGGGCAGAACCTCATTTGAAAATACAGTTCAGATTGCTGGCCCGTGCCCAAACGATGGTGCGTTAGCATCTTAAAAATTTATTTTTGCTCAGAGCTTTTCTGACTCACACTCTATAGTTCACTTTGTTGTCTAAAACAAGTCCAGGGCTTCCCTGGTGGCGCAGTGGTTAAGAATCTGCCTGCCAATGCAGGGAACACGGGTTCGAGCCCTGGTGGGGGAAGATCCCACATGCCAAGGAGCCCGTGCGCCACAACTCCTGAGCCTGCGCTCTAGAGCCTGGAGCCACAACTACTGAAGCCCGCACGCCTAGGGTCCGTGCTCTGCAACAAGAAAAGCCACCACAATGAGAAGCCCGCGTACCTCAAAGAAGAGTAGCCCCCGCTCGCCACAACTAGAGAAAGCCCACGTGCAGCAAGGAAGACCCAACGCAGCCAAAAATAAATAAATAAAATAAATACGTTTATTAAAAAAATAAAACAAGTCCAGTTTTCGAGGAGGTAGTTTCTGCTCCTTGATGTTCATGAATAGGCAACTCAAGATTTGATCCTAGAAATATTCTTATTTGTGGTGATATACCAGGTAAAAGAACTTCAGCTGTGTTTCTTATGGAAAATATACTCTTGGAAATTACAACAGCTGTATACTCACTTTGGAAGAAATTATTTTCCCCCTTGAAACCAAAGAGATGTAAAACAAATTCCTTTTCTGTAACTTTGAGTTTTTGTCTCTCTTATTTGAAATTGGGGTGCTTAGAAATCTGTGATCTTGGGATGCCAATTCTGTGATAACAGCAGTGAAAAACCCAGGGCACCCGTGGTTCAGGGTGCTCACTGGCTAGACAGCTTAGCTTCTTGTTGATGGACTCTGTCCATGTTGTTTCACCAACTATAAAAATAGCATTAAAGGAGAGAATTTTGTTTTTACACTGAAGGGAAACCAAAGTTCCAGATTACTAATTTTTTTAAGTTCTCATTAACATTTGTTCTTAAATCCATTGGTATACTTCCCACTGGGTAACGAAGGATATGGTTCTAATTAGTTATTGGCTGGCATTTCTCTAAAGAAAATTGAAAAATTATGGTAGGGAAAGAAAATGCAGTGTGGTATTTCTCTTTTTCTTCTTTTATTAATTTCCCGTTTATATAGTAAGAAAGTCTCAGGATGGCCGAGACTTTAAAACTGCGTTTTGCATGGCTCCTCTCACCTTGCTTGGAACTGTGAGAGAACACCAAATAACAGGATTCCAGCATCTTTTTAAAAAAAATTCTTTGTGGAAGGTTGTCCTGGTTCTACTTGCTTTAGTGGTTGGTACAAAAGTAATTGAAGCTTCACTTTTTGGCTTCTAAGCACACATAACGAGCTGTATAGAAATTGTAATTAGATGATAACAGAACTTTGAGTGCTTTTATAAGAGCCATGTTGTCAGGAAACATATAATCCTGAAGTTAAGGCAGTTAGATTTGTTTTAATAAGTAGGTTTGTTTTTTGTTTTGTTGATAGGCATTTTTCAGATTTCTGGAGAGAAAATGTGATGAATAGTTGGAAAGTGGTGAAGATTCGGACTTTTGGGATTTGATCTATCCCTTTAGACTAGTATGGGTTACTTAGTTGTCAAAACTGGAGAGTTGATCTTTGGGATCTGCTTCAGCATCACAGAGGAAAGCACTGGTTTTGGTCTTAGAGACACAGGGCTCAGCTTTGCCTGGGCTGGATGCCTGATGGAAAACATTTGGTCAGTGTGCGTGCCCTGACATCAAAGGATGCAGTACCACTGGTCTTTTTTTATATATATATATATATATATATATAAATTTATTTATTTATTTTTCGCTGCGTTGGGTCTTCGTTGCTGCGTGTGGGCTTTCTCTAGTTGCGGTGAGCGGAGGCTACTCTTCGTTGCGGTGCGAGGGCTTCTCATTGCAATGGCTTCTCTTGTTGCAGAGCACGGGTTCTAGGCGTGAGGGCTTCAGTAGTTGTGGCTCGCGGGCTCTAGAGCACAGGCTCAGTAGTTGTGGCACACGGGCTTAGTTGCTCTGCGGCATGTGGGATCTTCCCGGACCAAGGATCAAATCCATGTCCCCTGCACTGGCAGTTGGATTCTTAACCACTGCGCCACCAGGGAAGTCCAGTATTGCTGGTGTTGATCTGGACAGGTTTGGTGGGCTCTGGCGTGGTCCCAGAACTTCCTGCCCCACAGAAAGGGGACGGAAAGTCAGAGCAGGAGAGCGGCAGAGTTAGGGCCTTTGGTCTAGCATCTCTGGTCCACCTGCTCCGGCCAGGGGAAGTGGTATCTTCCTGTACCCCGCCAGGGTTGTTTGCTCTGGGTGATTCTGGTTGAGACTAAATCAGAGGCTTGGCCTAGAATTCACCTGAATCACTTTGGCTCTTTGGATGGGGTGAGATTTGGTACCAACCCCGACAGTCTTACAGCTCTATCTCTCCCAGTGCTTTCTCCCTCAATCCAAATACCCTAGCCACTAAGAGAATGATTTCTACAACACTGACAAATGACTTTCGAGGTGGTAAAAGATGGCAAAAAGGCACCGCTTTGAATATTGGCGTTTTCTGCCTTCCACATAAGGAGCCTGGACCAGCCAGGACAGGCTGCCTTTGTTGACTGTGTTTCCAGGACTTGGATCCATCTACTAAAAGACAACAGTCTGATTAAAGTAATAAGAGCAATTTTCCTTGAGAGGCTTTTTCCTCATTCCATTATTTGTAATGTATTTTTTAATCTCATTTTTCTTCTCTGCATAATGAAGCTGTCTAGTGTAGTGGCTGAAAATACAGACTCTTGTCCTTTAGATCCTGGCTCTGCCATTTATTAGCTGTGTGACCTTGTGCAAGTTATCCTATCTCTCTGTGTCTCAGGTTCCTCACCTATAAAATAGAGATGACAACAGCACCTGCCTTACAGCATTGTTGTAAAGACTACACAAGATAATATACACGTGCCTGGCATATAGTACGTGCTCAATAAGTGCTAGCAATTATTATTTGTTAATAAATGACCATGAACTTCAGTAATTCGTTTTATAGTGTGAGCCTTTGGAATATATCACATTACAGAATTCCAAAACTGTTATGAGGCGTATTTTTAACTTTTCAAACAAATGACTTTTATAAGCATACAAGGGGATATGAGCAAGGAGTTGAAAGAATTGCCCTAGAAGAGCTTACAATGGAGGAGAAAGATCTAGAAAAATGAAACAAAAGCCAATGAATATAACAAACATCATTCCTTAAAGTACTGATAGTACTGATATTTACTGAGCTTCGTACTTATATTTGCCAGTGAAACTTGAGACAGCAAATCAGGGAAGCCAGGCATGATACAGGAGAACAGCTTTCAGATGATGGGGCACTCTTCTTGAGAGAGATTAATTACGTGCTTGGGTGATCGTTTTTGTGGTTTGCCAAAGCCATTAGGCGTGTCTTCTGCTGATCCTAGCTGCTCAAATCTGGGCGGCTTGGGGGTTGCAGGATCGCTGCTCTTTCGCGTGGGAAATGGACGGTGCCCGCTCTGGTCTCTGGAGCTGTAGAAGCCTCACCCCCGGAACACGGAGCCACCTCCCTTCCCAGCTCTGGAATGTTGTAGGATAGGTTTGTTCAGACCTGTCGCCATTTGCGGATTTAATACTTGTCTTCTAGTTAGCGGCTCAGGCCTGATGGACCAGCTGTCCACAGCTTTTGTTGATCCATTTGTCTCCTGATACGGGTTGGGATATGAACCAGAGCACAAAGGAAAGCAGTGGGTTTTGAGGTTAGGGTCATTGATTTCATTTACCCGTTTCCTCCGCCCCTACCCCCTTTTTATCACTGTTCTTTGTGGTTTGAGGCCTTGTTTTAATATCTGCGCAAATTGGAGAAAGAAGGCTTTGTGTTGTATACAGCTGGGGTGGGGGATGAACAAGTCCCTCAGTTGGGGGGATGGCCGGGGGCGGGGGTTCTTCTTTATTTACTGTTAGGACCTGGGACCCCAGGGTTTCAGCTTGCCCCATTCTGAACTAGTCTGGGCTCCTTACTGCACGATTTTGTTTCAGGGGGAGGCATAGGATGTGTTCTTTTTTCATGTTCTGAATCCCCAGTGGTGCTCAGTGTTAACCACCGGGGTGTTTAGGTTTCTGTATTTCATTAATTTATCATTATACTTATTCAAAGGCACTCAAAGAAAAGAGCTATGAATTCAGAATCTTTTTGCTGATCCTGACTTTTACGAAGCTCTTGCATACTGTTGCTTTACATCTTGCCATTATTTAAAAAGTGACTAAGAGTTCTTGAGTCTCAGGAGTCATCCTTGATTCTCTCCCACCCCTCACATCTAAAAGGCACTGAGGGATTTCCCTGGTGGCACAGTGGTTAAGAATCCGCCTGCCAATGTAGGGGACACAGGTTCGAGCCCTGGTCTGAGAAGATCCCACATGCCGCAGAGCAACTAAGCCCGTGCGCCACAACTACTGAGCCTGCGCTCTGGAGCCCGCGAGCCACAACTCCTGAAGCCCACGCACCTAGAGCCCGTGCTCCGCAACAAGAGAAGCCACTGCAATGAGAAGCCGGTGCACCGCAACAAAGAGTAGCCCCCGCTCGCCCCAACTAGAGAAAGCCCGTGTGCAGCAATGAAGACCCAATGCAGCCAAAAATAAATAAATAAAATAAATAAATTTTAAAAAATAAAAAATAAAAGGCACTGAGCCCTGTTGATCTCCTTAACAGTTCTCAACTCTGACCCTTTCTCTCCATTCCTACCATCACTGCTTGAGTTCATATTTCATCTGGACCACAGCAGCCTCCTCCATGGGCTCTTTGCTTCCAATGCTGACCCCTGATTCTCAAGACTAGAGCTTCTCAAACTGTCTATAATCAAGGATCAGTTTCCTTTTGTTGTGTTAATTTCCAATCAGTCACACACCCATACGTGGCCCTGTTATACAGGACTACTGTACAGCTTGAACCACATACAACTCCCCACTGGGTTGACAACACACAGACTGGTCTCTGTCCTGTTCAACAAGATGAGACCATTGGTCACAAGCTTGGATGTTGCTGGAATGTTGAGCTGCTATAAACAATTCTAGGTGCTCACTCTCCATTTCTGTACCTGCCCTGTCATGGACCAGTAACAAAGAACTGATGGATAACTACTGGGCTACAGACCCACCTTGAGCAGTACTGCTCTGGACTGTTTCCGGAATGGAATGACAAGTTCAAAAACACGACTTTGATCTTGTCATTCTCCTGCTTAAGAATTTTTCAGTACTTCTTCATAGCCTCTGGGGTCAAGTCCAAACTCTAAAGCATGGTCCCCGACTGTTCTCCTGCCTCTTCTCCCACCTGGGCAGTGTCCTCTCTCCTCCTACCTGGCTGAGTTTGGATCTTTCTAAAATCAGTCCTGGTTTCCCTGCTCTAAGAAGCTTTCTTGTCTCTTTCCTCTCTAGGTGGGATGCTTTTGTGAACATCCATAGATGGAGTACATAGATGTCTTAGCACTTAGCTTTTTGTGATTTTTTTTTTTTTTTTTTTTTTTTTTGGTCTTTTTCATTTGACTCTAAGCTCCTTGAGGCCAGAAACCAGCCAAAGGGAGGGGAAGATGATCAGTGTTTTGGTGCTGACAATCAGATAATATGGTCACAGAAAGCAGGTGTGTGACTTTTAGATTGGTAACTTGAAAGCACGGTAGTTTCCACGTCGTGTGAGTTGGAATGTGCACTTTCACTGGTACTTAGCTCGATTTTAACATTTAATATTAGAGTTGGACCCTAATTGAATTGTATAATTGTATATACCCACAGTATGTGGCTGTTTTTGTTTCTTTTTTTTTTTTAATCAGTCATCAATTTTATACACATCAGTGTATACATGTCAATCCCAATCGCCCAATTCTGTTTTTGTTTCTTAATAAGTGCTTTCAAGAGTACTACCATGAGCAAGTGAATGTTTAACTCCGTTGCCCTGTAATTCTGTGCTCAAAAATAGAAAAATACTCGCCTCTCCATTTTTGAAACGTCAAAAATCTTAGTCAGTTAAAAGCTGCAGGCCTATCATTCCATGCTTTTATATTTCCTAAATAGTTTGTGTTTCTCTAGCATCTTTCTTCCAAGGAACTCAAACTGCATGCATATTATGTCTTCCAGCAACTAGTCATCAGTAGCTATTAAGCATTTTAGTTTTTCAAAGTATGTTTGAGTTGGAGAATTGATTCACAGGGAACCAATTATTAGATCAGGGTCTCAGTGTTGGAAGAAAGGGCTCAGCTGAACTCTCTTAAATTCAACTCGGTCCTTTCTGTTCAAGAAATTGGATCTTAAAAAATGTGCACATCAAACATTCTCCAGGGAAGAGGAGGGAGCCGAAACTTCTCTTTTCAACAAATCGCTTTCTGAGTGGATTCACTCTAGATAGACTCTGAAATAAGATAGAGATAGTTTAACCACTTAAAACATTTGCTGTTGCTGGGAAGACAGGAGAGCCAGAACGTCTTTTCTGTTGCTGCCTTTCCGTGGTGGTGGTTTCTAAGGGCCTTTTAATCATTTGGCTTTTTTTAGATCAGCCAGTGAAGTGTCCCCAACTCCCCTTCATCCTATGCAAAGCCTTGGGGCTGCTTTCGTGCTTTTTTTCAGAGACAAATTGAACTTAAGGTATCCTGCCGAGATCCTAGGACTAAATCAGTCCTCCCTTTTATGAGGTTTTCAGAAACTGCTGTTCTAACTTCCAGTGAAATCTCAAACATGTGCTTTCTGCTTTATGACAAGTAAGAAGTATAGTAATTGAAAGTTGCTTGAGTGCTGTTATTCTGTAGTGAAACCCTGTAATGGAAACTTTTGTTCTGTGGCATCTGTGATTAAATGCAAACATAAATTTTCTGCTGCTTGCTGGTCATATAACTCCTGGACCAGATATACAATGGATTTTTGTATGAACTACACCTCAGAAAACCCTTTTTAAAAAACAATTTAAGCTTAAAGTTCAGCATTCCTTTCTAGTACATCTATCACCCACTCCCCTTCAGATTATTTTGAGACCCCAATTACAGGTAAATTCAAGTACTATTTCTACAGTTAATAATGCTTTTATCTTGGATCATTGTTGAGTAGTCATAAAATAGGGTGTGGTAAGTTTTGCTGTTCTAGGGATAGAATTTCCCTCTTTGTTTTCCTAGGAGAATTTTATCCAGATGAATCGGTTTTTTACAGTTTTTCATTTGTCTTTTTTGGTCAATATCCCTGGGATGAAAATCTGAATGGATTGAGTGTGCTTAAAATCAGAAGATGCTGCCTTTTTTCCCCCTTGTACGTGATCAGGTCAAGACAGTTTTCTTTTGATCGTGGTGGCTCACAGCACAGCTGTCTCATCTGTTACTCATTTTTTAGGGTTTGATGTGAAATATAAAGATTGGGCAGAACAACGTGCAATAGGCAAAATCACAGTGTTGCCCTCTGAGCTCTGAATGGCAGTGGATGTGGGTCTGAGAGCAGCCTTTTTTCACCTTTGGGCACATGCTTGACTGCAACTTAGAGAAGTGTTTAAACCCACAGACCTTCAAAAATACCCCATTATAAGCGGATGTTTAAAATCTGTTGCACAGTGCATAAGAGTATGGACTCTGGATCAAGTTTCCTGGATTTGAATCCTGTCTCTGTCACTCTCTAGCAATGTGACTGTGACGCAAATTACCTAACTTGTGTGTCTCTTAAGTTTCTGGTCAGTAAAATGGAGATAATAGTATCTACTTTATAGGGTTGTATTGTTAAGGATTACATGAGTTAATATTTGAAAATTGTTTAGAACAGTGCCTGGTACATAGTGTCACTGGAATGTGTACCCAGGTGCTTGGTTATGCCATTCCATTTTTTTTTAAAGATTTAATTTTTATTTATTTTTGGCTGCGTTGGGTCTTCATCGCTACGCGTGGGCTTTCTCTAGTTGCGGCGAGGGGGGGCTACTCTTCGTTGCGGTGCGCGGGCTTCTCATTGAGGTGGCTTCTCTTGTTTCGGAGCACGGGCTCTAGGCACATGGGCTTCCGTAGTTGTGGTGCACGGGCTTAGTTGCTACGCGGCATTTGGGATCTTCCTGGCCCAGAGATCAAACCTGTGTCCCCTGCATTGGCAGGCGGATTCTTATCCACTGCGCCACTAGGGAAGTCCCTCCATTTAAAAAAAAAAAAAGATTTATTTTATTTACTTTATTTGGCTGCACCGGGTTTTAGTTGCGGCACGTGGGGTCTTCGTTGCCATGTGCGGGATCTTTAGTTGCGGCATGCAGGATCTAGTTCCCTGACCAGGGATGGAACACGGGGTCTCCCCTGCATTGTCAGCCTGGAGTCTTAACTGCTGGACCACCAGGGAAGTCCCCATTCCATTTTTTTAAATGGTTATTCAGATTATAGGAGAGAAGAATTCTCAGCTTTTTTCTTTCTTTGTATCCCCTTTACCTTCAACACCTGGCTCTTTGCTTCTAATGGCCTATCATGTAATCTGGTGTCTCTTCAGTTTCTTACTAGGACTATAATCATTCTTTGTCAGTTGTTGACGTGATGACATATCCATGTCTTTGAATGTGGGTATGATTCTAGACTATCTCTTTGACTAATTGAATGCTCACTTTTACTAAGTGGCTTCTATTTTCACTTTTGAGCTGGGAGAGGAGAGGGGAGAGATACTGGTCTGTGCCTATTCCTCCCGCCATTTTTTTTTTTTTTTTTACCTTTTTATTATGGAAAACTTCAAACACCACACAGGTGGGGAAAATAGTATAGGGAACCCCCATGCACCCAGCGCCCAGATACAACAATCAACTCAGGGACACCCACTGCCCCCACCCCTCACTGGATTACTTTGAAGTCACTCCCAGACATCATATCACTTCCTTCTTAAACATTTCACTAAGTAACTCTTTAAAAAAAAATAACCACAACATCACATCATACCTTAAAAATCTAATAATTCCTTCGTATCGGCATGTATCCAGCCAGCATTTCAATTGTATAATTGTCTCATGATTTTTTTTTGTTGCAGTTGGTTTGTTTGAATCCAAATAAGCTCTCCACTTTGTATTTGGTACCTGTATCTCAAATCTTTCCCCCCTCTCCTGACCATTTACTTGTTGTTCCCTTTCATTTAAATTGTCTTTGTCTCTGGGTCTGTCTACTTGCCACATTTCCAACCTTTTCTTAGCTGTATTTCCCTCTTTATCTAGGTCTGTGGAATATTGAGTCCTAGGTTCAAAAGGGTCCTAGCCTCCTGTGTCTGAGAAGTCCAGGTGTAGGGAGTCACCTTGGGGGCACAGGTGGCTCTGAGGCTGACAGTCACATCGCACGGTGTTGATTCACAGACCTTTTGGTCAAAAAAACTCCAAAGTCTTTTTCACCAACCTTAATACCTGAACAAATGAGAACAGAGTCCCAAATATTGTGTCTGTCACCTTTAAGAATCAGTTTATTGAGATTTGATGAGTTTTTGCAGTCTGTTGAAATATTTTTTATGCCTGTGTGGTCATCCACTATGATCATAGCCCCTTCTGACCTTGAACTATGTGATCCCTTCCAGACCTTGTCTATGTCTGGCGATGGAGTCCCAGGGCACATGGCTAGGGGCTTCCTCTGGGCTAATAGTGGTCTGTTGGTTAGTTGTTCAACCAACTTCAAATCCAGCCAGTTCTAAATCTGCCTAATTGTATCATTATTGCGGCCCACATTTCTCCATCTGGTTAACATGTTTATCCTAGGAGACCTTAACAGGTAGCTTGCTATAACTTAGATATTTGCTGTTTCTCTTTCGGGGGAAGATAGTCTGCAATGCTTTGTGTTTGGTGAGCCCATGCTTGCTTCTAAATTGATCACTTCTTTTCCGAAGTGTTTAGTAACTGTGATAACCTGCAAGGTTTTACTTAAGGGCCGATGTCAACTTCACCAACCTGTAGTTTGCAGAATCTACCTCTTTCTGCCCTTTTGAAAATGGATATTCCATCTGTCGGTTGCAGTTAGCTGATATAATGTGCACATTTTCTCCCCCTCTGATGTAATTCATATCTTATAGGAAGAGTTGCTAGATCAGCTGGGTATCCTTGGAGCGATGGTACATTTGTTTCCTGCGGCAGATCCTGTAGGAATAGCTGTGGCCAGACACCTCCAGCAGCTGGTGTGTAGTTGAGAGCGCTTGATTTGTCCAGGAGGCCCAGATCCTGCGCTTTCTGAAGGCTGCCTGGCAATAGTGGCTGCCCTGTCCCCATCCCAACACCCTCCACCCCCCCACCGTCTCATTAGGGCACTAATAGAGCCTGAGGGAGTCTTTTCTGTAATGCTCCTTCTGCCCATCAGGCACAGGCAGGATGAGACTGGGCTGGCTAATTAATTAAGTGTGGCATTTTGTTTCAAAATGAGCAAGAGACAGTAACTAGCGACAAAGCAACCCAGCGTACTTGTGCAGATAGATTTTTCTTAATATTTGGCTTTTTAGGATGAATTAACCCATTTATTTTGAACAATTTACCTTGTTTTAAAATGCATTTGCTTTCTTGCCCAAGTGTATTTGCCCATTTACGATTACACATGAATCTGTAATGTGCTTTACAACTTGGCACCTAAGAATTCTGACATTTCAAATGTTAGGCACGAAGATGAATTGGAATTAAATGCCTAAAACACTTTCCTGGTGGAAATCACTTGCCTAAATTTGCAGAAGGTCTCTGGCCTCAGCCCTTGGATGCATTGTTTTAAGCTTTTACAAATGTTCTTAAGAGTAAAATACTACTTAATACCACTTGAACGTATTCTCTTTCATTTGGATTTGTGGAAAGTATTAATTTGCAGGGGCTGTGGTGTGGAACACTCTAGTTTTTAAGCACTTTTTGAAGCACTGCTTTCCTGTGAAGGCTCAAGTAATGACATTTTCCCTGAGATCATCTGAGTCTGTTCTTCAGTTGACAGGGCCACAGAGGCAGTAGTTACAGGGTAAATCCAGATCCTTGGAACAAGACATGGTGCTCCTTCACGAGGAGAGTGGGATTTGTTTGTCTGTGTGCATGCACAGCACAGATTATGGCTTTACTGCTATTTACATTAAAAAGCCATTTGTATTCCTTCATTCAGCGTATACTTAGACACTGTTTTTCCACTTACTAACTTTTCCCATTTCCAAGAGAAAGCCAGCGTTTCACTGGTTAGTTGTAAAAATAATTTTATTTTATTTTTTCTTTCCAAAGATAACCACTGTTAATAGTGTCTTTTATATTCTTCCAAAAAAAAATAAGTATATACTGTATATATAAATGTAGATGCTTAAATATTGTTTTACACAAACAAATTTTAGTATTTGAAATTAATTTCTATTTTCTGAAAAGATAGTGCCTTCACATGTTAGAAGAAATTTCAAACAAAACGAAAGGCATGCAGGGAAAAGTAAGTGTCACTTCCATTGTGGGCCATAGTTTGCCTTTCCCGAAGCAGCCACCATTATCAGTTTCTTGTGTGTCTCTTCAGAGGTATTTTGGGAAAACAGTATGGAGGTTGCTCAAGAAGCTAAAAATGGAACTACCTTATGACCCAGCAATTCTCTCCTGGGTATATATCTGCAAAAAACAAAAACACTAATTCAAAAAGATGCATGCACCCCAGGGTTCATAGCAGCATTGTTCACAATAGCCAAGATATGGAAGCATCCTAAGTTTCCATCAACAGATAAATGGATAAAGAAGGTGTGATACACATACACACACACACACACACACACACCAACAAAATACTACTCAGCCATAAGAAGAACGAAATTTTGCCATTTGCAGCAACATGGATAGACTTGGAGTGCATTCTGCTAAGTGAAATAAGTCAGACAGAGAAAGACAAATACTGTATGATATTTATACATACATTTAGATTCCACATTTATATGTGGAATCTAAAAAAATACAACAAACTAGTAAATATAACAAAAGAAGCAGACTCACAGATACAGAGAACAAACTAGTGGTTACCAGTGGAGAAAGGGGAGGAGGGAGGGGCAATTTAGGGGTAGGGGATTAAGAGGTACAAACTATTAGGTATAAAATAAGCTACAAGGGTATATTGTACAACATGGGGAATATAGCCAATATTTTATAATAACTATAAATGGAGTATAACCTTTAAAAATTGTGAATCACTGTTATATACCTATAACTTATATAATACTATATAGCAACTATACTTCAATAAAAGAAAAAAAAGGTATTTTGTATGTGTATAAGCATGTATGTGTGTGTGTGGCCCTGACACACAGACATACTTCGTTTTGGTTTTTTTTTTTAACCAAGCCTTTTGCATATCTTGTTCATTGGCTCCCTGACAGGTGCTAGTTTTTCTGTCTCAGGTGGGCAAAGACTACAAATGTAGTTTCATAGCCCTATGATAACTTGGTATCATGTCTCCCTTGGTAATGAGCCCAACAAAGATGGAGACAAGAAACAGGATCCCCCCAAACTACTGCTGTCCCCAGAAGGAAAGTGACTTAGCCTGACACGCTCAGAGTATGGTGGGCTAAGGAGACCTTGAAAGAATTTTCTCTGTCCTCTGAGAGGGGCCTCCTCTAGGACTAACATAAAGCAATGAGAAGACAGCGTCTGTGAAATTCCCACTTCTGTGCCCTACCGTTTGAATAAATTAAGAGGTTCGTTCTCTGAGGCTGTCAGTCTCCCCTTCTAAGAGTATTCAGATTTATATGGGGACAAAAGGCTTCCCCAGGCCAGCCATTTGTATTATGCTGTGCCTTTTGTAGTGACTAGTATTAGGCAACTTGTATTTAGTGTAAGTTTTTGTTTACTAAAACATGCTGCACTTTTAGAAAATCCATCACTTCCAGAATCCAAAGTTATGAAATAGAAAAAGTAAGGGGCTGTGACTACTATTTTCATTATGGAAGGATCTCCATTTTATTAGGCTGGATTGTTTTAGATTGTGAGCTCCTAAGAGGTATTTGAAATGTGATTTCTGCCACTTAGAAAAACTCTCCTACAGCATCATAGGAATGCATCTGTTGCTTTGAGAAAAACATACAAATATTACACCAAAAGTCTGTGATTACCCAGATCACACACACACTTTCCCTTTCCCCTGAATATTCCTTATTCTTTTCTGTATGAGGCAGCTGAGAATACTTATTACTCATCCGGTGGTAGATTCATGTAGGCAAGTTGCTTACGGAAAATCAAAGGGTTGCTATGGGAATTAAATAGATTTATTAAATAGATAATAGAAATTATGAAAAGCAAACTTTACAAAGATCTGGTGAACCTTTAAAGGGGGCTTGATTTAAGAATGGAAAGGGAATTAGTGTCAATTTAGAATATCTTCTGAACAGTTCGTCATAAATGCAGACTAAATGTGTCAACAAAACCAATGATCTTGCCTCATCTTACTTACCTTCATGAAGGTATTCTTTAAAGCTGTATATAATAGTAAGACTTTGGAAATGTCCTAAATGTTCATCACAGGGCGGTTAAGTAAATTACAGTGCTCAGAATCTTGTTGAACATGATTTAATGCCTTTGCTGGCACACAGAGCTATACTTCAGATATTGTATTCAAAAAAGCAAGATCCCAAATTACACAGATACCATGACTGCAACACTGTTTAAACAGTTATATAAGAAGAAAGATTGAAATAAATACCCCAAGTTGCTTATTGTTATGTTGGGATGGTGGCACCTATGGGTGGTGAGTCACTGATTTCCAAGTGATGTAATCACTTCTGTAATGAAAACTTAAGTATTTGTGAAGAAAATAATGGGACTCTTGCCTGAAAGAGTGTGCATCCAGTTTTTGAATGCTTCGTTTTAGTGCAGGGCTTTTCTTCCCCTCCTTTGGATCTAGTTGGCAGTTAGAGGCATCTTCAGAAGGATGGGTAACTTGCTCATTGTTTCTTATCTAGCAAAGAAACGTGGGGTGGGGGGGAAGAATCAGCTTGCAGCCACCTACTTCAAGAAAGCTTTCTGGAAAGAATAACTTGAAAGTGACCTTTTCAAATGAGGGGGAGGATAGTCCAGTGGATTAAGAAAGAAAGATATTCTGGATATAAATAACCATGTGGGAATGAAGGGGGAAAGCTGAGAAGGAGAAAGTTCATTTGATCCAGCTCGGAAGTGAGTATGGGATGGAGAGAGATGATGCATGTTGGAAAACTGATGAGTGACAGAGGCTTCCCGTGCTCAGTGGGGAACAGTTTAACCTTTTCTAAGGAAAACAAAAGTTCCATCGGCAGATGGTCAGGAAAATACACCGTAGGTGATGCTGATTTGGAGTTGCAATTTTGTGTGTGAAGACTCTGGGAAGCCGCCTGCAGTGGCCTGTTTGCAAGGTGATGGTGGCCTCTCTCAGGGGCTTGGGCTTGGGATGAGAAAGAGGGTCTGGATTCCAGACGTGCCATATAGTAAGAAACAGATGCTTTTTGTACCAAAGAGGCCAACGTCGAACTAAAGAACCTCATCCTGGGCCAGGTTGCAGAAATGCATTTTGTATATGCTTCCTTAGATCATAAAGAAGAAACTCTGGGTTAAGGCCTTCTGTTTGTTAAATAACGGGAAGGAAAGTCCTCTGGTGATTTTCCACTCCTGTACAGTGTTGAGACGGGGAGCGATGACAGGGACTAAGACGTTCGCAAACTGGATTTCTCTCTTCATGTGTGCTTATATTACAAAAATCAAGTTTGCACTTTTCATTGCTTTGTATTGGCACTGCACAGTCTCCGTCAGTCACATGTTTTTTTTTTATTTTAATTTTTATTATTTTTTTTTTTGGCCACACCACGTGGCTTGTAGGATCTTAGTTCCCCGACTAGGGATTGAACCCGGGCCCACGGTAGAGAATGCGCTGAGTTTTAACCACTGAACCACCAGGGAATTAATTCCTCGTCACATTTTTTGAGCATCTCATTTGCCTCAGGCAGTGTCAGGATGCTGAGAAATTAATGACAAAGTTCCTGCTCTCAAAGGCATTTATAATTTAGCTGGGGAGATACCACATAATATATGAGACATACCTATATGTATATGAATGATATATATGATATATACAAATTTAGAGCCTATAGAATGATGTCTGGTGTGTTGGTTCTAATAGGGCTGGGGTTGCCAGCAGGAGCTCTGCGAACTGAAAGTCCCACGACCTGATCAGACAGCAGCCAGAGAGGCTGACCCCTCTTGTGGATTACCTGGTTCAGATTCATCTCTCCTTACTCTCTACCTTTGAGGCCTCGGGCAAGTTACCTTACTCTTTCCGTGCCTCAGTTTCCCCATCTGTAAAATGGAAACGATAGTAGTACCTACTTGTAGGGTTGCCCTGGAGGTTTGAGGTAACTCGTAATATATTGGGCAGGCCAAAAAGTGCCTTCAGTTTTTTAAGTAAAAATAAGAGACACATTTTTCATTTTCACCAAGAACTTTATTGAACAATGTATTCACCCTTTTGTTCCACTACCTTGTGCCATTTTTCACACAACTTCATAATTCCATCTTCCCAAAACTTTTTATCTTTTTGAGCAAAGAACTGTTCCAGGTGCCTTTTTAAAAAATTATTTATTTATTTATTTTTGGCTGCGTTGGGTCTTCTTTGCTGCGCGCAGGCTTTCTCTAGTTGCGGTGAGCGAGGGCCACTCTTCATTGTGGTGCGCAGGCTTCTTATTGCTGTGGCTTCTCTTGTTGCGGAGCACGGGCTCTAGGTGCACGGGCTTCAGTAGTTGTGGCACATGGGCTCAGTAGTTGTGGCTCGCAGGCTCTAGAGCGTGGGCTCCGTAGTTATGGCACAGGGGCTTAGTTGCTCCGCGGCATGTGGAATCTTCCCAGACCAGGGCTCGAACCCGCGTCCCCTGCATTGGCAGGCGGATTCTTAACCACTGCGCCACCAGGGAAGTCCAGAAATTCACCAATTTTGATAACTTTTTTTAAAAAAATTATTTATTTATTTATTTTTGGCTGTGTTGGGTCTTCGTTTCTGTGCGAGGGCTTTCTCTAGTGGCGGCGAGCGGGGGCCACTCTTCATCGCGGTGCGTGGGCCTCTCACTATCGCGGCCTCTTTTGTTGCGGAGCAGGCTCCAGACGCGCAGGCTCAGTAATTGTGGCTCACGGGCCCAGTTGCTCCGCGGCATGTGGGATCTTCCCAGACCAGGGCTCGAACCCGCGTCCCCTGCATTGGCAGGCGGATTCTCAACCACTGCGCCACCAGGGAAGCCCGATAACTTTTTTTTTTAAATGCACACTGATATAACAGCTGTCACATACAATCTAACAAAATTGTTTCGCATGAAGTTAAAGACAACTAAGTGCTACTAGAGCCATCTTACGGAAAAAACTGAATGAACCTTTTGGCCCACGCAGTAAAAAGCCTTCAGCCTAGCGCGAGGCACACGGTCATCGGTCAGGAGGGCAGAACGTTTCTGAGGGCAGTTTCTTGTGCTCTTCATCACTGTGTCGTTCATACTTAGTACATTTGATAGATCTGATTAATACATATTTGGCACAAACATTTATTGAAAGAAAGAATGAATGAATGAACGGTTGGCAGAATTCCAGTAGAAAGAGGAATGAAATTCCAAGCATAAAGGTGAGTCTCAAAGTTAAACAAAAGCATACATTCTTTCGTATATTTGTACTGCAATCACAATGAAACAAAAGCTCTTGTTACATAACATTGGCCAATGTGATCGTTGAATGTTAAACAGGAAATGATGTTGGGGATTGGGTAGCAACCCCTTCCTTTACAGATGAGGAAACTGAGGCCCAGAAAGGAGGCAGCCACGTGGCTGACCAGCCTCTTAGGCTCCAGCCTCTAGGGTCCTCATTGCTGGGTCAGTGGTGTTCCTTGGCATTCTTCCTGGTGGCCCTAAAAAAAAAGGCCAACCCGTGCCTGTAAGCCGTTGCCAAACTTTGCTCACAGAACAGAGAGATAAGCATCCTGAAAAGAGGGAAATGCCACAGTGCTATTTTTCCTGAGTAATTTTGTGTATCTTGGCCTCTAGGACACGGGATGATTTTCCGGGTCCCAAGAGCTTGTTCCTGAGAGCAGAGCTGTTTTCCTGTGGGAGGGCTGGGGTCAGGCCCTGGGTGCTGGCCAGACCTCCTCTGTGGAAAGCCTCAAGTGGCTGAAAAAACAAGCATGTTACCCCACTGAACAACAGCACTTAACGAGGGGATTACCAGGGCTGAAATGTGAAATGTAAAGAAAGGATTTAAAAAGAGCCAGGTGCTTCAAGTCCTGTGTCTGGGCTGATGAGGCTCAAAAGTGTTAAAGAGAAATTCCATTCGGATGACTTGGCTGCCACAGTATTTGTTCCTGCTGGGCCAGTAGGGAAGGGAGGGGAAGCAGTTCCCTGGGGCCTGTCCAGGCAGTTAGGGCCCTTCCCGTGTTGAGGGATAGCCGGGATCTGAACCCTTGGCACCCGGCCTGGGGCCCAGGTCACGGGAATTCACCTGTGCTCCCAGGAGGTCATTCCAACCTGAGCAGGAAGATGGAAGCCACAGTGGAGACAGGCACAGCCCTGGACACATACTTGGCTTCGGCCTTGAGTGCTTGGAAAGGAGGCTGCTGGGTCAGACCAGCTATTTGACTATTTTCCTAGAGGGAGAATTGAGATGTTCAGAAAATTAGGAGTGGGAATTGTTTCTCAAGTCAGTTCTTTTTTTTTTTAAAATAATTAATTAATTAATTAATTAATTTTGGTTGCATTGGGTCTTTGTTGCTGTGCGCGGGCTTTCTCTAGTTGCAACGAGCAGGGGCTACTCTTCGTTCTGGTGCGCGGGCTACTCTATGCGGTGGCTTCTCTTGTTGCGGAGCATGGGCTCTAGGTGTGCGGGCTTCAATAGTTGCAGCACGCGGGCTCTAGAGCGCAGGCTCAGTAGTTGTGGCACATGGGCTTAGTTGCTCCGCGGCATGTGGGATCTTCCCTGACTAGGGCTTGAACCCGTGTCCCCTGCATTGGCAGGTGGGTTCTTAACCACTGCGCCACCAGGGAAGCCCAAGTCAGTTCTTACTGATGCTGCTTCATCTTGGTGTGCTTTAAAATACTGTTGGAGGGACTTCCCTGACAGTCCAGTGGTTAAGACTCTGCGCTTCCAATGAAGGGGGTGTGGGTTCTATCTCTGGTTGGAGAACTAAGATCCTGCATGCTGCGTGGCATGACCAAAAGGAAAAAAAAAAGTTAAAATACTGTTGGAAACCCAGGACAGGCCCCCTTGAAGCTGTGGTTTGCAGTGTGCTATGTACAGGGAGGAGATGAGGCATTGGGGCTGTGGTGAACCTGTGCACGTGGTCACGCCCTCCACGGTGACTGTGTGCAGAGCTGGTTTTATGTGTGTCTCTGTTTGAAGACATCTTATTCAGTATATGTTGTTGGTTCAGTAATGCTGAACTTACTGCCCTATGGCTCTTGTCTGAATGAAGCTTATCTAACACACATTTTCTCCTTAAGACACATCATAGCCTTCTTGTGCTTGGGAGCACTAGACAGCACTTTAGCACGATGCTTGGGGGCCATTTCAAACAGTGAAATTGCCAAAAGAAGCACAAAAATGCAAAAAATATAGCACTAAACAGACTGCGAAAAGGACACTTGTTTATAGTGTGAGTTGAATCAAGAAGCAGAGCGTGGCCTTCCTTGACCTCAGCTGGGAACACACGTGGTGGGTGACTCTGATTTTTCACCACCCTGTGCACGTCTGAGAATGACCACGAAGGTGTCACCAGACTGATTTGGGGGTTACAAAGAGATTTTAGCAAATGGGCAAATTCACAGATATGGAATTCATGAATCATGAGGATTGAATGTACCCATTTTTCCCAAATATTATGCTAAACGTGCAGAATGGCTTCTATTTAATACTGCTTGGCTTTAGGGTTCACTCCTCCAGCAAGTTACTTTATCCCCTCCACCTTTTAAATTCTGTGTTATTTTAAAAAATTAGAAAATACAAATTTGCAAAAGGAAAAATACTTAAGATCATCTAAATTCCACCAACCAGAGATCGCCATTGTTTACATTTCAATGCATGTCTTTCCAGCATTTTTTTCTTTGCAACTATATACCCATCATCTGTACTCTCACTCATTTAACATCTTATGGAAAAACCCAAACGAATTTTTTTGCCAACCCAATATATATATATTTATGCGTGTGTGTATATATATATATACACACACATAAATGTGTGTGTTTAAAACAAAGTTAGTATCGAACCGTGCTTATTGTTATATAATCTGCATTTTACAGTTCCTCGTTGCTAGAGTCTAAAATGAGAGGCAGGGACTTCCCTGGTGGTGCAGTGGTTAAGACTATGTGCTCCCAATGCAGGGGGCCCGGGTTCGATACCTGGTCAGGGAACTAGATCCCACATGCATGCTGCAACTAAGGAGCCGTTGAGCTGCAACTGAGGAGCCCGTCTGCCACAACTAAGACACGGTGCAACCAAATAAATAAATAAATATTTTTTAAAAGTTCTAAAATGAGAGACAGAGTGGAGGGTGAGGGACAAAGCTAGATGGCTAAGTGGGGCAGAAAATGAAGGGACATCAGGGTGTGGACTGTGTTCTGACGGGGACCACTGATGGGTTCTAAGCAGGGACATTTCATAATCAGATTAGATATATAACCACGGTAGCTGTGTAGACAGTAGACTTGAGGGACAGAAACGAGAGCCATGCTGTCCGGTATGGTAGCTACTAGCCATGTGTGGCTGTTAGCACTTTGAATGTGGGTGGGCTAGTTGAGATGGGCTGTGTTAAATATACACTGGATATAAAAAATGTGGTACCAGAAAAGAAGAATGTAAAATATCTCAATAATTTTTTATGCCAATGACATGTTGAAATGATCATCTTTTGGATATATTGGGTTAAATAAACTATACAATTAAAACTAATTTCAGGGACTTCCCTGGTGGCGCAGTCATTAAGAATCCGCCTTCCAATGCAGGGGACACAGGTTCGAGCCCTGGTCCGGGAAAATCCCACATGCCGCGGAGCAACTGAGCCCGTGCACCACAACTACTGAGCTTGCTCTCTAGAGCCCGTGAGCCACAACTACTGAGGCTGCATGCCACAAATACTGAAGCCCGTGCGCCTAGAGCCTATGCTCTGCAACAAGAGGAGCCACTGCAATGAGAAGCCCATGCACCACAATGAAGAGTAGGCCCCACTCGCCGCAACTAGGGAAAGCCCACGTGCAGTAATGAAGACCCAACGCAGCCAAAAATAAAATTAATTAATTAATTAGTTAAAAAAGAAAAACAAACTAATTTCACTTGGTTCTTTTTTTTGCCACGCCACGCAGCTTACGGGATCTTAGTTCCCCAACCAGGGTGTGAACCCAGGCCCTCAGCAGTGAAAGCGCTGAGTCCTAACCACTGGACTGCCAGGGAATTCCCTAATTTCACTTGTTTTTTTTTCTACTTTTTAACGTGGCTACTAAAATTTTTTAAATTGTGTTTATTTGTATTGGACAGCACTGGACTGGAGGGGGAAAGATGATGAGGGCCTAGCCCTGGGGTCATGGTGACGGAGATGGGAAGGAGGGAGTGGGTTTGAGAAGCATTAGGAAATATAATCGATGGTTGTGTCTTGCCTTTGGAGGATGCTATGGACTGAGTATTTATGTCCCTCCCAATTTCGTGTGTTGAAGCCCTGACCCCCAAAGTGATGGTATTTGGAGGTGGGACCTTTGAGAGGTAATTAGGTTTAGATGGGGTCATGAGGATGGAGCCCCCATCATGGAATTAGTGCCCTGATAAGAGGAGGGGTTCAGAGCTCACTCCCTAACCCCCCAATGTGAGGACACAGCAAGAAGGCAGCTGTCTGCAAACCAGAAAGAGAGCCCTCATCAGACACTGAATCTGCCAGCCCCTTGATTTTGGACTTCTAGCCTCCCAAACTGTGAGAAATGAATGTCTGTTATCTAAGCTGCCCAGTCTCTGGGTTTTGTTACAGCAGCCTGAGCTAAGGCAGGGGGTGAGACAGGAAGGAGTTAATGTCACCAGCTGAGGTAGGGAAAGTGGAGGCTGGGCGAGTAAAAGTAGTAGAGATGTTCAGCTGTCTGACTGCTTGATTCCAGCTCTGTGGAGAGGTAGGTCTCTGCCTGGGAAAAATCTGTGAGTCAGCAACAAATAGAGAGCTGTGAGAAGAATTGAGAGTCCCAGAGAGTGTGTGGGGAGAGAAGGAGGTGGCCTGAGAGGAGGTGCTGGGGAGACACAGCTGAGACCTGGGGACAGGACAACAAAGGAATAGATAGAGGGACACAAATTGGGGGGGTGGTCACAGAGGCCAAAGGAAGGTGTATCAGAGAGAGCGTGAGCAACGGTGGGAACGTGAAATGTCAGAAAAGTTTGAAAAGTACCGCTTGGATTTATCAATTTAGGAAGGGTACCATAAGTCTTCATTAAGCCATTTCTATTCTTTATTATTGTTAGTGACAATACTTCACATTTGACAGCATTTACTTTGTGCCAGGCACAGCACACAGCACTGCAGGCTTCATACCACAGCCCCGTGGGGCACCTAAGTTATTATCTCCATTGTACAGATGGAGATACTGAGGCACAGAGGCATATATGGTCAACGGTGCCTGCAGGGCTCCAGCCTTGATCTGACTCTTTCCCCACAATGTCACCTAAACTGTTTTGCAACTCCCAGACTTGCCCTGCCCAAGAAGTGGGTAACCGTGCCTTCTGCCTCAGTCATGAGTCTCTTAGACCACACATAAGCTTTCCCCTTCCTTTGGTGCTGGCCTTGTGGGGACGATGGCCGTGGTCGGCGAGTGGGGGAGAATTCTGCATTCCAGTGTGCTGAGGTCAGCGCATGTGGGCTCCCAGTGGCACTGATTTCCAGGGCTCGGGCTTTGCTCCCGGGACAGCCTGGGCCCTTCTGTCCACGCTCTCTGAGCGGATGATCCTCCACTTAATGCGTGCCCCGTTGCTTTCCTGCTTCCCATCATTTCTGCGCTATGGCTGTTCCACTAAAGAATCCACTGAGGAATCCACGGGACCCCAGGCCCCGGGCAGAGTCCATCCCTCTGGGCCAGGATTTGCTTCACGGTGAGGAATGCTGCCACCACCCCCAGCCCTGCCCAGACTCATGCCTGAGGTTTTACTGCTTTCGTTCACTTCCATACATGGAAGCGGGGTTGCCAGCCTCTGCTAGGAGCACGCCCGTAGCAGGAGGTTTGCTTCTTCACAGCTGACAGACAGCCCCCTGGCTCACATGTAAAAAATGTATTTATTGAAAAAGACCCTGGATTTAACCACACGTGTCTGCCAAAAGAGAACTTGGGCATCTCCACAGAGAGAATAAGCAGTAGAAATTGCAGTCTAGTTCCTGAGTGCTGTGGTTACAACACTTATTTCCAACCCTGTGATGGTTAGAACATTCTAAGGATGGGAGTGATAAGCTTTTAAATCTTCAAATAGGTAAAGAAGCTTTTGGAGGGGGGGAGAAGAGATCCATTTTATAAACATAGATATGTATTTGTTAACATATGAGCGTACATACACTTTTCTCACTGATTTGAGGAAAAGGAAAGAAAATCTGAGGGGACCAAACCAAAACGGAGTAGTGCTCTGATGAAACAAAGTGGCAAAAACAACCCAGACCTGAGCTGTCGATCCTAACAGGTGTAGACCTTGACATGGCCAAGCAGCCAACTGATATCTATCAATTTTAAAGAACTTTGGTTCTCTTAAAGGAAATGCCTTTTATATGCACGATGCTAGGGTCCTGGATGGTTTGCTTTTGTTTCGTAAATGATCAAAGATTGGACCATGTAAAAGTTAGACTTCTAGAAAGTAATAGTTGACAACAGTGGATCCTAAAGTAGTTTGGGGAAATAATGAATGTGCATTTCTTACGGAGCTGTCTTTACTGGTTTGTCGTGTTATTTGCTGGTCCTCTGGTGGCCAAATTTACCATATCATCTGGTTCTTTGCCCTGCAACCATTTTGGGTACAGTTCTTTGGGTATATTTTGCTGGATTTCCTTTGTAGTCTGCCTCCCCTTTCTGAGATTTGTTATAGTGGAATCTGAATTATTTGAAAGCTGTAATTCAAGATTGTAAAATTCTGGAAGCACGTGACAGACTCTGCTTTTGTTTTGGGGGACTAGACGAGGGCGTGAAAAGACTGATCCTGGGCTGACGGTTTGCTCACCCCACCCTCCGGCCAAACACTAGATGCTGTTCCGGCCTTAGATAAGATCTTAAAAATAAAAAAAACCTTCCAGTTCTTTCTTATGATTTATTTTGAGCTTAAAATAGCAAACCTTAAGCTTCTTGATCTCTGTCCTCACTCCCTTCCCCCACCGGATCCCTTTCTTTAATTGTATAAAAAGATTTTGAAATTCTTCCTTGATTCTCTCCTGCCTTGAGGGGAAGGGGTGAATTGGCACCCGCTTTATTGCTACAGTCCGTGATGTTTATCTGAATTCCTTCTCTTGCTCTTTTTCGAGTTGAAAGATTCCCTGCTGTGACTGATGGATGTGTATTCAGAGGGCATTGAATTTGTAAGGTGGATGGGACTGCCTTCTGAGTTAAAGGGCTTCTTTAGCAACGTTTTTTCCCCCCTTGTGTTTAAAAAAATGATTTCTCAAGCATCAGGCTGTCATCAACCCACTAATTGTTTTGCCTCCAGGCAGGACCAGTACTTGGGGCAAATTACTTCTGGCTGTAGAGTTGTTTGGCCTCATCATTACCCTCCCAGAAGCTGCTGACCAAATAGCTGTTATCACAGGATGTCGGACCTACAAACAGAGCCGAAGGATGGATAATGTCTGCCTGCACCAGCCCCAGCTGCTTCTCCCAGGCTGGAGCTCAGGATGAGTCCCGAGGCTCCCGGGGGGTAGAGGGACCTCACTTTGCTGCTCTTTCCAGAAGGGAGGTGGGGCTATAGCAAAGGAGGCCAATGGAGGGAAGAGGAGGCTCTGTCTCTGCTCTTCCTGTTCTGATGTGTGGATTCCACATTATTGTAGGGAATACAGGTCTCAATCTCAAAGTGCAGCAGGGAGAGACAGGGAATGGTGTTGGGATCCCAGTTCTGTTAGGTTTCCCTCAAGTGCTTGTTCCAAGTGAAACATCAGGTGGTGATTTTCAACCCTGGCTGATAATTCAGAGTCACCTGGGGAGCTTTTAAAAATACAGATTTCCAGGAATTCCCTGGCAGTCCAGTGGTTAAGACTCCACGCTTTCATTGCTGAGGGCGAGGGTTCGATCCCTGGTTGGGGAACTAAGATCCCACAAACCGCATGGTGCGGCCAAAAAAAATACAGATTCCCAGGGCTTATTCACTGTTATGTCCCCCAGCATGGAGCACATGCCTGGTACGTAGGATGTGCACTATGTAAAATGAGTTAAATGCATGGGAAACCCATTCTGTCTGCCCATGATGTCTAGGAAAGTGAGTAGGTACCGCTTCTCAGCCCGTCATCCATACACACAGAGTCAAGAGTCAGCTGGAAGATGTGTCCTTCCTTCCTGTATCAAGTCCCTAGCAGTCATGCAGCTCTGGTCCGTCTCAGATAATGTCCTGATGATCATTAGGGTTCATGTGCTTTTAGGTTAGTACTCTACTCAGGTATCTAGTGCTTCATGATCTGGGATGAGACACATAAAGAGGGAATAAACAGTCATAACAAGAATAAAAATTACAGCTTTCATTTACATATTGGGTGTGCCGACTTTGCCAGGCCCCATCTAAATGCTTTGTATTATTATTTTTTAAGAGAAGGCTGTTTTTTTTAATTTTTATTTATTTTTATTTTAATTTTTTTGGCCACACCGTGCCACATGTGAGATCTTAGTTCCCCGACCAGGGATCGAACCCTCGCCCCCTGCCTTGGAAGCGCGGAGTCTTAACCACTGGACTGCCAGGGAAGTCCCTAAATGCTTTCTATTATTTATTTAATCCTCACATAACCCTTTGAGTGAGGCCCTGTTGGACTGAGTAGTTTTCATAATGGTGGAGCCAGTATCTGAACTCTGCCTCTACCACCCGCCCCTGGAGATGTGCTGAACTGCCTAATAACAGGCCCAGGCTGTCACTTAAGGAGGTGTCTTCCAGGTGTCAAGCATGGAGTTGGAAAGGACTTCCCATGTGCTGCCTTATTTAACTTTCACAAGAACTCTATGAGGTAGGCATCATTACTCCCATTGTATAGATGAGGAAACTGAGGCCCAGAGAGATAAGAGATGTGCCCACCGAGCTAGTAAGTGGCAGAATCACCTGGTCAGTTGACTTTCCCTCCAAAGCCTATTCTTCTTCTCTGTGCCCTACCATGTCTTATGGGGAACATGGTATACAGCACATTTGGGAAGCAAATATGGCCTCTGTCTTTTGACAGGAATTTCTCAGCCAAGGTGTTGCTGGAGGTAAGGCAGGCTAAGGTCTTGAGCACCCCAAAGGCAGAGAATTGGAAAAGAGAGAATTCAGGAGAGTGATTGCAAACCTTCATTTCTCAGAAATGGCCTTCTGAGGTTTTTAAGCACGTACAATCCGTCAACCTCTTGTCTTTTTTTTAGTTAACCCAGCTCCCTCAACACACACACACACACACACACACACACACACACACACACACACACACACACACACACACACACACACAGTCTCTCCTACCCCAGGGAAGAATGTCTGTGGCAGCAAAGAAAGAGCCCTTTGAGTAGCCAACAGGGTGAGAACAGCCAAGGTCCCAGGACCCCAGGGACATTTCCAGCCTGTGGTTTGCTGACCTAACCCAAAGGACCTCCTGATTGGTTGGTCATTTCTGAAAGATTAGCATTTCTGTGCAAGGGCAGAATTGACAACATTCTAGAGAGAGAAGGTAAAAAATAATCCAAGAGATAAGCAGATAGCACATGGGAGAGGGCTGCCCCAGACACCCTGAAAGTGGGAAGTGGTGTTGGGTCATTTGTGTGCCCCGTGGCCCCCGTGATCTGCTTTTAGGTACTTTCACTGGACCCCTCTATTCATTGTCTTGGGAGAAACATCCAAACCCTTAGTAGCCACTGACTTTTCAGTATCTAACTTCAAACTCTGTGATCTTAGTAGCCACTGACTTTTCAGGGTCTAACTTCTAACTCTATAATCTGGGAAATGCTCATCTATTCCCCGAGGTTCCTTGAAGACCCACTTGGCATTCTAGGACATGCCATTGGGCAGCAAGCTCAGATACTAACTGCCACCTGATTGCATGAAGCACGTGGGGAATTTCCACATAGACTTTCTGTGCGCAGGCAACGTATAGGAATAATTTTCTTTTCTACAAAGAAATATGCTTCTTGCCTGTTTTTCTGGAAACATAGATCCTTTTTAGTGTATCTTCTATTTTCTAACCTTTGATAGAGACTTAGGAGGGAAAAGTAATTTCCTTTTGTCTCAGCTCCATCCCGCGTAAACTGGTAAGTGTGAGTCAGGAGGTGATAGGGAGAGTGGCAAGCCTGGGGCAAATGGGGGAGAGCATCCTCATCTCAAAGGAGCAGCCTTGCTGGAACACAGACCTGGATGGTCACATCTCGCAAAATGTTTACAAACTGTGGACTCTTCTGATTTCTAAGTATTATTAACTAATTAAAATTTAAAACGTTGTGTGTGTGTCAAACAATACATCTAAGGGCTCAGTTTGGCCCTTGGTGGCCTCTTGGTGATTTTGGCTTTAGGGGCTACCACTGGGGCAGCAACTCCCAACACTGTGCTCTGTCTGTACGTGGTAATCTGTGGGGCACCTGCAGGGAGTTTTGCACAGGGAGGCCCCAGGAGCACTCAGGAGTATGGATGCGTGGTTTCCAGGGGGTTTATAGCCTTCTTACGGTGAAAAAGTCCTACTTGGGTCAGAGAAGCAGTAAACAAGAGAAGACAGCGTTCAGCCGTGTGGAACAGTATAGGAGTCAGAAGGAAAGCCCGGGACCCCTTGGACTGGTCAGAGAAGCTCCCCCAAGAAGGGCAGGACTTGCCTTGGCCTGGAAGGGCAGGGAGAAGGAATATTTAGGGAGATTTCCCAGTGTGGCTCAAAAGTGGTCTTAACACATACTCTCCACATAGCACTTGACTTTTAAAAAAATTTTATTGAAGCACAGTTGATTTACAATGTTGTGTTAATTTCTTCTGTACAGCAGAGTGATTCAGTTATACACACACATATATATACTCTTTTCCATTATGGTTTATCGCAGGATATTGAGTATAGTTCCCTGTGCTGTACAGTAGGACCTTGTCGTTTATCCTTTCTCTACATAATAGTTTGCGTCTCCTAGTCCCAAACTTCCAATCCATCCCTCTCCGTCAACACCCTGACCTTCGCAACCACAAGTCTGTTCTCTATGTCTGTGCGTCTGTTTCTGTTTCGTAGGTATGTTTGTGTCGTATTTTAGATTCCACATATAAGTGATATCATATGGTATTTGTCTTTCTCTTTCTAACTTACTTCACTTAGTATGATAATCTCTAGGTCCATCCATGTTGCCGCAAATGGCATTATTTCATTCTTTTTAATGGCTGAGTAATAAATGTATTATATATATAATATCTTCTTTATCCATTCATCTGTCGGTGAACATTTAGGTTGCTTCCATGTCTTGCCTATTGTGAATAGCACTGGACTGTTTTCAAAGCACTTTTCCCGGTATGTATTCCTGACAATAGTACTGGGAGTTGGCGGAACTCACATTTATAGAGACTGAGGAAAAATGTGCCAGGGACCGAGCACCATGCCAGCACTTTGCCTGCTCTTTTCCATGTTATCCGCCAAACAACTCTGTGAGGTAGGTGCTGTGACTCCCCTTTCTTCAAGTGAGGAAGTTGAGGCTCAGAGAAGTAAAATGAATTACCCAAGCCATGCAAATTAGCAAGTGACAGAGAGGGGGATCGAAGCTCAGACCTGTCCCCCAAACCCAGCCTCCTTCTGTCTCATAAGTGTTCTGGACCACGCAGCTGGAAAAGTCAGACTGGGGACTCGAACCCAGGGCCAGAGAGGGCCTGGGATGGAAGTGCTTGTTGGGAATAGAGGTGAAGAAGTCTGCACTGGGGGTGGGGCTGGAGAAGCAGAAAGTTTACACTGAATATATAATGTCTTAAGCAGCTATTAAAGGGTTTTGAGCAGAGGCATGAGATGATTGTGGTGTGTGAGCAGAATTATTACGGTACAGTTTTGTTGGAGGAGCTAGAGGGGAAACACTGGCCTGGGAGGCTAACGAGAGGGCGCAGGCCAGGGTGGTGACAGAGAGTGTGGCTTGTCACAGGGACAGGCCCGAAGCCTGGAGAAAACGGTTTTCAGCTACTTTTGGCAATTCCACGAGTACTTTAGAGAGAAATGCTCTCTGTTACAAAATAGTATGTTGTTGATTACCGAGGCAACCATTCCTAGAGCTTTCTGGTGAGCCCTGGGGGCATCTGCCTCCATTTTAGAACAATCCATTTCTATTTTGCACCCAATTTTCTCTTCTTACTGTGTTTCACAGTTGGTAGGAGGTTTGTTATCATAGGTTTTTAAAGTTTCCCCTGTGCGGCCCTCGCCTGGAAGAAAACACTGACCCCGTTGGCCACAATTTAAAACGTTTTGACCTCTGCCCAAGCATTTCTGGATTTTTCTATTTGTTTAGTTTCTAAGAGGGAGGAATACAAACTCGCTGGGAAGCCCAAAACAAAGGGTGATGTTTTCGAGGTGGGAACGAGGGAGAGGGTTTCCTTCTCTCTTTACATCTCTCACCACCTTCACCCCAACAACTGGCAGACTTGCAGAGTGACTTTTTAGATAAAAGAAGAAACACTGGTCTCTTTTAGCTACTTGAAACAAATAAATACACAAAGATCCACCAAACTTGGCCCTTTGCCATCTGTTTAACTGCAAAAGCCCTCCCACGGCTCACAGCGTAACTGCTGGCTGAAGCGAAGTGAACAGGTTAGAGAAGGCACAGCGTAACTGCTGGCTGAAGCGAAGTGAACAGGTTAGAGAAGGCACCTCAACTCACAGGAGCACAAAGCATGGCCTTTGCAGCTGACGGGAAAATCACGCCTTTATTTATTTATTTACTTATTTACTTATTTACTTACTTACTTACTTACGCTTGAACCTGGGCCCTTGGCAGTGAAAGCACCGAGTCCTAACCACTGGACCACCAGGGAATTCCCAGAAAAATCACTTCTTTAGGAGGCAGTCCTTTTATAGGGAGGGTTGGTATAAACATTAAACTTCAAAGTCAGAAGTATATTTGATCTCCTTGGAGTTTGGGTCTAATATGGGCAAGATTGGAACAAGAGTCACCTAGATTCCAAGCAAGTTATGTAGCAGGTAATTTTTTTTTAACATTTTATTTCATTATATCTTTCATTTATTATTTATTTATTTAATTTTGGCTGCGTTGGGTCTTTGTTGCGGTGCGTGGGCTTCTCATTGCGGTGGCTTCTCTTGTTGCGGAGCACGGGCTCTACGCACGCGGGCTTCAGTAGTTGTGGCTCGCAGGCTCTAGAGCGCAGGCTCAGTAGTTGTGGTGCCTGGGCTTAGTTGCTCCGCGGCATGTGGGATCTTCCCGGACCAGGGCTCGAACCCGTGTCCCCTGCATTGGCAGGCGGATTCTTAACCACTGCGTCACCAGGGAAGTCCAGCAGGTAATTTTTTTAGTGGAAGAGTTGTTGAGCTAAATGACTTTTTAAAAAAAGGTTATATTTCCTATTGTGGTAGAATGTACATAACAGTTTACCATTTTAGATATTTTTAAGTGTGTCATGCAGTGGCATTAGGTACTTTCACATTGCTGTGCAACCATCACCACCGTCCATCTCCAGAACTTTCTCATCTTCCCCAACTGAAACTCTGTACCTAAAACTCTGTACCTGTTAATAACTCCTCATGCCCTCTCCTTCCAGCCCCTAAGAATCACCATTCTACTTCCTGTCTCTGAATTTGACTACTTTCTGTTTCTTAGCCTCATCTAAGTGGAGCTGTGCGGTATTTGTCCTTTTGTGTCTGGCTAATTTCACTTAGCATTATCAGGCACGTTCATCCATCTTGTAGCCTGTGTCAGGATTTCCTTTGTTTTTAAGTCTGACTAATATTCGGTTGTCTTTTTGAATATACCACATTTCGCTTATCCATTCATCTGTCAGGAGTCATTGAACTAAATTTTAAGGTCTTTTCCAGTGTTCTGATTTTATGAATCTCTGATTTTCCTTTTGTAACCTCATTTTTTTTTCTGTTCATAAAACAGGACTGGCAATTATGGAGACTTTGGGAGAGGATTAATTGCAAATTTGTTAGTAATGTTCTTTTTTTTTAATAATTTTAATTAATTAATTAATTAATTTTTATTTTTGGCTGTGTTGGGTCTTCGTTTCTGTGCAAGGGCTTTCTCTAGTTGCGGCAGGCGGGGGCCACTCTTCATTGCGGTGCGCGGGCCTCTCACTATCGCGGCCTCTCTTGTTGCGGAGCACAGGCTCCAGACACGCAGGCTCAGTAATTGTGGCTCACGGGCTTAGTTGCTCCGCGGCATGTGGGATCTTCCCAGACCAGGGCTTGAACCCGTGTCCCCTGCATTGGCAGGCAGACTCTCAACCACTGCGCCACCAGGGAAGCCCCCAGTAATGTTCTTTTAAAGAAAGATATGTGGGGACTTCCATGGCAGCGCAGTGGATAACACTCTGCGCTCCCAATGCAGGGGGCCCGGGTTCGAACCCTGGTCAGGGAACTAGATCCCACATGCATACCGCAACTAAGAGTTCACATGCCACAACTAAGGAGCCCGCGTGCCGCAACTAAGGAGCCCTGGAGCTGCAACTAAGGAGCCCACCTGCCACAGCAAAGACCCGGCACAACCAAATAAATAAATAAATAAATAAAATAATATTTAAAAAAATGAAGAAAAATGTATGATTTAATGACAAGGTGTTACTTATGTTCAACAACTGAAGGCTGGGAGAAGTGACATGGTCAAAGTGTATAAGTTGTAGAGAGTAGACCCACCTGGGGGTGAGAGCATGGGACCTGGCCAGGGAATCCCTGCCTTTCCATTGTGATCTCAGAACCCTTCGGTCAGTAGATCTCCTTGGAGCTTCCATTTCCCTGTCTGTGACTTTTCTCTGGAGGTCCGTGCACTGGAACAATTACTATGGAGTGTTGCTCACAGGGTAACCTCGTGCAGGACAAGTACCTCCGCTGAGAGATTTAAAATTCACAAACATTTGAGTTGAGAGAGAATTATGACGCCTGGGAAGGAGCTAACCCTAATATTTACCTTTAGCAATTGACAGCTTATTTAAAAACAGTGAAGTATGTTGGCACAGGGAAGGGAGGATGGAGTCTAGTGCCTGCCTACCCCATAGTAAATTCAAGGAGGCAAACACATGTAGTGAATTTATGGCTGTGCAGTGGAATCCTGTTTTTAAGTGTTCTGGAAAGCTCACTGGGTTTTTGTTGTAAAATAAGGCAGGTGGTGAGGTGCCAATCCTGAGTACTCGTGGGGAGACTTGTCCAGGTGATAGCTTCATGAGGGGAGCTGCCTTTGACCTCAGAGGAATTGATTTTTGGTAGCTGTATTGTTGCATTTTAAAGTTGCTGAAGGCTTTTTTTTCTTCTTTTACCAAAACATCTATTGGGATTTTTTTCTCTTTGAGAAGTAATACAGGATCATTGTAGAAAATTGGAAAATACAGAAAAGTGTATAGAGGGAAAAATCACCTATAGGCCTCCTACCGGAAGTAACTGATGTTCCTATGTCACAGGTTAGCCTTATCTTTTTCTATGTGTGCATATTTCCATGTAAGAATAAATTCTTTTTTTTTTTAAATTTATTTGTTGATTGATTTATTTTTGGTCATGTTGGGTCTTCATTGCTACGTGCGGGCGAGCAGGGGCTACTCTTCGTTGCGGTGTTTTGGCTTCTCATTGTGATGGCTTCTCTTGTCGCCAAGCACGGGCTCTAGGTACATGGGCTTCAGTAGTTGTGGCACATGGGCTCAGTAACTGTGGGTCGTGGGCTCTAGAGCGCAGGCTCAGTAGTTGTGGCTCGTGGGCTTAGTTGCTCCGCGGCATGTGGGATCTTACTGGACCAGGGATCGAACCCGTGTCCCTTGCATTGGCAGGCAGATTCTTAACCACTGCACCACCAGGGAAGTCCAGAATAAATTCTTCTAAAAGGGGATCTCTGACAGCTACATGATATTCCACTATATAAATGAACCATTTATAATTTATAAATAACAATTTATAATTTAACATTTAACAATTTCCAGTTATGGCAAACTTAGGCCAGTTCCAAATTTTGCTGTAATCATCAGTGCTGTTATAAACTTTTTTTTTTTCTTTTTTTTAAAATATTTATTTGGCTGTGCTGGGTCTTAGTTGCGGCCTGCAGGCTCTTAGTTGTGGCACGCGGGATCTAGTTCCCTGACCAGGGATCGAACTAGGCCCCCTGCATTGGGAGCGCAGAGTCTTAACCGCTGGACCACCAGGGAAGTCCCTAAACTTGCTTCTATATACATCTTTGTGCATGTCTTTGGTCGTTTGCGTAGGATAAATTCCTAAGAAGAATTACTGGGTCAAAGATTCTGTTATATTTTAGTGATTATTTCCGTTTCATTTGTTCTAGCCTCAATTTCGTCTTTTTTTCCATTAATTTAATTTCTTTTCCTGTTTTCTTTCCCTGCTTTTTTAAAATTCTTCTTCTCAATTCTGTAGGATTGGTTCTGTTGGGTTTTTAAAGTTGTCTTTAAATGGAAATTTTAAAAATGCAATTGCATTTTTGGTTTCCTTACAGTATTTTCTCATTTATTCAGCTTTTTTTAAAAAAACATTTTGGCCTGAAAACAAGCATACATTTTCCACATTTTTCTTCTGTTTCCACTGGTCTACTCTCTGTATCTTCAATGCAACATTTTACATATTGCTGTTGTGTTACAGAATATTTCTGGAAGCTTCACAGTTTGTATTGTTTGTTTGCCTGTCCTGGAATGAAGAAAGTTTTGTCGGGTACTGTATTTCCCCACAGACAGGGCATGTCATTTCAACTTGGCTCCCCTCTGACTGCCTTGTTGCCGACAGGACCTCTTTTCGGATCTTGAGTTTGTTAGTATAAATTTATCTCGCTATTTCGGCTCTCCAGTCTCCCAGTGGGTGTGGTGAAGATGTGACACCCATGGGCAGTGCTAGTAGGGAACCTCTCTTTTCTCTTTCTTCTGTGTTTGTTGGAGCTGCTGAGATGGGGTCAACTTTATGCTCGGGGCTTTTTTCCTTTTTCTTCCCGATAGCTGTAAGTTCTGACTGTGGCCAGCCCACCGGTTTGTCACATCCGGGTAGGCTCTTGCTGCCCTGATGTAGATACCACACCTCTGCCCTTGGACCCCTATCTCGTGCTTTTCAGACACTGCTTTCTAGAGCCTTGAAACAGTCCAAGTGACTGTTTCAAGAGCTGTATTCTAGCTCTCAGGCCACTCTGATACTCCAGTGCTGGCCCCTGTATTCAGTTGGGTTTCACCAGGGTCTCTTTCACTTAATCTCTATATCCTGCTGCTGATGCTTAGAAGGGCAATTGCAAGTCTAGCCTTGGTTGCCTTTTCAAATCTGGTCCCAGCTACACTGTTTCTATCTAGCAGTGATTCCTTTTCCTCCCTCCCTCCCTCCCTTCCTGTCCTTATACCAAGCATAAATCTTCCAGGTTATTATTTAGGGAAGCGAGAATAACCCCTCAGCCGGCGTGGATCCCTCTGTTTTTTTCCGCTGGGTACAGCATTTTCCTTCCCTTGCTGGCCTGCGGCTGAGTGCTGCTCTGGGCTATATGACTTCAAAGGCATCCCCCCAGAGGTAGCTGTCCTTAAACTAAAACTCAAACGAAAGACATTTCTGAGCTCTTTAAGAAATAATAATAATAATAAAACGCCCTGTGAATTCTCTGCTTTTCATGTGGTTCCTAGCCTCCCTCTGACAGCATGACCTGTTCTGGGCTGCCAGCTCTAATTCCTTTGATGTCTGTCTCCAGGATACCTCCCTGGAATCTGCGCAGAGAAGAGTGAAATTGTCTAGTCCGAGTGTGTTGAGCGGGGAGGTAGGGAGAAGCCCCAGCAACTTCGTGTACGTGTTCGGAAGGAAATGAGGTTTAACTGGCAATAACCCTGGAAGAACATATGTTCTTCTCGATTATGGAGAATATTCAGTTTTTCTTTCCTTTTCACCACCCCAGCCCCAGGTTTTCCCTTCAACCACTACTTCGGTATTCATGGTGCAGTGATCATCCATCGCCTGGTGGTTTTCTTGAGGTATTTGTTGTTTCCCGAATTCTCTAAAGCAGTCTCTCTCTCCTCTGGCCAAGGCCTGGGATCTTCTTTTTAGACATGCCTCTCCCTTTTTTTTTTTTTCTTAAAAAAAAAAAGCACAACCAGAAATTATTTCTTATTACAGAGAATTTGAAATTATTCAGAATTAGAATAATCTCATGAACCCCATACACCCATCATCCAGCGGCAGCAATAATCAATTCATAGCTAATCTTGTTTCATCTCTACCCTTTCTCACCCTATTATTTTGAGGAAAAATCTCAGACATTGTATCATTTCAGCCATAAATACTGAAATGTGACCGCTAGAAGGTAAGGGTTTGAAAAATAACCAATACTATGACTGTACCGTCCAAATTAATAATTCCTAAATAACATCAAGTATCTAATCAGGGTTCAAATATTTCATATATCAAAATATCATATATTGATATATGTCAGCTTTTAAAATTACATGTATATCTTGATTCAGTCTCAAGTTTTCTTTCACTTAAGTGTTTACCCAGCCAAAGCCTAAGGTGCTCCAGTTAAACTCCCTCCCACCCCAAGCTAGCAAGGGAAATTCAGTGAAAGGCACTTCATCTGGGATGTGTGGCCAGGCACTTACCCGGAAGGGGGGTGGCCCCGTGCTTCAGACCTTCCTAGCCAGACAGGCCCTGTGGCTGGAGCCCTGGGCTCTTTCTCCCCTTTGGTCTTGGAGCCCCTGGAGGGTATAGACAGTTTCCTCATAAACTTTGAGTCTCTGGGGTCACTTCAGATTTTTAAAGATATGTTGTACCAAACTATAGCATTTAAAAATGTTATTCCTTTTTTGTTATTTAACAGACTTGCATAGCACTCACTGTACCTAACACTATTCTAAGCGCTTATGCATATTAGCTCTCTAATTCTCATAATAACCCTAAAGATTAGCTTATATGGACCAGAGGGAAAGGGTGATTATCTGTTTCTTTTATGTCAGTAGGTGATACACATGTCCTGCATTTTCTGGGACGCTCCCAGTTTTATATCATTTTAACTTTTTCAGAAAAAGGTGCGTTTATATGTGTAAGTGTGAACTGTAATGCCGTTATAAAGTATTCCATATGTACCTGCAAGTTAGGAAGAAACTCTATTATCATAAGACCACATATTCTGAAAATTGGTTCAGCTGACAGCTCTGACACCTGACCGACATTGCCTACGCCTCTTAAGTCGGGTGTCAGCAGCATCCTTCTTTCCTCACTGGTTGCACGTGAGGCCAGGATTTGGCATCCCAGAAGGGAGGCAAGCCAGCATACCTTGCTGTTCTCTCCCTGTTTCTTTCCAGCTTAGCGCTTTGCATCCAGGTCTGTTCTTTTCTGCAGCAGCGTCCAGTCTTCAGGTCACCTTGGGGGCCTGGAAGGCACAGAAGGAAAGACTCGTCGGCTGAGTGTGTTCATTCACAGAGAGGGCTTTCCTGGGGGCGACCGCTGGCCGTGGCCTCGCACGGTGCACAGCAGTCGGCAGCATGTGAGGGCTGCACCTGCCCCACCGCCGCTCTGAGCACGCACCGCTGCCGTGCTTAAAGGGCATCTCTCCCACTCTAATGGGAGGAAAAAGGTAAAACAGAACCAGAAGGCTTTGTCACGAGAACATTTTTGGTCTAATGAGAGAAGAGTGCTTTAGCCATGCCCTCTGTGTTGAAGCCTGATTATGTGAGCGGGTCCATCTTTGGGAGGACAACTGATGTAAGGGCGAGGGGGTCTGAGGACAGCGTAACCTCATGGCAGCAGGGATGCAGGTTTTATTGGG
Source organism: Eubalaena glacialis (assembly GCF_028564815.1). Lineage (NCBI taxonomy): Eukaryota > Metazoa > Chordata > Mammalia > Artiodactyla > Balaenidae > Eubalaena > Eubalaena glacialis. The sequence continues at coordinate 15,206,558 of NC_083734.1, read as the reverse complement.
GGATGTTTGAAGGATGCTAAGCAGACCCTCATGTGGTTGGCGTGGTAGGAAAGGTGTGTTCTCTGAAGGACCACAACCGTCAACACCCACATTAATAGCCTTCTCTCCCAGGGCTCTATCTGTCAGAGTCAGCGCCTTCTGTTATTCCTGGTCATGTTCTGCACAGCCCAGGCAGGACCTTATACACAGTAGGTGCTCAGTATATACACATTGAATGTACGTGCACAGAGCTCATTGATCAGAATGCTTGCTTACTGCAGCCCTCCGTGGACCCCAAAGCTGGTGTCTGGTTCCTTTCACACGACCTTACCAGATCTTCTCCAAACATTATCACCTAGGTTCCTCCTTATTCTGCCTTGACCAGAAGGTTCAAGGGCTTTCTGAGCTTTCCCCCAGCCACACCCTGACCCCGATCGATTTCACAGCTCTCAGTTCCCAAGAATTGCCCTTTCCCAAATCTCATTGCCTGCTCGGCTACCCACAAAATCGCCTCTGGTTTCTCCTTGTCTTGCTGGCACCCTCATCCAGTGGTAGCCCCCCACTTCTCAATGTTGTTAAGCCGAGGGGGGTTTTGGCTGTCAGATAGACCACATAATATAGGAGAGGTGGTGACTTCTTGCCAGAGATGAAACTTAGCAACTGGGGTGGAGACCTGCGGTTCCTTTAAAGAGCACAGCAAAATGATGCAATCGTGAGTGGCAGCAAATGAATACTCTGCCCAGCTAGGAAGTCAGCTTGGAAACGGGTTAGGACAATGTTCTTCCTTGGGTTGGAATTTGGCCAGACTTGGGATTTTATTGAACATCAGTTATCAATGCAAGAACTTTTTCAGAAGTGATCTGCTGGTTTTCTTCTTATTGTACTGCCTGAGTTTCCTGTAGTCAGCATTTATTACTTTTATAATCATAAAGTTAAAAATAAAATGCCACTTAGATGGAAGCGAGAACATCACGTCATTTGTTAAGTCACATAACATGGCACGTAACCACGTCTTCCCCCATCTCTTTATTTTTCAATTAATACAGGGTTAGGTCTGTTTGTGCTCAAGGCTCGAGGACCTTGGCTGCTTGCACTGGAATCCGTGAATTTAGTCCAAATTGATAGTGTTCTGGTATTCCTGAAGACTTTTATTTACTTACCTTGTAAGAAGCAGCTTAAATGAAGGCATATTTCTCAAATTGACCACGTATTGTTCAGGATAAACAGCTTTATAGTAAGTGCATAATAGGGATATGGATTTACTGTAGGGGTCTTGAATATTTTTTACAGGCATTGTTTTAAGTCAGGGGGAGGCAAAGATGAAAGGACATTTCAAGATAAGCCCTGTGAGTAATTTTGTGTTGCAGTGAGGGGTTGAGAAGGAGGGGATTTGCTTTGGCATTCATGCCCAGTCCTGCTGCAGACAGTATTCCAGCACAGAAAGCTGACTGGGACTCATCGGCAGGACAGGGGACCCCGTTTTGGCTCGGATTTGGGAATTAAGCATGTGGCGAGTCTAATATTAGAAAATCCGTTCTTACCCTTCCCCCATCCCTATCCTTCAAGCTCTTCTGTCCCTCTTTGTGTGCACCACGTCTCCACACCTCCTTTCTCTCGTGCTCTCTCTGTGAGCAGTCGTTTAATTTATTTTTTGGCTGCTTATCTTTTTGTTAATCAGATTTTCTCCCTTGGCCAAGCTCTTCAACCAAAGGCTTGCCTTGGTCTTGTGATGTACACTCGCCAGTTAGAATGGTTCTGTTTTGTTGTTTTGTTGTTTTGGGCCGTGCCGTGCAGCTTGCGGGGTCTTAGTTCCCTGACCAGGGATTGAACCCGGGCCCCTCAGCAGTGAGAGTGCAGAGTCCTAACCACTGCACCACCAGGGAATTCCCCGTTCTGTGTTTTAGATGCAGATGTTGGCTTCCATCAGTAGTAACCTCAATCTGGAGGACAAAATCGTAACAGGAAAACCGAATACCTTTTACGTGATTGTGACTATATTGTGTCTTGGGCCCAGCAGCACCCGGAATGAGATACTAAGTTATCTTGCCTTTTGGAACATTTGAGGATTTGGAAATGAGTGAATTTTAAGTCCTCCTGGGAGAGTCAAGTTGCAAATATTGAAGTTGGTGGGAAGGGGCTATTACAAATGGTCATGAAGATTGAGACAGAGCAGTTTAAAGAGGGGGCTTGGCTGCTTCATCTCTAATTTCCTTTGTGATCTTGGACAATTAAAATCAATGGAAAGAATATTTTTACTGAGCACTGACACAGCATTTCTGTGTCTTAGTTTCCTCATCTTTGAAAGAGGGAGTTAGTTGGACTGAATAATTCTAAGTTCTCTCCAGTTCTAAAATTGTATGTGAATATGAGGTGGTTATGTGGATTCAGATGCAGTTGAGGGATGTGTAGACTTTCTAAGAAAAACCAATGTACTGGTTGACTCGAAATAAATAATCCATAAATGAATCTTAGAACAAGTATAGTTAATGTGTTGGATACTACTACTACTGATAATAGCCACATTTAACGAACACTTACTATGTGCAAGACATTGGTTTAATTTTTACATGTATTTATTTATTTAATCTACCTAACAACCATATGAGGGAAGTGCTATTATTAGACCCATTTTATCGATGCAGAAACTGAGGTGCAGGGAGTTAGGTAACTTTCATAAGCTCACAAACTGGTGGGAATTCCCTGGTGGTCCAGTGGTTAGGACTAGGCGCTTTCACTGCAGAGGGCCTGGGTTCAACCCCTGTTTGGGCAACTAAGATCCCACAAGCCGCGTGGCCTGGCCAAAAATTAAAAAAAAAAAAAGATCACAAATTGGTAAGTGATGCAGCTGGGATTCAAATCTAAACAGGCTCGGACAGGCTGACTCCAAACCCAAGCTCTTCACCATTATACCCTGCTGCCACTGTAATTCATTCATTATGACTGTGTCCATAAGACCCCGGAGTGATTTACCAGCCCTCAGGTAACTTCCAGGAGCTTTGGGGCCTCTTCCATGGCAGTGGGAGGACGTGGCAGGAGGTTGTTCTTAATTCCTTGTCTTATGGATGGATGGCAGGCAGGGAGAGACAATAGACCACTCAGTGTGGTACCCAGAAGAGACCTAAGAAAGTAGACCATAGATCCATATCTTCTGTTGTACCTTCCAAGCTTCAGTTCATCCCTTATGCTGAGGCACTAATCTTTCTCAAATGCCACTTTCACTCAGTGACTCACTTGAGCAGTAGTTCCCAATTGCCTACTGGGCCCATCTCTTAGTGCCAGGCGCTGCTCCTCCCCTGCCCAAGTTCAGTTTTAATCTTCACTAAGCACCAGAGCATCCCCCGTAGGCAAGCCTGTCTCCTCACAGACCCCACACCCCTGCTCATTACCATTCCCCTCTCTTTGTGCTGGTTGTTCCTCCTGCCTGGAATGTCTTCCATTCTACACTCTGCCTGTCCAAACCCAATTATGCCCTCCACAAAGCCTTCTCCAACTCTCGGATATTCCCTTCTTGGAACCTTGGTGTTATTTTCTCGTCAGCAATTGGGCACTTACTTATGTTGATTTGTAATTTTCGTTTTGCTTTCCAAACTGTACTAGAAGCACTTTGAAGGAAGGGAACAGGACTGAAAATGTAGATCGCTCTGTTTATGTTCAGGTGGGACTCCAACCAGTTCTAAATTGGTTCCTGGAACTTTCAATTTCCCTTATTAAGGATAGGTAGGCCCACAAATCAGCCCATCAACCCCCAGACCTAAGTTCTAGCAAGGCTGTTTAGGGGAAAGGAAAATGAGTCCCATTTCATGTAGCCGGTAATAAACTCATGAAATTCATTACTCTAAGAAGGAAAATATGTGGAAAATTATAAATCATTAATGACAGTCACCTGTTTCTAAGAGACGCTAGGGTAACTGTCATTCTTCGGGGCTTCTTTGATGATAGAATTCTTGGGTGTACTGAACCGGCTATATGATAAATTGCATCTTGCCTGCCAACATTGATTAGTTGTAGCTTTGTGAACTGAGTGTTAAGAAGGATTCTGAGGCTTTGTCTGATTGCTGTGTCTGTCAAGGGCTCTGCAGAGTCATGAAATGCTCTCTACCTTCCCGGAACTCTGACTCCCTCCAAATAGAAGCAGAAGAAAGGAGCTGGCAAAGCATATACCCTGGAGCCCATCATCAGAGTGTATATAGGATGCAAGATCTTGCCTCCCCCTCCCTCTTTGGTCTATTTTAAGTCCGAAATAGCCAGAGGATATCCGAGAGCTCTGTTCAGAATGTCAGGAGTCAGAAGTGAAGTGCCTCTTGCTTCCTTATAATAGCAGGTGACTTATGCAAAGCCAGCCACAGAGCACTCCCAACCCACTCAGCTGCTCAGCCAGGGGGTCACCCAGCCCACGTATTGCCCAGTGATGGTGTGGCAAATGGGGACCTCTCAGAAGCCTCTTCCTAGATGGGTCCTTGCTGCCAGCTCCCACCAGAACTCACAGAGGGCAGAGGTCACCTCATTGTGGCCCTGGCCCTGGGGAAACTAACTCTAGATTCCTTTAAAATGCATATTTTCTTAGAAGGGGCTCAGGCCTTGACCTGAGGTGGCCTGATTGGATAGTTAACACTTCAGCTGAGGAACTGTTAGCACCAAAAACTGCCATAGAGTTTTGTTTTGCTCAAGGCCTGTGATTTTCAAGCCGGAGCCTGCATCAGAATCACCTGGAGGGCTCGTTAAACTACAAATTGCTGGGCCCGATCCCAGAGTTTCTGACTAGTTAGGTCTAGGGTAGGGCCCCCCAATTTGCATTGCTTAATAGTTCTCAGGTGATACTGCCGATGCTGCTGGCCCAGGGATCACACTTTAAGAACCGCTACTCAAGGTAAAACTTTGCAACACTGGTAGCTAGATAGGGAGGCAGACTTTTTTTTTTAATTAATTAATTATTTATTTTTGGCTGCGTCTGGTCTTAGTTGCGGCACGCGGGCTCTTCGTTGTGGTACGTGGACTTCTCTTTAGTTGTGGCACACGGGCTCCAGAGCTCACAGGCTCATTAGTTGGGGCACGCGGGCTCAGTAGCCCCGCGGCATGTGGGATCTTAGTTCCCTGACCAGGGATTGAACTGGCGTCCACCTGCATTGGAAGGCAGATTCTTAACCACTGGACCACCAGAGAAGTCCCGAGGCAGACTTTTTAGATGATCTTTGCCTTACCTTTTTTTTCCTGGGTTTCTAAATAGGTAAAAATATTTTTAAAATTATATACTATATGCTTATGGTCCAAAATAAATCAAACAGTATACATAGGCTTATAATAAAAAGCGATCTTTCTCTGTTTCTTCCCAAGAGTTATCACTTTTTTTTTTTTTTTTAATTAATAGCTACTTTATTTATTTATTTAGCTGTGTTGGGTCTTTGTTTCGTGCGAGGGCTTTCTCTAGTTGCGGCAAGCGGGGGCCACTCTTCATCATGGTGCGCGGGCCTCTCGCTACCGCGGCCCCTCCCGTTGCGGGGCACAGGCTCCAGACGCGCAGGCTCAGCAGTTGTGGCTCTCGGGCCCAGTTGCTCCGTGGCATGTGGGATCTTCCCAGACCAGGGCTCGAACCCGTGTGCCCTGCATTGGCAGGCAGATTCTCAACCACTGCGCCACCAGGGAAACCCCAAGAGTTACCACTTTTAAGTGTTGTGGCTTTTTTCTTTTTTTTAAATTCTGGTAATTATATCCATACCTCTAAATTAACGTTTTATGATTTGAGAATGTTGGTATCTTCCTACTCTTAGTTCCCTGACCAGGAATTGAACCCGGGCCGTCGGCAGTGAAAGCGGTGAGTCCTGACCACTGGACCGGCAGGGAATTCCCTTGAATTTCCCCTTTTATCTCGGAGAATCCCCCTTTCCTGGGACTTTGCAGTCCTCCTCCAATTTGGACAGGTTATTCTCTGAGTCTGCTGTACAGCTGTCATTCTGGAACTTTACTTAGTTGGATTTCCAGTTGGATTTTATTTTAACTCCAGTCACTGATTGGGTCCAAGCTTCTTCTTTTTTTCTTTGTAGCCCAGATACCAATTACGAGTGTTACCAAGGAGATCTTAAAGAGCAAAATGCATTTTTGAGAGCAGAGCTTTAAAATTTAGTATGTGAGTTCAACACAGGTTAAGTGTAAATGAGAATCAGCTGTCTTTGGATTAAACACTACAGTTTTTTAAAAAGAAGATTAAAAACGGAAGTAAAGCGAGGATTCCACATACTGGCCCCTTTCAGAGCAGCCCAGCAGTTTTGCAATCTGGACTTAAATCTCCTCTGGTTGGGTCAGCCTGGAATCGGGGCTGTCTCCAGGGGTTATGGGGTACATGGTATGGTGGGAGATAGTAGATTAAGATTTGACCCCAGCCCTCAGCTGAAATCTTGCCTTTGGGCCCTGTTAGCTAGTTGATCTCCCTCATAATATAGACAATAAGCTCAGACTTCCTGGAATATTGGGGAGGGTTAAATAAACCACAGGATAGGAAAGCACACCAGAAAACTGAGATGTTCTGTATGCACAGGTTTTCACCATGAAGTTGTGATCAGATGTTGGATCTTGGTGCAGGAGCGAAACCCTGCAAAGGCTGAAAGTGGGAGAAGATTGAATTAGAGTTTAATGCACAATCAAATTGGATGGCACAGCTCATCCAAGGACTCAGATGGCAACACCTTCAGCTGATGTTGCCCTGCAGGAATGAGGTCTTCTGTTTTTCCAAGCTTAAAGTCTGGATTTTTACGTGAAACCAGCTAAGTTTTACATGCTATTAGCCAGTTTAAATTTTTTCTTAACATTGGGCAAGCTAAACAAAGCACATATGCAGTTCATCAATTTAAGGCCTCTGCTTTACTGCATGGGGATTAAATGTAAACTGCAGGCATAAAAAGTATTTGGAATACTGCATTTAGACAGCTGATTATAGTGTTTGTCTTCTGCTAGTTTCATGATATCTGTATGAGTTTACAATATTCCCCGATACCTTTTTCAAGGGAATTAAGAATAATGTAGAGGGCTTCCCTGGTGGCACAGTGGTTAAGAATCTGCCTGCCAATGCAGGGGACATGGGTTCGAGCCCTGGTCCGGGAAGATCCCACGTGCCGCAGAGCAACTAAGCCCGTGCACCACAACTACTGAGCCTGTGCGCCTAGAGCCCCTGCTCTGCAACAAGAGAAGACACGCAATGAGAAGCCCGCGCACGGCAACGAAGAGTAGCCCTCGCTCACTGCAACTAGAGAAAGCCCCTGCACAGCAACGAAGACCCAACACAGCCAAAAATAAAATAAAATTAAAAAAAAAAAAAAGAATAACGTAGAACTGGACATGGTCAGAAGGGAGTCGTTTAGAACCCAGTGAGAAACTTCCCTCTAGGTTAATATTCATCTAATAATCTGCACTTTGGGGGCGTCTTGGTTTGGCCACTTACCAGTTCACCTCATCCAGCCTTCAGGTCTCTATCTTGTCCACAGGATTCCACGGAGAAAATCTCATCGAATGCTTTCCTTATGAAGTCAGATATGCCAGGCATACCCACCTTTTCCCATATTGCCATTTTTACTTTTGAAGTAAAATAGGAAGTTAGATGTCACTTTTTAAAGTGGTGCTGAGCCATTAAGATCCCCACTTCTGCACTCTGTACCTTTGGATAGCACTTTATTTGCAGGACACCTTCATCTGCATCCTCATTAGTTCCTTACAACAATCCTGTGAAATAAATAATGCATCCAGATTTTTGGCCACGGTCTGCTTCAAGCTTCCAGGCTGTGGTTTTCCTTTATCTCTGATTATCCTCTCCTCTCTTTTTTAATTACCACCAGCTCAGCTTCTCAGAGGAGTTGCCTTTGTTAACACAAGCCTCTCCAGCTGGTGAGATTCTAGGTAGAAGGAACATTAAGTGCAGACTTGAGTAATTGAAGGACAGCTGATGAGGAGGTGGGCAGGGCTATCTCTAGGCGATATTTTGAAATTAGCTTCACCCCTCTAACTTTCAGCCTGTCTCCAAAAAGGACCTCCCTCTGTTCTCTGCCCCCAGGAGCCCAGTGCCCTCTGACTGGTATGCAAAGCTTCCCACATAAGTAGCCCTGCCCCTGCGCTTCCGCCAGATCAGCCCAAACTCTCCGGTTACCTCTTGTTACTTTTACGTCCTGTTCCTGTACCCCTTCTAGCTCTCCATCATATCACCCATTCATCTTCGGCGGGACGGTGGAGGCGGGGTGAGGTTATTATAAACAGTTTTCCTGGCTGCACTGGGTGGGAAGACGGATAACTGTATTTAACAGCAGATGCTTTTGTTACCTAGAACCATATTCTACAAATCCTGAGAAATGTGGGATGCTGCTGTTAATAAAGAGAGGAAGGTGGGGTGGGGTGACCACACAGACAGTACTATTCAATATAGATTTAGAATTTGCAGATCTAACACTGCCCTGATTTTTCGAGAGCTTTAAGCGATCCCAAAGGTTCCTGACAGGTAGTAATTTGTAATTTTGCTGAGATACAGATTTGAAATGCAACTCAGTTGTAACTCTTAACTAATTAAAACTTTGTGAAAAATGGCTCTTTTGAAAAGAATATCAGCTGCTCATATGGATGATGTTAGGAAAGAAAAAGCAAAGATGTCCAAAGAAGGGATAGGTCTTAGCCAGGAAAAAAAAGGAGTTTGGGATAAATGAAAAACTAGAATGATAAATTTTGCTGTACTGGGACTAGGTCCATCACCTACTGTACTTCATAGAAAAATAAGGAACATTTTCCCAGGGGCTTGAGCCAAGACAACATTTTTTCTGGTGAGATCGTTTTGGTGAAGGTTGAAAAGGGGGTTAACTTGCAGCGGGAGGTGAGACATTTGGAAGGAAAAAAAAAAAAAAAAAGCAAGGAAAAGCCAGAAGCCTCTACAACCTTTTCTGCATTTATGGGTTTGGGGATTTATGAAGCTGTCTGGATGTTGTCTGGAATGTCAGGGCTCTGTTGGACCCCTCTCCTTGGATGTGTTCCGGCAGGTGCTACAAGGCCAGCTGTCAAGGGTATTGTGAAGGAAATTCCTGCATTTGGTTCCTGGGAGGCTTGATTCTTTGACGTTTAAGTTTCTGTCTCTTTTCTTCTCCATCTTTCCGTGTGTGTGTGTGTGTGTGTGTGTGTGTGTGTGTGTGTGAGCTGAAAACTGAAAGAAACAGGTTTATGGTTGGTTAGTCCTTGCACCTGAATACGCTGGCTGCTCCCAGGGCCCTGGGGCAAACTTCAAAGCCTGCAGTTCCTTTGCCTTCCCATCTCCGCTTTAGAATCTCCTCCTACTACCACACCCCTCACCTCCCATCCTCTGATTGTCCCAAACTGCCACCTAGACCTGTCTCCCAGCTCTATAAAACTCTAGCTCCTGCCTTATGGGCTGTGTTTTCTAGTGATGGGAGTTTAGCAGATGATGGTAATTGACATTTAAAGGGTGAATGAGGCTTGGTCTCTAAATGTTTGAATTTTAAAATTAAATGATGCTTTATGGTTGCTGGGGGATGGTTGCTGGGGGAGCCGGGGGTGGGGGGCGGTCTGGGTATGGTGAGGATGGGTGTGCTGGTGTTTAATGGGCACAGAGTTTCAGTTTGGGAAGGTGAAAAAGTTCTGGAGATGGATGGTGGTGACGGTTGCAGAGCAATGTGAATGTACTTAATGCCACAGAATTGTACACGGTAAAATGGTGAATTTGATGGTATGTATACCTTACCGGGATAAAAAAAAAAGAATTTAAAAAATCAAATGAGGCTTTCACAAAGACTATTATGTAAGTAATAGGAGATCTTTAAGAAAATTTGGAAAATACAGAGAAGCACAAGAAAACAGGAACCATAAATCTCTCTGTGGCTAACATTTTTGCCTTTTACTGGATTTGTATATCTTTCCAACCTTTTTTTCTGTGTAAATATAATTTTTATACAAAAATGAAACTAAACTGTACATATTGCTTTGTAGTTTTCACTTATTATGTCATGAATATGCTATGTCATCAAATATTCATCAACATATCATTAGTTTGAACAGTTGCTTGATATTCCATCATTCCTGATCCCCAGATAAGGCCCCCTTCCCAGTATCATATTGTTGCAGGAAGGGGGACCCCTTCCAGGGCCTGAGAGTCGGCTCTTGTCTAACACTTGGAAATGAATTGTCTGAGGAGACACACATGCTGACAAAGCAAAAACCTTGTTGGGAAGGGGCACCTGGGCGGAGAGCAGTAGGGTAAGGGAACGCAGGAAAACTGCTCTGCCATGTGGCTCGCAGTCTCAGGTTTTATGGTGATGGGATTAGTTTCCAGGTCGTCTCTGGTCACTCATCTTGCTTGGCCCATATCTGGTCTGACTCAGCATCCTTCCTGGTGGCGCGCGCATCTCTCAGCCAAGTTGGATTCCAGTGAGGAGGATTCTGGGAGGTTGGTAGGGCATATTATAGGCTGGCGTCTCCTCCCTCCTTTTGGCCCCTCCAGGATTCTCCTCCCGAATTTAGTCTTCGGTGGCAGCACCGTGTTCCTTATTGGGACCTCTTGTTGCAAGATAACTCGTGCAAGTGCCCGGCCAAGGTGGGCGATTTCGGTCAACAGTTCCCTAACAGTATGCACTCTCACTGTAACCTAGGTATTTACTTGGTATCACTTTTCAGAGTTTATAATATGTATGTTTTGGAGATTATTTGATGTCTGTCTCCTTACAAGAGTATAAACTCTTATTCAACTGACCATTTTATCCCCAGTGCCTGGCTTGTAGTAGGTCTGCAAACTAAAAGTGAACACATTGTTGGACTTTTCATTTTCTGATTTTTGCTCATGGATTATACATAAAAGTATAATTCCTTCACTTACAGATAAAACTTTGAACAAATCCATAATTATTTCCTTATGAAAAATTCCTATAATTGGAATAGGTTAAGTGTTTCTTTCTAATATAGTAGTATATGCTCTGTGTGGAGTTTCAGAAAACATAGAAAAGAATAGAAAAAAAAATAAAGCTCACCACAGTCCTTTTTCTGGGCTCTGGAATTGTTTAAGTAGCATGATCATTGTCTGTTCCTAAGAGGTTTGGAATTGCCTGTGAACCTGTCTGAGCCCAGTGCCTTTTTGGCCAGGTGGTAATTTGACAAGAGTGTGTAGATATTCTGTGATTATTACTATATTCAAGTTTCTTACTTCTTTAGTGAGTTTTGGTCTTTTATGTTTTCCTCCCGAGTATTTCATCCAAATGAGCTTTCTTTTTTTTGGTGTGATGAGTTGGGAGATTGGGACTGACATATATACACTAATATGTATAAAATGGATAACTAATAAGAACCTGCTGTATAAAAAAAAAATAAAAATAAAAATTCAAAAAAATTTCAAAAACTAATAGCTCTATATCCAGAATATAGATGTAAGTTCTCATTAAAAAAAAATTTGAATTTTTGAATTTTATTTATTTTTTTATATAGCAGGTTCTTATTAGTCATCCGTTTTATACCTATTAATGTATATATGTCGGTCCCAAACTCCCCAAATGAGCTTTTAATTGGTGGAATTCTGAGGAGATATTTTGTTTGTTTGTTTGTTTGTTTTTAAATATTTATTTATTTTGGCATGCCTGTCTTAGTTGTGGCATGCGGGCTCTTCACTGCCACATGTTTAGTTGCGGTATGCGGGCTTCTTAATTACGGCATACGTGTGGGATCTAGTTCCCTGACCAGGGATCGAACCCGGGCCCCCTGCACTGGGAGCACGGAGTCTTACCCACCGGACCACCAGGGAAGTCCCCTGAGGAGATATTTTGTAAGCAAAGTTCTCACCCGTACCAATCTGGGCAGAAATAACTAGCATTGCAGTCATCAGGTAAAACAAAGGCCTCCAGTGATGAAGAAACCCCATTTCTGGGAGAGGGGCAGCAAAGGGCAGAGATGTATTAAGCATATTCTATACAGGAACCTGAGAATCTCTTGGAAGGAGTTGCCAGACAGTGTTTCAAAATTTTCCGTTGTGTGCAGGAATGGCCGGGAGCCTTGTCTCCTTAATGACCCTGGCCTGATTGAGGGTCTCTTTAAGGCTGAATAGCTGTAACCATTCACCAGGTAAAGTCAGTTTGTCCTTCAGGAACATTATTGAGCTGCTGGCCAGCCTCACTCACCTGGAAATGATGATAATTAGTGCTTACCTAGTTCTTGTGAGGATTAAATGAGATGGTGCCTGTAAAAGGGTTAGTGCTTACTAATGTCTCCTTCTCAGACACTGTAAAAGCCCCTCTGGGGATATAATCTGGCTGAATAAGACTAGGGCTCTGCCCTTGAGGGGCCCATTGTATGTAGGGAAGACTGGCAGATGGAGAAAGGAGCAGCTCTCTGCCTGAGGAGGAAACCTCGGTGCTGATGAGACGTTTGCAACTAACTGCAGGTTAAAGAGAAGTGATAGCAGGTGACTGTAGGAGGGACATTCCAGACAGCAGAAGTGCCTGAGTGGTGGGCGAAGGGCTCAGCGTGGTGTGTTCCATGGCGGCAAAGGGTACGCCATTTGTGGCAGCTATAGTGATGCCAGATGGGAGCAGGAAAGGCAGGTCAGGGCTGGATTGTGAAGGCCAAAGAGCTTGTGCTTGTTCCTAATAGCAATTGGGAGCCACTGAGAGTTTTCAAGCAGAGAAATGGTATGACCACAGTTACGGCTTAGAAAGATTGACCACAAGAGAGAGACTCAAGGCTGGGTCTCTCTCTCGGACCCAGGTGGTCTCTTGGACCACCTTAATAGGTGGTCGTGGTTTGTAAGGTGAGAAACAGAAGAGCTGAGCTGGTGGGATAGTTGTGGTAAGGAAGGTAAAACAGGAGAAATCTGGAGGAATTTGAGAACAGAGTGGATATCAGGGTTTTTGTTTGTTTCTTTGGCCACGCCGCGCAGCTTGTGGGATTTTTCGTTCCCCGACCAGGGGTAGAACCCAGGCTCTTGGCAATGAGAGCGTGGAGTCCTAACCAGTAGACTGCCAGGGAAGTCCCGGATATCACAGTTGCAGAGAGGAGTAGGGAGGAGGTGAGCATAGCTCAGGCCATGGGAAGTCACACACAGTGCCTTGTAAGAACTGAGACTTCTTCCATCTCTCTTGCTCTTAGCCCCCCAATTAGCCCCCTCCCCATCCCTTGAGCTAACTAGGTCTTATGTTAAGCTCTTGCTTTGGGAATGTACCACTTTGATTTTATTTGTTGCCCTATCCCATTTCTGACTAATGATTCTTACACTTGGAATCTACATCCATGAATATAGGGTTAACCCATTTCTCTTTACCAACATGGTCGCAGGTACCCGTTAAAGTGGGTTTATGAGAATTAAGTCCTTTGCCCAGCACACTACCAAAGGTTTGAAGCAGGAGCTGGGTTGATAATGATGTCATCAGCCTATATAAGAAATACAGAGGAGGGCTTCCCTGATGGCCAGCGGTTAAGAATCCGCCTGCCAATGCAGGGGACACGGGTTCGAGCCCTGGTCCGGGAAGATCCCACATGCCGCGGAGCAACTAAGCCCGTGCGCCACAACTACTGAGCCTGCACTCTAGAGCCCGTGAGCCTCAACTACTGAAGCCCGCACGCCTAGAGCCCGTGCTCCGCAACAAGAGAAGCCACCGTAGTGAGAAGCCTGTGCACCGCAATGAAGAGTAGCCCTCACTCGCAACTAGAGAAAGCCCGCGCACAGCAACGAAGGCCCAACGCAGCCAAAAATAAATAAATAAATTTATTAAAAAAAAAAAAAAAAAGAAATACAGAGGAAGAAGCAGATTTGGGGAAAGCAGTGACCTCAGTTTAGACCTGTTGAGTTTGAGGCTCACTTGGGATAACCAGATGGAGACAGCAGGCAGGTAGAACCCAGAAGGGAGGCCAGGTGAGCAATGAATGAGCAACCACTGGCACTCCAGGCGTGGTCCAGCTTGTGCGAGCAGGTGAGCTCATCTTTGGGGCAGGCAGGGGCGGGGAGGCGAGGGTAGGAGAAAGCCAAGGGTGGAACCAACAGCCCTGGCATTTAGGGGCAGGCAGAGGGGCTGGTGTAGGAGACCAAGAAAGACAAACCGTCAAAACAGCCACGAGAGGCAAGTGAAGAGCTTCAAGGAAGAGTTGGAGAGCAGTGGTTTCAGATGGCAGAGTGGACTGAAAACTTGACAGTGCATTTGCCATTAGAAGTCATCAGTGACCTCCCTGAGAGCCGATTCTGTAGAGTTCCCAGGGCACCTACAAGGAGCCAGGGAGTGAGCCGGGGTGAGAAAGAGGCAGTGGTGAGTCAAGAAGCTTGGTGCTGAGCAAGAGAAAGAGAGCGGTTGCTTGAGGATAAACAGCTAGTTTTTTGGGTGACAAAGACCCGACTCTATTGGTAGGTTGAGGAGAAGGAAAGGGAGCAGTAAAGGAAATCACTCCCGTGTATGTGGCAGTCACTGTTCTCAGTGCTTTACACGTGTGTCCTGCTCGGTCTTCACTACAGATCTATGATAGGTGCTCTTCTCTGTATCTTACAGATGGGAAAACTGAGTCACAAAGAGGTGAGGTAACTTTTAAAGGTCACATAGCATTAGAGCGGCAGGTTTGGGATAACAAAACAAGAGCACAGGTGGAAGAGCTGGCTGTGGGAAGTGGGGTACCATCGTCCGAGACTGGGGGAAGGAGCTGAGGAGAGGCTGGAAGAGTCTTTACTGGATGCCCTCTGCTTTCATGGTGAAGATGAGACAAGATTGTTGAGAGCAGAAGACCTGGTAAACTTTTGAACAACTGCTGTGGGCCCCAGAAAAGGAGCTAGAGGAGAATCACTGACAGCATTTCTGCGATGTAGAATCCTCCTGATACCGTGGAAGAGGAGGAACTGGAGGATGGATTAGCAATGTGGTGTAAACCAAGAGCTGGTCGAGAATGTAGTAGATGCTGCCAGTGAGAATGTGATTGATGAGACTGACCCCGGGGAGTAGGCTAGTCAATCTGGGTAAGGGTGGAGAGCCTGGGAGAGCACTGCAGTTCCGGAGGGAGCTGGTGAGGACCGGTCACTTGGGGGCAGAGGTGTGGGGAGCTGGACCCTGGGGCTGAGAATGTTGGAAGGATGGGGTAAGAGACAGTGCCACACCCGGGCAGGCCTGGTGTGCACCGAGGCCAAGGGATCTGTGCAGGCGCACCGCTGGGTTGTGAAGTCAAACCCAGTGGTGCCTAGGTGTCCTCAGCTACCCATGACTGAGAGGGCAGCCGCCTGGGCATATTGGCTCATTAGGCTGAATCTGAACACTCAGAAGATGTCGTCAGATTTCCCAAGGCCAAAGAGGTAGCTCACTGGGAGAGATGAAAGAATGGGAAGCAGGATTTCTAAGTTTGCAATTTTGGATTTGGGAGTATTTGGGTGTTAAAAATTCAGGATGTTGCTATCCTAAAGTGAATGGAGGTGAATGTCCTTAGCATGGAGGACGTGATGGAACTGGGTGGGCAGTCTAGATGGGTGATGGAGAAACATAGGATGCCCATGGGAGTTGAAGCCTGGAGGTTAGTGAATATCAGTTTGTAGGGTGAGCAGAGGCGGGTATAGACAGATGAGCTCGCACGCCACTGTAGTCTGCTAAGATTGAAGGGCAGGTATGTCCCGGTGTTTCCTCTGAAGACCACTTTGCATCTAGTTGGATTTTCTGAATTCTTTTCCAACATTATTTTCCCAGTTGTTGCTTGCCTCCAGAGCTATGCACTCACTACCTGATAAATGTTGATTGGTGCTGTTCTCTCTCCCATCGGAGGACTAAATGAGATGAATGCGGGGGGTTCAGTGGGTGAGACCTGGGGGATATAGATTCCATAACCCGCAGTAAGAGTAGGTGTATGGAAAGGGATTTGACTCAGTCTTCACAAAACTGGCAGCAGTAATTTAACTTCCAGTCATGCTGAGATTGTAGAGGTTTCTCACTGTTGTTACAACAGTAGTCACGTTTGACAGCATCATGGAATTAAGGAGTTATCACACTACATTGACAGAACCCTGTAACAAAGGCTGTTTAGGTGGAATAATTACCCCAGAAACATTTTTAATAAGAGGCTGCACAAACTCGATTTAATTTATTTTGTTATCTGAGTCCTTCAATTCACCAAGGGTTCAACCAGACCCTTTTAAAGGCAAGAGGCTAAGACCGTAAGGCTGTTAGAACTGAAGTGAATTATTGACTCAGTAGCCAAATGAAGATGGGCATTATGAGCTCCCTGAGTTGAGTTCACAGAGGAAATAAAATGCTGTGATGAAACTCACTGATGCATCTTGGGCTCCTCCAGTTTCCTTTTCGATCCTCCTTCCTTTCCTCTCCAATATGAACGTTACAAAGGAAACTAACCTTAATCAAGACCAGATCCCTGTGGGCCCAGGGTTCTGTGGCTCTGTTTCTGGCACAAAGGACAGGCCTTGTACAGCCTCATTTGTCATTGTGTGCTTGATTACAGAAGGAAAAAAAGGCTCTGTTGTCTTGGGAGAGGTGATATTGAATTTTCTGGGTTGTTTTTGTTTTGGGTACTTCTAGTCAGATAATGTTATAGGTTATTTTCTGTCTTAGACGCATGAGTTTACTTTTTAAATGAAACTGTTATTTCATTTAGTCCATATACTTAATGAGTTTCTGTTTTGTGCCCTGTCCTGGGCCATGTGCCTTCCGTAATGTAGGAGCTCAGTAAACATTTTATTATCCATTAGGGGTTCTTGTCCACAAAACTGACTGCAAAACACTTTATTTTTCTTCACTAACATACTCTCCGCTTTGTTTGGGATGCTCTTCCCACCCTTTTCCACTCTGCTCGTCCTCTAAGACTCCGTTTAGCCATCACCTCCTCTGCAAAGCTTTGCTGGAAAGTTAGCTGCGCCTTCCCATTGCTCCCATGATGTACTTTGTACCTGCCTCCTGTCAAGCTGGGAGCCAGGGTTTACCTCCAGGAGATTGAACCAGGTAGGAATGTCGGGGTGGGTAGTCAGAATTGGGCTGAGATGGTGAAGTGGGTCTGAGCCATGTCCTTGAGGGAGTCCTGACCGCCAAGCCAAGGCGCCCAGAGGTGCTGGTGCTAAGTTCAAGGAGTAGGCGAGAAGTTAAAAAATGGGGCATGAAGACAAGGGTCAGGAAGGAGGTGGCAGCATGACCAGAGAGTGGGAGCAGGTTGAGAAAGAACAAGGAAGATCTGGGACAGTTGCCACAAACGACAAGGTGGCACCTGTGGCTTGGCTTTCGTTTCATGAGTAAGAGAGTCACAGACCCAGAACACTTCATTCTTTTGTTCACGTAAGAATAAGCCATCTCACCGGAGGCCAAGTCTATTTGATTTGTATCTCCAGTATGTGTAATGGAACAGGACACAGTGTCAAATAAATTTGAGTAATGAATGAAGATGAAGACCTCCAGAAAATATCTGCCTTCCTTGGAAAATTTCTAAGGAGGGGATCTAATGTACAGCCTGGTGACTATAGTTAATAATAGTGGGCTGCATGCTTGCAATTTAGTAAGAGAGTAGATATTAAGTATTCTCACCATACATGCATAAAAAATGGTAACTGTGTGGGGTGATGGATGTGTTAATTAGCTTGATTGTGGTAATCAGTTCACAATATATATGTATATAAAATTGTTACATTATATACCTTAAATATACACAGCTTTAATTTGTCAGTTATACCTCAGTGAAGTTGGAGAAAGAAAAGGACAGTGAAACACCAGAAAAAAAAAAAGAAGAAGAAAGGACATTTCTAAGGAAGAGGTTAAGATGGTGATTAACCTAGAGGCCTGTTGGCTGCTGTAACTTACAAATGAACTGAGTGTAATATATTAAGGCTCTAGGTACTTTGCAATAGTTTCACCTCTCCAAGATCACTGCCCCATCTTTTCTTCTTTTCCTTCCCTCATTTGCTCGTAACATTCACTTCTGGACCACAGGGATCCCTGGAATCCATGAACACTTAAGAACCTTGATTCCTCAGATATTTACAGTAGCTAATCTAGTGGGATGTATTTTCACATTCTACCAGGAGGGACCATCATTTAAGCATGTTCTGAAATCTTAATTTTAAAGATTTGGAATATATTTATATTGATTTTCACTCTCTCCTTATTTAGGTCAGTAAATTTGGAATATATTAATTTTACTTAAAACAAGAGATTTGACCTTTAAGCATTTTTAAAGCCCCCTTCTAGGGAAAATTAAAAATAATTTTATTTACAGCAGAAAGAAATAGAAAAGAATAAAAGGGATCCTGAGCCACAGGAACCTGAAAGCACGTCACTCCTTGTGGTTTTTCCTGTTTGATACCGTGCTTTCTGGAAGATGCAGTTTTCTTCTTCCATCTCTGTTGTCAACGTGCCAGGATTTCTAGCAAAGTGGGCCCAGTGTTTTGCTGGAGGTTACTTTTCCTTGGAAGCAATTCAAATAAAATCATCATTGTTTCTCCCTTTTCATTTGACATTTGACTAAAACAATGCTTTGGCAGCTAGACAGGAGCTCTTAAGAGCTTCAGTATTTTTCTCCCAGTCTTTGCCTTTCAAGAAGTACCTTTTCAAAATGTGGTTTAAAACTGAGCATAGAAACAAAAGCATAGGACCGATTGCTTGGAGACCAAAGCTCTAGGGAGGGGAAGAGACCTAGGGGGGAAACCCTGAAAGTTCCCGTTTTGCCCCCTGTATATGGTTGCCCATTTTAGTATTGTGTGTCCTAGTCTCTGAGAACTGTCACCCTTGCTTTGTTGGGTCTGCCACCTGCCAAGTTTCCAGCACCACCGTATCCTTGTCGGTCAGGTACTTTCTTTGTTCCTGTACCAAAGCTGGTGAGCATTATACTATGTACTAATTAATTCTCACTTTTATTCCTTTCTTAGAAACAATTCCTAGAGGTCATCAGCATTTTACTTTTTTATACTCTGAAGGTTCTGATCATAATCCCACTTATTTATTCTCAACTATAAAATCCCATTTTTCCAATACAAGTTCCTTTCTGCCACCTCCCCCCCCTTTAGTATTTTTACTCATCCTGTTTTCTTTCTTTCCTCTATCTCTACTCTTGATGCCATGAACTTATCATCAATAATCATTGATTATTTTTGAACTGTCCCACTTGTATGGACATTAATGTGGTACCATCATGTTCAAATACCAAGAACAAATAGATTGAAGTTAAAAATCTTCCCTGAATTTGGGAGGGACACACCATTCTTATTAGGGTTAATATCCTTGCCGTAACGTAAGTGACTTTAAGCCAGTGTAGGTGAAGAGAGAAATCATTTTTAGTATTTTTTTCTACTTCATTTTCCTCTGTTCTTTTACTGGAAAGAAGAAGAAGAAAGTGCCAGGAGAGAAATAGCTATCTGAGCCCATCTGTCATCTGTTCATTGCCTGGGGACTTCGTTGGTAGTTGAAGAACCTGACTCATTATCATTTTTTTCCTTTGGTCTTGTGTTGGGCCATAGTGTCTCTGGGAAATTGACCAAATCTCCTTTCTTTGCTTATCGACCTGGGTGTTGCGTGGAAGGGTTTCTGCTGTGGCAGGGCAAGGGCCAAAATCTTCATCTGTAACCACTTCTGTTCTGAAATGGCTAAGCCAAGGCATCTTTTACTGGAGGCAAAGAGGGTCGCTGGCCTCTGGGAAGCTGACAAGCATATGGACTTTGCAAACAAAAGGAGAAAATGTGCCTTTCCAGGGATCTGCAGATCCCCTTTCCGTGAATTACGTCATTGGGTGCTGGCAGTGGTTTAGTTAACAGCTATTTGCTCCTCCAAATTCTCACAAATTCAGGGGAAGGATTTTTGGTGACTGTTAATTTTCCTGTCTGACTTCTCGTCTCTTGGAAGGAAGTTAACATATACTTGTGTTCAGAAAATTAAGCTAGATTTTGTTGGTGAGTATAAAAGAGATGAATCTCATGTAAAACTTCTGTTTGATTCAAAATACCAGAAACGAGATCAAATGACAAACCATAGATTGGGAAAGAGTATTTCCAACACATACAACTGAGAAAAGGGCCATTTTTTTCCTTAATGCATAATGAGCTCCTAAAATCAATTTGAGTTAAGAGTTTAAACAGAGAAAGAAATATAAACATGTTTGTAAATATGAAAAGGTGCCCGGTTCCACTTATAATGCAAGAAGTGCAACTGATAGAATGTGATACGTCACTATTAGATTGGCAAAAAGACCATTTGATGACAGGGTGTTGGAAAGTTGTGGAGAAGCAGGCACACGTGTAAACTGATGCAGTTTCTTTGGCACTGTCACTCAAAACGTATGTAACCTTTGACCTCCCGATTCAATTTCTAGGAATTTATCCAATAGAATTTACAAATATTAACAAAGATGTCTTCATTGTAGCAATATTAGCTAAAATGTGAAACAGTGTAAGTGCCTGTGAATAAAAGACTGGTTAAGTAAATCATGATGTATCTCTACAATGGAATACTGTTCAGCCATTGAAAAGATTTGTAGGGACTTCCCTGGTGGTGCAGTGGTTAAGAATCCGCCTGCCAATGCAGGGGACACAGGTTCGATCCCTGGGCCGGGAAGATCCCACATGCCGTGGAGCAACTAAGCCCATGCGCCGCAACTACTGAGCCTGCGCTTTAGAGCCCACGAGCCACAACTGCTGAGCCCGTGTGCCGCAACTACTGAAGCCCACGTGCCTAGAGCCCGTGGTCCGCAACAAGAGAAGTTACTGCAGTGAGAAGCCTACGCACCGCAACGAAGAGTAGCCCCTGCTCGCCATAACTAGAGAAAGCCCACGTGCAGCAACGAAGACCCAATGCAGCCAAAAATAAATATATAAATAAATAAATTTATTTAAAAAAAGAAAAGATTTGTACTTGGTGTCACATGGAGTGTGCTTATATTTCGTTTCTGTGCCCAATATCAGTTTACTGTCTCTTGGCTCCAAATTCACTCTTCTTGCCTAATCTATGAAAATGGTTCTGATCCTTTTAAATAATTTTTCTTTGCCAGCTGAGAGGTAGTATATTGATAACTGGCCCAGCTTTTTAAAAACAAGGGGTGGGGAAAAGATATTTATGCTTATATAAATATGCATATGCGTGAACATGTTCTGGAAGCTGCATGAGGGGGTTACCTCTCAGGGTGAGAGTGGAATCTGGGGGGAGAAAGAGACTCACTGGAAGTTTTGTTTTTTTTTGTTTTTTTTTTACCGTGTGCATGTTTTGTTTTTGTAGAGAAAATGACAAAACTTTGGTTAGACATTAAAGGAAAAGAAACTCGCATTAATGGAGAAACAGACTAGCTGGAAATACGAAATATTGTAAAGATGTCATTTAATCAGAATAAATTTATAGGTTAAATGCAGTCACAGTAAAGAAAAAAAATCCCAAGGTGGAGGCAGGGCATGGTTTTTATTGTTAAGAAGCTTAGAGTATAGTTTGGGAGACAGAAACATAGTGTTCACAAAAAAATGCCTTGAACAGTTACAATGCAATATATCAAGTGCAAAGCAATAAAATTGAATACATATGTATTGTGGGAACTTGGAGTCCTTTGAGAGAATAGACAGAATGGAGTTAATCAGCAAAGGATACTTAAAAATAAAAAAAAAGCTAACAAATGATAAGCTATAACAAGAAGGAATCTTTCTTAAAGTCCATATTCTCTCAGAAAATGGAAACTGCCCTCCCAAAGGCTTTTCAATGTAGGGAGGGAGTTCTTTCTACAGTATATTTTGTGTTGAGAAGACCTATGTGAGAAAGTCTATGAACTGTGCCCACATTTCGCGTTCTACTGCTGAGTAAAGTGGCCCAAATGCCTCTACATTTTCACTTTTGAGTTTGCAAATGACTGAAAATTAAGTAATCAAGTACAGACGGGATTGGGTCGATCATACAAGGAGTACAATTGCTTGAAGAATCTGGAAACAATACTGACCACATTTGTTGGCATTAATTCATCGAAGCAATAATGCTGTATAGAGAAAATATGGGTTTTTTTTAAAGTCATCAGTTCTGAGTATTTGCTGCAACTGAACTCTAACTTGGAACTGATGATAAATTCTTTAAAAAAAAAAAACCCGACACTATTATGCATTGGGAGCTTTAAAAAATTCCCACAGCATTTGGAAAACATTTTATTATCTCTCTATGCCAGTTATAAGGATTAGAATTTAAGCCACAGATTGATATAGAAGATGTGACATGTTGCTCCAACTGAGAACTGGATAGAACTTTTAGTAGAAAAATGATTGCTTTTGTAGGTCTTCATGAAATCTTCACTGTGAATAGGTGAAATGACTTTTAAGATTTTTCTCCTGGCAAATAAATTGCCTTTATGTTGAGAGTATTTCATGGTGATTCTATAATGTCCATAGGGGATAGAAATAGATATTAAAGGAGATCTTACTTGCTAACATTTCTTAAGATATGTTATCCATTGTATGCCATTTCCCATTAGTCTAGTTTATAAGCATCACTCACAGTAGTTCTTTAACTTTTGTTTCCTTTGGAACACAAGTTTATATACCTCCATTTTTCATTGCTTGAGAAACTCCCCAGAAATAAAGAAATGCTGTCTTTTGTGAATCGTCAGAGGTCATCATGGTTTTGGTGGCTATATTGTTTTTCTAATTAGTGCAGGTCTTATCAAAATGTTATATTGAGGCTTTATTCTAAAGACACACCAGTAGCTCCCTCTATTTGGTGTCACTGAAAAGTAAACACAAAATCTAATCTGTTCCTTGCCGAAGAATAGAAAATTGTAGAATTTCAAGGAGGGCAGTTGAGTGATGTTTGGGTTTATGAGCATTTGTCATTTCAAATTTTGCCATGTCTCATGAGATTAAGACTGAGAAACAAAATCAAAGAATTTTTAAAGTCATTTAATTAATCTGTAACTTAAAAGAAGATATTGAGTTGTGTTATTCTCTTGCTAATAGGATAGATTACTGGCAAGGGGTGTATTTATTAAAAGCGCTAGTTTTGGTTTCCAGTTTTTTAAAACATGAGGATCTCTTTTTAACATCAAAAGGTTTCGTGGATTCCCTCATATAATAGAAGTTATACTTTGACTTTTTGGTCTGCAGACAATTTTTGGTGCTCATGTGGTTGGAAGACCTTTGAAATGACCCTGAGACCCTCTTCTAGGGGCCCTTGGCCCATGTTTGGGAACCAGTGCCGTGCACTGTTCAGATTTAACCGTGACGGCTTCAGTCCAAAGAAGTAGAACATGGTTTTTGAAACAGCCCAATTGAGTCTAGAGGAGAAAAGTCAGAGGTCAGAACTGAAATGTTTCTTTCTTTGTTGTTCCTACTCTGAGCAAGCTCTGTGGAACACGAGGTTAAGACAGTAAAAGTTATTATGATTATATTTTGTTCCAGGATGTTTACACCTTTTATATCAGGATGTTTACACCTTTTATATCAATACCTATACGTGCAAAAGCAGGAATGCCTTTGATTAGGGGCCGCAGGTGTCTATAGGGAGGGAGGCCTGGGGGTAGCCTGGGAGGTAGAACAGAGAAATCACAGGTAGGTGGGTGAAGCTACTGTTGTTATATCAGCGGGTGCTGAGTTTGGCGCTTCTGAGGGTCAGCTTTGATGTGCAGTTAGTTCTACAAGTGTGAAAACAACAAAACAGAGATTCAGCTGGTTTCAGGAGAGAACCTACTTTATTTTTTTTCTGCCACCCAGTATATTCTGTAACCATTTATGAAAGTGGAAGTGTCTGAAGACGTGATCATGTCAACTTGAGGATACTCCAGATCTGATATCTGAAGAAAGGTCCAGTCCATGGTCAGATCCCTCTCTCCCGCAGGACACTGTCAAGTTAAAGTCTCTGAGCAGTAGAAGAAGCTGCTGAACTTCGTGTGGTCCAGGATTTCCCAAAACTCATCTGGCCATGGAACTCCTGCTTGTCCACCCACCCAACCCCAAATGTGAAATGCCTGGGAACATCGTGCAGAGCACACTTTGGGAAAGGCTGATCTTAGTTATAATCTGGACCTTACAAACCTCAGAAGCTCTAAGTATGGCTGAGCTGTACAGTGAGGATGCTGTCACTCATGATCTTCACGTCTGTCTCCTGGGTTAGGGGTCTGTGTCTGCAGGGAAGGGTGCTAATGCCAAGTACCTCAG
The DNA here is from genome assembly GCF_028564815.1 of Eubalaena glacialis. Lineage (NCBI taxonomy): Eukaryota > Metazoa > Chordata > Mammalia > Artiodactyla > Balaenidae > Eubalaena > Eubalaena glacialis. The sequence continues at coordinate 15,182,506 of NC_083734.1, read as the reverse complement.
ATGGCCTTTGGGAACAAGGATTTGTTCTCTGCCTTCAGTGAATTCTCAAAGACAAAAGCTTTCTCTGGTTTCTCTTTGTATAAGTCACTCTTCATAAAATAATTACGTACTACTCACTTATTCATTTCATCTCTCCTCAGGGCTTGCGTTACTGTCTCCACTATCATCATAGATTGGGGTGGGGAGGGGCGTCTAGAAGGTCTTTTGTTCAACCATCAAGAAATATTTAGACAGCAGCTCTCTTCTCAATCTTAAAATATTGATTGTTTCTAACCACTCAAATTCACACATAATTTGGGAAAACTCTTAAAAGAGAAGGCTGGAGGAAAAGGAACAAGGTGGGGCAGGTGGGTGGATGGGGTGGGGGTGAGTGTTCTCCATCTTTGCTCACTAGTTCAGAGTGTGTCTTTTGAATTGGCTAATTCTCTTGGAGGCAAGGCTAGTTGGTTCCCTCTAGAATTTGCCAACCAGGGATGCCTTCCTGTTTTTAAAGCAGGGTCTTCATTTTAACAAAATATCTATTCAACAAAATAGTTTAAATATCACTTGGAAATTCTGATGGGATTTTTCTTGTAAAGTAGGTTTATAGTTTCTGATAGGGTAACAGAAATATGCATTTCTTACTGTTCTGAAGCCTCTGGGAAGGAAGGACAGCTGTGGGCAAAACGTTTCTAGTCTGAAGAGAAGAATGCTATTGATTTGCAAGGATAAGCTGTTCTCTTACAGGACCTGTAAGAACGATCATTAGCATTTGCATAGCACAGTACACAGCACTTTCATACGCGTAGAGCATATGATCCTTATAACAGCCCTTGTAAGGGAAATCATATTGACATTTTTTTTCATCTCCATTTACAGTTGATGAAGCTGGAGCTCAAGAAGGTTGAAATTACTTGTCCAGAGCCATTTAGTAGTAAATGGGCAAGCATGAACTTAACACTTTTTCTTTTTAAAAAACCTTTAAAGAACATAGTATGTATTCATTACTTACAGGTCATTCATTCAGAAATATACAGTTTAGAAGTAAGCTGGAACTCTGGACCTTTTAAAAGTTGCACCATACCAATTCCTAGAGCAGAGTAATCCATATGGTAGCCGCCCACCCCCCATGGCTCTTAAGCACCTAGGACATGACTTGTCCGAATTGCAGTGTGCTGTGTTTAAAATGCATACTGGATTTCAGTGACTAAGTATGAAAAAAAGAATGTAAAATACCCTATCAATACTTGTTTGCATTGATTATATGTTGAAATGATACTGTTTTGGATATACTGAGTTATCATATATTACAATTAATTTCACCTTTTTTTTTTTTACTTTTTCAAGGTGACTATCAGGAAATTTAAAATGATATAAGTGGCTCACATTATATTTCTATGGGACAGCAATGGCTAGAACCATTTTCCATGGTTTTCCATAGCATTATTTGTGTCTTATGCCAATAATATGCCTTTATATTTTACTCTTCTGGCATATAACCCCTCTCCCCATTATTTGGGGAGAGGTTGATCTAAATTTCCCTTTCTGTTTTGAAGACTGCTTTAAGAAGCCTGTAAATTATTTTGTAATTTTAATATAATTTCTGTGGTTTTAATGACACCGCCTTCCAGGAGAGGCTTGATTCATTGGCACCGTTCTCGTTTGGGAGCTGTCTGTTAGATCCATGGTACTGTTAGTGTGAGAGTGTGAGTTTGTGTGTGAGGACACACATGTGTGTATGTATGTGCTTGTGTGTGATCACGGGAGAGGGGGAGAGGAGGATGGGAAACAGATTCTCCAGGGGCTCTACCAAATTCTTCAGGTCCCCACCCTTAAAGAGTCTGATTCTTCACAGGTGGGGAGTAAAGATTTGGATTCCCCCCCTAGCTCCCCCTCTCCTTAAAGAAATCCCACCCTGCGGATGAGTCCCCATTGCCAATGGGAATGCACTGAGCCACAGCAGGGAAAAAGGCTGAAAATCAACACATTAGAGAGGAACACTTTATAGCCCTCAGCTCGTGGTAGAAAGGACCGTTGGGAAAGGTTTTCTTTTATGAGCATTTTCTGATTGGTTTCATCCCTTCCTCTGGTCCCTGGTGGTAATGGGATATTAGGAAAGTGGAGCCAGTTGTTCGTAGGATGGGGGGCCAAAGTTGGGGGGCTCACAGGTGTCTTTCTCCACTGACCATCCCCGTTTGCAGCCTGCATGGCCAGGCCTTCCCCGGGCTCTGTGGGGCTTCCAGGATAACTGTTAAATCAGCAGATATTGTTAGGCATGCTCAGACAGAGTTTGGTCTAACTCAGTCTAATTATTAAAATTCTTGGCAGGAATTCTACATGAATCACCTCCAAAAAAATTTACATTAAAATTAATGCTACAAGTCTGGCTCCAGCCCACAAAACTGAGAAAACTACTCCGAGTTCTAAGTCCACAAGTGTGGCCTTAACTCCTCCTTGTCCACAGGCCTAGTGACTTTTTTCCCCACCAACAAAGGCACGTGAATTTTCTTAAGAACCCGGAAGGGTGGGGGAGGGCTCTGAGGGGATCACTCCAGAAGGGAGTTATTCTGATCTTCGAATTAAGGCAGGTGTTCAGTCCTCAGGCTGTGGAGTTAGACAACCTGGGTTCACATCCGGCCAAGCCACTTATGGGTAGTGTGGTTTCGGGCCGGTTCCTTAGCCTCTCTGAACCTTAGTGTTCCATCTGGAAAATGGAGATGATAACACCTAGAGATTTGTCTGGACACTAAGTGAGCTAATGCACATAAAGCTCATGGCGGAATGGAAGAGGTAAGCACCTGATAGCTGTTAGCTCTTTTGTTGCTGTTGTGTTCCTCATCATTCGTTGCGGTGAGCTGTTCTGGGGGGCAGCGTTAAAGTGCTAAGTGGCGGGACTTCCCTGGCGGTCCAGCGGTTAAAACTCTGTGCTTCCACTGTAGGGGGCGTGGGTTCGATTCCTGGTCGGGGAACTAAGATCCTGCAAGCCGTGCAGCGCGCCCCCCCCCCAAAAAAAAAATTAAAATGCTAAGTGGAGACAGGCGCCACTGTAGGCTATGCTCTCCTTTCTTCACTTCTTTGTAAACAGGTTTTGGGGGAAAGAAAACAAGTCCTGGAAAGCCTGTGGCATTGCCACCCAATGACTGTTGACTTTAAATAGCCTTCTCTGCTCACCCTTTTTGGGGGGCAGGGCAGGGTAAGAGTCCAGTGAGGCAGCATGTTTTTGTGTGTCTTTTGTCGTCACTGTTCTCCCCCTAATCAATCTGTGCCAGTCTCTATGGAGGAATGCTTAAGACCTTCACCATGATTTTCAGGGTTCAGAAAGACTTTCTGATACCTTCTGCCTGAAGGTCGTGGCTATCAGATGTTGATCCTCGAAATTAAAAAAAAATTTTTTTCTATTCCCTTTATAGTTTCTAAGCATGATGGAGCTAATGTTGACTTATGTCTGGGATGGATTATAGATATTTGTTCTTTGAATGTATGGGAGCAGTGAATAATAGATAACATTGGTGAGAGGTAGGTGGATAGCAATAGTACTTGCCCTCGGTTTCAGGTTCATTCTTGACTCAGCAGCTGGAGCAAACACTGCAGGGGTATTTTTGGGAGATGACCATGGAGGGCTGACTGGTATTGCTGTCAGACAGATGGAACCATGTGTAAACAGCAAGTCGAGGGAAATTTGCATGGTGAGCATTTATAGGACAAAATCCAGTTGATGTCAGATTTAGCTAACATTTATTGGGTGCCTACAATTTGCCGGGCATTGTTCTGGTTTTAACTGCTGAAGTGTCATTTGATCCTGTGACCATGATCTGAAGTAGGGACCAGAAAGGAAACTGAGGTCAGGGCATTTGAAGTATTTGAGTCACACTGAGTCAGGGCAGAGCTGCGAGGTGAAACCAGGTCTCTTGTTTCCCAGGCCAAGGTTCTTACCTGGTGTAAACTGCAGGAGAGGCCAGTGTCCACTTCTGTGCCAGGTACTGTTATCCCCCTTAACTTAGATACCATACCCCCTCCCTCCAAACCCCTGAATTTGGAGAGGCTAAAGTAGATGCAGAGTAGAATACAGACCTGTCTTCCTAAAGTCCATGCTCGTCCCTCAGAGCCATCCTGCCTCTCAGAAGATGCTTCCAACCCAACAGATTGGGTCATTTTTAACATCTGTGCAGAACGATCCCAGCTTTTATATAATACAAACCTTTCTTTCCTTGAAAAGAAAAAAGGCAAACATTTTTGGCCCTCTTCTTTGTAGGCGTTAGTTTTGGAGTGGTTTTTGGCCCTGCTAGTAAAGTGCTGAAGTAGAGGCTCAGTCCCAGTGGTAAGAATCTGAAAAATTAATGTCATTCATTTTTCTTCTCCTTGAACTGGCAGCTCCCTTTTGCCTGTAAATAAACTCACCACCTCCCCGTTCCCACCCAGGGAGGATCCCCAATGCTAGCCACGGTTAGCCAACAGCCTTCTGTCAGGAAAGAGATTTTCTCCTGACGTTTTTACCTAATCCGTGCCTGTCTGTTTCTACAAGATGCAGTGATATGTGGTGGGGAAGAAAGCTTGGTTTTTGAGGCAGATGCCTCGTCCAGTTGACTGGCTGTGTGACCTTGGGCAAGCTGCTGCTTCTGTTTCCCCATCTATTAAATGCTTGTCTCTCCTCTTAAGCTTTTTAGCTATATCTTTAGTAAAATTTTAGTGTTCAAAACTATAGCTTGAGGAAAATCATTTAATTGAACCAAAAACCCTGTGATTTTCTCTCTGTAAAATTTATAGGTTGGGCAGTTCCTCCCTTCAAGAAGTTTACTGTCCCCCAGGAGAGAACCCCTCCCAGATCCCTATAACAGAGAGCAGAAAATGACATATGCCTGGAGAGAAAGGAGGAAAAGGCTAGGTTTTTTGTTTTTTTTTGTTTTTTTTTTAAGGCTCACTGCTAATTCCTGTAGATAAAATAATGAATAATGCGGTCTTTGCCCTTAAGGAGCTAAGTCTCCCTTGGGGGGAGACACCCGCTATATTATTTTTGTAGCTCTTATTAATATCTGCCATTTTCTTGTTCTTGTTTATTACCTGTCCTCCATCACTAGAATATAAGCCCATGAGAGCAGGAACCCAGTGTCTTATTTGTGGTCCTGTTTCCTATACCCAGCACTTCAGTATTGGTTGAATGAATGAATGGATGGATGAATTATTAAATGAAGTAAGGAGACAATTATCCTGTAACATAGGTGCTATCAGAAAAGCATGTACAGGGCGGGGAGGGCACACAGGAGAAGAATCCCAGCCCTGCTCCTTTTTGGGGGGGGGGGGCGTTAGAGTAGTTTTCCAGAGGAGGTGATGTCCAGACTGGTTCCTGACAACAAAACGGAACCAAAAGTATTCCAGGCAGTGGTAAGTTTTACCCCCAAAGAGCGCAAAGTAAGCGATTAGGACAGTGGTTCTCAACGGGGCAGGGGCGGCAGCGGGGGGAGGGGGGGTGGGGGGGATAGTATTGCCCTCAGGGAAATTTGGCCTGACTTGGGGGAGCATCCTGCAGTGCACTGGACGGCCCCCACCACAGAGAAACTATCTGGCCCCCTAGAGCCCAGGTTGAGAAACCCTGAGTTAGAGGAAGAATGGCCCAGGGAGGAGGGGCAGGTGCTGAGGTGGGAACAAAGATGAACAGCAGGAGGAAAGAAAGGGGCAGCCGTGGGCGGGTAGTCATTTGAGAATTGAATTTTGTTCGGCGGCTCAGTACATGGAGAACTTGTAGATGCACAATGTCCAGTCATCCTTAAATAATCCTGAAGCAAGGATTCATTTACCACCGAGTTGCAGAGCACCCTGTATTGAAGAAGTCTTTGCTGATTACCCTGGGACAGGGCATTATGAAGCTAATAGCTTATGCGTCCTGTAATTTCTTTATTTCCTTTCAATAATAGCGGAACATGCAGGATGTCAATAAGGCCGCTCAGCATTTTCCTTCTCTTATTAAATTGAAGTGATTGCCTTTCTGCATCTGACTGATGGGAGAAAAATGCATCCGACCCTGGAAGGTGCTTGCAAACAGGAATGGAGTTTCTTTTTTCTCTCTGGACCACATGACCCATCTTGTTAATTGATCGTCCCCTAAGCAGTGTTGAGCAGCCCATGGTGGCTTTGTTTCCACTTTCCTAGGAAAAAGCCAGGCGTCTGTGCTGCAGCCTTGATGCTCACCCAACTACTGCCTTTCCTGACCAGGGCAAGTGAGGGTGGGAACGGCCCTTACCTCCAGCCCCCCCTTCCCAAAGACAGAGCATTCAAGTTCTCCAGTGAGCCTGGCTTGGGCTTGCCCGGGACCTGCCAGGAGCTGAAGGTTGTTTTCTTTCTCCCACAGGAAATAATTTTCCTGGGCACGGCAGCCCTGGGTTGCCAATCCCTTGGTTTCACGAAAGCTCACGTGTGTGTGACAGTGGCACTATTGTTGGGCATGCTGGAGTTTCCATTCCAGATCCTGTGTTTATCTGCTGCAGGGATTTTTCTCTAAGAGGCATAATTTAAACAGTAAGGCATAAGAAGGGACCGATTTGAAAAAAGAGAGAATAGTCTCTGATATCTGGCAACTGAGAAGTGGGTGAGTTGTAATCGAGTGGCCACGTGCAAGTGGTTGAGCCTGGGTCAGTTTCAGTGGCTGAGGCTGCTTGGTCCTTTAGGAGTTTTGAACTAGATGAGAAAGTCCTATTACCAGGAACAGCTCTCCCTATAAAAACAAATGTCAGTTCCAGAGAAACTCCCCTGGGCCACGGTGGATGAGATGAGATGAGATGAGATGTGGGGGGACTGGGTTTAATAAATGTTTATTTTTTGTTTTTTTTAAATTTATTTTTATTTATTTATTTATTTATTTTTGGCTGCGTTGTGTCATCGTTGCTGCGCACGGGCTTTCTCTAGTTGTGGTGAGCAAGGGCTACTCTTCGTTGCTGTGCGCAGTCTTCTTATTGCGATGGCTTCTCTTGTTGCGGAGCATGGGCTCTAGGCACGCGGGCTTCAGTAGTTGTGGCATGCGGGCTCAGTAGTTGTGGCTCGCAGGCTCTAGAGCGCGGGCTCAGTACTTGTGGCACACGGGCTTAGTTGCTCCGTGGCATGTGGGATCCTCCTGGACCAGGGCTCGAACCCGTGTCTCCTGCATTGACAGGCAGATTCTTAACCGCTGTGCCACCAGGGAAGTCTCATTAATAAATGTTTAGATTCAGTTAAAAATGAAGTTGAAGTAAAAATAAAGAGAATAGGTGAAACCATCTAGTGAGCATGGCCACCATGCCAGGCACTGTGTTCAGTAGTAGAGACACACTTAATCCTCCCCCCAACCCTGGACGGTGTAGGAACAATTCGTGAGGCCCATTTTACCAAAAGATTTAACCTTGGAAGATATCGACCATGTAGAGAAAAATGAATGATGTTGGGAAAGATGAGGTCTCGTTGAGCTGGGAAGTATTATTGTATCGGTTTTCGAGTGGTATTTAATTCCATTTTGTCCCCACACTGAGCTTTGTCACGGCAGCGCACCCCAGAGCCCTTCTCCTGGTTTGTGTGTTATCTTCTTTCACTCTTCCACTTCTTTGGGGAGCCTCTTTTCTTCCTTTTTCTTTCTTTTTTAAAAAATATTTATTTATTTTATTTATTTGGTTGTGCTGGGTCTTAGTTGTGGCAGGCAGGCTCCTTAGTTGAGGCTTGTGGGCTCCTTAGTTGTGGCATGCGAACTTTTAGTTGTGGCATGCATGTGGGATCTAGTTCCCTGACCAGGGATTGAACCCAGGCCCCCTGCATTGGGAGCGCAGAGTCCTAACCACTGCACCACCAGGGAAGTCCCTTCTTCCTTTTTATTTTAAAGAAGATGAACTATAAAGGGAAGGAGTGAAAGGAAAGTAGGAGAGAAAAGGGAAATCAGGTCAGAGGTGAGAAGGGAGAGCCGGTCCTCATTAATTATCTATTTTTATATAGTAGTGTGTATATGTCAATCCCAATTTCCCAGGTTATAAAATAGACAAATAATAAGGACCTACTGCATATCACAGGGAACTCTACTCAATACTCTGTAATGGCCTATACGGGAAAAGAATCTAAAAAAGAGTGTGTATATGTATATGTATAACTGATTCACTTTGCTGTACACCTGAAACTAACACAACATTGTAAATCAACTATACCCCAATAAAAATTAAAAAAAAAAAATAATAAGAGCTGGGACTCCTGGGAAAGCTCTGGAGTGACTGGAGGAATGGGTTGCAGGAGGACCTGTGTTTGCCCACATTTCAGGTGTGGTGTCGCTCTCTGCCAGGTGGATTTAAACTTCACATTGTCAATCCCAGTTATGCACCCTGCCAGGAGGGAGCATGTTAGCACAGGTCATACGAAGCAGGGGAGAGTGGACGTGTTCCCCTCTCTCCATCATCTCTGCCAGAGCCAAGAAAGCCGCCACCAGGAGGACCCTGGGTCAGGGAGGGTCAGGTATTTCATTGGGGCTCCCGGAAGCCTAATGCTTTCATTCCTTGTCTCAGGCTACTGGGCTGTAGAGAGAATTCTTGACAAAGTGAACACCAAGGAAGGAGGGCGTTCTTACCAAAGACTGAATACAGTGGTCGAGGTACTGTCTTTGAGGCCAGGATGGAGGATTGAGGCCCTCCGTCCAGCCTCTGCCTGGATTTTCCTAAGAGATTTCCTCGCTTTCTCCCCTAATAAGATTATTCTCTAGAGGAGTCTCCACAGTCCAGGTACACTCAGAAAACTCACCTTTTCCACCCTCCCTCTGGAAGTGTGACCTGATACAACTGGGCGGATGCACTCAATAAAGCAGTGAGAGGGACTCGGCCTGCACTCTGCAGCAGGGTTCTCAACCGGACATTTTTGCCCTTTAGGGACATACGGCAATGTCTGGAGACTTTTTTAAAAAGTAAACTTTATTTATTTAGAGCAGTTTTAGGTTTATAGAAAAATTGAGCAGAAATACAGAGAGTTCCCACATACACCTTCTTTTACCCCAGTGTCTCCTATTACTAACATCTTGCATTGATGTGGTATATTTGTTACAACTGATGAGCCGATACTGATACCTTATTATTATTTTTTTAAATAAATTTATTTATTTTTTGTTTTTTTTTTATTTTTGGCTTCGTTGGGTCTTTGTTGCTGTGCATGGGCTTTCTCTAGTTGCGGCGAGCGGGGGCTACTCTTCGTTGCGGTGCGCGGGCTTCTCATTGCAGTGGCTTCTCTTGTTGCGGAGCACGGGCTCTAGGCGCACAGGCTTCAGTAGTTGTGGCACCTGGGCTCAGTAGTTGTGGCTCGCGGGCTCAAGAGCACAGGCTCAGTAGTTGTGGCGCATGGGCTTAGTTGCTCCACGGCATGTGGGCTCTTCCCAGGCCAGGGCTTGAACCCGTGTCCCCTGCATTGACAGGCGTATTCTTAACCACTGCGCCACCAGGGAAGCCCCTGATACCTTATTAACTAAAGTCCATGGCTTACTAAAGTTCACTCTTTGTGTTGTGCATTCTGTGGGTTTTGACTGATGCATGATGACATGTATCCACCATCACAGTGTCACACAGAATAGTTTCACTGTTCTAAAGTCTCCTGTGCCTTCTGGAGACATTTCTGATTGTCGCAACTAGGCAGGTGTTGCTGGCATCCAATGGGTAGAGGCCAGGGATGCTGCCAAATATTCTGCAGTGCGGAAGCCAGTGCCCTAATGAAAAGTCAATAGTGCCAAGATTGTGAAACCCCGCTGTACACTCTCGCGCAGGTGTGGTTGTGTGCATGGGGCGGGGGGGGGGGGGGTTGGTCGTGAGGCTCCAGGGCTGCAGAGGAACCTGGCATTTGGATGGTGGGAGGCCTGGCTGTGCATTGGCAGCAAAGAGGCACCCGGGAAGATTTGTAAAGTCCTGAGGAGAAACTGAACTGTAACTTGCAGGCAGCATTTCAGCCGTAATCCCTACACATATTGCTTTAACTCTCACCCTCTTAAATTCAAACCCTGAGGTCTGAGTCCGATTAAAATGCCCAAAATTATAATTATTGGGTTGTGCATGGTGGGGTTAGCTTAGGTTACTCTCAAATTAAATGCAGTCGGATCCATCCAGAACTAAAATCCCAAGTCTCAGGTTCAGATCCCCTGTATTTAAGCAACGTCAGTGTTTTCTCGCTGCCTCGGTTTCCTTTTCTAAGGAAAACAGTTGTCTTCCTTGTCTCGACTTCATGAGTTACTCTCTGCCATGCACTACCGTTAGCTTTTGTAATGCCAACGTTGTGTTATGGGCAGCAGGGAATACTGTTGAAGACCTAATTAATTAGAAACTGCCCACGAAGTAGCATTTTTATACTGGAAAGGGCTTACGTGGATGCTGAGGTTTGCGGGCAAGGGTGGTAAGCTGTAAGATGACTGCTTTTCAAGACGAGATTTATAAGGGAAAAATGCAAGCTTTGTAAAAGTCAGCAATTCTTGCAAATGGAAGGCTTATGCTCAAGAATTGGGTGGTGTGGCTTGCATTGGTCCCGCAGACCTCTCATTGCTCCATAAGTCTTGTCAAGTGGGGGCAAGGACTTTATTCCCCTGATAGGGCTGGGAGGAGAATCCAAAAACCAAACTCACTCCCTTAGAGAATGTAAATATGGATAAAGAGAAATAGTCCTTTTCATACATTACCTCCTCCACCCTCATCTTCCTGAAGTCATAAAACCCCAAATGTAACCAGAAAAATGATCTTTTGAAAAAAAAATCCTCCTTTGTGGGTGCGTCTTTGGGCTGGAGAGGGAAAAACTTTGCAGAACAAAAAGGTTCAACTGAGGCATGTAAAACAAGTTTTATTAAAACGTTAATTATCTCCCACCTGCTGGTACCTTGTGAAGTTCAGAGGAAAAGGGCTAACTGAGAACAGCATTTGATGTGCATGAGAGTTGCTGTGCTCTTTCCTCTTCTTAAAAGGGATTTGTTCTTAATCAAGTTTATTTCATAATAGGTAGGTACAGACACTGAGTTCGTGTTTGCATTTTTGATATGGTTTAATTAAGATCCTTCGCACGTGCGGTGTCGACTTCGGTTGTTTCAAATGTAATGTCTTGGCAAGTTTGGACCTTGGGTTTGGGGCATTTTTCTTTAGACTAATGATAAGGGCTCATGAACTGGCCGTGCTTGTGCACCCTCTTTGTGGAGAGGGGGTGAGGGTACATTTTGTGTGGCAAGTTCGGGGGAGCAAGGACAGAACATTCCGGTGCTTTGTCCCTCACTCTGAAGTACAAGAAGTATCCCTGGCCCTAAACTTGAAACCCCGAGCTCCACCCTTATTTTGCATCCTGCAGCCTGGAAGGATTAACCTGTCTGCATTTCTCATTTATCCCTACCTTCCCACAGTCTGCTCTTTGACTTGAATTGCAGAATCACTCCAGGTATCAGGGCTCAGAGCTTTTCAGTGTGTTGCAAGAACAGTATCTTCACCACCTATTAAGCATTTAACGTATGCAGGGACTGGGCTTAATGCTCTGCCTTATTACTGGATTCTCCAAGAAGCCAAGGGTCATACAGCTGATGGGTGGAGGGGCTGAGATTTGAACCTGTTTCCTGACCAGAACCAAGCCTTTAGCCAGAAGGCTGTCATGCTTTCTCTTTGTGCTCTAACCGGGCTGCAGAGCAGAAGCGAAGCTTCAGCTGCCGCTCCCCATTGCTCGCATTACCGCCTGAACCACTTCTCTCCCCCCACCCCACCCCCACCCCATCTGTGGAAAAATTGCCTTCCACAAAACCCGTCCCTGGTGCCAAAAAAGGTTGAGGACCGCTGCTCTAAGACTTAGAAAAACTCCCCACTTTCTGGTTCTTGGTTTGTTTGGGTATTTTTAATTAATTAATTTTTAAATTTTTGGCTGCATTGGGTGTTCGTTGCTGCACGCGGGCTTTCTCTAGTTGCGGCGCGCGGGGGCTACTGTTCACTGCAGTGTGCGGGCTCCTCATTGCAGTGTCTTCTCGTTGCAGAGCATGGGCTCTAGGCGCTCGGGCTTCAGTAGTTGTGGCGTGCAGGCTCAGTAGTTGTGGCTTGTGGGCTCTAGAGCGCAGGCTCAGTAGTTGTGGTGTATGGGCTTAGTTGCTATGCGGCATGTGGGATCTTCCCGGACCAGGGCTCGAACCCGTGTCCCCTGCATTGGCAGGCGGATTCTTAACCACTGCGCCACCAGGGGAGCCCCCTCTTGTTTTTTTGCGTCTGGAATTTTGAGTGGATCAGTCAAAGTTTGTGTATGTTCCAATGTATCAGAAAGTCCTCTGATATCCCATCTGTATTTTTTCATTGTGATTGATAATAGCAATTGTCTGAAGACCTTGGAGCACTCTATTTTTTTTTTTTCTCGCTGAACTTTCTCCAGCCTTGTTCTAAGATGTGAATTCTCTCTCCCTCACTCTCTTTCTTTTGCATTACAAGCTCCTTAAGCCTAGTCTTCTGTCCTTTTCTACACCTACGATGATACCTGCACCACATCCCTTAGGTGTGGTATAAACCCAAGTTGAAGGGAAAGGAACACTTACCGAGCACATGCTATGTCCTAGGTGCTTTCTGAACGTGGATTATCTGCCCTAGTTGTCTCAGCAACCTGTGTGATAGCTGTAGACATCTCTGTCTTACGAACAAGGGAACTGAAGCTTGGAGGGGTTCAGTATACTAACTCTGGACCTCATGGCCAGTGGGGTATAACAGAACAAGGGTTCAGACTCAGGCCTCTGTGACATCAGCCTAAGTTCTTTCTACTTGACTGTATTTCTTCCCACTGAATGTGAATTGGGTTTAATGGCATTTTGCTTTTCCTTAGGAAAAAGGAGGTAGAGAAGGCTTATAGAAACACATGGAAAACCTTCTTCTTTTCACCCTCGCCGGAAGCCAGAAGCCAGAAGCCAGAAGCCATCTCAGTAATGGAGGTTCACCTACATCAAGTGGATGGAAACACTGGGTCACGTAGCTGCCACGAGCCTGCATTTCTGTTTTATTATATAATTGGCTAGCACACACTTTCTTTGTATTTGTTTACCTGTGGCTGGTTCTGACAAAGTAGATTCTTTTCTTGGCCTCGTCACTCAGAAGTAAGCTGTGGGATGTTAGTGGAAGGAGTAAAGGACTGAAAATGCCTGGGAGTTGGAAAATCTCCAAATACGTGGTGCAGGAGAAGGTATCCTTGTTGACTTGGTGACAAGAGCTTCCTGCATCACACCCACGAATCACACGCTGCCCTGTTGCTGCAGAACTTGCACACATCCTCTCTTTCTCCTGTTGATCCTTTACTGCTGTGGTCTCTTCCCTGGGAGGGTCCTGGCCAGTCCACTAACCAGTATTTATTGAGCTCCTACTAGATAAAAGCTTGTTTGTTGTACCCAGACTGTCAAGCAAAAATGTTAGAATAAATACTAGAATGAGATCAAGGCATTCTTCCTTTTGATTTAGGTCAGGATTCAAAGCACCCAGAGGAGTAAGAGCTGTTATTTCTACACTTTCTTTCTGTCATATCTTTCAAGATCACTGGAAAGGATTTTGATCCACTTTCTAGAACTGAAACTTTCAGGGTCCAGCAATTTCTCTTCAGAGCCTTAAAAGTCATTGTGTCATTGGGACTTTATTTCCTGTCCTCGCACCCCTTTCTCCTGCTGATCCCCCCCACCCACCCCGCCTCCCCGGCCCTGGAATCCCTGGCTGTTTCCTTACCACAGTGATTTCTGGTAGCCTAGCAACATTGATCTCATGTAGCAAAGTCACCTGGGTACTGCTGGCCCTCCCAAGGAAAAATCATGTGAAGGTATCAGGTATCCAGCAGAATATATCTCTTTGGACTAGATACTCCTTTGGCTTGGAAAGGAATATCTTTGGTCCAGCGTGGATGTGAGGGGACCTTCTGCTTGCTTTATTTATTGATTTTTTAAAGCCAAAGCAGTGTTAGCAGAGCCAAGAATAATGCTGGAAAGATTCTGTACAAGAACATAGCCTTGCGTAGTTTCCTGGCAGCAGTCCAGTCTGCCTTACGCTTGGGACCCGAAAGCTTTGGTTGAGAAATCCTGCACGGCGACCAGAATGTGAAGGATCTGAACGCGGAGCCTTTAACTTCTGAGGGACCCCACCTCATGGCAGCCTCTTTCCGTCTTTTGTGTGGTTCCCAGCCAGGGTTTGGAGCTGTGTTTGGAGCTTTTGTTTAGGATTTCCTAAGGGGCATGAAAAGCGTGTATCATAGTCCCCAGGTGGGCATAGAGCCTGTCTTCAGAATGGAGCAGCTGCAAAAAGAAAAGGAAAAAGCCATTTAATTCCAGAGACTATTCATGGCTGAGAAATGGAAGACTGTGGACTCCTTAACCCTTCTTGGTGTGCGCCTCCTGCTCAGACCTGCACATCTTGTCAATACAGTCACCATCCAAGCCTCACCTGATCTGTATGGGACCCGTCACTGTGACAAGACCCTTTCCTTAGGGTTCTCCCGTATACCAGCGCATCTCATGCAGACTGCTTCATCTTAGCTGTCTCTCTCACCCCTAGCTGAGATGGCACTTGCCAGGCTCCTCTTTCATACATACCTCAGTCTTTCTTCCTTGTCCTCAGCTATACATCTGAGGGGAAAACCCCACAAGTTAATAATAAATAACGGGTTTTAATACTTCATTTTCATTGTGTACGGGACAGTGGGCAGCCCTGGCAAGCAGTGTATGGCTGTTAGCAAGCTGAGGTCAGCCAGCTCTCTACTGGGATCTTTAATTCACTGGGTGACTTTATTGGGGTGGATTAATCAGATGTGAGAGTATGGAAACCATGTTTTTGATCTCTGGTTCCCTAGGTTCTAGATTGGTGTTTGGGATACAGCTGCTTGAGAACTATTTGTTCACATTCTAGAAACATGTTTTAGCAGGACCTCCAGAGGTGATGAGAAACAGAGGTGATGAGACATCCGCTCAGGCTAGTTTATTGATTCACAAGGGGCCATCCATCCCTTTTCTGGTATCTGAGCATCTGTACCCCACCCAGGACCATGCATTTCCCCGTTATCTAGGGGACTAGAAACCAAATTAGGAACCAGAGGGATTTTTAGGCAGGTGGATGGAGAGGTGGAGGGACATTTCCCCCCACCTGTCCCCAGCTCCTGTGACCACTGAATTTCTCTCCCCCAGGCAGTGCCAGGCATACTTCCAGAACTTGCTTTTGTGAACCCTGATTTTCTCCGCTCTTTGCTGACCACGCCCCTACATCACCACCCACGGTGCCCCGAGTCTTTCTTTAGATGTACTCATCCCAGTCACCAGGCCGAGGTCCTGTGGCCTTGCTGACCCCATTTTCGTACCTTGACCTCTGGGGTTCAGTCACCCCCGAGGTCTTTACTAAGTGAGCTTTCTTCCCTGCTTGTCTGTATGGGAATTTCTGGTTCTCCCAGGGTGGTGCCTGCTTTTGGGAGAGGATTCCGGAGGGTCTCCTCATAGGTGATCTCTCTGCAGAGGAGGTTTTAGTGTCTTAGCCCAGGTTGTTTTCGGCCGGCTTTTTTCTTTCTTTAGCCTGAGGTCGGGAAGGTGCTGTAGGAGGAGTTTGGAGCTGTGGATGTAATGGAAATTCAAGGCCCATGCTGGTTGAACTCCAAAAACAAAGACTACTTTTACAACAGCCAGGGAGCAGCTTCTGCCCAGGGAGCTCAGGGAAAAAAGGGGAGAAAAAAAAGAGAGAGAAGGAGAGGGCTCAGCTGTGAACAGGGTGTTTCCAAGTCTGAGAAACTTAAGATTCAGTAACAGAGGGTCAGGCTCCTTTATCCAAATCAGCTCTCTTCTCACTCCCAGTCTTTACCTTCCCGTCCTCATTGGCCCAGTTCCTGCACATGTTGGTATGAAGGACGAAGGAATGGGAAGGAAAGGTTAGCAAATAGTCCTTTTTTTTTTTTTTCCATTTAAAAACAGGAATTTTATATTCTATGAATTGATGTCCAAGACACAATGGAGGAGGAAGAGGCTGGATCGATTTCTTAGAGATCTTTCTCTCACCCACCCGCCCTTCCTCGGGAGAGATGGGGCCACCCACCCGCCAGCTTCCTCCTGGTGCTCCAGGGCCTGGCTCTGGGGGACCGCGTTGGCTTGCGTCTCAGGGTTACTCATGGCGAAGCAGAGTCCCGCTCACTTTCCCCACATGCTCTGGTTCTGCAGGCTCCATGCTCCATGGGGTCACAGTTCCATCAGCCCAGCTCTCCGCTTCCTATCACCTCTTGGGAGGGTGCGAACTGATGGCCTCCTCACATCCTCCGCGGCCAATAGAGTCAGCCTCGCCTTAAACAAACAGCTTCCCGCAAGTGTCTTCTAGATCCTCAAAGCCTTGAAGCTTCTCCTCCCAGAATGACCTCCAGCACATCCCCTGTCCCTTAAGGTATTACTCATGCACAACATTCTCTGCTTAGTTCTGCGGTCTTTACCTACTAGGCTTTTGGCTTTAAAGATTTTTGCTATTTTAATCCAGAGCCACTAGAGACTTATAAACATATTGTGATCATATCCCTAGTTCTCTGGAAATTCTATACCTTAAGCCCAAGCCCAGTTGGTCACTGTAACTCGCAGCATAGGGTGGGTCTGAGCAGGTAGGAAATGTGATGCGTGGGGTGAGCGTGGAGTTAGGGACCTGCTGTTCAGCCGTTTGGCAGCTGCCTGGGGGTGCAGAACAGACCCCACTCCTGCCTCGCTGCTGTCGCTGCTCTTTGAGTGGCCTCAGCAAGGTCACAGAGTCACAGTGAGTTTTGGTTTCCCATTCTACAAAAAGTGGATATACATCCATATAACAGTGACTCAAAAAAACATTGTCTCAAGGCAGCCATTGAGAAACCTTGAGAAACCATTTCTCAAGGTTTCCCATTTTTGTCTTCCTGGGAAGCAGAGTGGTGAGTGGGAACAAGGTAGGTTTTTGGCCTTAGAACTGCTTTTTGTTCTAGGCTTTACCATTCCGTGGCTCTGATCCCTTAAACAAAGTTACTTAACCTCTCTGAACCTCAATTTTCTTGTACATAAACATGGGGATGATGGTGATGCCCACCTTTCCAGCTGTGGCAGGGGTTAAATTACGTGAGAGACCAGGACAGTGCAAGGTATACAGTAGGTACTTTGTACAAGGTGGTTGTAAGGAGCTTGGTTGTTAGAGCCCTAGAGACACCAGACGGTTGGGTGTGGCGAGTGACTTATGCCTAAAAAATCGTTCGGGTACAGTTGGGTTTTGCCACAGCAAGCCAGGTAGCAGCCTTGGCGTCTTGCCTAGATGTCCTCTATGTTCACTTTGCTTGTCGAAGTAAAATGACATGCAAACCGTTTCAGGCCTTCACTGTGTGACCTTCATTTACTCAGCAAAGAGTTAAGCTAGTACCTATATTTTCCTAGTGCTTGAAAAGGTACTAGTTGAACAGAATAACCCCTATTTACAGTTGAGTCCATTTAGACAAAAGAAAACCAATCATCACTGTGCAGAGTGATAATTGCTATTAAATGAGCTAACATATGTAATGTGCTCACACCCGGTGCCTGGCCCCGTCATGTAAGCCGTTTTGTAAGCATAGAAGCCACGCGCTAGTGTAAGAGGATGTCTGAGGCAGAGGGCCGAGGAGGGATGCTTAGGAGAGAGCCTTGTGCGAATAGGTGTTGCTTGATCTAAGTCTTAAGGAAGAACAGGGACTCACCAGGTGGACAGGTGTGAAGATAGGGGCGGGAGGGGAGCATTAAGGGGGAGGAGGGCGCTCCAGGCAGCTGTAACATCTAAAGCAAAGAGTTGTTTGATGCACGAAGGGTACTGACTGCCTTTGCTTATCTTGCTGAGGAGTTTGGTCCTTATCCTCAGGGTGACCAGGAACAACAAAAGGATGTTAGGTAGAGGATTTTGTTTTGGGATGAGGACAGATTGGAAAGCCAGCCTGGAAATGGTCAGGAGGCAGTTGGGATGGAGGGCAGGCAGTGGGTGGGAGCGGTTAGATTCAGGAGCGGACGTGACTGAGTAGAAGTGAAGAAGAGTGATAAGTATGGCTGGACTCCCAGTCTTCTGGCTTGGGAAACTGGGTGGAGGGTAGTTGGTGCCATTCACCGAGACAGGGAACAATCACAGAGAAAGATAGGGAGGGGAGGTGTTTGCTCATGGGAAAGCGAACACGCCCAGCTGGCAGGCCCCACATGTTTACTCTGGAATTCTCAATTACTTACCCCTCGATGGAGGAACAAATGTTTGGTTTTTCTTTTTCTTTTTGGCATATTTTTTTTGCTTTGTTTTGTTTTGGTGTAATTTAATACAATAAAATGCACAGATCTTAAGTATTTAGTTCAGTGTGTTTGGACAGCTGTTATGTAAATATCATTCAAAACAAGATATAGAGCATTTCTGTCTCTCTAGAAAGTTCTCTTGTGCTCCTTTCCAGTCAACTGGTCCTCCCCACCCCCCATCACTTCTGGTCTTTTGTCACTATAATTTAGTTTTTCCTGTTCTAGAATGTCATAAATGGAATCATACATACGCATTTCATGTGCATAAGGACAGTCCATGTTGTTGCATGTATCGATAGTGTGCTCTTTGTTATTGCTGAGAAGTATTCCATTGAATGAACACTCAGGTCACAATTTCTCCCTTCTTCTGTGGATGGAGGTGTGAGTTGTTTCCAGTTTGGGGTGGGGGAGGGCTGCTATAAACATTCTTGTATAATTCTCTTTATGGATATATTTTTCATTTTCTCTGGGTGAATACCTATGAGTAGTATTGTAGGGTTATAGAGTAAATGTATATTTACGTTTATAACAATTCTCCAAAGTGGTTGTACCATCTTTACTCCCACCAGCAGTGTGTGAGAGTTCCCTTTGTTCCCACTCCTCACCAGCCTTTGGTGTTGCCAGTCTTTACTTATGCTATTCTTGTGTGTGTGAAGTGGGTTTAATTTGCATTTCCCTGATGGCTAATGATGTGGAACACCTTTCCATATGCTTATTTTGGCCATCCACCTATTTCTTTTTTGAAGTGTCTGTTCAAATCTGTTGCCCGTTTTTTATTGGGCTGTTCATCTTTTTATTGTTGATTTGTAAGAGTTCTTTATGTAGTCCGGGTAGGAATCCTTTGTCAAATACACATTTGCATAAGTTTTTGGTTTTAATATCACTTGGTTCTACCCATCTGGAGGCACTAAGCGTTAGAGGCATTTTCACATTCTTGTCAGGAAGTTATAAGATGTAACAGGCTTTAGTTATTATAATCACTTATTTCTGTTGTCGGAATAACAACAGAATGGAGGTTTTGCTTTCTGTTCTAGCTTTATCAGTGGCTCTGGCTCCATAAAAAAAGTCACTTAGCCTCTCTTAACCTCAGTTTTCTTATATATAAACATGGAGATGATGATGATGCCCACCTTTCTGGACTATTTTGGGGATTAAATACGACTATGTGTGGGAGAGGCTCTGTTGCTGACTCTTGTTCTAGGCAGGGATTGGAGCTGAGCGGTGCCCACGTAGGCAAATGACCCCCTCTGTATGTTAAGAAATATGTTTATTTGTGGTGCCAGGGAGAGTTCTTCCCAGGTACTGAACAACCAGTATTAGAATCTTTCCAAGATAGTATTCCCTTGCCTTCTTTTTTAAAAAACGATGTTAAATTCCAAACTTCACGTTTCACAGTGGAGAGGATATTATAAGGAACCCTCATCACCCAGCCTCAGCTGTTCACAGCCAGTACTGTTTGTTCCATATTCACCTGCACTAACACTCCTCCCCAGCTTATTTTAAAGCAAATCCCAGACGTCCTGTCATTTCCATCATGAATGTTTTGCTATTTCTAAAACATAAGGACTCCTTCAAAACACACACCCACACAACCAAAATATCATTATCACACCTTAAAAATTAGTAATTCCATAGTAATACTTTTTTTTATGGTTTGTTTGAATGACCTTTGTCTGAATTTTGATCATCACTGACAGAAGACAAGCTAGCTCCCTTTTATCCTTACTGGCTCTTTTTCTATTTTTTTTTTTTTTCAAAAAAAAATTTTTTAATTGAAGTATAGTTGATTTACAATATTGTGCTAATTTCTGCTATACAGCAGAGTGACTCAGTTATACATATATATACATTGTTTTTTTGGTATTCTTTTCCATTATGGTTTATCCCAGGAGATTGGATATAGTTCCCTGTGCTATACAGTAGGACCTTGTTGTTTATCCATCCTATATGTAATAGTTTGTATCTGCTAACCCCAGACTCCCACTCCATACCTCTCCCTCCCCCCACTCCCCCTTGGCAACCACAAGTCTGTTCTCTATGTCTGTGAGTCTGTTTCTGTTTTGTAGATAGGTTCATTTGTGCTTACTGGGTCTTCTTGAACTTGTGTAGAGGCTCTTTGGGGTCATATGTTCTGTAGTTCAGCTGTCTGATTCCCCTTCACTTTTTTTTTTCTTAAAACCTTTATGTCCAGTATAACATACATACAGAAAAGTGCAAAAGACATAAATGAGTGAGTTAATGCGTTATTATGAAGTGAACTCCCATATGACTGCATCTAAATCAAGAAATAGACCTTTGTCAGACTCTCAAAGCCTCCCATGTGCCCCTCTCCTGGCACAAGCCCTTCCTCGCTTTCAAAGGGAGCTATCCCCGTGAATGGCAGTCATTTCCTTGCCTCCGTCCAGAATTCTCAACCTAAGTGTGCTTTCCTAAACACTGTGGTTTACTTTTGCCTGTTTGGGAGCTTTATATAAATAGAATTAGGTATTAATCTTAAAATGAAGTCACATTTGTCAGACTTTTCATTAAGGATGGGTGCTTTTGTGTCATAAGAAATCTTTCAGCACCCTGAGGCTTTCATCCTAAGTGTTTTCTTTCACCTTCTGTTATTTTGGACAAACTTCATTGTTCTGCCTTTCACATTTAGGACTCTTTTTCACTTTTCAGACCTATTTTCAATCTCACTTTTCCCAGGAAGACATTCCACAACCATTCAGACTCCAGCTGATGTTCTGTCCTTTGTTCTATACCTCACTCCAATACCTAACACTTTCTGATTGTTTAGAGTGTGAGCAGAGGTGGGGCTCATGCCACCTGGCATAGAGGGAGCAGAAAGGGAGGGAGAAATTTCCACGTGTTTGAGCCAGTGGACCCTGGTCTGATCAGCCTCGTTGGAGAAGGGCCATATTTCAGATAGCCTTATCCTAGTTTTAGACCAAATGCCCTAGTTAGTTTCCAGTTGGAAGTATCTGTCTTTCACAGTCAACTTACTCTTTTGGCCAAAAGGATGCTCTGCTTTTTAATATGTGTAAGGAATTTGACCAGCAGACCCCAGCTCTGCCCCCTTGGGGGAGCATGGGGAACACGTTTCCCTCTTTTCCCTGCTTCTTCTTGCCACTAGTAGAGGTCTTTGTGTGTGCAGCTCACTGCCGCTTGAAAGATTCTGTGGCTTTTCTATGGCCTCCCTATTTTGAGTCTGATTGTTTGGTTTTAATCAGAAAAATAAATACTTATTTTGAATTTTCTCCCTGACCTATCTGAGCTAAGTTCAAATGATCTTTTTTAACTCTACCACATGTGAATTACAGGAAATGATCTCCTATTGGGGAAATGGGTCATTTCCAAGATTTTTCTCTCCAGGAAAAGTGCAATTTATTAGTTTACTGAGAAAGGCTCCAACAGGCAATAAAGAAGCAGTTATTAAGATATTTTTCTCCTTTTATGTGCCCCTAATCACAATCTTATCATAAACCTCAGCCCTGGTAGTTAATCCAAAGTTATTTAATTAAATTCTTTAATTTTACGTATGAGGAAATAAACACCCCCCGCCCCCCCGCAAAAAAAAAGAGAGAATGATTCGCTCAAGGCTGTGTGTTGTCTTCAGAGACCAGGATTAGGAATTATGCCCTGAATGATAAGACCATCCCCCCAATAATGATTTTTTAAAAATCACTGTGATCTCATTGTTTAAAAAATTTCTTAGTGCTTCCCTGGTGGCGCAATGGTTAAGAATCCGCCTGCCAATGTAGGGGACACGGGTTCAAGTCCTGGCTGGGGAAGATCCCACATGCTACGGAGCAGCTAAGCCCGTGTGCCACAACTACTGAGCCTACACTCTAGAGCCCACGAGCCACAACTACTGAAGCACGTGCGTAGAGCCCATGCTCCGCAACAAGAGAAGCCACCGCAGTGAGAAGCCCACGCACCACAACGAAGAGTAGCCCCCGCTCGCCACAACTAGAGAAAGCCCACGCGCAGCAACAAAGACCCAACACAGCCAAAAATAAATACATAAAATAAATTAAAAAAAATTTTTTTTCTTGAATGAAACCTCATCCTTGAGTTTGGTGCGTCAGAAGATTTGCTTGGAATAAAAGTGGAATTTCCATTCTTAACCAAACAAAATATAGCCCAGAGATTCTATTTGAAAGATGAATTGGTCTTAATGTCATTTTGTTCGTCATTTTCTTCTTGGACCAAAACAGTGCTTCCCCACAGTGGGCATTGTGGTTGAATTCCATACCTGTGAGAGAAGCTTCTAGAGCCCTTTGGCTTGAAAGGCACATACCTAGCCAAGTTCTTTCTTCTGAATCATCCTTTTTGCTGACCCCCCTCACTGGAGGCCAAAAAGAGGCAGTTGCAAGAGGCTCTTCCCCTCTAGCTCTTCTGCATGTAAGATGTAGCCTCCCAGGATGGGGAAAGGCGACATCTCCCACTCATCACTCAGCCAGTGGTGTCCTTACCTGGTTTCTGGAGAGGCCTCCGGTTCCCTGGTCCAAAACCAAGCTCATTCCCCAGCCTCCACCAGTTTCTCCTCCACTTTGTTCTCTCCTTCTCTCTCTACCCACCCATTCTTTCATTCATTCATTCAACAAACAGTTGAGCTTTTAACTGGTTCTACCTGCTTTTTAAGGCTCTAGTTAACTCTGATAACAAGGTTATACTGACCATTTACCCAAGCTACAAACCTTGGCATTTCTCAACTCCCCCCATTCTCTGAATCTGATTAGATCCCAGCGCCATTGTTTTAGTAATCCCTTAACTAGTGCACTGACCTCCAGTCTCACCCCCTCTACACAACTTCCAGGATGACCTTTCTACAACATCAGTTGTTCATGTCACTGCCCTACATACAAACCTTCATTGTTGATGGATTAAGTCCAGAACTTGGCATGGACTCCAATGCCTCCTACCACCGAGCCCCACCTTGCTTCCTTGCCCTCTCACCTTGGCACTACCCTCTACCACACTGATCTGCACCAGAGATCCTCAAACCACCACCTACTGTTACACCTTTGCACCTTTGTGCATGCTGATTCCTCCACCAGGGATGCCCTTCCCTTCTTCTCTGTCTGGTGAAGTTGTGCTCAAAGTAAGCTGTATACATTGTCCCTTCAGCTGTCACTGACTCTAAGAAAACTTCCCTCCACTGTGTTTATCACTTGGCTCTACAGATCTCTGTTATGGCATCCGTCACCCATATTCTAGTTAGTTCTTGTCTATCTCCGCCTTCAGACTATGTCCCCAGAGTGCGGTCCAGGATTTCTAGGTCTGGCCTCATTTCCAGTAGTTTGTTTCAGTGATGACGTCAATTAGAGTCACACTTGTCAGCCCCTATGACTCAGTCTCCCACTGCTCCCCACCCTCCTTACTAGCCTCCAAAAGTTTGTATTCCACAATCCTAAAAACTTGGCAGTTGCCCCAAAACATGCTAGGCTTTACCCTGCCTCTCGCTCTGTCTTGGATGCTTTACCCCATCCTTCTCACAACCTGCCTAATAAAATCCAGTTCATCCTTCAAAAAGCAGCTCAGATGTCTCTTCTTCTTTCCCCTTCACTTGCTCTAACTTGTAACAAGATTAAATAATAAAAATAGCTAATACTTACATGGCACTAACTCTGAGCCCCAGACACTGTTCTAAATAAGCACATGGTTCTTGACACAAAGTGCTCAACCAATGATAACTAACGTTATTTCGCTTTTTAACAATACATTGCATTATGTTAATTGCATTGTTAATGTGTCTCTTCAGAATTATGCTTTCCTCTTGTCATTTTTGTCGTTTGTCCCAGCTAATTTATTTATTTATTCATCTAGAGCAGATTCTGTTTCTCATGCAGGACTGTCTCTGCAGTGATGACGGGTTGCCTTTGTCTGTGAAAAAGGGCTTGTGCTTGAGAGGAGAGAACTTATGCAGAAGAATATGATTCTGTGTTAGGAGTGAGTGTTGGAGAATTAAAAGAAACTGAGAAGTGTTCATTCTCATGAGACCCCCGTTGTCTCCCCCCACCCCTGCCCTGTCATTGTCTTATGTAATGAATGACCGCCTCCTGTTTTTCCCCAGGGAAATGGTTTAAGTGCAGGTTTAAACATTTTTCCTTAATCAACTGTGGGAGGATTTGCTTTTTCTTTGATGGAGGGAGGCAATTTCCTACAAACTCATTTGGACATTATCATCATCATTATTAATGTGAACAAAGCTTGTAGAACTTCACTTCCCCCAAACTGTCGAGCACAAGGGCTCAGGAGGTCTCAGATAAGCAGAAGCTGGAAGAAGTTTCCAGTAAGAGTATGATGTTGTCCGGTGTATGATTTTGAAGGTGACAGACTCTCTCTGTGGTCTGCAAAGGTCATTGATTTGGGCTTTGTGTTACTCTGGGTTCTCCGGAGAAACAGAGCCAATAGGATCTATCTCTCTATATTTAATATATTTAAAATATTTAGTATAAATAAAAAAAAAATATATGTTTCTAAATGAAGAGATTTATTATGAGGAATTGGCTCATAGAGTTCTGGAGGCTGAGAGGTCCCAAGATCTGCACCTGGCAAGCTGGAGACCGAGGAGAGCCAGTGATGTAAGTTCTAGTCTGAGTCCAAGTGCAAAAGCAGGACAAGACCTATATCCCAGCTGGAAGACAGACAGAGAGTGAACTCTCCCTTACGCAGCCTTTTGTTCAATTCAGGCCTTCAGTGGGTTGGATGAGGCCCACCCACATTGGGGAGGGCAATCTGCTTACTCAGTCTACTGATTCAAATGTTAATCTCATCCAGAAACACAGACACACCCAGAATAATGTTTCACCAAATATCTGGGTACCCTGTAGCCTGGTCAAGTTGATACAGAAAATTTACCATCATAGGTGCAGTGCTCACACATGCTGGCTCGCCTCTCTGTCTGTCTTTCTGTCTTTTAATGATGTGGTTCCATGTCCTGGCCTTGAGTGTTTGGCAGCTTAGCTGAAAGATCAGGACTTGTTACTGGAACTCTCCCTGCCGTCCCAGGCTCTTCCATTTACAGCTGGTATTATTTCAGGCCTTCTTTGTTCTGTATTAGAGCCACAGCCCCTCAACTTTTTTTTACTGTTTGGCTGCAGCACACATGGTGTATGAAATTCCATGCATAACATAGTTCCATGGGCATGTCCGAATTTTGACAATTCCTCCCCCATACTCCCACCCTCAGGTTTCCCAAGAAATAAAGCAAATAGCACCACAGATGCCTTGTGACATGTTGTTCACAAAAGCATTTTACAAGCTTGGGAGTAACTCTTAAGAATTCATCAGTAATATAGCATGGCTAGATCGGGCATGGCTAAAACATGTAATTCCCAGTTAGCTAGGGTACTTGAAGTTTTTCCGCTCGAGGAAGCTTATCAAACACATGCACGGGACTTCCCTGGTGGTCCAGTGGTTAAGGCTTCGCGCTTCCAATGCAGGGGGCGCGGGTTCGATCCCTGGTCCGGGAACTAAGATCCCACATGCCACACGGTGTGGCCAAAACAAAACAAAACAAAACTTAAAAAAAAAAAAAAATGCATGTGCTACGATTTACATTTGAAAAAGATATGATTTAGAAACTTGCCTTGGACTGGTAGCAGTAATAGATTTTGTTGTTTATCTCATCACCGAGGCGATGATACCAGACTAGTCTTCAGCACTGTTGCTGAGGGAATGGGCCTGAGAGGTGTATATTCTTTTGATTAATGCTGGTTGCAAACCTGGCTCCAGAATTAGAGCCGTGAAGATCACTGTGCTTAAAATCAAAGCCTATATCAAAGCTCCGAAACTGCGGGTGACTCCAAACTATTTGCTCAGAAGGAAAGACTATGGGGCTAGGATTCCCCATTCAACCTGGCCCTTCCTATTCCATGATGTTCCTTTAGGCCTCCTATCTCTTACCAGATTATAAAAATGAGACTGTTAAGGCTTGCCCGTGAGTCTTCCAAATTACACAATAAATTCAAGGTGCTTTCCCTATTGCTAACACATGGCAGAGCCAGACACTTGCTGAGTTAACTTCCCCTTCCTTTCTCTAATCTGTTACCTGTATACCCGTGTTGGAGGATTGGACTTAGGAAGTGATTCAGGAGCAGATGGAAACCAGAAGAATTCCAGCAGAGGCTTAGAGCTGGGCTTCTCAACCCTGGCACTATTGACGTTTTGAGCCAGATAATTTTGTGTGTGTGTGTCCTGTGCATTGTAGAATATTTAACAGTATCCCTGCCTTCTGCCCACTACATGCTAGTAGCAACCTCTCTCCCCAGTTGTGACAACCAAAATGAAATCACCCTCGGTTGAGAACGACTGGCTTAAAGCAAGCACTCTGCCTGGCACCATCCCCCTCTTCCTGGACAGCTGGCCTTCCCAGAGGCATCCTGCACGCCACCTTTGACACTGGGGCAATGCTTCACCGAGGTCACTAGTTCCCAGAGACACTTGGAGGAAGAATCAGCAGAACTTAGCACTTAATTTTGTCCACAGAATACAAAAGAGTAGAGGAAATAAAAAACATCAAGATTTTACCTATTTCACACTTTCTCTTTCCTTTTCACTTATTTTGCCAGGTAATTTACAGACCCAAGTATTTGAAATGAGAAGTCTTTTCCTAGTGGGTAGCGCTCTAGAGCTGTGTTTCAATGGAAACTTACGTACAACAATTATTCTTACAGGCTCTTTCTAACTTATTAAGTTTAACTGCTGCAGAAATATTACTCAGAGTATAAAATACGCGTAAGTGAACAGGGATAGGAACTTTTGCCAAAATGCTTTGAGAAGATGATCCCGTTTGCAGCTCAGGGCCATTTCTGGCGCTTTAGAAACCTTCCTCCACTTTGTAACCTGTGTAGATCTGAAACCCTTGTTGGATCATAATAGAGACGTGACAGGCTGCCCCCTGGAACCTAAAGTCGCCTGCCCAGAGCTTCCTGATCAGAGAGGCTGAGCAGGTGCCTGGTGAGTCAGAAGCTGGGACGCTCCCGAGTCAGTGTCAGGAGCTGCAGGACCACTGTCTGTTCTGGATGCCTCCTCAAGGCACTCTGGCCTTTGATGTAGCCCAGTGTGTGTTATGACTGCTTGCACTTTAAAGAGGAACAGATTGGAGATGGGAAATTAACAAATAATGAAACGGAAAAAGAGATGCGAGAAACGGGACTGCTTGGCGGACAGGGTTCACCCAAGTCTTGAGGTTCATCTGTGAGAAGGGCCAGAGCTGATAAAGGCCCCCGCGTGTGGGTGGTGTGCCATCTGGCTGCCTGCTCACTTCTGGAAGGATTGGACAGCCTTGCAAAGACCAACCAACCCCATGAAGAGCCGAACGGCCTGGCTTCTGTGTGCTCTGCACCTTTCACTCGTGCAGTGATTTCTGAGATGAAAGGAAGTATCTGTCCTCTTCGTCCTTCCTGGATATTCCTCTCTGCTCATTTACTCCTTCCACAAACACGTGCTGGATGGTGAACCCGGCACAGGGCCTGTGTGGCACTGGGGCTACCACGGCGTCTGCTCCTGCGGGAGTCTCGGTGTCAGTGGGGGCAGGAGAGAATTGTGGTACGCGTGATGCGGTGGCACGGAGTACAGGGGTGAGAGCAAGGGTGCGCTCAGGCCTCCTCGCTCTGCTGGCTGGACGAGAGTTTGAGAGAGATGAGGTCAGGGAGATTTCAGAGATTCTCATCAAGTCTGATGAACGAATAGCAGTCAGATAAATGGGACAGGGAAGGGCGATTTAGATAGAGGGAACGGCATATGCAGAGGACAGAGGGTGGGGTGAGTTCAGGGAAGTCCAAGGTACAGTTGCAAATATTGACGTATAACGTCCAGGTAGGCAGCTGGAAAGAGCGATGGGAGCAAAAGTCTTACGTGGCAAAGAGTGGAGACTTCATCTTGAAGGTGTCAGAAGGGTTTTAAATAGAAAATGGTTTTAAACAGGTGTTTTAGTAAGGTGACACAGGCTGCAGGTGGCCGCAGTGTAGGAGATGGAGGTAAGGGTTCTCAAAATGGAGGCAGAGACTTGGGGCTACTGCAGAGGCCCAGCCAGGAGACGGTACACAGCAAGCCCCACAGTCTGGCCCAGGACAAAACGCACGTCGCCCGCGGTGCCCCTCAAAATAGCTCAGGCTCCTGGAACTCTGAGGGTCTTTCAGGACTAGGCAGAATCCTCATCCAGAATGTTCACCTAACATTTTGACATATTGTGCGTATCCTTTGCAAGTTAATTGACTGCTAATACATCTGTTTAAACTTGAATCTCCCACATTAAGCTATTTTTCTCTCTCTCCTTTTTTTAAAGATTTATTTATTTTATTTATTTTTGGCCGCATCGGGCTTAGTTGCTGGCACACGAGATCTTTGTTGAGACATGCAGGATCTTTTGCTGCGGTGCGCGGGCTTCTCTCTAGTTGTGGCGTGCAGGCTCCAGGGCGCGTGAGCTCAGTAGTTGTGGCGCATGGGCTTAGCTGCCCTGCGGCATGTGGGATCTTAGTCCCCCGACCAGAGATCGAACCTGCGTCTCCTGCATTGGAAGGCAGATTCTTTACCACTGGACCACCAGGGAAGTCCCAGCTATTTTTCTCTTAATTACGAATTTGGGTTTATCAAGAGGACCAAACTGCTGTTCTCCCAGGCTTTGAGAAAAAGCCATTAGTGTCTTTTAGCTACATAGTTTTTACTGAATTTTTCTTTCAACAAAGGGAGGGTATATTTTTGAAGCTGTGCATGCCCTACCCTGAACACAGTTTAAGGGACTGGAAAGAATTCCCTGGAGAAGCCAGGGAACTTGCTGACCAAGCTGGCATCATTTTTCTTTCCTGTAAAATGTTTCCACTCAAGTGTTCTGACTCCAGCCTGAGGCTGGCCTGACTCCAGCTTGTGGCTGGCACCAGCTGAGCGTTTGCAGCAAAGAAGTATTTGAATGTTGGCCTTACCCTGACCCATGTTCAAATCATTCGTCTCACCAAGAGTATGTATTTTGAGATAGTAAACTAGATTAGCTCATATCCAGCAGTTTAATTGCTGATTCAGTTAAAAAGTCTTTACTTGATGGGGCCTGGCCTGAGATGGAGTAACCTCTGAGGCTGCCAGGACTTTTCTAAAAGAAGAGGCCTTCTCCCTTTTTCTTTCTTTTTTTTTTTTTTTTTTAATTAATTAATTTATTTATTTTTGGCTGTGTTGGGTCTTTGTTGCTGTGCACAGGCTTTCTCTAGTTGCGGCGAGCGGGGGCTACTCTTCATTGCAGTGCGCAGGCTTCTCATTGCGGTGGCTTCTCTTGTTGTGGAGCATGGGCTCTAGGTGCGTGGGCTTCAGTAGTTGTGGCACGTGGGCTCAGTAGTTGTGGCTCGCGGGCTGTAGAGCGCAGGCTTAGTAGTTGTGGCACACGGGCTTAGTTGCTCCGCGGCATGTGGGATCTTCCCGGACCAGGGATCGAACC
The DNA here is from genome assembly GCF_028564815.1 of Eubalaena glacialis. NCBI lineage: Eukaryota > Metazoa > Chordata > Mammalia > Artiodactyla > Balaenidae > Eubalaena > Eubalaena glacialis. Next base: position 15,152,897 of record NC_083734.1, on the reverse strand, counting down.
CATGTCCCCTGCATTGGCAGGCAGATTCTCAACCACTGCGCCACCAGGGAAGTCCCACCCCTCATTCTTTTATAAAGAAGAGACCTTTGTGCCCCTCCGCCTTTTAGTATCACTTTAGACTCATGGATTTTTCAAAAATACTGTAGTTCATTAACTGCATAATTGTTTTTAGTACTCTAATTATGCCAAACTCGGTAAATGAGATCCTTTCCAAGATGGCTCTTGGGTCCTTTTAACATGCCCCCAACGTTCTATGAGTATCTCCTTGCTTTTCTGACACAGCAAAGTGCTCAAGCTCAGATTGTCCTTTCCTTGGCCCAGTCTTGGAATCAAGACTTCTGTTTCTCTAAGAAGCCCTGTTTCCATTTAGTGCAGAAATGGTATTTAGAAACCAAACTCTGGGCATAAATTGTGCTTATTGCTAGGGTTGTCATTGCTTCCAGATACTTTCAGTAGAAAGAACTAAGAAATTTAATTTTTTTTTTTTTTTCATCTTGAGCTCATAGTGATATGTTCAATTTAGAACCAGTATCACAGGGTATTTCCTTACTGTCCCCATTGCATATTTACGTCCCTCATGTCACACAGTGAGATCCTTGTTTACAGATTGACAACACTGATATCATGGCCAACAATAAACCTATTAAGTAAAGTTCAGGATTTCTTTTTCTTTTTTTTTGCCCGCACCGCATGGCATGTGGGTTAGTTCCCCGACCAGGGATCGAACCTGCGCCCCCTGCATTGGAATCATGGAGTCTTAACCACTGGACTGCCAGGGAAGTCCCTCTTTTTCTTTTTAAGTTTAACACCATTTATTAAGTGAATTCAGCTGCTGATGTAGATCTTTTCAGTTCTTTTTGTCCTTTGGCTACATCCAAATAAGGGTGAACAGGAAGAAAACTGTATCCAAAAGTCACTTGCATGACTTCACATTTATGTGCAGATAATATAATTATCATAACAGTTAGGCTCATATATTTCTGTTCGTATTCAACTTTACGATTTGCTTTTTCCCTCATACATTTTTAAAATTTTATTGTTTTAGTATGTAAAATATTTTATGGTGCAAAAGCCAAAACTGTATAAAACAATATAGTAAGAAAAGTCTCACTTCTACCTCGAGAAATAACCATTTTCATAAGTTTCTGTCTTCCTTATTGTGAAAGCAACCAACACCTGTCTGTATTAGGACCTGTTCTTTATACACACACAGGAATGGTCTGAGGTGCTGGTTCTCAGGGCCAGCCATAACCAGAGAAAACAAGTTAGAAACAGTGAAGTGTGGCATTCCCTATCTTACCTCGCTCTGTTAATTTGCTTAGTTTTGTCTATTGCTTGATAATCTGTGCAAAAGGCAAAGCTCTCCGTGGGAGGATAATTAACGGGTGACTGGGAGGCCCTGAGGTGCAGGCCTTTCAAGTAGAATGAAGATGTCTGAGTTTGGTTTTGATGGTCCGTTTAATCGCCTTTGACAGGGGTGGAACTGACTCTATCCCCGGAGCAGATCTGGGATCCGTGAAACAGATTCTGACCAAGCAGACAAGTTGCTTCTCTGGCGGGCCTTTTAGTGCAGCTGTTGTTTTTTCACTTGAGTAATTTGGGCTTCCCTTTCCTTTTCATATAATATTATCTAGTTTTAATCCCCTCCTGCATAATAGTTGCTGGGAACAAATTTTTTCTTTAGAATAAACATTTTGGGGAAGTTAACTTTTCACATTTGTTGTTGTTGTTCCTTACTTGACATTAAGGAGCTTTTATAAGCAATTAAAACTAGGAGAAAACCCAAACCAAAAATTCCCCTAAACTCCAAATGACCTCAGTAGGAATCTCTTCCAGTATATCTGGTCTTAGCTCCTCAGTAAGTTTAGGGAGTGATTCTTTGTCCCACTTCCAAATGACAACTGTGAACTATGGGTAAACGTGGATAAACACTTCTAATAGATTCCGTTAAACATGGTTTTGGGGGCAGACTTAGAAGAGTTAATCTGAAAACTAGAGCTGGACAGGAAACTGGATCTGAAAGCATTTCCTGGAACGATTCGGTCCTTCTCTCAAACGGTGAATGTTCTTGGTAAAGAAACTCTCCGAGACGGTGGAGGTGGGATGGCCTTTGAACCAGATCCTTCCAATATTAAATCGTTTTGTCAGTTCTCCCTTGGTTGATGAAGCCCATTTTGATCATGTCAGCGTGCTCAGAGTACAGTAAATAAACTCTGAAAAGTGACCACTGCCTGTTCTTGGCTAGAATGGGATAGAAAGGGGAGTATGAGGTTTTCACTGATATTTTCCAAATCTCAGTCATTCCAGTACCACCGTTGTGGTTTTGTCATGTCAGGATACCAGCTGTATTACCATTTGCTTCATATTTTTCTTTAAATATACTCACTTTAAATTTTTAGATTTATATCATTATTAAAAAGGGAGATGAGCCGGAACTGGAAAAATGTTAATCACTTATTGACATCAAACTAAGACTTTCTCCTAAAGTAATTGCCAGTACTGAAAGAAAATTGAAAAAAGGAATAACATTTTGATTCAGTATTATTTATTGGGGAATACTTGTGTCACCTAAGAAAAGATCTCCATTAGGTATAGGTAAGGAATTTCACTTAGAGAAACATTGCCCAATGCCATATTTTGACTGCTCTGGTTGTATTTGGGAAGGTGGCAACCATTGATACAGATAGCTTCTATGCTCAACCTTTAAAAATGTCCTTTAAAACTAAGCGTCTCCCAGTAGTTTGGCATATGTCTTAAAAAAACAAACAAACAAAAAACCCTTATTTCAGATCAAGGCACTGAGGTTTCCTCTAGAAACAGAATACATGCATACATATTCTAATCCATGTTCCAAAAAAGTTGACTTATAAGGAAGCATAAACTGTGGCAGGATAAAATAAAGGTGAAGCAAAATAAGATAAACATGGAAGTAAGGTAGAAATAAAATAGGAAAAATAAGGAAGGAGAGGACAGAATAGAATTAGCAGTAAGACTAAAAATTCGTATCATGGTGACCTGTACACCTGCCACATAGAAACATAAAATTTTGCATTAACTTCCTAATGGCCAGTGAGGAAAGGGAAATTGTGTCTATTCCACAATCCCCAATATCTGTAAGATAAAAATAAAACCAACTGCTTAAGAAAAACATGAGCATTTCTTCCAGGAACCTCATAGAGAGGAATTTGTGTGGTCTGTTGCCTTCAACAATATCTTATTATAAATGTATAGTTTTCATAAGATAACTGTTGATAGATAGACTCTGGTGGCCAAAGAGATGAAGAAGATAGTGTCTTCTACCAAAGAGAAGTTTAGTAAAACTGCTTCTGAGAGCAGTCAGTATGAAGTTCAGCTCCCTGCCACTCTGCTGTGAAGTAGACACATACTTTAGGTTATCTGCAAGTGTATTCTGCAAGCATTCTTCCCTGAATGTGGAGAGAATGAACTCAGGAAAATGGCGATGAGTTTAATATTGTACTTCCCGGACAAGCCTGGACCATGGGTGAGCTGGGGTTAGGTTGGTGCCCTCTTGAGAAAGCCAAGGAGCCCAGTAAGAACAGGCTGGAAGGCCATCCCACACTGGGCTTCACCGAGGGAAGATGACTGGTGAGGGTGGGGTAGGGAAAGAACTCCTCTTGGAAACTCATGTGAATCTGCTCTAGGACCCAGATAGACAGGGGAGTGATTGAGTTCCCACGTTCCACCCAATATTGTGTTTTGAGACTGAACGAAGTTTAAAATGTGTAAAACCATTCAATCACCTTGGCCAAGAAGGAAAACTCTCCACAGATGCCTCACAGACGACCTAGCTTTGATCCTGGTTCCTGGTGAAGTCTTGGTGATGGTACCCAAAGGAAGCTGCTTGTCACGTGGGACTGTTACTTAATTTACAAATCAACTAAAAGCTGGCAAGTGTCTTCCAAAAATAACAACTTCAGCTTTTGAATAGTTCTGACAACAGTGAATTAGCAAAGTCATTTGTCCATTGGAGATGAGAAACTGGCATTATAGATGGTAAAAGAAGGCTTCTGTGGTTTTTGTTCTGGAGATGGCATGTACCCGGCTCATCCAAAAGTGCTATCACTTATTAGATCATTAAGAACAAGTTGCAGGGAATTCTCTGATGGTCCAGTGGTTACGACTCTGAGCTTTCACTGCCTAAAGCGTGGGTTCCGTACCTGGTCAGGGAACTAAGATCCCGCAAGCTGTGGTGTGGCCAAAAAAGAACAAGTTGCAAAGAAGAGAAAGAAGCCGGAATGAATGGAAACCTGTTCTAATCTGTTGAAACTGCTCCCCCAGGAAACATTTCTGATAGTGACTCTTGAACTATTACAGTACAGGTTCTAAATGAGCCTCCATAGCCCAGAGTTGAGTTCATGCCCTTGGCCTATGACCTTTTTCCTGTCTGAAGAAGCAAAGACCCCTCAAAGCCACAGATAATCTGATGTTTCTGGTAGATTTCTCCACAGAATGGTAAAAGGTATAACAGGGGTGTGAGGTAGCCTGCCCCTCGTATAAAATATCGGCCTGAGAAACCGTGACTTATTAAGCAAAGTAACTAATCGGTACTCTCTGTTGTCTTGTTTGCCAGGGGTGAGTCAGTCTCACTTTACTGTGGATGATATGGCTGGGCCTTCTAGACTAATTAGCTCAGGTTTACCTTGGTCCAGGTGACCTTGGCCATCCAGATGGCAGGGCAAGCTCAGCCGTGGAAATTGGAGTTTCTAGTGAAAGACAAGTGCTTAGCACTACCAGTGGAGCCATACTTTAAGACCTGGTAGGATCCCAGCCTAGAGCATGTTCCACAACGACTTAAGATTCGTCTCTTACTGGAGCACATCCAGTTAGAATCCCAAAGGTAAAGACCACAGTGAGAAAGCTTTCCTGAGGGGTTTAGTGTTTGTTTTGTGCTTACAAATGCCTTGACTTTAAAATGTCTGCCTCCTCTTATTTAGGGTTTTAGGCCTTTTCTTTCTTCAACCATCATGGAAAAGAATTTTGGCAGATGCAAGGCTAGATTGGACCCCCTTATCTCCATCTCCCCTCGGGGACTGCTGTCGAGTTGCCTGTCTCATATGACAGGAATCGTTTTCTGCTGGTTTTGATTGAGTTCTCTGGCACAGTGGATAGGATTTGTTGTAGCACATAGATTCCCCTTGCCAAGGTACACAGCGTCTTTAGGCTTAGAGGCTTGTTTTATGATTTCTCCCCCCTAAACTTAATTTATTCTATATATCCCATGGCAGGACTAAACACTTGTGGGTATTTGGCTGCCAGAACTGGAGGTGGATCCGATGGGGCCATGTCTATACTTGTTGAAGAATGAGAGGGTTGCTTCCTTCTGGGGCATATTTTCAGAGAGAGTTGTGCTAATTCAAACAAAACTTTTCAACAAACTTATTCATGAATAGAACTTACAGGATAAATTGATTCTAGGGGAGCAGTCAATTTTTTGTTAGCCTTAGGGAAGGTATTTTGGATTGCGTAGAAAGTGATGCCCTACCTCTGCCTGTAACCTTGGGCATAGCTGTCCTGTTAGGACATGGTGGGACCCAGGAGATGCAAGGGCTGAGAAGAGCAGGGGCCACTGTGAAGGCTTTCAGCCGCTCCTATTACTATATGTCAGTGTATGAAAAATTTTTAACTTTTAAAACTCTACTCGGGCGAGCATATGGAATCATTTAAAAGATCTCAGCAACAGGGCCCCCCCTTCCCAGGACCTGCTATGACTTTCAAGGGTCTGAAAAACCTTAGTGAGAAGAGTGAGGCAGGGTGGGAAATGAGAATTGGAAACAGGGATTCCAGATTCGTTCATTTAATCAACAAATATTTTTAGCGTGTGCCTACTCTGTGCCAGGCACCATGCTGGACCCTGGGGGCTCCATGGTCTGCCCTGCCCTCACGGAGCTCTGCAGGCCAGCGAGGAAGACAGACATGATTCGACAAGCCACACAAAATAGATAATGAAAATCGGGGCTATGAAGGAAGTGCACCAGGGCTTCAACGTATCACGGGGAACCTGGTCTAGACTTGGGCGGGGGTGAGAGGGGGCACTGGGCTCCCCTGAGGAAGTGATGTTTGATCCAAGATCCCCAGGATGAATAAGAAATAACCGGGGAAGTTGGAGGGCAGTACAGGCAGAGGGACTGAAACTTCAGTGGGCGTAAGTGTTACCTGGGAGCGTCCTCAAAAGTTACATGTTTGCATCTCATCCCCAGAGAGTCAGACTCAGTGGTTCAGAGGTGGGGCCCCCAAACCTATATCACCCCAGGGGATTCTGATGCAGGTCATCTGGGGAAATACCATATTAAACGTCGGGAGACGCTCTTTCCCTCCAATGTGCAATGTTTGCTGAACACCAGGCCTCCTTCATAAGGGCGGATGCACTTAGGTTTGCCATGAGTGTAACCCCAAGTGTTCCGGGGAACCTTGCCAGCTTCCTGGTCAGGGTGAGTTTTATGAGGTTCCTTGATGGAGGAGTCACTGGCCATGGCCGAGGCTGGTTCTCCCTGCTGGGGCCTGTGGGGAGAAGTCATCGTGATGCTCCCAGATGGCAGGAAAGCTCAGACGGAGCCAGCAGGGTTTCCTCCTGACGAAGAGCTTTCTGGAGACTCTGGGGCCTCGGCTGGCATGCAGAGGTAAGCCGAGCCCACCGGATTCTCATCCGCCTTCTCGCTGCTACCTCCGTTGGCACTGGACCTGAGGAATTTGAGGTGGCAGGGCTGTTACTGGGATCGGAGCCATTGGTTAAAACTATATCATGTTTTTTCCATTCTCTATTTCAAGTCTCTGGTTATATCAGGAGGAAGTCTTGATGTGCACCCCTTCTTTAAAGCTCTGGAACACTTGCTCGTCTCCTTTTCAACAGAGAAAGCAGACCTCAGAGCCTTTTGCAGGCAACAGGGGCTAGATCCAATTTAATAATCGTTTGGGCTTTGTTCTTTTTATTTTGACGCTTACGCTCTATTTATGGTAAGCGGTACTGGTTTTCTGTTTACAGCAGCAATATCAAATTTCCTTTCAAAATAAAAAAAAATTTTTTTCTTACATGAAAGGCTTATTTAAAGCAAAATAAGTAAATAAGAGAGTTAGGGATACAAACTGTAAATGATATATGTGAACAACTGAGTTTGGGAAGTATGGGCCTGGAAGGAGCCATCTGGATTTTCCATCTCGTTTAATCCTCATAGCAACCCTGTGAGGCAAGAACAGTCAGAGAAGTGAGCTAACCCGGCCGGCCTGGCCGACTTCCCTCTGCTCTCTCAGCCTGCCCTTCGTGGTGACTGGGGGACACGGGGAACTACGCACTCACTCTTCTGTGACCCTCAGCTCCCCTGCTTGCGCTGTCCTCTGCTCTCTGGGCCTTTCCCTGCTGTCTGTAGCCAGAGCTGCTCTCAGAGCAGCTGGGCCTCACCCTCTGTCCTGGCCTCCTTCGCTTCAGCCAGGGCAGCACTGGGTCTTCATTGTTGCGAGCAAAGAACAGAGCTCGAGGGCACGGGAACCCGGTCTCCTGACTGAATTTGCCTGCTCTTGGACGCAGATGATTCTCTGGGTGGTCTGGAGCCCGGTCTGAAACTTGTTGACATTTAACAGTTCGGTTCTGCTAAAGGTTGACAGGATTATTGTGCTCTTGAAAGTGGTCCGCATGTCCCAGAAAGTCCGCACTCCTGGGGAATCAATTTGTGTGTGGTTTCTATTCAGAAGGCCTCAGCAGTTTACATTTCCTAAGCAAGTGATTAGTGGCATATTCAAGGTCTGATTCACTGGGACATTTACGTCCTGGAGGAGAAAGTCAGTCCAGTCACAACCTCAGAAACTTTACACACTCTGTCCATTTTGTTTCTGCGGCACCGGTGGCTTCTGGAATTGGCCCACAAGAAGGTACTTGGCCTGGGAGTGTCCACAGAGGGCCGCCCCTCGCTGAGCTGGATTTGGAGAATGAAAGTTGGCAAAGACTTGCTGTATCTGCTCCTGAAGGTCACACGTGCTGTTACACCTTGGGAATGTAGAAGATGTGGGGTTTTTTAAAAGTAGCCACTCATCTTATCTATAGAGGAAACCCTCAGGCTTTCTTCCCTCCTGACTCATCTCAGGGCAGTGTCTCCTGGAGCCAAAGAGAATGAAGAACCTTCCTGGCGGGAGAGCCACCCTCTCCTTGGGAACTAAAAAAATATAAAATATAAATAAATAAATAAATATTTTCAATTAAAAACATACTTCATTGTATGTAACTTGTTGCTTTTCCCAAAGGAAAAATAAATATATATATACTTCAATTAAAAATAATAAAATAAAATTTTTAAAAATAAAAATAAAGAGATCTGCAAAGATATTAAAAAAAAAAAAACAAAAAAAAGGCCTCTTCTCTGCAAGTTTGTGACAGTTTGACCACCACGGCCGCCTTCCCTTAGACCCACAAGTCAGAGAGGCAGGCCAGTTTTTCTCCCATCTGCATGTAGTATTTTAGGCTCATGTGTAAGGAGTACTGTATTTTAAGTTGGTGGCTGGCAGAGAGCAGAGGCCCTGGTACTGATTTGCTCTGTCATCGTAGGCAAGTCATCTTGCTCCCATCTCTGCATCCCTAGCACAGGGAGGAGTTTCCTCCCCAGGGCCCCAGGATCCTGTGGGGGCAACAGAAGAAGTTTAGATGAGAAAGAGACTGGAAAGGGTTAAGAGCATAATGTAATTTTGCTTTTCTTTCGCCGGGGTTTGGAGCCATGAGGACTCCGTGGTACACAGGGGCCCTCCGAGCACGCATATCCCCACATCTGTCTTAGTTAGGAGTTGTTTACAAAGAACAGAAATTTGCTCAAGCTGGCATCAGTAGATTGGGGCAGGCTCTCAGAATACAGTTGTTAATCACACGGGCATCCAGATTCAGGAAATAGGGTTCAGCTGGGATGCGGTGGGACCAGAATGGGATTTCAGAAACGGGTGTCTCTCCCTGCTGTGCAGTTTCTCTCATTTGCTTCTCGGTCCCTGACTGTCTAGTGTCTGTCTTCCTCGCTGTCCCATCTGTTTGTTTGGGAGGATAGGGGGCTGTAGGACTGTGTCATTTCCTTCTTGTCCCTGGTCCAGCAAGGCTACTCCCGTCTCCATTTTACGTGAGATTTCGTCCCCACCTCCACCGTCGCCTAATCAGTACTTCACCTTTTTCACATCCCTGCCACACTTAGAAAATGATCGTTGTGTGTCTTCTGGGATAAAGGGACAGGGCAGGTTGTCACCAGAGGCCTAGGACTTGGGGGGGGGGGATGGAGACCCAGCTGCCCCAAGGGCTGAGAGGATCAGTATGGCACCCTCCTTTAACCTCTTTATAGATCTCTGGTTGGGGAGCTCTGCCCTTACTGAACTGAACTTTGTATTCAATTTCTAAGTTCCCAGGAGAGAGTAGAATTGGTCTCAGATCAAGTGTCCACGCTTGCTGCAGTCACCTGTGGCCTGAGGCTGGCACCCGGGGAACAGACATGTCCCCAGGGTCCTCACGATGGGGGCGATGGGGGTGTGGGGGGGCAGGGAGTGGCATCCCAGGTGGAGCATCCAAATAGCGAGCAGGCTCAGGTGCTTAGCAAGCAGGCTCCTCTCCTCCCGTGAAGGTGGGGACCTTTGTCCTCAATCTCTATGGTCCCACAACATCTGGCACAAATACTTGGTAGGTTTTGGACGCTCAGTTAATGTCTATTGTTGAATGACAGCCTAGGCCCGTGCGGGGTGGAGGCCTAATGTTCTGCCGAGCGTGACACTTGACATCTCTGGAAACTCAGCCACCTCCCCACCCCCTGTGTCACATCGTGTGACGCTGCTTCGCCCCCATTTCTCCAGGACATCTCGCAACCAACTGGGGCCTTCATGCCGTTTTCCTCTTTCTTGTTACCCTCTGAAGTCTCAAACCAAGAGCCTTTAACCAGCGGGGCAGGCCGCCTGTGTTTTTTCTCAGAATGAGGCATTTGGAACCAATTGTGTGGTGGCCCCTTGAAGTTAGCTGTTTAGAAGTTAAACAACACACACTAATACTGCATTGTAAAAATGTCTTTCCGGCCAATGTCTTGGACTTTTGTGTTTCTGTGGAAACACCCATCTAAATTTCCTGCTTGATTTTTTTTCTTAATGGTCAGACATTAACTTGGCAAATACTACTGTTTTTTAAAATGCTGCTGATGTTAAAGCAAGCAGCAGCAGTACCTTTCGGGGGTAAGAAATCTACATTCAGTCACTGGAAATAAATTGGTAGTGGTTGACATCCTGCTGAGAGTGACAGAGACCCTTGGCTTAATTAATAATTTCATCTCAGTTCCTTCACTCGCCCTGTTTTATAACAGCTTTATTTAGCAGAAAGAGAGATGTGAACGGATGTTTCTTTGTAAGAATGGGGGGATGTAATACTTTGTTCTGTATTGGCTCCCATATTTATTTCTATATTGGGTATGTAGCTCTTTCTTATTTATTCTACATGAATCACTTGGATGCATAAATTCAAGGGCATATGTTTGCAGCTCTCACACATCTGTCTTGAATTTCATCTTTTCCACCCCGTCTTCTACTTTCCAAACAATTTACCTCCCTCTTTCTCTCTCCCTGCTGTTATTTATTTCATTGTGCCGTGGAACCCTTTCATTTCAAGAGCTGGCGGAGGGGAACAATGCAGGCCACACAATCCATTTCTATATAAAGGCATCTTGGAGCATGGCGAGCATAGCTTCTTCGTATAGGATACGATTCCTTTTGCTGGGGACACAGCTGGTCCAGAGCACATAGCAGCGTGGCTGACCCTGGTTTCAGAGCTCTGGAGGAACCTGGCTTGCTGGGTTCCCAGTGAGGTAATGTTGTTCCCATCATGGACCAATCCAGTCCAATTTATGGCTGACCTTCGTGTGCCCGGCTCCGTGCAGAAAGGGCCCTTATGACTATCCTCTTTGATCTTTTTTTCCAGACTGAGAATTTCTCACATCATTGTAAATGTTTCCTTTCCTCCCCTTGTCATTTGGCTGGGGCTCCGTGGGGACTTCCTGAAGCAGGAAAGTGGTAACAAGGGGTTTAACTGGGCACTCAGAAAGTTCTGCCAAGAAACAGAGCTTTCTGTGCAGCCAGGGCAAAAAAAAAAAAAAAAAACACCCTGATGAAATAACAATCAAGTAGGAAATTGAAAGAAGTGCTCTGCTGATGGCTTCACGGTGGAGCAGGTATGGATGGTGCTGAAATGATAAACATCGCTGAAATTCTCACAAACCATACTTCCGGCCCCTATTTTCATTTGGAGAGAGGACATGGAAACGCTCACCCCTCTGACTTGTAATTTACAGCATTTGGGTTAGGAGGTGTTACGCAATCGCATTCCTAATCTACTGGAAGCTGCGGAAAGTTTTGAGCCTATTTGCCTGATTTGTTTTTTGGATAAGAACTTATTTAGTAGCTGTTTAGGAACCATGATGAATGTGTGAGAACGAAATACCAGCTTGCTTATTTTTCATGCCGCATCTGTAGAGTCAAATGTGAGAAGCTAGTAAACATACTTTCTTGGCCTGAACATCACCATCGTCATCGTTGTCATCATCATCATCGTCATCATGATGTATTGAATACCTACCAGGTGCACAGCGCTGAAGATGCAAAAGCAGCGTAAGATTTAGTCTCCTGGAGGGACTCGTCAGATGGAGGAGACACAAGATGGTTTTGAGCCCTGGAAGGATGAACACAGTAGGATGAAGGGTGGAATTCTCTTTTGCTATTGACTTGCTGGATCACGTCACATCCTTAAATTCCCTTGTTCCCATAGTTTGTGAAATCTCCCTCTCTTTCTCATTGGATCTTTTCGCTGTGGTACCTGGCCCTAGGGGTTCTATCGTGTGCAGTAAGTCCATGCTGGACATGTCATTCAAGTGCTGAGTCTGAGAGTTAGTGGAAAATCAGAGGTTGGAGCTCCAAGGTCATGGAGAACTGAGGAGACTCGGGGAGCTCTGTTGTCCTCCCTCAGGAACGTGCACTAACACCGTCTCCTGGGGGAAGGTCTGTTTTCAGATGAAGAAGTTTTCTTAGTATGGATTTTAATTGTATTTATTTGGCCACACCATGCTTGGTTTGTAGTATCTTAGTTCCCCAACCAGGGATCGAACCCATGCCCCTTGCAGTGGAAGCGCGGAGTCCTAACCACTGGACCGCCAGGGAAGTCCCTGGGTTTTTATTTTTAAAAATTTAAATGAAAACAAAACCTGGCTGGCCTTTTTGTTGTTGTTGTTGTTGCAGCAGTCCCTTTATCAGCTATAGCCAGTTCCCAAATTTGATGGCCTTACATTTTGTATTGAACTGTGAGGGATGGATTGGTTGGGGCCGGCGGGGGTGGGGGGGGGCGGGGGGGAGTGGGTATGAATTGATGGCATCTACCATTTTCTGGCTCAGGAGGGGGGAACGTGGGAGATACCACTACTTTGACAAGCAGCTTCCTCCAGCAGAATCCCCAACTCTGCAAGGAACGGCAGTCTTCCTTCCCCACAGACCTTATTCCTTGGGTTCCTGTCTTCCCTTTTTGTTTTGTTTTAACCTTATGGGCCCTATAAAAGCCTGGTGTGCAGACCCTCAGAATTTATTTCTCTTTGGTATGAACTTAAACATTCTGGGTTGAACTTGTATGGTGACACGTCTCTCAGAGGAGGTGGCAGACCCAAGATCCCAGTGTTCCAGGAAAAACACACTGCTCTGGGTGAATGTGGGCAAACTTTCCCGATAATATCAGCAGAGGGATCCACGATGGCACTAGCCACAGAAACCCTATCCCCCCCAGAAGCGAGTGCCTGGGGAGCTGCGACGTGGTCTCTCCAGTTCCAGAGTGGTTCTGGCTCCTGGTCCTCTCTCCTCTGAAAACTCCCAACCTCTTCTTTAGTTCTTCTTTCTTGATGGCATATGTTATTACCAGCCACCCCCTTACTGTTCCAAACCACTCTGCCCAGTAGAGGCTTTTATACCAGATGGGGCTTTAGGAAATCCCTCTGTCAGTTTGTGAAAACTGCAGACAGGGAAACAGAGCAGCCTCTCCTCTGTCTTTGGTGACGGCCAGAAAGAACTTGGCAGCCATATGTCCCTTTGTGATCCCAGCAACTGCTCACCTCCTGGCCTGTTGACTCATTAGGACAGGAAGTTGTGTGGCATAGTCAATGAACCTCTTTAATTGGAGTTGCAAATGGGACCAGGTTCCAAATGTTCGGAGAACAGGACTCCCCAAGCCCGAGGTGAGTGAGAGGGATTAAGAAGTAATTTTGCATTTTAGCACTTTTGAAAGGGTAAGGAGAAAACATTTACGTTTTTTGTCTTTATATTTGTGGGCATCATTTCTTATCTCATTAATTTTTTCTTGTTGTTGATTGAAGCCAGTCCGAAGGTGCAGTTTTCTGAAAGGACCTTTAGTAGCAAAGTTGCCTGGTGAATGACTCCCAGGAAGGAAGGAGGGAAAGCGGACGGAGGCTGTGGCCTCCGTGTCTTAGAACGTGTTGGCTCCTTCTGGACTGCTGGTTGCAGACGGGATGCAGCTTCATTCATAGGAACCCACTGTGGCTTCGTCACCAGAGTCACAAAGCTGCAGCCCACTGCCAGTGCTGGCAGCCAGGCCCAGGCCTCCTAGCCACATGAAACACCACTTTTTAAATGTTTAAGCTTCTCATGTCCACTAGCATGGACACCATCAGTCCCTTTTGTCTCAGGTGGTCGTAGTTAGAATTAGTGGCCATTTCTTAGTTGTTCTGCCGCACCCCTGTTAGGAGGAAGGAGCATCATGGACTGGATGCTGGTCTGGAAAGTATCTGCATTTCCATGAAGAAGTGGAGCTTTTGCCCCTCCCAGAGCCGCTGCTGGGGAAGCAGATCCTCCTCTGCTCTCCCTTCCTTCATCAGAGCCCATCTGCTTACCTTCTGGCAGGAGGCCTCTTGTAATCTATTCTGTATTTATTTGTGTGGGTTATTCTGGGTCCCAGCCCTGGCAGGGGCCAGTGGCCCTGTGATGTCCTGATCACCATTTTTCAAACACTGCTTAGTAAGTGCCCTTGCAGTTTGATATGTGCAGGGCCCATTGCCCTAGATGGGCTTTCATCAGAAAGATTTCATCATATTCTCTACCAATAGACTCTGGAAGGACACACATTAGAACCGTTCTCATGTGAGTGTTTACTAAGCACATCATATGTTTTATTTATCCTCATGGTAACCCTAGGAAGTATTGGGCTGCCCAAAACGTTCATTCAGCTTTTTCCGTAACATCTTACGGAAAAACCCGAACTTCTTGGCCAACCCAGTAGGTACCATGGGACCATTTTGCCATTGAAGAAAGTGAGGCTGGGGGGCTGCTGTGTAATTTGCCTGAGGGGCAGAGCCAGGATTCCAGGCCATCTGCCCCCAGAGACTGTGCTCTCAGCTGCTACGTGTGCTTCCCTCCCACGTTCATGCAGTGAGGATTTGGAGGCCCCCAGAACACAGCAGTCTGCTTGGAGGAAGGATGAAGGGGCAGTGGTGATTCTGTGTTGGACCTAATAGAAGCATAGTATGCGCCCCTCATGCTGGGAAGCGGCAGGGCTTTGACAGCACTTTGGAGCCACAAGTTAAGACAGAAGCAGAGCTTGCTGTCAGCCAGTGAGGTGTGTGGTGGAAGGCTGGCTGCTGACAAGGACAGACGTCTCTTGGATAAAGAGATAAAAGGAAGAAGCAGCGTATCAGATCCTCCACCTCATACTAGCGGCAGAGTGGTTCCTGTTGTAAAAGAATATCTTGCAGAGCAAAGCGAGGCTCTTAAGAACTTAACAAGTCCCCACAGCACCAGGCTGGGAGTACCCAGCACTTACTCTGCAGGGTTGTCTCCTGGCCTGGTTCCTATGTCTGCAGTGTCCCAAATTGCACAAGGCCTAAGAAGTCATTTCCCACACCCCCGCCTCCGCCAGAATGTAACCTACAGCTGACATGGATGCTTGATGGGGGTTAGAGGGGTCAGCACATTTTTCCACTTAGGGTCAAGGAGAAATGGCAGTGTCCTCTTTAGGCCTCATCATCATTTCTGACATTTATCGAACACTTACTGTGTACCAGGCAGTGTTCTAAGCCTTATATGTATATTAATCCAGTTCATTCTAACAACAGCAATATGGAGCAGGTATTGTTATTATCCTCACTTTACTCGTGAGGAAATAGAGGCTCAGAGAGGTGAAGTAACTTGCCCCAGGTCACCCAGCAGGGACGTAGCAGAGTTGGGATTTGAACCCAGGCAGTCTTTTCCAGAACCATGTTCTTAACCATTTTACCTACACCATACTGCCTTCTGATAGAAGTACTGACTAAAGATCTGAGTGACCAACAAGGACCAAACTCAGCCCTGAGCTGTTGCTTCTTGGGGCTGCCCCTGCATGGAATCACAGTGGTTTTATGGAGGATGTTTGAAACAGTAAGCGTGTTTGATTGAACACACAGAGCCATTCCTGGCACGTTCATTAAACTAAGATGGAGCCAGGCTTCCTTCTGGCCCTTTTTGCTCACTTTTCCTGGCAGTGACCGCGTGTTATGCCTGCGCAGAAGTAGTTACAGCTCCACTTGTGTGCGTGTGGTAAAATAGATATAACACTGACCATTTTTACCATTTTCCACCTCTAAACCGTAAGCCTCCTGAAGGCAGGCCTGGCGTCTCACACCCTTCATGTCCCCTGTGGCACTTTGATTATTGTTGTAAGTGAATCACACCGGGTGAATCTCTGCTGGATTGCGCAGCCCAGCTAGGTCAGCTGTAAATCAGCTAGAAAACTTACTATTCTGAGATTTGGGGAAATGAAGAGTAAGTTTATAACATCCCTCCTACCTAGTCTTGTCTTTTTCTTTTACTGCAGCCTGGAGTAGCAGAGATGGACCCAGAAGGAGAGCGTGTGGTGTATTTCACGCCTGGTGCCTTTGTCTGCAGGAAGCGGCGAGGACATGTTATTTTGTAAACCTCACTCTCTGCGACCCTTAGGGCACAGGTCCTCTTTCTAAACCAGCTGTAGTGAAGGGGAAATTGATTGTTAATCTAGTTGCAGAGCTGTGTCCACTGGGAGGGCTTTGATTTCTCATAAGCTGGTGCAGGTTCCGATCAGCCTGGCGCAGTCCCCCCGCACCTCTTCCTTGATCTCGCTGGTCCATTCTGTGTTGCCTCCAGACAGAGGAGAGCTGGGGAAGGGAAGGGATCAGAGACACTGTTAGATAAAGGGATAAGAGCTTTAATTCCACCAGCACTTGTTTTGGGTAGTTTATTCTGCAGTTTAAAGAGCTTTCTGGGCCCCCAAGTCTCCCAAGGAACAAGGAAGAGTCTTGGTCATCAAGAAGCCCTTTAAACGGCTGAACTTGATTGTGTAGCTGGGCATCTAGTCTGGCTGACCCGTTGACAGTGTTTCCTCTCTCCCTTCCTTCCTTCCATTGTCATTCCTCCATTTGCTCACCGTCATTTACTGAACACATAACATGTGCCAAAAGCACTGTACTTGGCCAACCGCTGTACCAGGCTGGGAAATTGGAGCCTCAGGCCAAATCACACACTGGGAATCCTGCCTCAGAAGCAAGGCTTGGTCTTAACTCTGGGGATATGAGGACAAGGTCCTGCTGGAGCATTTAGAATGGTTCTGGGATAACAACAACAACAACAACAACAATAATAATAGCAGCTAACACTTATATAGTACCAAACCTGGGTCAGGCCCTATTCTAAGCACATTATATGACACATCTAATCTTTACAACAGCCCAGTGAGGTGTAGGTACTGTCATCTCCATTTTGCAAGTGAGAAAACTAAGAGAGGAGTTAGGTAGCTTGCCTGAGGTCACCAACTAACAAGTGGCCGGAGCAGAGTTAGACCTGGGCTCCAGAACCTGTGCTGAGTAACCTCTAGTGTATGTATATACTGCCTTGACATTGGACAGTGGGACAGGGGGGATTGCCCTCTCACACTGCATATATAATGGGCTTTGGTCATGTTTGGTTAGAAAGGGTAGGGATACTTTTGAAGATCTGTTTTCACATGCTGCTTCCAGAAAGGGTGGTGTTGACCGTGGTCAGCCTTCGGTGGAAGGGCTGGGGTAAGGTCTGCCTGAGAAGGTTCCAGCTTGCCAATGAGCTGGCTGATTAATCCTACATCTATGTTAGCTTTGGCTTGATCCCACAGATTTTCAGCAGCTGTTGAGAAATTAAAAACTTAGACCCCCCCCAGTCAAGTGCAAGACCCAGTCCTCAGAATGAGAAGCAGATTCTGGGTCACCCTCAGGAGCTGGGGCTTCTCAGAAATTGCCAGGTTGCATTTCCCTGTGGCATGTGTGGGTGCTGACTAATCCCACCAGGGTTTCCGATTAGCTCAGCTTTAGAGTCTGCATTTTTACAGTTTACCAGTCCCCAATCCCATCCCTTTTGATATTTGCTTCATTGTTTGGTGGGTCACTGTAAAAGCATTTCTGGTCGGCACTCCTGGGATGACAGCTCCTACCGCAGCCTTGGGATCGCTAACCAGAACCTGCCACCGGGCTGAGGAATGGGAACTTTTAAGTAACCCGATAGCCCGGTTTGTCATCCTTTTTGCTCTTGGCCAAGTCTAGCTAATATCGTCTCCTCTTTCTTTTTGTCTATTTCATCTTTGCTGCCTTGCTTCTGTATTCTAGGCTTTGGGCGTTTGCTGGGACACATTCTCTCGGAGTTGCCTAGCCTCTGGGTAGCTATGAAAGGAGGTGGGATGTGGCATCAAAATGAACTCTGGGTGGACGTTGTGCCAGGACGGTCACTGGAGCGAGAGCAGGCATTGGATGTAAAAGTCACCGGGTCTCTCCCACCTGCAGCAGTGCTGGTCAGCGTGGCCCTTCTAATGAACCTCTTCAGTAGCCGTTAGCCTTTTCTGTCGTCGTGACCTGGAAGGAGCTCCTGCCCTCAATCCACCTCCCAGTTTCAGGTGCTGGGATGGGAACCGCCTGGCAAGGCTCCTCTCCCTCCTACGCTCCTTGGTAGCAGACTGTACGGTATTTCACACTTCCAAGCCAGAATCAGACGTGAGGTCAGAATTCTCTTAAAAAGAGAGAAAAGCAAAATCCAGGGTCAGTTTAAGAAAAAAATCCAGATGCCCCTTTAAAATCTAGAAATCCAAAATGGGAGGTGGGAGGAAGAAAGGGGGGGGCAAGGCAAACGGACCACATTAAACTGGGCCCCAAATATGTACATGTTTTGCAGAAGGTGCTTATGGCAAAAAGACCACTTGCTACAGAAGGAAATCCCTGTTTTCTGAGGAGTTTTATATGCAGCCTATGCAGTTGATTGATTAACTTTAAAATAGAGTTGACAGGAAAACGTTTTTCGAAAAGGATGCTGACAAGACAAGGGGGAAATAAGCATAAATTTGATTCAGATATTAATAATGTGTCTCATGTGTGTAATGCTTTAGTTTTCAGAGTGTCTCCACACACGTTACGTCGTTTAAGTTCCGTATTTATCCTGCGATGTGGGTATGACCGTGCTAGGCCAGCAGGCGTAACCTGCCCAAGGTCTGGTACCATGTCACCTACTGACATCTACTGAGATGTCAGGGCCAGGATGGAAACCCAGGCCCTCCGAAGCCCATTTGCTTCCTCCACCACCGTTATTTCCTCCCAAGAAGAACTTTGAGATAATGTAGAAGCACTTATGCTCCTGACTCTGGTTAAATGCTCTAATATCATACCAGGAAAGACTATGAGCTCATTTCCTAGGGATCCTTAAAAAATAAGCAGCATTAGTGCTCTGTCCCAGGTGGTTCTGATCTTCACCATCCTGAAGGCAAAGGGATGAATTGGAGACCACCGGCGGTACCCAGCTCTGAATAAGTTTGGGAAGATGGCAGCTGCATATAGTGAGATTTTAACCTCCCACTCTTCACCATTGCGTCATCTTCGAGTTTAGGTAAATGCTGATTTTTATTAGAGGAAATTTTCATGACAAGAGTAAAGATGAGGCAATATCATAGTTCTCCCAGTTGACTCAAGGTTAAGCCATGTACTAAAGTGAACTCTTAAAAAAAGGGGGTCTTTTTCTGGGGTCCATAGACCTCTTGGAATCAGACAGGTTCAATAACCTGGCTTCAAAGAAATCACGAACTCTATGAAATTACACACAGACTTTTTTGTGCATGTGTATTTTCCTCTGGGGAAAGGATCTATATGTAGCTTTTATCATCAAAAGTGTCTGTGACCCCAAAATGGTTATGAAACCAATGTTTTAAGAGGCCTTTTTGAAAACCTTTAGTGGACTTGAGATGTCAGCCACACTTAAAGGCACAAAGGTGAATCTTGGTGATCATTTCTTTAAGCTCATTTCCAGTTGGCATAAAAGAATCATTAAAGCGGACCTGTGTGACTTTTCTAACATAAATTGACATGGTTGGAATGATCATTCTTATGCCTTCTGCACAGTTTCAGAGCAGAGTAATCGGGATGCTAAAACCTGAGACAGATAGTCCCAAGCAAATCTATAAATCACTGATGAATGATATAAGTTCCTAAATAAATCACTATCATATAAAATTAGGCCATGATATGTTAGTCTACAAAAGGATCAACTTTTCAGCATCAGCTGTGAGTCTAGAAACATAATTTTTTCCCACTAACCCAGTGGGCCTTTACTTGGAAACAAGGTCTAACAACAAGGGACAAAACACAGCCATGACCTCCTGTCTTCCTTGAGATCCAGTGGGAAAGAAAGGGGAGGCTCTCTAGGGAGGGAGGAAGATAAGGGTCATAGGGGTTACAGTTTCTTCCCTCTCTAAGGAGGATATTGGGAGAAAAGAAATATCTGTGATGATCTGAGGTAGGACAAGGGGAGGGTGTTTATAGTCCTTCTGCCTACATGAGGGACCCAGAAAAAATTGAATTCTTCCTTATCTGTTATGGGGGAGGGGACAGCTCCTCTATTTTTAGAGTCTTAAAAGGTACTGCACTAAGCAGGCCTCATCCTCAGGTCCTCCTTTTATGACATCAGCTGGGGGATGGTCCTGACTCACACTGAGTGGCCCAGCATTTAGGGGCTATGTTGCCCAGGTACCATAAGCCACCATTCCTTGAAAAATATCTAGCCAAGAGCCAATCACATGCTTATGTTTCAAGTATAATATGGGTGTCTACATTCAAACCGCTCTATTACAATCATATTACATCTGCCATCTTTATATTTAAAGCTCACAGACTACAGTTTCCTTTAGGAAAAAGACTGGCTACCAAAAAGCTTGTTGTTACAAGATGCCATTTGCTTGTGGGAGTCCCAAGTCCCTGGGGAGATATGATTATAGTGATCCCTTAACAATACATGTGACCAGGGAAGATTTCTTCTATGAAGGCAAGGATGGTTTAACCGTAGAGTGGTTACTAATGAAATATACCGCAACAAGTCAAAAGAATAACCTTAAAGTAACCATCCATTCCTGATAAAACTTTTTTTTTTAATAGATCCATTGTTTTATTTATTTATTTACCCATGGCTGCGCCGGGTCTTCGCTGCTGCGCGTGGGCCCTCTCCAGTCGCGGTGAGTGGGGGCCACTCTCTGCCGCGGTGCACGGGCCCCTCACGGCGGTGGCCTCTCTTATTGCGGAGCACGGGCTCCAGGCGCGCAGGCCTCAGTAGCTGTGGCACGCGGGCTCAGTAGTTGTGGCTCGCGGGCTCCAGAGCGCAGGCTCAGCAGCCGTGGCGCACGGGCCCGGTTGCTCTGTGGCATACGGGATCCTCCCGGACCAGGGCTCGAACCCGGGACCCCCGTATTGGCAGGCGGACTCCCAACCACTGCACCACCAGGGAAGCCCTTTTCCTGATAAAACTTTTGTTCAAAGAGTTAAGGAAGGCTATTTTTTAAAAATTGTGGTAAAATAGACATAACATAAAATTTACCATCTTAACTATTTTTAAGTGTACATTGCAGTGGTATTAAATATATTCATGCATGTTGTTGTGCAACCATCACCACCATCTATCCCCGTAACTCTTTTCATCTTTGTAAAACTGAAACTCTACATCCATTGAATAGTAACTCTTTCTCCCATCCCCCCTACCCCCTGACAACTACCATTACAATTTCTGTCTTTATGATTTTGACTACTCTAAGTACCTCATTTAAGTGGAATCATACAGCACTTGTCTTTCAGTGACCGGCTTATTTCACTTAGCATATGTCCACAATGTTCATCCTTATTGTAGCATACCCTTCCTTTTTCAGGCTGGATAATATTCAAGACTGTTTTGTTTAACATGTTAAAGGATATCTGTCTCAACGCAATGGCTAATATTACATATGATAGTAAAATATTACAGATATATCCATTACAGTCAGGTAGAAGATAAGGATGCTCGCTATTTAATATTGTTCTGGAAATTCCAGCCAGAATAGTTCTACAAGAAGAGGAAATAAGTAATATAAATATTGAAAAAAGAAGATGAAGTTGTTTTTATTTGCAAATGGCATGATTTTTTATTCAGACTAAAAAACTACTTTGAAATGTGTATAGTTGACCCTTGAACAACATGGGTTTTAACTGTGTGGGTCACTTATACACAGTTTTGGTGTTTTTTTTCCATAGTAAATACTATAGTACTGCACTATCTGGATGGTTGAATCTGCAGATGTGGAACCAAGAATATGGCGGGCCACCTTGAGCATTCCAAGATTTTGGTATCTGCAGCAGGTCTTGGAACCAGTCCCCTGTGGATACCGAGGAATGACTGTATATTTAAAAATTAGCTGTTTTTACAATTGCATCTTTCCATTTGTGACCTGGATCCCACCTTTTTGTCTGTTCAAGGACTTTGCTTCTACACTTTTCCTTTTCATCAGTTTTCTTCTTTCTCTTCTGTATTATTCCCAGTTGCATGTATTACAGTATCTCCCATCTTTCAAATATCCTCCCTCTGACCTCATCATGTATTTTTCCAGCTACAATCCCATTTCTTTGTTTCCTTTACAGCAAAACTCTTAAAGAGAGTTGCCTGTAGTCACTACCTCAGCCCCTTATCTGCTATTTTCTCCTCTTTTTATAACCTTTCTTCTTTCTGTTATTCTCCTCTTGATGTTTCACGTGTTGTCGGGACGACTCGGACTTGTCTGGGTCCCAGGCCCATTGTAGGCGTGTGTGCTGGACAGAGCTGTGCCCCGTCCTTCCCTCTTCATTCCAGTGTGTCTGTCAGCTTCACCCCTGCACTGACTCCTCCCCGACCCCATCAAGGTCATATGTGACCATTGGTGCCACATCCACTGGTCAGTTCTCTGACCTCATCTTATTCAACATCTCAGGGCATTTGACACAGTGGCCTACACTCTCCTCTCCAAAACACTTTGCTCACCTGCCTATTGGGACACTGGAGTCTCCCTGTTTTCCTGTGTCACTCATCACTCCTCAGCCTGCTGTGGGTGGTACCCAGCTCTCCCCTAGGGTCCCTTTTCCTCTGTAGCCGTGTCTTCTCCTTGGATGACCTCACCTGGTCATCCAAGGCTCTAGGATCCTCGCAGATACCAATATCCGCGGATGCTCAAGTCCCTTATATAAAATCGCACGGTATTTGCATATAACCAATACACATCCTCCTGTACACTTCAGATCTTCTCTAGATTGCTTACAATACCTAATACAGTGTACATATAACGTAAATAGTTATACCTACAATGTAAACGCTATGTAAATAGTTGCCTGCGCTTGGCAAATTCAAGCTTTGCTTTTTAGAACTTTCTTGATTTTTTTCCCCCCCGAATATTTTTGATTTGCGCTTGGTTGAATCCACAGATGCGGGACCTGTGGATATGGAGGTCTGACTGTATGCTTAGAAGCAAAATTCCATTATTTTTACACGTCTACAGGGCCTTGAAGGTCTGGTCCACGACTGCCCTTCTGACCTCATCGTGGCTCCCCTCCCTGACTGTCTGGCTGCGTCCACTATCACCTTCCCCATTCAGCCTCCCCCCATGTGCACGTGACTTGTTTCATGTCATTATTGGGGTCTGTGCTCAAATGCCATTTCTTCAAAGATGCCTTCCAGAGCACTCACTAAAACGTGTACCACTCCCCCCAGTGTGCCTTCGCTCTTACCCTGCTCTGGCTTATTTTTATTGCTTACAAGTGCCTAAAATTATTTTTCTCTATATATTCTTGCTTATATTGTCTGTCTCTCCCACTAGAATAGAAGCTCTGCAAAGGTAGCCATGTCATCTGCCTTGTTCTTTCTTGCCCCTTGGGCTGGCACATAGTAGGTGCTCAGTTAATATCTGTTGAATGAATTGCAGCACTTAGCACTTGTAAAAAAACATCTTGGGAAAAACAGTGTATTTATAACAGTGAGATAGATGTGTATCTCCTAAATATCAGTAAGTAAAAGAAAGATAAGCAACAAAAATGAGCATCATTTTTTCCTATCAAATTGGGAAAACTAATGGTAGTGATAATGTTGGTGAGAGTACCAGGAAACGGGTGCTCTCATTTGCCATTGGTGGAATATATAATTGTCTAAGCTTTCATAAGTGATGAGTCATGGGTTATTTTTATCTCAGTTTTTGTGGTTTGCTATGTTTCCCATTTTTCCCAATAGTTACTTTCCCCCCCAGTAGTTACTTTTTAAATCAGAAAAATCTGATAATCCCCCCACCCCCCCAACTTTTTTTTTTTTTTTTAACCTGGCTGGATCCTGGTACCAGCAAACTTGTAAAGCTAATCCCACTGGTAGGATGGTCTTGTTTTGTTGTTGAACCTCTTAAGAATGTTTAATCTGAATCCTGTATCGCGTTTCTCGGGAATAGTGCAAAATCGGTCACTGGAAACTTTATGGGCAGAGTCACCCTTGATCTGAGGTCCTGACTGGTTTGGGGAGCCCCATGGAAATGTGAGGCTGGGAAAAACATGCAGCACTAAGGGGGGCCACCCAGTTAGAGGTGGGGTCCCACAACCCTTCCTGCCAAGACCCAGGTCTCCATAGGCAGGGTAGGCCTCACATTTCTTGGCAGATACCCTGCCCAACTCCCTGGCTGCTTGGGACTGAGTTAAAAACAGTGATCACAGCCACCCATGCCTTTTCCTCTGCTTTATGCAGCTGGATTTCTGATGCCTGTTTCCCTCGACACCTCTATACCCTATTGTGCCAGTGCCCACAGGGCCAGCCCCTCCTGTCTGGGCCCCAGGCCCCCGGAAGGGAGGCTCACAGCTGAATCACCAGTGGGCCATCCTGCAATCTCCCCTCGTTTCTTTCTTTTCTGGAGGTGCATTGGTAGTTCAACATTTCATTTCATGACGTCACTTTCTGGCCTTGGCAGTTCAGTTCCAGAGCTCTCAGCGGCCCACCTGAGCAGCACCACCCAGACGGCCGGGAGCTTACAAAGGAGCCAGCACACACTCGGCTCCTAGCCCTGGGCCGCCGCCTTCACGCTTTCTCAGCCTCGGCTCTCAGACCCTGGCCCTCTGACAGCTGGCGCAGCTGACTGCAGGAACCTGCCAAGGACTGGGGATTGTTTTAAGTGGCACAGGGAAATGCGGGTTGGGGCTGGCTGAGGATCGTGCTTCCCAAGTGTTTGCAAGCCGAGTGGCACACATTTAGAGCGACTACCGATATTTCGGTGCATGGACCTGGTGAAGTGGGGAGAGGGGCCGATTTTAACTCTTGGTCATCTGTTGAATGCCCTTGTCCCTTCTCCCTTGGGGCCAAGGGGACACGGCCGAACACCTGCCTGCTGATAGGGTGGAGAGGCACCAATAAAAAGCCTCCCTTCCTGCCTTAACTACCTGGTGGAGGTCTGACTGTATTTGAAAGATGCCTAATCTATCTTCATGTTCGTGCTTCTTAGAGTCAGTGCCCACGGGGGAGGTAGGAGAGAAAAGCTCACCCAGGGCGAGTGTGGTTCTCCGTCGGCCTCTGCTGTGACTTGAGCCTGGGTGTGGCTCCGACTTGGGGTCCGCTCCACTGTCTCAGGCCGCAGGGACAAGTGGGATTGTAGCTTCTCTTGTCCCTTTTGCCCAGCCAGCCCTGCTTTCAATCAGTAATTCATTTAATCTGTACTTTCGTGTTTTCCAGCCTGTCTACCCCTGAGGCCCAGGAGGCTCCGAAGAACCCTGCAATTAATCTGGTTTGGATTTAACCACCTTCTTTTACTTTTCTTCTTATAGCTTAAACTTTGGAACAAATATCGAATTTCCAACATTCCATCACTAATATTCTTAGACGCCACCACCGGGAAGGTCGTGTGCAGGAATGGGCTGCTGGTGATCCGCGATGACCCAGAGGGTAAGACCTTGCTTTGTCCACCCGTACTCCCTGCTCTAGCCCCCTGCCCTGCCCTCCTCCCTGTTGGTAGAGAGTGTATAAAGGAAATATATGAGTGTGGGTTTATTTGGCTAGAGAATATTGTCTTGATGAAATTACAGTATTCTCCAGGTCATGGTTAAGATTTTTACGGAGATCAGAATGTTCCTCGTGGGGGCTTTTAATTCATGGGCCAGCGGAGATGGAATCTGAAAAAGGAAGTTTAGCTTTGAGGGCTGAGGAGGCCATTGAGAAGCGGCTTGAGCCCAGATTCCGACTCCTAGTGCTATTTCAACGGCAGCTGTCACCTTCACAATCAGAGGCAGGCTGTGTGGTTTTGGGGTTTTTTTCTCATTAAAATTTTACCGTAGCAAAGTCGCAATCTCTGCATTGCTCTGCTGGCCTGGCGGTGAAGGCCCCTCAGTTCTTGGTGCTGCTCAAGTCCTAAGCCTTGGTCTTGCTGACTGGCTGGGTGGCTGGCTGTGCCTGGGTGGCTCTCATCACCCTGCTCAGAGGCTGTCCAGGGCCTGTTTCTCTCCTTCCCTCAAACCCCGCCCCCCAACCCAGTGCACTGGAGTCATAAAAGTCATAAAAATGTTATAAGATCTTCTGTCCCTCACTTACTGAGCCAACTGGAGGATTCAACCCTGGTCACAAATTTTCCCAGTAAAAATTTCACCTGCTTCAAAGAATTGTCCTCAGTAAAAACCAGGGCAGGTAGAACCAAGTCTTTACCTTCTGAAATGTAAACACACACACACACACACAACACACACACACCCCCCACTCTGAAGCTTGTTAAAAACCCAGCTTCCCCACCTCCACCCCCAGAGATTTTTGGATCCATTTGTTTCAGGGTGGGCTTGGCCACCTGCTTTTTCAGCCAGGCTGTGCTTCTCCCTCCCATCCTCCACCCACCCCAGGCGATTTTGAGGCGGTGGTCCCTGGACCACCCTGTGAGAAAACACTGTTCTGTTGAGTGGGGGAGCATATCATTTGCTCTTCCTGCCTGGGGCTTACGCGTCACCAGAATGTCGACCATCTGGATTGAGTGGTTTTACGCTTTCCTTTCAGTAGACTGAAATTCTCATCTCACTTGGTTCCCTGGGCCCCAACCCAGACCAGCTGAATCAGAATCTCTGGGGGTGGGGAATTTTATAATTCCCCAGCTGATTCTAAAATGCAGAGTTGAGAGCCACTGAGAGTCCAAGGTTGGAATTGAAGAAACTCACGGTTAATACCCGAGGCAGTGATTTCCCAACTGTCCCATCATCACAGTTACTTGGGGAGTCGTTTTGCTTTGTTTTGGACATGCATCTTCAGCCTTGCCCCTGAATCCTGAGACTGGGGGTGGGGGGTGACCTGGGCTTCTGTACTTTTCAAAAGCCCCCCAGGAGATGGGTCCTGTGGTCATCCAGGTTCAGGAACCATTGCCTTGAAGGTAGGTAGGGCTCTGCCGTGGATGAGTCCTGCTTTTATGCCTGCTTTAGCTGCGGATCCTATGGATATGTTAAAAAATACTGTTTGGTGATAAAGTTGTCATGCTCTGCAGCCCTGAGGCCTTTTGGGTCAGAGGCCATGAGGAAGAGTCTTAACATTCTCGCTATCTGTTGCCTGTTTCAGGTTTGGAATTCCCTTGGGGGCCTAAACCCTTCAGGGAAGTCATTGCAGGGCCCTTGCTTAGAAATAATGGGCAGTCCCTGGAGAGCAGCAGCCTGGAGGGGTCTCACGTGGGAGTCTATTTCTCTGCACACTGGGTGAGTGTTTGGTCCCTCTTTAGTCCAGACAGAAGGGAGCAGTGATGTCACCACCAGGACCAGCTGGGGTTGGCTTCTGGAGGTGTGACTGCTCAGGTGTCATTTCCCGGCATCCTTGCCGTCTCCTGTGCCCGATGCATTGCTGGCATGCTGCACGTGCTTCCTGTGATGAATGATATTAGCAGCAAGAAAATGACTTCTTTGGACGGGCCTAAAAGGGTAGTCCTTCCCCCTAAAAAATAAATAAATAAAAAGAGGAGTCCTCCTAACCCATTCTGATGAGGCTCCTCATGGTCCCCGCGGAAGTTCGTTTTCACTGCTGCCTGCTGGCACCCAGGTGGATGGGGCAGGGCCTGTGTTGGATACGCGCCATCACGAGAGGCACATTGGTTTCTGCCTCTTCCATAAACTGGAAACGCGATCCGAATCCTGCTTGGGTGTTGCTGACCTGGCCTCTACGGGCAGGTGGCTGGGAATTGGGAAGGAGAAGGCACGACGTGAGGCTGCAGGATCCCACTCATGTCTTCCAGTGTCCACCCTGCCGAAGCCTCACCCGGGTCCTGGTGGAATCCTACCGGAAGATCAAGGAGGCAGGCCAGAAATTCGAGATCATCTTTGTTAGTGCAGACAGGTAACACGTGCTGGGGAGAGTGGCGGTGCATCTCCCCTTTTCTCTAGGTGGATGTCTCTTGCCATACACATCTCGCCTCTTTAGCTTAGAGCTTGGGGGATAGGGATCAGGGAAGACATATCTGGGATGATTGTCGGAGGGACAGATACATTTCATATTTACTCACGTAATTGTCTGAAGGGGAGCCAAGAAAAACCCGTCCTTGCTGTCAATATTAAGGGACATCCCAATTCTGGCCTGGGGCATTTGAGATTAGGATGCATTTTTTTCTGATTAGTTCAGCTTTGTGGATGGTGGTGAAAGGATGTGGAGGGGGGAGGATGGAAAGAAAAGAGCCGGAGACTAATGGAATGTGACACCTATCCTAGCGGGCTCTGCAGTCATTTCTCTTAGTTCTGGCCACGTGCTTTTTCTAGGGGCTCTCCTCAAAACAAGAACAGACTTTCTTCCTGGAGTATGTCAGGGCCTTTTAGCCTCAGTCTCCTCTGTTTCTTGCCCTCTTGCCGGCTTTACTCATCAGTGACCTTCCTTCATCTCAAAACTCCAGCCCCAGTTCCTGAGCCACCAGGTGTTCTGTTCACAGAAGGGTCTCTGAGATGGCAACACACGGAGGGCCTTGTGTCCACTGTTGTACCCTTGATGTCTGCATGATGCCTTCCTCAGTTTATTGGCCCGTGGGCCCCGCCCCACTACACCGCTGCCCCCCCCCCCCCGCCCCCGCCCCGGCATGTGAGTGGGGCAAGCCTGAAGGCATGCCACAGGGAGGAGTCACTTTTTTAAAGCTTTAAAAAACATCAACTTGGGAATTCCCTGGCGATCCAGTGGTTAGGACTCCCCAGTGGTTAGGACTCCGCGCTTTCACTATTGAGGGTGTGGGTTTGATCCCTGGTCGGGGACCCAAGATCCTGCAAGCCCCGTGGCGCAGCCAAAATAAATAAATAAATAATAAAAAACATCAACTTTATTGAAGTACAATCTACATACAGTGAAATTCATACATTGTAGGTGTACAGTTCAATGAATTTTCACTAATGTATGTACCTGTGTCACCATCACAGTGAAGGTGTAGAACGTTCCCATCAATTAAAAGAGTCCCTCGTGCCTCTTCTCAGTTAATCCTCACCCCCAAATCCCAGCCCCACGGATCCCCGGATCTGCTTTCTATCACTTGATTAGATTTATCACTCCTAGAGTTTCTTAGACATGGAGTCGTAGGTATATGCTTGGTTAAGTGTCCTGTACGCGTCACTGTTATGTGCACAGATTACAAACATTGCGGGGAATGTGGTGTCCGAACATCTAGACTCCTCATAAAAGTAAGACCTGTCAGTGTTGAGAAAGGAGAAGCTAAGCGTGAGTTGAATGTGTAGGATGCAGAGGAGCGGGATGTGGAAATGGCCTGGCATTTCAGTTTGGCGTCCACCTGCGGTGTGGAGCTTTGCTGGGGGTGTGCACTGGAACGGGAAGGGCAGTGTCCTCCTTCCGCCTGGTGTCCGAGGAGCTTGATGATTAGAAGCCCCGGCATCTGTAGGGCCCTGGGCACGGCTTGGTGGAAGGTGGGGAGCACCCAGTGGTGGTGCCTTGGGGGGTAATAGGGCTCTGTCTCCGTGTGTGTGTGTCTCTGTAGGTCAGAGGACTCATTCAAACAGTACTTCAGTGAGATGCCGTGGCTCGCCGTCCCCTACACCGACGAGGCCCGGCGGTCGCGCCTCAACCGGCTGTATGGAATCCAAGGTAGGTGTGCCCGACTCGTGGGCTCCTTGGAAACCTGCTCATCTGGGCTCACCACCTCTTTGGCTTTCCTTCTAGAGGGAAAAGAACATCTTTATTTCCATGAATGTTCACATTCTTTAGCATCTTAAAAATATGCGGTGGATTTTAAGGTATGTAGATTTCCCTCATTAAAGCCATCTTTTTTTTTTTTAAAAAAGTGCTTGTCCTGGTGAGACAGCTACTTCTCACCACCTGGCCTAGTGGGTTCTAATGTGGCTGGGCGATGGAGAACACCTGCCCAATGACTCGGCCAAAACCCTATCCCAAGGTTCTTTCTGTCAAACAGACCTGAGGGTGACCTTTGGTTCTGTTACTCAGGCTCTTTGAGCCTCGGTTTCCTCATCTGTAAAATGTGGATGATAAATCTGCCACAAAGAGTCGCTGGGAGCGTTAATAGGGTAATGCAAATCCCATACTTCTCACGTTCCTGAAGTGTCATAGTGAAGGCTGAGGGGGTATTATTGCCTTTTAGGCAAGAAAATTGATTTCCTGAGAGTGTTGAAGACTTGGACTTGAAGTACTAATCATGGTGTTTTTCAGAAATAATGATTACTAGCGAGACAATCTGTGTTTTTATTCTTTATTTTGTGAATACCTCCTTCCCAGGCTTCACCCAGCCAGGTTTTTTCTTGGTGGCCTATTAAGAGTTAAATTCATTCTCTTTGTATCAGCGGTACCAGATCCTGGTCAACCCTAGACAGATAACAGCTAATATTTGAGTTCTCAGTGTCTTGGTTTATAGGAAGTGGAAAAAAAAAGACAAATCAAGATCTACCCACCAATTCCACAGCTTGTGGGGGAATTCATCAGGTTCTTTAACCTTTTTTCTTCGCCATGTAGAGTAAGCATTTGGCTTTGTTAGGAGCTAGTTTCAAAAAATTAATATTTCATTTAAAATTGGTGATTCTCAATTTCAAATGTGCATAAGAATTCCCTGGGGATCTTGCGAAAGTGCAGATTCGGATTCAGTGGTTCTGGGGTGTGGCTGAGATCCTGCATTTCCAGCAAGCCCCCAGGCGATGCCAGTGCTGCTGGCCAGGGACCACACTTCGGGCATTGAGTCTAGGTCTATTAATCCTTTGAGAATTTTGGAGCCTTATGCCTCCTACTAATAAAAAAGATGAAAGCAGTTTTCTTTCCAAACAGAAGTGGAGAGACATGACATGGTTTACTGGTCCAGAAGGACGGGTACCAAGTTGGTTAATTTAAAGGAGATGGCCCAGAAGTATTTCCTTTCAGCACTCTGCTTGCAGAGAGCCTTAAAACATGTGTGCCTTGGGGTAGGAGCTGTGTTGCTTGAGAAAATTGATGATCCTAGGCCAGTCGTACTAAACAGAGGGTTGAATTGCCACTTGGTGGGGATAAGTAAAACTTCATGTCTCTCAATTCACTTATTCATTCATTCAACAAGTATTTGCTGAGGGTTTACGCCCCTACTGCTGACTGACCTTGAGCAAGTTACTTAACCTAACTTTTTTCAGTAAAATTGGGCAGTTTCACTGTTGGATACAGAGTAGGCACTTAATATTTAACTGACTGACTTAGGGGAAAAAAGGGAAATATTTGATTTTACAACCTAAAAAAGATAAACTTTTGGATGTCAAAAAGCTTACTAACAGAAAGGCAACTAACGATATTAATAACACGTGGCAAAGAATCTATATCCTTCATAGAAAAAGAGCTCTTTCCAGATACCAGTCCAAAAAGAGAGAGAAACAATTTAGTTGAAAATATGTATAAGATATGAGGTGGGCAATTTACCTGATGCATATTGTCAGAATGGATAAGAAAAATATTCAGAATAATTTTCATTCATGATTTACAGATGAAAACACTGAACTTGTGTCTATCACATTTGCAAAGAACTCTACTTTCCAAAAAAAGATAATCCCCAGTATAGGAAAGAGAGCAGGCTGCTAGTAGGAATCTAAATCAGGACAATGTTTCAAGGAGAGAAATTGGCAATGTACACCAGAGGCCTTAAAAATCTATAAAACCTTTAATTTCAGAATCCCACTTGTAGGAATTTATGTTCAGGAAATTACCCTCTAGCACCCAGCAAAAACTGAACTTCTTTTGCAGTTGGAGATGCATTTTTGTTTTTTCTTTCATCTTTCGTATACTTTGGATTTCATCACAGACCACAGTTCTTTCCTTGCTTTAGCCCCTAGAAAACTCAGAGCTGAATTTGTAACCACCTTTAGCAGTTTTACAAAGCTGACCATTTCTCTGCGTGCCCTTGACCCTAGCTTTGTTTTCTCTTCCTTCCTTGTTTTCCTTTCAGTGGGATGTTTTCATCAATTTTTTATTGGATTATATCATGCACTTTTTAAGCAGCCTCAAATCCTTTTTGGAAAAAAGCTGGAGTAGATTTAAATGCATAGGATTCTATTTCTTGAGCTCCAACTAACCACCAATACTGTACACTGAGCTTGGTGGGGAATAAGAAACCAGGAGGGTGTCCCAGTGCTGCCCTTGAGTGGACAAGATGGGATTTACATTGGGAAATAACTACAGTAGGATGATATCTTTTGAAGAACTAAAAAGTGTTGGTCAAATAGGTGTCACTTTGTACAAGGGCTCAGAAGACTGAACTTGTCCCAGAGAGCAGAGCGGGTGCTGGGCTTCACTTGGCCACTCTGCTCAGTCAGGCAGCCTCTCTATATGGAGGCATCTTCTTTCCAAACACACGTCCTCAGTGAAGCACAGCCTTTTCCTCTCTGAGGAAGGGAGTTGCCCTTTCTTGGAGGTGGAGGCCAGTGAGGTGCAGGTCATATTCTGGTGGTCGATGCTAAGGCCCTGAGGTCACCTGAAAGTAATAAATTACCAAAGGACAGTCTATATCATGCATAGCCAGTTTGAGGGTGGGGGTTTCTACCCTCGCTGTGCTCTGTGAGATGCTTCTTGGGGCCCTTGTTGGCGGGGTAAGCACAGAATAGCAATCTCCTAAGGAGAAATCACAAGCCCTGCAAGATTCCACACAAGTTTTGGACACACAGCTGAGGCTAGAAGGTACCCTTCTGTCAGACATTGGCAGGGCACGAAAAAATTAAATTGATCGTGGGACTTCCCTGGCGGTCCAGTGGTTAAGACTCCACGCTTCCACTTTAGGGGGTGTGGGTTCGATCCCTGGTCGGGGAACTTAAGATCCCGCGTGCTGCATGGTGTGGCCAAAAAAAAAAAGGAAAAAAAATTAAACTGATTGTTTTCTGTCTGCCTTCAGAGAGCAGAGAAGGGAACTCTCCTTTGGATTCTCCAGCTATCAACATGTAAATAGTACAGCAGTAGGAGCCCTGGTTGCTAGGTGTGGCCCAGACAGCCAGGATGCGGGTGACCACAAATGAGCAGGAAGAGAATGGAGAGTTTTCAGAGATGTATTCATTTGGCTCAGTCTCTTAAGGCCTGGCAGTGTGAGGATGAGTACATATGTGGTTCCCAGACTTCAAGGAGCCCTCAGCTGAGAATCAGAAAGCTGATCTGGAGAGGCCCTGTGCCCAGGCAAGCAGCGGGCGGGCAGCCACACGAAAGAACCCAGCTCTGGCCAGCAAGTGTCCTCTGCAGCCCAGCCCTGCACCTGGCCCGTCCCGCTGCTCCTTGTCTGCTGGCTCCACGGTGTACACTCCCTGCCATCTGTACTAGTCCCTCCTCAGCTTTGGACCAGCCTGCTTTCCCAGCTCTCTACCTCCTGCTTCCTCACTCTTGGGTTCTCTCCCTGGCACAGTGTTTTCTGCCAACTGCTCACTTGATCACTGACCTCTTTGGCTAAGCCTTAGGGGTCATTCCTGCAAGCAGCCTGTCAGACATTGCCGGCTGACCCTGATCTGTCTGTCCGCCTCTGGCCCTGTGAAGCCAGAGATGCACTAAAGCACAGTGAAACGAGAGTGTGGAAGAGCCACACAGGATCCTTTTCAAGGCAGCATTTCATGAAGGGCACACAATGGAATAGTCTGAGTTCACGCGAGACTCTGGCTTGGAGCTCTTGAGCCCAGAAGGCTTCCTGGAGGAGGTGACTCTAGAGCAGGGCCTTACAGAATGGATGGGATTTAGGTAGAGGGTTTGAGACATTCCAGGGCAAAGGCCAGAGTAGGATGTCCATGGTGTACTATAGGGCAGACTGGGTAATAAGGCTGGTGACGCCACATCACAGAAGGCCTTGAGCACCAGGCTGTGGTCCTTGAACTTGGCGCTTTGGACTTTGGAGCTTTTTGAAAAATTTGATTAAGGGGAGATCAGTGCAGTAGTGACATTTAAGCTAGACTGGAAGAGAAATCCCAGAGGCATGTTATCCTCTGATATTTCTGATGGACTCACTGAGCTCCCACTGTAGCCAGACCTCAGGCTGTGGCTCACGACAGGCCTACCTGTGGGGGGAGAGAGGCTGCTCCCTTGGGCTCTAGGGCAGGTGGCCCAGGCAGCCTCTGCCTCCTTGCAGCCTCACAGGGTACTTCAGCTTCATGGCATTTTTTGGGGTCCCCTGTGCATTAGTTGTTAGTAAGTTCTTTGGCAGCATTTTCCATTGATCTTACCAGTCAGCATCCCACTGCGTTTGACTACCAAAATATAAGGTAGAGAAAATCCACAGCCTGTTCTAGGGGGCGGGGTTGCTGAGAAGATGCCTCTGCAGCCTCGCACAGGCTGGACCGGGAGCAGAGTGCTGGGGGTGTGGAGCTGGGGGCCTGAGGTCCCGGGGCCATCACTTTCCTCCCTGTCGGCATCTCCCGCGGCCCAGACTTCTCCCCTGGGTGAGTGTCTCTCTCCTCAGCAGGCCTGCTTTCGTGGGGGTATGGCCGGCTCTCCTGAATTCCCTCAGTCTCCCTCCTCTCCACCATGAAGCATCTTTTACATCATCAGGTCCGTAACTCACAATGTCTGTGTGTCTCCCCATCCCCTTTCTTCTTTCTTGCTCAAATAGAGCTCCCGTGTCCTCTCCAGGTGCACCGCCCTCCCGGCACCTCCACATGTTCACCAACCTGGAAGCTCTCTGAACCCCATCATTTTGGGGCCTTTATGGAGGTTTCACTATGTAGGCATGAGTGGTTAAATCACTGGCCATTGGTGATGAACTCAACCTCCAGCCCTTCTCCCTTCCCCAGCTCTTGAGGTCAAGAGTGTGGAGCTGAATGTTCCAACCTTCTAACCACGTCTCTCTGGCGACCCAGACCCGTCATCTCGTGAGCATCCAAAAAGACACTCACTCTTACCACTTACATTCCAACAGTCTTGGAAGCTCTTGTGTCAGGATCTGGGACTAAGACCAAATATTATAACAAAAGATGTTCCTATCACCCCAATCATTCAGGAAATTATAGGGGTTTTAGGAGCTCTGTGCCAGGAGCTGGGGATGAAGGCCAAATATATACGCCTCATTATGTTACAGTATCACGATGTGCACGTACATACACTCCATACATATGCAGAGTCAGTGGAGGGTTCCACCGACTGTCTGGTCTTCTCCAAATCCCGCAGGGCTGTATCTGGGGGAGCTCATGCTCCCTGCTTGACTCTGTGTCCTGGTCTCTCACCCCACTTTCTGTCTCCTCCTGAACGTTTTGATGAGGGTGCTTTCACAGAGCAGTATGAGGTACCTTCCCCTACCCGCACCCAAGCTGAGCCACCTCCACCTGGCCTGTCTTTGTGCCTTATAGCGCGCAAATGACTTGATCAGACCATATTGAGGCCCATGAGGGCAGAGCTCCTCTGTGTCACCTGGACAGGCTTGGGTGAAAATGGGCAATGCAGAAGAACCCGGAATCCTCTGAGCATCTTGGGAGCTGGGCTCAGAGCGCCCCCGGATTCTGAGTATCTCCCAGCATCCCGAGGAGCCCTTGCATAAGGTGCTGCCACTTCGTTCAGGTGTCCGTCCAGGTGGTGGTGGGAGAGTCTGGGTCTTGAGGCTGTGCCCTCCAGTCACCCCTTTCAGAGATGGCAGGACGTGCTGCAAGCCTTGAGGAGGCGTCTGCTCCCAGGCTGGTTGCTGGTCCCTCGGGTGCTCTGGCCTGAGCCCGGGCCGTGTTAGCTGGCAGTCTTCATGGGGCCGCTGGAGTTCACCAAAGCCTGGCACGTGGCCTCCATCCACTTCCTTTGCCTTGGGGAGTAGCTGGGTTGGCCTCCCTCCTCCCAGCGCTTTGTGCAGACTGGGGAATTTGTAGCCCTATAAGCTGCTGACAAATGCCTTTCTAAGGAAAGGGTTTAGACGCACTTGGCAAAAGGCAGATCCCATTAGCAATTCTCTAATGCTGGCTGTTGGAGAATACCATGTTCTGCGCAGGGAGGCTCAGAGCCCCTTCTCTCCTGGGTTAGAGGCCCTCGCTGGCTTTGTTCCTCTCCCCCCCACCCCCGCCCCCGCCTGTGGGGCCAGCGAACAGGGCCTGGGGTGGACGGAGGCCCTGCCACCAGGAGAGCAGCAGGGAAGACCGGGAGGCAGTTGTGTGAGGCCCGTCGCTCTCCCGAGATCTATTTATCTTCTGTATCTCTGTTGCCCTCTTATTCCTCATCCTTATCCTCTGGCTTTTTCTTCTCCTCTTCCCTTTTCCCTGCCTTTCTTATCCATTTCCCGCCCTTCTCCTCTCTCTTTCCCTTCCTTTGCCCTCTTCCCTGCCCCTTTCACAAAATGGACTTGAGGCAGAGTCTCTTTATTTTCTATAGAAACGAAACATTCAGCCATTGTGTTTTTCAATGAGTAGAGGGCGAGGGGCCGACGCTGGTGTTTTTTGTAGGCAAATCTCAGTATTTAAAGGGCTGGCGCAGGCTCTGTGGAGTTGGCCCCCTGGGCCTGGGGAGGGCGGCTGTCTTGGGGCCTACAGAGCAGCCTCAGTGCTCTTCTCTGCTCGTCTTGTTTCATTCTGAAAACATAAAAAAAGGAAAAACAGGAAAGGACAAAGAATAATGTAACAAACACCCATGTGGCCACCACCTAGAACTGACATCTTTGCCTGAGGTATTTATCAACGAATGGGAGCATTAAACACAGACCAAGTGGGGTTCCCTTTACTCCTCCGTGGAGCATTGCCCCTTCTTTCTCCCCAGTGGGGGAGAGCGGTGACACTATCATCCAGTCATTGTGAATATTCCTCATCTGTTTTCAGATGTTCACTGCGTCTCTGAATCCATGAGTAATGTATAGTCGTGCTGGGTGTGTTTTTAGAAGTGTACTTAAGTGCTGACGTGCTGTAATATCATAATGCAGTTTGCTTTTCTCACTAAACATTATGTTTTTGAGATTTATCCCTGTTGATATTTACATCTGGTTTATTTCAGTGCCGTGAAGTGCTTTGTTGTACCACAGCCTGTTTATCAGTTCCACTGTCAGTGGATACTTGGTCATTTCTGGCTTTTCTGTATTACAAGAACGCTGCCATTTTAAATGTCTTCTTTGGGACTTCCTGGTGGTCCAGTGGTTAAGACTCTGAGCCTCCACTGCAGGGGGCTCGGGTTCAATCCCTGGTCCGGGAACTAAGATCCCGCATGCCACGTGGCACGGTCAAAAAAAAAAAAGTCTTCTTTGTGCCTCCTGACGCGGGCCTTCTGGCCGAGTTCAAGTGGGCCCAGACTCATCCCTTTGACTTTCTTTGGGTTTCTCTGAGCTTCACCACTCAAACCAGCTGCCTTCTTCCTTTCCTTAACTCTCCCAGCAGGGGAAGGATTGGGGGAGTAGGAGGGGGAGGAAAAGAGGGATGTGATGAACGGAACTGGGGTTGATGTTGCCAAGGCATGGTCTGTATTTGTCATCCCACCCCTGCTGCCCTATGGTTCCTGTTTGATTTTTATTTAATGTTAGTGCATTCATCATAATACCATTTAACAAAACTTAAATATGTATCTATTTCACCCACATTCCTGCCTTCCTAGCACAACTGTTTTCACTTTTCTGAGTCCTTTTGGTCTCTGTCTTCAAGCATATTTCTACATAGTTGTAATTGTACACATAGCACTGTGTATTCTGCATTTTCAACTCATCCATGTATTACAAACATTTCCATACTGCTACAGTGTTCATGATGACCATTTATTTCCGTGATCACGTAACCACTTGCCCTGCCACGTGCCCTAACCCACTCTTCCTATCTTGGGGTCTGCTTTTCCTCCCCTTTCTCTTCCCCACTGCCAGCAATCTTTGCGATCACACTGCCATCTAGAAGCAGAGAAACAAAGTTGGGTTACGGCCCTGACCAGGTCCTCTCCCACCCCCAGGTGCTGCCCCAGACCCACCACCTCCTTTGAAACTCCCTCTTTCCTTGGTGATAGGAAAGCAACCAAACGCAACTGTGGGACAGTCTCCGTGCACATGGCTTTTTTTTTTTTTTTCCGGCCGCGTTGGGTCTTCGTTGCTGTGCGCGGGCTTTCTCTAGTTGCGGCGAGCAGGGGCTACTCTGTGCGTGGGCTTCTCATTGCGGTGGCTTCTCTAGTTGCGGAGCACGGGCTCTAGGCGTGCGGGCTTCAGTAGTTGTGGTGCATGGGCTCAGTAGTTGTGGCTCGCGGGCTCTAGAGCGCAGGCTCAGTAGTTGTGGTGCATGGGCTTAGTTGCTCCGCGGCATGTGGGATCTTCCCGGACCAGGGCTCGAACCCATGTCCCCTTCATTGGCAGGTGGATACTTAACCACTGCACCACCAGGGAAGTCCCGCACATGGCTTTGAGATGGTTTTAAATACTCACAAATCGGCTCCTCCCAGGAGGAAACAGTATGGAGCCAGCTTCTTAGGCCTTGTTCCTTCTTCTCTAGGTTTTCGGGGAGATGCTGAAGGGGATTCTGAGGCACTGCTGTGGTCCACCCAAGCTCCCCTGGGCGGGGGCCTGGGGCTGAAGCCCTCTCTAGGAGCATAGAGTGTGTGTTCTACTCGCAGAGGTTAAGCTTGGGGTGGTGCGAGCGAGAGAACACCAGCCGCACACGTGGCAGCATTATACCATCCCTGGAACCCTCCCTGTGGTGTTGACGTCGCCTCGGTGCTCTGTTTCTTTAGCGAACTCCCTCCAGCCAGCGTGGAGGTTTCTGTTTATCTCACGAGAGCAAGGCACCAGTCTTCTGTCCCTTCTCGCGAGCCAAATGATCAACTTAGGGATGATTAAAAAAAATAATGATGAACTTATTTATAATAAGAGCTAATATTTACGGAGTACTTACTGTGTGCCAGATGGTCTGCTCGAAAGCATCTTCTACTTGTCATTTTACTTCCAGCTCCCAAGTAAGACAGGAAACTATCACTACCCCCATTTGACGGTGTGGAAATGAGGCTCTGAGCAGTTAAGTGACTTTCCTGGATCTTCCTTAGAATTCTTACTGTGCTCTTCCTCCAACCGTTCCAGCCATCCCAGCTGGGAAACGACAAGTTCAAGAGAAGCAGAGACGAACTGCTCCCTTTTCATTCCCTTCAGTGAAGTCCCTTGCTGGGGTGGCAGTTATTTTGTACAAAGGCATTGATTAGAAAATTTCCCTTCCCTTTAAGTTTCCCATAAGAGGCTCTGCCCTATTTTCTCCTTAGAAGTCTCTGCTTCGGGGAACCTGCTTCAAGGGACGGGGGGAGCAGGAAAGGCCTGATGGGGTGGGGGGCGGGGGAGAAAGGGGAGAGGTGATCATATCTCAGCCTCCTTCCCCAAAGCCTCAGAGAAGAGGGAGGTGGATGGTGCAGAAGGTGTGGATGCAGGGCCTGCCCTGCCCAGCTCCTCCTTGGGGATGAGAGTCCCCAACCCGGGGCTGTGAGAGCCCCCACCACTGGCCGGCCTGGTAGAAAGAGCGGCAGCTTTTCCAGCAGGCAGACCAGGCTTCCTGTCCCACCGTGGCCACTTACTGGCCAGACGACCTTAGGTAGGCAACTTGAACATCTGCAGAAGGAGGATAATCGTACTTCCAGGAGTGAGTGAGGTCCCACGCCCCGTGCGGAGCACAGAGCAGATGCCCTGAGAGCAAGCTTCCTTCTCTCACCCGCTGGTTCATCTCTGGAGGAACATACACACTTAGGGCTCCGAGGCCGAGCTAACCCAAGATCCGGTGATGGGAAGGCGGCCTGGCCCGATGCTTGTTGATTCTCCTTCTCTGTCCGTGTGCCGGAAATGGGCTTCTCTTGGTTGAAGTCTGTGGTCATTGTACCGAGTCGCTTTCTGTTTACACTCCACAGTCACATGCACCTCATCATCTTGGGCTCGAAGCACCAAATACAAGGGGGACTTCGCTTTCGCGTAGCCGTGGGGGAGGAGTGGGGAGACCCGGGGGCCCAGGGGAGCTGTTCCTCTGTTGACTTGGCGAGGACTCCACAGCAGCCAGCTGGGGGCTTGTGTCCCTGCCCTGCCGTCCTGGTCCCCACCAGCAATGACTGGAGAGAGGCTGCAGCCGTGGTAACAAAGAAGCCCCTTAGAGTAGTCACTTGGAGAAACCGAGGCACCAAACCAGGAAGTGAGCTTCTTTGCCTTTGGATTTTACTTCTCCTGCCTTCTCTGTCCGTCCTCTGTGCCTGCTTGCCCTCCACAGACCAACTCAGCATCCCACGTCTGGGCTACAAACAGGCCTGCCGCAGTGTCTAATCATAGCAGTGGGCAGGCCCCGGTTTAACCCAACACTTGAAATCGCCCAATTTCAGAAACTGATTAAAGAACTTTGCCAAGGCATTTTTGAGATGAGGCATGGTGCTGGGGAGGCACTTGTCTGCAGCTGGCCAGCCTGTCGTGTCGTGGGCCCCAGCCCCAGGCTCCCTTCAGGCTTCTGACTCAAGCCCAGCCCGATCCTGGTTGGGGACACACCTGATGTGAGCCCCAGGCCTCTGGGGGATGACATGCCGTTGTGAGGATGAGGCTGGAAATGCCCCGAGTCTCTTGTACTCTGACACACAACTCAGGAGGCCCGGACAGCTCTGGGCGCATCCTGAAAGCCCCTGAGTGTGCCGGCTATGGCCACGTGCGTTTGTATGTGATGTGTGTTGTGGGAAAGGCAGTCCCCAGAGTCTGTTTCTCTCTGGACCTGTTCCCCGACATGCCAAGCCACTCCTTCTAATAGGTGTGGACATAATAGACTCGTTTTTCCTTTTGCAGACAGGCTCACCACTGCATGCCCGCTGCCCCAGCCACCATGCAGGTCATAACACCAGGGCTGTATTTCTGGTACCTCAGCATCGCCCCCCGTGGCGAAGTAAAATGTCAGCGGAGCAAATTACCGACGGAATGCTGTGGAATCTATAAATATTAAATTGCTCTGGCTTTCCCTGGCCCATATAAAATTAAAGCTCCAGTCAGCTCCAGAGGGGAGGCAGCTGGTTAGTGCAAGGGGGGAGGGAACCAACTGCCAGTGGAGAGACAAGTGTCCTCAAAGGGCAGGGCCGAGTCTGCCTCTGTGGGCTGTGGGTGGTGGCTGGAGGAGAAGCAGCGGGGAATGGGGTACAAAGAACAGGGAGGTGGAAAACTCACATGCGACTGTAACCTGGGAGGGATCGCCTGTGATTTTCCACTGGAGGCTTTATGGTCAGAGGCGGGCTGTGGTTTGCGGGGCGCTTTGTGTTGCGTTTCTTACCCCAGCCCAGGACTCTAACATGAGGGCGACGGCACTGCCGGCAGCATGTTTCCTCCAGGGACTGCCCCCCTCAGGGCGAATGCTGGGGCCTCCCCAAGCAGCAGGGCTGGAGGTGGCGGCCAGCTGTCCTCCTCCTGTCCTCCTGCCCCTGGCAGCCCCTGTCCCAGGCTCCTCCCCCCAACAGGCCCCCTGTGCTCGCACGGGTGGGGCCCTCCTGCCCTTGACCTGTGCTGGGCTACATTGCAGGGGAGTGGGTGTTCACACCACCTCATGAGGTTTAGACTCCCTGCAGGTATGGGAGCAGCTCCTGCTTCTTGGGGATCTCTCTAGGACTTCTCCTCTGCTTCTATGTGCCAAGCCCCCGTGCTGAGTTCTGAAACGCACAGCCTTGTTGATCTTTCCGTGGCGGTGGGATAAGGTGGGAGCTGCAGCGCATTCACCAGGAGGCGGGGGGCGGGGGAGTGACTTGCTTAGGCTCCCGTGGAGAAGTTACCTGCCAACCCAGGGGGGCTCCCTGGCTCTTCAGAGGCTGAGCCCAGCTTCCATCCCAGGGCTCTCCGGCTGAATTGTGTCCTAGGGGGCCGTCCCGTGGACTGTGGGTCCGTGGCCAATCTCGCGCCCTCTCTTGCAGGCATCCCCACCCTCATTGTGCTGGACCCACAGGGGGAGGTGATCACGCGGCAGGGGCGGGTGGAGGTGCTGAACGACGAGGACTGCAGGGGCTTCCCGTGGCACCCCAAGCCCGTGCTGGAGCTCTCCGACTCCAACGCCGTGCAGCTCAACGAGGGCCCCTGCCTCGTCCTTTTTGTAGGTATGAAGCTCAGCGGGAGCCCCAGGGTGGGATGGGATGGGCAGAGCTCACTGGGTGGGGGTCGGGGAAGTCTGTCCCTGCACCTTCTTTCTGTCGCCAGCAACGCAGAGCCTGGGCCTTTGTCTCCGTGGCTGCCGTGCTTCTGACCCCAGTGATTTATTCGTGGTTCTCCCCTGTGGGCGGTGGTGTTCTGGGCGCTGCTGCTGTGCTTTCCTTCCTAGCTGCTCCCGGCTGCCAGCTGGGAAGAAGAGGTCAGCCCGGGAGGAAGCCCTCGGCCCCGTGATGAACAGACCCATTGTTGGGGGCCGGGCTGCAGCACAGCAGCTGTGGGGGGCTGGGCCCCTTAGGCCAAGTCTCATCCCCAGCTGCTGCCGCCGCTCACCTGTGCTCTGCGGAGCTGCCCCAGGGTGGCTGGAGCAGGGCCCGGCCTCGGGCGGCCTCTCCGGGGCTGAGAGCCCCTCAGTCTCCCCGCCTCTCCCACTCTGGCTTTCAGTGGGTGACAGCAGGACACAGAACACCCACTCCAGGCTCCCTGCAGGCCCATGGGGTGACCCTGGTTCCTTCTGCAAACAGAGCAACTGCTGGCCAAGGGCCACCTTGCCCTCTGCCTTGGGACTCGTTGCTTGGTTCCAACTTAAAGTAAATGTGGGTACCGGAATCATGGCTGAGCTGCTGCCATGTGCACCACAGTGAGGGGGCTGGAGAATGTAGGCAGCATCCGACCCTCATTCTCTGGAAGTCTGGTTTGGGGGCCCCCAGGCGGGGAGCCAACATGCAGACTTGAGGGAATCCTGAAGCAAACTGACTTGCAGGCTGGCCCTATGCTTGGAGGACAGAGGCCCTGGGAGGGGATGGCCTTGGGGAACCATTCACCTTGGGGCTTTCCTAGGCAGGCTCACACGCCCACATCCTGGGGCCTGGGAGCAATTCTGAACTGAGGGACCGTAGGGAACCTCACTGGCCATTTGCAGATGTGGAAGTAGGGTCCCAGGGAGGCAAAGCGAGTTCCCAGCATCACGGAGCTAGTTAAATGTGGATCTAGAGTGTGTGGTGCCGAGCCTGCGCACTGGGCCTCCCGGGCAGTGTGGCACTTCTGGGTGAAGGTCCTGTGCGGGCACCTGTTTCCACCCACCCCCGGTCTGCGCTTGCTCTCGGTTTCAGGGTTCAGCAGGAGTGAGCTGCTCCCATGCTGCTGTTTCACTGGAGGCAAGAGATGCCCAGAGGGGGCTCTGGGAGCCCGGCTGGGGGTTCTCCCCTGCAGTCAGCCTGTCCCTTCCCAGCCAAGTCCCGCTGCCAGCTGTGAAGTTGCCAGTGCCCTGGTGCCTCCCAACCGCCACCAAAGCTGCTGATCAGACCACAGTCCTGACCCACCACCACCAGTTCTGCCATTTCCATTAGGAAGTCAGAGATCCGCGGTCACGGCATCTCATTGTGTGATTGTGAGAAAAACTGCCGGGACCTCAGGTCCTGGCTTAGGGGAGGCTCAGCTTCCAAGGTGGGTTTGTGAAGAGCTCAGTGAACAGGACTGCATCTGCCTGGGCATTAGCGCTACTTGGTGAAGCGAGTTCTTCCTGGGGGCATGGTTCAGGACAGCCTGTGTGTGAGAGCAGCGAGCAAGCTGGCCTATGCCTGGGGACACACGCTCCTGCACCCAGGAGGCGAGGCTGGTGTCCCAGGGGAGGCTTCTCTTCCATTCAGGGGCTGCTCAGATGGGCAAGTCAGGTCCTGGACCCAGGCACCACTCCATCTTGACTGACAAGCCAGTGCGTCTCTATGTCTTTCTCTCCCCTGTCACAGATTCTGAGGATGACGGGGAGTCCGAGGCAGCCAAGCAGCTGATCCAGCCCATAGCTGAGAAGATCATCGCCAAGTACAAAGCCAAAGAGGAGGAGGCGCCACTTCTGTTCTTTGTGGCGGGGGAGGTGAGTGCTGCTGTGGCCTGGCCCCCGGGGCTGGCTCAGCTGGCCGGCTTTTAGAACACCAGTGATACAGCCCTTGGGGATGTCTGAAGGGGGTCTGGGGTGACCGTGCTTCCAGAAGATTCCACAAACAAATGTAGCATAAAAAGATGTCAAAACCAATTCTGGCCCCTGCCGCCTCCTTCTTGCCATCTCTCACACAGCAGCCTCAGGGCCGCAGGAGGCCCTCCCACGACAGACCCACCCCCCCCTCCCCCGCCTCTTGCACCCAGGCTACGCCCACCCCGGCTGCTGGGGAGCCACAAAGATCTCGATCAACACTTACTCTCTCTGGGCTGGGTCCAAACCAAACTCTTGATGCTTTACAGAGTGTCTTCTTGGTTAGTCCCCTCCCCCAGCCTGCAACGGGGCCTTTTCCCATCACGGGATGCCGGTGGGGATCCGACCACCACTCCGACCTGCAATTACCCCTCCAGCCCAGGGAGGGTGCTGACGTTCCTGGCATCCCTGTCTCTCCCACCCCAGGCCTGTCCCTGGAGGGCCTTCAGCTGGGCTGGACCGAGCAGAAGGCCCTCCACCGGGGGTGGGGGAGGGGGAGGGACGAAGGGCGGGCCTTAAGCTGGGCCGCCTCCCGAGAGGTCTGGGAGCCTGGGTCCCGCACACGTGGAATCTGTGAGATGGACGCAGCCACGCCCCCTCGGTCCCCTCCCCGGAGCCACCCTCCGCGCAGGCGCCGCTGCCTCCCCCCACCCGGGCACCGGCCTAAGCCAGTTATTGACAGATACACGTTTTGAAGCCCCCCTGCCCTCCTTGCTCCCATCTGTACCTCCAGTTGGTCAGAGCCCCCTGCTCATTTCACGCTGTGTTTGGATCCCAGGGGGTGGCGCGACACCCTGAACCACCCATTCATCACCTCAATAGCCGCCC
Organism: Eubalaena glacialis; assembly: GCF_028564815.1. Classification (NCBI taxonomy): domain Eukaryota; kingdom Metazoa; phylum Chordata; class Mammalia; order Artiodactyla; family Balaenidae; genus Eubalaena; species Eubalaena glacialis. The sequence continues at coordinate 15,108,327 of NC_083734.1, read as the reverse complement.
CTGCTCTGCGGGCCCCTGGAAGGCAGCTGAAGTCACCCTGCCCAGCCGTGGGGTGGAGGGAACAAAGCAGGTTCACAGGGCCCTGCCTTGGGGGGTCCCCAGCCCGCTCCACACAAAGCACAAATGGAAGCCGCTCTGAATGTATTAAACTCTAACCCCTTTCGAACGGCTCGGAGAGAAGAGATGAGCGCAGAGGAGAAAGGGCTGAGCCGGGGCGTTGGCAGGGCTGGAGGGCTCCGGTGGCCGCGTTACAAATGTGGCTGAAAAGGATCAGTGGCAGGTTTCCTATAGGCCAGGCCCCGAGCGAGGTGCCTCACCTGCACCGCCCACGTGCTCCTCACCTCGTGGGCAGGGAACATCATCGCTACCGTCTCAGAGACGAGGAGAGTGAGGCTGAGACCGCTCCGAGTCCGGCCTGGGCGGGCTGTGGTGCTGGCTGGCTCTCATGCTCGCGGAGCCCCACGTGAGCCATTATTGAATCCGTTTCACAGGTTTTAGGAGACCTGGGCTCTGAGAAGTTTCTTGCCAAAGGCCTGCATTAAGTGGGTGGCAGAGAGAGGAGTGAACGAGAGATGAGGAGTGACTCCAGAAGCAGTGCTCTTGCTCCCTCTGTCCGTGCGGGTCTGGCAGACGGGCCGCCCAGCCTGGACCAGGAGGTTGGGCAGAGGCCCAGGGGCATCCGCTGCTCCAGCTCTCCCACCCACCGCCAGGCCTTCCCCTGCTCTGCACCTGGTCTCCTGGCCTTGGCAGCTCTCTTGGTCCAGTTCTCTGACCTCAGAAGCAAGGCAGTCAGGAAGGAGCACAGGGCGCTGGAACATCAGGCACCAACTGGGGGCCTCTGAGCCCTGGACTTAGGCCCTTCACATTCCCCCAGGGCTGAGCGGGCCGTGGCTTTGTCTTGATCCTTTCCTCTCCCGCAGGCAGAAGTTGCCCCTTCTGAAGCCTTAACAGACGTAAAAATTCGTCTCCCCGTGTTTGCTCCCGGGAAAGTGGAGGGGAGACAGCGAGCTCTGGCTTGGCCTCCTAATGGGAATTGGATGTATGGTATTTGTCCAGGTGTCTCCCCTCTGTTTATCGTGAAGATTGTTTATTAACCCAAATGGAGGCCCTGAGTTGGTGAACGCTGCCAGAGATGCTGAATCACCCGGCATTGCTGGGAAGTGCGTGCTCTTTATAGGGTGGGGGAAAAAAAGACAATCACTAATCATCTTTCCTAAAGAACTGCCCTTTCAGAAAGAAATGTTTTTTGTCTCAGAAACCGGTGAGCTTCCTGCTCACCAGCATTTAAGGCCAGGAATACCCCGAGCCCTTTTTCGGCAGGGCGACTCAGGTCTTTTCGTTCAGTGGAGAATTTTGCACATTTTATGGTAAGACAACCTGGGGATGGGTATAGAGAGTCCATTTCCTGTATCAGCAGCGTGAAAGGTAATCTCAGATGGTTGCTCCCTTACAAATCTTTCTCCTTGTCTTTGGATTTCTCTTTGCCTTTATACTTAATAAAGCTACATCTGATACTAGGGAAATTCCTCAGGGCAGTCACTGGGAACGTATGATAAATACAGCGACCCGTGTAAACTTCAGTAGCACTTCAGGGGCCCCGGCTTCTGAACTGGCGGTGTAACTCCTGCCCCCGCTGCAGCTGTGGGGCTGGGGGTAGTGGGCTGTTTTCTTAAAAACATTCTGAAGTTGAAGTCCAGATTGGCCTGGGCCCACAGTGGGGCTGCAGATAATTGAGAGTTGGTTGCAAAAGTAAGTAATCAAAGGACATCCCATTTTCACAAGTTAAAGTTGCTTTCATGCTAATAAAAAAAGATGACTTGCCTGGGGTTTGGGGTGACGCAGAGAGAGAATTTTGTGAACCAGGCTCCCCCTCCCCCTGGCAGGGCAGGGTCCCCTGCTCCCCGTTCTGAGAGCCCATCTTTCCTGGAGGCCGGCCGCTCGCCAGGATGATGGGGTGGTTCCATTCCTAGGCCATCTGGGGAGTCCGGGCCCAGGGGACTCTCTACCCTCTTTCTTGAAAACTTACTGGTTTTCTTTCCTTCTGGTGACTTCCAGGATGACATGACCGACTCCCTGCGAGATTACACCAACCTGCCCGAGGCTGCCCCTTTGCTCACCATTCTGGACATGTCAGCCCGGGCCAAGTACGTGATGGACGTGGAGGAGATCACCCCTGCCATTGTGGAGGCCTTTGTGAATGACTTCCTAGCAGAAAAGCTCAAACCAGAGCCCATCTAGTCGGGCTCCAGCTTCCCGGGATGTTATTTAAAACTCATTCTTCTCCTCCCCCTCCCCCGCCCTTCCCTCCACCCTTGGACTTTTCCAGGGTGTCCCGAATCACACAACCCAAGTGTCCAACCTCTCTGTGGTGCCTTGTTTTCTGCATTAACTCCTCAGCTAGCACCCTAGGGTGCGCATCCTCTCCAGCAGCAGAAGAACCTCCGTGTTTGGAGACTCTGCTTGGGATTCGCGGGGCTGGCATAACCCGGCCCGAACTGGGACTGCAGCGTTCTCTTGGTCCCTAGCTCTTGGTGAGGTATTTGCCAGGGTGTTCTTCTGTCAAGTGGGCACCAAGGGACAGAGCATCGGTGCTCTGGCTCTGCCTTAGGTGCCAGCACGTACGTGCAGAGCCCGAGGGTTCAGAGGCACACGCGCGGTGGGTGGAGCAGGGAGAGGGCGGAGGCCTCCGTGCAGAGCTGCTGGCGAGGACGTCCTTTCCTAAGTGACTTGGTCTGTCTCGGTCTGAGGGAAAAACACCAGCTTGTCAGCCGGTTCTTGGGCAGGGGCTCTCCAGCCCTCAAAGGAAGTTTGTGTTCTTTTCTGGTGAGGAAGAGAGTAGCTACGGTAATGATTCACGTAATAATTGCTTACTTAGATGGAGCGCCTCCCCTGTGATAAGAAGGAGCTGCTCATTCCTTCCTTCTAGCTCTTTCTTCCTTGATCTTGACCTTCTTCCAGTTTCTACCCTCTCAGATGAACGGCCCCTACAATCTTGGAATGTTACTACTAAGTTCTCCCCCTTGGACATCTTCCCAAGAAGATGCGGTGGTCCTGTGTTCCCGGAGGAGCACCGCTCACCAGCGCAGACCTGACTCAGCCCGGCTCTGGGCCTGGGGCCGCTGGAGCTCTGCTGAGGTGCCCTTGCCCACCCTTGGTTACCCCTGCATTCCCTTTTCTTCTCAAAGCAGAACTTAAAAGAGACAAAAAAATTACCAGAAGCCTAGCTTTTTCCTAAGAACCTGCAGAAAGGGCTGTGCCCTGAGGTGGGAGTGCACACCAAAGACAGGTCAGCTAAGAGTAGGCCCTGGGTCCGCTCTGCTGGGCCCAGCTCAGCTCCTTGTTTGGGCTGAACTGACCACAGAAAGGAAGCTAACAGCTGTGCTCTTAGGATTTGGGATGGAAGGCTTTGCGTAGGGCCTCACAGGGTTTCAGCCTATCTCAGTCAGGAGTCAGGGCCTTTAAAATAATCTCAGGCCTCACCCCTGGCTCCACTCACAGCCAATCAAGACCATTTATTTGGAAAACCCAGCCCCCTCCAATTAGCTGTTGACACCGTCGCTCCTTGCTGAGTGGGATTGTTGATTTGTAGTTCAGAGGTACAAATTTAGTTGGTAATTAGACTGTTACTGTTACCAGCCTGAAATGCAGTCACCTAGTAAGAAATAAAACAGGCATCTCTGGACGTTATCAACCACTTGGCCATTCCTGTCCTTCATAACAAAAATCTTTTGGCTTGTGCTGTGCTCCATGGGGTGGGCAGTGGGGCGGGGGATACACAAAGATCCTCTTGACTTTCACCGGATATTTGGCAGCTATGTTTCAGAATTTTTGAGAACCAAGCCCTAACGTGGTCATCTGTCGAATCCTCTGGAAGCCGGGATGTTCGTTTGGATTAGAGCGCCAGAGGCAGATCCCCCGCTGGAGCTCTGGCCGCCACCTCTCCGGGTTTGACTTGCTATTGCAGGGGGTGGAGTCTCAGATTACAGACATCCTTGTGGACACGTACTCATTCCCCCCCTTCACGGGAACACGTGCTCAGAAGCCTGAGAAGGCCAGTTGGAGAAACACAAGGAGTTGAGCACGGGTCCTCCTGTGAAGAATGGGGCAGTAGTTGGAGACTCTCAAACCTAGCTCTGTCCTAGGGCTAGGGGCTGCTCCGGGAGCCCTGCCAGTGTCTCCCTGGGGGGCGGGGGGTGTGGGGACGAGGTGAGGTCACCCTCACTTGGAGGATGGTCGGGATTTCTGTCTGTGCCCTGTACCATGATGGCCTTGGAGCAAAGGTGGTCTCTCTTAGCAACTACTTAACCTTCTGGGGCAAAAGAAACAAAGTCCAGTTGAGGAGTCCTCCTCGCAAGTCACTGCAGCAGAAAAATTAGGTCATTTGTGATCCTTCTACGGTCCATGCAGGGCCGACTAAACTACTTGCCACTAATGTCAACTGGACCCTTGACACCAGAATTCCCCTTCTGGAGGGGGGTGTGGAGGTTAAGATCAATGGGAAGGTTTACCAAAAAGGTGCTTTTGGTTTATACGGTGGCGACTTTGGGGGAAAAATGCTGGGGGAGGATCACCTCACCAGTGAAAAATCCCGGTCTCTATAGTGCGAGAGATCTTAAAGGTTATTGATGCAGACGAAGTGGGTGGCATCTTAATTCCCACTAAGCAGCTCCAAAATATCTTAAAATTCTTGTCGCTAATCGGAAGCAGGTTAAAACACCAGCTGTGACATACTCAAGGTCTTCCGCCGGCAGCAAGGGAAACCATGCCCTGCAGGTTGAGGCAGGATGGTGGCTGTAAAAATGCCACCCTGGGGTTCCAGATCTGTGTTCACCACAATGACTTCCAGATCCAATTCTACCTATTTTCACAACAGAGATGAGATTTTTTTTTTACCTGTCCCCAACAATAAAGATCTGCTTAAGAAAAAAAGTATGTGTGTGGGGTTGGCACGTACAGTGGGCAGCTGTAAAGGCCAGAGGGCGACTGAGAATCAGCTTCTTTTCCAGGAGTGAGGGGGCTGCCTGCTACCCCCGCCCCAAGTGTGTCCTCGCAATCAATGACTCGCGCTCATCCAAGCGCAGGGAGCCTGTTCTGCTTTTCTGGCATCAGCCAAGCTTCAAGTGGTAATTTTCAGCCAGACTGTGTTTTTTCCTGTTGCCTAATTAAAGCCACTAAAAAGCTGTTCTCTCCTCCTGCGGCCTTGTTCCAGGGCAGCAAACGGAATTCTGCAGTGATAGACATAGTAGAATGTGGTCCAGGAACGGAGCAGCTGGACCCAATGAGGTCATCGGAGGAGGAGAACTACACACGCGTGTGCGTGTACACGTGGAGAGGCCTGCGGGCTTGGAGTGGCAGCCCTGGGAGGGGCCCAAGCGAGTAGCTGGTCCAGCCCCTCTAGTCACGCAAGCATTCTGTTCACTGTCACCTCCCCCTCGGGCAGGCCCCTGCTTGCCCGCTGGGAGCAGGAGCTGAACACAGTGGCGGTGAGCGGTGTGGATCGTGGGAGGTCCGGCAGTGCCCCTGCAGCTTCTCTCCGGGTGCTGCGGCGTGAACCGAGGACAGCCCGGAGCTCAGGATCTTCCATTTACCCTGAAGCAGCTGTGTTCAGTGAGCACTCAAACCTAAGTCCCTCTTTGCTGACACCAACAGGGACAAGAGCGCCCACTGCTTTCCTCCAAGCAGGCTGCTCAAGGGAAAATGCTTTGGGGACAAACGGCTGTTGTATATTCGCTTCATTATTGATTATTATTAGCGAGTGGTGCATGTGTGAAGGGTAGAATATTTTCCAGGAAACAAAAAGCTCAGATGTAGGAAAATCTTATATTGGGTCTACTCTATGGCCGGGATTTCTCCTTCTATGAGGGTAGATCTGGCATCAGGACATTCTAGGTATGCCTAAGTGTGAAAGCACGAAGAGAAGTAACTCTGCTGCATTTTTCAGCCTAAGTATGTCTCACCCTCTTGGCCTTCTGGAATACTTCCCGAGTCAGGAAATGTGTGACTAGATTTGGGTAGGACTTGTTCTGAGGGGCTGTAGGGTTTCCATGCAACAATGTGCCACCTCATGAAAGCCTCTGTCCCCAGGCCTGTAGGCCAGTGTGCAGCCCCAGGAAGGCAGCCAGTCTCAGGTCTGACTCCTGGGCGCTCTTGCCTCACACAAGTAAGTCACCCACACGGGCTAGAAGTGGGATATGGGAGGAGGCATCATTAGGACCCAGTCCCCCAAAACAGATCTCCTTTGATATCAGAGGATATGAAGTCCCCAGCCAGTCAAGCCACTCTGCCGGCCTGGGGTCACAGAGGTGCAAGGGCGGCTGGGAGGCCAGACCCTGCTGCAGCCACGTCTCTCCCCAACCTTAGTTCTCTTCTTGCATTTTGAGGAAGGATCAGCTTTGGTGATGGTCTTCTCCAACTATGAGGCCTTAGTTGAAAAAACTTGCTCCTCCCTACAAAACAGATGTGAAGAACAGAGCTGCTACCATGCGTGATGTATGCAGATTTTCAGTACCTGGCCTTTGAGCAGCGGCCTGGCTTCCTGAGGCTATGAGTGCCTGCAGCTGCTCCAAGGTAACGCGGGACCCTGGTTCAGGGACTGTCAGTCACCCACAGCGGCACGTCTGGCTTCTAGCTTCTTTCTTTTGCGTGTTCACTGATGCAGAGGATGTGAGATCTTGGAGTTTAAAGGTGTCTGCACAAGTGTGTCCTTTAAAACGCCTTTTTCAGGTGGGCCAGTCAGTTCTGCTCCCACAGCGGGTGGAGACGGCTTGGCCAAGAGGGGCCCACAGCACAGCCGTGGTTTTCAGCACCAGTCGGGGAACCCTGGGCAAGGCGCTGATCCTGGAGTCTTCGTGTGGTGGCACAACAGAAGTGGAGCAGTTCAGCTTTTGGTGACATCGGGTGTTGCTAATAACCCTGGGGCAGGTGGTAGAAGGCCCCAGTGGAAACCAGTCCCCCGAGGAGGTCTGCTTATCCTCTGGGCCTTAATGACTGAGATTCTAACATGAGCTAGTAGCCACGGCTGGGGGAGGGAAGAGGACCTTTCTGCCTCCCCTGCCCTGAAACTAAGCAGGGCGAGGCAGTGGGTTCTCAGTGTGAGTTCCAGGCACCTGGGGACATCAGCATTAGTCCAGAGCTGCTTTCCCAGCGGCTCCATTCAAGGGGAAAAGATGTGCTAGTATTTTCTGAGGCAGCTACTTCCCATTTCTGTCCATTTCCTCCCTAGTTTTTGGTCCAATGTTCTATACTTCAGATTCTGCCGAGAATGAATGACAATGTGGGTGGGTCTTCAACTTTAGCACCTCTGAGCACAAACAGCTTGCAAAAGGCCCACTGTGGTGGAGGGAGACTTTTGACTCCATCCTCTTTCACAAGTTATATCCAGGAAAAATCCCCACCCTTCCCGTCAGGGTTGGGAGTGGTTGGGGCGTGACTGCCCCCTTGTGGCAGAAATCACCATTACAGCCACATGCAACACAAAAGCAAGGGGCAGCTTGGCCAACCTTCTGAAGGCTTCTCTTTCAGCCAAGCAATGTGTTTTACTTGTCATATACTGCTCAGTTTTCATTCCTGTCTCCTGGGGAAATGGTGACATAAATATTGGCCTCAAAACTGAGAAGAATTCCAGATGGCTAATTTCCATCACTAGGCAAACAACTTCACCATTTGCTTCCCCTGTAATCATTTTTAAAGAAAGGAAAATTTGCCCTCCCCTCTGCTAAGTTATACCCACAAATATACAAAAAGAACTCACAAGGCATGGTATACAAGTCATTGACTATAAAGTGAATGGGATGTAAATGTCTTTTCCTTCTTACACCCAGGATGATAGAATGACTTGCTAGGTGTGCTCTTCTGCGGTGCTTTGTTTTTCTGAACAAAAACAAGGTATAGGGTTTGTCCTTTCATTGGTTTTTATTTTGCAATAAAAGTCAGCAGGTACAATAACCCAGGGACAAAAATTGCAGGAGACTGGTTTCATGCTGAAAAGGCATGAGCCTCTTTTTATTTTTTTTAATCTTTATTGTAGTATAATTGCTTTACAATGGTGTGTTTGTTAGTTTCTGCGAGCCTCTTTTTAGTGGTGTTTCTTTAGCACTTTTCCAAGGTGTTGGGAGACTGTCAATATGAGTGGTATCGTTCTCCGGTGTCCACTGCCCCCAATTTCGCCTGCTGGTGTGACGGGCATTATAGCTGTGAAGCTGGCAGAGGGCCCCAGCCTTTGTGGGCTCAACACAGCATAAAGGCTGTGGGCTTTTCTACTTCTTAAAAGCTGATGGGGGATGGAGAGTCTCAAGAACATTCTGGGGGCCACTGTCACCCAACATTTGTGCGGGGCCCTGGGCAGCCCCAGACCAGAGTGGGACACCAGAGCAGCTTCTGGCCAGTCAGCCAAAGAGATTGTTCCTTTAAAAACCCCTCCCCTCAAACATAACAAAGCAATCCCACTGGGGCACCACTTGGGGCACGGTCATGCGTGACCTTTTGGTCTTACCAGGGAGCTGGGCGAGCCAAGGGGGGAGAGAGGGGTCCACGGTTCGTCTTGGGCATGCTGCAACTCATCGGACCTCCCTGTGATGAGCAGCTGAAGGGCTCCCAAGGAACCCCAACCATGACAGGGGCCACTGTATGGAAGGGACGTGGTGACACTACACTGCTAGTGTCTTTGTCCTCAACTCCAACCATATTCGCTGTGGTTGTAAAAGCACTGCTTGAACTAGGTCCCATACTCTAGTTCCTGCCATCCCACCTCACACACACACAGTGACTTACTTACACACACAGCGATTACCACCTGCCTTTGCCCTCGTGTCCCTGGCTACATCCCGCTGGCACTTGGTGAGTAAGGATCCAGCTTGCCCTGGTCCCCTGGGGGTGTGAGAGAGAGAAGAACAGCAGGGTCTTGCTGCAGAGTTGTGGGCTCAAGGGCCCCAAGCTCTCATCCTCAGAACCTCAGCCTCTCCCCTCGCAGGAGCCTCTGTTCACACAGCCTCCAGGAACAGTGGCATTTTCCTAACAGTTCTGTTTATGCAGGATGGGGGATTAATGTAAACAAGTAAGTCATTACATTTAACCAAAAGTGTTATACAAAGTAGGACTAACAGCAGGAAGCTAGTAAAAAGGGTACAGCTTTGCTGACAGATGCAGGATTAAGCTGAAGATTTAAGAACTGTTTCCTCCTTTTCTGAACCAAGTTCTCAAAAAGATATCTGCAGAGGTGCTAAGAAAGTATAATGCCACCTGATGAATTCAGCTCTTTCACCAGAAATGGGGGAAAAAAATTGTGTCACACATATACAGTGTTTAAGTCATGGCCTGAATTAACAATCACAGAGATTAACACAGCCAAGCCAAAAGAAGAGCCAGCTACTGAACGCCATCACCTGTAGCCCTCAGCTTCCTGGGTCATTAATCTCAGCAATGTCCTCATCACTAGGCCAAAGATGAAAAGACAGGCATTGAGACCCACTGACCACACTGAAATAAAACTTTTTAATGTAATCTGCGGGTCTACACTTCACAGGGGTTTAATTTCCACTGACCAATGATCACAGAAGTGAGTGACCAAGGCCGGCCTCTAACCAGCGCTCCATGACTGCAGAGCACCCCCAGCTGTGGAGGGAGGGGTCCTCCCTACCCAAGGTGATGCCCTCAGCAACTTTCTGGGCACAAAGATGCTCCTTGGTGGACAATTTTTAAAAACATACAGCCATGAGGAGCATTTACTTATGTTGTCTGTTACCCACACACACGTACATATACACACGTATATAAAAGTCGGTGGAAAGATGGAGATCTCGGGAGGAATTCTGACCTTTGTTATTTTTGAGGCTGAGCAGAAAGTCAGGGAAGTTCTTATTTTTCCAATAACCACAGAGACAACCTAAAACTGAGGACTGGCTTCCACGTCCCCTCTCAGTGGTAACTCCTGTCCCTGCTCAAGTGTTCCGCCCTCACCCGCAGTTGTCTTTTCCCTTCAAAGAGCAGGATGCTCGCAGCCATGGCCGAGTTCAGGCTGTCCACACCGGGCACAATGGGGATGAGCAGCCTCCCGCCCCCCGTGCTCTCAGCCAACTGCAGGGACTCCAGGCTCACGCCGCTGCTCTCCCCACCTATCACCACAGCTGCAGGTGCCTCTGTCCAGTCTGAGTCGTAACTCTGGACCTCAAGTTCAGGGAGCCAGCCTTTATTGGCTGCACTTTCTAGATTCTCTTCCTCCTCCTCATACTCGTGAAACTTTAGGGGTCGTCGGTCACATACCCAGCCGTAGTCACTGGCCTTATTAGACATCTGGATCTGGGCCTGGGCCTGGGCCTGGGCCTGGGCCTGGGCCTGCGTGTAAAGGCCACAGTTGTCAGCCACGTAGACGCGGGTGTCGGTGGGCAGGTAGTTGGGCACTGCTTCCCAATCCAGGTTGTTGATGATGGGCACTTGGAAATGTGCGCCCATACCTGCCCGCAGCACTTTGGGTTCCCAGGCATCCACACAGCCTAGAAAATAAAAGGATCCAATTAACATTACAAACCTTCCCAGACATGGGGACTGTGAAGTAAATCAGATTAATTCTGGATCAGGAGATAAAGCAAAAAACGTCCTAGCGTGGCCTTCTTGGTGGCGGGGACCTCTGCCTCCCCAGCTATGGCGGTGTCCAGCCCAGGTCCTGGAGGATTCATTCCTGCTAGTGCTGAAACAGATTTTATTCATCCCTTCAACGTTTACCACACACAGGGAATTCCCTGGTGGTCCAGTGGTTAGGGCTCGGTGCTTCCACCCCTGGTCGGGGAACTAAGATCCCACAAGCCATGTGGTGAGGTCAAAAACAAAAAACAAAACAAACAAAAGAAACATTTACCACACACGTGCCAGACATTGGACGGGAGATGCGAGAGCCTTAAAGTCCCCAAACTCAAGGAGCTCATGATGGAGTGGGCAATGGCGTCGGGACGACATTTCAGCAGGTGACTACACTATCAGTAATAACTGATGTAAAAGAAGCATGAACAAGGTAACAGAAAACCCTTGTACAAAGCAGGGCTATCAGGAAAAACCACCCGAGAACACAACACTGAGCGGGATCTTGAAGGTTAGGTGGGTTTTGTCAGAGAATGACCGGGTCAGAGGACAAAGTTACAGAAGTGGGAAGAAAAACTAAGTAAGGTAATTGGGCCAATTACTGAGTGGGGGTGGGATGGGGGTGAGGTGGGAGATGAGACCGGAGGCAGGAAAGGACCAATTTAAAGGAGGCTAGGTATGCCAAGCTGAGGAGTTTAGGATTTTATCCAGAAGACAATATAATGACCCTGAAGGATTTTAAGCAAAGTAGTGACAAAATCTGGTTTATGTTTTGGAGAGACCCATTTGGCTTCCATGTTGAATCTGGATTGGAGCAAGGAAGATGCTAGAAATGGGGAAATTAGATCGGAGGCAATTACGGTAATCCAGGGAGAACCAAGGCCACAGCCCTTTCTCCCATACACACTTCCTCTCCCTTCCGTGCAGTCGTGCTAAACCCAACCACCTCTATGCATCAGCAGACACTTGGCCTTTCCCACAGGTCGGGAGACAGCAGGACCAGGGCACCACATATCCGCTATCCTCCCCGACTTGTTAGCACGAGTCTCCTCATTATAAGTTATCTTAATAGCCTGTCAAACTTCAGGGTAGGTTAAGTAGGCAAACCAAGTTTAAAAAGGAAAAAAAGACACGCAGAATGTACACTGTTCACATGGACCCCCAACCACAGGGACAAGGCATGGGAAGTGGGCTGTGTGCCAAGAGGTGGCAGGAGGGGCGGGCAGAAGAGGGGCCCAGACTGGAGGGGCGCCATCTAGTCTGACCCCTCCACCGGTGGGGAGCAAGGGACAAGATGAGACTCCCCCTCATCCTGGTGTCCTCAACACTGGCCACCACACCAAGTGTTCCTACTCTTTCCCTACCTCTCACACACCATCCGCCAGCATCAATGTGGAAACCACACTGCCTGGATTATACAGGTGCATTCCCAGACCACACCTGCTCTCAGAGGTCTCAACAATGAGGCAGGTGAGTGGGGTACTGATGATGGAACCCTGCACCTCACTCATCCCAGCGGAGAGATGCATCCCAACAAGGTGTGACTGGGAGGAGGAGCTGGCAGGAGCAATTTAGGCAAGTCTCAGCAATGGGACCACTTTGGTTTACACCAAATGGTAGCTTGACTGTTTCTGATGAATGATCCTCTCCCTCCCCGCTCCCCCCAGGCTGTAATAGCCCTTTTAGGCATGTCCCAACTGTTAGGCAAGTCTGTTTGGAACCAAGGCTACTAATTCCCGTTTCTGATGAGAGGAGACAACCAAGTGTTCAAACCAGCATCTGTTTCTTCCCTGATTAATTATAAGTTCTTTAATAACGTAGCAGATGTCAAAATAACTTTAAAGATAATCAACATGAATGAGTGTGCCAGGCACAGTGCTAAGTACTTGATATACATCATCTCACTTAATCCTTAGAACAACCTCACCAGGTAGATTCTGTTATGCCCACTTTACAGATGAGGAAATTGACATTCAGGATACTACTTACTCACACATAGCTACCAAGGGACAGATCCAAGATTCAAATACATGCATGTCTGCCCACAGAGCCAGCTCACTTACAAACAGCCACCTAATCCACCCAGTAACACGTGCTCTTACCTTTGGTGAGTAACACTTTGCTGCAGCCTACGCCAGCAGCAGATCGCAGAATTGTCCCCAGGTTCCCAGGGTCGCGGAGATTGTCACAAATCAACAATATGGGCAGTGCGTGGCGAAGCTGAATCTCTGGGTATGTCATCCTAACGTGGTCAGGTTTGGCAAAAATCCCTAAAGAAACAAAAAAGGTGGTTCATTTGTCTGATGTGGGCATAGGGAGTAATTTGACTTTTCATTTATTTATCATTCTTTGTGTATTCTTAATTACATACTAGGTGAAAACATTCTGATTGAGAAATTCAGTGCCCTCCTCTCCCTCATAACTGCTTTCAACCTTGGAGTGTATCCTTTCAGAACTTGTTCCATGCATCTCCCTACATGTATGTCCATCTACCCATATATAAGTGCTTTTTCTTTTACCTAAAAAAAAAAAAAAAAAAATCACACTCTATGAAATTATTCTGTAACCTAGTTATTCTTTTTTTCTTTTTGGGCCTCACTGCATGGCTTGTGGGATCTTAGTTCCCCGACCAGAGATCAAACCCGGGTCCTTACCAAGGACAACTATAGCTAATAAGAGCACAGTTACTTAGACTGAGTGGAGGACTTTAGTAGTCCAAGTCCCCACCCTACGGGAGAGTTCTGGGCACAGGGGCACAGATTCCTAGGATTTGCTGGGTTACAGAAACAAGAGACGGTCCCCAGAATTTCCGCTCCCAATTAATAGCTGTACAGTGAGCCCACTACAGGGAATATGCATGCACAACTGGTGTGAGAGGCCCTGGCCTAAACATTAGAATCTTGAAGAAAACGCCCTCCCTGCCCCAACTATCCCTTACTATCCAAGAGAAATCTCTACACTCACACATTCGATTCTCGTATCTTGAATGTCAAAAAAGTATAAAGAGTTTAGTCTTTCCATATTTAGAAAAAAGACTTTCTAAGTGCTAACAGACAGTCTATTAGAATCTTGAGTTGGATTCAATCAAATGAAGACAAGGTTTCCTGTTCAACAGGCTAAACAGGGCGATAAATTGCAGCTTAACTGCTCAGACCTGCTTCTAGAATAAGGGGGTCAACAATATATAGGTATTACCACACTGGCAGAGGTTTTGTGGAAATGGAGGGTAAATCTTTTGGTAAACATTTTAACTTTTTTTTTTTGGCCGTGCCTCGTGGCTTTCGGGATCTTAATTCCCCGACCAGGCATCGAACCTGGGCCCACAGCAGTGAAAGCACTGAGTCCTAACCATTGGACCACCAGGGAATTCCCAACATTTTCTTAATTTTTAGTTGAACACTTAAGGTTGAAGAAGTGACCCCCAAAAAATAAGGTCTGAGGAAGACTGATTATTCCCTAGAGACTATTAAAAAACCACAATACAAACGACAAAAAAATGGCTTGAGTCTCCACTGAAAATACAAGATGCACAGATTTGAGAACTGTATTTTTCTGGGTGTCTTAAGAAAAGGTTAGGCACAGTAATATTCTGAATTTGGTTTAAATAAAATTTGTTGCCCTGAGACAAATATGAACAAATAATCCCAAGTCTCTACTTCTACAGACACACTGGATTACCACTGACCCATTATTCCTTGTGGTGTTACTAGGTCGGACCAATCCTTGATGTCCTCAAATTTCACCTTAATGAGGCTAACACCTTTCAGCTTCTCAATGGGCAGCTCCTTTATGTATTCCAGACGGCTAAAGAAGAAAACTTTGGGCACAGCACCAGCCTTGAGAGCATCTGCAATCAGCCTACGACCTTCCAACAGGATCTTCCCTTGCTTTTCCCGAAATGGCCTGGACTTAACTACTGTCATCACACTGCTGTGGGTGGAAACAAAAAGACGGGTAATTACCAACATCCCCGTTACGGAGACACATCTAGTTCTAACAGACATGAAGAGCTTCGCAGGGAAAGAAACGAACTGTTAGAAAGACACTTATCCTGCCCTCCGTGCATAATAAAAACCAGCGAGTTGTGCTGGAAGAAGTCCTCCAACGGGAGGGAAGAGGTCAAGGTCTCGTTGTGAGGAGGAAAGAGAAACGAGAAAACTCGACAAGCCTCAGGAACACATCACCTCAGCCTTTTGTCTCCAGGGAAAGCCTTATCATAGCGAAGCCCCGACTCTTCCCAGGTGCTGGGGGTCTGGGATGGGGACACCTGACGCGACTGCTTCAGTCGCTGCTCGCGGAGACTGGCCTCTGCCGCCGCCTTCCGAGGCTGCTTCCCGGGACCGGGCTTCCGTTCCACGACCTGACCTGATGGAAACACCACTTTCACGGGGCTGCGCCGCAGCGCCCGGACCCAGCGCCGCGCGTCGAGCTCCCAAGTCCGCACCACCGGCAGCAACGGTCGCGTGGCCCAACACACGCACTCCCCCAGCACCGCCATCTTCCCCTGAGCCGTGAGCTGCGTCACGAGGGCGCGCCGGCGGCGATCAGTGACGTCACTACCGCGCCGGCGTCCTCTGTGGGCGGTGCGGTGCGGCGCTGTACGAGTGACGGGTGGTCATGGCGACTCGTCGGGCTCTGCACTTCGTGTTCAAAGTGGGAAACCGCTTCCAGACGGCGTGTTTCTATCGTGATGTCCTGGGAATGAAGGTGGAGACGGGGCGGAGAGGGGTTGGCGCGCGAGGGGGTCGCGGGAGGCTGAGCCCCACATGGCCGAGGGAGGGGAGAAAAGGGTGTGATGTGGATTTCAGCGGGAACCCGGGTGTCCGATCTTAGCCCCTAGACTTTCCATTAGCTCTGTGGTTCTCAACTTAAGGAAGCGTCGCGAGTCGCGGCTTGGGTTAGATGGACTTTGAAAGGGGGTCACACTTACTAGTCGCCGATTGTGTGCCCACACACGTCCTTTCATTTAAGTTTATTCACGAATGTTTATTCCTGGCCTTGCGAAGCTTCTAGTCTAGTGGGAAAGGCAGTAAATAAAAAGTTATATATAATACTCCTCCGGTGAACAGTGACTCTCTTCTGGTTTGGAGCCTTTCGGTTTAGATATCAGCATTAGTCAGAGTTCTGCTTCTCTTGTTGCTGGTTTGAATAATCTCTTGGATATTCAGTCTCTCTGGGTGAGTGCTCCAATTCTTCTCTCCATAGTCCAGATCTAAGTGTGAAGTGAGAACCCATCCTCGTCTCCAACACCTGGAAGTGGCCTCTCTCCAGCTCTGAGCAGCTGTGATTCTGCAGAGATCACCTGGGTGGCAAAAGCTGGTGGAAGCTATTGGGGAGCTTCCTGATAAGCAGGGACTTTAGATGTTGTCAACTGAAACAAAAATGCACAACCTAAAATTTTCGAGTTAAGTTCATTTTGGGGACCTTGCTGAGGACTATAGCCTGGAAGACAGCCTCTCAGATAGCTCTGAGGAACTGCCCTGAAGAGGCAAGGGCGGAGCTAGAATATATATGAGTTTTTTTCTGGGGGGGAAAAAAAAAACAAAACCACGTAGTTGAACATCAAAAGATTACTGCTAATCACAAAAACAGACATCTCAAGTTAATGCGTCTTTCTTTTTTTTTTAACTTGGGATTTTTAAAAATAAATTATTTATTTTTGGCTGCATTGGGTCTTCGTTGCTAAGCACGGGCTTTCTCTAGTTGCGGCGAGTGGGGGCTACTCTTCTTTGCGGTGCGCGGGCTTCTCATTGCGGTGGCTTCTCGTTGCGGAGCATGGTCTCTAGGCGCGCGGGCTTCAGTAGTTGTGGCTCGGGGGCTCTAGAGTGCAGGCTCAGTAGTTGTGGCGCATGGGCTAAGTTGCTCCACGGCATGTGGGATCTTCCCGGACCAGGAAGCGGTCCCCTGCATTGGCAGGGGGATTCTTAACGACTGCACCACCAGGGAAGTCCCAGAAGATGGGTTCTGGGTTCATTGAAATTATGCCTTAGATATGCATCTTAAATATCTAGGGCCAGCATCCAAAGCATGGAATGCTTCTTGTTTTTCTCCATCCTGAATTCCCTTCAAGGTGCACTGTTGGTGGGCCACTGCAGTAGCTGATGCTCTGGTCCCTGTAGAAATGGAGTTGCAGGCAACATTCTTTGTTTACAGTGTGCAAGAGTGCGATTTAATGTAGAGACACCGCAGGAGACATGGATTGCAAAGGGAGTTACCTGAATTCATCAGTCATTTAAAAAATATCACCCGTTTCATAGTTCTGTGTTGGGCTTTGGTGACAAAGATGAAAATAACCCTGGTATCTGTCCTCAATTAAAGCTCCTGGCTTGGAATGGGGGTGGGAATTGTACATTGCTGATGGTAATGGTACTTGAAATTTGATGATAGAAAACCACAGAGCTCTCTCTTAATGTGTTTCCTCATTGATAAAAAGGTGGTTGTAAAGATTAAACACATTATTATATGTGTAGTATTTGACACATGGTATGTATTATGTAAGTGTTAGCTACCATTATTATAAAAGTACAACAGGAGGAGAGCTTTAACTCTAACCTGGTCCTTAGGAAATAATTCATGGAGACCTTGTACTTGAGGTGACCTCTAAAGATAGGTAGGATATCCACAGACCTAGATTAGAGGGAGGAGTATACTAGAAAAACTGAACAGCCAATGCAAAGTTAAGATATGTTTGGGAAGCACCACTAGTTTTATGTGCCTTTAGTTTTTTGGGTTTTGTTGTTGTTGTTGGCTGCGCCACATGACTTATGGGATCTTAGTTCCCTGACCAGGGATCGAACCCCAGCCCTGGCAGTGAGAGCGCGGGGTCCTAACCACTGGACTGCCAGGGAAGTCCCTGATAGTATCTTGAATAATATGCTAAGGAATTTGGATTTGATGTCATAGAAAGTGGGGAGCTCTCTTACATTTTAGAACAGGGCCGTGGTGTGATCAGAGCTGTGCTTTAGGGACTTAATTTTATGGTGGTATTAAGGAAAGAGATCAGTAAGATGATTTCTGATAGTCTGTGAGAGATGTGATGGGAGCTTGAACTGGAGCAGTAGCTGTGGGGCTCAAAAAGGAAAACAGAAACTGACACATTGAGAGCCTACTGTGTAGTAGGTTCTGTGTCAAATGCTTTAATAAATTATCTATTTTCACAACATATTAGGAGACTCAGATCCTAATATGTCGCTCTCAGAGTTACACAGCTACTAAGTGAAGGCCACACTTTTTTCACTACACAGTACTGCTTCCCGATCTAAATATAATAGCTTTTACAACTTTGGTTGGTTGCCTGACCCTTGGTATCAAGCCGATCTTTCTTACCTCTACTACTTCCAGCCTGGGAAAGATATACAGCTCGTTATCTTTTGTTTGTTTTACACGGAAAGCTTACAAATAATAATGTCTGTGTTTTGACATTTTAGTTTGTGCTAAATATGCTGTGTGTACTACTAGGACAACTTTGCCGTTTATTCTCATTCCCTTACCAGATTCTTCGGCATGAGGAATTTGAGGAAGGCTGCAGAGCTGCCTGTAATGGGTATGACCCCTTGTTTCTTAAAATCTTCTTTAGTCTCTGAATACCCCTGAAGAACAGAAAGCAGTTTCTCAAAGCGAGTAGAAGGCAGCAGAATAAATTAAGGAGGCAATGAATTAGGGAGGCAGCTTCAGGGTCACAAATAAGTATATTCTGTGGATGAAGCAATGTCTTATGGAATATCTCTTAAGCTTAGTAACCATGGCAAGCTGAGAAATTCCAAGGCCCGATGGGAATTGCATGCTTGACGAGTAGGCAAAAAATAAGTTAAGGTCAGGTGGGATGACTGTCCCTATAGGATTCAGCTCCCTACTTTAAAGAAAAGGTAAACGAATCTTTCCCTCAAGTAGGTGCCAGACAAATGGTCTTTTGAGCCTTTGGTGATGGGGCCCATGAGCACTGTGCACAGCTGCTCTTAGCACCGGCTGAGGTCATCTCATCCTTATGGGTACTTGGAGGACCAGAAGGGACTGCCCACCTCTTTGTCCCAATAGTTCTTTGGGGGCAGCCTGAAGCAGATTTTGTCTGTGGTCACTGGGTTCATTTTTTTTCATTTTTCTAGGCCTTATGATGGAAAATGGAGTAAAACAATGGTGGGATTTGGACCTGAGGATGATCATTTTGTTGCAGAACTGACTTACAATTACGGCATTGGCAACTACAAGCTTGGCAATGACTTCATGGTAAATATCATTTTGTTCTAGCAGATTTTTGGCTGTACCTTTTAGAGAGGTCACTGATGCGGCTGTAGATAACTATGACTACTGATTGATGGCTTTGGGGTACAGTTTAGTGATTAGTTTTGTGATATTTTCTATTTAAAAAAGAACAAAACCAAGAAACCTGCTTGGGCCCCTGTCTCCAAGCTGGCTCAGGATGAAATGTGTTCTCCCACCATTTAGGAATCAAGCTCAAGACGTAGAGACAGGTTTGAAGGAGACAAGACTCCCCTGGGGGAATGACTGAATCTCGGGAGGTGGAAGGGCCAGAGTCAGTGGTTCGTCAGGTCCTCATCACCATCCAGAGAAATATTTTCTCTCTAGTGGACAGTTGTGATTGGGTTGAGCGATTGCAGTCAATCCTAGTCAGAGAAAAATCTGAGAAGGTTTTAAGGATAGAAAGAAGGTGTCATTGCATGCAGTGCATTCATTAATGCATTCAACAATTCAAGTTGTTGTGCACCTGTTATAGTAATAGTATCTGCCATTTGCTGAGCAGTTACTTTGTGCGAGAAGGAATGTCACTGGGCCCAAATACATAGCAAGAGAGGAGTAACTGATTCTTACCCAGAATCTACTGAGCAACTCTACCTCATGCTAGATGTTATTTGCTCATTTGATCTCGCTATTCCTGTTAACTCATGTTAAAATAATGGTACCTAGATGGAAGTTTGTAGGATCAGATATATGTAAAAGTGTTTTGTAAATGGAAAAGACTGCTCAGATATAACAGATTAATAAATTTCTCTTTCTCTTTCTCACTCTCCATGCCTCTCACTAATTTATTCATTTAACAGATATTTATTGTGACTTGCTCTATGCCATGTACCTTGTTAGGTCCTGGGGATACAATTTAGAGCATGTTCCCTGGCCTAAGGAGTTTCCTGTCTGATGGGGGAAACAGGTAAAGAGACAACAAGAATACCGTGTGATAAGTGCTAAGATAGGGATAAGAACAGGGGAATGTGGGAACACACAGGAGGAATTTCCAGCCTATTCTCAGATAAATGAGAGTTCAGGGAAGGCTTCCCAGAAGTGACGTCTGAGCAAGGTGAGGGGGGTCAGGGTGGGAGGGTGAGATGGCGGTCCTCAGCATGTGCACAGGCCTGGAGGTGAGAGCATGGCGCTCAGAGAACTGTGAGTAACTCACGCTGGCTGGAGTTTAGTGTGTGAAGAAGGGAGTGGGTAGAGTTGAGGCTGGAGGAGTGAGCAGGGGCCACATCATATCAGGACGTTCAGACTTTATTCTAAAAGCAGAGTGGAGCCGCTTTTAAGCAGGGGAACGACACAGTATTTGCAGTGTACAAGAATCCCTGGCTAGAGCAGTGAGGTTGGGTTGGCAGGGAGCAGGACTGGAAGTGAGGCAACCAGCACAAAGGTTATACAGCCACCTGCAGCTCCTTAACTAACAAACGTGGCAGTGGTGGGAGAGAGAGAGAGAGGATGGATTTGAGAGATGTCAGAGGTAGAGTTCATAGGATTTGGTGATTGAGTGTATATGAGGGTCTCTGTGTTTCTCCTTATCGTTCTTTTCTTTACTCTCCAAATTTAAATCAGGGAGAAAAAAAAGAGCAAAACCATCTTGGTGCCATAAACATTTAATGGGCTCAGATCAAATGTTGATCAGTGGGCCTGCAGGTACTAGAAGCCATGTAGGTGGAGAACAGCTTGGTGGCTCCACTGTGGGTCCTCCCAGGAGACTTCGGTAGTAAGAGAGCCCTGATGAAAGGTACCTTCTGTGCTGCTCCTCAGTTCATGGAACAAAAAGAAAAACAGGTTAAATAGAACTCCCATATATATAAAGAATCCCTATATAGTAAAAGAAAGAGGAAGTCTCTTAAACATTGAAAAAGATGTTCAACTTCCGAGCTGCCATTTGTCACCTATCAGATTGGCAAAAATCAAAAGGTGTGATAACGCACTGTGAGGAAGGGTGTGGGAAAACTGCCACACTCATGCATTACTAATAAGAGTGTGAAGTGGTGCAGCCTCAAGTTTGGCAGTATCAAAATAGTGCCTTTACCCTTTGACCTTGCAGTTTCACTTCTAGGAGTTTAGTTTACGTATATGTTAACAAATATGTGAAATGACCTATGTATTAAATTATTTATTATTGAGTGCCTGCTATGTGCCAGGCACTGTTCCACGAACTTCGGACAAGCGGTGAACAAAACAGACAGGAATCTGTGCCTGGTAGGGGAAGGGGCCCAGGGCCTGACAGACAACAAATAATAAATTTCAATGAATGAATGAATAAATAAATAAATAAAATAATATAATATAATGTAATATAATATATGTTATTGAATATTTTAAAGGTGATTATTGTAATGGGGGAAGAACAGAGCAGGGTAAGGGGGCTTGGGAGTGTGGGGCAAATGACCAGTTTTAATTTTAAGTGGGGCATTGAGAGCAGGTTTCCGTGAGGAGGTGACATCTGAGCAAAGACTCGAAGGAGATAAGGGAGTTAGCCGTGTGGATATCTCGGGGAAGAGCATTTCAGCTAGGAAACAGCCAGTGCAAAAGCCCTCAGACAGTGCCTGGCGTGTTTGAGAAAACATGAGGAGGCCAGCATGGCTGGAATAGAGCCAGGGGAGAGGGGGAGGAGAGGGGCTCAGAAATGACATGGGTCAGATTGTCTTGGCCCTTTCAGGCCATCGTAAGCCATCCCTGAGTGAAATAAAGAGCCATCAAGGGTTTTAAGCAGAGGAAAAGCAGCATGGGGTTGCCGTCTTGAGAATAGACTGTAGGGTGGGTTTCAGAAAGTTTACTCCAGCTGCAGAGTGGATGATGGATTGACAAGACTGGAGGCAGAGAGAGGCTGATCTGCAGTCCAGGCTAGAAACGAGGCCGAACACATCGGAAGGCATAGTGCGCATTCTTAGGCATTTTGATTAATTTAAATAAAGAATGCCTCAATAGTTGGTTTATGTTTTTTGGTTTAAAAAGCAAAATTAAAAACAGAACATTTTAAATAAGTAGCTGGCGAGCCAAGGGTAAGATCAAGATTTCTCTGACCAGATCTCGAAAGTGAGGAGAGATTATCTTTGGTATTAAATGAATCAACTTTCTCTGGCATTTGTGTTTCTGTCCTACAATTCACAAAGTTTGGAATCTTTGCGGGAGAAAAATGTCCAAAACCTACTTCAAAATTACTAGCAGAAAATTTTGAATGCCAATTAAATCTTAGGTGATTTGACGTAAAGGCAGTGGTGTTTTGCTTCATTATCTTCTATAAAAGATCTGTTGTGATTACGCACTTGGGTGATACTGTTGTTTGTCATAGGGTATCACGCTCGCTTCTAGCCAGGCTGTCAGCAACGCCAGGAAGCTGGAGTGGCCACTCAGTGAAGTGGCAGAAGGTGTTTTTGAAACCAAAGCCCCGGGAGGATATAAGTTCTATTTGCAGAACCGCAGTCCATCTCAGTCAGGTAATTATCCCCACACTGACAAAAGCCCTCTGTCTAAAGGCTTCTGATGGAAGGAGAGAGGGAGCTCGATTTCTGTCTCCTGTGGAGTCTTTCTATATTGACATGACACATCTTTCCCAAGCCAGTGTTGTTATTTGTCCTCTCAGAAATTATATTCTCATATCAGGATTTGAGTGCATCACTATAGGGGTTCTGGACTGGTTCTATCTATTCTACTGGTAATGTATCTGTGTAGGATACTTGCAGCTGCAGATATTAGGTACCCAACTGTAGCTTGAACGGTAAGAAAATGTTTTAGTTCACAGAGCAGGCATTCTCTGGGTAGGAAAGACTTCAGGGTTAGTTGACTCAGCAGCTCAGCAATGGCATCAAGAACGCAAATCTTCTCTCTCTGCATCCTCTTGTCCGCGAGGGTCTGCTTCTCCCCCTCAGGGTTGTAGGGTGGCTGCCAGTAGCAGTTGGGGCTACCTGCCTCCACATTCTCATCTGGTAAGAGAAAGAGAAACTGACTTCCTGTGGCTCTTTTTTAAGAGCACAGCAAAACTTTCCTAGAATCTTCCAGCAACTTCCTGGTCAGAATTGATTCACATGCCTGCTCCTGAACCAATCGCTGGCAGGCAAGAGAAATAGGATTATCCTTAGACCAGTTAGTCGTATCCTCCAGCTAAGGTCAGTTTCCCAGACTGCAGTGCTGGTTCTCGGTCAGTGTGGGTGAATGAAGTGAGGAGCCCACCACCCTGACCGCCACAGCGAGCGGGAGAGAAACTGCATGACGTTTCACGTGCGAGGCGTCCTCGTCATACATGTATTTAATTCCTGCAAATTCTGCTACCTGCTCTGCCGAGAGAAAAACAAAAGCAAGAAAAGGGGAAAAAAAATACTGGTGAACAGCAAGGGCACTTCTGCCTGCCATTCAGTCAGTGAACACAGGCCCCTAAGTGGACCTGAGGTGAAGACATTCTCTTTCCCCGCTGGTCTGCCTCAAGTCCCCGAGGCCCCTCATACTGAGCCTGACTGTTGTGTTTACTGCTACTTGCTTTTGTTTCTTTTTTTTTTTTTTTTTTTTAATATTTATTTATTTATTATTTATTTGGCTGAGTTGGGTCTTAGTTGCGGCACACAGGCTTCTCTCTAGTTGTGGCGCATGGGCTGTAGGGCGCGGCGGGCTCTGTAGTTGCCCCGCAGCAAGTGGGATCTTAGTTCCTTAACCAGGGATCGAACCCTCGTCCCCTGCATTGGAAGGCAGTAGGGAAGTCCCTACTGCTACTTGCTTTTCATCTGGAGCTCAGCAAAAGAAAGAGCGATGTTCCAGTGTGGGAGGTTAGGCTGGTACTGTGGGACTTATTGAGAGATGGTATTTCTGAACTTCACTGGTAATGTAAGGGATTTTTACGAATATTTTTATTGATAGGTGATAGGTGCTTTATATACTAACTTTGAAACTTAACTCCTGCCACTCATTCCATTATACATTTTTTCCCTAGTCTTAATAATGTTTCAGTACATAAAATAATGGAGGGCCTCACAATCATAAGATTTTTTTTTGCTTTGCTTTCTAGATTTGGTTTTTATATTCCAAAGATATCAATTTAGGGTATTGACATTAAAATTCAAATATTTTCTAATGACATCATCTTGATTACCTCCAAGTAACTTGAAAAGTTTTCCATAGAATCTTTTTTTTGGTCACTATTTTTTTTTTGAATTTTTGAATTTTATTTATTTTTTATACAGCAGGTTCTTTTTAGTTATCCATTTTATACATATTAGTGTATATATGTCAATCCCAATCTCCCAATTCATGACACCACCACCACCTCCCTCCACTTTCCCCCCTTGGAGTCCATACGTTTGTTCGCTACGTCTGTGTCTCAATTTCTGCCCTGCAAACCGGTACCATTTTTCTAGGTTCCACATATATGCGTTAATATGCGATATTTGTTTTTCTCTTTCTGACTTACTTCACTCTGTATGACAGTCTCTAGATTCATCATAAGATGTTTTTGTTCTTTGGAATGATAATACCTTTGGGGCATTAATTTCTGGTTGGTGATATAGTCAAATCTATCAGTCTAGCTGGTGTCCATACTTCTTTGAATGAATCACTCCTGTGTAGTTTCACCCACTATGACTGTTCCTTCCCCTACCTCCCTTCAGGGTCTGAATCAGCTGGAATTTGTTGATTTCTCAGTGAATGGGGAAAACAAAACAGTCTGCCAGGTAGAGGCACCTGTGAGAAACACCTTGCTTTAGCCATGGTATTGCTAGTCTAGCAAACGGGACTAAGGCAGTGAAAACTGAAGAAAAATGCATTGAATTTATCCTAGTCAGATACAGACTTGGAACAGCTCTTCAAAAAGTCACTTTACAAACTCCTTAAAGAAAAATTTTAGTATAATATCTAAAAAGACTATGCAAAAAGACTATTAAGATACTCGTCAAACAACTTATATCTCAGAAGCTGGAGTTTCTTCATATGCTTCAACTAAACAACATATTGCAACAGACTGGATACAGAAGCAGATGTAAGAATCCAGCTATCTTCTACTAATCCAGACCTTAAAGAGATTCACAAAAATGTAAAACGATGCTGTTCTTGTCATTGCTTGTTTTGGAAAACACAGTTATTTTTCACCAAAAAAATGTTGTAATATTCTTATTATTTTTAAATGAATTAATATGTAAATTTAAAAAAAGTCACTTTACAATATAAAAGTTTCCAATAATGTTAAGTGTTTTAATATAACTTTTATTCTTTTTACAAAAAAATAGATTTTTTTCCCCTAGACACACAGATATGCAAAAATAAGGAAGAAGAAAACAGATAACCACTGTTAACATTTTACTTATTTTATTTATTTGGTTGCACTGGGTCTTAGTTGCAGCATGCATGTGGGATCTAGTTCCCTGACCAGGGATCGAACCCGGGCCCCCTGCGTTGGGAGCGTAGAGTCTTATCCACTGCACCACCAGGGAAGTCCCTGTTAACATTTTAGAGTATATCTTTCCAATCTTTTATCAAAAGAAATAAATATATAATTAAATATATATGGGATTCCATTGTGTGACATTGTAGGAAGAGAAACAGTTGTCCGTTGTTAGATATTCATGTTGTCTCTGGTGTTTCATTGTTATGAGCAACACTGTGATGAATGTCTTTGTGACGAAAGGCCTTCATACATCCACAGTCACTTCTTTAATTGCTGAAAATGGGATTGCTCTTTCAAAAGCAGTGGATGGTTTTTAGATACATTCTGTCAAATTGTTGCTCAGAAATGTACTAATTTACACTCTGCCATTATTACATGATTGTGGCTTTTTCCCCCCTGTACTATAACAGTTAACACTGTGAACTTTTAAAATTATTTGCTAATTAGATAACAAAATGTTTTATTTGAATTCTAATTTCTTTGTGAGGTCAAATATGCTTTCATATGTTCATTGACTGTTCCAGTTCCTCCTTTTGTGGATTACTGCTTCGTGCCTTTTGCCTATTTTTCTAGGACGTGAATCTTTTTCCTATTGTGTTTAAAGGTGATTTAAATATTAAGGACTTTTTGTCATATATGTTGTTAAAACAATGTTTCCTACTTTGTAGTTTATTCTTTAATTTTGATAGTAATTCTTTTTTTGGTTGTCTAGGGGTTTTCCATTTCGTGTAGTTAACCTAGCACATTTTTTTCTTCATGGTTTTTCTATCTTTAGTGTCAGATTTAAAAAAAGATCTTTCTGGGTTTCCCTGGTGGCACAGTGGTTAAGAATCCGCCTGCCAATGCAGGGGATACGGGTTCGAGTCCTGGTCCGGGAAGATCCCACATGCTGCGGAGCAACTAAACCCGTGCACCACAGCTACTGAGCCTGCGCTCTAGAGCCCGCGAGCCACAGCTACTGAGCCTGTGCACCACAACTACTGAAGCCCTCACACCTAGAGCCCGTGCTCCACAACAGGAGAAGCCACTGCAGTGAGAAGCCCGTGCACCGCAACGAAGAGTAGCCCCCGCTCACCACAGCTAGAGAAAGCCCACGCGCAGCAACGAACACCCAACGCAGCCAAAATAAATTAATGATAATAAATAAAATATTTTAAAAAATCTTATTTATAAAAAAAAAATCTTTCTCCACCCCAAAATTGTTTAAATAAATAATCACCCATTTCTAGTATTTTCATGGTTTCAGTCTTTAATCATTTAACTCATTAGGAATATATTTTGCCATTTAGTTTAAAGGTGTAGTTTCTTCCCACCAAATAAGAAGCCAGTTATCTTTTTAAAAAAAAAAAAAATTATTTATTTATTTATTTGTTTTTGGCTGCGTTGGGTCTTCGTTGCTGCACGTGGGCTTTCTCTAGTTGCCGGGAGCGGGGGCTACTCTTTGTTGTGGTGCACGGGCTTCTCATTGCAGTGGCTTCTCTTGTTGGCGGAGCACAGGCTTTAGGCACGCAGGCTTCAGTAGTTGTGGCATGTAGGCTCAGTAGTTGTGGCTTGTGGGCTCTAGAGCCCAGGCTCAGTAGTTGTGGCGCACAGGCTTAGTTGCTCCACGGAAGCCAGTTATCTTAATGCCATTTATCTTTATTGAATAATCTGCCCTTTCACACTGACTTAAAATCCCTTTCTTATAAACTAAATTCTTTTAAATTTTATTTTTTTATTTTATTATTTTTAAATATTTATTTATTTATTTATTTATTTTTGGCTGTGTTGGGTCTTCGTTTCTGTGCGAGGGCTTTCTCTAGTTGTTGCAAGCGTGGGCCACTCTTCATCACGGTGCGCGGGCCTCTCACTATCGCGGCCTCTCTTGTTGCGGAGCACAGGCTCCAGACGCGCAGGCTCAGTAGTTGTGGCTCACGGGCCTAGTTGCTCCGCGGCATGTGGGATCTTCCCAGACCAGGGCTTGAACCCGTGTCCCCTGCATTGGCAGGCAGATTCTCAACCACTGCGCCACCAGGGAAACCCCTAAATTCTTATATATACTTGAGCCTGTTTGGGTCCTTCTATTCCATTCCTTTGCACTGCCCTGTTCATTCCTGCTGTTTCGTTACCCTACAGATCCTGTATTAAAAGTAACTCTAGCAGTGTCTGATCTTCAGAAGTCCTTGAACTACTGGTCTAGTCTACTGGGAATGAAAATTTATGAAAAAGATGAAAAGAAGCAGAGGGCTTTGCTGGGCTATGCTGATAACCAGGTGAGCAATCTTGGAGAGAAATGATCTGTTACTATGAGTTTGGCTTATAAATGAGGTTAACATGAAGGTTATTCTCATAGTTTCTTCATAGTAATTCAATATTTAGAACAGAAAGAAGAAAATTAAAATTGCCGGTGAGCTCACCACCCAGATATTACCTTTGTTTATATTTGGGGAATGTGTCCTTTCAGGAGTGGATTTGCTGAGTCAGAAGAGATGTAGGCAAGATTTAATGCTGTAATGATGATCTTTTTTTTTTTTTCTCTTAATAACTTAGCATTTGAGCATGATTTAGTCCTTTTACTTTGAGCCAGAAGGTCTACTCCTAGGAATTTATTTTACAAACGTACTTATCCTACACGTGCACAAAGAAGTATGTACAAGGTTATCTGCTGCGGCATTGTTTGTAATAGCAAAATGTAAGAAATAACCTAAATGCCCTGTGGATTCAAGCAGTAGTTCAACCATTTATGGTTCAGCCATAGAATGGATTAGTAAGCAGCCATCAAAACGAATGAGGCGAGTCTCTATGTGCTGAGATGGTAACATTAATTGGAGAAAAACAATGGACAGAATAATGCATAAATTATGCTACTATTTGTGTAAAAAAGAAAAAAGGGTATATGCCTATGGATGCCTGCTGACTAGTTGCCTCTGGGGTGAGAGTAAGAGGGAGACTTAGAATTTACTTTATTCCTTTAGCCCTGTTTGAATTTTTTTTTTTTACCACGTAACCTGTTCCGAAAAATAAACCCGCTTTCTCATGTCTTTTCAGTGTAAGCTGGAGCTACAGGGCATCCAAGGGGCAGTTGATCATGCAACAGCTTTTGGACGAATTGCCTTTTCTTGCCCCCAGAAAGAGGTAATGTTTGGTACCAGGTCTTTTGTTTAAACTCTATGACTAGCTAGTTCAAACAGCTAGGAAACTTGACCCTCCCTTCTCTAGGTTCATGTTGATTGTGGCTTTGGTATCAAGTTCAACAGTTGACTCAAGAGCAGCTGAGATAATAAAATCAAACAAGTGGCGCCAGAGTTTTCTGGTTGATCTGAGATTCCTCTGGGGCTTTCGAGGACCACAGCCCAAGAGTGGCGTGGGACCCCTTGCTCACTTTGCTTTTTTGTTTTCCTCAAGTTGTCAGACTTAGAAGATTTGATGAAAAGGCAGAACCAGAAGATTCTGACTCCCCTGGTGAGTCTGGACACTCCAGGGAAAGCAACAGTGCAAGTTATCATTTTGGCCGACCCTGTAAGTATTACCCACGAACAGGACAGGCTGCACAAGGGCTTTCTTCTGAGGTGTCTTTTTGCCAAATTTCTTTTCTCTCTTTTGGTGTAGGATGGACATGAAATTTGCTTTGTGGGGGATGAAGCATTTCGAGAACTCTCTAAGATGGATACAGAGGGAAGCAAATTATTGGATGACGTGAGTCTCATTTCTAAATTTATCTCACCTTCAGCTCAAGGGGGTGCTGTTAAGTGTGTATGAAGAAGGACCCAAGCATCAGGGGCCAGTTCTTACTTTCAGAACCGTGTCCTTTTGAGGTGACTTTTGAGCCAGAGACTTGTGTCAACTTCATTGCCACCTATGTGACTCTTATCTGGGTGCAGTATGTGTGCCTTCCCTCCACCTCGGGCTGCCTTGGAGAACCACTGCTGCTAAATACATCACTGTTCTGCTCGGTGACCGGAAGTGCCCCGACGCCACCCCCTCTCACTGCCTTAGCCCCTTGGTCATCTCTTCTCCATTCTACAGCATCGTTCTCTTCCTTCCTAGCAAATTGTTCTCATAAGCATACAAACTAACTCTAGTATCTTCTAAAAATCTTTTATTTACCCCATATCCCTTCTCCAGATTTCTTTTAAAAATCTCCCTACACGCCGTTTCTACTTCTTACCTCCCATTCACACTTGACTCTGTTCCGCATTGGCTCCTGTCATGCAGTGAGACGCATTGATGTCATCGGTGACCTCCTCTTGCCAAATCCAGTGACTATTTTTCTATCCTCGTCAAACACGATCTTTCAGCAGCATGCAGTGTCGTACCCCAGCTCCTAGCACGTACCTCGTATGTAGCTGGCCCTCAGTGAATACTCTGCTGCTGCTGCTGAAAGGAATGAATCAATGTGTCCTGGTTCTGTCACTTAGTATCTATGTGACTGACCTTAAGAAATTTACTTCAAGTCTCTAAACTGCAGTTTTTTATCCAAAAATTTGAGGAAATAAGATTATCCACCTCATAGGATTGTTGTGTTGTTTATAGAGCTTAGCAAACTGCTGACAAAATAACGGACGCTCAATTGTTGTTCATTAAAGCTGGAAATGTACAAAAAATATAGCGTTTACAAATTTTACCATAAAGGAAAATAGAATCTCAGGCAACCTCTTAGTTGACAAATTGGCTAGATTGTTCTTCTTGCTCTTTCATATCGCTGACCAACTTCCTCCTCTTTTTTTTTAAAAAAAAAATTTATTTATGTATTTACTTATTTATTTGGTTGTGCCGGGCCTTAGTTGCAGCAGGCGGTATCCTTAGTTGTGGTTCGCAGGCTCCTTAGTTGTGGCATGAGTGTGGGATCTAGTTCCCTGACCAGGAATCGAACCCAGGCCCCCTGCATTGGGAGCGCGGAGTCTTATCCACTGCGTCACCAGGGACGTCCCCAACTTCCTCCTCTTTTGAGCTCTCTTCTCCCTTGATGCTGGGGATCCTGCCATCTTCCTTTCTCTCTGACAGCTTCCTCTCAGCCACAGGCACCTTTTTCTGTGACTGATCCTGAATGATTTTGCCTACGGTCCCACTTTAGCTGTCTTTTACTCTCTCATTATACATTCTTTCTCTTCTCTGAGTAGAAGTTACCTGTTACTCTGGTCATCTCTACGCAGAGCTTCAGCCATCATCCATTCTCAACTTCCTAACTTCTAGTTCCCACTCCCCACTAAGCTCTAAACGAGCATTTTTCATTGTTGTTCCTGAGGTAAAATATACACAGAATTTAAGTGTACAGAAATTTTAGTGTCCACTTTGATGAGTTTTGACAGTTACATGTACTCGTATAACCACTACTCAAAATATAGAGTATTTTCATTGTTATAGAAAGTTCTGTTGTGCCCATTTCTAGTTCCCAACCCCTCCTCCCAGCAGCAACTACTGTTCTGAATTCTGTCGTATGAATTTTGTCTGTCCTTGGACTTCATATGAATGGAATGGCTTCTTTCAGTCAACGTAACCTTTTTGAGATTCCTCAGTGTAATTGTACATGCCAGAATTCTTTTTTCTTTGCTGAGTGGTATTCAATTTTATGAATATAACAATTTGCTTATCCATTCTTCCAATGGTGGACATTGGAGTTTTTTCCAGATTTTTATCTATTATAAGGAAGACTGCTCTGAACATTCTCATGTAACTCTTCTTGTGGATGTATGTTTCATTTCTCTTGGGTAAATACCTGGGAGGGGAATTGCTTTTACTTTCTAAGAAACTGCGGAACAGTTGTCCAAAGTGATTGAACTGTTTTACACTATTGCCCATGTATGTATAGAAGAGTTCCAGCTGCTCTGCGTCCTCACCAACATTTGTGTGTTGTCTTCTGTCCGTTTCTTTCCATAACAGATTTTATTTTTAATATTTCATGATTAAAAATTCCATATATACACAAAAGAGTACAAAATCCCTATGTGACTGTCACCACTCAACTCTGCCATAATTTTTCATCATTCCTTTCCACCCCACTTTTTTTTTTGGCAGTGGGGATATTTGTTGGAGAATTTTAAGGCAAATTTCAGACACCATGTCATTTCAACCCTAAATACTTAAGAATTTTACACATTTTAAGATGATTTAAAAAGTAAAAATTACAACAGTGTAAAGCAACTATACTCCAATAAAAATAAATTTTAAAAAAAAGCAAAAATTAAGGAATTTTCGTATATACAATATTGACATAATCACACTTAAAAAATCAACAATATATCCTTTTTTTTTTTTTTTTTTACAGCTAACACAACATTATATTGCCTCCTTATATCAACCTCTTATTTATTTATTTATTTATTTATTTGGCTGCGTTGGGTCTTCATTGCGGTGCATGGGCTTCTCATCACAGTGGCTTCTCTTGTTGCGGAGCATGGACTCTAAGCGCGCGGGCTCAGTAGTTGTGGCTCGTGGGCTCTGCGCAGGTTTCTTATTGCCGTGGCTTCTCTTGCTGCGGAGCACGGGCTCTAGGCACATGGGCTCAGTAGTTGTGGCTCACAGGCTCTAGAGTGCAGGCTCAGTAGTTGTGGTGCACGGGCTTAATTGCTCCACGGCATGTGGGATCTTCCCGGACCAGGGATCCAACCCGTGTCCCCTGCATTGGCGGGTGGATTCTTTTTTTTTTTTTTTTTTAACATCTTTATTGGAGTATTATTGCTTTACAATGGTGTGTTAGTTTCTGCTGTATAACAAAGTGAATCAGATATACATGTACATATATCCCCATATCTCCTCCCTCTTGCGTCTCCCTCCCACCCCTCTAGGTGGACACAAAGCACCAAACTGATCTTCCTGTGCTACGTGGCTGCTTCCCACTAGCTATCTGTTTTACATTTGGTAGTGTATATATCCCATGCCACTCTCTCACTTTGTCCCAGCTTACCCTTCCCCCTCCCTGTGTCCTCAAGTCCATTCTCTATGTCTGCATCTTTATTCCTGTCCTGCCCCTAGGTTCTTCAGAACCTTTTTTTTTTTTTTAGAATCCACATATATGTGTTAGCATACAGTATTTGTTTTTCTCTTTCTGACTTACTTCACTCTGTATGACAGTCTCTAGGTCCATCAACCTCACTACAAATAACTCAATTTCGTTTCTTTTTATGGCTGAGTAATATTCCATTGTATATATGTGCCACATCTTCTTTATCCATTCATCTGTCGATGGACACTTAGGTTGCTTCTATGTCCTGGCTATTGTAAATAGAGCTGCAATGAACATTGTGGTACATGACTCTTTTTGAATTATGGTTTTCTCAGGGTATATGCCCAGTAGTGGGATTACTGGGTCATATGGTAGTTCTATTTTTAGTTTAAGGAACCTCCATACTGTTCTCCATAGTGGCTGTATCAATTTACATTCCCACCAACAGTGCAAGAGGGTTCCCTTTTCTCCACACCCTCTCCAGCATTTATTGTTTGTAGATTTTTTTGATGATGGCCATTCTGACTGGTATGAGGTGATACCTCATTGTAGTTTTGATTTGCATTTCTCTAATGATTAGTGATGTTGAGCATCCTTTCATGTGTTTGTTGGCAATCTGTATATCTTCTTTGGAGAAATGTCTATTTATGTCTTCTGCCCATTTTTGGATTGGATTGTTTGTTTTTTTGATATTAAGCTGCATGAGCTGCTTGTATATTTTAGAGATTAATCCTTTGTCCATTGGTTCGTTTGCAAATATTTTCTCCCATTCTGAGGGTTGTCTTTTCATCTTGTTTATGGTTTCCTTTGCCTTGCAAAAGCTTTTAAGTTTCATTAGGTCCCATTTGTTTATTTTTGTTTTTATTTCCATTTCTCTAGGAGGTGGGTCAAAAAGGATCTTGCTGTGATTTATGTCATAGAGTGTTTTGCCTATGTTTTCCTCTAAGAGTTTTATAGTGTCTGGCCTTACGTTTAGGTCTTTAATCCATTTTGAGTTTATTTTTGTGTATGGTGTTAGGGAGTGTTCTAATTTCATTCTTTTACATGTAGCTGTCCGGTTTTCCCAGCACCACTTATTGAAGAGGTTGTCTTTTCTCCATTGTATATTCTTGCCTCCTTTATCAAAGATAAGGTGACCATATGTGCATGGGTTTATCTCTGGGCTTTCTATCCTATTCCATTGATCTATAGTTCTGTTTTTGTGCGAGTACCATACTGTCTTGATTACTGTAGCTTTGTAGTATAGTCTGAAGTCAGGGAGCCTGATTCCTCCAGCTCTGTTTTTCTTTCTCAAGATTGCTTTGGCTATTCATGGTCTTTTGTGTTTCCATACAAATTGTGAAATTTTTTGTTCTAGCTCTGTGAAAAATGCCAGTGGTAGTTTGATAGGGATTGCATTGAATCTGTAGATTGCTTTGGGTAGTAGAGTCTATTTTCACAATGTTGATTCTTCCAGTCCAAGAACATGATATGTCTCCATCTGTTTGTATCATCTTTAATTTCTTTCATCAGTGTCTTATAGTTTTCTGCATACAGGTCTTTTGTCTCCTTAGGTAGGTCTGTTCCTAGGTATTTTACTCTTTTTGTTAGTAGGCGGATTCTTAACCACTGCACCACCAGGGAACCCCCAACAGTATATCCTTAATGCCACCTAAAATCCAGTTCTTATTAAAATTTCCCTGACCACCTAAAAATGGTTTTATACAGTTGGTTTGCCCTGTGTATTTTTTTTGTTTGTTTCTTTACTGCCCTATGTATTTTTTATTTAGCTTTAATCTAATTGGACTATATCAATCCAGAATAATTTATCTGATCCATTGAGTTTCATGACAAACTAATTGGAAGACACACCACTGATCTATTTCACATTTTAGCCATTCTCTAACCTCTAAATATAAATTTATTTTCACTCTCTGTGTCTTTGCTCACATTATTTTTTTCTCCTAGAATGTCCCTTCTCTCATTTGAATATTTGCTTATTTTTCAAGGCCCATTTAAATTCCTGTTTTAAAATTTTTTGACTGTTTTTCTCTTTCTTGTTGTTGTGTTGGAGTTCTGGATATGAGTCATTTGTTAGATAATCTGCAAATGCAAGTACTTTCCCCATTCAATGGCTTGACTATTTATTTTCTTAATACAGGCCTTTGAAGAGCAGACATTTCTCTAAGTCCAATTTATCAACTTTTTTTTATGCTTAATGCTTTTTTTGTCAGATTAGTGTTATAGCCAAAGAAACTTTTTACCTGGATAGACCATGGACATTTCAACTCCACATGCCTATAACTTAATTTATCTTACTTCAAATCCATTCTTCATTAATATAATAGAAAGATAAAAATTACTATTTATTAAGCATCTCCTATATTGACATGTTCTTAAGTGCCTTATGTATATTCTGCAACTCTTACCATAATCTACAAGGTGGATAGCATTCCCTTTTCAGATGAAGAAACTGAGGCTCAAAAGAGTAAGTCACCCAATATTATACATTCAGTAAGTGGCAGGCACGGGCTCAAACAGAGGTCTTTCAGGTTTCAAAGCCAGTTCTTCTGTCCTCTTCTATACTCTGCTCCCGCTCCTGAATAGCACTGTATATCTGTTATCACAATTGTTTAAGCTAGAATCCTCAGAGCCAGTTTTTCTTTTAACATTTAATATGCTTTTTATTTTAGAATAGTTTTAGATTTACAAACAGAGCCATTTTTGAATACTGTTTCTCCTCACACCTACATTCTATTAGCAATTAGTCACCAGGAACTGTGAGTTCTACCTCTGAAATCCTTTGTCTATCTACTTCCCTTTTGAAAAGGCTCTCATTTTCACCTGCAAAAGCCTCCTCCCACCCTCCAGTCAATCCCTGATGCCAGCACTAGCTCTCTAAAGCATCAATCCAGTAATTTAAAAAATGGTTTAGGGGCTTCCCTGGTGGCTCAGTGGTTAAGAATCCGCCTGCCAATGCAGGGGACACGGGTTCGAGCCCTGGGTCCGGGAAGATCCCACATGCCACAGAGCAACTAAGCCCATGCACTACAACTACTGAGCCTGCACCCTAGAGCCCACAAGCCACAACTACTGAGCCTGCACGCCACAACTACTGAAGCCTGCGTGCCTAGAGCCCGTGCTCCTCAACAAGAGAAGCCACCGCAATGAGAAGCCCGCGCACCGCAACGAAGAGTAGCCCCTGCTCGCCACAACTAGAGAAAGCCCGTGCGCAGCAACGAAGACCCAATGCAGCCTAAATAAATAAATAAATAAATAAATAAAATTTTTTAAAAAGAGACTTCAGTTTTAAGCTGGGCTCTCCCGCCCACAAGCCCCTTTCTATGACCTCAACCTCATGGAATGATAGGATAAAAGGACTCTGGTGGAACCAAAACATATTGTTATTAACAAGCCTTCTTTTTTAATTAAGAGGTTCCAAACCAAACAGTACCAGCATCAGCGGAATGGTGTGGGAGGAGGCGTGGAAAAAGGAAATCATTCCAGGCTCATTGCTAAGATGTCAAAATAGCTTTTCACATTTGGTCTCATCATTAGACTGAGTCTCCTGAGCACTAAAGATTCTTGAGAACCCACCCAGACTCTCAGAGTGACCGCACTTTCTGTTCCGAAGAGCCCACAGCCAGGTGTGCTTGGCCTGCTCTCCAGCCAGCGTCAGCCGCACTTTCCGGCTGCAGGCTCTGCCCTTTACTCTGCAAAATGAGAACTAAGAAGCGATTGCTTGATACCCATCAGCATCCTCTGTCAAAGTAAACACAAGACTCTATACTGAATGAACATTTTTTCTTCTTTTTTTAGTTAATTAATTTATTTATTTTTGGCTGCGTTGGGTCTTCGTTGCTGCGCGCGGGCTTTCTCTAGTTGCGGCGAGCGGGGGCTGCTCTTCGTTGCGGTGCGTGGGCTTCTCATTGCAGTGGCTTCTCGTTGCAGAGCACTGACTCTGGGCACGCAGGCTTCAGTAGTTATGGCACGTAGGCTCTAGAGGGCAGGCTCAGTAGTTGTGGCGCACGGGCTTAGTTGCTCCGCGGCATGTGGGATCTTCCCGGGCCAGGGCTCGAACCCATGTTCCCTGTGTTAGCAGGTGGATTCTTAACCACTGTGCCACCAGAGAAGTCCCTGAACATCTTTTAATTGTTAATTTCTTGATTGTGGGCAGTGCAGTGAGGTACGAAGTAGACTATATGTTTTATTTTATGGACTGAGAATAAATAAATATTCCAATTTCTGTTTCTATAGGCAATGGCAGAAGATAAAAGTGATGAATGGTTTGCTGCACAAAATAAACCAAAGGCTTCAGGTTAACCGAAGACATCATGTGGAACAAGCATTAGTGATTCCTGTCGAACACCTGTGAGGCCTGATGTGTGCATTATGTGACAAATGTTCTCACAACTTGGTGGTTTCCTGTATAGGCAGAGAGGCTGGGTGGTGAAGATTTGTGTATTTTAATCTTTGAGAGCTCTGATATATTTTAGAGAGAAAATCCTTTCATTATTAGTCCATTTAGAGGAGAACTCTTGCTGTCATCTATGCCATCCCTGGAAGGGTACATTTTGTGTGTAACTGTATTAGATTAGTAATACATTCTTCTGAAGCCTGGGACAGCTGTATTGAACAGGACCTTTGGTTGGGGATGGAGGGAATTTTCTTAAGTATGTAGATTTAAAGAGAACAAATAAACCCAAATCAATTGCTTACAGCAGGAGTACTTCCAGTACCTGGTGACAGTATGCTGTTCTAATGTCTTACTCTGGCAGGCCTTGACCAATGAAAACTTTTAAAGAAATTTTGTGCCTTGAACCAAAAGACTTGGTTAACGTTCCCACATTCTTTGCTTTAAATTTTTGAGTAGCCAGAGAAAACAGACAAAAGGATCTAATGTGTTATGTTGCTACACACCTGGCTCTGTGCTAGTTTCTCTCTCTCTCTCTCTCTCTCTCTATATATATTTTTTCTTTTTTCTTTTAATCCTCGTAAGAAGAGACCATGTTAGATTTTTAGTGATGGATTAGATGATTTCTTCAGCATGAAAATCTTTTTTTTAATATTTTCTTGTTTTCTATTTAATTCTGCAGAACAAATCAATTTTAATCACTGGAAATAGAATTAAGTTGGGCATAGTTATTATGAAATGTTTTTTGAAATTATGCTTCTGAAATCAAGCTGTTAAAACCAACCTGTAAAACTCATTATTTAAAGTGGTGGCCAGGTTCAAACTATAGGGAAGAAACTGATGAAATTGGAAAGGATTGACTCAGAAGATACCAGTTCCTGTACAATATACATGAAATTACTTGTAAATCATAGCCTCTGCTGTTCTCCCTTGCTGGCAGGGTAGGGTATGGAAATTTCACAGTGAGTTTCAGCTCACCTTCTGATAGGGCTATCTTACCTTCACTGAGAGGAAAAAATTCTTTCCCAGCTCCACAGCACTTTTCATTCCACTTAAATTATCTTAGGGAAGCAATTGTGAGTTTCAAAGCAAATCAAGCTGTGTTCCTCCTGTAGACAGTTGGTTCACTTTTTTTTTTCTATGCATGGGGAGATTATTATATGAATTTTGAATAATCAAGTAAATGCCTCTGTCTTCTTTAGACTATGATTTGTTAATTCTCAGATTTTCTAATTAATTAATAATTAGATTATTAATTCTTGATGTTTATCTCTGGTAATACTGAAAAGAAACTGTAGTTTTCTTTTCTCCTGAAAAGAAACTGTACTTCTCCCAGTGTATTAGGCTGTTGTGATGTGGCCTTTTTTTTTTTTTTGGCCGTGCTGCACAGCATGTGGGATCTTAGTTCCCTGACCGGGGATCGAACACTCGCCCCCTGCATTGCAAGGCGGAGTCTTAACCACTGGACCGCCAGGGAAGTCCCTGATGTGGCCTTCTAAGTTTGTTACAGTAAAATAAGTGGTTTATGTAAGTACTAAACACATGCCAGATTCCTCTTTATCTGTTTATCTTATGTTGTAACATACCCCGAATTTTTTCTCTTAAATGTACAGCTATGCATGAGAGAACTGAATGCTGTTTATCTACCTGGGACATTTTAGCTTCATGATATCAGCCCCCTTTTATTTCTCATTGCCTGTCATTTTTCCTTTGTTGCAGTCTTTAATATTTTATTCATCCTAAAACCATTATACTGTACCACTTTGGCCTTTTATCAAGCAATCCAAAAGTTTACCTCTGCACAGGGCAGCTAGTAATTTTAAACCAAAAGTTACTACTTTCCCATCTCTGGGAATGGTATAATCAGCTACAAAACAAGGTTTAAAGATAGTTTTGCCTAAGCTGGTGTTTTTAAACAGATGAAGTTGAGAAGTTCCTCAGTTTCTCCAGAGTTGTGTTTTCAGAGTAGTCAGTTTGTTTTTCGACTTGAGGGGTTGTGGTCCTAGCATATTAAGTTGAAGTTCAAATACCTCTTGGGTTTAAATCCAGAGAGATTTAGAATGGCTGTGTTGTGGAGTTCTAGGTTAGCCTGGAAAGTTAGTATGAAATCCATGTTTGTCTGACATCTGAGTGGAATTAGCAAAGCCAGGGACATTTAGTGCTCCTTAATGTGACTTTCTGCCCATCTCACCTGTCCCACAATGTCCTTGTGATTCGGAGAGTTTCCAGGAGGACTCCCCGTCGGCCACTGAAATTTATGGTAAGAGTTGATGGGAAGAGACCCGCTGCGGGGGAGGAAGCCTCTCAGGGAGTGGTGAGTCCATGCGGGTTAGTGGGCAGCCTGGGTAGGGGCATTCAGTGAGGGTGAACTGTGGCGGGGGTGTGAGGAATCCGGGGATTATTGGGTGCGGGAGAATGCGGGGCCAGGGACGGAGCTAATAGGTAGGACAGACTGGGGCCCAGGAAGCAGGGAACTGCCGAGACGCGCGGCCGAGCGGAGCCTGGGCTGGGAGGGGGCGGCTGTTTGGGGGCCGGGCCCCGGGGAGACGGAGGGGCGGGGCACGCTGTGGGATGGAGGCGCGGCTACCTGCCTGTTGCCTAGTTGGAGGCCTCGGGCCGATAGAGGGAGCTGTGGGCCTGGCGGTCCCGACGCCGCGGGCGCTTAGGTGGGACCGCGCGTGCGCGCGGAGCGGCGGAGGTATGCTGGGGTCCGTGCAGAGCCCGAGCTGAGACTGAGGACGGGGGCCGAGGCGCCGCCCATTGTCCCGCCCCCCCGGGGCCGCCCATTGTGCCGTGACGCTTGCGCCGCCCTCGCGGCCTGGCGGGGGAGGGGCGACCCGCGCCGCAGCCAGCGTCGCCGCCATGGATCTAGGTGGGTGTTCGGCTCCCCTCGGCCCGCGTGGGCCGCGTTCCGCAACCGGCCAACAGGCAGTGCTGAGCGGGCCCGGGCTGAGGGAGACCTCCGGGACGGGGAGGGGGTTGGGAGGGCTGGGGTGTCCTGGAGGCCGGGGGTCGGGGGGCCGGGCTCTAGCCCGCCGCCCTTTCGCTCGCCTCTTGTCGGCTCCAGGCCCCTTTCCACGTGAAGGGGCCAGCGGATGTGAAGTTAGCGTTCGCGAGAGTGGACAGGTTCGGGCACGTGCTTTGGAAAAGGCCGGGCTCCGGCGGCGCCCCGGGGAATCCCATATCCCCAACGATCTCATTTGTTGAACGTCTACTAAGTTCTTGAGCAAGCGTCTGACGCTCTTGAGGTCCTCGTGGATAAACGGGGATGATGATACCGTATCAGCCTCACAGAATTTGGGGGAGTTTTCACTGAGATCACGTGTGTACAGTGTCGAGTCCGGTGCCTTGCGCAGGGCTAGCGTTCTTCAGACCAGCAGTTGTGGGCACGGGTTGCAG
Organism: Eubalaena glacialis; assembly: GCF_028564815.1. Classification (NCBI taxonomy): domain Eukaryota; kingdom Metazoa; phylum Chordata; class Mammalia; order Artiodactyla; family Balaenidae; genus Eubalaena; species Eubalaena glacialis. The sequence continues at coordinate 15,068,424 of NC_083734.1, read as the reverse complement.
CAGCCGAGGTGGCACGTGCGTCTTGATTCTCCAGATGCCGGGTCTGGGAGAAGGGAGGGGAGAGCTGGTATAAATCGGCGGCTCCTTGCCCAGCCTCCCCCGCTGCTGGATGTGCTCTTAAGGGCATAAGACCAAGAGGCTGTTCTGGGACAGCTGGGGTGAGGCTCCCCAAGATGTGCCAGTATTAGTAGGCTGTTGAGAAATGTTCTGGTCCCTATCCCCAGCCAGCTCGTCCGTGGTGGAAGGGTAGAGTTGGAAGAGTTTGGACCCCTGCAGCTGTGGTGATCTCTGTCCCAGCCCACCGCTTTGTAGTTCCTACAACCTGAGCAAATGGTTTGAGTCTTAATGTTTCCATCTCTAAAACAGGAATGGTCCTCAAAAGGTTGATCTGACGATGAAAAGATACGCATACCAACTAGCACAGTGCCTGGTACAGAGTAAGCGCTTAAACATAAGGAGCGGGCACTCACAAGCGCCAGTTAACCATTCGTGATAAAACACTTGGGATTCGCCCAGCCATTAACTGCTTCTGGGACTTACTCCTTCAAGTGTCATGAGTATATACTTACTGTCTCTGGAAGGTGGGTCTTGGGGGCCAAACATCTCAGCTGAACAGGTAGAGCAATAAAATTAAATTTACAGAGTCAGAAGGGAGCCTTTTGGGGGGCCCTGGGAGAGCAGCCTGAACCAGAAAGAAGAGCCAGAACCCCCAGGGAGACCTCTCAGCAACCTGGCTCTTCCTGGGAGTCTGCCTCAGCCACTGGGCACCAAGATGGATTGCCTTCACCAGTGGGTTGCATAGGAGCGCTGTTCCCGATGGAAGGGGCAGGATAGTCTCCTGGCCCATGAAAATGGGGAAGTTGTGTTCTTGGGGGCCTGAGGGACTGAGGAAGGAGCCCTGGGAAAGGGGAGAGGAGTCAGGAACATTGAAGAGTGAGCAATGTTTGTACGATGATTTAGTTTCTGGGCCAAAGGAAATATACCTAAGAAAGACCTATGTCCTGTTTCTGAGCTGGAGGAGGCAAAGAATAGGGACAAGATTCTGGTCCTGGCAACAGTGGAAAGGTTTGGGAGAACCAGCGTTTATCGAGCACTTAGGCTCTTTGTAGCCTGATTCTTAATTGTTATATCTTACTTAACCCTCAACAGCCCTGGGAGATGGGATTGGAAGCCAACAGTGGGTGTGGACCCAATGCCAAGGGCTTGACTATATGTATTAGTTGATCCTGACAGTCATAATGTGAAGTCTGTATTATCCCCACATATGCAGAACAGAAGTTCAGAGAAGTAATCTGTCCAAGACCACACCACTTTTAAATGGCTGAGCTAGGATTTAAACCCATGTCTAATTAAACATCCCAAGATGCCCTCCTTGCTAAGTCTGTGTCAACTCAGGGCTCACTGAAGAAGGACTTTTCTGAATCTAGTACAGTATTTTTTTCTATCTACTTCTTGGCTTCTACCAGAGAACCAGGACCATTAGTAGCTTATTCTCTTTGATGGAAAGAGCTGTGGGAATTGAACTGTTTCCCCAAAAGGCAGAACGTTTGAAATCTGTTTCCAAGACAAGGCTTTAAGAGAAAAAAGAGAAGCAGGGCTTGTCTGAGTGCTGCTGTGCAGGCAGTCCTGGTCCATGCCCTTCCTAGTCTGTATCGTTACTTAGAAGCTCAATTGTCAAGTCCTGCAGTCTGTACTTGGTGGCCGCTGTAGTTTGGTACTGCCCTTGCGCTCTTTCTCCTTCTCTCTCTCAGCCAGCCCGTCTTCCCCAAATCTTCTGCGGGCCCATCCTTTGCTGGAGGGCCTTGCCTCTGGGCAGGCTCCTCCCTGAGTCACATTTCAAGGTTGACTTTCCTCCTGAGCTTCAGCCCCCGTGTTTCCATTGCTGGAGGACGTTTCTACCTTAATGTTCTACCTCAAACTCCAAATGACCAAAACGTATCAGTGTTCCTTCCAAGCACATCTCTCGTCTTCCCTGTTTGCAGTAGTGCCCGTTGTCTTCCCAGTTCCAGGCTAGAGAGCTTGGGAGTCCTTTTTTATTCCTCAGGTTAAGCCTTTGACTTCAGCTCTGCAGTGGGTCCTAGAACCATCCCTTCTTCCCCCTCTCCCACTGCTTTCATTCAGAACCCCTTTCATCTCTAACCCTAATAATGACAGCCCGCTGACCAACTGCTGCCTCTCCCTCTAACCTCTGCTTGCTGTTCTGAAAATTTTTCACCACATTCTATCCTATTGGACTTCTGTCTGTGCAGGACCTTTGAATATCTGTGAAGAAATGACTGTTCTGCATGGGGGCTTCTTGCTGGCCGAGCAGCTGTTCCGCCCCAAAACACTGGCAGAATTGACCAAGTCTGACTGGGAGCATGTCGGGCGGCCGATTGTGGAGGCTCTGAGGGAGATCTCCTCTGCCGCGGCCTGCTCCCAGCCCTTCGCCTGGAAGAAGAAAGCTCTGATCATCATCTGGGCCAAGGCTCTGCAGCCCTACCCTATCACGCCTTCTGACACTGAAACCCTGTGGCAGGAAGATGTGTTCTTCTCCGTGGGCAACATGATTCCCACCATCAATCACACGGTGCTCTTTGAGCTGCTCAAGTCCCTGGAAGCTTCCGGACTCTTTATCCAGCTCCTGATGGCCTTGCCCACCACTGTCTGCCGTGCAGAACTAGAGCGCTTTTTGGAGCACATGACTGTCGACACTTCTTCAAAGGATGTGGCCTTCTTCCTCGACGTCTGGTGGGAAATGATGAAGCACAAGGGCAATCAGCAGGACCCCCTGCTCTCCCAGTTCCGGACAATGGCCCATAAGTACCTGTCCTCTTCAGATGAGTTCTCCCACCCTCCAAAGAGGTTTAAGTCCGACCCGGATGTGTGTCCTACCATGCCCCTGCTGGCCATGCTGCTCACTGGGCTGAAGCAAATCCAGGATAGGATCCTGTGCCCTGGGATGAGGTGCTGCGCCTTGGCCAACTTGGCTGACATGCTGACCGTGTTTGCACTGATGGAGGACGACCCCCAGGAAGTGTCCGCCACTGTGTATCTAGACAAACTGGCCACGGTGATCTCCGTGTGGAACTCGGACACCCAGAACCCATATCACCAGCAGGCACTGGCAGAGAAGGTGAAGGAGGCAGAGCGGGACATCAGCCTGACCTCACTGGCCAGGCTGCCGAGCGAGACGATCCTCGTGGGGTTCGAGTCCCTGCGCAGCCTGCTGCGGGAGTGGCGGGAGGAGCTGCAGGCCACGCTCAGCGGCAGCCAGGGGACGAGCTACGACAGCTACCGGGTGTGCGACAGCCTGACCTCCTTCAGCCAGCACCTGAAGCTCTACCTGGACACCACTAGCCTGTCCAAGGAAGAGAGGCAGGTGGCCTCTGAGCTGGCGGAGTGCGTGGGGGACTTCCTGAGGGACACGAACAGGGTGCTGAAGAACAAGGGCTTCGAGAAGGACATCACTGCCTCCATCGCCATGGCCATCATCGAGCAGAAGATGGACCGGCACATGGAAATGTGCTACATTTTCGCTTCTGAGAGGAAGTGGGCCTTCTCGGATGAGTGGCTGGCCTGCCTGGCCAACAACCGGGCTCTCTTCCGGGAGCCCGGCCTGGTGTTAAAGCTGCTGGAAGCAGTGATGGACGTCAGTGCGACAGACAGGGCTGTCCCCAGACCCCAGATCAAACAGGTCATCGACTTGATCCTGGAGTGTCATGCACACCTCTCGCTACCAGATAAAAATAAAGTCCTCTCGGGCGTCCTGCTCTCCTGGGGGCGCAAGGGCCTCTCTGAGAAGTTGTTGGGTCACTTGGAGGGGTTTCAGGAAGACCTCAACACGACTTTTAACCAGCTCGCGCAGAGCGCTTCTGAACAGGGCCTGGCCAAGGCCATCGTTTCTGTGGCCCGCCTAGTCATTCTGCACCCGGAGAGCACGGTGAAGAAAGTGTGCAGCATGGCCGTGGTCAACCTTGGCATCCACAGGTTCCTGGCTCAGATTCTCACCGCCTTCCCCGCCCTCAGGTTCGTGGAAGAGCAGGGTCCAAATCCCTCCACCACGTTCGTGGTGTCCTGCCTCAAAGAAACAGTCTGGACGAAGTTCTCTACACCCAGGGAAGAGAAGCAGTTTCTGGAGCTCCTGAGATGCCTGGTGAGCCCTGTGAAGCCCCAAGGGATTCCAGTCGCTGCTCTTCTCGAGCCAGATGAGGTGCTAAAGGAATTCGTCCTGCCTTTCCTGATGCTCGATGTCAAAGAGGTGGACCTCAGTCTGAGGATCTTCATCCAGACTCTGGAAGCAAACACATGTCTAGAGGAATACTGGCTGCAGACCTGCTCTCCGTTCCCACTCATCTTCAGCCTGTGCCAGCTCCTGGATGGCTTCAGCACATACTGGCAGCTCCCCAAGGAGAAGCGCTGTCTCCCCCTGGACGGGAAGGACCTGGTGATCCACATCCTGGACCGCCTCTGTGAGGTGGTGTCGGCTAACGCCGAGACCTTCTCCCCGGACACCTGGGTCAAGTCCCTGTCCTGGCTCCACCGGAAGCTGGAGCCGCTGGACTGGACTGTGGGCCTGAGGCTGCAGAGCTTCTTTGGGGGCCACTTCAAGTGTGAGGTGCCAGCCACGCTCTTCGAGATCTGTAAGCTTTCTGAGGACAAGTGGACCTGCCAGGCCCACCCCAGGTATGGGCCCGGCACAGGCCTCCTGGCCTGGATGGAGTGCTCCTCCATCTCCAGCAGCATCTCTGAGCAGATGCTCGCCCTGCTGGTGGTGGATGTGGGCAACCCTGAGGAGGTCAGGTTGTTCAGCAAGGGCTTCCTGGTGGCCCTGGTGCAGCTCATGCCGTGGTGCAGCCCCCAGGAGTGGCAGTGCCTTCACCAGCTGACCAGGAGACTGTTGGAGACGCAGCTCCTGCATGTCCCCTACAGCCTGGAGTATATTCAGTTCGTCCCTCTGCTCAACCTGAAGCCCTTTGCCCACGAACTCCAACTCTCCGTACTCTTGCTGAGAGCTTTCCAGTTTCTCTGCAGCCAGAGTTGCCGTAACTGGCTCCCTGTGGAAGGCTGGAGCCATGTGGTCAAGCTTCTCTGCAACAGCCTGACCAACCTCCTGGACTCTGTTCGGTTGACACAGTCAGTTGGCCCTTGGGCCCAAGGACAAGAGCAGGACCTGACCCAGGAAACCCTGTTTTTTTACACCCAGGTGTTCTGTCACGTTCTGCACATCATGGCCATGCTCCACCAGGAGGTGTGTGAACCACTGTATGTTTTGGCCTTGGAGATCCTCACCTGCTACGAAACCCTGAGCAAGACCAACCCTTCGGTCAGCTCCTTGCTCCAGAAAGTAAACGAGCAGCACTTCTTAAAGTCCATCGCCGAGAACGTTAGCCCCGAGGAGCGGCGCCAGACCCTCCTGCAGAAGATCAGCAACTTCTGACCTTCGTGGGTCAGAAAACAGCTGGGCCTCAACTTGGCCGGGTCTACGGGGGCTACAGCTGAAAAACACAAATGTTTCGGTTATGTGAAATTGTACACAAGCCCAAAAATCTGACAACACTGTAAAGAAGATAGTTTCTTAGGTATTTGTAACATACAAATTGTAATAAAATTCTCTTTTGAGTTTTATCTTGCCTCTTTTGAGACTTTCTTATCAATAGTCTAGGCTCATCAGTACACTCTGAAATTGGGCTCAGCCGGTCTTGAAGATCAAGTCAAGCCGGGAGGAACACGTTCATCACTGGACTTCTCCACCCTAGAATTTGGCAAATAAGTCTAAAGGTGAAACCACCCAAGTGGACAGATTACAAGGTACGTGTGTTCTGTTGCACTGAAACTCTAAGAGTCATTTCGCAGTATCTTGGAAAGGGCAGGAACTAGGAAAAGGACTCTTTTCTGCTACCAATTGGCCATGTGATTTGTGTGCCCACAAGGCCTGCAACCAGTGTAAAAGGAGAGGGTTGGACCAAGAACATTAAATGTTGGGTGGGCGGGAGGGAGGTCAGTGACCTCAGGAAAATGGGTCTCTTCTGAATCGAGGACTTCTGCCCCACAGTGTTAACTCTGTCCATTCAGTGGATCTCAAAGGGGCTGTGATGATACTGTCTGGTAACCACAGCAGAGACATGTTTAAAGGATGGGTGTAATTATCTTCTGCCTCGGGTGGGTTGTCGTGGGTTGGTTTGTTTGTTTTTCTGTTTGCTTTATTTATCTATCGGGTCTTAGTGTGACTCGGCGGCTGTTTTAGTTGCGGCATGCGAACTCAGTTGTGACATGCATGTGGGATCTAGATCCCTGTCCAGGGATCGAACCCGGGCCCCCTGCACTGGGAGCGTGGCGTCTTAACCACTGCACCACCAGGGAAGTCCCGGTTGTCACGGTTTTGAAGAACATGTGGGAGCAGGGAATGGCGTGTGCAAATGCGTGCCCAGGATATATTCCAGAACCATGAGGACTCGTTAGTGAAGTGTTTAATTGGGAGGCAAGGAAGGACAGCTCCATACCCCACATCACAGTGAGGCAGTATTCAAGTTCCCTCCCCGCCACCTAAAGTGGGCTGGCTCTGTCTGCGGCCTACAATTGGGTTTCCACCCTCCTGACTCCCAGTTGGGATTCACCTGGGAAGAGAAGAAAGGGCCTAAAGTTACGTGACCGCTGGGCTAGAACTCTAGAACTCTGCAGTGTACTCTTGGCACCGTGAATTACAGAAACATGTTAGAGTGAGGTATGAGCTAGGCTCTGCTGGAGGCTGAACGCATTCACACACCCCCTTCCCCTGCAACAGCCCACCTCTGCCAGTTACACGGAGAAGAACACAGAACAGAAACAATAGCACACAGCAGCCATTCAAGTTGGTCACAGGACAGGTCTTACCAGAAGTCGGCATGGATATATTTCACAAATGAGAATAAGTTCGAAAATATTAGTGCAATTTAGTCACCACACGGGTGATTTATAAAGATATACTGATAGTAAACAAAACGGTAAAAAAAAAATTAACAGCATTTTATGTTTTTTAAATGGCACCCATTAAAGACTGAAATAGTCAAAATTTGAGACACTTACACACTCAGTACTTTAAAAGTTCACAGACAACAGTGAATTAAAAGGCACTTTAAAAAATCTAGTTTTTCACTACTGCTTGGGAAAAAACTTCATGGTAGCAGTTTCTAAAACCCATCCTTGTCGTTCAGGAACAATTAGTGTTGGCACCAGAGGATCCTATTTGTAAATGGTGGGTGAAGGAGTCAGTCCACAGAACATAATTTGGCCAGGGCTGACTTGCACTCTTGCTCTCCAGCCTTCTGTGGCTAAATGGCGGTTAAGTCAGATAGGAACAGACTTTGGACCACAAGCTCTGGCTTATCAGGAGGCAGTCTAGATGAGACATCTCATGGTTTCGAATACAGCAGTCTGTTCTGCTTCATAGGAAAAGGACAGTGTCAAGGAGTGGGGTTACCCAGAGAATAGCTCGGTAGCCATCATTTCACTTTACCCCTATAGTTTTTAATAAGAGCATCCTGTGTGTGTGGATATGGGGAAAGCTGGGCTTGAGGGACATGCTAAAAAGGGAATAGTATCTGTGACTGTTGACAGCAAGCTCTCAAGTTTGACACTGGTCTAACCAAGTCAGCCTGCAGAGGTGCTGACCTGTTGGCCTTCCTACCTACTTAGGTGCTTCAGGTTCCCATCCCTGCCACCTACCCCACCCCGCCAGTGAGACTTCTGATCGGAAGTCGGTAGACAGGAGAATTCAATGTTGGCACATGGATGAAAGGATGAGGCAAAGGACCAACAGGTTATCTAGTAAACAATAAACTACCTACCCACAACGGTTTTCCCAGGCCAACATCACAAGAAAAGAACCAAGTCATCACTTGCTTCTGCTGGCCTAGCATGTGTGGACACTCCCTGAGTGGCTGGAAAGGTGGGGAGCCGCCAATACCAGGAGCAGGCAGGTGCCCAGCTCCTTATCTCCTTGGTCCACCTATCTCCACACCCCGTGCTTCCACCTCCAGAGCCCTTGAGATAAGACCCAGGGAAGGATCCTTGGGCTTCGCGTTAAAACCACCTTGCTGCCAGTGGAGGTCTGAGGGGATCCAATAGTTGTTACTAAGAAAAAAGTGCTTTTGCAAAAGGGGCAGGTTAGAAGCGGGAGGTGATTGATAGGAATATTCTTTAGAAAAACTCAAATCCCTCTGCTTATCAATACCCAAAAGGCTGAGGCCACCCAGGGCACAATCTGCAGTTTGGTCCACGGGAATACTGAGTGGAGGAGGCGCCCTCACTGCCTGACTCAGGGAGCAATTAACCATCCTTTTTGGCTGGGGGAGCATCAAAGAGCCGGGCTGCCTTCTTGCACAGCAGAGAGAACCAGTAGATCTGGGGAGCGATGAGGAAGGCGTTGGCCACATTGCAGTAGAAAGGAATGTGGAACGGCACTTGGAGCAGGCTCAGTCCCTGCTGCTGGCCATAGGACCAGTACATGAAGGGGAAAAGGAGGATCCGACATGAGAAGAAGGTGGTCAGCGTGAGGATTCCGTTCACCTTGTACAGCAGGGTGTGCTGCTGCTTTAGCTGCAAAAGAGGGAAGGAGAACACAGGGTCACTTTCAGGGAATGACTAGCCTGAGTCCCACAATGGACAGGCCAAGCGTCTCCTTTTCCGACACTTGTAGAAAAGATGATTGAGGACTGCCATATTTGTATATGCATAGAGCCTCATATTGTTTCCAACAGTGATGTGAAATTTGATCTAAGCCACCCAGCTGACAGGAGCACAGGAACGGTGGGTTAGAGAAACTCTGTGGCCAGGAAAAATATATATGAAGAACTGGATCAAATTTGAATCAAATGTACAATTTTTCAATCCCACTGGCTCGAAAGACCAACTGACCTTTAAGTCTGTTCAAGGGTCTCCTACCCCACTATTGATAGCACTAAAGAAGTTTCTCCAAACCCTCCTAATCTACCAAGGAGAAGCAGAGTCTGTTTCCTCGGCACTCCTTCTGCCACTCCTTTCATACGTGCCTGAATCAGAATTCTGCCCAGCGACACAAACGGAGTACTCAGTTCTGCCGTGAAGATGCAGCCAACAAAGAAGTCCCCAAGCTCTCCCCTAAGCCTCTGCAGAGGAAAAGAGGAAAAAGGGAAATAAGTAATGGAGGTTAAGGAACCACCGGAAGGAAAATTCTAACTAGGGCTATTGAAAAGGGTAACCCTGAGCAACCATGCAGGGAAATGGAAGTGCTAAACGGGCCAGTGCAGACCAGTTCACACTGTGCGGCCTCCATAGCAGTGGCACTTGGAATCCTCATGGTCCAGAGGCAACTGCATCACACACTGAGCTTTCTCTAGAGTTTCAGTGTCAGCCAAAAGGAACTCTGCAGCCCACTTTTGGGTATCCAACTTAGTCATGCCAAGGGCACTTAAGCCAGTTCAGTTCCACGAAATATGCACCAGACCCCATGCCTGATGTTAGGGTCCCAACACAATCAAGAGAGACTTATTAAAGAATGTCATGCACTCTACCTCTCCTTTTATCCTTTCAAGAAAGCAGTATAGGGAATTCCCTGGCAATCGAGTGGTTGGGACTCGGCACTTTTGCTGCTGTGGCCCAGCTTCAATCCCTGGCTGGGGAACTGAGATCCCACAAGCCACGAGGCATGGCCAAAAAAAGAAAGCAAGCAAGCAGTATTGGGATAGCAGTTCTGTCTCTTAGTACCACCGAGTGAGGTACGTAAACTCATAGAGCCCCAGTTTCCTCATCTATGGTATAGGGCTAATAATTTCTAATTATCATTTCTAATTATTTCTAATAATTTCTAATCATTATTAGAAAGCAACAAATTTTTTTTTAAGATTTTTTTTTTTTTTGATGTAGACCATTTTTAAAGTCTTTATTGAATTTGTCACAATATTGCTTCTGTTTTATGTTTTGGTTTTTTGGCCGTGAAGCATGTGGGATCTTAGCTCCCTGACCAGGGATCGAACCCGCACCCCCTACGTTGGAAGGTGAAGTCCTAACCACTGGACCCCCAGGGAAGTCCCCAAGCTACAAGTTTTTAAATCAAGCACCTGTCACCTGGTAGGCACTTGGGAATTACTAGTCTCCCCTCTGCATTCCCATTTCTCTTCCTTGTTGGGTGAGTTTTTTTAATGGGAAAAAATGGATCTGGGGAGAAATTATGAGGCTATTTGCTTTGAGAGTCTGTGCTTTTGTGACATCAAAATAATGCAAACAGCCCTCTCTGGGCACTATCAGAGCAAATAACCAGTTGATGGAGCTACTCTCATTTCTTTAAAACAATTTTTATGTTGTTTTGTATAATATATTGGTTTTATATTGTATGAACTAAAGGCAGAACCTTTGACAAATGCTCGGGTATCACAGAGGGCTGGGGGATTGCCAGTAAAGAGGATCACAGACATTTCAGATTTAATTCCTTTCTACACTGTGGCAGCAGCTGGCAGGAGGGCAGTGGGGGCAGCAGGAACGGGGAAGAAAAGGGGGCAGTCAGACGGGACACCCAGTTCAACAGGAGAAACGAGTGGCTGAACCTACTGGTGCCTGTCCTGGGAGGCCATTACCTGTGCGACCGGCACAAGGACAAACAGTATAACTGCGTGGTGCGTGATCATGAGGCGGTTTTTACTTAGGAAGTTTCGAAAAATGGTGAGGGTATGTTTGCTGCTCTGGTCCCCGGTTCGGTACCATTCACAGAGGTACATGGCGTAGGAGTCATAGATCATGTATGGAATCAAAAACCAGACATACTCTCGGGCAAGCCAGTGCCTGAAAGAAAGCATATGGATGGTCCAAGAAGTAATTATGGATATCAGTTATGAAGGCTCACAGCCAGCCTCTTCTTAAACACATCTGCATCAGCTTTGTACTTAATCAGCTGTTTTTACTCCAGATACCTTACAAGGAACATGCTGAAGCTGACAAGGAGAGTGAACAACTTTCTCTAAATTACAGGGCAAACTCATAAGTGTCAAAGGTAGAAAGCAAGGATTCACTCAGCACCATGTGTTTCAGTGACTTGCCGTCACTATTTGCCTGGTTTAGCTACTCTTTTGTAATGGATTTTCTGGTATTTTGTGATATAAGCTGACTTTGATACAGATATCTCTACCAGTGATTCAACAGACCCACCAAGAAACAGGTTTGGAAAGTGACCCAAATTCCAAACCCAGTATTTCCAGTTTAACCTACTCAGTTGCTCAATAGTTGGGACATTACTCTTGCATCTATTTGCAACCCCACTCTAGGGAGTTACCAGGAAGTAACCCTGGCCACTTTCTTTACAATACTATGGCTAAACCCAGTTTCACTCATTAAGAAAAATATCTCTGGAAACGAGCCCAGAGCTCAAGGACTACCTTACAGTAGATAGATACCAAAAGAGAAGCTAAGACAAAAGACAGTGTTCCCATTTACTTGTCCAAAGGGGTTGAATCAATATTTGCTGAGTCAAAATGATAGTTTATCACTGTCCCAGAGCAGATTAGAAGGGAAGTCTCTACAATTTCCAAAATTTTGTTCCCCAAATAGTCACTCTACAGAAAATATACATGAAAAAAAAAATCTAAATTGAAATTATGTACTATCCTGGGAAGGATTAGACTAAGTCAGCAAAGTTTTATCAAGCGCCCATGTGTTAGGTAGAAGAAACCATTTAGTTTTATGGTTCTCAAACTACCTGAACATCAGAATCGCCTGCAGTGCTTATAAAGGGCTCCACGCCTCAGAGACTACACATGGTGTGCCCTGGACCTCAAATCTGTATTTTTAACCTTGTCTTCATTTAACCTAAGGAGCCAGTCCACTGAACTGCAACATTGGGAATATAGAGTGCCATTCACATTTCTGTTCCTGAATGATTCCACACTTAACACAGCAAAACTAAATAATGAGTAAGCAGTGAAATAGGCAAACAAGTAATGGCAAACTTAATATACATTCAGGTAAATTAATTAGCCAAGTTCCAATGAGGCAAAAAGATTCAATATTTATTCTACTGCCCATCTGTGGTCTCCATCGCTTTCTTGAAGCAATTCCAAAGTAAAACAACTATGAAGAGCTATTAAAAACTCATCTGAAATATAACTGACCTCTCCCCTTGAGTGGAGCCTAGGGTTTTAAAATTTTGCATACAGTACCAATTCAATAAGATGAGAAATTGTGGCTGTTAGTTGAATTCCCTGAAGACTTACCAGCAAGCGATCTGGATTATAATCTTAGCTAGCACTAGCCTGGACCTTAACTTTTTTTATAAAATGAAGATAATTAAAAAAAAAAAAAGAAGAAGATAATAATCCTTGTCTTACTTTCCTGACAAAGTTATTGTGAAGATTAGAAAATTACAAGTATTAGAGTACTTTTATTATTATTATTATTATTTTTGGCCACACCACGCAGCTTGTGGGATCTTAGTTCCCAGACCAGGGATTGAACCCAGGTCCTCGGCAGTCGGCGGAGTCCTAACCACTGGACCGCCAGGTTCCTCTCAGTTCCCATTGAGAGTCCTTTTAAATGTAAAAAGTATCAGCACTTACTTAAATGCCAGTGCTAAGATCCCGCAAGATAGCGGTGTGGCCAAAAAAAAAAAAAAGGAAGCGCTTACATTGAGAAATTGCCTAGAGCTGTGTGACTCTCAGCCCTTGTATGGATCTGGGTCTCTTTAAGGAGCTGATGAAACCCCTGGCCCCGCACCACACCCTGCAGATAATTTGGGAAGATTCATAGACACCCCCTCCTACCTACAGACATTCTATATGAAGGCCTAAAATTAAAAGACATAGAATAAAAAAATATTTGGATGTACAGACTATGAACCCCAAAAAGCTTTTTTTTTTTTTTTTCAGATGATTAGGTGCCTTTAGAGCATCCTTGTGCATCCATGTAAGTTGAGGGCACAGAAGGTGGTGTCTGTCTCTATTTTGCAAGCAGAGGATGAATCTAAGGCATAAAGATATACAAAAGGAGGACCCTAAAAGCCAAACTTAGATTTACTACCATGCTCAAGCCACTAAGACACATGGCTTCTGAGGGGAGAACACAACCATGCTACAGAACTGAAAGTTAATTGTGTGCAGATCTCTTCCTGAAATGTGTAGCAGCTGCCTGCTGTTTGCCCTCAAGTGCCGTGGGGCTGCATTTGTCTTAGCTTAATCTCTGCAAAGGAGGCAGGTTTCAAGTTTGACCTGACAAACTGGGGTCAGTGAGGGAGCTTGCTGCACCATCAGAAAATGCTCAATTAAAATAAAAATTGAACCCAGCTGAGAAAATGCTGTTAGTCTTTGGTGTATGCAATCAAAGTCACTTGACCTATCTTCTTCTCTCAGCATCTACAATTCATCGCCAATAACTGGTTTTCTCTAAAAAAAAAAAAAAAAGGCAAAAGAAAAGCACGAAAATCGTGATGGCAGGGTTAATCCCAAATAAGAGCCAGGCACTAAATTTGCAGGCCACAGTGAGATAGATGCCTCTCTCAGGCTCCCCTCCCATTCCATTCGCAACAGGTGAAAACCAGGACACTTAATAGAGTCAACATGAGAAAGGAATCAGGAAAGGCTATTAACTTTCCCTGCACATGTGACAATTGCTCTTCAACTTAACTGTGAGGAGGAAAGGGTGATTCTAGGAAGACAGGTGAAAAGGATGGCTTTGAAAAGGATGGCTTTGAAAAGGATGGCTTGAAAAGGGGGTGGGGGGCACACCACTGTTACCCAGGTCTAAATACTATACAAAGTAGGCCAGCCTGGTCGCTATGATTTGTTTCACTGAATGCACATTTCCTGTCCTGCCTGTGGACTGAACTTTCACACCCATTCGAGTCAGTTTTCTGAAAGCTCCAGAAAACTCTTCATCACCTTCATCTTTCAGAGGAAAGACAAGAGCAGTATTTGTAAGGAAAGGGGTGGTGGATTTGTTCCTTTCCATAGCAGGGCTCTGCTAACCCACACATCCTATCTTGGCCAATGAATGCTCCACAGCAGAACCCCAGGGAGATCATTTAAAAGAACCAAAAGCCATACTTCCACTTTTGAATAATTTTCACATTTATCTATCACATAACTTGGATCGTTGGACCACACTGTCCTCTAACACACCACCTTAAATCAGACTCAGGCTCTGTCATGCTCTAGCATTTCTTCAGTTTACTTTGTCCTAAGCTGGCGATGCTGAAGGAGGTGAGGAGAGGAGGAGGGAACTAGTTATGGTGCCCAAGTTTCATCCATTAATCAGCTGCCTGACGGCACATGCTGATAAAGAACTAGGACCTGTGAGCCACTCAAATGCGGAAGCTTCGAAAAAGTTCAGCGCCGTGATCTGTGTAGCTTTCACCTGGCATTGGATGTTACCTGTCGGTGATCACGTGGCTACAGGAGCGGATGATGATGATCCCAGACCCGGTGGCCAACACAGCCTGCACTGAAGAAACCAGCCTAACGTGAGACAGAAAAGAGAAAAGGGGGGAGGGGGGACGGGAAGCGTGCTCAGTCCAGTCCCATGGACAGCATGAAGCCAGAGCTCTTCAACCTGACTTCCCCAGGCCGCCAGGGCGCCGAGGAAAACGGTAGGGCCGCCGCCGCGCTCCCGACTCCCAAAGCAGCTGGCAGATGTCAGCAGCGGGGAGACGTCCCTCCCGGTCCTCATCAGCGTGGGCAGCCCCCCACCCTCCAGCCTGCTCCCGCTCCACCCTCCTCCGCCTCCCTCCCTCCGGGGGCAGGCTGCACAGGGTCCTCGGAGCGCTCCGGCCCGCGCCGTGGACTGGGCGAGGACCCGGGAGGCGGCCCCCTCGCTTCCTGTTGCCCCCCTTTTCCGCCCTGGGCTCGGCGTTGGGCGGGCGCAGCCGGGGCGCGTGGCCGGGCGGCGGCGAGGCCTCGCCCCGTACCTGGTGCTGATCAGCACGCAGTCGTTGTCGGTCCAGGCAGGCCGCGCGCGCCGCAGCCCCCAGGTGCAGAGCACGAAGAGCCCCGGGAAGAAGAGCGAGCCCCAGGCCAGCGGCAGCAGCATGGGTGCTCGGACTCGGCCGCCTAGCTCGGCGCCCTCGGCGTGGCTCGGTCGGCTCCGCGCGCGCGGCTCCGGGACTGATGCGGCCCGCCTGCCCCTATTTCTACCCTCCGCCGCCCGCCCCGGCCCAGCCCCGGCCCCGGCCCGCCGCGACTCCGGCAGCCGCCGGGCGCTGGTCCCGAGCCCGCGGCGCCACTCCCCGCGTGACCAGGCCGCGGACCGCGATAGGAGCGGGCCGGCCGGGCGGGGCGGGGTCTCGCCGCCACCGCCCCTGGGCCCCGAGGCTTCCCCTGGTTTCCCGGCCGGCGACTAGGCGGCAGCGGGAGCTGCTGCCCGCCGGGCCCCGAGTGAGCGGACGCTGCGCCCCCGACCAGCGGCGCGCGAGTGGCCGCCGCCGGGCCGAGGCCGTGGAGGAAGCGCCGAGGCTCTCGGGGCTTCTGTTCCGTCACCGCGGACGCCTCCCCCTCCCTCGGGGACCCGCCTGGCTGTCGAACTGCCCCGCACCTGCCCTCCGGGCGAGGCGGGCGGGCGGGTGGGGGAGGCCCCGAGGGGGCCAGGTAGGAAAAGGCTCCGGGTCTAGACCCCCGACCAGCAGGGTGGGGTGAGCCCGCGGGGCAGGGGCGTGGCCCGGCGCGAACAGGGCGGTGGGCGTCTCTCCCGGCGAAGGAAGGAGAGGGCGGGTGGACTTGAGGCCGTCAGCCCGCCTGACTTATCTATGAAGCACTCTCGCTTCCAAGTGGGAGGCTTAGGGAAATGGTCTTTCTGCCGGCCAGAGATGGCTTTTCCACGTCCTGCCAACCGCCGAAATTTCTCCAGAGGAGCATCGATCCAGCAGTTCCTCTCTCAAGCCACACATCGAGGTGGAATCTCACGGCTGCAGACCTTCCGTGGTACTGCGGTACTGTCTCTAGGCTTTGGGTCAAGATGCTGTCCCGTCTTGGTGACTGTTTCGTTGTTGTTGTTGACAGCGTCGTCCTTACTTCAAAGTTCTCGGGCCAAATGCCCTGAACTTGGGTGGGCAGAATCGAATCATTTTCACTCAGCACCAGTCACATGGCACCAATACAGTAACCAGTATTACCGGCTTCTCTTCTCTTGGGACTTGCCAGAGTTTTACTTTGGTCTGTATCTTCCTCAGCTTACAAATGTGGGGGGAAAGAATTCATTTATGTCTACAGCAATTGAAAGGTACTGGTGGGTCTCTTCAAATCACCATCATGCAAAATGCTAACCAAAGCCCCATAAGAGTACTTTGGAACAGCTGGGCTCAGCCTCCCTGGGCCAGTTTCCTCATTTGTGAAATGAAGAAGCTGAATTACAAGTTCTCTTAGGTTCTTCCAGCTCAAAATTCTTAAGATTCTACGACTTTTATAAGGTAACAGATTATTTCTTTAGATGTCAATTAAATTTCTCTAACATGGCAGTTGCTGGTGTAGAAGCTGATGTAAACACAGCTTTTAACGTCTTCGTATATGTAGTTAAGGTGAGGGATTTAGGAAGCAACATTAAGGAAGCAGAAAACCCAAAGAAAAGTCTGATATTTCTTCCACTTAGGGCAACATCTCTAACTCCCAAATTCACCGGTAACACCCTTGGTGAAATAAGAAAGATACTTCAATTTGGTAGCAAGATATCTGGCAAATAAAAAGCTTTCTGTACATTCACATTTGCATGAGGGTAAAGGACAGCTATCTTCCATTCTCTCCAGAACAACGAATCCTTCTGCATTGCAATTTCTACTCCCTACCCGTTTATCCCAGTCACCTCCAGCTCCAGCTTTTCCAGAGAGGGACAAGTGGTCACAAGTCCTCCCTGCCTTCTCTTCTTAAAGGGATCAGCAACATGCATCAAGGATGCCAATACTTTTCAGTGATGGGAATCAATCTACTCCCTATGCAAGAAGTCGTTTGTACAGCTCTTAAGGAGTCTATGAAATGAAAACAAAACAACAGATGTTTCATGCATAGAAAATAACCAGTAAAATCAGTTTCCAACACCATGCTCATGAAGTCACCAAAATGTTTAGGTTGAATCACCAGAAGGGCAACAAGCATAAAGTGAGCCCTGGCTTTTCAAGTGGGCAAACGATAAAGTCAAAAAGCATCAAGCTTTTTTTTACACAAACTTCTACTCACCCTTCAGAAGTCTTGAGTCAAATGTTTCCTCCTGAAAGAAGGTTTCAATTTACCTGTCTCTCCAGGCAGGTTTATAAGTTCATTTTCTAAACTGCCTTTGCATTTGAGTAGTGAGCATATTGGTTTTTATTTGTATGCGCTTTCCTTGAAACAGGACCATGTCGGGAATTCCCTGGCGGTCCAGTGGTTAGGACTAGGCGCTCTCACTGCCGGGCCCAGGTTCGATCCCTGGTTGGGGAACTAAGATCCTGCATGCCATTTGGCGCGGCCAAAAAAACCAACAACAAAAAACCCAGAATCTTTTTGTTCTGTTTCCTAAGTTATACCTGGCACATTGCAAGCGCTCAAGAAATGTTTGATACTTTTTAAAGCTAATGCTTATTGAGTACTTACTATGTGCCACGTACTGGATCCAACATTTTGCATGAGTTATCTCATTGGTTCCTCACGAAAAATCTGTTGTCCTCACTCTGTGTGAGTGAGTGTGTGTCTGCAAAATGAGACCCAAAGCAACTAAAATATTGCTAAGGTCACACTGCTGGTAGCAGAGTTGGGATTTGAATTCAGTATTTTCTGCCTTCAAGGTCAATGTGCGTAATGACTATTCTGCCTTCAAACTTTATAAGCAAGGAGAGTACATAATTCTTTTCCACAATGTGGTTTCTGATTAATAACCACTGTTCCTAATTGTTTACCCACAAATATACATGTGTGGAGTGGAGTTCATGGGCTCTGATGCTGCTATTATTAACACCATTTTATATTTATATATAACTTTATAATTTTTCAAAGCACTTTACATATATTATCTCACTTGGTTCTCAAAATAACCCAGTGAGGTAGGTGAACATATTATTTTCATTTTATAGATAAGGAAACGTGGATGCAAATGGTAAACTGAATTGCCACCCTACGAAGTGGCAAGTCTCAAATTAGGACCCTGGACTGCTGATTCATGTTCCAGGGTGATTTCAACTACTTCATGCTGTAGGGTTGGGATTTAAGGAGGTTTTGATTATGCTTCCTTTGTGGGTTTCAGGCGTGAGCTTGGGTTACTGGATGTTAAGACTTATTTACCAAATCAGAGTTACACCCCTTGAATGGGAATTAATAAAGCTCCCAGTTTGGGAGGGCTGTGGTGGGATTTCTAGGTGGTTTCTTCTGCCACTGAGGTATATGATCCTGTTTTTTGGTCCCCATCTCTTCCATTCCTTTAGATCCCTATCTGGGTACCATTAGGGGATAAGATACACGACTATCCCCACGTCTGCTCCCTGGTTTCTCCAACCTTAAATTGAAAATTCCATATTTACTTGTAGAATGCTTTGAGAATACTCAAGTGAATATCATTAAGATATGTGATGTGTGGGCTGCTACCTTGCATCTATCGGAAAAAAGGTTGAGATTCACACTTGAAACATCTTCACATGGAGCATCTGAACCAAAAGAGAACTTGGAGGTCTCCATCCACTCATCTACTTTAAAAGTCATAACAGAGAAAATGAAACACTTCTGAAATGAAAATTATTTTGTTTAGAACCTCACTTCCTTTCTGCATTAGGGACAGGTGAAGCAGAAACAGAGCAGGAACGAGGAGAAAAGGAGAAATGAAGTGATGGGAAGAGACATGGAGAGAAAGATACAGCACAGAAAGAAGATCCACCGGAAGAGACTGAGATAGATACAAGGAATAAAAAGGCCAAGATACAGCCTTCAACACAGGAAAATAGGCATAGAGATACGGATCCAGAGATTGGAATTCACAACAAGCGAACAAGAGGAAAAGGGCTGTAAGACGTAGAGAAAGATGAAATGAGGCAGACGAAGAGAAAGAAAGTGATGGCCGTTAATGGAACATCACTCCCTTTGGGCTACCATCAGCAAAAGCCAGACAGCATTTCAAGGAGGCAGCTTGCTCTCAGGACTCAGAGTGTGGCCAGGAGGAAGTTAGCTGCCTTCCTTTTTTTTTCTCTTGTACTTTGCACTCAGTAACAACACCTGATCAACACCTTTCGCTGATACCTGCATTTGTGTTTCCCCTCCAGACTGAATGCTCCTGATGGGCAGGTGGGGCCTATCTATCCAGGAGGCAGCCATGGCATTCAGCTCCAGGGTTAGGAGTAGAGGACCTGAGTGCCCGTTTTGGCTCTGCTACTCAGAAGCTGTGTGACATGGAGAAAACTACCTACCCTTCCCTGTAAATGGGGGTTCCTCTACCTAACTCACAGGGTGGCTGTGAGAATTAGGTGAAATCTTTTCAAAAATACATGTAAACTGTATGCAGGGCAGGGACTTCCCTGGCGGTCCAGTGGTTAAGACTCCACGCTTCCACTGCAGGGGGCGCAGGTTCGATCCCTGGACCAGGAACTAAGATCCCACATGACACTTGGCACAGACAAAAACAAAAAAAACAAAAAACTGTATGCAGGGCAGAGGCCAGGGATTATTGTTCTTTCTCTTGGTATCCCCACAGCACAGTTACTTGCTGGTAAGCTTCTCAATAAACATCTATTGGGTTGAAGATGCCCTAGGCCTGCCTTAGCCAGCTTCCAGACTGCAGCTTCCTCAGTTTTATCCTGGACTATTTGCAATAGCAAACTATGAGTCCGAGAAGCACAGTCACACCCAAGCACGTGGCTTCTGCAAACAGTGGCCGCAGCTGCACACCACAGGAAAGTCTTTGCTTTTGTACACAGTGATAATGATCCCTGTCAATAAAAACCATAATTTACACAAAGAGCTGATTATATAGTGCTTGCCTTTGTGTATTGCTCTATGTTTTTTCAAAGTCCTTTCACATACGCGTTTCCTTTGCTATAAATGCAAAAATTTGCTTGTTTGCAGATGGCTACACCTAACTAAAAGTAGAGTAAGTCCTACAAGCTTAAAAAGTATTCAAGGACGTTGATCCATTAAGGAAATTACCTTTGAAATGAGTTAGAACCAGCAAATTGCTGTGAACAAATTCAGCTGCCTTCCTAAATCATCAGGTCAACAATTTTCAGTGTCTTCATGTCTCATAAGTAATTCCATAAAAGGTTGATTTTGCTTACTTTACTTAACTCATATGATTTCTTTCTTTTTTTTTTTTTTAGTTTTTTGGTCATAAAAGTAATACTTTAAAAAGTAAAACCTGTGCAGTATGGAAAATAATAATCATAAATAATGCCACCACTGAGAGATATTACTCTCAGATTATTAACATTTTAGTAGAATTCTTCCCAGTCTTCTTTATATGCATTTATTATATATTTCATTGAGATCATGCTTTAAATTAATTTTTAAAATTTATTTATTTATTTACTTTTGGCTGTGTTAGGTCTTCGTCACTGCTCCTGGGCTTTCTCTAGTTGCGGCGAGCGGGCACTACTCTTTGTTGTGGTGAGCAGACTTCTCATTGTGGTGGCTTCTCTTGTTGTGGAGCACGGGCTCTAGGCGCGTTGGCGTCAGTAGTTGTGGCACGTGGGCTCAGTAGTCGTGGCTTGCAGGCTCTAGAGCGCAGGCTCAGTAGTTGTGGCGCACGGGCTTAGTTGCTCTGCGGCATATGGGATCTTCCCGGACCAGGGCTCAAACCCGAGTCTCCTGCATTGGCAGGTGGATTCTTAACCACTGCACCACCAGGGAACTCCCTTTAAATTAATTTTGAATATTAATATTTCACTTATCATAAGCATTTTCAATGTTAAGATTTTCACAAACCTCATTTTTAATAAGTCAGAAGTGATTTGATATTTGAATTATTGTAGATTATCTTTCAAAGTGGGTTTTCACTGGTTTTGAAAGGAATTCTTGGGGTGAGAGCAGGTTTGTTCGTAGACATATCTTGGCACACAAACATGGACAATGCCTTCATCCTTTCTGGTAACTTTATCCTTAAAAATATTAAGATTCTCATCCTTACTAGCACTCTCAATTTCTGTTTTTAAAGTGGCATCATAATATCTATAGCAACCCAAGCTCCTATTTAAGTATCTAGTTTTTTCTTTTTATAGGCTGAGCTCTATTAACCTATGTAGTAAACTATAGTTATGTAGGCGCTTGGTACTTAAGAAATGAATGAAGGAAAAGCATTCCTGTGAAGCTAAGTCTGTAGTGTCTTGTGCCATGCACAATCTCAACGCCAAGAGTTAATTACAGCTCAGCAAGATTGTAGGTGAAAACTTAAATGCCAGAAACTAAGAACAATGCAGAAAACCAGCATTCAAAAAGATACATGCACCCCTATGTTCACAGCAGCACTATTCACAACAGCCAAGGCACGGAAACAACCTAAATGTTCATTGACAGATGAATGGATAAAGAAGATGTGGTATGTATATACAGTGGAATACTACTCAGTCATAAAAAAGAATGAAATAATGCCATTTGCAGCAACATGAATGGATGTAGAGATTATCATACTAAGTGAAGTCAGAAACAGAAAGGAAAATACCATACAACATCACTTATATGTGGAATCTAAAATATGACACAGGACTTCCCTGGTGGTGCAGTGGTTAAGAAACTGCCTGCCAATGCAGGGGACACAGGTTCGAGCCCTGGTCCGGGAAGATCCCATATGCTGCAGAGCAACTAAGCCCGTGTGCCACAACTACTGAGCCTACGCTCTAGAGCCCACGAGCCGTAACTACTGAGCCCATGTGCCACAACTGCTGAAGTCCACACACCTAGAGCCCGTGCTCTGCAACAAGAGAAGCCACCACAATGAGAAGCCTGCACACTGCAACAAAGAGTAGCCCCCGCTCGCCATGACTAGAGAAAGCCCACATGCAGCAACCAAGAACCAATGCAGCCAAAAATAAATAAATTAATTAATTAAAAATAAATAAATAAAATAAAAATATGACACAAATGAACTTATCTACAAAAGAGACTCACAGACATAGAACAGACTTGCGGTTGCCAGGGAGGAGGGGGACTGGGGGAGGGATGGATTGGGAGTCTGGGATTAGCAGAGGCCAACTATTTTATATAGAATGGATAACAAGGTCCTACTGTATAGCACAAGGAACTATATTCAATATCCTGGATAAACCATAATGGAACAAAATATAAAAAAATGTATATATATGTATAACTGAATCACTGTTGTATAGCAGAAATTAACACATTGTAAGTTAACTGTACTTCATTAAAAAAAAAAAAAGAACCATGCAGAGAGAGGTGATTAGTTACAGAGACTTAAAAGTATACTTTGGGAAGGAATCTTCATTATATATAGCAACAAGAACCTCAGCCCCATTGTATATATGTGCCACATCTTCTTTATCCATTCATCTGTTGATGGACACTTAGGTTGCTTCCATGTCCTGGCTATTGTAAATACAGCTGCAATGAAATATTACTCAGCCATAAAAAGGAACAAAACTGAGTTATTTGTAGTGAGATGGATCGACCTAGAGACTGTCATACAGAGTGAAGTAAGTCAGAAAGAGAAAAACAAATACCGTATGCTAACACATATATATGGAATCTAAAAAAAAAAAAAAATGGTCATGAAGAACCTAGGGGCAAGTCGGGAATAAAGATGCAGACCTACTAGAGAATGGACTTGAGGATATGGGGAGGGGGAAGGATAAGCTGGGACAAAGTGAGAGAGTGGAATGGACACATATACACTACCAAATGTAAAATAGATAGCTAGTGGGAAGCAGCCGCATAGCACAGGGAGATCAGCTCCGTGCTTTATGACCACCTAGAGGGGTGGGATAGGGAGGGTGGGAGGGAGGGAGATGCAAGAGGGAAGAGATATGGGGATATATGTATATGTATAGCTGATTCACTTTGTTATAAAGCAGAAACTAACACACCATTGTAAAGCAATTATACTCCAATAAAGATGTTAAAAAAAAAAAAAGAACCTCAGCCGCAAGCATCCTAGCGCATGCTTATGTGGCACCTGAGTGTCATACTTGTCTGTGACTGACTTCATGAACTATGAACGGTCAGTCTAAAGACTGAATGAACTGTTGAGGTAAGAGCCAGGCTGAAATACATTTGCTCTGCAGACAGAGCAAACTCCCACGTTGCCAGGTAACATGATGGAGCTGCCTCGCAGAGGTCTTAGAAGGATTTGGAAGGTTTTAAATAATATTAGTGTAAGATGAAGGGCAGGGAGCACTTGGTAGTCAAGAGTCTGCCACTTTCCTTCTTTTATGTGTTATAAATCCATTGTTTCCTTATGCAGTATCTGTGGCTTGATCGGTTTGTCCTTATATGTTTTCTTCTCCTGTTTAGATAGTAAAATACCATGTCCACTCAATCTGCTGCTGTTTAACATCTACTATTGTGGTCCTGGCCAATACAGCAGCACACACATTAGCCTTCAAAAAAGATTTTAACATTGAAAAGGGAGAGAAACAACTATCACTATTTTTCAAACAATATGGTAATTTATCAAGAAAAGATAAGAAAATCAACTGAAATATAGAATAAAACAGTTGAGGTAAGGTGGCTGGATACAAAATTGACACACAAAAATAAATGGCTTTTCTATAAGCCAACAAATAACAATTAGAAATGGTAATAGAAAAAGAGGACCATTTACAATTTTTTTGTAATTTATAAAATCACTAGTTTTAGACCTAACAAGAAATATGCAAGACCTATATGAAGAAAGCCACAAACCTTTACTGAAAGACATAAAAACCTAAATAAATGGAGAGCATGGCCTAAAAATTCAATATTGTAAACATGTCAACTTTCCCCAAATTGATCTCTAAATTCAATACAATTCCAGTCAAAATCCCAGCGTGTTTTTAATGGACTCCATAAGCTCTTTCTAAAGCTTATGTGGGACTTTCCTGGTGGTCCAGTGGCTAAGACTCTGCACTCCCAGTGCAGGGGGCCTGGGTTTTATCCCTCGTCAGGGAACTAGATCCCACATGCCGCAACTAAGAGTTCATGTGCCGCAACTAAAGATCCCACACGCAGCAACAACGATCCCGCGTGCCGCAACTAAGACCCGGCGCAGCCAAATAAATAAATAAATAATAAAGCTTCTGTGAATTAGAGAATATGTGCAAGTAAATATTTACAAGACTGATAATATCCAGTGTACATAAAGATATGAGGGTTATAGACACTTTTCAGTGCTGATAGAAGTATAAATATGTATTGCAAGGATTCAGCATTGTTTGTAACAG
This sequence comes from Eubalaena glacialis, assembly GCF_028564815.1. Taxonomy (NCBI): domain Eukaryota; kingdom Metazoa; phylum Chordata; class Mammalia; order Artiodactyla; family Balaenidae; genus Eubalaena; species Eubalaena glacialis. The sequence continues at coordinate 15,044,144 of NC_083734.1, read as the reverse complement.
CAAAGAAAAATTAGGAATGATCTAAATATCCAATAGTGGAATGCAGATCTTCCTCAGCTTATGGTGGTGTTATGTCCTGATAAACTCATGGTAAGTTGAAAATATCATAAGTTGAAAATGCATTTAATACACCCAACCTACTGAACAACATAGCTGAGCCTAGCCCATCTTAATTAAAAGTGCTCAGAACACATACATTAGCCTACATTTGGGCAAAATCATCTAACACAAAGCTTATTTTATAATAAAGTGTTGAACATCTCATGCAATTTATTGAGTACTGTACTGAAAGTGAAAAGCAGAATGGGTTAGTGTACCAGTTGTTTACCCTCAATTGCCTCGCTGACAGGAGCTGCAGCTCGCTGCCCCTGCCCAGCATCACAAGAGAGTATATTCACCCAGCACACTGCTAGCCCGGGAAAAGATCAAAATTCGAAATTTGAAGTATGGTTTCTACTGAATGCATATTGCTTTCGCATTATCATAAAGTTGAAAAATTGTAAATTGAACTATCGTAAGTCAAGTGGGAGACATAAAATATTTTATGGTATGATCAAACTATGGAATGCTACATAGCCTCTAAAAGGAGAGATAGACCAAAATACAGAGAAAGATCTCCAGAACATACTGGAAATTTAAAGGGGAAAGAATAAATCACAACAATAAGTACAGTGAGATGTAACTTACAGTTAAAAAAAAACTATAAATGTGTTTGTACGTATATTGCTACATAATCACGCAAAGAAAGGTTTGGAAGGGGAACACCAGACTAACAGTGTGGGGAGAGAAGTGTGTATGGGCGTGTGTTGGTTTTCTGTCTGTGGGGTGAGGTGAATTAAGAATGACTTTTACATTTTCCTGTGTTGTACAAGTGTATGAGGGTTTTGAAAACTATAGTTAGAAATTTGATAAAGCACACTGCCTTGAAAATTACATGAAAGGTAATATTTTTAAAAATATGACATTCAGGGACTTCCCTGGTGGTCCAGTGGTTAGGACTCTGCACTCTCACTGCCAAGGGCCCGGGCTCAATCCCTGGTCGTGGAACTAAGATCCTGCAAGCTGTGCAGCATGGCAAAAAAAAAAAAAAAAAAAGAAATGACATTCATTTAACATACTTTTGAGGAGTCTTCATTTTTTAAAGTGTAAGAGTGTCACATAAGCTGTTGGAAAGTAATGGCCTTGATTTTTATACGTAATGCTGTACCAGGACCTGGCTCAGGTAGGTTAGAGAGGCATTAAGAGCAAAAACACTTGAACATAACAGACTTCGGTGTCATCTTAGCAGGCCAGCACTTAGCCGCCTGACCTTGGCTTCTCACCCTACTGTCCCACCTACATCAAGAACTATGGAGAAGACTAAGAAATAACATGTATGAGGGACTTCCCTGGTGGCGCAGTGGTTAAGAATCTGCCTGCCAATGCAGGGGACACGGGTTCAAGCCCTGGTCCGGGAAGATCCCACATGCCGTGGAGCAACTGAGCCCATGCTCCACAACTACTGAGGCTGCGCCCTAGAGCCCACGAGCCACAACTACTGAAGCCCACAAGCCTAGAGCCTGTGCTCCGCAACAAGAGAAGCCACCGCAGTGAGAAGCCTGCGCGCTGCAATGAAGAGTAGCCCCCTCTCGCCACAACTAGAGAAAGCCCGCGTGCAGCAAGTAAGACCCAATGCAGCCAAAAATAAATAAATAAATTTTTAAAACTTAAAAAAAAAAAGAACATATATGCGGAATTCCTTGGTGGTCCAGTGGTTAGGACTCCGAGCTTCCACTGCAGGGGGCCTGGGTTCAATCCCTGGTCAGGGAACTAGGATCCCACAAGCCTTCTGGCCAAGATAATAATAATAACATATATGAAAACATTTAAACTGTTCATTAAAGTACTATGTAAATGCACTATATTGTATTAGTCCCTGAAACCATTTGCTATCATTTGGTGTAGTGCATTAAATCTGCCCGTAAAATGCTGTATAAGTACCCCGGGTGCTAACCTATTGCACTACTGGAGTGCCTCTCCATCAAATGCTAAACTCTAAACCCAACAAATAAATGTGCTTAGGCTAGGGCAGTGAGGGCAAAGAAAAAGAGAAACCGATGATAAGCAAAGTGAAGATTTTCACAGGCATTTGAAAATGTGTGATTGGCACTAAGGAGAGAAAGCCAAGTGTGGACAGAAAAGATGTGGAGACTAGAGATGGCTGTGAGAGTGATCTCTCAAAGCAACGAATCTCCATGGGGGATTGGGGTGGAGGAAGCTATCAGAATCTTGAACAATATTATATTAAGGACATAAAACTTTTGACTGGCTTTCTGATGTAGACCTAAAAATGCTTAGCTGGGCAAAATATTCTCGGCTGATGGAGAATGGATAAAAACTACATATCAGTGATCGTAAAATTGGAGGAATGACGATCACACCTTTTATTGGAACATTGTGTGGGGGAGGGTTGGTCACAAGATTGTTATGTTTAGCAGAAGGAAGATGGGCTTAAAAAAAAAGTTTAAGAAATATTCAGTGGGATTACCCCTCCCTTTAGAATTGCATACAAAACGTTGTATAAATGTATCTTTTTCTGGGGAAAGGATCTATCCTATAGAGTTCTTCACCTCCTCCAAGGGGTCCAGATTCAAAAAAGATTAAGAACTAGTGGTGTAGACCAGGAGAAGAGGAACAGCTGAAGATCCAGCTCAGGGAATGCACCAGAACACAGCAGGAAGACAACACAAAAAGAGGGCAGGAAGTGGCTGTGGCACTGTGAGAAATTTGAGGGTGGTTAGACACATTAATTAATGGTAGCTACATTGTATTAATTGTACTGGTTAGTTAATGTCAATTTTATAAAACAAGTGTTTATATTTGTTGTAATGTGTAAGACTTGCACCAAAGGGTTTGTAATTTTCACCTGTGTAATTATCACTTTGTTGAGTGAATGAAGGAATTATTATGAACCCAATGCAGCCAGTGGGGAAGGGTCCTAATTTAAAAGCATCCAGGGGCTTCCCTGGTGGCACAGTGGTTAAGAATCCGCCTGCCAATGCAGGGAACACGGGTTCGAGCCCTGGTCCAGGAAGATCCCACATGCCGCGGAGCAACTAAGCCCGTGCGCCACAACTACTGAGCCTGCGCTCTGGAGCCCGCGAGCCACAACTGCTGAGCCCGTATGCCTCGAGCCTGTGCTCCGCAACAAGAGAAGCCACCGCAGTGAGAAGCCTGCGCACCGCAACAAAGAGTAGCTCCCGCTCGCCGCGACCAGAGACAAGCCCACGCGCAGCAACGAAGACCCAACGCAGCCAAAAATAAAAATAAAACAAACAAATAAATAAAATAAAAGCATACAGGCGTGACTGATTGCCTGAGCTACCACTGATGGGAACAGGGGAGCTGCTGAAGCTAGCTGGAGATTATAATCTCTTTAGATTTAATCAGGGGGCATGCACGGAGAACCGGAGTACCAATCAAAACAAAACTGCGTGTCTAGGATATGGGAACATTCAGAACTATCGGAATGTCAGTCAAGAACAAACGCCGGTGTCCAGGATGTTCAGAAAATTCCGGAATGAAGAACAACAAAAGAAACTGTCATCATGAAAAGTCATGCACTTAAAACAGTCCATAAAGAAGCGCCCAAAAGACATTTTGAACAAGATTTAATATAGAAATTAAACTATATGCTTCTACTATAAGTTGGCTTGGGAGCTTTTGCCACCCATAGTGACAACAGGATCTAAGTGTGGTTGTGCTTGAGGGTCATAAGGAGGCATTGTGGAAATTTGTAGGGGGTATTTTTGGTTATCACAATGTTGGGGGAAGGGGTTATGCTACTGGCATTTAGTGGGTAAAGATCACGTAATTCAGACATTCTGTGATTTTTTTTTTTTTTATGAGAAGTTTCATAAAAAGCCCAGCTATTCAGGAGAAGGAATAGCTGGGATCGTTATGGAGATCCCTCTTAATGTAATAAAGACACTGTTTCGATCTTAGAAAATAACATCCTCTGCACAATGTCTACTCAATTTATTACAGTACAGCTACTTCAAAAATAATGAAACCGGTTGCAAATATAATAGGATATTGGAGACTCCTTTTAACAGAGTTAGAAAAAAGCAGTAAATTGACAGAGGCACATGAAATTTAGAGATCTCACTGGATCTCATTAACAAAGTCTGTTTTAAAATTACTTAGTATTTCCAGCCTACCTGTATATGCTTACAATTTTTTGGCACAAAGAGAAACATTATGAAAATTCCTCCTTTGGAAGGTTACTGTTGTTTTTCCATTTTATTCTGATGCTATCCTCAGAGATGCACCCTAACACTCCCCTACAGACTGTTGTAGTACTTTCTCCTTTACTTCTCCATCTTTTTTCCATTACCGATTAAAGGATTAAAGGACAGGGTCTCCAAGATTTTTTTTTTTTTTAAGTATTAGAAACTGAATTTATTCCTCATTTGGTGACATTTCAAGGTAGAAACTATGTCTTCTATGATGACTTCATCATCAGTTGTACCCTATTCCATAACAGGAAATTGTTTTGTTTATAAAAAGCCCAGCTCATTTGTGAGAATACCACATGCTCCTATTTTCATACCCAAATTTCTCATATCTGTACACTTCCGTATTTTATTTATCTTAAGAGTGTATAATCTGTCTTTCCAGGCTTCCTCCTTCTATTAAAGATATTTCTCTCTTTTGCTTATCATAAACAGTCTAGCCTGTTACTACTTAATGCAGTGTTCTTCACCTGATGTCCACCTATCTCTCTGCTCTTTCATCTTCCTAGACTTTTGTACCGTGTAACTCTCTTAAACCCAAACTTATATTCATTATTATTATCTTATCTGGAAAAAGGGAGAAGGGGGATAATGGAGTTGGGAGCTTCAGCATAGGGAAAGGTTTGGGTTGCAGGGGGAATGCAATGAGAGTTGACAAGGGACTTGTAAAAGGACAATCAGTGGCAATGGGACAGCATGACTTTGTATTGGAGATGGTCACCCTGGTATCATGGCTCTCCATGACATTGTGGGCCACTTGGAAGCAGAGAAAACAAAAATGAGGGGACTAGGGCTGATGACAGGCCTGGTGAAGCTGGTCCTGTCACTCCTCTTCTTACAATCCTTCAAAGGCTTCCCATCTCTCAGATGACCTTCAAGAGTCTCCACCATCTGGCACTGCCAATTTCCTCGGCCTCTTGTTCCATTCTCCCCTCGGCTTTGAAAGTCCCATCACCCTGGCCAATTTTTCTATCTTCATGGCTTTTGCATATACTGCTCCTTTTGTCTGTCATCTCCTGTTCACACCCCACCCTTTGCTTCACCTTAAAAGTCACTTCCTTCAAGAAGCCTCTCCTGACCCCCAAAATCCAATCAGAGCACTCTATCAATATCGTCTTTCATAGTACGCTTTACTTGTCTTTCATTAGACCTAACACAATTCTTTGCTTATTTGTATGAATACCCTTTTCATACCTGGAAATAGTTCCGTGGAGGCAGGAACTTGGTCTATTTTGTTGGTTGCTAAAGTCCCAGCACCTGGCCTAGTGCCTGTTGCCAGCAGGAACATTCATTCATTCATTCAATAAATTTATTGAATGAATGAATGAATGGCAGGAAGAGTTGGTTATGGAACCTTGGGAATGTTTTTTGTTAGTTTTTAACTACATCCCAATTTCCTCATCTGTGAATAGCAGATAATAACTAACAACCTCAGAACTGCCATGTAGATTGAGACAATGTATACTTAGCATGGTGCCTGGCATATAGTAAGGGCTAGGAAATGTGAGCTATTATTATCATCATTAAATATAAGCGCTGTGAGCAACCAGAACGCTCATCCATTGCTGGCAGGAATGCGAAAATGATAACAGCCCACTTTGGAAAACAGTTGACCAGTTTCTTATAAACACAGACTTACTATACAACCCAACAATCCCACTTCTACGTATTTACCCAAGTGAAATGAAAACTTATGTTCACACAAAAACCTGCCTATGAATGTTTATAGCAGTTTTATTCATAATTGCCCCAAACTAGAAACAACCCAAATGTCCTTCAGCCAGGGAATGTATAAACAAACTGTGGTATATCCATATAGTGGATTACCACTCAGCAAGAAGAAATAAACTACTGATACATGCAACGACATGGATGATATACAAATGTATTACGTTGAGTGAAAGAAGCCAGACTCAAGAGGTGACATACTGTATGATCCCATTTATATGACATTCTGGAAAAGTCAAACTATAGGGACAGAAATCTGGTCAGTGGTTGCCAGGGGATGAGGTGGGGCATGAGAGAATTTGGGGGGATGATGGAACTGTCCTAGGATTTGATTGTGACAGTGGTTACATGACTATATGCATTTATTAAAACTCACGGCATTCTAAACGACATGGGTGGATTTTACTGTATATAAATTATTTCTTACTGTATATAAAAAATGAAAAACATCCAAGAAAGATGGATATAATGATCATTTCCTTTATAAAAAAAAGGCATTTATATTTCTGATTATAAAAATGCTACAGGCTCATAGACACTTTGGGAAAATGTGCAAAGAATACAGTCCATCACCTGCAGAAAAGTAGTATTTCTTGCTATAATTTTTATAGGCACAAAATACACACACATGTAAACTGGGACCATGCTGTATATTTTTGCTTTCTGAAATATATTATGCACATTTTCCCATGTCATTAAATAATTTTCAAAAACCATGATTTTGAGTCAATAATATTCTATTATGTAACTGATTTATATTTTTAAGCCTTCCTTTACTGTTAGAAATTATATTGCTCCCATCTTTTTTTTAACCACAATTTCGATTAAAAAAAAAAAAAAAAAAAAGCTCATTGGGGCCAGGGACGCTTCATCATGGCGTTTTACCATGTTTAACTGGTAAAACAACTCTTCCCTTGTCTGCAATTATCTCATTGTGTCTGGAGGAAAAGTGGTTCCACAGGGTGACCTGGCTTTTTCCTTTGTGGTGCATAAGGGCTAGACACACTCATATTACCTGTATTACTAGCTTAAATTTGCATAGCGCTTTTAATTTTTATCTCTCGCCACATCCTTGCAGGGTAAGCAGGGCCGATGTAGTAATTTGTTCAAGATCACACAGCTCATCATTCGTGGACCATGACTTCGACTCCAGCTACTCAGAGTCTCAGAAAGTCAACATTTCCCCAGGGCGGGTCACTGCCTAATCTGGCTCTTTTTCCCCGCCCCCGCTACTGCCACTGAGCAAGGGGCCCCTGGGTGCGGACGCCCCCAGAAAACGCTGCCTAGAAGCTTGGCACACGGGGAATTTAACTCTTGTCAAGTGGACAAATTCCCGTCCTACCAATTGTCCTTGGCAACATCGCCACTTACCAGCTGGGGTCATTTCTCCCCCGATGGCTGGGGGGACACCTACTGCCACTGAGCAAGGGGCCCCTGGGAGCGGAAGGATCGCCGGCCTCGCGGCCCGTGAGAGTTGCTGTCATTCGATCGCGACGCTGCTGGGGCGCACCCTCACTGGGGGGTCCTGCCGGAGCGGCCGGGCCCTCCCCAGCGCCAGGGCCCAAGTGGGGAGGGCGCCTTCGGCGAGGTGAAGCGGGTCCCCACCATCTTAAGGAGGGGTGAGGGCAGGTGGGGGCCGCCGGACTACAGGGCTGCCCGGGGAGACTCCGGGAGGTGACGGGAACGCCTCCTCCGGGGGACCAGAGGTCAGTCCTCCGCTATCCCAGAATGCCCCGGATCCCGGAAGTGCCTGGCTTCCCGGAAGTGCCCTACTGGCTGACAGAGCCCAGGCTCGCTGGAGCGCTGCCGCAGGAGGGTTGCTGTTCTGGGGCGTGGGTGGCTGCAGGACGTGCGGCTCGGGGTCGGGGTGGGCGCCGGGAGGGAGCTGGGCGGCAGGATGATGGAGGAGGAGGAACTGGAGTTCGTGGAGGAGCTGGAAGCCGTGCTCCAGCTCACGCCCGACGTGCAGCTCGCCATCGAGCAGGTGAGCGTTCCGCCCCTCGACGGGAGGAGACTGCGGAGGCTGGGGCAGCTCTGGGGGTGGAACCTGGGGTGGGACGCCGAGGAAGCGGTCTTCGTGGGAGACGTGGGAACTAGGCGCAGAAGGGCAAGGAAAGGTTTTGGTGGGAAGTGGTGGTGGGAAGGGGTTTCTGAATCTAGAGGAGGGAGAGAATCTTTTCTAGGCCTTGATTGTCTTTGGAGGGTGGGGCATCCTGGTGGGTTTGGGCAAAGGAGCTGTGTCTCCTGAAAGGATGCACCTAGAAGAAGGGACCTCATGGGTAGCAACCTCAGGTTTTGGGGGTTGCGGGGCTGTTCATTCATTTATCGGGCTGGTGTCGCAGTGTTCCGGATTCTCCATCTAGCCCCTTGTGAGTGACTCGGAATTGAGGGGAAGAGGTAACCTCTATTTTTGAAGCATATCGCAAAGCAGAGGGGCAAAGGTTAAAAAAAAAACCCAAAAAACCCTTTACCATACTTAGTTGAGAATTCCTGCTGTTGATTAGTTTGGGTTAGGTTGAAGAATATTCCCAGGTGGCTTCTATTCCCTGCAGGGACTCTTTAGTTGACTAAATTCTCTTTTCAAGTGTATGGAGTTTTTAAGAGTGATGATGTTAGAACTAGCAATTTAGACCCTTGTACAGGGTAACGCTCCTGATAAAGGGAGAAAAATCTCCCTTAAAGAAGTTGGTGTAGGGGATTTAGGAAAAGGAGGGGTGTGCCATACTTAATGACCACTGGGAAGTTTTGTGAAGTAAAACATTACTACTTCTATTACTGATAGTTAATATTTATTGACCATTAATACTTACTATGGGTCTGCCAGTGTACTAAGTTATTTGTTTGTATTGTCCCATTTATAGATTTTTAGATGTGTTTTCCTTGGAGTGGTTGGATTACTCATTCACAGCACATTTGGCAGATCCTGAGGATGCCAGGCCATTGGGCAAAGGTTTTGGTGTTCAAGTCACACTGCTTCCCACCCACCTCCATCTGCCAGAAAGAGACATACGTTTCTTTTTTTGTTTGTTTTTGTTTGTTTGTTTGGCCTTGCCTCAGGGCTTGTGGGATCTTAGTTCCCCTACCAGGGATTGAACCTGGGCCGCCCGCAGTGAGAGCACGAGTCCTAACCACTGGACTGCCAGGGAATTCCCAGAGACATACGTTTCATTCCCTTTGGACCTAGTGGGCTCCAATGGAAGAAACAAATAATGCAGTCAGTTATTGTTTGACAAGGGTTTTAGAAGAGCACAGTTTTTCCTATTTTTTAGTAAGGTTGAATTCTAGCATAGGTTTCTCCAATAAGCAGACCTCAAAAAAGAATTTGCTTCCCAGAATAACTGCCTTGAGCTGGTGAAATCTAGTACCCAGGGGATCACTTAACTGCTTTTATAACCCACCTTATTACATGTTCTTCAAATTGCAACATTTGAAGGGAGTTAGCTATATTTCTCAGAAGGCAACTTGCTTTCTTCTGTAAAAGAGAGGGACAGTTTCTAAATGCCAGCTCTCCACTTCCTGATGCTGTCTGAGCATAATAATCGCTTTGATGCATAGTGAATTCTACTGCTGAGACATCACTGAGACATGGTATATAATAAGTCTGTTATCAAGATTCCCTTAATACAACCATGTCATCCACTGGCTTAATCTGATAGTGTACAAGGCCCACTTATTTTACCTTGTCCTTGGGATTTCGTGGATATCTGGAACTTTTAACTGTTGCACATTCTTTTAGTTTTACCAAGATGTTAAAATTACAGATGTTGTTGAAAATTACAGATTTACTTTACCAGATATTTTATTGTGCGTCTGTTGTTGTTAAGCCTCGTAAAATGAAAAAAAGCTATGGTCTTTGCTTTCAAAAAACTTACCAACCAATAGGGAGGAAAGAAATAATACATAAAGCAAGGCAGAAAGATACGTGATTTTTAATTCTCTATCTTTATGTAGGTATTTCCAAGCCAGGATCCTCTAGATCGAGCAGATTTCAATGCTGTGGAGTATATCAACACCCTGTTCCCAACAGAGCAAGTAAGTATAGAGTTTCCTTCTTGCAGTGGCTTCTGGCTCATCCTGAATATTAATGATGTATTATGTGTTATACTACATAATCTAAGGGACCTTGATAAGCAAGTGAGAGTTAAATTCAAGTTAGACTCCATTGTAACCAGCTTTTTTTGGGAGGGGGAGGGTCAGCTAATACCAAATACTGTTGTGTTAGTGTGGAATTCTCTGTATAGTGAGCATATTATTAGAAATCGTACCCTTAGGTTGAAAGCGTCTGTCCTGTTGCCCCCCCCCCCAATTTTCTGTAGTAAATTGGGAAGTGGAAAGGATTTTTCGAATGTAATAGGGGAAAAATGGGAATGAGGTAGGCAGGATAAGCCTGGAGTTAGAAAGCTACTCTGTAAATTTCAGAACTTTGATTTCTAGCCCAGCAGACTGTGGGTGGGTGTTGGCCCCTTTATCCTGTACTGGGAGTAAGGAGGAAGAGCCAGTTTTAGTGGTAAGTAGGGTAGAAGTAGGGTGTAAAGGTGAGCTCAGTTTTGAACATATTTGGGCCATCCAGGCAGAAATACATAGTTGGATATTTGAGTCTGGAGCCCATCATTGCCATAACTGTTAATATTTTGGCATATAGCCTTCCAAACTTTTTCTGATGGACATGCTGATTTTTAAAATAAATTTGGAAAAAATGGTATCATACTGTGTGATTGTCTTTTCTGAGATTTCACAGATAGCCTTTAGAACTCATCTTTTTCTTTTTTGGCTGCACCATGTACAGCTTGCAGGATCTTAGTCCCCGACCAGGGATTGAACCGGGGCCCTTGGCAGTGAAAGCGCCAAGTCCTAACCACTGGACCTCCAGGGAATTCCTAAGAGCTCATCATTTTCTATGAAAGACGAATTCTAGGAATTAGCTGGAGATAGAAATTTGGAAACAGTGGTATAAAGAGAGCAGTTTTAGCCACGAAAAGATTTAATTTACCCCAGCCTATCAAGACAGCTAACTCACGACAACAAATTGTTAGATTTGAAAATTATGTATATAGGGAACCACCAGGTTCTCCCTTCTTCCTGATAAGTTTTTGTGGGTTTTTGTTTTTAAACTACTGAAGGTAGCATAAGACATTTGTTGTTCCACAGATTCAGTTATATGTCTTGTCTAATTATGTCCCCACATCCATGGTGATGTATAGTGAAGTTTCTTAGGTAATTCAGGAAATTTATGACACAGGGGTACCTTTATTTCCCCAAAGGGGAATTAAAAGGTAATAGAAAGTAAAAGGTAGTAGAAAGTAGGGGCATGATTTATAATTTCTGTCAGCTATTGCTAAATCTTGGGCAAAATCCATCTATATACCTCATGGACATTGCAGTAGTTGCATTGTAGTTGTGGCGCAGGGGCTTAGTTGCTCCGTGGCATGTGGGATCTTCCCGGACCAGGGCTCGAACCCGTGTCCCCTGCATTGGCAGGTGGATTCTTAACCACTGCACCACCAGGGAAGCCCTTGTTCATTTATTTTGTTTTTTTGTTTGTTTATTTTTTATATTTCACATATGAGTGAAATCATACAGTACTTGTGCTTCTCCGTCTGATTTATTTCACTTGATACCCTCAAGGTCCATCCATCTTGTCGTAAATGGCAAGATTTCATCCTGTTCTATGTGTGACCTGGTTCTCTTATCAGACCTGTGCCTGGCAGGCTCCTGCCTCTTCCTGCTAGCACAGGTTGCCGGTAGCAATTTATAAGCACAATTCCTGCATCACCCCCAATTCCTTCTGAGGTAAAATATCTATCGGGAGAGAGGGAAAGAGGACTTACAAAATTATATTTTGAAAACTTCAGTTAAAATGGTGCTATAAAATTGTACCATCTCTATTCCATTAGGGGGCACCCTTTCCTCATGTTTTCAGCTCACTAAATTGGTACTAGTCCATTGTTTTTACTGTCATTGTCTTAAAAATAGAAATAACTTCATTATAATTGCAATTGCAGTGCATTGTCAATATAGAGCAATTAGAAAATACTCATAGGCAAAAAGAAGAAAAACTTAAAATCCCTCTTCTTCATAGATTACAACTACTGCTACTGATTTCATAGGTTACAGCTACTAATATAGACTCTAAGTACTAGTGTTTATCCTTCCAGGCTTTTTTCTAATGGGCCTAGACACTTAGAAAAAAATAGAGGTATTTATTTATTGACGTTTAACATGATGTGGAGGAGTATACAGATCCTAAATGTACAACTTGATGAATTTTCACCAAATGAGTAAAGCCAGGTAACCACCACCCAGACCAAGAAATAAAACATTTATAAAATAGCCCCTTCTTGCCCCTCCCAGTCACTACCTCCGCCAGAGTTAACCACTATCCTGGCTTCTAATGCAGGAGAATAGTTTCACTCACTTTTGAAATACTATAAATGGAATCATACAGTATATGCTCTTGTGTCTGGTTTGTGTATATGTGTGTGTGTGCGCACGCAACGTCATGTTAGTAAGATTCATCCATGTTGTCTGTTGTCATCATTCATTCATTTTTTTTTTTAAATTTATTTATTTATTTTTGGCTGTGTTGGGTCTTCGTTTCTGTGTGAGGGCTTTCTCTAGTTGCGGCGAGCGGGGGCCGCTCTTCATCGCGGTGCGCGGGCCTCTCACTATCGCGGCCTCTCGTTGCGGAGCACAGGCTCCAGACGCGCAGGCTCAGTAGTTGTGGCTCACGGGCCTAGTTGCTCCGCGGCATGTGGGATCTTCCCAGACCAGGGCTCGAACCCTTGTCCCCTGCATTAGCAGGCAGATTCTCAACCACTGCGCCACCAGGGAAGCCCCATTCATTCATTTTTGTTGCTGTGAGGATTTTGTTGTACGAGTTTGTCACGATCCTATATACCAGGGGTCAGGAAATTTCCTGTAAAGGTCTAGATAGTAATTTTAGGCTTTATGGATTATTCAGTCTCTGTTGCAGCTACTCAACTCTGTCTTTGTAGCTCAAAGGCAGCTGTCGATAATATGTAAACGAATGGACATGGCTGTTTTCCAATAAACTATTTATGAAAAATAGATTCCAGGCTGGATTTTGCAGTTGTTGCCAACTACTGCTATACTTCCCCCGCCCTCCCACCCCAGCTGCACTGCAAGGCTTGCGGGATCTTAGTTCCCCGACCAGGGATTGAACCCATGCCCCTGCTGTGGAAGCGTGGAGTCCTAACCATTGGACCGCCAGGGAATTCCCTATACTTTTTTTTTTTAAGTAAAAATTGTATCATACCATATGATTAGTTTCTTGGAGATGTCATAAATAGCCATTATAGTTCATCATTTCTCTGTGAAAGAGGAAGTCCAGGAAGTGAAATAATAGCCGGCACTTTTCCTTCTTTATTGTAGTCTCTGGCAAACATCGACGAAGTCGTGAACAAAATTAGACTGAAAATAAGGTAAGTAACACCGTGTGATTATTAATAATTAATGAAAGTATGCTGTTCATTTAGTTAATCACATTCTGGATCACACTTATCTGTAAGAACACTAAAATCTCAAGTTTGCTGTAGATGGTAATCTTTTTAAAAATTGTTCTTTTTGCTGGGTTTCCATATGAGCCTTGTGGCAAAGAACTCGATTCTTTGATCAGTCTTCAATTATTTATTTTAAAAAAAGGAAGGAATCTGTAACAGGCTATTCAAAACAGTTGATTATAAAAGGAGACAAAAGCATTTCTGCTATATTTTTAGTGGCTTTATTTTCCTAGCAGATTTACCCTTTTTTTTTTTTTTGTATTCCCAAGGCTTAGATATGAAGCTGGGCTTATATATGTATCCCTTGGCCATGTATCAGCTAACAATATGGTCAGATCTGCTGGTTGGCGCGGGTGGTGTCCCAGGACTAAACATTGTGATTAATCTAGGATGTCTAGGGTGGTCATCAGATGTCCTTTCTGCCAAATAGCCTTATTCTGGTTTATCCATGTCTGAATTTCCAGTTTTGACACATGGTAGATACTCAAAGTTTGTTTGTTGTAATTATTATTGTAATGGTTGATATTATTACTTTAAATATAGTTTTTGTTGTTGTTGTTGTTTTTTAACTTGTGATGAGGAGAAGCCTTCATTTTGAATCCAGGAGATGATTTTTTTTTCCCCTGACCACCTTTGGGTTTTTAGGTGAAGACCTCTGCCATTAATGTTTTGTTCAGTTGGGTGCCTTAAAAAGTACAAAGAAGGGACTTCCCTGTTGGCGCAGTGGTTAAGAATCTGCCTGCCAATGCAGGGGACACGGGTTCAAGCCCTGGTCCGGGAAGATCCCACATGCTGCAGAGCAATTAAGTCCGTGTGCCACAACTGCTGAGCCCGTGCGCCACAACTACTGAAGCCCGTGCACCACAACTACTGAAGCCTGCATGCCTAGAGCCTGTGCTCCGCAATGAGAGAAGCCACCACAATGAGAAGCCCACGCACCGCAACGAAGAGTAGCCCCTGCTCGCCGCAACTAGAGAAAGCCTGCGCACAGCAATGAAGACCCAGTGCAGCCAAAAATAAATACAAAGAAGCCTGTTGATTGTTTTGGTGGACTTTAGCTGTAACAATTCTAGTAGAGACCGCTAAGTTTTACAGGGTTTGCACAGAAAATGAAAATTCCCCCATGATCCAAAAATCACTTGCGAGGGGCTTCCCTCGCTGTCCAGTGGTTAAGACTCCATGCTTCCCAACCTAAGTGTCCATCGACAGATGAATGGATAAAGAAGGTGTGGCACATATATACAATGGAATATTACTCAGCCATAAAAAGAAACGAAATTGAGTTATTTGTAGTGAGGTGGATGGACCTAGGGTCTGTCATACAGAGTGAAGTAAGTCAGAAAGAGAAAAACAAATACCGTATGCTAACACATATATATGGAATCTAAAAAAAAAAAAATGGTTCTGAAGAACCTAGGGGCAGGACAGGAATAAAGACACAGACGTAGAGAATGGACTTGAGGACATGGGGACGGGGAAGGATAAGCTGGGACAAAGTGAGAGAGTGGCATGGACTTATATATACCACCAAATGTAAAACAGATAGCTAGTGGGAAGCAGCCGCATAGCACAGGGAGATCAGCTCGGTGCTTTGTGACCACCTAGAGGGTTGGGATAGGGAGCGTGGGAGGGAGATGCAAGAGGGAAGAGATATGGGGATATATGTATATGTATAGCTGATTCACTTTGTTATACAGCAGAAACTAACACACCATTGTAAAGCAATTATACTCCAATAAAGATGTTAAAAAAAAAAAAAGACTCCATGCTTCCAATGCAGGGGGTGCAGGTTCGATCCTTGGTCGGGGAACTAAGATTCCACGTGCTGCGCGGCGCGGCCAAAAAAATCCCAAAACAACAACAGAAACAAAAATCACTTGCAAGCCAGTTATTTTCAGCTTTCTCCCACCATACCTTTAACGGTTCTTCAAATGAAAAATGACATAAATGACATAAACTGACATAAATTTCTCCGGTTGAGGTGCCATTAAATGGCCCCTGTTAAGCTGCAGGAGAAAGAGGAAGTGGGGGCCACAGATCCGCCTCCTGCAGATCAGGGCCCAGGTGGCGAGGCATGGATTTCACATATCACCTGGCTCCTCATCCCTTTTAAGCTTCCTAGGTTGTTACTGAGGAAGGATTTTGTGTGGGATACTTTGAATTCTCTGGCTTGTTCCCATAAAGTTTCAGCAACTTTGTCACTTCTGGTTTACTCCATGACAAATACTAAAAGTTACATTGGTCCTTTTGAATGGCTCTGAACATTAAGTGAAAACAGCCTTTTAAAAAATAACAAAGGTGACTCATCAGTCTGTGCTGGGCTTGGCTTCTACACTAGTTGCTGCCCCCTCACTGAGGTCCAAGGCCTCACTCTTCCTCCTATCATCCAAACATCTTTGTTTTTTCTTCTGAATAAGTAGCTGCAATCTGCAAATATTGATGGATATGTTACTAACTTTTTTAGTATAATTAATTAATTAATTTAGTTTTGGCTGAGTTGGGTCTTCGTTGCTGCGCACGGGCTTTCTCTAGTTGCGGCGAGCGGGGGCTACTCTTCGTTGCGGTGCGCGGGCTTCTCATTGCTGTGGCTTCTCTTGTTGCGGAGCACGGGCTCTAGGCACACAGGCTTCAGTAGTTGTGGTGCGCAGGCTCAGTAGTTGTGGCTTGTGGGTTCTAGAGCACAGGCTCAGTAGTTGTGGCACACGGGCTTAGTTGCTCCGCGGCATGTGGGATCTTCCCGGACCAGGGATCAAACCCATGTCCCCTGCATTGACAGGCAGATTCTTAACCACTGTGCCAGGGAATCCCAGCTTTTTTTCTTTTGGTCAACCTGGAATCGAGATTTTTTTTTTTTTTGGAATTTTTGAATTTTATTTATTTTTTTATACAGCAGGTTCTTATTAGTCATCCATTTTATACACATCAGTGTATACATGTCAATCCCAATCTCCCAATTCATCACACCACCACCCCCACCCCCACCCCACCCCCCCGCCGCTTTCCCCACTTGGTGTCCATACGTTTGTTCTCTACATCTGTGTCTCAGTTTCTGCCCTGCAAACCCGTTCATCTGTACCATTTTTCTAGGTTCCACATATATGCGTTAATATACGATATTTGTTTTTCTCTTTCTGACTTACTTCACTCTGTATGACAGTCTCTAGATCCATCCACGTCTCTACAAATGACCCAATTTCGTTCCTCTTTATGGCTGAGTAATATTCCATTGTATATATGTACCACATCTTCTTTATCCATTCGTCTGTCGATGGGCATTTAGGTTGCTTCCATGACCTGGCTATTGTAAATAGTGCTGCAATGAACATTGGGGTGCATGTGTCTTTTTGAATTATGGTTTTCTCTGGGTATATGCCCAGTAGTGGGATTGCTGGGTCATATGGTAGTTCTATTTTTAGTTTTTTAAGGAACCTCCGTACTGTTCTCCATAGTGGCTGTATCAATTTACATTCCCACCAACAGTGCAAGAGGGTTCCCTTTTCTCCACGCCCTCTCCAGCATTTGTTTGTAGATTTTCTGATGATGCCCATTCTAACTGGTGTGAGGTGATACATCACTGTAGTTTTGATTTGCATTTCTCTAATAGTGATGTTGAGCAGCTTTTCATGTGCTTCTTGGCCATCTGTATGTCTTCTTTGGAGAAATGTCTATTTAGGTCTTCTGCCCATTTTTGGATTGGGTTGTTTGTTTTTTTAATATTGAGCTGCATGAGCTGTTTATATATTTTGGAGATTAATCCTTTGTCCGTTGATTCGTTTGCAAATATTTTCTCCCGTTTTGAGGGTTGTCTTTTCGTCTTGAAGGAATCGAGATATTTTAATGATTTGTATCCTTTAACTTTTTTTGCTAGGAGACTGGATGACAACATTCGAACTGTCGTAAGAGGTCAAACAAATGTGGGGCAGGATGGCCGGCAAGTAAGTAACTTTTTCCTTTGTATTAAATATATCCCCTGATTTCTTCAAGACCCCACAACCAAGTGACCAAAATATTGATCTGCCTGCTTACAGAGTACTTCCTTAACTGATCTGTCTCATACACAGCAGGAAACTTGCATGACTTGTCCCAGTAGTAGCAGGGGGAGGCTGCCCAGACCAGCCAAGGGACTCAGCGTCCCTTGGACCAGAAGCATATATTGTAGCACAGCTCACCCAGGTCCAGGGTGAAATGCACGCTGAAATGAGAAAACCAAAGTTTCCTTGTCTTTCTCCTTAATGTCGGACGTCTCTGAGCCCTCCTTTATTTTGTGTACTGTGACCCAACAAGGTTGCTGATTTTATCTATCTGCTAAGTTGTTGGGATTTTGATATTCGTTTTTTTAAAAAATATTTATTTAGGCTGCTCTGGGTCTTAGTTGCGGCATGCAAACTCAGTTGTGGCACGCATGCGGGATCTAATTCCCTGACCAGGGATTGAACCCGGGCCGCCTGCATTGGGAGCACGGAGTCTTACCCACTGGACCACCAGGGAAGTCCCTCATATTACTTTTGTTGCTGCAAAAGATAGCAGTAACCTGTGTGTCAAAAGACATTATCAACAGAGTAAAAAGTCAACCTATAGAATGGGAGAGAATATTTGCCAATCATATATCTGATGAGGGATTAATATCCAGAATATATAGAGAACTCCTAAAATTCAACAAAAAAAAAGCAAACAACCTGGTTAAAAACTGGGCAAAGGACTTGAATAGACATTTCTCCAAAGAAGATAATGTGAATGGCCAATGAGCCCACGAAAAGATGCTCAGTATCACTAATCATTAGGAAAATGCAAATCAAAAGTACAGTGAGAGTGGGACTTCTCTGGTGGTGCAGTGGTTAAGAATCCGCCTGCCAATACAGGGGATACAGGTTCAAGCCCTGGTCTGGGAAGATCCCACATGCCACGGAGCAACTAAGCCCATGTGCCACAACTACTGAGCCTGTGCTCTAGAGCCCGCGAGCCACAACTGCTGAAGCCCATGTGCCTAGAGCCTGTGCTCCGCAACAAGAGAAGCCACTGCAAGGAGAAGCCCACGCACCGCAACGAAGAGCAGCCCCCGCTCGCCGCAACTAGAGGAAGCCTGCACGCAGCAATGAAGATCCAACGCAGCCAAAAATTAATAAATAAATAATTTCTCTTGAAAAAAACAACACCATTTATTAACAAAAAAAAAGTACAATGAGATACCACCTCACACCCATTAGGATGACTAATATCAAAAAACCAGAAAACAACAAGTGTTGGCAAAGATGTGAAGAAATTGAAATGCTTGTGCACTGCTGGTGGGAATGTAAAATGGTACAGTTGCTGTGTAAAACAATACAGTGCTTCCTCAAAAAGTAAAAAGAATTATCATATGATGCAGCAATTCTGCTTCTGGGTATATACCCAAGAGAATTGGAAGCAGGGTCCTGGAGAGATACCTGTTACCCCCATGTTCATAGCAGCATTATTCACAATAGCTAAAACATGGAAGTGACCCAGGTGTCCATTGGCAGATGAATGGAAAAGCAAAATATGGTCGGTACGTAACTGGAATATTATTCAGCCTTAAAAAGGAAAGAAATTCTAAAAAAAAAAAAGGGGGGGGACTTCCCTGGTGGTCCAGTGGTTGAGACTCTGCGCTCCCAATCCAGGGGGCCCAGGTTTGATCCCTGGTCAAGGAACTAGATCCCACATGCTGCAACTAAGAGCCCACATGCCGCAACTAAAGATCCTGCATGCCGCAACTAAGGATCCCGCATGCAGCAATGAAGATCCCATGTGCTGCAACTAAGACCCGACACAGCCAAATAAATAAATAAATAAATATTAAAAAAAAAAAAAAAGGAAAGAAATTCTGACATCTGCTACAGCATGGATGAACCTTGAGGACATTATGCTAAATGAAATAAGCCAGTCACAAAAAGACAAATATCGGATGATTCTACTTATATGAGGTACTTAAGAGTAGTGGAAATCATAAAGACAGAATGTATAATGGTAGTTGCCAGGGGCTGGGGGAGAACGGGGAGTTAATGTTTAATACATGTAGAGTTTCAGTTTTACAGGATGAATTATGGGGATAGATGGTGGTGATGGTTGCACAACAGGTCAGTGAAACTGTACAATAAAAAATGGTTAAGATGGTAAATTTTATGTTATGTGTATTTTACCTCAATAAAATTTTTTTTGAAATCAAGATGGAAATAAAGTTGATATATTGCAAAAAAAAAAAAAAAAGAGAGAGAGAGAGAGATAGTAGTAACCTGACACAGCTATAATTCCTCATACCTAGTTTTGTTGCCTAGCAGGTAACTGTCGATTCATTTCAAAGTTTTATAGTTCTTTTTGGATCTAGCTAAGGAGGGCTGTTGGAAGGGGATGAAGGGGAGAAGCAGTGTATGGGGAAGAGGTGTTCTTCAGTGACTGGGGGGCCAGATGTTATCTGTTAACCATTTTTCCTTTTCATCTGGATTCTATTCTTCTGCTTAGACGTCCTATTTCGGAATTGCTTTCGTAACAGAAGTGCTGATCGTGCCGTCTAGTCTTCTCTTACAGTGTCCGGCCTGCCCTCTTCAACAGTCATTCAGTTAGGTCGGCTGTGTGCACCTCTCAATTCTGTTGTTTGTCCTGTTTTGACATTATTTAGTGTATAGCCAATTTTTTTAAGTTCATTATGCTGCCCAGATTTTATGGGGGTAGTGTGTAGTCCTATGATCTCTCATATTCTGGTTTCCTCTAGTAGCTCACAGGTGTTATATATGTCTTTTTCTTTTTCTCTTATATGTTTAGTTTTATCCGCTTCTCTATTTTTCCTACATTTTATGACTTTCTTTTTCCTCTTACTCGTCATCTTCCGTTGGCCTGTTTGTAAGTAGTCTACCATCTTCCTTGTAGTCATCATCAATATTTGTGTGTAGATATCTTAGTTTCCTGCAACTGATCCTATTTCCTGGCCTTGCTTGGTTCTTAGTCCTTATTGCTTTGGTTTTTGTTTATCTAGGTCTCTCCCGTGAAGCGTCACCACTCTGGCAGGTGAGGCTTGTGTAAATAGGGCCCTTAGACGTAACAAAGAGTAACAGGGTAGCCGGCCAACACTCCAGCCCCATTCTGCTCTTTCACTTTCCAATATATGTCTGGTCATGTCATCTACCTCTTCAGAAACCCCCGTGGGCTCTCTACCAACTTAAATCCAAGTTCTTTGCATGGCATTGAAGGCCTCAATCTATCTTTCCAGTTTTGTCTCCTGCTGTGACCCATCCACACTGGAAGCCTAGTGCTCTCCCAAGCATGCCCTTTGCTTTCTGGACCTATGCTTATGTTCTTCTTTTTGCCTAAAATGCTCTCTCTCCTCTTTTTCTTCCAGTAGCTTCATTTCAAGATCATACCCAGTTCAAATACTACTTCCTTTATGAAATTTTCTGTTTGGCTCAACGGTATATACCAAAGGAATCAGAATTTTAGAACCCGAAGGGACTTGGAACTCATCTGGTCCACTCCTCTCATTTCACAGATGAGAAAATCGATCCCAGTATCCATCAGTTAGATGTACAGTCTCTCTGTCCATGAACCCCCACAGTCCTGCGCCCGTGCTTTTGATTTGGCTTTCATGATCTGCTTTGACTTATCAGTGAATACATCTTGTCCCTTTGGCTCGTGTATAAGGTCCTTGAGGCAAAAGCTGTATCTTCCTTATCTTGGCATTTCTCAGAACACATAGGCCACCTGCAATAACATTTTATTCAACTGTATTGAATATTAGGTCTGTGGGAGAGTATTTATTATTTGTAAATAAACAAAAGCCCTCTCCCATAAAACATCATTTTGACCAGTGTGTGTGTTCCTTTAAAGACGTTTAAAGCTTGATTTGTTTATGACTAGTTCCAGCTTAGTAATATTTGAAATAATAACACTACTGTTTAGTGTGTTTCCACCTATATTTAGAAAGGCTCACTAGAAACCTTGAAATACTTCAGAGAGTCTCAGGTATTTACAATTCCAAGAATGTGAAAATAAAGTGAATGATTCATCAGGACTTTCTGTTGGGTCATGCTGTGTAGATATATATATCTTTTAGTTATTTATGTTTTAACCTGTGGTCACAAACGAGCGTTATTGGAGAGGCAGGCCCAGAATTAGGCAGCCTGGAGGAAAGTCGGCCCTCTCTACCTTCACATGTTAATAGGTTACAGGTTGCTGCAGCAAAGGCAGGCCATATTTCAGAGAGCAAGACCACATTTTCAAGAATGTTTAGATAGCATTTCAATCTGTGATGGAATTTGGTATCCGTCTCCTTAGCATCCAGACAGAAAGGAAGCCCAGAAGAAGTAATTGCTTTTCCTGTCATCTCCTCCATCTGTGTTTTCCAACAGCTTGTAATGCAAGCTGAAGGAGAGACTTTTTTTTTTCCAGGGAGCTTTTGAGTCCCATCCTTGTCAACTCCTAGGGGTGAGAGCCTTGCTGTCCAGCCGCAGCTGGCCAGTGGTTTGCTAAAGAGAGACTCCATTTGACTGGCATGGACTCGGGAGAATTATGGATGTTCCAAAATACTGAGTTTTATAGGTCAAGAGGCCCCAGTTTCCCCTCTTCCCTGGAACGGAGGAAAGGTTCGCTTTCAGAACTTGTTTCCGAAGCTTCTGGGGAACAACTCAGAAGGGGAGAGCAGTAATATGGACAAAAGGAAGTATTCCTTTTATACATTTCATCTTGATTGTGTGCATCTTAAACAGATATGCTTTGTAATCCATGTAAATAGGGGAAAGTGTTGACTTCACATTTGTGGTGTCTTAAAAGACGTCTTTAGCAGAAAAGTTCTTTTTGGAAAGCAGTGTTTCTGACTCAAAAATTATTTGTGGAGAGGGAGTGATTTAGAAATTGAAGACACAGTGAGTCAGTTTCTTTAGTTTCTCGAAATTTCTGAAACACCCGCCGCCTGGTTAGCACTCTGCTGCACGTTTTGGAGAGCCTTCGATGTCGACCACCTCCTATGGGGGCGGACTTGAAGTGGTCTAGTCCGTGACCTTTTCTAACCAGAATGTGGTGCTTGTACAAAATTAATCCAGCACAGAATTCTCCCCATTTTTATCTGTTGAAATCATCAGGCAAAAGCTTTAATTAAATGCCCACATGTTTGAAACTTTGTGGATGAGTCAATTCAGTAAGTACATGAGCTGATAACGCTTTGAAACTTACACAGCTTCCCAAGAATTAAAATGGACAGCTTGAACAGAGGTAGAAAGAGAGGCAAATAGAGGAGTGAGTTAGAAGAAGAAAAAGTTAGCATGTGAAATTTCAAGAGTGGCCATACCTTTATCAATTCCTAGTCAGCTCACTGAGAATCGCCAAGAGAGGATCAGTCATGGGGCTTCCTTCCTGGGTTTCCTTCAGTGTCTTGTGTGGAGATTGGCTATAATGTTAACTATTGCATCACAGCAAGACTAAGGTTTGGGAGAGGAAGAAAATTATTATTGCCATCTTCAGCTCTGCTCACTAAAACTTTGATTTGGAAGAAGCATTAGGTAATTGTAGAACCACCTCCCACCCGGTTTAGGAATCCTTTCTATCACATCTCTGACGTTTCATTATTCTGTTTCTGCTTGGATTCCTGCAGCGATGGGGAACTCACTACTCTGTTGTTCCACAGGACTGTTTGTTCCAGTTTTGTACAGCTTTATTTTTTATTTTTATTTTTTTAATAAATATTTATTTAATTAATTTATTTTTTTGGCTGATTGGGTCTTTGTTGCTGTGCACGGGCTTTCTCTAGTTGCAGCGAGCGGGGGCTACTCTTCGTTGCAGTGCGTGTGCTTCTCATTGCGGTGGCTTCTCTTGTTGCAGAGCATGGGCTCTAGGCACGCAGGCTTCAGTAGTTGTGGCACAAGTGCTCAGTAGTTGTGGCGCATGGGCTTAGTTGCTCCACAGCATGTGGGATCTTCCCAGACCAGGGCTCGAAGCCGTGTCCCCTGCATTGGCAGGCAGATTCTTAACCACTGCGCCACCAGGGAAGTCCCCTGTACAGCTTTAATTGTAAGAAAGTTCTTTTTCTTACACCGAATTGAAATAGTAAAATAGACCTCACTGTAACTTCTCATTGATCTTAGTTCTGCCAGCTGGACAGGTATAGACCTAATCCCTGTCCCTTATTATAGCTTCTAAAATTAAAAATGGATATTATGTTCCTTTCCGAGCATTCCTTTTCCTAGGCTAACCACTCTTAGTTTCTTCAGCTTTACGATATGATTTCAGACCCTTTATCTTCCTGGTTGCCTTGAAGTTTGTCAGCATCCCTCCTGGCCATGGGTAGACATACTGTGTGAACATACAGTGGGACAGTTTACCTCCTTGTTCTAGAGTGGGCTTGTTAACTTGGGAACTGGGAGTTCAGGGGGTTCTTTCAACTCCCACAAGTTAATTGTAAATTTTTATATGAATAGACATATGTCTGGAGAGAAGACTCATTGATTTTTCTAGATTTTCTAAGGAGTCTGTGACACAGTTCTTCCATTACCATGGATTGGGTGAAATTTTTGGCAGGTGTATCACACGGTGGGCCTCTACTGAGCTGTCAGGTATCTGAAACTTCCAGGTCAAGAGTTGCAAAGAGGTGCCCACAGAGCTAAGAAAGTTACCTAAATGGCTCCGGCAGGCCAGGACGCAACTGCGGGCATCCATTGGGGGAGTGGATGCCCTGTCTAAAGGAGAGAGCCACAGCTCATTCCTCACCCACTGTTGTCATGTCTAAGCACAGACATGGAGTTTGCCAGATCTATCAGTTTTTCAAGAGAAGCCGGAAATTTGGATTTTTACGTGACTCTCCCCAATTTTTAAATGTTGGTTTAGCGCTTTTCACAAATACTTCAAAGGCCAAACAAAACACATCTGTGGGCCAACAGTTTGCAATATCTGCAATATTTTTTTCATACGAACTGCTTTTAAACTCTCCCCTCTTCTGTTTGTTTAAGGGATTCTTTGAAATTAAGTGCTGGACTTTATGTGTCTCACTCTTGGTTTCATCTTCCCAGTTCTGCCTGATTGTTCCAGCCTGTTGAGACCTTCTGGAATCTTGATGACCTTCCCATTTATCATGAGCGGATTTGCCAGATGGGCCTTCTATGTCTTCATTCAAGTTGCATATGAAAAGGTTGACCAGGATGGGTTCAGAGTCATGTGGCATGCTATTAGAGACTTCTCATTTTTCTCTTCTTATCCTCACTTTAGTACAAAGTGCCAGGCCCAGGAGACAAAGGATTGTTTTTCCGGTCTTCGGTATCCGTTCAAGGCTGTGTTTCTTAATTTTTCCATGTTCTTCATTTTCCTCAGCAAAGGAGGCTAATCATACTTGCCTTCTTCTCTTTTACATAGAGATATCATAAAGATTTATTAACTAAATCAGCAAAGCATGTTGCCTTTCAAGGAGAAAGTGTTCTTTGCTTTTCAACCTCAAAATTAGTATATCGTCTGAGTCAGGCCTTAGAGCAAAAATAATTGTGCTCTCCAAGACCCTGAACTAGGTAGACGGACTTCGCAGTATAGCACCGATCTTCATCATGTGGGATTATCACTTTATAATTGTCAGCTCTCTTGCAAGATGGCTTGAATCTTCCCCTCCATCATTTCAAATATATCCTTTCTCTCATCTTTTCTTTGGGAGGAAAATGAAGCCCATCAATGGAAGAAAATAAATGGCACTTAATAGTAAAGGGACCAGGACTTCCCTGGTAGCGCAGTGGTAGAGACCTTGCGCTCCCAGTGCAGGGGGCCTGGGTTCGATCCCTGGTCAGGGAACTAGATCCCACGTGCATGCCACCACTAAGAGTTCGCATGCCACAACCAAGGAGCTGGCGAGCCGCAACTATGGAGCCCACCTGCTGCAACTAAGGAGCCCGCCTGCCACAACTAAGACCTGGCACAACTAAATAAATAAATTTAATTTAATTAAAAAAATACTTTAAAGTAGTAGAGGGACCATAAATAGTTTGGGGAGGAAAAAAAAAAGGCAACTGTTACTTGCTTCCTCCTACTGAAACATACCAAATCTAAAGCAAGTGAGCTTTTTAAAATGTAGGCTCAAATTTTTCCATTTGTGACCGAGAATGGTTAGGCGTTTTTTGGTTTCTTTTAGATTTTTTTTTGAATTATATTTTTCAGACTGCAGACAACACTGAATGAACTTCAGCAATTGCTAAGGTGTGAGAATGGCCTGGGAGTGCAGCACGCCTCGTGATTCAGTGGGGCAGTGCTGGAGTCAGGGTGTAGCTGAGTCTTTTGCAGGGGCCAGTGTCCCTGGTTTTGACTGGGACTCTCCGCCATTCCCCAACCAGGATTCCTTCTATCTGGTGCAGAGGTCAGGGTTGGCTTGCTTTTATTTGATAAGTTGCATCCAAGTGAGTGTTCCGTTTCCCCTGCTCCTAGTGCACTGTTGGCCGTCGTTGAGGCAAGGACTCATAGAATGTCCAGTATCGAGCGCTACAGGGACTAGGTGCGGTCTTGTCACTGTACTTCATCTTTTTCATCGCCCATGAGCCTGTATAGTGCTTTTAGGCAGGAGGACGTGTCTGCTGCATATTAGAACCTTCTGCCACTTGTCCTCTAAGGTCTCTCATTTTTAGACAATCTGTAGGGAATCCAAACAGCTATCTTCTCTCTCCTCTATGTACAGGACTGAGCATTGTATTTGGATTCTCGAAGGATTGGGGGAATTGGACACTGTCCCTAATGTGACGTTAGATGGCAGCCTGGTCAAATGAAAAACCCTGAGCCTTGGATTTAAAGTTTGGCTCCTGCCACTCTCTCTATCTGTGTGACCTTGGACGAATTACTTCTCCGAACCTCAGTTTCTTCATCTGGGACATGGAGATGATAATACCTACTTCAGGGCGGTGGGGATTCGAGTTAACTATTTCAAAACACCAAGCACAACATCAGGCTCAGTCCTGTCTAGCAAATGGCCATAATACTGCTGCTGCTGGTTATGAGGTAACCATTGGAATAGCCATGTTCCTAATTCTGTGCATCCAGGCATTTCTCAAGTTCCTGTGGCTTTTCCATCAGCTCCACTCCTTTCCACCCCTACCGCCCTGCTTTGAAGCACCTGTAGGTTTCCTTGCTCTGAAAACCTCCTTACTGCCCCCCGGTGTGCTGTTCTCTGTGAATGGAAGTCGCAGCACAGCTTACCCGAGGCCCAGAATTGTTGCATCAGAGGTAGTGAAAGGCTCTGTTCTCTTGTTCTGTCCTTAAGACTTACCTCGGACATTTGCCAGGCTGCCCCTCACTCAGAGGTTTAAGGCTTTAGAGAGGTGGGTTCAGGCAAGGGTGAAGGTTATCAAGGCTTCCAGCCTTTCCTACAGTGCCCGTTAATCTCCCGCACATCTGCACCCCAAAGGGAGGCTCCTTCTGGTCTCCCCCTCTGCCTGCAGGTTTTCTCACGAGCACCCGGTGCAGGTCTTGGAAACGAGCCTGAGAGGGGTGCAAACTGCCGACTATGCAGTTCCCAGAGGTTCCGCGCTGTTGCACTAGACCCACGCTTGGCCCTTAGCAATTTGTTAAAAACCATAGTTGATTCCTTCCTGTCCACTGGGATAGCATCTGCATCTTCCTCTTAGGCTCTGCCACATATGAAACAGTTCTTGGGTGTCCCCATCTCTTGGATTTCAGGAGACCTGGTTGCCTTCACCTCTCTGATGGGTTCAAGAAATGTTGTGATTTTGCTGTTTATTTTTTTTCTCATTGTTAATGTTAGAGCAACACTCGAGCTTTCTGCATCTTGGGCAAAAGCACAACTGACCAGTGAATTTTCATGTAGCATAGTGTCAGAAGTTCAGTAATAAGATTTCAGATTCCACATTGCAACCAATCTTTAAGAATCTAGCACTCTTCCTCAAAAAACTTAAAGTAGAACTATCATATGATCCAGCAATTGCACTCCTGGGTATATATCCAAAGAAAATGAAAACACTAATTCGAAAAGATATGTGCACTCCAATGTTCATAGCTGCATTATTTACAATAGCCAAGATATGGAAGCAACATAAGGTATCCATTGACAGATGAATGGATAAAGAAGATGTGATTATATATATATGGAATGGAATATTACTCAGCCCTGAAAAAAGAATGAAAAGTTGCCATTTGCAACAACACAGATGGACCTGGAAGATATTATACTTAGTGAAATAAGTCAGAGAAATACAAATACTGTGTGTTATCACTTATATGTGGAATCTAAATATGGTTTTTCCATTTGATGATTAGCTTAGTTTTGTTTTTAATATTTAACCCACCTTAAATACCTGCTGGGTCACAGTGTATTGTTCTGGTATGTGTATCTGGGATTTTCATTCCTGTTCAAAAACTTCATTCCTTTTTCACAACTGAGTAATACTCCATTGCATGTGTATACCACATTTTGTTTATCCATTCATGTGTTCATGGAAGTGAGCAATGCCATAATGAACACTGACATACAAATATCTGAGTCCCTGCTTTCAGTTCCTTTCTGTATATACCTAGGGTTTGGAATGGCTGGATTATATGGTAATTTTTAATCATTTCAATATTTAATCTCCTTCACATTAAATGGAAATGGAGACTTTTTTTCCATATTGTTCTGAACTTTAATATATTTTTCCTCTAGACAAGCCTGTTTTGTCTTCATTTAATCCATACAGACGATGTGTTTCAGATTAGTTACAGGCTTAAGTTTTTGTGTTCAGTACCTAATAATAATGCTGCTGCCTTCTCCGAAAAAGAAAATACCATGATGATTTCTTTTAGTTAGCATGTCCAGCATTTGGACTATTTCCTTCCTGACCTTAGAAACACATCAAGTCCCACTTGTGTGCAACATGATTATTGAAAATGGTTTTAGGAAAATAGTATTGCCAAGGAAGAACACTGAAGTTTATTATTCTTCTGAGCCGTCTCCATGTACATTGGCACTCTACAGGAGCCAGGAAAGAAGGTCAAGCATAACTTTTGCAATCTGCTTGTTCCCATGTTAAGGGCAGTCACAAGTTTAAACTACAGTCTCTACATCTAAAGAGGAAAATGCCATTCATCACGACTGTAGCTGCTCTGGTTGTTACCCAGGTTACTCTTGCTTTTGACTGCTGGTTGTTAGTGATGGAAGGAAAATTCCACCCTTAGTTTGAGTTTGCCCATGAGAAAAATTGCAGTATTGCTGCTGACAAGATGAAGCTTTCTGGGTTTTAGATCCTTGACGGGGAAAGTCATCCAGGTGTGTTTGAACAGTGGATGGGAATTTGAAACTATGTTACTTCGTGTAAGAACTTGACCTCCTTTTTTCTCTCCCTTCTTTCATCCATGGAAATATAGAATTTATTAGAGCAGCATGAATTCAGTTCTGTGGTGGTTCTGTCAACATTTCCATTCATAAATCCCTATTTTCAGGAGTCTGTAACATAGCTGTAAAATTTCCTTCACTCTAATTTGGACTCTAAGGTCTCATCTGGAAGGAGATTAGTTTTGCCAAACCAGAGATAATGCCTTTTTAGTCTGTTTTGGTTTGGTGTTCTATAGTTGTCTAAATCAAAGCTCTAAAATATACAAGACACTTATGGGCATTCATATAGAATTGGATCACATGCCAGGATTTCTGATTTTTGTTTCCATGGTATATTGTGGACCCTCTGAGCAGATGCTATGTTCACCTCTAGGCATTGTATGTGACACCTAGAATTTGCATGTTGGGCAAACTACATTAGTGTCACTCTCATAATGGCCCCCAACCAGAAGGGGGATGTTTCTTCTACAGATATACTTACTGATAGGTAAATCTGATGGTCCAAATACCATCTTCTATAAAACAGAAGAGGTGAATTGAGGGGTCTTTACCCCATCTCCGACCTAGTTACTCACCCTTGTCTTCTTGTCATACTTCTGAACTTTTCTTGTTCTCAGTCACATGAGAACAGTAGGGACAGACAGCCAACTATTATTCATATGATAATATCATTTATGCTAAGCCAAGTGCTATACTTTTTTTTTTTTCCATCAAATACTTGGAGATTCTGATATTTGGAGATTTTGGTTTCTGGATTAGCATCTTGTGGTCAAGTTCCAGTACACTTGTCAGCCCTGTAGTTACCCAGATCTCTAGAATGAAGAAGGTACTGCTGGAAGACTAATGTGTCATTCTTGATTGATTCACTATAAGCAAAGACACATTTTGAGTTGCTTAGGCAGAAGGTACATTTTGATTTGTTTGTCTTAATATATAGTGCTTATGTTTTATTACAATATAAATATGTTTATCTTGGGGAATGCCCTGGTGGTCCAGTGGTTAGCACTCAGCGCTTTCACTTCCAGGGCCCGTGTTTGATCCCTGGTCGGGGAAATAAGATCCCACGAGCCGCGAGGTGCAGCCAAAAAAAACCCCCCAAAAAACAAAACAAAACCAAAAAAGCAAATAAACATGTTTATCTTACATTCTGCAAAACATTATTGCATCGATTACTTTACTTCATCCTCACAAAGATGTGAATTAGGCCACATAGATGTTATTCTCCCAATTTTACAGCTGTAGGAACAGGCTCACACAGGTTCTGTGACTTGCCCCAAATTACACTGGGTGAGCTAATCACAGGTCCAGATTTTATGATCTGGCCATCCCTGTGTATACCAAATTCTCTTTTTAAACAGGGACAAACTTTAAAAGCAGATTTGGGAGCTACTGTTTTTCCACTGCAGAACCTGAAAAGTTAACTGGTTCACAAGGGGATCCAAACTGTGACAGTGACTATGGCCTCCTTAACCAGCTGGGCCCCTCTCAGCCTGAAGAAGAAACTGGACCAAGAGAGGAACTCCAGGAGGGAAGGAGAGAACTGAGCATTCACCGCACACCTGTGGTCCTGAACACATGGGACCCAATCCTGAAGGGAAGTGAAACAGGAAGAGAAAGTCATCCAGATGAAACCCCAAGGCGGGCCATAGCCTAAAGGGCTTTGGTACAGAAGGTGTCTCTAAAAAGCAGCTGAAGGAACATCCAGAAGTCAACCCCAAATGAAGCCCTGAATGAAAACCCATAATATAGATGAGAGTTACTGAGTGACTACAATGGGGGATTTGAATTTCACTTGGCAACTGGGAAGTCCTAGCTATTTGTGGGAAATAGTCCTTTGTTAAACTCAGGCAGATTGTTCCTTTAAATGTGCCCCCATTTTCTACAGTATTGCATTTCTGTGCCTTTTATTCAGCAAAGCAACTGAGACTCTTGCTTGAATTTTTCCTTCTCCAGCTCCATTTGGAGTTGTTGCTTTAAATACGCTCATCCTCAGGGGTTACATTTCATCAAAGGAGGCTGTGCATGAGTGCATTCCCCACTCCCCGCTATTTCAGGAGGAACAGATTCTAAGTTATGGGCGATAACAGATATAAGCAGAACTTTAAAATCTAAATATTCAGTCTTGTTTGGGTACTGCTGAATTTGTGTCCCAGCCCTGTCTTACAATTTTAATTTCTGGCTTGTTTCCTAAAAACAATAAAAATGAACTCTTTGGTTCACATTTTCAATGGATGTGGTTTGCAGAAATCGTAAATTAAAGTAACAGGTGGAACAGAGCATTTTAACAAATAAGGTGAAAATTACTCCTTTTGCCCTTTACATTCTTTTGGTTCACAAACTTGAAATCTATGCTTTAAATAAAGCCCCTTTATACTCAAGGTTTCTGAATGGGCTATGGAGGAATTAATGTTAGCACCAATGCTTTGCCTCTGATGGGTGCCCGTCTGGCGTTTGACCGGGGCTGCCAGGCCTGGAAGGTACCTAGTGTGTTCAAGGACACAGAGAAGCGTGATGCTGTGCACATGCAGCCGTCCATGGCGGTGAGATTCCTGGAGCCTCTGCTCCTATTTGGCACCATTGTGGGGAATGGGCTGCATTGTTTTTATTGCTGAGAGTTCTTAAAGCACCTCTGCTCTAGCCGGGGATGCCTTGTTTCCATAGCAACAGCTCTCAGTGGTGCCAGGCTAGCCAGTAGTGTCAAAAGAAGGGACATTCCATAAATAGAGACTACTTACCCGTAGGTGTCTGCCTTTAGTGGATGTCACAGGGCACTTTGTTTAGGGCTCATCAGATGTGGTCGCCCTCAGCAACATTTTTGCAGAGTCCTTTGCTTTCCAAATGATCCTGGCATTCATACTTCTTTCTGTCGTTCTCATCTTCTAGTTATTTCTGTTTCTTACGCATCCCTCACAAGCTCTTTAAAGACATGTCCCCATCTGCGATCTTTTTCTCTCCGTATCTAGCTTAGTACATATAGTAGGCACTCACTTTTTGTTGACGGGGCGAACAAAAGATTGAAACTTTTTTTTCCCCTGGAGAATGGCTCCTTTACAACATGGTTCAAGGAGACCACCCTCCGATCCATGAGCCACTCTTGTGTGTGTGCCTGCAGATATTGAACTTAACCAGCCTACTTGCAAAGCTAAAATACGGGTCAACAACCTTTGGTTCTTAGAGGGGCAGTCTCATCTGAAATGTCACACTCTATCTGGGAGATCTGGGAATAATATTAATAATTATCATTTAATGAACCGCTTTTATGAGCTGCGTCCTCCGTCAGGATTCTCTCGACTGCAGAAGACAAAATCCCAGCTCAAACTGGCTTAGGCAAAAGGGGGATTATTTGGAAGCCTCTTGTGTCTTGTTTTGAACAGTCAGTCTGTGAAAGAGTAGTTTCTCTGCTGGGCTTCTCAAACAGCAGAAGGCGGCACTGGAATACAGCTCTGGATCTTTCTGTCTGTGTCTCTGTCCGGGTGTCGGCTTCATTGTCTCTACCTGGAGACCAGCTACTGTCTAACCTAATTTCACATCGTGGGGATGCCACCACCAGAGAGAGAGAGAAACTTTGTTTCCCAATTCGTTCTGAAAAATCACAGGAAAGCTCCAAGTGGCCCAACTTAGGCCTGGTCTGCCTCTGGGACAGCAACTTAGAACACAGTGAGAAGAAGACTCCCGGGAGGAAGGCAGTACTGAGTAAACAGCACCCAAGGTGTTTGCTGCTAAGCCCTGTTTTCCTAACAACAAGTCTCTGGGTTGGGACTGTTGTCCCTGTTCTAGAAATGAGTCTGTGCCTCCTAGAGGTTCAATGGCTTACCAGAGATCACGCAGTAAGTGGCAAGGCCGGCATTCGAATCCCAGTCTGCTGGTTCAAAAAACCCCTGCTTTTTACTAAAACAGTGCATTGTTTTTCCAAATAATAGGAAGGGAACCGGCAGACAGATGTAAAGTCGGACCACAGAAATGATAGCAGGATAAGTGGGAAAATATCATTTTCTTCCCAGTAACCTTGAATATTAGCACCTAATTTTTTTTCAAAGAACAGAATGCTATATTAGTTCTTCTGAAAATGAGCAGCCTCTTCCTCCTTCCTGTAGTGGCAGCAAATGGGATCTCAGTTTTAAATCTCTTAAAGGCTGCCCGTGGACTCACAGGATAAAGGCAATATAATTCTCTCATAGAGCAAACTGCAAAGTTAGATGCATCTAGGAGCCAGAGGGGATGTTAATTTCTCAAGGCATTTCCATTGGCTGGGATCCGCTCTATCTACACAGGTGGCCGACACAGTTCTGGGGAGAAAAAAGAGATGAAAGAAGAAGAAAGCAGTGGGGTCTGTGCGAGGTTCCATGCTGCTTATCTTCTGCGCACGTGACCTAGTGTGGCTTTGGTAGCCTGTTCAGAGTCTACTTCAGGAGGCAAGGAAAATTAAGAATAACGGTTACAGTTAATGATGCACAAAAATACAGAGATAGCATAATTGGTTCTGCTGAGTCTTCTGGGTCAGCTCGGTGGGTCGCCTTGCATCCTCTGATTGCAGGATTTGAGTTAGTGAAGAAGACGACCACAGTCACTGCCTCCTAATAGCACCCTCCCATGCAGGCTGCAGCCATGCTCCAGTGCTCAATTCAGAAACTCCAGTAAGGGTGGGTTGAAAGCAGACAGTTTTGGGTGATTAGTTCTGTTTTTAATCCACGTACAGCCTGGAATGGAAAAGTAGCCACATTTTATTTTAAAGAGTGTCTAGGGACAGTGCCAGAATCTTTCTTTCAGCACATTTTCTGATTAGCTAGGTATAAAAGTATTTTAGTGTTACTTAAAAATAAAATCTTAACCTTTTGTAGGTCTTATGATTTTTCCAATTACAAAACACTCCTCCTGTGTAATTGATTATTAAACATTAGATATCAAATATTAGGGTGTGTGTTGAGAATGGACTTGCTGACGGAATGAATGCTTCAGAAGAACCTTTTTGACTCTGGAAAGTGAATTATATTAAATTTCCTCGACTTCAGTGCATTGTTATAACAAGTGAAAGTATTCCAGCTTGAAAAAAAAATCTGGCAGACAGTTTGTCTTTCTTTAAGACTGTGAAATGTAAGATTGTGTGAGTCTTACTTGTTTGCTGAAAGAAAAAAGTGGTACCTTGAGCAGAGACAGTTCTGGTAGGATGCCAGATGGAGAGTAAGAGAAAAATAGGGATAGAAACCCTTTCGCTGAGAAAGGATCGTGGAAACTTCTTCAGCCCTGAGATCTAAGTATAGAACTGGCCCTTTTTGCCTTTCTTAGCAGAATGTCATATGTCTTAGAGTGTTTGGCCAGAAGATGATGGCTACAGTCCCATCAGCACATCCTTATACCATGACATGGCCAACAAGATCACAGAATTTCATGTAAGCTGTGCCCCAGAAGTTGAGCAGTTGCCGGCAAGGGCCTCTGTAGTGCTTTTCCGTGCCATGAGGCAACATTTTTTAGAAGGTTCCGGGGGGTTAGAATTTACTCACCCCTGGCAGCATCAGGAGCATTAGATTCCACATTAGCCAAATAGATAACAGTTGCAGAAAGTGTGATGCTGTGTTTTTGAACCACTGCTTACCGTTGTGCCTGGAGTTAGGGAAAGCCATGGGTGTCGGCCTGCCTCATCCAGAACAGTACCCTCAGCACTGCTACTCTTCTGAGAAGCGCCCCACGATGTTTTTAATCTGTTGGCAAATAGTTGTCGAGTTCCAGCTGTGCTCCAGCTTTGGTTAGATGCTGTAGTTGAGGTGATCATACGATTTATCATCAGAGTCACTTTTGGAGTGAGAAGGAGCTAGTGGTAATTATACTGAGACAGTAATTATCAGCTGGGCCTGTCATTCTGGCCACCAGAATGGGCAATTGCCTGAACCGTAGGGGATCTAAGAGTGCCATTCATATCCTTGGGCCACACTCTAAAGGATACTTACAGCCCTGTTAGAGAGCTGGTACTTAAACAGTAAACAATTCAAGAACATTATAAAAAAGTCCTTCTCTTCTGTAATTGTCCCATTACCCACCCCCCACCCCCCAATCAGTTTCTCCTCTTCTTGTTTACTCTCTTGTCTTCTCACAATAAAAGCTTCTTGAAAAAATAGTCTATACCAGGAGTCAGCAAGCATTTTCTATTAAGGACCAGGTAGTAAGTAGTTTAGATTTTATATGCCATCTGGTCTCTGACAACTACCCATCCCTGCTGTCGTGTGGAGCAAGTGGCCACAGACAATTCCTAAACGAATGGGATTGGTGTGATCCAAGCTGTCGTTGTTTACAGAGACAGGTGGTACACTGGTCTTGGCCCCGAGGCCATCATTTGCTGGCCCCTGCTCTCACACGCACTGTCTCCACTGGAATCACTCTTGTCAAGGTCGTCAACGACTTCCCTGGTGTCCAGTTTGGTGGTCATCCTCTGTCCTAATCTTATGTGAATTTTCAACAATGTAAGACATAATCACTCTTTTCCTCTTCCTTCCAACACTTTTGTTTGGCTTCTGTGACACCATAGTCCCTGATTTTCTCTCCTGTCACTGGTGGTTTTTCTCTTGCATCTTTCCTCCCTCCTTTTTTTCTCCTAGACTGCTGAACATTGGAGTGTCCAAGGGCTCAGCCCTGGGCCATCTTCTCTTCTCTTCTCTTCTCTTCTGTCTGTACTCTCTTCCTAGGTGATTTTTAGTCCTACAGACTTAAGTATCATCTATGAGCTGATGACTTCTGAATTTCAGTTTCTCTCTTCCAAGCTCCAGACTCATATGTCCATCTTGATATCTCCACTTGATATATATGTATGTATCCCTAGGTGCAAACATGCATTTGCCCAGGCTGGTCAAAAGCCCTGGAAATAGACCTAATATCTGTGTAGCTTTCAACACCTATTATGTCATTGAGTCTTCCCAACAACACCTGAAGTAGGTGGCATCGTCACCACTTTGCAGACGAGGAAACTGATCCCCAGAGAGGTTGTCCTGCTGGTATGTGACAGCAGAGACAGGCCTCAAACTCCTGCCTTCCGGCTGGAAAGTGGCGGGATTTCTCACTGCACCACAACTGTTTTGGGGGTGCTGAATCTGGGAGTGAGGAAGGCAGGATGGTAGGAAGCAGAGAGGAAGCAGTTGCTGGGTGAGGCACCCTCTTGGGAGGGAATGGGTTTGAGAGGGGCTGCCAGTGAGACCCAATTCCATTCCATCGCCCCTTTTGATTGGTTACTACTCTTCAGGTAAAACTTCCCGAGTTACGGATTTTGGTCTCTGATAGCAATGCCAACTGTTGTTCTAAGACCAAACCTTCTGATGGTTAAAATACCTCTGTCCGGGCGGCAGAAATGACAAGTATAAAAGCTTCTTTGCTCCCCAGCCTTGGTAGATATAAGTGAAGCGACCCAGCAGAGCAAACGCCCACTCCCTGCCTGTCCCAGGAGGTGGTGTGAGCCGCTGTTTATTCGACTAGCATCACCACAGACTTGGCAACAAACGGGCAGAGGAAGCCGTAACGTAGTCACACGCAGCAGCTCGGCATCCTTGTCCCCAGGCGTGAAACCCCTGCAGATCCCAGAGATGAAGAAGGTCAGAAGAGCGCTCTGTCTGGGACTGAGCCACACGCAGGGCGAGGAGCTGCAGGGGAAGGAAGGAGTCCCGGCATCAGGAGAAGTGGGCCTCCCGGAAACCTGGGCAAGACAGGGAGATACAATCCCTCCTTCCAACAAGGAAGGAACTTCCTGCAGCGGAAGCAGACTTAAGTTTGCTTTTTGAGGATGTTTTTCAGCCATAAAGAAAACGTGTTAGTTCACAGTCTAGAGGTAGCTCTTCTGCTGGGTTCTGCTGAAGGCGGAGGTTCAAATAACTCTGTCAGGGCTTTTGACTTTCTCCCCACGTCGCAGCTTTGCTGTCTTTCCTCTGTCAGGGTGTCCTCAGGGAGGCCGGCTGTTTCCCGCCTGCAGGCACAGATGGCCACACACAGCTCTAGGGCGATGCTGGCCTTGGCATTACGTTTACAAAGGGCTCGGGAAGCCATGTTAGGACAGGCCACTCTTTTTTTTTTTTTTTTTTTTTTTATTTATTATTTTTTTGATGTGGACCATTTTTAAAGTCTTTATTGAATTTGTTACACTATTGCTTCTGTTTTATGTTTTTGGTTTTTTGGCCGCGAGGCATGTGGGATCTTAGTGCCCTGACCAGGGATCGAACCCACATCCCCTGCATTGGAAGGCGAAGTCTTAACCACTGGACCGCCAGGGAAGTCCCCAGGCCACTCTTAAATCCAAAATAAAGTGCGTGCAATGAAATGAAGTGGGAGTTCTTCTTTGGCCGCTGCCTCTTTCACCAGTACGTGTGTTCTTCACGTGTGCGGCTGAGTGCCCTCTCCCTCCCCTAATACTGCTTCCCAGACTCACACAATTACCACTGTGGGTTGTAATGCTTCTAATGGGTGGCATCCATCTTTGTTGGTTTTTATTTCAGTGGAAACATTTAGCTCACCGTTAGGTGTAAGTATTCCTTTCTAACTTCATTTCATTGGTTTCCAAGTGGGGTAGTTACAGATGTCTTTAAGGTTTGCCCACGGTTTTGGAGTCCCCGTGCACAGCTGTGATTGTTTTTTTTTTTTTGAAGGCACCATCTTCTGGAACTCTCAAAACCCAGAGCTTCCCCTACCCCCAACTTTGAGCCACCTGTGTCTCTCTTCAGGCTTTTGAAGGTTACTGCATACGTGCACACACACACATACACACATACACACAGATGTGCATGTCTTATTTGTTGTCATCAGTATGTGTAGTAATCACTGATATAGAGAGAAATAGTTTAGTTTTTAAATTAAAACTTTATGATGCAACTTGGCAGGAACTCTGAGTGTTTATTTGCCTGTATCCAAATGCTGGACTCCCTCTGCCTCTGCTGCTTGGGTCTCAGGTCTGGTAAAATTGTCAATGCGAGTGCAACGAAGCAAGAGAGCTTTAGGCATTTTCTTCTGAGGCTGCACTTGATCACAGTGTAGGGACTGGTGCTGCCTTGTTTTTCATTTATTCCTCTTATTCTAGGCACTTGAAGAGGCCCAGAAAGCGATTCAGCAACTCTTTGGAAAAATCAAAGATATCAAGGACAAAGCAGAAAAATCAGAGCAAATGGTGAGTTTCGGTTTCTTCCTGGCATTTTTGCGCCAGAAGAGGAAGTTGGCTTCTCGTCCAGTCATACTAGTTAATAGACTTGTTCTCCCTCTTCCTGCCAACCACAGCACCCACGTCTCCAATGCTGGCCCTGGGACGACATCCATTCAGGAGGTGCCGCTAGACATGTAGTGACTCACTATCTCTGCTGCCCTGTATTTGCAGCCCTGTTTTTAAACAGGGAAAGTTCTCTTCTTCTCCTTTCCCCAAAATAGTTTCCTAGTCATTTTGGATTCCTGTCTCTAGCAGTTGTTTATATCACGTGTTTCTCAGTTCAGATGTATGACATGTAACTTGGCATTGCTTGAAAACTGGACCTGGATCTGGGAGGTGGGCCTCATCCTGCCTGTGATACGTGCTGAGGGGCTTGATTAAGCTCCCCCTCTACGCAGTGCTGCCCTCGGGTGATGTGCTCAGAGGCCTCCGCCGACCGAGGGGCCTGCCAGTTTCTTCCACTCTTAATAAGAATAATAACTACCTCAAAGGGATGTTGTAAGAATTAAACGTATGAAGAGCACAGAGCATAGTACTGGGCTGGGGTTAGTTGCTTAATGAATGAAAGCTATTATTAATGTCATTTTTTCCCCCTACTCGTTTTGGTTATAAAAACTCCTAAACCCTCCCAGACTTCTCTGCCTACATCTTATTATAATCTACTCAAGAACAGATGCGAGGTCACACTCCCATGGACCCTTCAGTTCTCTTCAGTGGCCATTTGGCAAGACTGGACAGGCTGTGGAAGGCGGTGGGGGCGGTCCTGGCTTCAGCGGAGGGCATGGGGCGGTGGGGTGGGAGAGGGGACAGTTGGATACCATTAGTGAGCAGCATGGCCTCTGACGTCAGACCGCCTGCCTTCAGATCCACCCTCTCTCCTTCCTCCCTGGGGGCCTTAATCAAGTTACTTACCCCCTCTGTACCTCAGTTGCCTCTCTGTGAAGTGGAGGTAATATTTGTGTGTACATCACAGAATTGTGGAGATTCGGTGAGCACTTAGGATTCTGATCTGCTAGTCTGGACCACGCTCCCTCTTCAAGCCAAGGGGGGATGCAGTAACAGTCTGAGTAGACCGCTCCTAACGCCATTAGATGTTCTATTTTAAAGCAGTCTGGGACTTCCCTGGCGGTCCAGTGGTTAGGACTCTGCACTTCCAATGCAGGGGGCGTGGGTTTGATCCCTGGTCGGGGAACTAAGATCCCATAAGCCGTGTGGTGTGGCCAAAAAAAAAAAAGGCAGTCTGCTTCCCCAGACAGCGGTTTGCTAAAGGGAAGAAGAGGATATTTGTGGAGCTCTTCCATTGTGCCGAGCACTGTGCCCGTTCCTTTATACAAGTGATCTAACTTTGCCCTCACAACAGCCTTATGAACTCGGTTTTACTCTCATTTTTATTTTTATGATTGACCATTTTATCAGTGAGGAAACTGAGACTCAGTGAGGCTAAGCCGCTTGGTCTAGGACACCGAGTCGGTGAGTGGAAGAGCCGAGATTCAACCCGAGAACTGTCTGACTCCCAAACCTGCCATGTCCTGTTCTGTCCTTTTTTGGCTGCCCAGGGGTAACAGTTAAGGTAAATTAACGACCAGCGTTCTGTTTTGCGAACCGGTCTCGTGTGACTTTGGCCTGAGCACCCCTTGCGTGAGCTGCGATTAAGGGCTTTATTTGGGGAATAACAAGAAGTTGGGTTTGTCTAGAGAAGCACAGGGTGTGTGATGGGGAGAGATGGGGAACACTGAGAGTGAAGGGACCAGTGAGCTCCGGGGCAAAGCAGCGAGGGCCTGGAGGAGGAGCAGAACAGATTCTTGAGATGAGGCAGAGGAAGAATGTTCAGGATTTAATGACTGACTAATGATGCAGGACCTGCAGGAACGAGAAGAGTGGTAGATGACGCTGACTTTTACAACAGTAGTTCAAGACCCCTGATGCTAGTGCTGGAGCTAAGAAACCCAGGAAGAGGTACAGGGATTTTTTTTTTTGGTGGGAAAGAGAATGATGATTTCTTTCAGAGTTGGAAGGGTGATTAGATTATAAGGCCGAACTCCTATATCTAGTTTATTATATCATTCTTGATCGTCTTTCCCCCCAAACTCAGTTATTTGGTAAAGGTGTGGTAGGTTCTTCACCTCTTCCCTAAACCCCCACGATAGAAATAGAGACATTTTGGTGGCCTGAGGGTCACAGAGAGAGCAGGCTTGATGGGCCAAGTCGCCGTGAAAGAGGCTTTTTCTGCTAGGATCCAGGTCAGCCTTGCAGGTTTGTGGGTGTGGATCTGAGCTGTACAGGTCGTGACCTTTACTTCATAACTCTACCCAGGATGATCAAACTCTAAAAAATCAGGTCATGTGAATTTAACTCACTACTGGCCTTTTTCACTTTTAATGGGAGACCTATGTTTCCAGTAACTAGGATGTTTGTGCCTGGTATCCAGGGCGCTCCCTTCCCTCCGGGTGTCATAGAACCTGGGGAACCAAATTGCTCTTCAGAAAGTTTCTTGTTCAGCATGGACTCAGGCAGTTTAGTGGAAGGGTCCGCCTAGGGTTAGTAAAGGTGGAGAATTGTTCCCACCTCACTACTGAATGTACTTTTCTAGTGACTGAAATATACTTACGTTCCCAGCTACAGAGTTTCTTTCTCTTGGACCTGCTGGATGAACACTGTTGGAATTTTACTCCCCTGATTGCCATCTGTCTCCCTGAAGACTCTGCTCTTAATGATGTCATGTTAAGCTTACTTTGCGGGGGTTACATTTCAGTCTTCTTGAGATTTGAGGAGAAATCTTCTGGAGACCGGATAATAAACCCTAGATCCACGAATAAAGCCCATCTCAATAGAATTAACTGACTCATACTATGCTATCCATTTTGTACCGAACCTAGAAACCCCGGTGCCAGAAGGGATACTTCCCTGACCTTGTTCAGGAGGAGATCCGCCGTCCTTGGCTCCTGGACACCGTGTGCTCCATGCTCAATTACTGTGTGGCTCACTCCACTTTACTTGGGGTAAAGAATAAAGTTCATTTCATTCTCACAACTGAGGATTTTGTAACCCTGGGTAAAGTCTGCTGAAGAAATGCCAAATTAGATGTAAACGGGCTGATAGGAAATTATTTTGAGTATGTATTGGGAGGACACCTGTGTTTTCTCCAAGGGCTAACGCGAGGCATGTTTGTCCCTATTTCGTTTGCATTATTGTCTCCCGAGGCCACTTGCAGACCGGTTGACGTCTGTCTTAACCCCCCTCCTTTTTCTCCTGTGGTTTTTCACTGTTTAGGTGAAGGAAATCACCCGCGACATCAAGCAGTTAGATCACGCCAAACGCCACCTGACCACTTCGATCACGACACTGAACCACCTGCACATGCTGGCGGGCGGCGTTGATTCCCTTGAGTAAGCACGTCAGCGGTCCCTTTCGGGTCCACGGGAAATAAATGTGTCACAGAGGAGATGGCACCATAGGTTTATTTACTTCTCAGCCAGGAGAGTCTCATCATCCTGGCCCACTTCCTGCAAAGCAGTCTCAGATGTTTAGTCACCACTTTGGCTTTGTGCCCTCGGGTGCTCAACGTGTAACAGACACCCGAGACTTTGAGATGAGGGGCAGGGGAGTCTGAAGGGGCCCAAAAAGCATATGGAGAATGACTTCAAGAGCACAGGTCATTTCCGTGTGGTAGATCTCTACCACGGAGGCTGACGAGGCAGTGTAGGGCTGCAATCACGCCCCCAGCCTGCGCATTGGCAAGTTTTCCTGCTTGTGTTGGGCTCAGTTGCACTGTCGTTGAACATGCCTTATGGAAACAGATCCTTGTACCCACTTTTTTCTTTTTTTTTCCACCCACTTGTTCAAAGGCAGAAGCTTTCTGTTTGGCTTATAGGGGAACTATAGGGAATGGTACATGAGAGCATGAGAAACAGTATTAAAAGGAAGAGTTGGTTATTGACCACAACGAAGCAGCCCAAAGGCCTCCTTTCCTAGAAGATTCTGATATTCCTGTTCACTTTTGTGGTCTGTCTCATGAGAATTGCCCCTGTCCCAGCCTCAGTGTAATCTCATGTGTGGATAGAGAAAGAGCACCTCCATAGGAATTTAGACACAGTATCCAAAGTTGGGGCGAATAGGGAACAGACTCCTTCCTGGTCTCTCCCAGACATTGCATGGTCTTCAGTGAACCCTGGCCTGTTCTCCTGCGAGCAGTGATCCAAGAGTTCAGCAGGCCCGTGTCCTTGTCCCTTTCCCCAGGTGCTCAGTGCTTTCCAGCAGACCAGGCAGTGGTAGCAACGTAACTCCTTGGCTTGAACTTGATCCTGTCTTTTTAAATGCCTTGTAAAGGAAGTCATAAATAATACGTTTAATTAAAAAACCCAATCGTAATGAAAATTTTAGATCTAATAGTTTGTTCCTTCCTTGCTGTGTGTAACTGTTGATTTTATCAGCATCCTTTTATTTACGCTTCATTAACCTGAGCAGCACGGAAACTAAACATACCTAAACATACACAGAGTTGCTTAACATTGGCTTAAAGTCTACAGATTTGAGTTAACATGTAAGTGCATATACATGCTGTTTGTTGTATCCTGAGATGTGTTTGGTTTGCTCAAATGCCGTAACCCTCAAATAATAACATCCCGACCCCTGCTCTCTGTCAAAAGCCAACTAATCCATAATACCCAACCCAAATCCCAAATCCCAAATCCTAAATCTGTAGTCTTCCCAGATTC
Source organism: Eubalaena glacialis (assembly GCF_028564815.1). NCBI lineage: Eukaryota > Metazoa > Chordata > Mammalia > Artiodactyla > Balaenidae > Eubalaena > Eubalaena glacialis. The sequence goes on along the minus strand of NC_083734.1, from coordinate 15,001,461 downwards.
CCCTTCCCCCACCCAGGGAGACTCCATCACTCACACATTGTTTTGTACGTCCCAGAGCACATAACTTGGACTTCTGTTTAGAGCTCCATTCATCCTACTTGGTACTACTTAGATGTGTCCTTGTCGCTCTCCCTTACTAACTCATGTCCCCTTAAGGATTTGGACCCGGTCTTATTTTTTTTCTCCCCCAGTGCACAGCACCATATATATTCAGTGCTCAGGAAATGCTAATTAAGTTGAGTTGATGTCTATTTTAGAGCACAGAGTAGGTTGGTCCATATCTGTATCTTGTGTCCTTAGTGTTTTTCTGGAGTCCTCAACTTCCTATTTCCTTGCAGAGCCATGACCAGGAGAAGGCAGTATGGAGAAGTTGCTAATCTTCTTCAGGGTGTAATGAATGTTCTGGAGCACTTCCACAAATATATGGGAATTCCACAGATCCGGCAGCTTTCTGAAAGGTAAAATGTCATTGGAGAAAACGATCCTCCCTTTTAAGAAAAGGTGGTGCTGGGAAGTGCTTAAGCACTCAGCTCAGGATGTTCATTGTACAATCTCACTGTGGGAAGGAGCCTCAGAGGTCACCTGATCTGACTCTGTTGCAGACGTCCCCTCTATGTTCCCTCACCACCTCCTTACCATGTCTTCTAACACTACCTGTGTTAGATAGTTGCTGGCCTAGTTCACTGGAGTGAACCAAGCCCACGTTCGTGAGGGAAACTGTTCCGGTTGTCTGCTTCCTTGTAACAAACCAACAAAACCCAGGACTTCGTGGCTGATGGCAACAGTTATTTCGCTCGTGTAATGTGGCCTGGCCCAGCAGGGCCAGCTCATCTCTGCTCCGTGCAGCGTCAGCTGGGGCGGCTCCACAGGGGACTGGAGGATCCGTTGGTTTAATCTCATGGGTGGCAGATTGGTGCTTGCTGTCAGCTGCGAGCTCAGCTGGGTTGTCCTCCCTGGGCTGCTTGGGCTTCCTCATGGTGAGGTGGTGCTGGGGCCATGAATGAGCGTGCCAAGAGAACCAGGTCTTAGAAGTCACAGAGAGTCGTTTCTGTAGTCACAAGCCTGTCAGGATTCAAGAGGAAGGGATATAGCCTCCGCCACCCCCAACGGGAGGAGTGTCAAAGTCCCATTGGTATAAAGAGCACGTGGGGGACTTCCCTGGTGGCGCAGTGGTTAAGAATCCGCCTGCCCGTGCAGGGGACATGGGTTCGATCCCTGGTCCGGGAAGATCCCACATGCTGTGGAGCAACTAAGCCCGTGCGCCACGACTACTGAGCCTGCGCTCTAGAGCCCACGAGCCACAACTGCTGAAGCCTGCGCTCTGCAACGAGAGAAGCCACCGCAATGAGAAGCCCACGCACTGCAACGAAGAGTAGCCTCCGCTCACTGCAACTAGAGAAAGCCTGCAGCAACGAAGACACAATGCAGCCAAAAATAAATAAATAAATTTTTTTTTTAAGTATTATTAAAAAATAATAATAAAAAACGAAGAGCACATGGGATGAGAGATCGCTGTGGTAGTCTTTGCAAGTACAGTCTGCCCTTGAACTTCAGATGTGACAAAATGATGACTTAGCCTCTTTAAATTTGTTCTTTACTTCCTATTCTGTTGAGTTGTAATCCCAGATTCAGAGCCAGTAGAAAGAAAGGCAGATGCTTAAAGAGAAGGAAGATGAGGATCTGAAGGAAGATAAGGGGTGGGGAATTTAATGCCTTTTCTGTTAGAAGTAGCAGCAGGGAAAATACCACGAGACAGTCAAAATTGATGGATCCCAACCTTTTTTTGGCAACAAAGAGGAAACGAAGGGGCCGGTACTCAGCAGGAGCCATCATTTTCAACTCTGCTTTCTCATGAGGCCTGATGGCTGCAGGCCTCTTGTTTTCTAAGTTATTTTATTTCTAATTATGTAAGTAATACACATATACATTTTCTTTATTAGAAAAAAGTCAACATACAGATGAAACTTAAGTCCTCTTTAACTATACCTCACACCCCAGTGCTACCCATAGAAGTAGTTACTATTATCAATTTAATGCTTATCCTCCAGATTTTTTTCTGTGCATTTAAATAAATCTATAGTTTTAGATTGTGGGTTTATTTTGCTTTGTTTTGTTTTAAATGATCTCATAGTGTATGCTTCATTCTGAAACTTTCTCTTAGCTTAGCAGTGTATTCTAGAGGTTTTTCCACATCAGTGTATACAAACTTATCTCATTCTTTTTAACAGATGCATAGAATTCTGTAGTATAACATACCACAGATTGTTTAACCATTTTCATATCACTAGGCTGTTTGCTTCTAATTGTAAAAATATACTCCCTTTTGCACATCTGCAAGTATTTCTCTAGGATAGATTCTGGGTGATAGGTCACGTGCATTTAAAATTTTAATAACTGCTGCCCCTTTGCCCTCCAAAGAGGCTTTATTTATTTATAGTACCATCTGCATAGTGTGTGAGCATCCATTTCCCCATATCCTCAACAACACTTGATATTGTCAGTTTTCCTTTTCATTTATCTGATGGGTGAAAAATGGTACCTAGTTCCTTTCATTTTCATTTCTCTGTTAACTAGTGAGATTAGTTTCTTTTCACTTCATTATAGGCCATTTGCATTTCCTCTGTGAAATGCCAGTTTATATCCTTTGTCTGTTTGTCTACTGAGTTAGTTATCCCTTCCTTATTGATTTGTAGGAGTTCTGTATGTATGCTGGATACTAATCCTTTGTCAGATCTGGCAGATCTTGCCTGCAAAACCATCTAGGTGTGTCACCTGTTTTCAAGGCAGATCTTTGTTCTTTCAGTTTCTTCAATGGTAATTGGTCTATTCATGTTGCCTACTTATTTTTTTTCCTTTTTAAAAATTGTGTTGAAATATACGTTACATAAAATTTACCATTTTAATAATTTTTTTTAAACATCTTTATTGAAGTATAATTGCTTTACAGTGGTGTGTTACTTTCTGCTTTATAACAAAGTGAATCAGTTGTACATATACATATGTTCCCATGTCTCTTCCCTCTTGCATCTCCCTCCCTCCCACCCTCCCTATCCCACCCCTCTAGGTGGTCACAAAGCACCGAGCTGATCTCCCTGTGCTATGCAGCTGCTTCCCACTAGCTATCTATTTTACATTTGGTAGTGTATATATGTCCATGACACTCTCTCACCCTGTCACATCTCACCCCTCCCCCTCCCCATATCCTCAAGTCCATTCTCTAGTAGGTCTGTGTCTTTATTCCCGTCTTGCCACTAGGTTCTTCATGACCTTTTTTTTTTTTTTTTTCCTTAGATTCCATATATATGTGTTAGCATACTGTATTTCTTTTTCTCTTTCTGACTTACTTCACTCTGTATGGCAGACTCTAACTCCATCCACCTCATTACAAATACCTCCATTTCGTTTCTTTTTATGGCTGAGTAATATTCCATTGTATATATGTGCCACATCTTCTTTATCCATTCATCCGATGATGGACACCTAGGTTGCTTCCATGTCCTGGCTATTGTAAACAGAGCTGCAATGAATATTTTGGTACATGACTCTTTCTGAATTATGTTTTTCTCAGGGTATATGCCCAGTAGTGGGATTGCTGGGTCGTATGGTAATTCTATTTTTAGTTTTTTAAGGAACCTCCATACTGTTCTCCATAGTGGCTGTATCAGTTTACATTCCCACCAACAGTGCAAGAGTGTTCCCTTTTCTCCACACCCTCTCCAGCATTTTAATAATTTTTTAGTGTACAATTTCGTAGCATTAAGTATCAATAAATTCACAGTATCGTACAACCATTACCACTCTATTTCCAAAACTTTTTTATTACCCGAGACAGAAACTTTGTATGCATTAAATAATAACACTCATTGCCTCCTCTTCCCTGCCTCTGGTAACCTGTGTTCTATTTTCTCTCTATGAATTTGCTTATTCTGGGTACCTCATATACGTGGAATCATACACTATTTGTCCTTTTGTGTCTGGCTTATTTCATTTAGCACGTTTTCAGGTTCATCCGTGTCGTATCATTTATCAGAATTTCATTCCTTTTTAAGGCTGGATATTTTATTGTACATATAGACTATATTTTGTTTGTCCATTCATCTGTTGATGGACACTTGGGTTGCTTCCACCTTGTGGCTGTTGTAGTGTAGACTAAGCAAATCTATCGTCTGGTGCCTATTAAAAATCTGAAGTCCATCTCATTCTTATTCCTTTATAAGATAATCTATTTATTTTGTTCTGGAAGCATTTGAGATTTGGGGGTGGGAGAATCAGGAATTTTACTAGGACATAGGTCTCTTTTCATTCATGTTGCTCTGTACTTAATTGTATTCTTTTCTTTTTTAATATTGTATCTTTATTTATTTATTTATTTTTTGCTGTGTTGGGTCTTCGTTTCCGCACGCGGGCTTTCTCTAGCTGTGGCAAGCAGGGGCTACTCTTCATTGTGGTGCGCAGGCTTCTCACTGTGGTGGCTTCTCTTGTTGCGGAGCACGGGCTCTAGTACGTGGGCTTCAGTAGTTGTGGCATGCCAGCTCAGTAGTTGTGGCACACGGGTTCAGTAGTTGTGGCTCGCGGGCTCTGGAGCACAGGCTCAGTAGTTGTGACACACGGGCTTAGTTGCTCCGCGGCATGTGGGATCTTCATGGACCAGGGATCAAACCCGTGTCCCCTGCATTGGCAGGCGGATTCTTAACCACTGCGCCACAGGGAAGCCCCCTTAATTGTATTCTTAATCTGAAGACTCATGAGTTTCTTAAATTCCAAGAAATTGTTCTCCTTTATTTCTTCAAGTAGTTTTTATGCTTTGTTCTCTGTGTTCTCTCTTTGTGGAATCCCTAGTACATGAATATTGGAACTTCTAGATCTGCTGCCTTGTTTCTTAATTTTTTTAAATACCTTGTGTCTTTTTGTTGTGTTAAGCTGAATTCCTCAACTCAACCCTCCTGTTTTAATTTATTCTTCAATCTTGCCCATCCTGTTATTTCATCCAGCTGTTGAGTTTTTATGTCAACAATCCAACTTTAATCTTCAGGGTATCTAGTTGATTCTTTTTTCATGGGCATAGTATCCTCTTAAGTCTCTCAGGGAGTATAAACTATATGTGTTTTAAAGTTCTGAGTCACCTGTTCCATTTCTCTGTCCTCTGATGTCAGGTCTTCGGTTTGTTGAGCACGATGACTCTCTTTCTTGGTGTTTGCACTCTTCCAATATTTGGTGATTTCTAGCTGATCGCTCAGTTTTGGCTGTGAGATTCTCTGTCATTCTGATCAGGGATGCTCTTTTACTGTCACCTGCTCATGAGGGGGAGGCGGGATGTGCCGCTCGGCTACGTGTGCCACAGACTGTGCTTCTCAGGTGAGGTGGAGCTGGAGCTGGGGGAACTGCCAGGTGGGATATGCTGGTGGCTTATCTTCTGGGCCCGAGGGCTCCCTGATCTGCCTGGATGTTGTCAGCGCTCTGGTCCCTGCTGGGCTTCTCAGACCCACACCCATTCCTGACCTGAACGTTCAAGACAGGGGTGAGACCTGGGCACTGGCTTCGTTGCTTCTCTTGCAGGACCACAACGTATCCCTCCAGCGGTTCCCCAGGGCCCCCCTCCTGCTCTGGTATCCACTCCCCTCATGTCCTTCATCTTTGAGAAGCCATTTTAGGCAGGGGTTTCCTTCTTCAATCCTCTCCTACCAGAGTTTCTGGTCTACCACCCCTTTTCTTGCCCAGTTCTGGATTCTTATTAAAATCTTTTCATTATTTCTGAGTTTCTGGGACAGGAAGGGGAGGGGTTGCACTGCGTGCTCAGGGTGCCATCTTAGAGGTGAAATGCCAAGGAACTGTTAAGGAATGTCGGAACAGAGCTTGGCGGAATACTCGGGAAATCACCACCCTTTCCCTTATCCTTCCTAAACCCTTCACACTCAGAGCTGGCTGATCGCCATGTCACACTGGGGATGTGAAGCAGCCAGGAGAGCAGACAAACGGGGCTTTGTGAGCTGCAGGAAAGAAGGAAGCTTGGATGGAGAAGGCAGACTCGCTCTCAGTGGATGGGGGGGAGGGAGGAGAGGCAGCATCACCTCTCCTTACCCTCCTGATAATCCAGAGTTGATCTTTTTTCCCGTTCACTTGTTCTTCTCTTCACTCACCTAATAGATACTTACCACACACTTTTGTATCCCAGGCCCTGTGCTGGGGGACTGAGGGCACAAAGATAAGAAACACATACTCTCTGCCCTCAAAGCGCTCACCATTTTTATGAGAGACACTAATAGAAAATTTCAGTATAGGATGGATATAGTGTATGTACAGGCACAGCAGGGAATTGATAGACTGACCCTTCAGGGGCCAAGGATAGGGGTCATAGAAGAATTCAATTTTAATGTGATCTTAAAAGAATGGGTAGGATCTTACCACCAAGACAAGAAGAGAGAGGGGGGAAAAATAGGAGAGAGAGAGAACATCGAGGTACTTGGGGAGGCAGTGGAAGGTAAAAGTCTGTCTAGGTAGGCAGGGTCAGATTTTATATGCCTCGCTAAAGAATCCGTTCTTCATCTTGTGGACAATAAAAGATTTTAAGCGGGGAAAGGCATGGTCTCATTTGTATTTTGTAAAACTCTTGTGGGTTATAGGTACAAGAGACTGGAGGTTGGGGCTATGTTCTGGATTAGAAAAGATGAAGACCATACCATGACAGTGACCATGAGGTCAAGGAGATGTGGGGAAGAGTAGGTTACCCATTGGTTGCGTGAGATGGGCATTGTTGAATGGCAGGAATGTGGCAGAACTGAATTTTAGTTATAAAAAAGCACCATAGGGACAAACAAGAGAATGCACTCTTTTAGGATTCCTTGCCTTTTAACATTTTTTTCAAAGAAGTGGTTTTATAAATTTGAAGGAACTTTGTGATCACTGCTGTAATAACACTCCCCTTAAAAATAGAAAAAGATAACATTCTATCAGTATAGTTTGGTGCTCCAGCCATTTATTATCATGTAGGGTTGCTGCAAACACAGGAGGATTTACTTTTCTTTTAGTTCATTTCACAACTTCTATTTGTTAAAAAAAAAAAAAAATGTGTTGATTAATAGAGAATATATACTATTAAGTAACACGAAAAATAACGGAAGGGAAGGAATCTCTCGTTTCCAGTGTCTGACTACAGTTCTTTTTCAAGAGGTACTAAAAGTTTGAGGAAAGTCCAGACTTCTTATTTTTAGCATCATTTCTGGTGAATATTCCTCCCTTATGTTTACATAGTGATGGTAGAACCATCTGGAAATGATAGAAATAGCTTGTTTGTTTGGGGGGAGGGGAGAAGGCAGGAGAGTTAACATCCTGCACGCTGCTTCAGCTTCTCTAACTTAATAGCTTGCTGTCTGTAAACTGTGGAAGTCATACAAAGGGTTGTGTTCTGAAATCTTTGCCTGTACATTTGAAATATGAAGTTCATAGGCTTTGATTTGAATATAGCTGTTTCTTCCATCTACCCTTCTGGAAAATGCTTAAATGTTAATGTAGCGTTGAAGGAAAGATTTTTTTTCTTTAATGTCATCTTTACATTTCAGATCCTCTGGCTTAAGAATATCCATGAAAGCAAATGTGTCTAGTAATCAGTCAGTATTTCCTGAGGAAGAATGGAAGATTCTTGCATTCCTTGAAACCCATGAAACCTTTGAACTGAAACATATTTTTCAGGGCTATTTCTGACCTCTTATACATGACAGGTACTTGGCAGATTGAGGGAATCACATGGCTTAGTGATCAAAGAAACTAAAGTGGAGAATGAAAAGGGCTGGCTAATCAACTATACTTCAATAAAATTTGAAAAAAAGAAAGAAAAGGCCTGGCTAGCTGTGTGACTATGACAGAAAGAACTTAAGTTTCAAAAGAAAGTGTAAGGGTTGTACTTGATGATCTCAAAGCATCCCACTGAGTCACTCTGAGATTCTGGGTTGAGATTCTGTCTGTTTGGAGATGGAGCGTCTGACTAATCTGACTGACTAACCATTCTGTCTGGTACAGACTCTGTATTTTGGGAGGTCAGTTTATTGCGAATCCTTGAGGGTCTTTTCTTTAGGACTGTCATTCACAAGGTATTGGAAGCATCAGGGTTATTTTATCCATAAATGTCTAAGTGGTTTTCATAGTTTGCTGTCCCTCTGCTGCCACCCCTTATGAAATCTGATAGCACATTTAGGGAATGGCGCCCTTGAACAACCCTTGGTCACATGGCGTGGAGGATGCTAGGAGGCAGTTGGTTCACCTTCATTTCCGGGCAGCACAGGGAATCTTTCATCTCCTAAGAGTGGTCAACACTGAGTTGTCACCACCCAACCAGGCCGAGCTTATTTGGATGCCAGGAGGAATTGTTATTTCCCCTCTTCTCTAGTAGTGGTAGGTTGATTTTCGTAACGATGACTAGGAAGTCTTGGTAGCTGAACTCACATATATGCTCCACTAACAGAGTCTGTTGCTCCATCTCTTCACAGTAGGAACTTACTTTTCATCTTTGGAAGAGGAAGGGGTATGAAGGAGTGAGACCGAAGCTGTGTTCTTTTAAGTATGTTGACGTCTTTCTAGGATCCTGCTCAGGCAACTGATTGTAAAGACTGCTCTTCACATCTTACCCTGAAAGTGCACGGATCATGGTTTGGGTTTATAGATACCATCATTATTGTCAGTAAGGGAAATGGTTTCTCTCTCATCTGAGTCACTGGTAGATACTTCAGGAGCTATGCTTGGAAACATTTATGTGCAAAAGCTTATTATTCTGCTCCAACATTAATTAAACATCCGACTTCCAGTCACCTGTAAAGACGGATGCCATTGCCAGCTAGCGCTGTACGATGGGTGTGGTAGAATAGTCAGTATTGGAGCGGATACTGAAAGGCATCTAGTCCAGGCCTCCATCCCCACCCTCTTATTTCACAACCATTCTTAGTCGTGGCCCACATAGGGGAAGTGGCTTAATTAGGATTACACGTAGCTCACCAGTGGCACAGCTAAGTCTAGACTATCTCAAGAGGTGACCTTGGGAATGGATTGAAGAAGAAGGCAAGGGGGTCTGCAAATCACAGCCTGGTACTTCTGTATTTATCATAGGCTTTGGTTGTCTTTTCAGGCACCCCAATTTCTTTTTGTTTTTTTAATGGATTTTATTGAAGTGTAGTTGATTTACAATGTTGTGTTAATTTTTGCTGTACAGTAAAGTGATTCAGTTATACATGTATATACATTCTTTTTTTTTTTTTTTTTTTTGGCTGTATTGGGTCTCCGTTTCTGTGCGAGGGCTTTCTCTAGTTGCGGCGAGCGGGGGCCACTCTTCATCACGGTGCGCGGGCCTCTCACTGTCGCGGCCTCTTTTGTTGCGGAGCACAGGCTCCAGACGCGCAGGCTCAGTAGTTGTGGCTCACGGGCCCAGTTGCTCCGCGGCATGTGGGATCTTCCCAGACCAGGGCTCGAACCCGTGTCCCCTGCATTGGCAGGCAGACTCTCAACCACTGCGCCACCAGGGAAGCCCTACATTCTTTTTCATATTCTTTTCCATTATGGTTTATCACAGGATATTGAGTATAGTTCTGTGTGCTATACAGTAGGACCTTGTTGTTTATCCAGTCTATATATTGGGTTGGCCAAAAAGTTCATAAGATCTTACGGAAAAATGTGGACAAACTTACCCAATATAATAGTTTGCATCTGCTAATCCCAAACTCCCAATCCATCCCTCCCCCACCCCTCCTCCCCCTTGGCAACCAGAAGTCTGTTCTCTATGTCTGTGAGTCTGTTTCTGTTTCATAGATAAGTTCTTATGTCATATTTTAGATTCCACTTATATGTGTTAGCATATGGTATTTGTCTTTCTCCTCCTGACTTACTTCACTTAGTGTGGTCATCTCTAGGTCCATCCATGTTACCTCAGGCACCCCAGTTTCAAATCTGGTTAAGAATATGGAGTTAGGGGATGGTGGGCTGGGTAGGGTGACAGAGGCAGAGCCGGGACCATCTTTATCACTGAAGTGCTCAGGAGCCCTGAGAATAAGACTGTGACTGTCCCTGGCGGGGCTGGAGCTCCCCCTCCAGGAATGATCCTGTGGCTTAGGAGGGAACCTGTGGTCTCTGTGTGCTGCCAAGGGGAGAGGAGGAACAGAGGGGCCTGAGGCTCTGGAAGCTCCGTCTTGTGACCTGGCACCAGGGCAGTCTGTCTGCCTGGCCCGTTATGTGGAGTCATAAGACCTTGGAGGCAACAGTTTAACAAAAGCATGTTCTCTTCTGTCCTGTCAGAGCTCACACTCAAGGAATGTTTCCTGTGGTCCACTGGGCAACTGTAGATGGATGGCCCTGATTCTGCCTTGGGGGCTCCTCCGGTGATAGCCTTATCTCTGTCATTTCTAACCCCCTCGGAAAGTGACTAAAGAGGCTGCAAACCCACCTACAAGAGTGGTTTTAAAAGTTTTGAAGATAGTGGAAAAACCCTGGAAAGTATTTGGAATAAGGCATAATTATAACTATGCCATAGAAAAACCAAACTGTTTTGGGTCCTGACTATCCCCTCATTAAAAAAAAAAAAATCTGAGTACATCGCCAGGCACTGCCTAGTAGCCAAAGAAATTGTGGTTTTGAGCTGTTCGCTATTTCTAGAAACTTCATAAAGTTAATTCCAAAGTAACAGGGTGGAGACCAAAAAAGGAAGAACGTTATTTTATGGTGCTTTTAGCAGAGATAAAATATTTGCCTCAGGCTCAGGGCCGTCCAGCTCTGAGGATGGCTGGTGGAGGGCAAGCTCCTCGCAGGAGGCTGACCCGTAGCTCCTTTCCCTCCCAGCTGCTTCTCCTTTCTCCTCTTTCCTCTCAGCTGACAAATATTTCTTGAGCTCCTCGCTTCCATACAAACCACCGTGTTCAGGACCGACTTCCCTGTTCTAACTCATGTTCAGTATAACTCAGTTTTCATCTTCACAGTCTTCTGAGAGAACTTAAATCTTCATTCAGTGGCCTTCACCCTCAATTAGCAGTTCATTTTATCATTTGGATCTTTTTTACTTTAGAAAACATCCTTTTTGTTCTCTTGTTAAAACTTGGGATCCTGATATTAGTTTGCGGGTTGAAAAAACAGCGACTCTGAAGCACTGTGGAGCCCTCCTCCCATCCTATACTCCATGGAGCTGGAGAGTAGTTATACCAGTAACCCGAAATGGATTTATATGTGATTTGGGCATTATTATATAACATTTTCCTGCAGCATAACTACCCCCTAATGACATTTTGTAAAGATTAACATATACTACCTCACAACGGGTGAGAGGTGGCCTAGGAGAACTTTGGGATGTGGAAAATCCGTAGTGAGAATGAATCCGATGCCTGAGTCCTGGTCATAAACCTGCTGCTAACTAATGTGTGACCTCTCTTATCTAGCCACCCCTCCCCCCTTCCTGGATGATCCCTAAAGACTTCAACAGTTCTAACCTCTACGGATCTGTGCATAATTACTTACGGACATTTGGAAATTTATACCAGGCAATGATATGTTCTCTTTTCCCTACAGAGTGAAGGCTGCCCAGACCGAGTTAGGACAGCAAATCCTGGCCGATTTCGAAGAAGCATTTCCTTCCCAGGGTACCAAGGTATTGTTTTGCATTTTCCGTTCAGTCTTTGGATATTATCACCATTTGAGCCTGATGCACACTCACTGTAGCTATTGTTCATTTACCATTCCAGAAACGTTTGCCAGCAGCCATAAAGTCTGTTTGCTAGAGGTTCGGGGTAATGAGACCATCCTTGATTTTAAATATCCTAAAGCAACATTGATTCCCCATCTGTGTCCTCCCAGCATCAAAAAGTGAGGATTTGTTTCAGTTTAATTTAATGTGTGTCAAACCCAAGATGTCTGCCCGGTAAATTCCTTCTTTTTCTCATGGCTATGTTTTAAAAAAATAATAATAATAAAATTGTTTTTCAAGCCGCAGCGTTTTTTAGGATCGTTACATAACTTTTTGGTTTCAGTTTGGTGAAGAGACAACTGGGAGGAACGTCCCCAGGCTTATGTAACTCTCGGAGTGACACAGTTAGGAGGCTGGCTTTTAATGATCCTGTTCTTTGGGATTAATCCCTTTAGCTCTCACTGGTAGCATAGCTGTTTGTGTTGTGTCTGCAAAGCCCACGGTATTTCACTTGTGAGCTATTGGTTACACTTCTCATGTAACAAGCTTTGCCTCACTTGGCCGTCACCGTGCCGGGGTAACTGCCGGGGTAACTGCCTTCAGCTCCATCCTGCAAATTGTAGCAGACATAATCTTAATGCTTTGCATGTGTTGGGGAGAGAAGAACCCTCAGAAGCTTTTTTCCCCCTCTATTATTTGAGCTATTTCAGGAGAAAGAACTGTGCAGCGCAGAAGTGACCCAAAGCACACGCCGGCAAGCAGCACTTGGTGGGTGGAGATGGGGGGCGATATATGTTCATTCACCGAGCCAAGGAACGTTTCCTGGATCTGCTCTATAATTCAATAACTGGAAATATCTTAATCGTTTTTCTTTGCGCCTCATAAAAGAAACTTAGGAAGTAGGTGGGGGTAGCAGCCCCAGCTTTGTAGATTACCTTCTACAGGAAACCTGCCTCTGATTTTAATGTCATAGATTCTGGCTGACTTCTAGCAATCAGGTAATTTATGTGTAAAGCACGTTCCTTTGTGGACTTCATCTTCCTTATTCACTTGCTGTAACTGCAGGGAGTGGATATTGGAAAGCTGTCCTGTAGAAAGGGGTTGTAAGGTATTCACAAATTACAAACACTAGCCTCTTCTTAGTTCAGGGTCTGCTCTACTATACTCTGCTGTTCACCCTGGTTTTAAGAAGTTTCAGAAAAATGTGGATGAAACCCAGCTTTATCATTTAGAAAAAAATAATGTTGACCTACATTATATCTTTTTCTCAGACCCCACGAGGCAGATGAGGTGAAAAATGGTTTTCTTTAACAACTTGCTTCACTTTTCTCTGTCTGGGTGACTTTTTTTTAAGAGTTTTCTTTTTTCCTTCTGAATGACTATTGACTTCTCTTAAAGGCCTTGTGTTATTATTACTGTTTCACAAATGGAAATCAATATTTTTTTTTTTAAAAATTACCCAAGGGTTACCTATTAGGTCCTTTTTAAATGAAAAAATCTGAACCCATGAGCCCATAGGTTTTGGCTTTCGTGACTTCTCTGTCAGATCAAACCTTTTCATCTAGAAGCCAGAGCTGAGCAGTCAGGGTGCGCAGTGAATGACGGAACAGCCACTCAGCGTGGAGCAAGTCAGAATTTTAACAATTTAGCTCTCGGGCAGCTTCGGTAACGCTTAGGAAACTCTTGAACTTCAGTTGAGGTGGATAAATTGGGCAGAATTGACAAAAAAAAAAAGTCATAAAGATTTGGAAGACCCTTAATCATCACCTAGTTCAAGTCCATTATTTTTTTTCACTTATATTTCAGATGAGTGTCAATAATTGTGCCAAAGCTATGTGGCTATTTAGCCAAGCCAAGAGCAGATGCCAAGTGTTCTTTTCACTATAGCCCACTCAGCCAGCCATGTTCATTCAGTGAGTTACTATAAAGAAAGGTTCCGCGAGACTGAATTGCCTTCAGTAATACAAAGGCCTTCCCACCACGATGTATCAGTACAGCCCCTTGATAGTTACTTCTACTGTTTTTTCTTCAGGTCAAGGGGCCAGTATCATAATATTTTACCTTTGGCTGCCTGTCTGCGTGGTTGACTATCAGTGGGACAAGGCTGGTGGTTTAGAACCTGGATTTAGGTTTTAAATGCCAGCACACTGGCACAAATAGAGCACCTTAAGAACAGGAATCCAAGGTTAGAATCAGGGGAGATTGGCGTGTGTGGAGTGAGACTGGTATCATTCTGATTTTTAGGGCTCTTCAGCAAGGTGACTTCAGTTCAGATAGCAAAAGTTCCTACCATCATTGCTGGCCCTGTTTCTAAAATGTCTTATTGCTGATTCATGGAGTAGCTTTTCTATTGGCTACTGCAGACTAGCTTAATGATTCTTTCATCAAGGAACAAGTAACTAAAATATCCATCCACAGCACAAGAATGAGTGTCAGGGGAGTGGAAGTAATAATAACATCATGAGTAGAACAAGAAGCAGCAGCTGTCAGAGGCCATAAGATTTAAAGGCCATTTCTGGCTTTTGAACTGGTGTGTGTTGTTTGTTTTACCAGAGGCCAGGAGGACCCAGCAATGTCCTACGAGATGCTTGTCTGATTGCTAATATTTTGGACCCCAGAATCAAACAGGAAATCATCAAAAAGTTTATTAAACAGCATCTGTCAGAGTATCTAGTACTTTTTCAAGAAAACCAAGACGTAAGTATTGACCAAAGGAGATCAGATGTTACATTTGAATTTATTAATTTATTTTAAAATTTATTTTATTTATTTTATTTTTGGCTGCATTGGGTCTTTGTTGTTGCACGTGGGCTTTCTCTAGTTGCAGCTATCGGGGGCTACTCTTCGTTGCGGTGCGCAGGCTTCTCCTTGCGGTGGCTTCTCTTGTTGCGGAGCACAGGCTCTAGGCGCTCGGGCTTCAGTAGTTGTGGCTTGCAGGCTCAGTAGTTGTGGCACACAGGCTCTAGAGTGCAGGCTTAGTAGTTGTGGCGCACGGGCTTAGTTGCTCCGCGGCATGTGGGATCTTCCCGGACCAGGGATCAAACCCGTGTCCCCTGCATTGGCAGGCAGATTCTTAACCACTGTGCCACCAGGGAAGCCCTGTTACGTTTGAATTTTATTGAAAATTGATTGCTCTCAAGTCTGTGATTTATATTTTATTAGTGTTACTGTCTTAAAATGTTGATTGTTGGACCATGAATCCTAGGGGCTGAACTGCTGCACAGTTCAGCAATTCTTAACCATTTTGGGGTCACTGACCCTTTGGAGAAATTAATGAGAGCTACAGATCTTCTCCCCAAAAATGCACCTATGCATAAAACTTTGCATACAGATTCAGGAAGTTTGTAGAACCCTGAAGCCCAATCATAGACCCCAGGTTAAGAACCTCTGGATCAAGTAAAAAAAAAGTAGCCTAGACTCTGAAACCGTGAGAAATAGAGAAATTGGTTTTGTTTTTCTTGGTTCTATGTTTTTGCTTATTTCCTTGAACTGTCAATACTACTTGTAAGCACTGGGGTGGATTTTGTTCCCTGCCTCCCCAAGGTTGCCTGGCTGGACAAGATTGACCGGCGCTATGCCTGGATCAAGCGCCAGCTTGTGGACTATGAGGAGAAATACGGCCGGATGTTCCCACGTGAGTGGTACATGGCGGAGAGGATTGCAGTAGAATTTTGCCACATCACAAGGTAGATGCCCACTCTCTACTGGTTTTGGTGTTGATTGAAATCAGTTGAAACCAGTTGATTGAAACCAATCCCCCAGTCTCTACAGGCTCCGTGTTGTCTTGTGGATTTGGTACCACTCCCACCTTTTTTGGTTTGTTTGTTTGAAAGTCATCATTTTAATGAGAATGTCTTCACCTGTGCTGGACTCCACTCAGAAGACTCCTTTCCTTTTGAGAGTCAGATTTTATATACTCAAAACCAAGTCCCAATCTCCAGCTGTAGCTATATCCCACCTTCTCCAACTTTAGAGCTCCAACCCTAGAGGAGAGAGCATTACGTGAAGGCAAGGTAAACACTTGATAAGGAGACATGGCAAAGGTTACATGAGAAGCCCTGGGCCAGTAGATTGTAGCCAGAGCACTTGTTTGTGTGTTTGTTTTGCCTTAAGAGCAAAATATACCCAACACAGCAGCTAAGTCTGCTCTTATCTTTGCTCTAGGACTTTCCTATAGCCTCGCCCTTGCCTTGAACAGCCTGCCTTCTTAATCAACTAAAAGCTCATCAACCAGATTTCCCTGTAGTGGTTCATTGCCCCACATTTTCCCACGTGTCTGTATCACCTATATCAATGTGCAGTGAGAATACATCCATCATTGTTCTGCTTTTCTTTTTTTTAAAAAATAAATTTATTTATTTATCTATTTATTTATGGCTGCATTGGGTCTTCATTGCTGCACGCGGGCTTTCTTTGGTTGGGTCGAGCGGGGGCTACTGTTCATTGCGGTGCATAGGCTTCTCATTGCGGTGTCTTCTCTTGTTGCAGAGCACGGGCTCTCGGCACGTGGGCTTCAGTAGTTGTGGCATGCAGGCTCTAGAGCGCAGGCTCAGTAGTTGTGGCGCATGGGCTTAGTTGCTCCGCGGCATGTGGGATCTTCCCGGACCAGGGCTCGAACCCTGTGTCCCCTGCATTGACAGGTGGATTCTTAACCACTGCGCCACGAGGGAAGCCCTGTTCTGCTTTTCTGCTTGCTGGGTAGATGGTTCCAGAGGGACAGGGGCAATATCTACTTCAGTGACATAGTAGACACTCAGGAAATAGTTGTTGAGAACATTTCCCACCCCTACTACAGTGTTTATAGTCTTTGGATAGTTAATATTATTGGCATCTGAGTGTTCTAAGCATTTTAAAGACCTTCTCATTTATCCTGTCTTCACTTTCCATGAGTGTAGCCCAGGACCAGATAGTCTCTCTTTTTTTAAAAAAAAATTTATTTATTTGTTTGTTTGTTTATTTATTTATTTTTGGCTGCGTTTGGTCATCGTTGCTGCCCACGGGCTTTCTCTGGTTGTGGCGAGCAAGGGCTGCTCTTTGTTGCGGTGCGCGGCCTTCTCATTGCCATGGCTTCTCTTGTTGTGGAGCACGGGCTCTAGACGCGCGGGCTTCAGTAGTTGTGGCACACGGGCTCATTGGTTGTGGCTTGTGCGCTCTAGAGTACAGGCTCAGTAGTTGTGGCACACGGGCTTAGTTGCTCCGTGGCATGTGGGATCTTCCCATACCAGAGCTCGAACCCATGTCCCCTGCATTGGCAGGTGGATTCTTAACCACTGCGCCACCAGGGAAGTCCCAGATAGTCTCTTTATATCAAAGAATTAAAGCCCAAGAAGTATAGATCAACGTATCCATTGACAAAGCTAAAGCTAGAGTCAAAAGTTTTTATCTTTCCTTGCAGCTTTACCACAACAGTGGTGGGAATGTGCTTTTATTGGTTATGTAGTCCCTTCAAATAGTGCACAATTACATTAACTCCAAGTTACTTAATTTTTTTTTATTTTTTATAAATTTATTTATTTATTTATGTATTTTATTTTTGGCCGTGTTGGGTCTTCATTGCTGCGTGTGGGCTTTCTCTAGTTGCGGCGAGCAGGGGCTGCTCTTTGTTGCGGTGCATGGACTTCTCATTGCGGTGGCTTCTCTTGTTGCGGAGCATGGGCTCTAGAGCGCAGGCTCAGTAGTTGTGGCGCACAGGCTTAGTTGCTCCGCAGCATGTGGGATCTTCCTGGACCAAGGCTCCACCCCGTGTCCCCTGCATTGGCAGGCGGATTCTTAACCACTGCGCCACCAGGGAAGCCCCAGGTTAATTTATTTATTTATTTAATTTTAAAAAATATTTATTTATTTATTTATTTATTTAGGGTGCGTCGAGTCTTAGTTGCCGCATGTGGGATCTTTAGTTGTGGCATGCGGACTTCTTAGTTGTGACATGCATGCGGGATCTAGTTCCCTGACCAGGGATCGAACCCGGGCTCCCTGCCCATTGGGAGCGCTGAGTCTTACCTACTGGACCATCAGGGAAGTCCCAACTCCAAGTTAATTTTTAAAAAAGTCCCATATCTAAGCATAACTGAACCACCTTAGAGTAATTCATGGTAGTCATCTCTCTTAAAATCATAGGTACAGTCAAGTTGTATGCTTTAAGGGTACATTGTGGGGGGGGTGGGGATTTCTTAAGGGATATTGGCTGTTGATTTTGTTTTTTAATAGGCTTTATTTTTTTAGAGCAGATTTAGGTTCACAGCGAAATTGAGAGGAAGATACAGAGATTTCCCATATACCCCCTGCTGCCCCATCCCTCCAGATAGCCTCCCCCATTATCAACATCCCCGACCAGAGTGTACCCTGTGTTACAATCGCTGAACCTACACTGACACATCATTACCAAGCAGAGTCTGTAGTTTACATTAGGGTTCACCCTTGGTGCTGTACATTCTTTGTGGTGGTGGTTTTCAGAAACACGTTTGCTACTGGATTTAGATAACCTTTTTGTACTGATTCAAGGTTGATTGTGGTTATGACTTTCTAAGTCCTGATAAGCAAAGAAAGAGTGAATTCCTTGAGAAATTGATAAGTAATTCGCTTTAGCCTCCAGTTCAGTGACTTGCAAAATTCATTTTCTGTGAAAAATGAAGTCCGCAGGAGACTGGGAGTACCCAAAAGCCAACACATCTGCTGCTATTGCGTCAGCTAATGGCAGTGTTGCTGCCAAGCTTTCATTATTCGAATTTTGGCTAAAATCCTACAGATACATAATTCTCAAATAAATTCAGAGACTCTTTATTTGGTTTTTGTCATTTATTTATGAGGAAAGATGACCCATAGCTCAGTACTTACTAAGAACTCTTGTGTTACTGCTCCCTTACCACTTAACATTCCGAGACGGGACACTTGAGTGCCATGTAAGCTTCACAGGCAGGAACCACCCAGACATGTACATGTCACTTTTCACATGGGGATTCCCATCTCTCACGTCTCTTTCCAGGGCTCCTGCTGTCTGGTGGAAGAGGTGATTATTGAGCTCTCTGGAAGAGGGAGGGCTTTGTAATTCAGTACTTAATGACTTGTGAAATTATATAGAATATATGCATTTTTATAAAATACTGAGTAAATGCTTCATATATATTATTAACAAATTATTGAAAAGTTTAAAGATAAAAATTGTAGTACCCATGTAAACAAATTGATGTCCGTAATCCTTGAGGTTTTTTTTTTGACTAGTGAATAATTTCATCTTAAAATTGTTATTTAGAATATGTATTTCTATTCCCTGAGCATTAAACTTAGTGATAGACCTCAGGTTTTGAAATGACCACATACTTTTTTTTTTTTATAGTATAAGCTAAAGCCACTTACTTTGTCTTATCTTGAATGATCAGTTTGACAACATTCTTAATCTTTAATTTGAAGGACAGAACTGGCCAAGATCATGCGTACCAGAGCTAAGGAAATTGAAGTGAAATTGCTTCTCTTTGCTATTCAGAGAACGACTAACTTTGAGGGATTTCTTGCAAAACGCTTCTCCGGGTGTACCCTGACAGATGGAACTCTGGTAAGACGATCCTAAGGGAGACTGGACCAGGAAATCAGTGGCCTGGGTGGGTGGGCTTCACTTCAGTCTTTCACACTGTGGTGGTTCCATCCATTGGCTCAAGTGCTTAATCCCCCATCCCAGGGACTTTGCTGAATTTGTGCAAATAGTCATACAGAATACTCTGTATGGATTTATTGTTTGTCTATTATGCAGTACTTCATGTTTCTAGAATGTCCTGTCATCATTTTGTCTAAGGATAGGCCCCATTTTAAAGACTAGTAATTCTCTGAGTCATAGAGGCCTCACTTATTCAGTCACAAATACCTTATTACATTATCAACTCTTGAGTGTTATTACAATTAGGATATGTTTAGAGGAAATGTACCAAGAAAGAGGTGAACTGCAGCCTTAAAAGCAGAAAACATTGGAGATTTCTACAACGTTCATAATTGAGAATCGTTAAATAAAATATGGTAAACTCATGCTGTGGAATAGGTATAGCAGTTTGAAAGTGGTAGAATGGGGGATAGATCTAGATGTGCAATCATAGAAAGAAAACCTCTCACATATATTAGGTACAAAATGTAAGCTGCAGCCCAGTATATATGGCATAATTCCATTTGTGTGAGAAGCATATTTATATATGTAAATAAGTAAGAAAAAGGTCTGGAAATGATAACAGTGGATGGATGTCTCTGGGGAAAGGAAATTAGAGTGAGACTAGGTAGAGAAGCAAAGAATTTTTTATTTTTTCATTTTATTCTGGTAATTTGTTTGAATTTTTCTTATACAAATGCATTTATATACTTTTTAAACTTTGCTTTTACATAGTCTAACGTTATTTTTCAATTTTTTTAAATGAGGGAGATGGCCCAAACAGTGACTTCCAAACTTTCTCCCCCTCCTCCTCCCCCTCCTCCTCCTCCTCCTCATTCCTTTTTTAATTGAAGTATAGTTGATTTACAGTGTTGTGTTAGCTTCAGGTGTACAGCAAAGTGATTCATTTATACATATATGTATTCTTTTTCAGATTCTTTTCCATTATAGCTTATTACAAGATATTGAATATAGTTTTCTGTGCTATACAGTAGGTCCTTGTTGTTTATTTTATATATAGTAGTGTGTATCTGTTAATCCCGTATTCCTAATTTATCCCTCTCCCTCTCTTTCACCTTTAGTAACCTTAGGTTTATTTTCAATGTCTGTGACACAGTCTAAACTCTTCCTTCTAACAAACTGTAATGTGGGATACCCACAGAATAAGAGCTCACAGTTTGGGAACCTCCACTGTGTATCTCACACTGTGCCAGGTGCGTTTGCCTGCAGTCCATCACTTTGCTTCATCAACTGTAGGAAATACTCCTTTGAAACTTACTCGAGGTCACACAGCTAATAGGCACATATAGAAAACTCTGAGCTATTGTGCTTGAAGCAGGGGCAAGGCAGAGATTGGGCCTAGAGTGCCTTTCTGTTGCTCACGCGTCACCTCTACTACTTTCTCTGGCCCCCACCCTGCCAGTCATAAAATCCTGGGACCTCACTGGAATCCCCTCTTTGCCGCGCCCCAAGACCTGCCGCAGAGTAGGCACGTAAGGAGCTGGTCCCTCAGGGCAGTGGGCTGAAGCGTGGTGATGGCAGCGCTTAGTTTTAAGGGAAGACCATAAAACCCTGTCTACTCAGGGCCACTCGTGACCTCACTAAAATAAAATGCAGGGAACCACAAAGCACTCTTTCCATACTTAACAAATAAAACTATATATATACAGATATATGGACGCTCCTCTGCTTGTTAACTCATGTTCAGAATTGATTTCTTCTTATTCACAAGGAAAAAAAAATAGTACATGAGACAAATGAAAGTGCCCTTAAAGAAAATGCAAATCCCCAAAGGCAGCAGGTCACACAAAAAGAAAGTAGCTTGTGTCTCTCCTGAGAAGTATTTGGTTGACTTCAGCACCCACCTGACGTCCTCATGCTGGTGCTCCTCTCCTCCCTGCCCGAGCTGTGCTTTTGGCCTGGTTTCCAGCAGAGACTCGTGTGGCTCTGGTTCAGCCCTCCAGGGATCTGCCTGGGGACCAGGCGGTTTGAGCGTTGAGCACAGGCCCCAGCTGGGTGTCCGCCTGCGTCACACGGCTCCCCGCCGGGCAGGGTGGGTAGTGCACGGGGTCGGGCTCCGGGAGCCAGTAGTCCGGCTCACTGTTCAGGAAGTGTGTCCCTTGAAGAGTGCTTGAATAACAGCAGTCCTAAACACCTGTTTTGAGCCATTCCTCCCTTCCTTTGGCTGGGCCCTTCTTCCTAGTGATTTTGGTTTTACATTTAGGGAGCTCTAATGTCGCAGGGGAACGAATGGCTGGCCCTGTGGTACCTGATGACCAGGAGACCTTGTAAACTCGGGGCTGTCCTGGGACACGTCAGGTCTCACCTATGCTAGGAAATGCCCCAAAGGTCAAAAGAGCTGGAGTAATGTGGGCTGGGAAGGCCCCCTCTACACCAGGTGAGGCTACTGTGCAGGGTAACCACGTAGAGACCGTGAAAAACAGGCAGGAGCTGAATGTAAGTTTGCAAAGACAGCGCTTTTTCTGTGGAAAACTGGTATAGGAATGTCAAAGCAGCAGTTGGTCAGCTGTTAACTGACTTCGGTCTGAGGGAGGAGAGGGCTGGAGGTACCTGTTCTTTGGGGCGGCCCAGCCTCTCCGCTTTCATCCGCTGCCAGGGCCACGCTCCTGGGCTGTAGCCTTCCAGCTCCTGGTCACTAGGAACTCCTGAACCTTTCCCACCAATCCCTTCCTTTTTGGACTTCTGGTTTTGAAATTTTCTGGCATAATCGATTTACAGAGATCTCCTCCAGTTGCTCAGCTGTTGCTTGCCTCTCCTATAAAGTTTGCAGAGAGTTTCAGTTTACAGATCCTTGGCCAGGAAATCCTGCTGAGCCAGGAGCTTTTCATTCATCCCTCCAGTTGGTCAGCTGTCTTCTGCACAGACTTCTCCAAGTCACTCAACATCTTTAAGTCAGCTCTTCCCCCAGACTGTTCTTTGTCACAGTTATCGTGACCCGGTGATCATTCTGCATTTTCCAAGTCCTGACCATGGCTACTCCATAGCCTGTGAGGATTTTCCCTTAAAGATTAGTTTCTAGAAAGGCAACAGAACTCCTCTGGCCTCTTCCACAAGGCAGGCCAGGTCTTGGAGAATTGGTTCACTGCAGCCCTGCTGTGGGGAGATGTGAACGCCGTGCTTCTCACTGTCGGTGATGTTCACTCTGACCCTGGCCCTGACCCTGACCCAACACCTTGCTGTGGGCAGTTGGGGCCACACCTTCGTCAGTAGCCTGTAAGCCTCAGCATCAGGGGCCCCAATGGATTTAGTCATGACCACTGACCATGCTCCCAACAGACAGGGTTGGGAAGAGGCTGGCCTGGCTTGGGCCAGGAGGGCCACCTGGCCTGATGGCCATGCTAGCTGCTGGATACCCCCCCGAAGACTGGCTGCTCCTTGTCTCCTTACCTCCTCCGCGTCGTGCCTTGATCCCAGGATATACCTTTTGGAAAATCTTTTGTGGTCACCCTTTTGTTTCAGGGTATCAGAACTACAAAATGAACCAGAGTATATCATAATACCCTTTAACATATGCCAAATTTCATAGAAAGTTAGCAAATTCCTTGGAAGATTATAGAGCAGATAAGAAGTCAGCCAAGGAGCCAAGTTGACCAGAGACCCTCCCAGGCCTGTGCCCTTCCCCCTCTTCACTTTATCACTCAGGTCCTTTTAAGCCCCTTGGTGACTGATTGACAGTCAAACAATGAGGGTGAGCTTGAGAGGGGACAGGCTCACCTGGAAAGCCCTTCCTAACTGATCCATGCGATGCATCATCTTTTGCTCTATTTTTGACAGATGTGATTTGACATCTGTTAGAAATCTAGACTGAAAGAGCCTTAAGGACAGGGCTTGTTTTGTTTTTTACTATTCCAGCCCCAACAAACTTATAACACCCTGTGCTGTAACTGTTACTGGAAGAAGGGAGCTGCCAAGCCTTCTAGCTAATTGCCTAAACTCCTGACCCTTTAGGAGGGATTTTAAATAGTCTGTAAATTAAGGGACTTCCCTGGCAGTCCAGTGGTTAGGGCTCTGCGCTTCCAGTGCAGGGAGCACGGGTTCGATCCCTGGTTGGGGAACTAAGATCCCACATGCTGCGTTGCACGGCCAAAAAAAAAAGAAAAGTCTGTAAATTAAAATGCCTTGAAATTAAAAGCAAATGTCTAGGTATGATTTAACTATGCCCACGTGCATTATTAAGGACTCGATGATTAGATTTAAGGTTAAACATTATATTCAGCCTCTATGAAAGCACTGAAGTGAAAATCACCTTAAAATGGTGAATTTTATGTTAATTATATCACAATTTTAAAATACCAAGGGTTTTAGAAAATATTGTCTGAGTTTAGTTATAAATCATCTTCACGTTTCAGGTAATTTGTTTACCAAAAAGAGAGACAGGGGGAGAGTAATACATGCTTGTTAAAGCTCAAATAAATTTTAAAAGAACAATCTCTTCTTTCTCAATTACTCTAAATCCCTCTCGCCAGAGATGTGCACTGTTTAACAGTTTGGGGTATAATTTGAGACTCTTCCAAGCATACACGTGCACGTGCGCGCACACACACACACACACACCGGGTTTTTTCGTTTGTCTGTTTGTTCTACAAAAAACAGACAGTGTTGCCCATGTGTCTGAAGAGGACTTTATTTAGTGCTTCTCATGTGATCAGCATTTATCCACAAGTGTTTTTCAAGCTCCGTCTTGGTGCAGGGCCTTGGGAAAAGATGAAAAATTGAATCAGACAGGTGCTTATGTTCTATTAGGAGAAAGAAACCTATACATAACTGTCACAACATAAGATATGAACGTGGTGGTACCAAGAACAAAAGAGGGGTTCCAGTGATGTTAAACCAGGTGCAAATAGTCCTGTACTTACCGTCCTATCAGCTGAAGCCTCCAAGCCATCTCTTTAAGAACAAATCAGGAACTGGGCTGGAGTAAAGTGTTTATGGAATGAGAAATGCAGAAATTGTGGAACTTTCACCTCAAAGTGAAAGCTCTCTCCTCCAGAGAAAGGAAATACATTCATCTTAAATTTCAGAATTCCTTCTTTGATAATTTGAAGTGTCCAGCTAAGGCCTCAGAAAGGCATGTGTGCAGGCAGACCCAGATATGGATGTACTACTGACTAAAGCCTGACCATCTCTTCCCAACAGTAAATTAGACAGCTTTGCTGGCCTGTGGCCCTTGTGGTTCTGAAGGTGGGTGTGGGGAGTCCCATGTGGTTTAATTAGTAGGAATTAACTTGCCGAATGAAGAATTTTTCCTTCCTATATGGACTTGAAATCAACTGTCATCATAGCAAAAAGAATGAATCCTTTTAAAATTGGAAAGTTGTTCATTTCTCGGCAAATTTTTGGTTTCACTTAGCAGCCCCAGAGCTCATGGAATATGTCATTTGAGTTCTTTCAAATCTAAACCTAACCTTGTAATTCTCTGTGGGCTCTGACAGCCGCAGAGCAGGAATGAGAAGCATGGTCTGGTTGGCTCCGCCCGAGGGGCCCTTGCACAGAAGGCTGAGTTGTGCTGGTGATGGCTGCCTGCAAAGACTTGTTCTTTTATCACAGCAGATCAACCTGAGCAGTAACATGGCCCCCTAAACAGCAGGAGTCTATGTCCACCCTTCAGGGTTTTATGATATAACATTTGCCAATAGGATGGTGGTACAGGCGTTACTTTGAGGGCTTCATTGGAGACTAGGGGAGAAGGGTGAAGCCTTGTAATTTGATGCGTGCATTGCTTTCATTTCCTGGAGAGCTCCCAAAGAGACAATATAGTAGGGACAGGATCTCACTTGTGATTAAGAAGAATTCTTTTTGTGAGTCTTCGAAGTCCTGTGCTCCCCGCTCTTTCCCTCCGGAGAGTTACTTCACTGAGAGAGGCACAGCCACGGTTCTGCCTTCGTGACTTGCCCACCCCGATTAAACACTAACGACAGCCCCCATGTGCTGAGCTTCCCCTATGAGCCAGCCGTCGTGTGAAGCTGCTCTATAGACATAGTCATGCTTTGTGTGCGTTATCTTATTAATTCTCATGACAGCTCCGTGCAGCGGGTGTTGATATCCCTTCACGTTGCAGCTAGAAGGACTGAAGCATGGAGAAGTTAAGCCACATACCCAAGTGGTAGAGCCTGGGCGCGAACCCAGCCCCGTCCGTCAGTCAGTGGTTGCACCAGCCACACAGTTGCTCGGGTCGGAAAGTGCACGACTCTCGATTCCTTTCTTTTCTTTCTCTTCACATCCACTCTCTCACCAAGTCCTCTTGACTCTCTCCTAAAGATGCCCCAGGTCTGGCCACTTTTTTGCATCTCCACAGCTCTAGCTTAGCCCACTCCCACATCAGCCCCGCCTGGCACACTGCAGCAACCTCTTCAGACTCTAAAACTGGATCCTACCGCTGCCCTGTTTAAAACCCCCAGTGACTGCCCAGTTGCCGTGAGAAGAAAACCTAACCTTTCCCACGGCCCTCGACAAGCTGTGTGATTGGGTCCCGGCTGCCCCGCCCCCTCACCCCCTCCTCCTTTCATTCCAGCCTTTGCATGGGATCCCCCTGGTGAGAATGCTCTTCTCCAGATCTTTGCCCGACTGGCTCCTTCTCCTCATTCAAGTCTCTGCTCAAAAATCCACTCCTCACAGGGGCCCTCTCGGATCACCATATGAAGAAGCACTTCCCCAGCCTCACCCCCAGCCCAGCGCAGTTCCTACATTGTATTTTCATCGCAGTTCCTCCCTTCTTTATCTTGCTCAGTGCTGCATCTCCGGTGCCTAAGAGTGTGCCTGGAGCTGAGCAGATGCTCAGCACATGACTACGGAATGGATGGCGTCACGTGCTGGTCCCTTTGCCTAGAAAGCCCCGGCCATCCCATGCCCCTCCCACACTGAACTGTGGAGCATCCTTCAGTTCTGGCTCAAACGTCGTTTCCTCAGGGAAGTTTTCTGTGACCCTCTGTTGCATCCTTTCGTAACCTTTGCTTTTCCTGCAAATAATCACATATGCTTGTGTGATTATTTGGTTAGAGTCTGTCTCTCCCACCTGACTGTAAGCTCCCTGAGGGCAGAGGGTGATCCACCTCGCTCCCTGCTTTCCTCGTCGTGCCCAGCACATCCCTTTGTCGAGTGGGTGAATGGAGGAGTGAATCCCTTTTCTGGTATCAGCTTGGTCCCCGGTTGGAATGTGTGTGCCTGAAATACAAGAAGTTCCTGAGTGCCCCTGACTCCCTGGTAATCTCATCAGTATGTTACTAGAGAGAGACTGCGGGAGTAGGAAAGACACCTTTCCTTTTGGGAATCTCCTGACCCGGTGACACCAACGAGTAGCCCACATTATACGGCCTGAAATGTTGCTCTGCTTTTTCACTGTTGCCTTTTATGTTTCCTTCTTACGACTTATGTCCACCCATTGGATGCTCCACCGGTGAGCATGGAGCCCAGGAACACCCTCAGTCCACTTCACCAATGTCCCCTTTTTGTCATGATTTCCAGGAGGAACACATTGTTTTTAAAATGAGGCCCAGCTGTATGTAATTGTGAGATGTTATTATCAACCCTGGTAGACCTAGCAATAGATGAGGAACGTTTGGTTCAAAAATTCATATCCTGTTTCTGTGGCTGAATGATTTTGAACAAAGCTTTTCCATTCAGTTGCTGGCTTGCTCTTTATGCCTCCAGAGGACTGAAAGACTCAGAATCGTAGAGATTCACCTCCTCAGTATGGTTCCCAAACCCACTGTTTAGCCAGTGGGATCAGGAATCCAGTGCTACTAACTAATTTAACTTGTTGAAGCTTAGATTCCCTTTCTCACCCTCACCCTAAAATACCAGCAACCCTCACAGAGACAACTAAAACTTAGAAATATGGCTTTCAAAGAAACATTTCTAAAAATATCCTAATTTTGAAAATGAATGTAAATTGCTTTACATTTATAAGGATTTTTTTTCCATATCAGGCAAAGAAGCCAAAGTTCGGAGTGTGTCCGTTTGAAATGTTTGCTGGGTTCTTAGACCATATTGTTTCTCCAGAGGATACCACAAAAATCATTGTCCTACCACTGATTACCTTGAGCTAATACATTAATCACAGGGCTTTCTTCATACACCAAGGCTCTGTCTAGCTACATAATAGCATCCAAGTGTTTTGGCCAAGATTTAAGTAGTTTACATGAGTGTAAGTGGAATTGTCTTAAAGCCTAAACCAGACACAGGTGTGGTTTTTGTTTTTAAGTTTTATTTTTCTGGGTTGTTTGTTTGGTTCTTTTTTTTTTTTTTTTCTTTCTTTCTTTCTTTTTTGGTAATATCTTCAGCTGATGTCCTGGCACTTGACAAAGTCATTCACACACTGTGGTCCATCTGCCTTCCCTCTCGGCGTAGGGATTAGTTCAGGCTGCTCCACTGATGTATGCTCAAATGTCATAAGTACTTTTAGCAACTCCTCTCCACCCAGCTTCTTGTCTCCAGAGAGTCATTCCTTTCCCCTTCCCCGCTT
This sequence comes from Eubalaena glacialis, assembly GCF_028564815.1. Taxonomy (NCBI): domain Eukaryota; kingdom Metazoa; phylum Chordata; class Mammalia; order Artiodactyla; family Balaenidae; genus Eubalaena; species Eubalaena glacialis. Next base: position 14,973,705 of record NC_083734.1, on the reverse strand, counting down.
CCCCAGCACCAGCCAATCCCTTTTATCCTGTTTGTCCACTTAGTTCCCTTTCTGCCAGAATGCCCAGCTCCCTGGCATAAATAACATCCTGAGGTAGAATTTGTAAAAAATTCCAAAGATCTGCCGCGATTCTGTTGTCACACTGGAATCATCATCGGTAATATGTATCATGTGCTTCTCCTAGGGTTTCACATGCTTTATCACATTTAATCACTCAAGTAGTCCTGTAACTCTATCCTCCTCATTCAGCAGATCGGGCCACCGGGGCTCAGAGAAGCTAGACGGTTTGGCCAGCGCAGCAGCGTTGGAGCTAGAAACCCACATCTCCTGCCTCCAGCTTTCCCGCTAGCCCGAGGTCCCACTCGATATCTTTTGAAAGAATGGTCGCACTCAGGAGCTGGGGAGTAATTTTTCTCAAGATTTTATTGTGGTTATTGTAATGAGACTTATTTGGGAAGGGACTTCTGTCTATAATCTAGAACACAAAAGATTAGCTCTATAGTTTCTTTTTTTTTAATTTTTAAAAATTTTTGTCTGTGTTGGGTCTTTGTTGCTGCGCACGGGCTTTCTCTAGTTGCGGCGAGTGGGGGCTACTCTTCGTTGCGGTGCGCAGTCTTCTCATTGCGGTGGCTTCTCTTGTTGCGGAGCACGGGCTCTAGGCACGAGGGCTTCAGTAGTTGAGGCTCACGGGCTCTAGAGCGCAGGCTTAGTAGTTGTGGCACACGGGCTTAGTTGCTCCGCGGCATGTGGGATCTTCCCGGACCAGGGCTCGAACCCATGTCCCCGGCATTGGCAGGCAGATTCTTAACCACTGTACCACCAGGGAAGTCCTATAGTTTGTTCTTGAATTCAAACCCATCTGGCATTTTGACTCATTCATATTTATGAAGACCTATGACATGCCAGACACCAGAGATAGAAACGAGACAGATATGATTCCTGCTGTCACAGAAGCTAGTGGGGAGAAGACAAATAAATGAACAGTTGTGGTGTTTTAATAAATACCTGGGTAGGGGACATACTGGGGGGATGGGAGTGTGTGACTGGGACTTCTAACCCAGACTTGACAGGTGAGAAAGGCTTCCCAGAAGAGGGGACTTCTGACTTGAAGACTGAAGGATGACGGAGAATTTTAGGCAGCTTTGGATTGGGTTTGGGTGGGCAGGAAGGTTTCAGGAAGAGGAAAAAGCAGTGTGAAGGCCTGGAGGTGAGAATGTGGTCCAGGTTGTCTCAGTTTTTGCTCATTAGATCAGATTTCATGATGTAGCTGTTGGAGAGACTTGGAAAAAGCAGATCAGTGGGGAAAGCTACTGACTACGCTCAGAAAATACCTATCTGTTTCTCACATCTAATCAACAGAAAAAACTCGAGTCTCCACCCGCATCCACCAATCCCTTCCTGGAAGATGAGCCAGCACCAGAGATGGAGGAACTGGCGATGGAAAAAGGAGACGTAGAGCAAGTAAGTCTGGTTTGCGTTTCCCTGTGCAACCTATCTAATGTTTGTTTCTGAAAATGGGTCTGTTTGCTATAAATATGAGCCCTTGGCTGTTGACTACATTCAGAGATTACAACCTTGGTGGTCTTTGTAGAAGGCCTTGATCTGAAAGTGCATTTAGAAACCGGAGTGAAAGAGCAGCCCTTCCTGCCCCGCCCCTTGGCTCCCGAATGGCACACCGGCCTTAGCAACACGGCCAAGCTTAATTAATTAGCCCATGTGGTGGGGCAGCAGAACTCTGCCCTGCCTCCTTCATCATCTCCCAAGCTTGTCAGCTTAGCTTTCCATTGTCCCCTGATCTGGTCTAGTGATGACATGAGCGGCTGAAAGGTCCCGAGTGAAGTTAGCAGCACCGTCAGCGAGGAGAGGTCTCCGCTCAGCGTAAGCCGAGCACCTTCGTCTGGAAGCCGTTGGGGAGGCCTGGAAACACCATGGTGACCAATGGCATATTTGGAGAGTTACTTTTCAGAGCACACCAGCACCTTCATTTCCTTCAGCTTTTTCTGTCCAACTCTAAATTTCCTCTCCCTTCATCCCACAGAATGGTGTTTTTGTTTCACTGCCATTTTATGATGAGAGAGCTTAGAGCAATAAATCAGGACTTTTCCTGTCTGGATTAGTGATCCTTCTTTTTAATTTTCTACACTTGGCTGCTAGAGGATTATTTTATGGTATTGTTTTTGCTCCAGACATCACCGAAAGGGAGGCCTACTGGGAAGAGCAGCTCTGGGAAACCCGTAGCCACGCACTTTGCAGTTAACCCTGCATTCCTAGCATGGGGAGGGTAGGTGTACAATCCTGGCAGGAGCCAAGAGAGCAGAATTTCCAGGAGCAGTTCAGAAGTGACGCCATCAAATGTGTCTGATCCATCGATTAAATAATTATAATAACATGGATGCCTCACATTTTCATGGTGCTTTATGGTTTAAAAGTCCTTTCCATGCTTTATTCCCTTTCATCCTCACAATGCCTGCCTTTCCTTTTATAGGATTTTATATGGGAGCTGCAGGTTAAGTGACTAGCCCAGGGTTACATAGTTTGAAAGTGGAGGAGCTGAGACCAGAAGCTAGAAGTCAGAGACTAGAATTCCTTTTCTGGCGTTCCTTCTATTACATCGGTGATGTCTCCCTGAAAAGTGGAGGACATAGAAATGCATCCCGTGAATAAAAGTGAATGGATAAAACTGAAGGGATACCTTGAGGCCGTATCCCAGAGATCTATGGGATTAGACGTAATTGATTTAAAGCCATCATATCAGCTAGGCTGGGAGAAAACAAAAGATTTCTTCTAACTAAAGAAATGCATCTCTCACATTTTGGGAGGAAGGACTGGGATGGGAAAGAAGACTCTGGGTGTGGAGCTCATCCTTCTCGTGTATCCTCCACCCGCGCTCGGGCACCTGCACCCTCTGAGCTGGCCTTGTGTAGCTGGGACGTTTTCAGGGCCCTCGTGTCTCCCCAGTGCAAGTGGCTGCCATTGTCATGTCCAGAATTGTGGAGCTGAACACTCAGATGCTGCCGTGAAAAGTTATCCCTTTCGCTAGTCATCTCTGGATATTATTAAACTGGATTATGATAGCCCCCATTAGCTACAAAATCAGTTTTGCCAGGTAGCGTATGATTTTTCTTTCTTGTGGAACTTTTTACTCATCTTTTAAGCTTGAGGTTACTATCTTAAAGACAAAGACCTGCTCATTCTAAGGACACAGAACACAGGTACACGGGGTAAAGCAGAGTCACGTGATGGGGAAGATGCCAGACTCTGGTTTGCCATTAGCTGCCCGCATGACCTTAGGCAGGTTTTTACTCTCTCTAGACTTCCCTCGTTTCTCCATGTATAGAGAGAGCCAGTGGTTTTCCAGCTGTATTCCTTGGTGCCCTGTCAGATGTCACTGTGGGGAGTTGGGATGAGACCAGGGCCCTAAGTCCCTCCAAATACAGCAGTTCTGTTTTGAGTCACTTTTTTCATGGACTTCCAGATAAAATTGCTTTTGGATCAGGGGTTCTAGGTGTGTTCAAAAAGGAAGTACTGAAAACCCCTGGACTAAATGATCCACCCGCAGCTTCACGGGCTGTTACTTGTTAATAATAAAAGGTACACTCCAGTGACTAATGACTCCTCACCTGCCATCCCCGACCTCCCACCACCTCCCCAGCACCTGTCCCACTTGTAGTTGATGATGTGGGAGCTCAGGACCCCCCTCCTCCCAGCTACTCACTGGCTTCTGGAGTTGGGCGCACAGGAAGATGAGGAGCCAGATGGGGCGCTCGGGGCAAGCCCACAGGATGCTAGCAGTGAGCTCGGCCAGAGGTGGGGGGGAGGCCCCAATAGTTGTCCTGGGTTACCCAACCCATTGCATCACTGCAGTTGGCAGACGGGTGGCCCTCAAGGTGAGGGTCGCTCCCTGCTCACTGCTGCAGTTAGGCTATGGAGAAGGGAGCGTGAACTTGAAAAGAGGTATTTAGTTTGAACAATCAGTTGCCAACATGTTCCTGATGATTAAAAAATGGCATCTGAACAGGGACTGAAGGTACTCAGGGTATAAAAGGAAGAGAGAAGAAATAAGGAATTTCTGGTTTTAAAATGTACCCTTCTGGTGATCCGAGCAGTTAGATTTAATCTGTTTACACTGGATAGTAATAAAAGGAAATGGGACCAGCTGCAGACCTCCTTACTGTGACAACAGTAACCTTTTATTATTCCATCAAACTCCAGGAGGAAATAGCTTAAACATCTGCAGCTTTTGGACAGAATTCACACACTCCAAAATCCAGCCTGAGTGCTACTGCTAAATAACTTAGTATATTCTTTAAGCTGAGAAGCAACCCTTTGGGGAGCTGGACGGTACAAAGGGAGACACCAGTATGAGCCGAAATTCCAGCCCATTTCATCTAAATATGAGCACAGCTATGAGGCAGCCAGAGGCAGGAGGCAGCCCTGTGGAAAAAAAGAAAAAAGGAAACTTCAGGCAATCCCTCCCATTGTTCCCCTTTTGCTTCCAACTCACGTTGAAAACACTGTAAGAGGACAGAGAGCCATGGCGACAGGGCCATCCTCACTGCCAGGAGCGCCCTTAGTGGGTGGAGCGGGCTCCCCTGTGGGGACGGGGGTTGGGCCACCTGCGCTGTCTGGTTGTGCGACTCTCTGAGCCACATCCAGAGGGTTCTGTGGGGCCTCATCAAGCACGGGGCCTCTGGGAGACTGATCAGGATGAGTTTGTTGGAATATCATGTAGTCATTTTCCTTAATCATTAGAATCTGTGTTTTATACTGAATGAGCTCTTCAGACTTATCCATACATTTTTATCCTATATCACTTCTGTGCATACATAAAAAGGAAAATATAAGCAAAATAAATAGGTTAAGATATTCCCAAGACTTCTTCACATTCAGAGTCTAACTCTGCTGAACCACTTTAAAAAAAAAAACTTTTTATTTTGAAATAATTATAGACTCATAAGAAGTTGCACAGAGAGGTCCTGGGTACCCATCTCTCAGCTTGCCCCAGTGCTGACGGCTAACATAACTATAGTGCGTTATCAAAACCAGGACGTTGACTCTAACCCCGTTTTCACTCAGGCGTGGATGTCTGTGTTTCCCCACATAGTGTGGTCCTCCAGGTCATCCGGAGTGTTGGTGATATGCCGTTTCTCAAAATGCTCCACTACTGTACCTGGGATTATCTGCCACGTTTTTTATTGTTATTTTTAACTTTTTTTCTTTTTTAATAATGTCAAACTTAGGGAAAGTTTTAAGAATATTACAAGGAACTCTCAACTATCTTTCACTTGGGTTCACCAGTTGTTACTATTTTGCTACATTTACTTTACCATTTCCTCCCCCCTCCCTCTCTCTCTCTCTCTTTCTCTCCCTCCCTCCCTCTCTCTCTTTCAGAACAAGTAAGTTTATAGGCATCACGCCCTTTGCCTCTGAGTATTTCAGTATGTATTTCCTTTTTAGGAAATATATTCTCTTAAGAAAGAATTTTCACTTAAATTACTACAGATCAAAATCAGAAAACTTAACATTAGTACAATACTATTATCTCATTTACAGACTTATTTAAATTTTATAATGTGATTCAAGAGTGATAAATTGAAACACTGTCAATAGTTGGAAAAGTACACATAAATTAGTAGGTAAATAAAGCCAAGTACAAAATACACATGTTGATTTAAAACATGACAACATTCTATATTATATAAACTCCCATTTATAATTTCCAGAAGCTATCCTACAGATGTGTGAATATTTTTGTCAAGGGAAGAAAATATAAATAAAGGGAATAATTATAATATTTATGAAGATTCTATTTTAATTAATGAAAAGATATCTGGCTATAGTGGCCATATTTTCCAGTTCTAAAATCAGGATATCTAATCCTACAGAAGTTATTCAGATTAAATCACATTTGTCTATTCATTTATCTGATCATCTTATTGAAAAGTATAGAATAATTTTTTTAAAAAGCTAACTGACTTGGAAAATGTCGAACAAATAGATAAGGACCATACCTTCATAACCATCATACTACATCATGGATCCCTCATTTTAAACTAATGGAAATGTGGAAAAACTCCTAAGGCATCTATGAAATGAAGTGGGACTTTGAATCCAGTCAGTTTAAACTCAATGAACCCGAACTTGAGAGTCTCTTACAGTCTCAGCCTAAGGCCTGACTTTGGCAGTGGCTTCTGGATGATAAGAGAAAATAGCCCAGACTGTAGTTATTCTTAGGAAGGACCAGCGTTTCTTCAAATCCTGCAAAAAAAAATTAAAGACATGGAACTCTTAGAAGGTGAAAAGGGAAGAGAGTTAAATATGAAATTAAATGGGATATATCTACAGTTGACATTTAATTTTTGGTGATCATTACCAGTTTTTACAGATGCTTTTAACCATTACAACGTTTTATTTGTTTTTAATTACTAGAAGAAGGTAACCATTTTTGTCTGTCATTAGGGGGCTTAGCTTTTCCTCTTTTTATTAAAAGATACGAGCCATTCAACAGGTGTGCTGTGCATGCCAATTTATATCCAGATCGTACTCTTCTATCAAGCCCAGCAAAGGCTCAAGGACCTCTATCTATTTTCAGATCCCAACAAACAGAAATAGATAGAATTGGCTTTTTTTTTAGGAACAGAAAGAAATATGTAGGAAGATCCTTGTTTATTTTTTAGATGTTTTGAAAGGGAATTTAAGTAGCAAATAATAGTTTTTAAATGCTTGCCTGCCCGGATGACCTTTTTATCAGTGGTTTCCTGGTTTCAGTTGGGGACCAGTACTGATCCAGGTTTTAGCTGGTGCAAGGCAAAAAATAAAGACAAAACAGCCAGCCTGTCTGTCTGTCTATCTCTTTGTCTTTCTATCTGGTATAAGGTCACCAACTAACTGTCTTTTCTTGGGAAGCACGGCTTTTATGCGGCTATTTTCTCTTATAAAATATTTGGGTATAAAATACTCTTTCTTTTAGGAACTTGTGGTTAGAGTAGAAAGTACCAAAATAAAAAGTTAGCAACCCTGTGTTGACCCCCTACTTTTCTTTTTTTCTTATACTTGTTGGTGAAATTCAACAGTCTTAGGAAGCACCGCAAGACAGCAGTGATCTACTAGAAAGAGTTCTGGTTTAGGAGACAGGAAACTTCACCATGTGCCTGGAGGCGGGCTGCTAACACCCTCTGAGCCTCCCTTTCTTTAGGTGTAAAATAGTAGTAATAATTCCTATATTGAGGATTGTTTTGAGGAATAGATGAGATATTTCGTACCAAAGTGCTTGGCTCATAATAACAAGCAGTAAATGGAGGCTTTTAAAACTGGATGGTGTGAAAGCACTTTGTATGTTCCAAAGCACTGCACAGCTCTGTGGTGCTGTTATTAGCTAGAATTTACATTCTGAAAACATCAGTCAGATGATGAAGAGCTTCCAAATTGAAAACGCATGTATTATCAAAGTAGCAATAAATCTTTCACCCCACAGAGCACGTAAATGATGCCAACAAAGCTGGCTTATTGTTCATAAACTGGCATGACTCATAATACAGGACATAGTCTCAAGTCTAGTTACGCTGAGTGCTTCTTATCTGTAAGTTGGGAGTGAACTTTGAAGGGATGTTTTCTTTGAAACTGCTTGAAAGTTTGCAAAGATGACTCAAGTATAGGGTTTCTTTTTTCTTATCTTCTTTTCTTTTTTTTTTCCTTTACAGCCAAAGAAGCCTAAAGCCCCAGACAATCCATTTCACGGCATTGTTTCCAAGTGTTTTGAGCCTCATCTCTACGTGTATATTGAGTCCCAGGACAAGTGAGTGATGAACATTTTGCTGCCTTCTCCTGCATTTCTCGCTCCTCGGGTCAGGGCTGGGGCCTCACAAGGGCACAGCTCCTTCTAGAAGTTGAAGGAGGGACTTGGGGCACCCGTTTCCCTCCCTGGAAACCTGTTAAGGATGTTTTTCGGCCTTTTGAGTGTTATCATGTATTGTGTCCATAAATCTCAGAAGCCTGAGTTTGACTCTAACAAGGTTCCAAACAGGTCCCAGCACCTACTTCCCAGGTGGGCGCTGAGCCCGTATCCCACTCTGTATGTCAGCCCGTGAGGCTTTACGATGTCAGGCGCTGGAAAGTGGAGAAAGAAAGCCTCATCTCTAATGTATATGTTTTCAAGTATAATTTGTTTTAACTTTTCACTGTGAAGTCATTTAGACTTACCAAAAGGTTTTAAAAAGCTCTCATACCCTTCGCCCAGAGAAATGTTAACAGTTTACATAACCGCAGTTATCAAAACAGGGAGGTACCGTTCTCCCACTAATGTCCTTTCTCTGGTCCAAGATCCAATCATGCATTTAGTTGTCAGGTCTCTTTAGGCTCCGTTAAGCTGGAATAATTCCTCAGTCTTTTCTTTGTCTTTCATGACCTTGACACTTTTAAAGAGTGTTTGACCAGCTATTTTGTCCAAAGCCCTCAATTTCTGTTTGTGATGTTTCCTCTTGATTAAATCAAAGTTATGCATTTTGGGCAAGAATACCACAGAGGTGACATTGTGTCCTTCTCAGAGCCCAGTGCGTGATGCCAGGAGGCATCTCACCTGGATTTGTCCTGTTATTGCTGAGGTTGACCTTGACCACTTGCTAAAGTGGTGTCTGCCAGCTTTCTCCCTGTGAAGCTACTATTTTTTGCTCTGTAATTCATAAGTATCCTGCGGGGGGGGATACTTGGGGACTATGTAAATATCCCATGTCTCATCATACTTTGCCCACTCATTTTTCACATCCCTTGACGATTCCTGCCTGAAACAATGATTACTGTAGTGTTTGCCAAACGTTGATCGTCTGTTTCTGTCGTTTCTTCTATATTTACTCATTAGGGTTCTACTATAAGGAAGAGCTTCCTCTTCTCCCCCACTTGTTGGTTTGTTTGTTTTTTCCTGTTTGGGCTGATGTGTTATATTTTCTTTGATGAATTATCATCCATTTAACATATATGCTTTTTACAGAGGGGCTCCAGAAAATGTTTACAAAGCAGCCCACTGCAGCCAGGTTCCCTCACAGCCAGAAGAGTATGGTCATGTTCCAGTACCCATTGTTCATGCGAAGGACAGAGATCCCTCTTCATCCCTGAATCTCTGCCCACAGCCAGAGCAACTGTGGAAAGCCCTTGCATGCTGGAAGGCACATTTTGGAAAGGCCCAGTTTCTGGAATAGGCCGAACTGACCAGAGACAGGCTGGTCCAGACTCTGAGGAAAGGCCCGTAGCCTAAAGAACACATGCTTAGGAGGACAAGACAGTGGCTCACACAGGGAGGACAGCAGCTGTGAGAAAGTTCTTGAGGGGAGTTCTCGGGGAAAGCATTTAGGTGCTGAAGTCCAGTCCTTTTTTTTTTTTTTTTTTTTAATGCTTCTTTCATTTTAGCACATTCTTGCTTCCAAGTATGTTTCAAGGGTAAACCATAAGCTTAAGAGAACATTTCAAGTGGCTATTTGTGTCTTAAATGGAACATTATTGTTATTCAGCTCTTTGATTTTATATCAATAGATTGCTTCTATTCTTTTCTTCCCTGATTACAAAATGCTTCATATTAAAATCCTAGAAAATTAACTTCGTAAAAGAGCTTCTACGTTAACAACAGCAATCTCCTCACTGCCCCCCACCTCACACAGAACAAGTTGCCTTGACGTTTTTTGCCCTGTAAAACCCCAGTTTTCCTCCTGCTCTCCATCTGTTGGTCTTATGTCTGCAGACATGCAGAAGGGCAGTAGTTACTATTGCCATTTAGTCCTTTGAAAACACCCTCTCTTCTGCATTCACAAAGTTTTCTCTCAGGATATTAATAAGACACCCTTACGGGGCAGGAAAAGGAGCAGCTATTTGCCTGTTAGATGAACAGGTCTTGGAGCAGCCCACCCGTATGACTATGTTGGGACAAAGCCCTCTCTTCTCTTATCAATCCAAATTCTTATTTTTTAAAAAGCTTAAAAGCTATTGGGTCCAGGGTTTAAAGTGCACATCTGAGATAACCATGTACTTTCTCAAAACTTATCTGGTCTAAAGAGTCAGTTTTCTGAATTATCTGGTGTAATTCTGGGATCTACTCTCTTCGCATGGCCTTGATCCGTATAAAGCACACTCATTGTTCATGAGAGTTTGGGCGGAGAGCCAGCCCTCCCTTCCTTAGGGACTCTCCATTTCTGTATGAAAAATGCAGTGCTGGCCCCTCATCCTGCCGTCTGGCCTCGCTGGGATGTTTCCACAGCACTAGTGCAGTAGCGGAAGCTTCTCGTAGGAGAACTGCGTAGGCTGTGCTGTTGTCGCTCCAGAATAAACAGCAAAAGCTTGAAGTAGAAAATAGAGTTCAAGAAATCCATTTCCTCATCTGTTAAAGGAGAGCATCAGACAAAATAATGCCTAAAGCAGCAGGTCATTAACCTTTTTTGAGTCATAGATCCCTCTGAGAACCCGATGAAAACCACAGGTCCTCTTGCCAAAAAAAATCCACATAAACCCACACACTATTTTGAGTACAATTTCAAGGGGTTCTACAAAGCTCGTCCTCCCTTAAGTCAGAGAATCCTAAGACTGGGGAAGGAACTCAGGTGGGGACTGATTTGGGACAAATTACTACTCTTGCTGTAGTTCTGACTCAAAAAGCTGCAAGGGAGGAAAATCTGAGACCATTCACAAGTTCCCCGATGACCGAGACCCAACCCAGGGTAGTGGAAAGAGCGTAGGCCTGGGTGCCAGACAGACCTGGACTTGAGTCTGAGCTCTGCACTCACCAGCCTGGGGCCTTGAGCATGGCCCTAACCTCTCCGAGTTTATTTTGTGCTCTCTACGGTCAAGTGAATAATGTCCCCCTCACAGGATTAGCGGTGAGGAATAAATGACATGACATGTCACTCGGCACAAGTAGACAGCACTCGGGAACTGTGCCTGCCCTGCCCTTCTGGTGATCTTGTTCTGGACTCTCAGGTGGTTGGGTGGCCCGCTTGGTACTGCCAGCTCTCTGTGGGCCTGGCATGGGGTCCACTCTTCCATCTCCCCTGCCTCCCACCTGCCCGGGGAGAGTCCTGGCAGCACCTGCCCCAGCCCAAAGCCCAGTCTTGGTAGGAGGACTGCGGCGCCGGTGCCCAGGGAGAAGGAGTGGGGATGTCCCTCGGCCGCCTCTTAGCTGGCTGGGCTGAGCTGTCCTTCTGTGCTTTGAGCAGCTTTCTCAGTTTTTGTCTGTGTCCAAGGAGGAAGTTAGTAGTGTCTCTTCCACTCTTGGGGATGTAGGCGTTTTCTTTGGCTGACGTGCAGGAGAGATTTCTCTCCATAGGCACTTGCTTCACTCCATTCAGTGACATTCTCAGTCCAAGAAATTATTAGGGACTCCATTTCTGCCCATTCTCCTGAGTTCCCTGTCATAGCTTTCGTTGAAATAGAGCCCACCACCCCTTCTAGCTGGGTGAAGCCTAGAGTCTCTCTATAAACTAATGTTGCTTGTTGTTTGTTTTGAATTAATTTCAAACTTTCAGAAGAGTTCCAAGAATCGTACATAGAGCTCCTGTGTATCCTTCACCCAGGTTCCTCAATTAACAGCTGTCTCTCCCGCCTCTGACACACACACTGACAGACACACACGTACTCACAGATATATGCACATACATGTTTTTCCTGAGAGATTCAAATTCTCAAATTGCAGGCAAGATGCCCCATTACTCCTTAATATTTCAACGTGTGTTTCCTGTAAATAAGGACACAGTCTATGTAACCATGGTACAAACCATCAAAATCAGGAAGGTAACATTGATGCAGCACTCCCATTAAATCCACAGACCCCATTCCCTTTCCCCATTTGCCCCAATCCTGTTTTTTATAGATCTCAAATCCATTCCGGGATCACAGGTTACATTTATTTGTCATGTCTCTTTGGTTCAGTCCAGAAGCATAATTTATTCTTTCTTTATCTTTCGTGACTTGGAAATTTTTTAAAATTAATTAATTAATTATTTTATTTTATTTTTGGCTATGTTGGGTCTTCGTTGCTGCGCGCGGGCTTTCTCCAGTTGCAGCGAGCGGGGGCTACTCTTCGTTGCGGTGCGCGGGCTTCTCCTTGGCGGAGCACGGGCTCTAGGCACACGGGCTCAGTAGTTGTGGCTCACGGGCTCCAGAGCGCAGGCTCAGTAGTTGTGGCACACGGGCTTAGTTGCTCCACGGCACGTGGGATCTTCCCGGACCAGGGCTCGAACCCGTGTGCCCTGCATTGGCAGGTGGATTCTTAACCACTGCGCCACCAGGGAAGTCCCATGACTTGGAAATTTTTGACGCGTGTAGGCCAGTCACTTTGTGGAATGTTCCTCAGTCTGGTTCTGACTGATGCTGGCTCATGATTTATGATTCATACAGAAGTGGTGCCATGTTCTTCTCAGTAACTCTTGTCAGGAGACACACAGTATCAATGTGTCCCACAACTTGTGCTGGTCAGTTTTACCACTTGGTTTAGATGGTATTGGCCAGGTTTCTGTATTAATAAGTAATTAATAAGTGTTGATTAACCTTGAAACCATATAAATAGCCTTTTTCTCATCTTTCACTTATTTTATCATCTGTTAATGACACTTGCCTGAATCATTTATTACTAAGATAGTTGCCAAATAATTATTTTTCTAATTCCATCATTTCTTCTACATTTATTGTTTTAAGAAACAGCCTTCTCTTTTCCCCATTTATTTGTATCAGCATGGACTTGTGGATTCCTATTTTATTCAATGGGTTATAGTCATTACTGTCTTTTTTATTTTAACTTTATGTTCGAATAAATTTAGACCTACAGAAAAACTTCAAAAATAGTGCAGATTTCCCATATTCCCTCTCCCAAGCTCCCTTAGTGTTCACATCTTACATAACTGTAGTACAGTTATTATCAAAATCAACTAGTAAACATTGGTACAGTACTATTCACTAAACTCCTGGTCTTATTTGGATTTTACCAGTTTTTCCACTAATGTCCTTTTTCTCTTCCAGGATCCATCATTATTTGTTTTAATGCTCAAATTGTCCTGGTTTCGGCCCCTTGCAGCTAGTTTTCCATTCTTTTGCATGCCCCTAGCGTTTTTTGAGTATTTTCTTTCTGGCCCAACAAAATATACCAGGCTCATCTTGTACTTTCCTAACCCAGTCCTGGAGTCATCCATTTTTCCAGGATCCCCTGTTCCTTTGGTGGGAAATGATATTTAGAAATTAAGTCTGTGCATTATATATGTTCATTGCTGCTGGGGTGTCATGCTTCTAGGTCCTCTGAGCTAAGAGACCTAAGAAATATATGTATGTGTATATCTACATATCTATCTACTTTTATACCTATTTATATATTAAAACCTGTGAGTCTATGCCAATAACTCCAATTCTAACCTAACCTCAGGGTTTATTGGGGCGTCCCCTGTTCCATGTCTGTAACTACCTTCTACAGCAGTGAGAAGCTTGGTTCCCAGGATCCTCCATGTATTTACCTGCTCCATTTACCTGTGTGGAACCCATCTCCCAGGTGTGCTCAAGCCAGAGCTTGGCTCCCTACTGGCCACATCAGAGCCAAGTCCTCTGCCCCAACCAAAGGGAATGGGTAGGAGTGCAAATTAGCCGGCGCATCCTTGGATGAACAAGTTCTCTAACTTCCTGGGGGGTCTTAAGCCGCTTTGCCCGTACTTACCTCCTTGTCCACTGTTTCTGACTACCATCTTCCTCCCCCAGAGCCATCACTCCTGTACTTTCCAGTTAGAATACTATTTCTGTGAATGTCAGCTGCAGACCCACCAGAAGAAATGGCCTTGGTCATCCATACCTAAGCTTGGTGTGCAGTGTGGTTTTCCTTCCCTCCGTGTTTTAATCTTCCCCTCTGCTGCCACCGCTCTGCAATAGTCTTTATTCCTAGGTCGTTTTATGTATCAGTGGAACTCCCAGCAGTATTTCACATGGCACCCGCAAAATGCTTATACAGTTCTTGAGTTAAAAGCTCAAGCTACAGGGACGAGGATAAAAGACACCATCTGCATCCATGACACGTTTCCTTAAGCTGCAGAGAAAGTGAATCACAGCAATAATCGTAATACCATGTATCTGTATAGCACTTTAGAGTTTTGAAATCAAAGCATCGGATAGTGGATAGAGCTTGGCTTTGGAGTCAGACAGGCCCCAGTTCGAATTCCAGCTCTGATAAATTCTGTGACCTAGGGCAAGTTATCTTATTTTTCTCAGCCTCAGTTTCTTCATTTATAAAACAGGGATACTAATGCCTTCTGCTCAGGGCTGTTGTGAGGATTAAGTGAGATTGTATTTATAATGTAGCCAGTGCAGTGCCTAGTTTATAGGCATATAGCCTAGTGTGAGAGAGAGACCAAAAAAAGTTTTTGGAACACAGCATTGAGGGGTAAAGGTATGAACAGTTTGCTGTGGGAATTCAGAGGTGTGTATGAACCTAACTGCAGGTCAGACTTTTCTCAGTCTGTGTCTTCTACCTCAGCCAACCCCTCTCCTTCTTCCCGTCCTCTCCCCCTCACACCGTATTCTGTACTTACTTCTGACTCCAGGCCTTTATTCTCTTGCCTGAATCTGCTGTGGAATTTCCTCTCTAGTTTCCTCTGTTATTTCCTTTGTCTAAGACAAATTGGTCATATTGTCTGTACTGCAAAACTAGCATTTTGTTGCCATCTTGAGATCTGAAGATCATAAGCATGAAGGTCCTATCTCTCCCAATAGGTCACGCCTCTAATGGACAGATGCTGTGTCTTTACCCCCCCCGCAGCACTGTAATCAGGACTTGACCCTTTTTAAACTCTTACTTGATTGTAATGGCTTTAGGGTATAAAAGGTGCATCCCTGTGATTCCATTCAACAGGTCAGCATGCCCCGTGTTCCTTTCTCCAGTGGTCCTTCCTGTAAGATCTTGCCGAAACTCAGGGTAGTGTTTGGTGCCTGGAAGAAATGGTAACCTTTGCTTTTTTTGTTGTTGAACTCATTTATATCTTATACTTGCTGCCCACAGCGCCTTGTGCATACTAAGTGCTCCACCCATATTTGATTGGATTGCATCCTCTTTGCAAACTCATGAACTTTACCCGTTCCCATGCGGGTGACTTGTCCTCTTCTCTTCTGTGAAGCTATTTGATTCCTCGTTGTCTAGTGTCTCGTGTGGCATGGAAGCAGGCTGATGAAGAGCGCAAGATGGAAGGGGCGAGGGGTGGGTTACTCTGGTCTGTTTCTCGTTCACACCAGAGAACAATGTCAACAGTAACCCAAGAGACATTCTGCAGAATATGGAAGATCTTTAGTTTTGGTTTGTTTTTTTTTTAAAGTATAATTTCCACTTTATTGTCTTTCCAGGGAACAGTATTTCTTTAGTCTTTAAGGACTTAGCTCCTTACATGGGCTTTGGTGGAGGTCGTGGGGCAGCACCAGCAGGTCTAAATCGGGGTGGAGGTGTTCGGTCCTTCCGGGCTTCCCGAGAACAATTCCTGACTACCTTGCTGTGAATGGCACAACTCACGCAGTAATGCAGTTTCACATACAGCTTGGGAAGCACATAGGCGTCGAAAACACTCGCTTCGGAAATGTCCCTGATGGCTACGGCCTCTACGATGTTCCGAATGACGAACTTCTTAATGGCCTTATCCTTGGGCACGCAACGGGCACAGCTGGTACAGCAAATAGGCTGCACGTGGCCGCGGCCCTTTTTGGCATGACCATTGTTCCTTCTTTTCTTGGTCATCTTGGAAGCGAGGAGGCGAAAGAGCTAGTTTTTTTTTTTTTTTAAGGGGAAATTTTGTCTCTGTTCTATGATCACAATTAATTTACAGTCTTACTCATCAGCTTGGCTCCGAAATAGGAGGTAGGTGAGGAAGTATCCTGGCTTCAGCTTCCAGCGGCATTAGAGGAGTGGTTCAGGCAAAAATGCCTCGGAGCTCTCGCCCCTGTTTTGGTTGGCACTGTGGACTCGGAGGTTAGAGTCTCTCATAGGAAGACTCGAGAGGAACCCTCCCCTGCTGTTCCGTGCTCTCCTCCAGTGCACCAGCCCCGACCCTTCCACTCCCATCCCTTAGGAACAAAACGTGGAGGTTGTCCCGCCGAGTACGTATTGGGCACCAACGTAACTGGGAGCTTAGCTTCACACAGAAGCTGGAGGGCTGGGCCTCGGGGGAGCAGAAGTAACACAGACATTATCCCTGCTCTCAAGAGTCTCACGATAACATATGTGACACAGAGAAGAAGATTCTACCACTATAAAGCGAGCAGCTTTCACCTTCTCTGCCAACTTCAGCTTATAAGAAGTGACTGGCTACAGTGCTGTCTCAGGAAGGCTTCTGAAATTACCCTGGAGATCAGTGAGAAAGACACAGCCATTCCTGATGAGCATGGCCCACCACGGGCCCAGGATGGGAGAAGGTCAGCATGTTTCCTGAATAGCTGACATCCTCACACTGTATAATAAAGTATTAAAAAAAAATAAGATAGTCGTCAGTGTGTTACAGATGACAGAAGCTGCAACTGAGATAGAGGATGGGCGTGAGTAGGAGTTATCTAGGTGCCCCCTGAGCTGAGCTGGGAGGGTGAGTGGGCAGGTGGTGACGGGAGAGCCACCAGGAGACGCATCCAGGCAGATGCACAGAGTCGGGGATAGAGATGGCGCAGAGGGGCAGCTGAGGGGAGTCTGGCTGGAGCATGGGGTCGCTGTGGAGGAGACGTGGGAAACTAAATGGAAAGGTGAGACAAGAGGAGGGTGTGAGGAAGGAGGGTGGTCACCCTGGAGCTTTCCAAGGTCAACCAACTCGCTCCTTCTCTGCTTGCTAACCATCACCACCATCACAATGGACTGTCCTAGGCCTGAAGTTCTTTGAGGGCACAGTGGCTATATCTGGATGTAATAAACTTTCAATAACAAAAGCTCTTGAGTAAAATGTCAATTTTCTCCTGTTCCTACTCATTAATACTGCATGTGGTTGTTGTCTTTTTCTTCTTGACTGTTATATAAATAACAACAACAACAAAAAAAGCACAGCTGGATTCCTGTAGCCTTAGATAGCAACTAAAAAGATGCAAAATGTTAAGAGGGGTGGGAACGCCCTCCCCTCCCCCATTTTTCGTAGAGCACAACTGTGCAGGGGCCAATTAATATAGCCCTGCTGGATGTGAACAGTGATGACTCAGTGTGACTGAGGCAAATTCAGTGATGTTTGAATGGGAAATGGGAGAAAGTTGCAACCATCGTCACCACCGTGACCTGGGGCTAGCCTGGAGCTGCTCAGTATTTTCTCTCCTCCCAAGATTTCTTACACCTTTGATTTTGGAAGTTGTTAAGAAGAAACTGCATTAAAGGAGAAAGAAAGCATTAGACTGTTTCTTTACAGTTTCTCTTTGTTTAGTTGTCTGCCTGCTGGGTACCTTTAGGTTAATGATATCTAAATATTTGCTGACATCATAACCTTTTTGTGTTTGAGGAGGTAGTAGGGTAGAGTGGGTAAAAGCATGAGGTTTAGAGCCAGGCTGCTTGGTTTTGGTTTTGTTTTTTTTTTTTTTTTTTATAAATTTATTTATTTTTGGCTGTGTTGGGTCTTCGTTTCTGTGCGAGGGCTTTCTCCAGCTGCGGCGAGCGGGGGCCACTCTTCATCGCAGTGCGCGGGCCACTCACTGTCACGGCCTCTCCCGTTGCGGAGCACAGGCTCCAGACGCGCAGGCTCAGTAGTTGTGGCTCACGGGCCCAGTTGCTCCGCGGCATGTGGGATCTTCCCGGACCAGGGCTCGAATCCGTGTCCCCTGCATTGGCAAGCAGATTCTTAACCACTGCGCCACCAGGGAAGCCCGGCTGCTTGGTTTTTAATCCTGGCTCCTCCACTCTCTGGCTGTATGACTTTGGACAAGGTCCTTTAATTTTCTGCTCCTCGCTTTTTGAAAAGGAGGATAGTTTTGGTCCCTGCGTCATAAGGTTATTGTGAAGATTAAGTGAAGTTCACTTATAAAGACTCTTATAAAGAGCTGACATGGTGCCTGGTACACCATAAGTTTTCGGAAAATGAACACTATCATTATTTAGGGTTTTCATTTGTGGAAAGGGGAGCTGGTACTAATATGGTAGTAGGACCAGTGCACACACTTAAGCGGTAGATTCTAGGCTCAGCTCTGCCACTAAATCGTGTGACAAACTTTCTGGGCCTTATTTTTTTCATCTCTTAGAGGGTCCAATAACACCTTATCTTTCTCCCAGGGGTTTGGGGTCAAATGTGATCATGAAGTGCCTTGAAAAGTATAAAACAGCAGACAAATGCCAAATTTTATCACTGCTGTTATTGTAGGAGTGGTGGTGGTAGTTAATGATGATATTGATAAAAATGGGTCCAGTTTTTAAAAATGTTTTAAGTTAATTATTTATTTTCTATTGAGGTACAGTTGATTTACAGTATTGTATTAGTTTCCGGTATATAGCAAAGAGATTCAGTTATTTTTTTCAGATTATTTTCCATTATAGGTTATTACAAGATATTGAATATTGTTCCCCATGTTACACAGTAAATCCTTGTTGCTTATCTGTTTCATATATGGTAGTGTGTATCTGTTAATCCCATACTCCTAATTTATCCCCCCCCCTTTACCCCTTTGGTAACCATACATTTGTTTTCTATTTTTGCGAGTCTGTTTCTGTTTTGTAAATAGATTCATTTGTATTGTTTTCTAGATTCCACATATAAGTGATATCATCTAATATTTTTCTTCCTCTGTCCGACTTACTGAAACGGGTCCAATTTTAAATGTAAAAAGCATGAGGAGTGATCGCCTCCTGGCAGTCAAGCACGTTTGTTTTCTCTTTCTTGAAATAAAATAACGTTTCATGTTTTCTTCCTCCCAGAAACCTTGGGGAGCTGATAGATCGGTTTGTGGCCGATTTCAAAGCCCAGGGGCCCCCTAAGCCCAACACGGACGAGGGGGGCGCCGTGCTCCCCAGCTGCGCCGACCTCTTTGTCTACTACAAGAAGTGCATGGTGCAGTGCTCGCAGCTCAGTACCGGGGAGCCGATGATCGCCCTGACCACGATTTTCCAGAAGTACCTCCGAGAGTACGCCTGGAAAATCCTCTCTGGCAACCTGCCCAAGTGAGTCCTGTTCTTCCTGATCTGACTGGAGAAGTGAGATTCTGAATATACCTAAGTATGGACATCTTTAAGGAAATCCACCCTGAAGCTGTTCACTAAACTGCCAAGAGTATCAGGGAGGAAAACACCCTTATGGAGTTCCCAAGGGTCTGAGACTTTCCTCTCAAATGGGATTCCACAGCTGATCAGGACCGCCAGAGGAAATCAATACTGCCACGCTGGCCACCAGCATAGGTCAGATCCTGCCACGGTGGACTCAGGGGAGTCAGTCCCATTATAGATGTGCTTAGTTTACATGGATTCAGTGATAGGTACTTGGCAAAAGAAGTGGGGTGGTGGTAGCAATGACTTTTGAACAGCAAGGGCAGTTTCATTCAGGCCAAAGTCTCTTATGGTATGTGTATCTTGCTCTCCTGGGTTGAGTCTAATGTTTAAAGATGTGGTGGGATTTGGGGAAAGGTGGTTGCATAGCACAGCTCCTAATTATAGCGACTTCACTCTGTTATTCTGGGGCATTAAAATATTGTTATATAGCTTATTACTTGAAATAAATGGATTGTTCGACTAGAGTTTTAGAGATATTTTGGTTATGTAGCAATTTCTATTGTAATAGAATATGATCTGAAGCAATGCTTCAGAATCCAGTAATTATAAATCACCCCCATAGCTAAATTCAACAGTTAGGAATTTAGTTTCTGTCACTAAAATGTGTCATATATAGGAGTTTTACATAATTGGGAGGAAAGAAAAATAAAATCCCTTCGCTCTACAAGAGATTTGAAGTAACAGACATGTTTTACAAATGAGAATTTCTTTGAATATGATAAACATTATTTTTAAATTTTTGATAACTTTTATTCTGATTTTCAAAATACTGCAAGTTTGTTATAGTTTGTAAAACACAGAAAAGCACAAAGATGAAGATAAAAATCACCACCCAGAGAAAACAGGTTTAACTTTTCAGTATACATTTTTCTGTTCTTTCTTTATATATGTAATGTGTGTGGCTGCATGCTTCTGTTTATTTGTTTAACAGGACTGGACTATAGTGCTTATAGTTTTATACCCTGCTGCTTTGTCATGCTGGGAGCATTTTGCCTTGTGTATTAGTCAGTGTCACAGCAGGAAACAAATGGTACTCAGCTGGGATATTATTACTAAAGCCACTGTTCACAGAAATGGGGGCAGGTGAAAGGAACCAACAGAGGATTCTGAAGCATCCAAACTCTAGTGGGTAATTGTTACTACTTTAAAACTCACTTGAGAGCTAGGGCTGTGGACAAAGGGCTGCCCAACAGAAACTGTAGTCATAGGGGCCACGGTCACTGCCAGGACCACACTGAAGCAGAGGGAGCAGGAGGGCTAGTTGTTACTCGGACTCCTCTCTTCTGAACCTCTCCGACTTCCTACAGCCTCTGCTGTTGGCTGAAACCAACAGGAGGCCAGAGGGCTGGGGAGCCTGGGTGATAAGTCTGCAGAGGTCAGTCTCCCAAGCGGTGAAAAGGGAAGAGAAGAACAGAGAACAGTCAGCACAGTAAAAATATTCATCAAGACACTTTTTTTTTCCAAATTTATTTATTTATTTATTTATTTATTTATGTATGGCTGCATTGGGTCTTTGTTGCTGTGCGCGGGCTTTCTCTAGTTGCGGCGAGCGGGGGCTGCTCTTCATTGTGGTGCGCGGGCTTCTCATTGCGGTGGCTTCTCTTGTTGCGAAGCACGGGCTCTAGGCCCACGGGCTTCAGTAGTTGTGGCTCACCGGCTCTAGAGCACAGGCTCAGTAGTTGTGGCGCACGGGCTTAGTTGCTCCGCGGCATGTGGGATCTTCCCGGATCGGGGCTCGAACCTGTGTCTCCTGCATTGGCAGGTGGGTTCTTAACCACTGCACCACCAGGGAAGCCCCATCAAGACACTTTTAATGATGCTATGATGTTCCCACATACAGAAGACCGACCCTCAGCTAACTTCTGAGATTTCTTATTGATCATTCTCTTAATTGACCATTTTTGTTGGGTTCACTATTTTGGTATTTTAAATAACATTCAGAAGAGCATCCTTGAACAGAAGTAGAACTACTGGGTCAAAGAGTCTGAACATTTTTTTTAAGCTCTTGAAATATACCTCCAAAAAAGTTGTACAATTTAATGCTCCTAAACCATAGTGGAAGAGACAGCCAGTGTCCTCACACCCGTATAAGTACTAGAAATTAAGGTGTTTTCAAATCTTTGATTACCAGTAAGACTGGGAAGTTGAGGGTGTGTGTTTTAAAGGAAAATTTTCTCTTATTTTTAAGGTAAATATCATTGAATTCTGTCTTCTTAAAAAATAGACTCTCACAGTTGAAATTTTATTTATAACTGCAGGAAGTTATTTTAAAAACTGCTTTTTTATTTTTTGTGATCACATGATTAGATCAGTAGGAAGAGATGACATGCTTTTTTGTTTCTTTTTTTGTTTCTTGAGGCAGTCAGGCCTTTGGCCAGGAACCATGTCTTAACATTCACTTTTGAGCCCCTCCACAAGCACAAAGACAAGCTCCCATGCAGAATTTTCTTAACTGAGAGAAACAGTTGGGGAACCAGCTTTTGCGCTACACATGACTCTGAATGAGCTCCACAGATCAGGAAATTCCAAGCTAAGCAGAGAGGCCGCTCAGCAGACCAGAGTCATCGTAGTTAACATGACTGATGACTGGCTCGCTGTTGGGATCGTCTCTTCCTATTTCTGATGGTCAGAGAATTTAAACAAATGACAGTCAAGGTCAGGTCACTCGGAAAGGGCCTCATTGTGTGTGGATTTGTTTGGGCCACGTCCAGCCTCTCCTTCCCCCGTTTCTTTGTCTTACAACGTGCAGTTTCCGGGTCAGGAAGCAAATGAGGAGTCCTGGCCTGACTAGTCCCTATGCCTTTTCCTCAGAACCACAAGCAGCGGCGGTGGGTTGACCATCAGCAGCCTCCTCAAGGAAAAGGAGGGCTCAGAAGTGGCCAAGTTCACCCTGGAGGAGCTCTGCCTCATCTGCAGCATCCTGAGCACTGCAGAGTACTGCTTGGCCACCACCCAGCAGGTGAGCCGCCCGGGCTGCCCTTGCACTACCTCCTCCTTTTCCTGAACCGCCAGGGCCACTTAGCTCAGTGGGTAAGAGTATGGGCCCCAACGAGGCCACACACAACCTTGGGCAGAACAGCTGGTCTCCCACAGGGGAAAACTCGAGGTCCAGCCAGGGGACGGCCCAGGCAGCCCCCTTGCAGAAGGACCTTGTTAAAAGGAGACTGGGCAAGAAAGTATGACTGGTCTCCTCCCCAGAGCTGTGTAAGCTACTCAAAGAGCATGACGTGCCCTCTTGAAAATAGGTCAGTAGCCCTGTCTCCCATGTGCTAAAAGCAGTAACAATCGTAGTGGTGGTAGGCCCCAGCCTTAGTGGTGATGAGTCACAACCAGTGATTCCATTCTCAGGAGTGTTACCAGGCTCATTGAAAATCCTTTGGGCTTTTATGTGTCTCCTGAAATTTATGGAGCATTCTCAATCTGCAGAAACAAATAACCATTGTTTGGATGCTGACGTTCAGGAACTGGGAAGCAGGAAAGGGTGATGTCTCTGCTGGAGCTCCCATTAGCAGAAGGAAGACCCAGAAGAATTTTCCATTCAGCCTTAGATGTGGGATTAGAAGTTCCTTTCCACATTCGGTCTGGAGTTCACCTAAGGCCAAGGGAAAGAAAATAACTGGGGAAGGTTCTGTTGTTCCTCCCTTTTGGGGTTTATTATTTCTACATGCCTAGATCATAGGAAGGCAGTCGTGACTGACAGTTCAGACAGTATAGCTTGGAGCACCTGTGAGCCAGAGCAAGAATACAAGAGGCCAAATGGGAAGGGTCCCCCCCAAAACTTCACAGTTGAGGTTAAGCCAGCCAGAGGCGGATGCAGTAGTGTGCTCTGCTTGGGGACATGGTCACACTGAGTCACACAGGGAATGACCTGTAAAGGTTTGGCCTTGGAGCCAGAAACAGCAACCCATTTAGTCTCAGAACTTCCCGGGCAGGTTGACAGTATCTGTGAGGACCTCCAAGGCAGGGGTCCCAGAGTTCTTGGATGAAGAAATACTATTTAACTAGTTTGTGTGTGTGCAGAAAGAGAAAGACATATACACGTATAAATATAGTATTTTAAAAGTAAAATAGGCATGGTACCAAAAAAAAAGAAACTATACAATCAATGTCTCTTAATCCCATCACCCTCAAATAATCATATCAGCAATTTGGAGCATTTCAGTCCTTTTTCATGAACATAGTTTCATATGCTGTAATTAATTTAATTTACATTCATATGCTTTTGTTGTTTTTAACATCACAGTATTAGCATTTCTCCTGTTTCTGTCATGTCTTTCTTGTCATCATTGTTACGGTTACATAATATTTCAGTAAGGGGGGCTATACCATAAATCATTTAACAGTATCCCCGATAATTGTTTATGCTATTTCAAGTTTTTGCTTTTATGAGTAATCCTACAAAGAACATCTAATATGTCTTGCATTATTTTTCTAGAGCAGATCCTTAGAAGTTCTAGACATATTAGTAGATCAGAGACCATTTTGATGACTCATGATAGATGTAGCCAGTTTTTTGCTATTTAGAGAAAATTGTTTTTACTGATTATAAAATTAAATACATTCTTGGCACCTATATTGTGATCTGTCAATGCCATTTTCCACTGAAGGGAACCAGAAATTCCTGGAGAAATGACTAATTCCAGGTCTGGAGAACTATGCAAGATGAACCTGGAACATCACGTCATAGAAAAAGCAAGAAAAATATCAAAGACTATGAGAGTCATTTCAGAAGGACTTAGGAGCTGTAGTGGTGCTTTTTTTTTTTTTTTTTTTAATTTATCTTTTTTGGCTGCACCATGCAGCATGTGGGATCTTAGCTCCCCAACCGGGGATCGAACCCGTGCCCCCTGCAGTGGAAGTGCAGGGTCTTAACCAGTGGACTGCCAGGGAAGTCCTGTAGTGGCTTTTATTTGTGCAAAAAGATATGTCCAAGTCCTAACCCCTTGTACCTATAAATGTGACCTTTTTTGGAAATAGGGTCTTTGAAGATGTAATTAAGTAAAGATCTCAAATGAGATCATCTTGCATTTAGGGTGAGCCCTAAATCCAATGACTGATGTCCCTGGAAAGGAGAGGGAGATTTAACACACAAAGACACAGGGAAGATGACCATGTGAAGATGGAGGCGGAGACTGGAGTGATGTGTCTAAGACAAGGAACACCAAGGATTGCCGGCCACCACCAGGAGACAGAAGGCAGACAGGATAGCTTCTCCTTCAGGGCCCCCAGAGGGAACCAACCCTGCCAACCCTTCCCTTTGGACTTCTGTGAGAGAATACATTTCCATTTTAAGCCACCAAGTTTGTAGTAATTTGCTACGGCAGCCTTAGGAAACTAATTGTAGGAGTCAGCCTGAATGAACTCTACTGGTCAAAGATGAGACATACAAGTATCAGTGAGAATATTAGCTACAGTCGATTGAAAACATCAAATATGTTTAAATCCATTTGGTTATAATGATTTTTTAAATTCATTTATCACCTTGGAAGATACTAAGAAACCACTGGTATGAATTGAATACTGGTAAATAAAGGAAAGGTTCTTATCCTGCCTTTCCTATCTGACTTGTACCTCAGGATAACCAAATCACTGACAATGGGAAGTATATCTTTATAGCAGATTTTCAGTTTATAAATGAAGAAGAAAAGATATTGAATTCAAATATCATTCTTTTATACCTCTTAATGGAATAATGGATCTGGGCATTGACCATCAATGGCTGCTGACATTACAAAAAGAGAGACAACCAAACATCATGTTATCTCCTGACAGAAGTACACAGCACCATCATGAAGGAGTTTTCTTTTTTTTTTACTCTCTTTCTTTCTTTTTCTTTTTCTTTTTCTTTTTTTTTCTTTGTCAGTGCTGTGTGACTTGTGGGATCTTCATTCCCCGACCATGGATTGAACCCCGGCCACGGCAGTGAAAGCGCCGAGTCGTAACCACTGGACCGCCAGGGAATTCCCATGAAGGAGTCTTCTTTAAAAAAAAAAAAAAATCTGAATCTGATCAAGCTTTTACATCAAGCTACAATTTACAGGAAATACAAGGGATAGAGGAGCATGCTAATTAGTACCTTGTGGATACAATCAATGAGATCAAACTATGAGAAAATCTACGGGGCAAACAACCCAGTTTCCTTAAGAAAAAATCACAGGGGGTTGGGCGGGGGGTTGCAAAAAGAAATGGAGGGAGAAACCAAAGAGACTTGAGAATCCAAACAATGAAGAATTGAAAAATAATACTAAAAAAACAATGCCAATAATGTGTCAATATTGGTTCATTAATTGTAACACTTTTACGCTTAACACCTGCATGGAGTGTGCCATTCCCTCCTTCAAGAGATCTTTATGAAGCACTGATTATGTACCAGGCACTATATTTGGTATTAATTCACAGGGGTGAACAGAGTAGACAAATTTCTTACTGTCATGGAACTTAGAACTAATAAAGGAGCCAGATAATAAATAAGGCAAGTGTAACCTCAATTTTGTGGTAAGTGCTAGGAAGGAAACAGATGTTGCAGTGCTAGTTAGGGAGTTGCCTACTGAGGTAGAGTAGTCAAGGAGGGCCTCCTGGAGGAGGTGATATTGAAGCAGAGACCTGAGGGGTGGGGAGGAGACTGCCAAGTGAGGAGCTTGGAAGGGATGGGCGGTGGGGGGGTGGCAAAGCAAAGGAGCTGGCTAGGACGGGGGAGCAGAGAGTGCTTCGGAGAGAGGAAGTAGGACGTGTGAAGGCCCTGATGGGGAAAAGACCCGGTGTCTTCTAGAACCTTAAGAGGTCGGTATAACTGAAGCCAAGCAGACAAGGGGGAAAGCAAGATGCGGGCCCGAAAGCTAGACAGGACCCAAATCATAGTTAGAAGTTTGGATTTTATTTTCAGTGTTAACAGGGAAAGGCCGCTAGAGAGTTGGAGCCTTGAGAGCCTGCGCTGTAATTTTTCTCCTCAATCCCTTATAAACGTGTAGATTGTTTCCAGTTTTTCACTAATATAAATGACACCAGAATGTGAGCTTTATGAGAAGAGGATCTTATCTGTTTTTGTTCACCAGCTAACTCCGTTATGCTATGACAGAGCCTGGCGCAGAATAGACTTTCAGTAAATATTGGTTGAATTCATGAATGCTGCAAAGAACACGTGCGCATCTCCGTACCTTGTTCTCATTACTCATTGAAATATCTTTCTAGATGCGAAATCACCAGCTGAAAGAGTGTGTATATTTAAATGTTTGCCTTTTAAATAAATTGCCTTCCCAAAAGGTTACATTAATTTACCCATTCCTAAGAGGCACTTTTAAATCTAAGACAAAACATTCATTATTCTTAGAGTTCCTGTAATAAATAGGTTTGGGGATGCTAGGTGAAGCAATTCCCGGGATGTTTTGAGACATTTACAATTCCCGGTCAGTTGTATTTTTCTTCGAGGCTGCTGGGAGCGTGGCCATCGTTTCTCCCCCCTTGGCTGTAGGATGATGCAGGCAGAGACTGTGTTTCTTTTGTTTACTTTGGTATCCCTCAACACCTTAACGTGGTGGGTGGCCCAGCCCAGCGCTCAGGGAATACTTTACCTGATTTTATTGCCACCCAGCACTGGAGGCTTCCAGTGTTGGTGGGTGAGCCGGCAGTTCACGAGGCAGGGAGTATCCTAAAAATGGGGATCTGTTTAAATTGTCAGTGTGTCATGAGAACCAAGTACAGCGTAGGGCCAGAGGGCACAGGCTCTGGAGGAAGTTTGATTCCGGCCCTACCACTCACTGTCCTGGGTAGGGCATGCTTCCATCTTCTCATATATCAAAGGAGGATCATAATAGAATCTTCCTTACAGGGCAGTGAGAATTAAATGAGTCCATACACGAAAAGTGCCTGGAATTATACCGGAATCCTCACACTCAGTAAATGTGAAGTATTTTTGTTACGTTGCTCCTTCCGATAATCATTAAGCATGTTGTTCTCTCTGTTACTCTCTAACAGCTGGAAGAGAAACTCAAGGAGAAGGTCGACGTAAGTCTGACTGAACGAATCAATCTGACTGGAGAAATGGACACATTCAGCACGTACGTACTCGCGCG
Source organism: Eubalaena glacialis (assembly GCF_028564815.1). NCBI lineage: Eukaryota > Metazoa > Chordata > Mammalia > Artiodactyla > Balaenidae > Eubalaena > Eubalaena glacialis. The sequence goes on along the minus strand of NC_083734.1, from coordinate 14,946,432 downwards.
CCTTCTCAAGGCCCGCCTTTCCCCCCTGCACGGAGCAGCGCGTCTCAGGCCGTCAGCGTAGGTTACTACAGAACCTGAGAAGTTTCCAGGGCCTTCTGTTGGATCAGGATTATTTTCTCCACCAGCCACCAAGGAGCCTTAGAAGTTGGTGCAGCTGCCCCCCATCCTGGCTCCTCAGATACAATCATTTTTAGCTTATGGGGGCTTTATTGTTGCATTATCTAGAATAACAAGAGAGAAGAAATCCCCCCTTGGCCATCCCTGCAGGAAGGTCAGGTCCAGGGCTTCCTATCTGCCCTGCTAAATCTACAGAGTGCCAACCCCACCTCCAGTGTTTCAAGGGTATAAAGGGTGAGCAGCCTGATTTTAGCCACTGGGGGGCGGGGGAGGGCAAGTGTATTTGGGGTGGAAGAGTGTTTGTACAAGGAGTTCAGCCTGTAAAGCCTTCTTGAAACAGTTATTGCCTTGGTGCTACCTGGCAGGATTTTGTCCTGGTGGTTAAATGAGATTTGGGAAAGCCAAGCTTCTGCTTTCACATCAGCCACTTACTGAGGAAAAGTCCAAATTCTCTTTTTAGGTCATTTTCTCTCAACTTCCCCCCCCACCCCCCAAGATCTGATTTAAACATTTTGGGCAAACGGGTCCTTTTGGAGGAGGTAGCAAAGAGGAATTCTGGGTGTAGCAACTGGGGAGACGAGCCATGGAATCTGGTGTCCTGACTGAGTAGGAACACATCCGAGTGAGACCAGGACACACAGCAAGAAGGAGGGCGGAGCCAAAACGCTCCTCCTTGTCATTCATTCCTTTCTGAAATGAAACTCAAGTTTTTCTGAGGAAATGGTGAATCTAAGTTTTACCCAGGTGCCTAAAACATTTGGAAGGGGCTGTGTCGGTCAGTCGTTCATTCACAGGTCACTTTTGTAAGCTGTGCCCACAGTGGTGTGTTTGATTTACAGTGTCATCTCCAGCAGCATTCAGCTGTTGGTTCAGGATCTCGATGCTGCCTGTGACCCCGCCCTGACAGCCATGAGCAAGGTAAGCTTTTAGGAAGTGCTTCTTCCTGAACGTCCAAGAATGACCCCAGGTGGTTTCTCCCTGCCCTGCCTGTAGCTCCTGCAGGCTATTCAGTGCTTAAAGCACCAGTTGGGAGGAGAACGGAGCCCTCCAGGAGTTTCCTAAAGCACTCAATTGATCTTGCACCTGAAGTCAATTGCCTGTCCTTTGAGAAGGAGATGGGGAGCAGGTGTGTTTCCTAAGTCTGAAGGAGAGGTTGCTTTTTTTTTTTTAATCGTTTTTATTTATTTATTTATTTTTGGCTGCGTTGGGTCTTCGTTGCTGCGCGCGGGCTTTCTCTAGTTGCGGCGAGTGAGGGCTACTCTTCGTTGCGGTGCGCGGGCTTCTCATTGCAGTGGCTTCTCTTGTCGCGGAGCACGGGCTGTAGGTGCGCGGGCTTCAGTAGTTGTGGCACGAGGGCTCAGTAGTTGTGGCTCTGGGGCTCAGTAGTTGTGGCTCACAGGCTGTAGAGCACAGGCTCAGTAGTTGTAGCGCACGGGCTTAGTTGTTCCGCAGCATGTGGGATCTTCCCGGACCAGGGCTCGAACCTGTGTCCCCTGCATTGGCAGGTGGATTCTTAACCACTGCGCCACCAGGGAAGTCTGTGAGGTTGCCTTTGATCAGCATCTGACACGTGCCAAAAACCCTTCGTGTGGCCTCACCAGAATAGCTGTTGTTGTGCTTACGGCAGTCACTTTGGACTCATTTTCATTCCTGCCCACTGAGAAGTTTTTCCGACTCTTTCTGCGCTCTTGTGCCAGTGCAGGATCATTTGATCAGGTTGCGGACCCTGGTTTTCTAATATCGTGGTGGCCCGTCAGTCAGCCCTCAGTCCCCAGGCCCCTCCTTTGGCGCTTACCACGTGCAGCTTCATGTTGCTCTTTGGCTTTTACGTGCCTGTGTCGTTTCTTCCTAAAAGAATATCAATTCCTTAAGTTCATGGACCACATAGAATAGAGAAGACTCATACTTGTTGATTAATTAAGTTGGAGATAGGCAAAATTCTTCATTGATTTCTAAGCCAAATAACATGAAGTTGCCCACTCTTTGAACCTTCTAGAGCAGGGGTCGGCAGACTACAGCCAGTGAGCCAAATCTGGTCTGCTGCCAGATAAAGTTTTATTGGAACACAGCCACGCTCATTCATTTATATATTATCTATGGCTGCTTTTGTGCTACAACGGCAGAGTGAAGTAATTGCAACTGAGACTAGATGACTCGCAAAGCCTAAGATATAAACAGTCTGGCCCTTTACAGAAAAAGTTTGCCAATGCCTATTCTAGAATCGTAGACTCTTGGAGCATTCTTACAAATTCTAGAGAAAGAACTTCTCTGGGGCATACTGACCAGTAGCAGAGTACGGTGGAAAGAACACTGGCTTCGGAATCAGACAGACTTAACTCTTCTCATTTTTCCTTTGGGCGTGTTAAGCAAGTAACAACCTCTCTGGGCCCAAGTTACCTCATCGGTATGTGAAATGCCGGGATCTGCCTTCCAGAGCATTGTGAGGACGGAGCACGAGGAGAGTGACTGGCCTGGTGCCAATAAACGCTAGTCCTCTTACCCTCTTGTCAGGAGGAGTGGCCGTGTCCACAAGGTTGTGTAAACAGACATTTGCTGCGAATTTGGTTTTGTAGTAGATTGTAAATATTTAACAAAAATAGGGCTAAGACCAAAACTTAAGCTTCGGAGTTTTATGACTCTCAGTGGGGAGTCCTGAGTAGCTGATGTCACAGAGTTTCCATTCAAAAGGCCCTTCCTTTCACCAATCAGATATGGATGTGTATTTCCAGCATCCGAGTGTTTACAAGCAGAATACTCCAAGCAGGCAAACGGAGGCTCACTCATTTTCTGAAAGGAACGTGACTCTGAAGATTCGTTTTGTGGGCTCTGATTATCCCCTCGCTGCTGGGGAACGCTCCCTACATCCTGAACATGATCTGTTCCAGCTGCCATCTCTCCTGCACTGCCACACACTTTAGATTGGAATGCAGCTGGCGAAAGAATTTTCACATTTACCAAAGGAAGAGTGGATTTTTTTTTTTCAGTAAAGTAACAGTTGTAGGGGGTTTAACACTCCAGGTGTTGCTTATATGAACTGTCAGTTCATTAGGTGGATTTCCCTCAAACTGCCCCCACCACCCATCTCTCCACCAGACCCACCAGCAAACACTAACAGAGACCATACCTCCAGAATCTTTTGTTTACATCATAGGAAAACCACAGACATGGGAAGGCAGCAGCTGGGAGGCCGTTACTCTTTGTCTGAGTCTTCTGGAGTTCTAGCAAAATGAAATCCATGTGATGAAAATGACCAGATATAAACAAGCCAAGTGGTACAAACCGATTGAACAAATACCCTCTGTTATTTATGCCTGCCTTCTGTTCTGTGTAGTTTCTTCTAGGATTTTTAAAAACTTTTGTTTTGTGATAATGCTTATTTCTGTCTGTGATTCCATCATTTTTGCTGCTAGTTGAACAGTTCATTTCAGACTCTACCCAGCACGGTGCTGGGAGTCCCAAGGCTGGGAAAGATGTGGACCTTATTCCAAGGTGCTTAGATTCCAGAAAGTGTGGGGTAAGAGATGTGTGAGATGAGGGGGGGTTAAGGGATGAGGAAGTCAGTACCAGAAGTACAAAATACACCCTTCTCCAAGGAGGAGAGTTCAGGACTTCCCTGGCGGTCCGGTGGTTAGGACTCCGAGCTTCCACTGCAGGGTTCGATCCCTGGTTGGGGAACTAAGATCCCACATGTTGTGCCCGCACACACGTGCAGCGTGGCCAAAACGAAACAAAACAAACAAAAAAAAAAAAAGGAGGAGAGTTCACATCCAAGTGGGGAAGCAAAGAAAGCCTTCTTAAGGAAGTAGCATTTGAAATAGACCACCAAGGATGGCAAAGTTTTGAACAAATTTGTGATTAGGAGGGCATTCTGAACTGAGTGACAATATGAACAAAGGTTTATAAAGTTAGGAAAGCTCAGAACTTTGTCAGAATTGCCAATCTCCTTACACATCTTTGGAATTCCACAGAGAACTCTGTATGTGCTTGCACCTACATAGTCAAGACTGGAAACAGGGCTGCCCTTAAGGAGTTTATATTCTGGTGGGGCAAAAACTTAGAATAATTGATGCTGTAAATAAATGTATTTTCTAAATGGTGAGAAAATGAGCATTGGGCTCGCCAGAGTGGAGTGGTGTCGTTAGATGATTGTGAGTTGAGGGAAGGAGGCTTCTTTGGCAAGATGGATTGAGCCAAGCAACTGAGTTATGTCATCCTCCTGCGAGGAGACCTTCTCATTGAAGGCACCCCATGATCTCCTTGGTTAGCATACTGGGCTTTCATGATTTGTCCCTTCACTACCTTGTTGGTTCTGCCACTCCTGTGTGTATAACTATACTCCAGCCTCCGAGCCACTTTTCTTTCTCTGAATGCATTACTTTTTTTGTGGCTTCCACACCTTTTCTCATTTTGTTCTTTCTGCCTAGAATTCTCTTTCCACCCTTGTCTGCCCAATTAGCTCACCCTTTAAAATCCAGTTCAAATGTCTGCCTCCTTTCAGAAAATTGAGGTATAATTCACATACCACAAAATTCATCCTTTTAAAATGTATAATTCAGTGGAACCACTACCACTATCTAATTCCAGGACATCTTCATCACACGAAAAAGAAACCCCATACTCATTAGCAGTCACTCCCCATTTCCCTGACAGTCACTAATCTACTTTCTGTCTCTAGGGATTTGCCTATTATGGACATTTCACATAAATAGAATCAAACAGTATGTGGCCTTTTGTGACTGGATTTCTTCACTTAGCCTAATGTTTTCAATGTTCATCTATGGGGTAGCATGTATCAGTACTTCACTCCTTTCTATGGCTGAATAATACTCCCTTGTATATGGTTAAACCACATTTGGTTTATTCACTGATCAGTCAATGGACATTTGGACTGAATCCACTTTTTAACTATTATGAATAATGCTGTGAATATTCATGTACATGTTTCTGTGTGAATATGTTTTCAATTCTCTTGTATACATACCTAGGAGTAGAACTGCTGGGTCATCTGGTAGCTCTACGTGTAACGTTTGAGGAACTGCCAAACTGTTTTCCACAGCAGCTGCACCATTTTACATTCCTACCAGCAATGAGTGAAGGTTCTCATTTTTCTATATCAACACTCATCAACACTTAAAAAAAAAATTATAGCCATTCTAGTGCGTGTGAAGTGGTATCTCATTGTGGTTTCAACTTGTATTTGCATTTCCCTGATGACTAACACGTTGAGCAGCTTCTCATGTGCTTATTGGGCATCTGTATATCTTCTTTGAAAAAATGTCAGTTCAACTCCTTTGCCCATTTTAAAATTGGATTGTCTTTCTATTGTTGAGTTGTGAAAGTTCTTTTTATAGTCTGGATACTAGACTCCATGTCAGATACATGAATTGCAGATATTTTTTCCTTTTCCATGTGTTGTCTTTTTACTTTCTTGATCATGTGCATTGAAGCACTAAAGTTTTAAATTTTGATGAAGTCCAATTTTTGTATTTTTTCTTTTGGTGCTTGTGCTTTTGGTGTTACACCTATGATACCATTACCTAATCCAAAATTATGAAGATTTACACCTATATTTTCTTCTAAGTATTTTATAGTTTTAGCTCTTACATTTAGGCCTTCAATCCATTTTGAGTTAATTTTTGTATATGGTATGAAGTAAGGATTCAGTTTCATTCCTTTGCATGTAGATGTCCAACTGTCCCGGTACCATTTGTTGAAAAGACTGTTTATTCTTTACCCATTGGGTGGTCTTGAGACTCTTGTCAAAAATCAGTTGACCATAAGTGCATGGGTTTACTTCTGGACTCTCAATTCTATTCCATTGATCTGTATGTCTTTCCTCATGCCAGTACCACACTGTTCTGATTATTGTAGATTTGTAGTAAGCTTTAAAATCAGAAAGTATGAGTCTTCCAATTTTGTTCTTTTTCAAGATTGTTTTGGATATTTTGAGTCTTTTGCAATGTCACCATTTTTTGTCTCATACAGAGGGTTTTTCTCCCTCAAGACACCATGGCACCTATACTAACTCTCTACTTTGCTGTACAATTATTTTTATATCTGTGTCCCACCCCCGTTAAGCTTTGAACAACTCACGGGCTGTGTCTTACTCATTTTTTGACCTCCACAGCACAGCACAGTTCTTGTTTAACTGTAGTACTCCGTGAATGACTTTGAAAGTAAAAAAGACAGGAAGAACAAAAGTTTGTAGACACCCATTTGACCAAAGAATGGTGACAAAGTGAGACATAGGTAGTAACTCTCCGGAACAGATTTAGCTGGGTAGAGCTGGTAGACATAGGTTAGAAAACTTGGGCATCTTTATTGGAAACGGCAGGATTGTAGACTCCCGGAAGCCTCCAGGCGCATCCAAGTGCTGTTGAGGATGATGTGATGCTCCTGGATGGTACTTAATAGCAGGGCTTCTTTCTTCAACAAGTAGCATCCTGGAGCTGACTGAAGAAAAGTCAGAAATAGGAAATGCCCACATCTAGCTATTAGCTTCCCAGCTGTGGGCAAGAGCCCTGCTGCTGGAAAAGGAGAGGAGAACACAGAGGGGCAAAGTTTGGTAGAAAATCCACAGGAATGTCTTTAAACAGGCCAGGCCCACATGGAGGAAGTGAAATATGAGGAGAGTTTAGTGGTTTCTCTGAAACTGTAACCTAGAGATTACAGTAGTGTTGATGATGAGTTATGTCAAAGTTACCTTTCAGACCACTTTCCCCTCCCATATTGCATTATTCTCTTAGATGAGCTCTGTGAGATGATAGTAAGTTGTTATCTACGGAGCGCTTACCAGGAATCAGCACCCAAAGGCATTATCTCGTTTAATTCTGACAAATATGTAAGGTACCAGTGTTAGTTCCTTCCCTCTTTCACAGATAAAGGAACCGAAACTCAGAGAAGTTAGGTCGCTTGTCAGATCTCTTAGATAACATGTGGCAGAGCCAGGGCTCAGGTCTCCCCTTTGTGCAGGATTGTACCACACCGCGCTTACAGAGTAAGAGTTAGTGTTTTTGGCACACGTGGAAACTGAGGCAAAAATGAGCTTAAGTAACTTGCCTAAAAGTGGGGAAATGATGACAGTGTGTGCCCGGTACTGCTGGGTTCACACGAGTGTGCATTCATGCTTACTTTGACTATGAGCTCTTCAAGCATTTACATGTGTCCTGTTAGATAGTGGTCTTCAGCATTTCTCAGTCTGACACTATGACTTTCCTACAGGGGAGAAATCGGGTTGAGCAGCCAACCCAAGTAGTGCAGTCTGCTCTGCACGTTTCTCCCTAAAACGAATGAATTGTCATTCTGGGGTGTGTGTTGCTTGGTTTTCTTTTTCATAAAAAAAGCCATATAGCTTTATAACAGTGAAGTCAAAAATAAAACCAAGTCTCCTGATTCTTGAAAAGGAAGTTGTTTGGAGTGCTTTGGTGGAAATGTGAAGAGTTCTGTCTTTTAAATGTAAATTCTGTGAATTCTTAGGAATTAGTATGTCTGCTTATGGCCTTATGTAGGATTTTTTTTTTAACAAGTAGGATTTAAAAAAAAAAAATCTGTGGCTTCCTTAAAAGGTCCTGTGGTCCTCTCCTCACTCTGTCCTTTTTCCTAGGGCTACTCACATCACTAGATTTAAAGAATCTAAGTCTCTGTCCAAAATCAAACAAACTTAGCTTTTTGCCCATTAATGGTAGTTTTAAGAAAAAAAAAAAAAAAAAAAACCAGAAAGAAGAAACTGAACAAATTAAATTTCCTTACAGTCTGGCATGTAATTTCTATTAGGTTTCAAGATCATGAACATGTACTAATTTAGGAGGCCGCCTTACTATCCCCCAAAGACATTTCAAAATAGCTAGAACAGTCAGTCCTCAAATCTGTTCTCATTTCCCTCTGTCATTAAAATGTAGATCTGTTTCAGGAGGCCCACAGAGCTCCATGGTTAAGAAATCCTCAATTTCATGTACCACCTATAATCAAAGCACATCTTTCTTTCTTTGTAAAAGAGATTTTTTTTTTCATTATGACCAAAACAAATTACCTTCATTACAGAAAATTACAGATTTTTAAAAAGAAGAAAATTTAAATCACCCATAATTCCGATTAATAGACATATTTCAGTCTTTCTTTTTATGCATATATTTTTAAATGAAATAAGTTTATACTTTAGTTACTATGTAACCTGTTTTTCTCATTTAGCAGGTTTTAATAGTTTTCTGTGTCATTTGATCTAGAGCTATGATATTTTTAGTGATTGCATAGTATTCCATAGTACAGAGTATTTACTGTTAAAATCGTAACAATAGTTAACATTTACCATGTAATTAATACATGCCAGGTACTATGTTATGAGCATTCGCTGTGCTGTCTTTCAATAACTGTATAGATTATACACATTATCATCATCCCAATTTTATGGCTGAGAAAACTGAGGCTCAGAGAGTTTGGTCACTTGCCCAAGTCACTCACTTAGCAAGTTGCACAGACAGTATTAGAACTCATGACTGGTGACTCCAGATTCCTTCATCCTAAGTACTATCATCTATTGCCCTTGAAATGTATGTGATCATTTCACTTTTGATGGACTTTTAGGCTATTTCCAATTTTTCACATTTATAAACAGTATGCCAGTGGACAAGTTCGTGTGTGTGTATGTTTTCTGAGCCTTCGTAATTACTAACTTCAGATTAACTGCCGTAAAGGAAATTGCAGAGATCTAAAGCTATGTAAAATGCTAAGATTTTTTGATAGATATTTTAAAATTGCCTTTAAGAAAGGTTATATGGGGACTTCCCTGGTGACGCAGCGGTTAAGAATCCGTCTGCCACTGCAGGGGACACGGGTTCGAGCCCTGGTCTGGGAAGATCCCACATGCCGCGGAGCAACTAAGCCCGTGCACCACAACTACTGTGCCTGCGCTCTAGAGCCCGTGAGCCACAACTACTGAGCCTGCATGCCACAACTACTGAAGCTTGTGTGCCTACAGCCCGTGTTCCGAAACAAAAGAGAAGCCACCACAATGAGAAGCCCCTGCACCACAACGAAGAGTAGCCCCCCGCCTCGCCGCAACCAGAGAAAGCCCGCGTGCAGCAAGGAAGACCTAATGCAACCAAAAATAAAATAAAGAAAAATAAATAAATTTATTAAAAAAAAAAAAGAAAGGTTATACAAATTCACCTTCCCATTGGCCCAGCAGTGAATGGGAAAAAAAAATCTATACCTATATTATCTTCTTTTTTTTTTTTTTTAATTTTACTTTGTTGAAGAAATTGTTCTTTCATTGTTAGAACTAATTACAGTTTGAAGCAACTTTGTTGTTTTTTTTTTTAATTTTTATTTATTTATTTATTTATTTATTTATTGGCTGTGTTGGGTCTTCGTTTCTGTGCGAGGGCTTTCTCTAATTGCGGCAAGTGAGGACCACTCTTCATCACGGTGCGTGGGCCTCTCACTATCGCGGCCTCTCTTGTTGCGGAGCACAGGCTCCAGACGCACAAGCTCAGTAATTGTGGCTCACGGGCCTGGTTGCTCCGCGGCATGCGGGATCCTCCCAGACCAGGGCTCGAACCCGTGTCCCCTGCATTGGCAGGCAGACCCTCAACCACTGCACCACCAGGGAAGCCCTATCTTCTTTTAATATTTATTTATTTTGTTATTTTGGCTCCGGGTCTTAGTTGTGGCACGTGGGATCTTTGTTGCGGCATGCGAACTCTTAGTTGCGGCATACATGCGGGGTCTAGTTCCCCTATCAGGGATCAAACCCGGGCCCCCTGCATTGGGAGCATGCGGTCTTACCCACTGGACCACCAGGGAAGTCCCTATATCTATATATCTTCTCAGAGCCTTTTTTGCTCCACTTTCTATCCTGGGTCTTCTTGGTTTTCCTCCTGGAGTTAAGGAACGTGTATCCCTGAGCAAAGAGGTGAGGAGAGTCATCCTTTCGTCCCCCTCTGCACCACCGTCACCACCACTACATCATCTACTGTGGACAAGCTCATTCTGTACATAGATTTTGCTTGCCCCCCAGATCCCTCAGCGAATTTCAAGTTCATTTCAGGTGGTAACACTTCTTTTGGAAAGCAACATGGTAAAGTGGAAAGAACATGGACTTTGGAGTTAGTCAGACCAATATCTAGATCTCAACCATTCGGACTTACCAGTTATGCTTCATTAGACCAGTCCCTTATTGTCCCCAAGCCTGTCTTATCATCTATAAAGCAGGAGTAAGAATACCTTCTTCGCTGCATAATCATAAGCAGTAGGTTCACAGGAAAATGTCAGTCATGGTGCTTGGTGCACAGTAGGTGCTCAATAGATGTTCCCTCCTCTTTTTTATTCCCCCCACAGTACTTGGTTCAGTGCTGTACACGGGGAAGGTGCCTAGAAACATAGCACACGCTTGTTCTATGAGTAAAAGTAGCCCCGACAGACATGAGAGTGTGTGCGTGTGCATGTGTGCATGCCTGGGGCCAATGGCCCAGGAGCCTAAACTGTAGCACTAGACTCTGATTACCTGCAGTGTTCCCAGACTCCACACGTCTGTGTGCTCTGTACAGCTCTAGTCCCGTGGTCAAGATGAGTACTTGGGAATTTGAATTCTCACTTAAGGAAAATCAGTTTCTTAGGAGACCCCTTTGTAAGTTTTACATAGCCATGCAGAAACACAAGTTCCATAGTAAGTAAGTTCCATAGTGTGGAGCCCTGTCCTCTGATCAGTGGATGGTCGGAATTCTCCGCTCCTGTGGGTTCTCGCCAGGAAGCGTGAGCATCTGCCCGACCCTCCCTGTGAGGTGCGGCCACACACTCCTCCCCAGGTGGCAGAAACCATGGGCGCTGGCGACGCCCCGGGCCTCACAACCTCTCCCTGAGGCCAAGTGCGGGGTCCCACAGGCTCTGGCATTGTCATCTTGATCCTTTCCTTGCTTGCTATTTCTGTCACCCCTACGTCTTAGTTACCACTTCTTCTGCAAACTGTTTTTCTTGTTTACATAGCACCAGTGGTATTCAACCCCACCCCACCTTCTAAACAAAAAGTGCAGAAGGAAAAACTTGAAGTATGGAGGGGTAAATTTTAAAGGTCAGATGCAAAGTTCATCTGAAAAAGTTGGAGTCTTATTTCGACTGATGGCTTTTCAGGATGTTTGTTCTTCCAGTGCAAGCTACTGTTTGTGTCCCTTTTTGAAAGAGAATTTTGCTTGATCACCGTGTATTTCATTAGCTTCTCCGTGAGAAACCAGGCTCCCCTTGAACTAGGGCCAGTTGAGTGCTTTTTTCTTTTTCTTTGTTTTCTTTGTTTTAAATCATTTTTTAACAAGTGTCTAGGAAGTGGCCTCGTATAGTGCTTGGGCTTTAGATGGGCCTGGGCTGCCTCCACTCTGCTGTTGACTAGCTGTGTGACTTTGGGCAGGTGACCTCTCCTCTTTGAGCTTTTTGAGTCTCCTCGTCAATAAGACCACTGTGAGTAAGATCATGTCTGAATAGTAATGAGATGATGTATGCAAAGTGCCGGGCCAAGCGACCTGCACACGGTAGGCCCTGATGTAGGTATATTGGGTCATTCAAGTTACAACCCAAACCCTAAGTCATTGGGATGGGTGATGGCAAAGCATCCATCCTAGGCAATGGCTGGACAGCATCACCGCTGACTATATTTTGTTCATTTTTTAGAAAATAGTCCAAGCAATGTCAACTTTCATTGTTTTCCAGTACTTTTAATTCTTTTCTTACTTCATAAAGCTGACTTAAATTTAAACTTGCAAATCTACTTGACTTTTGCCAATACTTCCTTTAACTTGACCGGTGGAGTCCTAACTGGCTTAAGTATTAAGGCAAATCCAATCTTTTCACACCGATTCCCAATGTGGGCACGTATTGACGTGGCCAGTGGTGATCAAGAGGAGATAGCTCTCCAGCGGGAACTTGAACTCTCGCGCCGCACACTCCGTCTTGCCCTGGAGCTGCTTTGTAACCGATGACAGGATATGTCACCACCTCCCTCTGTGGTCGTCTTCTGTCGATGGAGAACCGTCGTGCGTAGATAACTGTTTATGAACTTTTTGAGCTGTTGAAACATAAACCGCTGCCGACTTGGAAAACAGTGGTCATTACTATGGCCGAGCTTTGCGTCGGGTGGAGGGGTGGTGCGTCCCGCTCTCTACCCAGCTGACTGTGCCGTCCCGGGGCCTGCTGCTCCGGAGCCGCTGCCGAGCTGGGAGCAGAAGATGAAGCGTAGCTGCTAACAGCACCTGCCAATTCTGGCCTCAACCCTGTGCGCTCATTTAAAACGCCCTAGGATGTTCCTTGTTTGGATGGGTCACATCTCTAAAATCAGATGGGAAAAGAAGCCTCTTGAATAAAACAGAAGAAAAAGAGGAAAACATTACACATAGCCAAAGAATTAGAATATAAAGTCAGTTCATATTAGACTTTCCTACCATCCCTCCATTCTTCATTTTTATTTTTTTCCCAGTAAAAGAATTAGAGACCCTTTTCTTTCTGGAGCCTCACTATGAAAGCTTGCGTAAGACTTCATGTGCCTGGGCCTTGGTTTTCTTATCTGTAAAATGAAGACGGAGGTGCCTTCCTGCTTTGCCATGGTTCTCTGCTTGCACAGACTGAAAGCTTTCAGGATATAAATATCTGCTGACTTGAAGAAACATTAGGGTAAAACACAGAGTCATTTGAGCTTCCCAGGAGCTGGGGGATCATCCATGTACAATATGATTCTTTTAAACAAGTTCTCTCAGGGTTGAATTTTTCCTTTCCCCAAGAGCTCTGTAAAAATAGTATTTTCTTGCCAGAGACATCGAGGCCTCAGAACTACTGCCCTCGTTCTATGAACGTGTTACATGGTTTGTGTCCGGCTTAGGGTCTTTTTACCAGACAGCCCGGCTCCGTTCTGAGAGGCTGACTCAGCAGAGCCCCAGCGCGGGGCAGGCTGGGAGCCGGTGAGACCTCCCTTCTCCCGTGTGTATCCGAGGCGGAAGCAGTATCACACCACTGCTTCTTTCTCCATTTTACTGAACATGTTTTCAGGGCATTTTCCCTAGTTCTCCTCGTTGTGAGAACTTAAGCCCAGCAGGTCTCTCGTTTTTGTTCATGGCCTGGTCAGGGGCCACACAGGGCTTCTCAGTGATGCCCATCTCCCCCGCACCTGCCATCCACACAGTCCCTGCCCCGTTCCCCATGGCACTGTCTTAACCTCTGACCTGCCCCTCGTGTTTGCCAGAGATCCTCTTCCCTTCCCCTTGATTGAAACCCCACATAACCCCAAAGGCTCTAGGAGTAAGAGTCTAGTGTTTGATTATGGAAATTTTCAATTATATACAAAAGTAGAGAAAACAGAAAAGTAGAAGAAATAAGCTACCAAAAAGCAGAGAAAATAAGCTACAAGGATATAATGTACAGCACAGGGGATATAGCCAATATTTTATAATAACTATAAATGGAGCATCACCTTTCAAAACTGTGAATCACTCAGAAACCAACACAACATTGTAAATCAACTACACTTCAACTTTTAGAAGTTGTGAATTGCTATATTGTACACCTGTAACTTACATAATATTGTACAGCAACTACACTTTAAAAAACATAGAGGAAACAGTATAATGAACCTCATGTACCCATCACCCAGCTTCACTAATCTTGTTTCATCTGCTCCTCCCAGCACTAGATTATTTTGAAGCAAGTCTCACACGTCATATCGTTTCTAGTTTCCTTTTTAAAAAAAAAAAAAAAAAAAAATCTCCAATTCGGGACTTCCCCGGCGGTCCAGTGGTTAAGACTCAGCCTTCCAATGCAGGGGGTGCGGGTTCAATCCCTGGTCAAGGAACTAAGGTCCCACATGCTGCAGGGTACGGCCAAAAAAAAAAAAAAAAAAAATCCCCAACTCCTCCCCGTGTACCTGAGAGAAGGGCACTCCAGATTTCCTTTCGTGTGGCCCAGCCACCTCTCGGGTTTCCCAAGCTGCCAGCCTGGTCAGAAGTAGACGTCCCTCCCCTGTCCACCCACAGCCCCTTTCAGGTGGAGCAGCTCGTAGAAGAATACGATCCAGTTCCTCTGCCTGGTGAGGGTTCCTTTAGAAAGAAGATGGCACTTAGATGAGGAGGGAAGCCTGCTTCATGCCTGAGAGGGACAGGGTAGGAAAAGGTACCTGATGCACACTTCACTGTCAGGGAAAAGGTGGGCTTACTTGTTTCTATTCATGATTAGCTCCTATAGACAGGGAGAGAGACAAACCCCCCAAGACAAATCGGCCTCTGTGACAGCAAGTCACGGGCTCACTTCCACCGCCCCTGCCCCTTCCTTGCTAACAGGTAAGGCTCTCCTCCGGCACAGGAGCTAAAGGCTTGTCCTGCCCTGTCTCCGTTTTCAGATGCAGTGGCAGAATGTGGAGCATGTTGGTGACCAGAGTCCCTACGTCACCTCTGCCATTCTTCACATTAAACAGAACGTCCCCATCGTCCGTGACAACCTGGCTTCCACGCGGAAATACTTCACGCAGTTCTGCATTAAATTTGCAAAGTAAGTCCCGGCACGTCCTCGTCACGGGGTTGTTCTGAGTGCCATGCCGACCGCCAGCATGCGCCCAACCCAGGTGTCCCCGCCGTCCAACTAATTTTTTTGTACCCCAGAGAAGCATAACAATCAAACTAAATTTGCTACTTCAAGTCATAAATAACAGTAGCAGGCATACAGTCATCCAGCCCCTCAAGACAGACGGAAGTGAGTGGGGAGCTCCTGTCATTTGAATTATGTGGACATAATGGCACCTCTGCCTCCCCCCCAGGTTTGGATAATTAAAATTACTTTTCAACATTTCATGTATGTATTTTGTCTCTCCAACTAGATGATAAGCTTTTTAAGGGTAGGAACCATGAGTTGTTTCTTTTGAGCCTTGTCTTCCTCCTTCCTCATAGCACTTGTTACTGTGGCTGCTGGAATATATCCGCTTGTGGACATGCGTGAGCCCAGGGAAGGTACTAGAAATCGGGAAGAGCAAGTCAGGGAGCCAGTCCATTGCCAAGTAGGTGGAGTGAACACTGCGCTGCGTGTCTTCCTGCCACGTCCTCCTGTGTGGCCATTTCTGGCTTGTTTTAAAGAGGGGAAATGGTTTGGTCCCTTGCCAGTCAGCATCTGGCTATAGCACTGTTTCTCTGGAGACTGAACACCGCGGAGGGTCAGTGCCTCCTCTGACCAAGTATCAAACAAGCATTTTGGCAGACTTCACAGGCAAGGGCCTCAGGAAGATCGGCCCAGTCCCAGCTACTGAATTTAGGTTGTTCTCATCCAAGTCCCAAAGGGTGATTGAGGGCTCCAAGTTTCTGTCTTCCCCAGATCTCTCCCAATTTGTATTCAATTAAGGCTTTCCCTCACAAACGAATCCCTAAGGAGCAACAGTTACGGAGTGGCTTGTGGCATAAGCTTCAGTTCCCAGTTTGTCAGGAAAGGCTCGAGTGGACTCTCGCGGGAGGCATTAATATGTGCGGGGCGGCAGGTGGACCAGGAGTTGACATTCCCTCCACTCTCTGGGTGCTCCTTAGCGCGTGTTAAAAGCATTGCTGATAAATCACACTGTGACACTCCCCGTAACCCCGGGTAGAAACAGCGTCTCTATAAAAATTGACTGTGGCCAAGAATCTCCAGTGCGATGCACAGGGGTCTGATGGCGCTAAAGTTAAAGTGAGTCAGGGGTCCACTTACTTACCTGGTCCCGGCATCCACCTCACATTCTCTCAGAGCCCTTTGCTTTCATTGCTAAGCCCATGTTGGGTGAGCTGGGAAGAGGATGCCCACCTCTCACATCTGGAAAAGTTTAACCTGTGATCTAGAAAGTGGTTTTCTCATTTAATCCACGGTACCCTCTCATCATTATAAAATCCCAGCTGAAGACCAGAACCCTCAGATGGGGGGCTGTGAGAAAACCCTTCTCCAGCCAAGAGCAGTAACTGCCACCACTGCGACGGCCTGGAGGAGCCTCTGGCAGTTACCTATCACATTGCTGGAACTCTTCAAACAAAGACATGTCCCTGGTCCCTATATTTTCCCCACCCCACCCCCTATAGTCTAGCACACAGAGCCAGTTCAAGGGCACGATCGAAGCCTACTCTAGTATGAAGTAATTTAGGTTATAAACTGTGTGCGTCATTGCCATTAGTCGTAATGCAATCTCACACTACTTGGCTCTGGTTTAGAGCCTGAAGGATCCCTTCCACAGAGGCCCTTGTTCTCACTCCCTCCTGATCAATCGGCAGGCATTCCCGTAGATCTGATATCTGGAGCTGACATTTCTTTCCTTTTAACTTCCCTTCTCATCTCACTAATGCAAAGCCTTAGATGTTTCCTTTTGCCTCCACTGGGTCTCTGAAGCAACCACAGTCTCTGCTGTTTAGACGTCAGGATCACCCCGCTGATTGAAACGACTGTTTGAACCATAAGTGACTTCCCTCATCCACTCAGCTGATTCTCCTCCATTCAGCCGTGGAGATGATAGATCTCTTACTAGTGGTTGGAGGGATAAAATCAGAAGTCTTAAAAACGTCCTGGTAAAGTGCTGGTACCATGCTAACATTTAAAAAGTGTTAGCTGTTACCATTATTATTTATTATTTATTCAACGTGCAGTCAGTTGAGCACCTGCTGTGTTCCAGAGGCAGAGTTAAGTGCTTTGGCTTGGTAGATGTGGTCCCTATCTTCATTTGCCTTACGGTCAAGTGGAGGGAAGTAGACGTGTAAGTAAATAAGTGTAACAGAGCAGGTTACGTATGAGGCTAGAGGTCTGTGAACTCTGCAGAGTATGGCGGAGGTGACCGAGGAAAGGCTTCATAGGAAAGCTGTCCTTGAGCAGAGTCCGGGAGGCGTGTGTGCGCTGACCTGCAAGGCCGTGGGGAGGGGCGTTCCAGGCAGAGGGACCAGTGGGAGCAAGTGCACAGAGGCAGCAAATAGCCTCTGCAGAGTCACAGGGTCTGCAAGTGGCCCAGCCCGCTTGAAGCACAGGGTGCCGGGGCTTAGCAAGATGGGGCTGGGGAGAGAGAGTCAAGACAGTGGAGGAAGGCCTGTCTGCAGCCATTGCAAGAATTGTCATCAGGGGAGCGTCTTGATCATATTTGCATCTGAAATAGTGATAAATTTCTTTGACAGCTGATGGATTAGAAATGATAAGGCCAAAGGCTAGGAGACCAGTTAGGAAACAACTGCAAGAGCTCTAGTGAGAAAGAGAAGGGCAGCAGCAGGGGGATGGTCAGGAGGGGTGGGTGTGGGCATTCAGGGAAGAGCCGGGAACTGATTGGATATTGGGGTTGAGGGCAAGGGTACGGTTTCTGACTTGGATGACTGGGCAGAGGAGATCCAGTCCCCTGAGCCTGGTTTTGGGGTGGGGCTGAGTCTTGGATATGCTGGGGTCGAGGTACTGGTGCCATGCCAGTGGGATGTCCAGTAGGCCACTGGATATCAGAGTGGGCGCAAGCATTCCGGAAAAGATGTGGAGAGAGCAAAGAGCATGGCGAGCACAAGCCTGAGAGCAGCGTTTGAAGAGTGAGGAGAGGGAGAGGCTGGCCAGGCTTTACCTCGACCTCCAGGTCCTTTATTGCCATGGTCCTCCCTTCGTCGTGGGCCCTGTGTTCTCCTGGTCCGTTCACTCTGAATCTGGCCTGATTATGAGCATTTCTGGTTCCCACATCTTCTGTTCTGCACCAGTACAACTCAGCCTTCCCTACACAGGCCTCTGCAGTTTTTTTTCTAAAAAGCCCTCCTGACCTATTAAAATCATATTCTCCCTTTCCCCACACCAGCATCATCCATCTACCTGGCCCAGGTTGCCCTTCAGTCCCCAGTAAATTTTTTGGAGATCATGTATTTTGTTCCCTGATCTGACAGTTACTCCCTTAGCATTTATTTCCTGTTTTTTTGCATTTAAGATCGCATAACTACCTCATGTATATTCGACTATCATTATCTATTAGGATGTTTTCAGCTACTAGTCATAGAAGCCCTGACTCAGACTGACTTAAACAGAGGTGAATTTTTTTATTTCATATAACCGAAGTCCAGAGATAGGACAGATCCAAAGCTGATTGCCTCAGTGGTTCAGCAATGTCATTAAGGACCCAGGTTCTTTACTTACCCTGCCCTCCTTGGGCCTGGCTTCATCCTTAGAATGGTGGTAAAATGGCAGCTCTAGATGTTAAATCCAAATACACGAATACCCTAAAGAAGAAGAGAGACTTGCCGCAGCCGTGCAATGAAGTCCTTCCCTCTGGCTGGCTTGGATCACAAGCCACAACAGTCACCAAGGGATCCCATGCTCCGCCTGTCTGCAGCTGATTAGAACTCACCCCTGTAGTTTAGGAGGGATCAGCTTTTCCCCAGCATCCCAAGGCCAGATTTACCTAAATAAAACCAGGGCTATAGTTAGCAAGAAAAAGAATGGATGCTTGTAGGCCACAGTAGTGTCTACTTTAATTCTCAGTTTTCTTGTAGAAGGAAGTGGGGCCTTAAAAAAAGAAAAAAAGTTTCTGCAGTTCTTTACCAAAGAGAATATAAGCCTAATTTGTCACTTCTTTTTTATCCACAGCTCCTTCATTCCCAAGTTCATCACCCACCTCTTCAAGTGCAAGCCAATTAGCATGGTGGGAGCAGAACAGGTAAGACGAAACTAGCATAGGACTGTTCCTTATGGCTTTTGTCGTAGATCAAACTGCATAACTTCCTAGTACAGAGCTACTGTGGAGAAGTAAAATCACTGATTTCCCTGTTTGAGGACAGAATGATGACCTGGCAGCTTAAATTATTCATCCATTTATTTAAAACATTTTCATTGAGCACCTCCTAAGGTGTTTGGCCTTAGACAAGTTGCTTAACCTTCCAGGGCTTTAGTTTCTTCGTCTATAAAATGGGGATACTCCCAGCAGCGCCTCACAGGATAGTTGTGAGGATTAAACAAGATAATGCACTGAAGTGCTTGACCCAACGTCAGGCATATGAGAAGCCCTCAACAAATGCCAGCTGTTACTACTGATAGTTTGTTTCCACTGTCAATGCCCATCTCCCCACATAGAAACACCTAGTCGATGCTTGCTGCGGGCTGTCTGGCTGACCAGCTTAGCAGAGTCAGAAGTATTGTCTCAGCAAACTTCCTGGGAGGTTGCGCGGATTCAGACACTGACCGACTGTGTCTGAGTGTAGAATGTCAGTGTTTGGAAATTCTTACCTCTTGCACATCATAAACACAGAACGAATTCTGTCCTCGGGAAACAGCAGAATAATGCCCCAGCACGCCCAGTT
Source organism: Eubalaena glacialis (assembly GCF_028564815.1). NCBI lineage: Eukaryota > Metazoa > Chordata > Mammalia > Artiodactyla > Balaenidae > Eubalaena > Eubalaena glacialis. The sequence continues at coordinate 14,927,044 of NC_083734.1, read as the reverse complement.
TCATTAGCACATGTTTATCGGGAATCCACTCTGTTCGCCTCACTTTTGTGTGTGGTAGGAGAGGACGTGGAGTGATTGTTCTCTGTGTGTCTGAGAGAAGCTTTAGATTCTCAGTTACTAGGTTTCTGTCTCTAGACTTGATGAAGCCACTGGAACACAAAGTTGCCTCATTGGGAGCATGTTTCCATGAGTTTGCAGCTCTACCCAGGCCTTACAAGCTCATTTAGTGTCCAGTAGCGTGATATTTTCATATTGTCACATGAACCCAATGTCATATCTATTTTCCTCAGATTTTCTCTTCTTTAAAAGAATGTTAAAATAATCAGCTCAGACTTCAAAGCCCGGACCTTCAGAAATATATCAATTTGGCCAGTATTTACTTCTGCTTTGAGATGTGGATGAGAAAACCATCTGTGAAACTGGTGTTTTACTTTCTCAGACCCCAGACGAATACGAGTGGGTGACAGGAGAGCATAGATCTCAACAGGCCCAGCCCGGGGGAGGCCGTGGGTGAGAACTAAAGGCAACGTGGCCCTTGGAGGATTCCCACATGAAGTTCAGGTTTAGCTTGGGTCTGTACTTGCCCTGAGTATCTGGCCTTAGAAACCCAAGCAGTCATGGAGCTGGAGGCATGATCACTCAGGCAGCAAAACCATAGGAACCAAGAAGTTAACAAAGAGAAGTTCACAGATTAAAACAGATTCTGCCGCAAGTCTTGCAGCGGCTGTAATCCAAACTTTAATGAAAGCTGTGAGAGTCAAAGCAAAGATTGAGGCCTAATCTCAGATGCCTCTGCTTTGCCACAGAAGAACTAGATCCTAAATTTAGACTACACTTTAATACTTGTGCCAAAAATAGGAAAGGAGACATTTTCCTGCTCTTGATTCTCTTCCTGATTACTGTATAAAGTAAATTATTTCTCTTTGGGCCCCAGAGTCCGCTTGAGCAATTGCAAGGGCACGTGGAGCTGAACCATACCAGTATTTGTAATGCTTCTTGCTAGTTTGTGATTTTCAGAGAGTCTTGTGGGATTTTCAGGGTCATTAATTAGTCTTTTGGCCACAGTATCTATGACCGAGCACACAGTAGAAAAGGAATCCAGCAGCGGTTAAGAATCCGCCTGCCAATGCAGGGGACACGGGTTCGGGCCCTGGTCTGGGAAGACCCCACATGCTGCGGAGCAGCTAAGCCCGTGAGCCACAACTGCTGAGCCTGCGCTGTAGAGCCCACGAACCACAACTGCTGAGCCCACACGCCACAACTACTGAGGCCCGCGCACCTAGAGCCCATGCTCCGTAACAAAAGAAGCCACCGCAATGAGAAGCCCATGCACTGCGACGAAGAGTGGCCCCCACTCACCGCAACTAGAGAAAGCCCGTGCGCAGCAACGAAGATCCAACGCAGCTAAAAATAAATAAATAAATTTATTTAAAAAAAAAAAAAAAGGAATCCATTTGCACAAACTACTCACCAGAGAGGAAGCAGCACATTGTGGTGTCGGGAGAAGGACCCTAAAACTTGAGGTCCAGTCCTTGCTCTGCTGTTAATGGTCCCTGTGATCATGAGCAGTTGCTTCGTTGCTCTGGACTCAGTTTCCTCATGTTTAAATAAGAGCCCTGAATCAGACTCTCCACACGCCTCCTTCTAGATCTATTGTATTATGGATCTAAAATATTTTGAGGGGACTTCCCTGGTGGCGCAGTGTTTAAGACTCTGCACTCCCAATGCAGGGGGCCTGGGTTCGATCCCTGGTCAGGGAACTAGACCGCACATGCATGCCACAACTAAGAGTTCGCATGCCTCAACTAAGGAGCCCACCTGCTGCAACTAAGACCCAGCGCAACCAAATAAATAAGTAAATATTAAAAAAAAAGTTCTTACAAAGATAAAAATAAAATAATAAAATAAAATATTTTGAGCCATATAGTTCATGTCTATGAAGTATAGACATGAACTATATGGCTCAAAATATTTTAGATCCATAAATATTTTCCTTTGTATTATCTTTATATACCATATTGACTTTTTTTATTGTGGTAAAACATACATAACATAAAATTTAACATTTTAACCATTTTAAGTGTACAGTTCCTAGTATTAAGTATGTTCACATTGTTGTGCAACCATCCACCATCCATTTCCAGACCTTTTTCATCATCCCAAACTGAAACTCCCTTCCCATTAAACACTAACTCCCCACCCCTCCTGCCCCAGCTGCTGGCAGCCACCATTCTCCTTTCTATCGCTATGAATATGACTGCTCGAGGGACCTCCTATAAGTGGAATCATACAATATCTGTCCATTTGTGTCTGGCTTATTTCGCTTAGCATGCTTTCAGGGTTTATTCATGTTGTAGTATGTTTCAGAATTTCCTTCCTTTTTAAGGCTGAACAGTATTCCATCATACATATTACCACATTTTGACCATATTGACTTTTTTTAAAATAAATTTATTTATTTATTTTTTAAATAGCGTGATTTTTTTTTAACATCTACATTTCTTTCTTTCTATCTATCTATCTATCTATCTATTTATTTATTTATTTATTTATTTATTTATTTTTGGCTGCATTGGGTCTTCGTTGCTGCGCGTGGGCTTTCTCTAGTTGCGGCGAGCAGGGGCTACTCTTCGTTGCGGTGCGTGGGCTTCTCATTGCGGTGGCTTCTCATCGCGGTGGCTTCTCTTTGTTGCAGAGCATGGGCTCTAGGCACGCGGGCTTCAGTAGCTGTGGCAAGTTGTGGCACGCGGGCTCAGTAGTTGTGGCTCACGAGCTTAGTTGCTCTGCGGCATGTGGGATCTTCCCGTACCAGGGCTTGAACCCATGTCCCCTGCATTGGCAGGCGGATTCTTAACCACTGCGCCACCAGGGAAGTCCCTAAAGACCTTTTTGAATCTCTTAACTACCCAACTGCTCACTTTTCTCTGTCTCATTAAGCTCTGGCCCATCTTGATTTTTATGAGGCCATCCTTCCCACTGAGAGCTTGAAGCCTCTTCTATCACCCAGTCAAAAGGGTCCTTCCTTTGTGCCACACAGAGCAAAGAGACAGGCACAGCCATCTCCACAGGGGTTTACAAGCATTGGCAGGGTCACCAAGGTCCTGGAGATGGGTAGACCGAGCCAGCTCATGAAAGAAATGAATCAGTTAATGAAAAACAAAATTGCCATAAGCATCACACTTAATGGTCAAATATAGAAAGATTTTCTCTTGACATTAGGAACAAGGCAAGGATGTCTGGGGTCACCATTTCTATCCCACATTGCCCTTGAAGTCCTAGCCAGAACAATAAGACAAAAAATAAAAGAAAGTTTTAAAGAAGTAAAAGGTACACAGATTAGAATGGAAGAAACAAAATTGTCATTTTTCACATTTCACAGAGAATGTGATTGTGAATGACAATATCCAAAAGAATCTACAGACAAACTATTAGAATATAAATTTAGTAGGGCTGTGGGATATAAGGTCAGTATTTAAATTATTTATAATATTTGCATATAACAGCAACAAACAATTTAAAATGAAAAAATTTTAATGAAACCATATACAGTAGCGTTAGGAGACATTAAATAGCTAGGAATAAGTCTATTAAAAAACGTGCTAGTCTTGGGGCTTCCCTGGTGGCGCAGTGGTTGAGAGTCTGCCTGCTAATGCAGGGCACACGGGTTCGAGCCCTGGTCTGGGAGGATCCCACATGCCGCGGAGCAACTGGGCCCGTGAGCCACAATTACTGAGCCTGCGCGTCTGGAGCCTGTGCTCCGCAACAAGAGAGGCCGCGATGGTGGGAGGCCCGCGCACCGCGATGAAGAGTGGCCCCCGCTTGCCGCAACTAGAGAAAGCCCTCGCACAGAAACGAAGACCCAACATAGCAATCAATCAATAAATAAATAAATCTTAAAGTGTACAGTGGTTTAAAAAAAAAAAAAAAAAAAGTGCTAGTCTTCTACACAGAAAATGATACAATATTAAGAGACATTAAAGAAGACCTTTAAAATGTCAGGAAAGCTCATATTCATATATTAAAGGACTCAATATTTTTAAAATGTCAATTCTTCCAAAATTAATCTCTAGATACAATAAAATCCCAGTAGGGGTGGGATGGATGTGGTTGTGAATGGAAATTGATAAGTTGATTCTAAAAGTTGGATGGAAGTGCAGAGACCAAGAATAGCTAAAATAACTCTAAAGAAAGAACACAGAGTTGGAGGATTTAAACCTCAGGATACCAAGACTTATTTTAATGCTGAAGTAATTAAGCACACAGGGACAAATGGGCCAAGAGAGCAGAATCAGGTTCAGAAATAGACCCACACATACATAGACACTTGATTTATGACAAAAACGGCACTGATTCTGTTGGGAAGGGATGGTCTTCTCAGTAAACAGTGCTGGGTAATTGAATATCCACGTGGGAAAAAAATTAATCTTGACTTTAACCACACACCATATAGGAAAGTCAGTTCCAGCAAGGATGTGGAGAAATTAGAACCCTCATACACTGGAAATGGAAAATGCTGCAGCCATTTTGGGAAACAGTTTGGCAGTTTCTCAAAATGTTAAACATAGAGTTCCCATGTAACCCAGCAATTCCACTCCTAGATAGAAACCCAAAAGAATTGGAAAAGTATGTTCACGCAAACACTTGTGCAGCGTTATTCAAAGCAGCGTTATTCATAATAGCCAAAAAGTAGAAACAACTCAAATGCCCATCAGTTGATGAATGGATAAAGAAAATGGTCTAATCTTACAAGGGAATATTATCCAGCTCTAAATAGAAGTGAAATACTTACACATGCTACAACATAGATGAACCTTGAGAACATTATGCTAAGTGAAAGAAGCCACAGACAAAAGATCACATAACGTATGATTCCATTTATATGGAATGTCCAGAACAGGCAAATCCACAAGACAGAAAGTAGACTAATGGTTGGCAAGGGGTGGAGGAGAGGAGGAAAAGAGATGTGATCGCTAATGGGTATGGAATTTATTTGTGGCGTGTTGAGATGTCTGGCACTGAATGGTACACTTTTAAAAGGTGAATTTTATGGTATATTGTATCTCAGTTTTTAAAAAATCAATTCCAGGTGGATTATAGCTCTGAAAGTGAAAGATAAGACAACAAAACTTCTGGAAGCTAATAAGAGAATATTTTTATGACCGTGGGTTAGGCAAAGATTCCTTAACAAAACATTAAAAGTACCAATCATAAAAGAAGAGATTATTTGGAGTACTTAAAATTAAGGACTTCTTTTTCTCAAAAGACAAGCCAGAGTAGCAGATGATATTTGCAATATATGTAACAAAGTACTCATATTCTAAGTATATACTTTTTGAAATCTCTCAACATATCACTTATATGTGGAATCTTAAAAGGAAAAAAAAAAAACCAATTTCATAGAAACAGGGAATAGAATGTTAGTTGCCAGGGGCTGGGGGAAGGGGGAAATGGGGAGATGTAGGTCAAAGGGTGCACACTTTCAGTTCTAAGATGAATAAGTTCTAAGGACCTAATGTACAGCATGGTGACTGTAATTAATAATATGGTATGATATACTTGAAATTTACTGAGAGTAGATCTTAAGCATTCTTACCACATACACAAAAGGAGAGTTAATTATCTTGATCTTGGTTATCATTGCACAATATATATGTATATCAAATAATCACCTTGTACACTTTAAGTATATGCAGTTAAAGTATATTTGTCAATTATTCCTCAATAAAGTTGAAAAAATTACTTAAAAAAAAACCTCAACAAATCAATTAGAAAAAGATGATCAACCAGTAGAAAAATGACAAAAGATTTGAATAGGCACTTCAGAAAGAGGCTCACCAAAAAAGCCAAAAATCATATTAATCATCCAGGGAAATGTAAATTAAAGTCACAATGATATTAGAATGGCTAAAATTAAAAAGGCCAACGATACCAAGTGTTGGTGAGGATGTGAAGCAACTGGAACTTTCATGCATTACTGGTAGGAATGGAAATCGGCACAACCAAATTGGACAACTATCTGGCAGTCTGTACTAAAGCTAAACGTATGCTTACTCCTTGAACCGGCAATTCTGCGTAGATGCCACCCCAGAGAAATAAGGGCGTATGGCCACCAAAGGCATATACAAGAATGTTCATAGCACATTAATGAGCAGTAGACAAATCCTGAGTGACAGAGGGCAGAAGAGTGGTCATCTTCGTTAGGAAGGAAGGGAGAGCGTTGACTGGAAGAGAACCTGAGGGAGCCTTCTGGGATGCAAGAAATGTCCCATATCTTTTTTTTTTTTTAATTTTTTAAAAATTGAAGTATAGTTGATTTATAATATTGTATTAATTTCTGGTGTACAGCAGAGTGATTCAATTATATATGTGTATATTCTTTTTCATACTCTTTTCCATTATAGGTTATTACAAGATACTGAATATAGTTCCCTGTGCTATATAGTAGAACTTTATTGTTCATCTATTTTATATATAGTAGTGTGTTATCTGCTAATCCCAAACTCCTAATTTATCCCCCTGCCCTTTCCCCTTTGGTAACCATAAGTTTGTTTTCTGTGTCTGTGAGTCTGTTTCTGTTTTGTAAATAAGTTCATTTCTATCATTTCATTTAGATTCCAAATATAAGTGATATCATATGATATTTGTCTTTCTCTGTCTGACTTACTTCACTTAGTATGATAATCTCTAGGTCCATCCATGTTGCTGCAAATGGCATTATTTCATTCTTTTTATGGCTGAGTAGTATTCCATTTTGCGTGTGTGTGTGTGTGTGTGTGTGTGTGTGTGTGTGTGTGTGTGTGTGTGTGTTGGGTTGGCCAAAAAGTTCGTTCGGGTTTTTCCATAACATCTTATATGCCATATATATATATGCCACATCTCTTTATCCATTCTTCTGTCGATGGAGAAATGTCCCATATCTTTAATGAGGCAATAGGTGTATACATATGTAATAGTTTATCAAGCTATGTACTTGGTCTTTGTGTACTTTACTGTATGAAAGTTACACCTAAATTTTAAAAAAAAGAGGAAAGAAACTGGGCGTGTCCTCACCTTGGTCCATCCATTCTTCATATCTTGAACTGTCTCTTCTGTGTCACCTCGTTGAAACTTAGCGTTGTATATATGGTCCTTTACCTTCTAGCAGTGGGCCTTTTATCTTGTCTACTCAAGGTTTCCATCACTGTGATAGTCATGATGACCCCCAAGAGTTGTAGGGGCTCTTTAAGAAGTAAACCCCTCAGAGCTTTCCATTGCTGGGTGATGACCCTTCCCAGGCGTAGCATGCTGGCCAGATCTGCACCCCAGTAGCCCATAAAGAACATGAGCCACACCACCCCAAAATTTATCTCTGAGGCTCAAACAAATTTGGTGGATGGCCACCTCTTGCCCAATGCCTCATGCCTAAGGGGATGAACTTTTAGCTATTTTCAAAGATGAAAGCCAGCAAATTTTCATGATAAATGGGGCCTTTCACCTTCATTGCCCACAGACAGCTGCTAAGCCTATCAGACTAGCTCCCACCTTTTCTGACTGCATTACTTCCGGTAAAACCTGAAACGAAGGTTTCCATCTGTACAGCTGTCTGGTGAGGACAAAATTTTATTGTGACTGGCCGGGAATTGAAAAAGCCCTATCTCTCAAAATATGGGAGACACTAGAGAGTTATGTCTGGCTCATTCAAAACTCTTCCTGTCACTTAAGACTGTACAATTATTTATGCATATAATATATCTCTGGGAAGTAGAAAGTACAGAAAAAACAGGAAGTATCCCCATACATTTTTAAATAATCACTGATTTTTTTTTTCCTGCTAGCAAATAATGCCAAGACATGCCTTTGATTTTGACAAGGCTCTGAAATTTTGCTGTATGGAAGATAAAGTTGAACCCTCACTAGGCCTCAAATAACATAGTGTGGAAAAAAAAGAAGAAGAAGAAAAAGACATAGTTCCAGTTAACAAAAGTATAGAAAATAATGTCAAGAATATCAGCTTCCCACTCAGCTTAGTCAGATCTTAACATGCTCCCACATTTGCTTTAGATCTTTTTTATATAAAGTAAATCATTACAGTTATGGCTGAAGTCCCCCGTGGACCCTACCCTTCCGCTCGCCTCCCTACATGTCCAGAGGTAATCACTATTCTGATTTTGATTTTTATCATTCCCGTATGTGTTTTGATATGTTACATGTGTATCTATTCACAAAAGATATATAATTTTGTTTTACACATTTTTAAACTTTATACAAATGGTACTATACATATCATTTCCCCACTTGCTTTTTTTGCCCAACATAATGTTTTCTGAGATTTATCTATGTTGATATAGGTTGTTTGAGTTCACTCATTTTAACTTCAATATCATATTCCATTGCATGAATATGCCACCATTTGTTTATCCATTCTACCGTTGATGGGCGTTTAGGTTGTTTTCAGTCTTCTGCTTTTACAAACAGTGGATGCAGGGAATCGTTTTTTTTTGTTTTTTTGTTTTTTTACATGGGCAAGAATTTTTCTAAAGGATATGAGTGCTGTGTTACGGCTTATGCACATCTTCCAGTAAGGAAATAGTACTGAGTTTCCCCCAAAGTGCCTCAACCAATTTATACTCTCATCCTAAGTGTGAGTTTCATTGCACCATATGCATGCCAACACTTGGTATTTTTTACCTTTTTACTTTTGCCTTTCTGATGAGTACGAAATGGTACACAATTGTGGTTTTGATTTACTGGATTACTAATAAGGTTAAGTGTCATTTCACACACCTTGTGAGCGCTTGAGTTGTGGTTTTTTGGTTTGTTTTTGTTTTTGTTTTGTTTTTGTGTGTGTGAGTTGCCTTTTCAGATCTTTGCCATACCGCTGTTATTCTTGCTACTGGGGTTGCTGGTCTTTTTCTTACTGATTTTCAGGAATCATTATGTGTTCTGAGTATTATCCCTTTGGCAGTATTGCAGACATCCTCTCCCGCTTTGTGTCTTTTTACTTTGTTTATGTGTCTTTTGTTATAGACTTATGTTATTTTAAGGTAGATTTTTCCATCTTTCCTCTGTCTCACATTCTTCTCTTCCCTACAGAAATAATCTGTTTTCTTCTTAATGTTTTTCTTTTTATATCTGGGTTTTTAATCTGCATGGAATTGAGCATCCTTGTTTTTTAGAGGCACGTGCTGGGTTCCCTCTGAGGATGAGCAGTGCTCACTTCCAGTGGGGCTCTGGGAACCACTCTGATACCAGCCGCTTTGTGGGGGTGCCTCTGACAGTCTATACTTATCTGCCTTCTGAATGCTTGGGTGCCTTTCTCTGTGAGCCCGTGGCCTTCTCAAAAAACAGACACTAGGAGAGTAAGAATGTTCATCTCTGGAAACCTAGAAAAGTCCAAAATATCCTAGCACTTTCCTGGTCTGCCATTGAATGACCTACAGAGTTTAGGCCTTCGAATAGCAACATTAGTGCATGAAATTACTCTTTCCTTAGTGTAGCTTCCCACTGTTTTTTAAAATTAAGGCTTTATATTTTTTAGAGCAGTTTAAGGTTCACAGCAAAGTCAAGGGGCAGGTACAGAGAGTTCCCGTATACTCCCTGCCCCACAGAAGCATAGCCTCCCGCATCATCAACATCTCCTATCAGGGTGGTACATTTGTTACAATCAACGAACTTGTGTTGACACATCATTATCATTCAAAGTCTATAGTTTACATTACAGTGTTACAGTTTACACTCTTGGTGTTATACAGTCTGTGGCTGTGGACATATGTATAATGACATGTATCCACCATCATGGTGTTATACAGAGTAGCTTCACTGCCCTAAAAATCCTCTGTGCTCCACCAGTTCATCCTACCCACCACCCCCAACCCCTGGCAACCACTGATCTTTTTCTTCCTCCGTAGTTTTGCCTTTTCCAGAATGTCATAGAGTTGGAATCATACAATATGTAGCCTTTTCAGATTGGCCGTTTCACTTAGTCATGTGCATTTAAGTTTCCTTCATATCTTTTTTTTTTTTGTGGCTGCGTTGGGTCTTTGTTGCCGCGCGCCAGCTTTCTCTAGTTGCGGCGAGCGGGGGCTACTCTTCATTGCAGTGCGTGGGCTTCTCATTGCGGTGGCTTCTCTTGTTGCGGAGCACGGGCTCTAGGCGCGTGGGCTTCAGTAGTTGTGGCGCAGGCTCAGTGGTTGTGGCTGGTGGGCTCTGGAGCACAGGCTCAGTAGTTGTGGCGCACGGGCTTAGTTGCTCCACGGCATGTGGGATCTTCCCGGACCAGGGCTCGAACCCGTGTCCCCTGCACTGGCAGGCAGATTCCCAACCATTGCACCACCAGGGAAGGCCCTAAGGTTCCTTCATATCTTGATAGCTCATTTCTTTTTAGCACTGAGTAATAATCCATTGTCTGGGTGTGCCACAGTTTCTCCATTCAGCTACTGAAGGTTATCTTGTTTGCTTCCAAGTTTTGGCAATTATGAATAAAGCTGTTAAAAACATCCATGTGCAGTTTTTGTGTGAACATAAGTTTTCAACTCTAGACAAATAACGAGTAGCATGATTGCTAGATTGTATGGTTAGAGTATGTTTAGTTTTAATATAAGAAGCCACCAAACTGTCTTCCAAAGTAGCTGTAACATTTTGCATTTCCACCAGCAACTAATGAGAGTTCTGTTGCTCTACATCCTCAGCAGCATTTGATGTTGTCAGTGTTCCAGATTTTAGCCATTCTGATAGGTGTATAGTGGTATCTCGTGGCTGTTTTAATTTGCATTTCCCTGATGACAAATGATATGGAGCATCTTTTCAAATGCTTACTTGTCATCTATATATCTTCTTTGGTGAGGTATCTGTTAAGCTCTTGGGCCCATTTTTCAGTTGGGTTGTTTGTTTTCTTATTGTTGAGTTTTTCTTAAAAAGCTTTGTATATTTTAGATAACAGTCCTTTATAAGATGTATCTTTTGCAAATATTTTCTCCCAGTCTGTGGCTTGTCTTCTCATTCCCTTGACATTGTCTTTTGGATAGCAAAAGTTTTTCATTTTATTTTATTATTATTTTTTTTAATAAATTTTGTTTATTTATTTATTTATTTATTTATTTTTGGCTGTGTTGGGTCTTCGTTGCTGTGTGCAGGCTCTCTCTAGTTGCAGCGAGCAGGGGCTACTCTTTGTTGCGGTGCGCAGGCTTCTCATTGCAGTGGCTTCTCTTGTTGCAGAGCACAGGCTCCAGGCACGTGGGCTCAGTAGTTGTGGCTTGCAGGCTCTAGAGCGCAGGCTCAGTAGTCGTGGCGCACGGCTTAGTTGCTCCGCGGCATGTGGGATCTTCCCGGACCAGGGCTCAAACCCGTGTCCCCTGCATTGGCAGGCGGATTCTTAACCACTGTGCCACCAGGGAAGCCCAAATTTTTCATTTTAATGAAGTCCAGTTTATCGATTATTTCTTTCACAGATCATATCTTTGGTGTTATATCTAAAAAGTCATCACCATACCCAAGGTCATCTAGGTTTTCTCCTATGTTATCTTCAAGGAGTTTTATAGTTTTTTGTTTTACATTTAGGTCTGTTATCCATTTTGATTTAGTTTTTGTGAAGGGTGTAAGGTCTGTGTCTAGATTCCCTTTTATTTTTATTTTTTGAACATAGATGTCCAGCTGTTCCAGCACCATTTGTTGGAAAGACTGTCTTTGTTCCATTGAATTGCCTTTGCTCCTTTGTGAATGATCAGTTGACTATATTTGTGTGGATTTATTTCTGGGCTTTTTCTTCTCAGTTGATCTATTTGTCTATTCTTTCACCAGTACTAAACTGTCTTGATTACTGTAGCTTTATTTTATTTTATTTTATTTTATTTTATTTATTTATTTATTTATTTATTTATTTATTTATTTATTTATTTAACTGCACTTGGTCTTAGTTGTGGCACACAGGATCTTCGTTGCCATGTGCGAGATCTTCATTGCAGCATGCAGGATCTTTAGTTGTGGCATGCGGGATCTTTTAGCTGTGGCATACGGGATCTAGTTCCCTGACCAGGGATCGAACCCAGGCCCCCTGCATTGGGAGTGCGGAGTCTTAACCACTGGACCACCAGGGAAGTCCCTACTGTAGCTATATTATAAGTCTGGAAGTTGGGTAGGATCAGTCCTCCAACTTTGTTCTTCTCCTTTAATATTGCGTTAGCTATTCTGGGTCTTTTGCCTCTCCATATAAACTTCAGAATCAGTCTGTTTCAATACCTCACCATTTTTTGAGAGTAATATTTCCCTCTGTGTTATCCCAAGTAAAACACTGATGGCTTCTCCAAATTTTTATACCATTGTCAAAATTATAATCACCATGACCATTAAGTTAATAGTGTTTCTCATTAATGAGTTTGTCTTATCGTTAGTTGCTAACTCTCCTGTCCATAGCAAAGCACAGGGAGAATGAGAGAATTCAGGGTGTCATAGGGCCTGAAGGGATACCATTCCACCCCTGCTTGATACAATTATGAAAAGCTTTCTGAGAGGAGCAGGCAGTGGCAGATACAGCAAGCCCTGTCCTGAACATAAGATTGACCCTCAGAGTTGCAGTAGTGAGACTGTCACCCTACTGCTACCTTTGGTTGGTGGGCATGTGATTCCATTCTTCGAAACTGTCTGAACAGGCCAGTGTATATATGCCATTTCTGTGCCTGCAGTTGGTGGGCAATCAGGAAAGTTGATAGCCTTCCAAATAATTGGCATCCAAGAGAACCAAAAAAAAAAGAAAGAATGAAAAAGACAGTTTGTTGCCAAGATACTGATGTTTAAATTTGATTTAATCTCCTACATCCTCACTAGCATCCAGAGAAATCCAAAATAGAGCAGTATGGAATTACCATTTTTTGCCTGTTGAATAAGCAAAATTTTTATGGCAGTTTTCAGTGCTGATGTGGGTGCAGTCTGCACTATGTAAATAGGTACATTCCATTCAGAAAGCAGTTCAGGATATGTAAGAAGAACCTTCCAAATGTCCTTATCCTTTGATCTGTCCCAAAGACTGTCTCCTAAGGAAATGCCACTGGTAGACCTAGAATTATATCTACACAGCTGTTCATCACAGTATTCATTATTTATAATAATAAAAATCTAGAAACAAAGTATAGGGGAATGGTTAAAAATATTAAAGTTACACACACACACACCATAGAGTACTGTATAGCCATTAAAAATCATGATTTTTTTTAAAGACTGCCAAGATGGGAAAATAGAATTCAAAAAACTTCATGTATTAAGTGGAAAAACCAGGTTGTAAAACTGTCTATACAGTATAACTCTAGCTTGTTATACACACACACAAACTGGTGGGAATGATACCACATTGAACTGTGGCATCTTATTGTTTTTTCCTGGGTCATAGTAATTATAACTCATGTTTTTCCTTTTATATTTGTTCATTTTCCGAATTTTCTCCAATGAGAACGTATTACATTTAAAATCAGGAAAATGTTATTTATCAGTGTGCATACACTAGGTATCGTGTCCCTGTGAAGCGGCTGCTTCTGTTCTGCTCTCTTCCCTCAGCTGCTGCTGGACACCCACTCGCTGAAGATGGTCCTGCTCGATCTGCCTTCCATCGGCTCTCAGGTGGTGAGGAAAGCCCCAGCCAGTTACACAAAGATCGTGGTGAAAGGCATGACCCGAGCGGAGATGATCCTCAAGGTGGGGCTTGTGTCTTCCTCGGGGGGGGGGGGGGGGGGGGGGTTTCGGTTAAAAGGGCCTGGTTATCTGATTGTTTATTCCAAGGAGTACTGAGTACTAGTCTTTGAAAGCACAGGTTAGGACCTATGCCTATCAGTCCTAAAAGATTGTCCACATTCTTTGGCTGAACCAGACTTTGGCCTCATCAGATATTGTTGAAAGTCAGTGCACTGTTACTGGGGGGTCAGTAATTCTATCTGACAAATGAATTCTTCATCGTAGTGGGATTCTCTTGTAATAAGATTTGACCAAGATCGGAGGTTGGGTGGCGTTGTCACTGTGAATCAGGGTCTAAGTCAGGGATCTCTCTGCTTCTCAGCAGGAGTTTCTGGCCCAGCTATCAGTTACTCCGGTCCACGTAAGCCTCTTTGGCGCTCTAAACTCTGCCACTTTATAGGAACTTTGAACAGATGTTGCATAACTGATTCTAATCAGCAAATGGGTTTTCTAAAGCCCCATTTAATACAATATACATGGGGTGATGATGCTGAGAATGTCTGAAGCCTTGAGCTCCTGCATATGATTTCCATCTGGATGTGTCAAGGGGAAAGGGGGCCTACTGGGGAGGGGAGAGAAGGCTGGAGAAAAAACGGAACTGTCAGGGGATGCTCTTAGAAGGCCAGGGCCTGCAGGCCCTTCAGGTCTGTGTCCAAACAGAATGACTCAAATGATGGAGGAGTGAAAAGTAGCGGCAGGCCCTGACATGGGTGGGACCAGGTGAGGGGCCCACACAGACCTCAGGCTTTGACCTGAGGAAACTGGAAGCAGCCTAATCCATTTCTTCTCTAGCTGGTTTACTCACCAGGGTGGAAAGCAGGGTTTAGAGAGAATTTCTGAGTGAATACTCCTTGCCAGTCTGAGTCATATTCTCAGAAATTCAAAACAAAACCAGTCTGCTGGCCGGCGCGCCGCAGCTACTGGGCCTGCTTGCTCTGGAGCCCGCACGCCACAACTAGAGAGAAGCCCGTGCGTCGCAACGGAAGACCCGACGCAGCCAAATTAATTAATTAATTAATTAATTTTTAAAAATTAAAAAAAAAAAAGTTGAAGCAATGGTTGCCTCTGGAAAAAAAAAAAACAGTCTGCTGGAGGAAGGAAATCAGACGCCACACTGAAAACCAAATGGCAGTGAATGTGAGGGTTGCGATGCCATTGCTTTCCTGCTGTTGGTACATGAATTGGATGTAGTTAAATGAAGTTCCAGATTTTAAGTCTTGAAAAGAGTGAGGCTGTTCTAGGGTTTTTGTTTTTGAGAAAATCCATTTAATTCAGTGCCTTTTGAGGCCATCCTTCGGGAACAGTGATACATCAGGACAGAAGGAGCAGGTACCACGAACCTACGAAATGTCTCAAACAGGGGACCCTGCAACAGAGTGTTTCCCGTGGTCCTGATATTTAAAAAGTCACCTGGGACTCCCCCCAGGCCCTCTGTTTTAGAAACTTCAGAGGAGGGACATAGGAAGCTGTACTTAAGAAGCAATCCAGGTTACATTTATGATTTAGGAAATTTAGGAAACATTGCTCTAACTGAATGTCCAGATGAAACAGGCTGTCAGGACATTTCTGGGTTTGCAGCTGCTGCTGCCACCTAAGGAGATCGTGCAGAGTCCGTTTTGTGATTGGCCTGCAAGTGAGGAAAGATAATCCTCGGCCTCCGATCATGAGTGTTCCCGGCAGGCCTACTCTCGTCTCTCTCCTTCGGTAGGTCGTGATGGCCCCTCACGAGCCGTTGGTGGTGTTTGTGGACAACTACATCAAACTCCTGACGGACTGCAACACAGAAACCTTCCAGAAGATCCTGGACATGAAGGTTAGCTCCGCGTTTTGTTTTGTCCCCGGGCACCTTCTTCTCACGCTCGGTGGTTACCTGGGGGATGGGATATGGGCCCCCCGGGAGCTATCTCAAAGTGCCCGTGCCTGGCCCAGGCTGCAGACCCAACTCTCAGAAGGCTTTTAAGGAGGAGGAGGAACCGGGGCCTGTGAAGGTCCCCGTTCTGATGGCACCCTGGCGCCCAGCAGAGAGCCAGGCTCAGCGGGACTGCACTGGAGAGGAGGCTACCCTCCCGCATCCTGCCGCCTGTCCTCCGCCCTCCCAGCCCCTTCTCCCTCCTCTCCTGTTGCCTCTTCTCTTCCTCTGATTCTCTCCCAGGCTGCCACCCAGGGCTGGTATCTCCCTGAAGAAAGCGTTAATCCTCAGCCCAGTGAATACCAGTTACTGCGCTTGCCCTCGGGCCCTTCGGGGCCAGAGCTGACGTCACCCTCCTCTCTCTCTCCGCCTCAGGGGCTGAAGAGGAGCGAGCAGAGCAGCATGCTGGAGCTCTTCCGCCAGAGGCTCCCCGCCCCGCCCTCAGGGCCCGAAGGCTCCAGCTCGCTGTCCCTCCTGGCTCCAACTCCAGAACAGGAGTCATCTCGCATCCGCAAACTGGAGAAGCTAATTAAAAAGAGACTGTAGGAGCGTCCAAGGGGCACTTTTCCCCCGGCCCAGTGACACCCCCCTCCACCAGCACCCAGATCCCCGGAAGCCCCCCACCTCTCCTGTGCTTCCCCGACTCTAAGATCATCAGTCTTGAAACTTCCTGGGGCATTTGGGTCATTCACATGTTTCTCCCATGTCCTGTCTTAATTCCTGTCCTAATCGGAGAAGACGGGTAACAGCCAGATTATAAAAAGGCAGTCGAGATGGTCCCTGGTTCCTGCAGCAGAGGCAGCTGGGGGTGGAGGTTCCGTGTGCTTCACTTGCTGGTCCCGGGCTGCTCCCGACTGGTCCAGTTGTCGCTGACTCTGTAGCCTCACCCCCGCAGTCACACCCTCTGGCATGTGGTCCTGTTCCTTTCCATGCTTCTATCCCAGCACCGTGGGTGAGAAAGCCTGGAACTCACCCCTTCCTCCACCTGCAGCTGTGGGAGTTTCCCTCTGTGGCCGGACCCTTAAGAGATGTCCTCTGGGCTTGGCTCTAGGGCCCAAGTGATGAAGTGGAAGATTACAGGTGTGACGGAAGAAAGAGGTGTGACCTTTAGCTAAGCCCTAGTAGGAAAAGCTGGCTAAATAAGAAAAGCGCTGGAAGGGCAGGGAAGGGGCTGTGGGTGCACCTGGGCAGCTCAGTCGATAGATTTCACTCTGCCCAGATAGCCATGGTGTGGCTCTGGTAAAGTTATCCAGCCTGAGCTAATTGAGGTTAACATTCTCTTCCCACTCTTGAAAGAAGGGGCGATGGGCCCATCTCCAAACAGCCACTTCAGCCATCTGTCCTCGGCCTGGGAGCTGGAAACCCAGTGGACTCGCACGCCTGGTTCTTGTCACTCTCAGTGTTTACAGATCCACACTTCTCTTTGTGTTTCATTCACGAGGAGTCATTTTCTGGAAGTCTCCATAATGGCATTGAGATGTCAAGCTGCTGTTTTGCCCCCCGGGTGGTGGTCACAGCCAGGGAAGTTGCTTTCTTGATTTATTACACTGTCAGTAATCTCCAAGGAGCCAGCAGAAGTCAGTAGGAGTTACGTTAAGTGTCTTGTTGATGGGCACTGCATGCCCTGTGTGCGTCCGGTACAGACAGAGCATGTTTCTCATCTGGGGGGTCTGCATCAGAATCACCTGGGGCTCTTTTTTTTTTTTTACAAGTACAGATGCATGGAGATTGTGAATCAGTTAAGTCTGGAGTGGGGCCCAGCATCTAGGTTTAAAAGTTCCATAGGTGATTATAATGCTTACTTCTTGTGAAGAACCATTGTAACAGAAATTTGCTTTATTGAAGGGTTCCTATTGCACATTTTCATAAATGTATATTTTTTCTGACTCTAAGCAAGTGTAATTACTGTATAATTGAGCTGGTACCCAAATGGTAAAGATTTTTTTTTTTGCTGATAGCCAGCAGCTTGAGTTTTGAATTTATGTTGGTGGTAGGGACCATGGCAGAAATCATGCTGTCCCCATACTGACTAGGATTCTTCTTGTTTTGATGATCAAGCCCCAAACAGAAGGTTTATTTATTACCGTCACTTGGAAATAATATATATAAAGGAGCACTCATTGATTAAAAACAGTAGCTAACAACTCTGTTATTCAGCTAAGTTATATAGATACTGTACCGGTTCCTTCCCTCCGCTTTCTCTAGCCCCTTAAAAAAAAGAAAACAAAAAAACTTAAAGTCACCTTATGTGGTTAAAATAAATATTCGTAATTTATAATTGATAAAGAGTTCACTGCTGTTTTTACTCTGGACAGACTTCCTGATTGCTAGTTAGAGGTGCCCAGGCTGGAGAAAGTTCTGTTTGGATCATAACAGGGAAACGGGAACCACCATGGACGGGGTGTTTTGACCTCCAAATTCAGTTCTGGAATTGAAGCTAACTGTTGCCACGCCTCCCTCTCTTGAAGAACAAAGACCCGGTACCTGGGGCTTTCCCAGGAAAGGGCGCCGACTTTCTCATGCCTCGGGCGGCTCCTCGGTGCAGGTGGAACAGGGCGGAAAGCAGACGTCCAAGGACCAATGTAAGAGTGACGGGCGGGCAGGGCGAGCGAGCAGGGGATGCAGGGGACGTGACACCAGCCCGTCCTGAATTGCCATTGGACAGGGAGCCCTGGTCCCCCGTTTACAGAATGCTAGGGAAAATGCCACAAGTTCACAGCTGGAAATGTAATTCCTCTCTCTAGGAAGAGAAATCTCCAAAATAACCAACTTGCTTGAGGGTGAAAGCAAGTGTTTCACACTTCTTGTCTCCTCCAAGTCAGATTGCTAAAAATAAAATCCTTAGAACTGTGTTGGGCCATTTAAACAATAGCCTTGGAAACAAGGACACATGAAAAGCTGGCGTGCAGAAAGAGTACTGTTACGTTTTACACAGTAAAGAAACTTTTCCAGTCTCTTTCTAGTATTTATCAAAATAGATAAGCCCCCTGGACCCTCAAGGTTCTATACCTTTGGGAGATATCGATTCCTGGAAATAAAGGGATTGCTTTTTTGTGTAAATATCATTCATTTTTCCCCCATCTGGAAGTAATTTCGTGGTGCATATCGCAGCATAAAATACTACAGTTAATTAAAGCATTAATGGATGTCATTTGCTAGGATGTATTTCCTCACTGTTGACAGAAAACAGAACAGGCTATGGGAAAGAATTAGCGAGCCCGTGAAGCCCGGGCTCCCCTCTCGGCGTCTGCCCTTCTGCCTGGTGAAGATGCGCCCATTCCCTGACAGCACGAAACCAGAATATGATGTTCATCAGCAAGTTCCCGGCATGTCCAGCGGTGGTGGAAACCCTCTGTAAATAGGTATAAAGCGTTCTGCTTCTGATTTGGAATCCTCCCTGTGCTCCGAATTTCTATCCCGTTGACTTTGCCTTCTCCGCCTCCCGGTTCCAATCATAGCCTGCTTCTCCATGTGACTGCCAGAGGCCTTCTGTCCTGTGCACAGTAAGTCAATCCTGTTTCCTTAATAGCTGGGTGGGCATTTTGCAGTGAACCTCTGGGGAAGTCTGATGTTCCCCTCAGCCCTGGAAAATCTGTGGCAGCACTTCCATTAGGTTGGCTTCAAGATCATTCCCTAGTTTCCATTCTTTATTTTCACCAGCTCACCACTTCAATAGGGTAGCCAGAAATCAATCTGATGAGAAAAGAAACATTTCCGTATACCCCACCCAGAAGAACGCTGCCAGATGATTGACCTGCCAGGTTCTCTTCCTTCTCACATACATAACCAGGTAAGTAGTGGGATATAAAGAATGTGTCCGTTTGAAACAAAAGCAGTTTTCAGAATCCATGAAAGGGGGCGGGGGGTGCGTATAATTAACAGGGCCGTGAAGGTCACACAAGAGCCAGCTGTGCACACGCTCTGTCAGCCACGAGGCCGTGTGAAATGTGACCTGCTCCTTATCACTCTCCAGGCCTGAACCCCAAGTGGGTGGCCACAGCGCTTGCTCTGTCCCTGGGCTCACTTGAACAGGATGGCCATGTGACAACACAGCCTGCTGCTGGGTGCAGGCCGCATCTGAAGCAAGCACCGGAATATGGAGCCTTTGCCTTTTTAGGTCTGCTACCTGGGATATCCGACTTACTCAAGCGTTTTAAAAGACTCTCCATCCTCTGTTCCCCTTGCCCCGGCAGCTGCTATTTCTGTAGCATTTAGGGATAAACCTGCAGACACTGAGAATAGAGCTTCCTCCCTCCCCAGTGGTGTTGGCTGGACTGCCTGTTACGGAAAATGTGGCACATTTCCTCTGAATGCAAATTAGAAGGATTGCCAAAGGTTGCTTTCCAAAAAACATGTCTTTAGAAATGGTGTCCGGTGTCCACAGAACTGATTTCAACTGGCCAGTCCTGGCAGGGACAAAATTCTTGCCTGCACTCTTTTATTTTTTTTTTTTGGGCCTTCAATGCCCAGAAAATGCTAAGCGAGATTATCTTGGGACAGGCAGACTTAACAGGGAAGCCAGAAGTTCACCAGCTATTCGGATTACTTCACAGTTGCCTTTCAAAGATGTTCAGACCTTTCCCAAGGCCCGCGGAATCCCTGTAATCAGCTGAGAGGTACCCGCCTGGTTGGTTCTTCCAATCCCCTTTGGGGATATTGATACAGAGAATGCTGGGCGATAAGAGTGACACAGAGGAAAAGCTATGTAAATGCTTTGTCCCCTAGGAATGTATATCACTTGATCTGAGAGCTCTGGTAGCCTCTGCTCTGCAATCAGATAGAATTTGCACAATCACCGGTGCCTCCTCCTGTTTGGGGTAATTCAACACGTGAGAAATTAAGAACAGCTTCTCAACAAAACTTCCCTTTACTTCTGGGGCCATGAAAAGTATTTACCAAGTAGGCTGCAACTTTCAGGGGCACCAGGTGAGACGGTGGAGAGAAACTCCAGCTTCTTCTGCCCGGTTGCTTTGTGCTGATGGAAAAGGAAGGCCCTTCTCAAGCAGAGGGGAAGCGCACCACCTGCTGAAGAGACCGCATTCCACGGAATTCTTCACAGACTAAAGTCCTGCAATTGGGCTGCCTGAGGCAGCCACCGAAGCGCTTTAGCAGGCAAATGGAAAGAAAAATGGCCAATGTTGTGTAAAGAAAACATGAGTGCACACACAGAGACACCCCCTCCCCCAACCTCATACCCACGCCCTGCTGCAACCCTGGCACTGCTCTCAATGGATCCCAAGTGTTGGCCCCTCGGCTGGCTGGCTCGCTCAGTCGTCAGAGAAGGGTGCTAATGGGCCTTATGGTCCCAGTGGATTAAGCCCTGGGCCATAGTTGCAGCCCAGCTACTGTCTGGCATGCAAATAATACCTGATTGTGAGATCCAGGCCATTCCATGCTATTGGGTGGGGAGGGAACTGAGTATTTACTGCCTCCTGGATAGTTAAGAGACCTCATTGGATCAAAACCCCTGTTAAGTGGGTATGATTTTATGGATGTGGACCTGGAAGCCTGGGGGGCAAATGATGTGCCCAAGGCTATGTGGCTCGTGAGTAGCAGAGCCAGGATTGGTGTCATCCATGCTCTTTGCACTTCACAAGTGGTTTTCAAATTTATGAGACCCAACTTTACATGGGACTCTCACTCTACGAATAGATAAAAGTATTTTATTAATATATTTTGTGAGTTCAAGTATCTTTCAAAGCAAATCAGTGAGAACACTGAAACTGTTTCAGTTAAATAGAAAGCATTTCAAAGCTAAGGTTATGGATGGCAATTGATATGCCTCAACCCCAGCATCCAGTTTATTTCTGTGTTTTGCTTTGGTTGCATAGAATAGAGAAATCTTGATTTAATCCAGCTAAGAATTTGCAAACAGTATCAGTTTTGTTTTAAACAAGCCCTCCTCCCAATCCCAGATACTCATTGGTTACCCAGATGTGACAAGGACTCTTTATCCTGAGGTCTACGTGGACGGAACAGCCCTGGCAGTGCAGGTTAACACACCAAGGATCTGTAAAATCTTACATTTGCACCAATGACACATTTGCATGTTATGTTATTACTTTCGAATGTTCAGTTTTTAGAATAGGCTTAAAGTATGCATCCTTAAAGGGAGGTTAGAATCAAAGCCTTGTGGAGCTCCTTTGCCCCCTAAAACATCTCAAGAATTCCAGGTTCCGCAGAAGTCAGTTTGGAAGCTGCTGCCCTCATCAGCGGCTGCTGCTAGAGGGGAGGGGGTGTTTGGTGGTGTCACCTTTGTACAGGAGAGAGCAGCTTTTCATCTGAGGTCCACAACCCACTCACCAACACCCCTGAACTGTCACCCAAATCCTGTCCGAGTCACCACTTCAATAGGGTAGCCAGAAAGGCTGGAGGCCGCCTTCTGGGTTGAGCCTTGCCGCCTTTAGAAAGAGGACATCAGAGGGCAAGGACCCACCCCCGACCCCCCGCCCCTATGCGAGGCAGCTCTTTTCTAAGAACAAAACTGTGCAACCGGAACTGGGGGAGGGGGCTAGGCCAACATTTGCAAGGAAGCCCATCCTTCTCTCAAAATCCCAACAAGCCCCAAATCTTACGCCTGAGGCCTCGCACGTCTGTCTGTGTACATGCAATGCTTCCCAACCTTTTCAGGACTTGAAGCATAGAAATGATGACATTTGTGCTCCCTTGGCATCACACTGGGGCAAACCAGTTGAAGAGGCTGCCGGGGCCATACTGATGGGCCTGGGGACTGTGGCTGCTTCAGGGGACCGCCCCCGCCCCGGCCAACCGGCTCGCCAGGGCTGAGGGGATCCACGTGGGCATTTGCTGTGCACTCCGGCCACAGCCCAGCTCTCTAGTTGGGCAGCTCTGAATTGGAGCATCAGCGTTGGGTGGTATGTGGGTTTATTTGTTTTTAGAACTTTGGTCAAATTTCCTCATTTATCAGTTGGGAAACAGACCTCGGGAGTTCCAGTCGTGAGCTTGTCCTCCGCTGTGCAGAGGACTGGCAAAATCCAAGCCACCTTTGTATATCCCACTTGCCACTCACCACTCCACCCTCCCTGGCTGGCCTTCCCTGGAGTCCCACCCCTCCCTTCCTCCCCCCTCCTCCACTCCCACCAAGTTTCTCAGAGCTTGTCCCCTTTTCCGTTCTGCCTGAAGAAGTGAACCAGGGCTTCCATGCTTTCTTTGATCTCCCACCACCCTCCCAGGCCCCCGTGCTACTTCTCTTGTGGCCTTCGTTACCATTTCCAACAAAAGGTTACAGCCATCACCTCCAGCCCCTATGTGCACTCCCTCTTATTCAGCATCCATCTCAACTGCCTTCCAGAAACTTCTCTGGAAGATGACCTTCTTGCCGCACTTTCATCCTCTTTGCACTCTCCATGGATTTGGTGAGTCCTCCCTGCCCCTGGGAATTCTCCCTTCACTCCCTCGATGCCTTGCTTCCCTGGCTCCCTTAATGTCTTGGTCTCCATCACTGACGCTCTTTTCCTTTTGAACCTTGACTGTAGTTAAGCCCCAAGGTTTTAGGCCTCCTGTGGTTTTCACTCCAGACTCCTTCAGAGAACTTTTCTTCCCATCACAGGCATAAACACCAGCTATGCCTTCTGAGGTTTCTCAGATTTTTAGCCCTCGTCCGTCCCCCTCAGCTGACCCCAGTCCGCTTGCAGGTCCCATCATCGACTTGGGTGGAGCATCTCCAGGTACACTCGGCTCCCTTCCTGAAATTCCCCGTCTCTAAAGGGCACCACCTTCCTTTTCCTAGTTCCTCAGTCTCAAAGCCTTAGAGTCAGGCACCCTTGACAACTCTCTTTGTCAACCAATATGGTTAGTTAATCGTAAAACATTTTCTTAATGATTATACAAACACCAGTCACAGAATCCAAGAGAAAAATCTAAGTTGCCCCAGCAAATCAAGCCTCTCAGTCCCAGTCAGCCCTGGCAGGTGGGGTTTCCTCATGGGGAAGCCCTTCTCCGTGGTCTCCCAGCCGGGCCCACGGAGTTCCTCTTTGCTCTGAGGGCTTCTGCTGGCATAAGGCTCGCTCCACTGACCTCCTCTCATGACTGCTAAGCCCAATGATTTTGAGTGTTTCTGCACTGCTGTTTCTTCGCCTTATAAAATATTGCAATAATAATACTCATTTTTAAAGTACACAGTATTCATGTTAATAAGTTTAAACAATATAGAAATATATCAAAAGTCCTACTCCCCTTCCAGACTTTCTATGTCTTACACTGTGGGGGGAGGGCACTTTGCAAACAAAATTAATGTTAAGCATATTTGCATATTTTTCTACAGCTAAACAAGAAATCTTGGATATCTTTTCCCTCAGCATATATAGAGCCACTCATTCTTTTTAAGGCTACATGGTGTTTTATAGTTGAGATAGACCATCGTTTACTTAGCCAGTCTCCTATCAGTATACAAATAGGTTTCTATTTTTTGGCAATGAGAAACACATCGCCAGTGAAAATCTTTCTGTAAATATCTTTGCTTACCTGTGCCCACCTTTTTGTAGGCTACTCTCCTAAAATCGTTCAATTCCCATTTTAAAAGATTAAAGGGCACGCACATTTGAAATGTTGCTAGCTCTCGCCAAAATGCCCTCTGCAAAGATTGTTATGCTGCACACTGCCATCGACCGTGTGTACGTGTGTACCCTCTTCTCCACATCCTCACTTGCCCTAGATGTTTTTTCCTGCTTCTTGACTGAGAGGATGTAGTTGCAGTTCTATCTGTAGAAACCCAGTAAGCAGAAGTTCCCCTTTGGCTTTCATTGCACAAAACCAAATGTGACCCAACCAGTGCTGTGTCTTGCTGCAAGAAAACACTCTTAACTGAGCAAAAGCCCCATGGCTTCCCTAATGGCCAGGGCTCCTAGAGGACATGCTTTGTTGGTTCGCTCATGAAAGCAGCGGTCATCCTTTGTATATGTAGAGTTTGATATTCAATTGAGCATCCCTTCTGTTCTTTATCTCTGCCCTTTCCCCAGACTCCATCAGCAGGCAGGGCTCCCTATATGCACTGTCTTCTGGCAGTGATGCTATGGAGGTAACAGCTTAAATTCTTAGCTTCTGAACTCCTGTAGAGACTTTGTGATTCTATAGTAGAGAAGAAAGTCTTGAAAGCCACGAGAGTTACAAGAATTGTTGGAATGGCGTTTTGCTTTGTTTTTGTCCTTTATTCTAAAAGTTACCCTTTACATTTTAAGAGCCAAAATGCTGGAGGACTTTGCACACAGCCGGCACCATCAGCAGAGGGACAGTGCATCTTGACATAAACATTTTTTTCCATAAAAAAAAAGAGGTGGGGGCAGGGGGGATTTTGACCAGCAGGTATCAATAGAAAAGGAAGAACTAGAGGGGATATGACTTGGTTTTGAGGCTGGAAGGTCATGGAGAAGAAGTCCAGAACCCTACCACTCTGGGCTGAACCCCAGTATAAGAGAAGCCCCCATAAGTTTGAGGGGAAACCCTGATCTAGAAGCCATTGCCTGGCTTCCAGCAATTAACCTGGGAGACTGCAGTCCCCGTAGAGAAGTGAGGTGTTCAACAAGGCACCTGAGGAGGAGAGAGAGTGTCTGAGAGTGTTGTCCGACCAGGTGGGCCCAAGGGCGGGCACACCTCACAGAGTCCCTCACACCCCATCATGGGGAGGTGGTGGCTTCCAAGCTCCCTGAGCTCCCAGAAGTAATGAAAGGGCCAGCTCATTGGAAGAGACTTCAGGCTGGGACAACTAGGGTACAGATCAGGTGGCATATGGACATGAAAAGCAGAGGGTGGGGCTTCCCTGGTGGCGCAGTGGTTAAGAATCTGCCTGCCAATGCAGGGGACACGGGTTCGAGCCGTGGTCCAGGAGGATCCCACATGCTGCGGAACAACTAAGCCCGAGAGCCACAACTACTGAGCCTGTGCTCTAGAGCCCGTGCTCCACAACGGGAGAAGCCGCCGCAATGAGAAGCCCGTGCACCGCAACGAGGAGTGGCCCCCGGTCGCCGCAACTAGAGAAAGCCCATGCACAGCAACCAAGACCCAATGCAGCCAAAAATATATTAAATAAAAAAGCAAAACAAAACAAAAAACTACGTTGTAGAGGCATAAATACCAACCAGTGCCATTAAAAAAAAAAAAGCAGAGGGTGGCATTCCTTGGCCAAGCAGAGCAAATTTCTCCTCCGTAGAGTTCAGAGAGGTAGGAAGATGACCACGGACCAGGCACTCACCACCAGCCACCCCATCCTTGCTGCTGTGATGTTACAGAAGCCTCCCCAGATGCCACCCAGGCAAAAGGGAAGGATGAGAGTAATAATTACCCAAGAGCCACTGGTCATTTTCCAGAAGAACTATACTGTGAGCAAGACACTTTTCCGGTCTAGAGAGAAACGGGGTTTACGAGCTAAACTGAGCTCAGTTTAAAAAAATAAAAAGAGAATTAATATTTTGTATGCCAGAGTACAGTCACAAAACAACACCCGTGACAAGTGCAAAAGGAAAAGTAACAGCTTGCTGCCGTGTCCTTGACATGGCATTTCCAGGAGCACAGCTGGACTAAACCAGCCACCCTAACTCTTGCTTCCCTTTGTCACCAGTGCAACAACTTTGCAGGATGCATGTCCGGGAATGGAGCTAATTGACTCCAGAGGCAGTGAACTTGGGGCACTTGTCAAGTCTGCAATGCTCTCCACTCAGTGAATCTAAGGCAGGGGAGAAGGATGACCAGATCTTCAGAGACCTCATGGCAGAGCTTTGGTCATCATCTCCTCCTCCCTTCTTTGCCTCCCTGTTCCTTATTTGCTGCTTTAGTATCAGCACAGGTGTCACTCCCTCCAGAAATCTTCCCCCAATCTTCACCTCCCTCTCTCCACCAGGCTGGTGAGGCTCCCTTTGTGCTCTCACACTCTGTCTCACACAAAGTAGACCCTTGGTAGGTGCTGATTGAATGAATGGGTCTAGCAGGAGAGCACACACGAACCCCAAAAACTCTAACCCAGAGCAGGTTTTGGTAAGAGGTCTCAGCCTTGGGAGTAAGGTGAAATGGATTCTGGGGAACAAGAACAGGGTATCTGCTGATAAACAGTCTTTCAACGAGGAACACAAAGCCCAGATTCCTTAATGTCCGTGTGTGATGGAAGGCCTGGGCTGAGCCCGTATTAACTGCTCTTTTTATTACAAACGTGGAGAATAGGTAGGCATTGTGCCCTGTCTTGGCATTTGTAAGATGATATCTGACATTCTAGAAGCTTCTGCTTCCAACACAGCCTGCTAACAGCAGAAGGTCCTTTCTCAGATGGCAGACAGCCTTGATGCTAAAAAAGGCATCCCTGGAAATAGCAGAGTCTACCTTTCAGTCTTTGAAAAGCAAGGTGTTGGGATGGGAGTTGGGTGATATTTGATGGGTGTCTGGTGGGGCAGGGGGCCCAGCTGGGACTGAAGTCGAGTATCCCCGTCATTCTCAGGTCCAGACGTGCTCTTTGCATGCAGGACCTGGAAGCATCTTGGAGAAATCCCAAGAGAAGGGCTCAGAAGGGTAAGCCTGGCTCAGGGGAGAGGGATTTGGAATTCAAAGGGGTTTTTTGCTTGCTTGTTTTACTATTTGTCTCTTGGCCCAGACCTGCACAGTTCAAGTTGAATCCTAGGGCGGGAGGCAGGCATAAAGGAAGCCGCACTGCATCAGGACCACCCTATAAACGCAACCAGAAGGGGCGAGAGGCACTTAGTTGCGGACCACAGCACAGCTCCGGCACCTCCGAGCTACGTGGCCCTCCCCCCGCCACCAGCACTGGCAACAATGCCCGGGGCGTTGGTACCCACAGCGGTGGCGTGGCTGCAGCCCCTCTCTAAGTGCCTGGTGGAGCTGATGGTGGTCTCTGCAAGGGCAGCCTGTTGGAGGGCTGCCGTGTGGGGCACTGTCACCCAACTTAGCAGAACCAGAGGCTGGGGCAGTGGGTGCAGGAAAAGGAAAAGAAAATTAATGGCAGGCATCATCTGCATATAACCAGATTTATTTATGAGCATATGAGAGACAGAGATTTCCAGAAATACTTGTCATTGGTTGGGGTCATCCTGCAGAAGTGCAAGGCAAGAGTCAATAAAATTCCAGTTAACCCCCAGCTGATACGACCTGGGAAAACATGAGATGCATGGAATTTTTCCTTGGTCCCTCTTCTCTCACCTCAAGTTCCTACTCGACCCCTGGCTAATTTTCCTCAAAACTGAAAAACATTTCTTCAGAGGCATGTAAATGTCTTCAGCAAGTCTCAGGAGCTCCCAGCAGTACATAGCCGCCAACCACAGCCGCCTCCCGCTGGTGGGTATTCTGCTTTGAATTTGGGGGAGGAGAGGAATGCACTTAGGGACACCGGCTCCAGGGAAGGACAGCAGAGCCAATTGGCCGCCCCCGGGCTCCCACTCTCCATCCTTTCCCACGCAGCCTTCAGACCGAAATCCCCCAGGGGTCCTGGAGGCTGCCTTTGGAGAGTGGCCGTGCAGACTGGCCATTTGTTGCCTGCACACCCTTCTATCACGCCCTTCAGCCAAGACGCCAAGGGTCTTAACTTCAGTTGCTCAACTAAGGGCTATTTTTCTGGGCTGCAAGTCCTTGTCTGGTGTGAATACGCAGAACGGAGCCAGGAGTGCAAGTGTATTGATGCCGTTCCAACGAGGCCGTGAGCCCCAGCTCTTTGCAAAATCCCATCTGGGTTTTATTTTGCAGATGCCACGGCCCTTTTTCTGTGTAACTAGGGAGCGTTTGGGAGAACAGCTCTCAGCTTACACATAGGAGGCCTCAAGGGTGGAGCCTGTATTTGGGGTCCTCGGGTTCCCCACACAGGGGTCACTGGCCTGACTCCACCCCAAGCTTCATTCGGTGTCTGGGTGAGTGTCGCCACTGAGTCTGGGCCAGATCCCACCTCTCCACCTGACCTGGTGGTCTCCCAGGTGAGAGGTCAGAAAAGGAGCCTGGGGGCTTCCCTGGTGGTGCAGTGGTTAAGAATCTGCCTGCCAGTGCAGGGGACACGGGTTCAAGCCCTGGTCCGGGAAGATCCCACACGCCGCGGAGCAACTAAGCCCGTGCGCCATGACTACTGAGCCTGCGCTCTAGAGCCCGTGAGCCACAACTACTGAGCCTGTGTGCTGCAACTACTGAAGCCCGCGTGCCTAGAGCCCATGCTCCGCAACAAGAGAAGCCACCTCAATGAGAAGCCCATGCACCGCAACTGAGAGTAGCCCCCGCTCGCCGCAACTAGAGAAAGCCCACGCATAGCAACAAAGACCCAACCCAGCCAAAAATAAATAAATATTATAAATAAAAAAATAAATAAATTTTTTTAAAAAAAAAAAGAAAGAAAAGGAGCCTGTTCCCTCAGGCCCCTTTCACTCTGAAATGGCCAGCCTTTGGTGTCCCTGGCCTCCGGTTCAGGCCACCTTTGTGAGTCCCGGGAGCAGAGAGGTATGAACCAAGCTCACCAACGCATGTGTGCACAGACTCCTGTGGGCTGGGCTGTGTCAGTACGTCTTTTTAATGCAGTTTCTTTCTTTATCGAATATGGCAGTTCCCTTTCCATGCTCTTTGAAACCAATAACCTTAATCTTAAGACACTTAAGGAAACAAAATAAAGTCCTATTTTTTTAAGCATTTTGGTTGACATGAGTGTATATGAAGGCAAGGGGGGACCTGGTTTAATACTAAGGCCAAGCCACTGCCTCGTGGTTTCCGGAGCCTGGAGACCCAGGGGGCTGAAACCACAAGGTGCCTAGGGCCCTGGGCACACGCCAGCGCGCTGCTCCAAAAACAATAAGCAGCCGCCGTTGTGGGGGGTCCTGCCCTGCTCTTGTCTGCCTCAACTCCCGTTTGGGCATCAGCTTAATTTAGTGGAGAAGAAGGGAAAATGCAGGATTGGCATTCATTGTGACGCAGCTTTGTTCCTCAGACCCTGCTGGGAGAGGCCTCAGGGCCAGAAGCCAAGTCCTATGAGGACACCAGTCTCTGTGATCCAGGCAGGGGATGATGGCCGCTCGGAAAGGACAGCTTTGAGGAGAGGCCACTCTTTCGGCAGGGTCCGTGGTCTCGTTTTGTGCAACTCACCCCTGATTTCTAGGTGCAACCCAGATGCTCCTCAAAAGAGGGCCTGTCTTTGAAGCCAGACCAGGAGGGGGTAAAGTGGAATCCGTTGTCTTTCCCAAGCCTTGGTTAGAGTTTTGTTTTGTTTTGTTTTGTTTTAAGAAACGTCCTTTGGAAAACAATCTGGCAGAAGATGTAGGACAATGATGAGCCCAGGGCGTGGGGCTCTTCCCAAGGACTATAGCAGATATGCAGTGCGGACTCACGGCTCAGGGCTGACAAAACACAGCTGTCTTCCAGGGTCTGTGCTGCATGGCTCCCAAGAGGTTACAAAGGAAGCCCCTCTGCTCTCCCACCCAGGGGCACTCATGGGCAGCCTGAAGTCAGATGGCTCTGCTCTCCCACCCAGGGGCACTCATGGGCAGCCTGAAGTCAGATGGCTCTGCTCTCCCACCCAGGGGCACTCATGGGCAGCCTGAAGTCAGACGGCTCCTGTTCTAAGAAGCCCTCTGCTCATCTCCACCAAGGCTGCCACGAGTTCACGGAGATGCAAGTGCAGGCAGGACACCTGGGCCTGGCCGGGCATGCCCTGCACGTTCTCCTCTGAACCCAAGCAGCTTCCAGTCAGCTCCAGCTTATCTTTGAGCTCTTTGAAGACAGTCTGGACAGGAGAGGACAAACCTGGGGTCCCAGGTGTCTTCTGATTGGCTCAGCAGGGTTCTGGGAACCATGGAGGGGAAGACTTTGGTGCAGCTTCTCCGTCAGCGTCAGGTCCCCGGGCTGAATTCCTCTTCAAGCCCCTCCAGTTTCCTGTGTGTGTATCAGTGCCGGGCTACTCTGTAAGGAAGGAGGCCTGGGGATGCAATCATCTTACACTTTGGGAGTTCCTTGGCAATTGTCCTGAGGCCTGAGGATGTCCTGATCTCTATTAAACCAAGATGTTCTTCTGGAGTTGGGGAGAGGTTATGTTGGGGATCAGACAGAACTGTCATAGGCTGGAGCTCAGGACATAGATGCTTCCTGGGTCCAGTTTGATGGCTGAGATGCCCACGTGAAGTCCTGGGCCACCTGCTTGATGACCCCAGTGCCAAGGAGGAAGGGGTGCCTCAAAGGTGTCCCCTTGATCTGCCTGGACCCTCCAAAGGTGGCAGCTTCACACTCCCTTGCTCACTTCGGCAGCTTTGATGTCTCTGTGGATCTCTGTCAGAATGTGAGTAATCTAAGCCCTTCAGAATTCCCCTCAGAAGGTGGCAATTCAGGGCTCCCCCTAGATTCCATGTTTTAGCGGGTCCACGTGGCGATCCCTCCCAAGAAAATCCACAATGATCCAGGCTTTTGTGGAGACAGTGGCTGCACTGGCCTAGCATGATGACCTTCCTCAGTCTCATCCTCCTCTTCCGGACTGATGACCTTGGAAGAGGGAGGAATTGCCATCTTCCTGGACACCTTTTCCCAGCTGGCCAAGCTTAGGGAAGAGTTCTCAGGATCTACCTGGGAATGCTGGTGGGCAAACTCCCTCTAGGGCGCCGAGTCCTGCCACTGCCAGCAGACCGCCTTTCCACACCCCCAGGAAGTTCTTAGATTCCTCCCGTGATGCCCCGGGTTGGGGGCAGTCTGGGATGTGCAGATGGTGAGGTCAACAGGGGTAGGGAATTGTAGCCACACAGTTGGCCCAATCTCTAAGACCCACTGCTTACAGTATGTCCTTGCAGGAACCATTGATCCAGGACTGTGCACGCTTGATTTTATAATCTGTTCCCGCAGGTCCTGAATGAATGACCTCCAGCACACAGGCACGTACCCGGTTTTATTCTCTATGGAGGGGATGATCCTGGGCTTTCTGGTCACAGCAAGCTGCCTTGTACCAGCTGTGTGACTTGGGGCAAGTCAAATTCCTTCTCCGTTTCCTTACCTGAAAGTGATGAGTGAGGAGGGTAGGAGGGCTGAACTTTCCCAGCAAATCTGGAACATCTACCTGCTCTAAATTTGGACTTCACCAGGTCCCAAGCAGGACAAGGATCCTTTGTTTTTGCAAGGACACAGACTGGCCTGCTATGGTGGGGCGTGCACCACGCCCACCTCTCATCCAGCCAGGGAAGTCCCTAGTCCAGGGCACTGCTCCTCTTCAGAGCTGGCACCTGTGGGCTAGGTCTGCGCAAGCTCCAGCTTGAGGCCCTAGCTGGGCACCCATCAGAAACCCCCAGGGTACAGTGGCTGGCGGGAGGTGGGGACTTCCTATACTTACTGATAGTCAGGGAGGTCTCTGTTAGAAACAGTACTCGAACTTTCTAGTACTTTTAGATTTGAGAACAGCCCAGTTCTACAGCTGGCAGCTACTGCAGCAAGTTCCCACTCAGGGCTTCTCTGTCAAACTAAGGAGGAAGTCCCCCGTCTGAAAAGCTGTGACCCCCACCAGGGAGCCCCTGGCCCTTCAGACAGCCGGTGGGCAGCCTGCTGAGCCCGTCCGTCTGGTTCGAGGTCCAGTCTGCGCCCACGCAGAATTTTCCTGCCAGGTGTGGCCACGGCCTGTTCCGCTGAGCACCCAGGCCAGGGAGTGATGCGCTCCTCCCAGCTCCGCCCCCAGCCCCCAGCCCCTGAGCCCCCTGAGGAGAAACGGAGTAGGCGCTCTTTTCCTCGGGGGCAGAAATGAGAGCCAGACACAAACTGAGAGCCCGCCCGGCTGAGCCAAGAGGCGGCTGGAACCATACGAAGCACATTAACTATTAATAATTTCCAGTTGTTTGCTCGCTGGGTTCAGCCGGCTCCCCCGGCCTCTGCGGGCCCGGGCTCTACTCTGCCTCCCGCCCGACGCCAGGGGTCGAGATATGAGCGCCTGCCGGCCTGGCTGGGCCAGGGCAAGGGGACAAGGCGCCCTCGGGCCCGGCGCGAGAGGGGTACAGGGTCGGCTTGCTGCGGGGCGGGCGGCCGAGCGGAGCGGGGGCCCGGGCCGGTGCCCCCCGTTCCTGTGATCGGCCGCTCGGGGCGGGCTGAGCGGCGGGGCGGGCTGACCGGCCGGGCGGAGCGCAGCGCGGGCTGCGCACGGCGGGAGCGCAGCGGCCCCTGGCGCCCGGCCTGGCGGCTCCGCCACTGCGGGCGGGGCGGGGCAGGGGGCGGGCCCGGGAGCGCAGCGACCGGCGGACCCGGACGGCGCGCGGGCGGCGGGCAGGGAGGGCGGCCGGCGGGCAGCGGCCCCGGCCCCGCCGCGCGCACCGCCATGGTGGGCCGGCTGAGCCTGCAGGATGTGCCCGAGCTCGTGGACGCGAAGAAGAAGGGCGACGGCGTCCTGGACAGTCCGGACTCGGGCCTGCCCCCCAGCCCCAGCCCCAGCCACTGGGCGCTCGCGGCGGCCGGGGGCGGCGGCAGCGGCGGGGAGCGGGCGCCGGCCCCTGGGGCGCTGGAGCCCGACGCGGCGGCCACCCCCGCGGCCCCGGTGAGTGACCCCGCCTCGGCCCCTCCCCCATCCTCTCCATCCCCCCGCGCCCGGGCCCCGGAGACCCCCAGGCGGTCGTGTCGGCCCTACCGGGGCACGCTGTCCCCGCCGCCGCCGCCCGCCCGTCGGCCAGCGCTGGGAGCCCGGGGCGGGAGCGCGGCGAGAGCCCGGCCAGCTGGAGCCGGTGGCTGGAAAATTGTCATCGCCTGGGAGGCCCGGGAGCCCCGGGAAAGGCGACCACCGCCTCCTCCCTTCGGGGTGACGGCCCCCGGGGCTGCCAGGCTGCGGCTCGTCCACATTCCTGACCCTGCCGGGCTGGAGGGGTCCAGGGACACCGAGAGCAAACTTCCCCCAGGCACCTCCGGGCTTTGCCCTCGCCCCCGGTGGCTCCAACGGGCCTGCTTCCCCTCCCGGTCGGTGTTGGGGAGAGGGGTGTACTCGGGCTCCCCGATTCAGAGAGCAAAGGGGGCCAGCTTTGGGGGGCTGTTAGTGGCCTTGGAGGGGACCTTTTCAGATCCGTGGCCCCTCTTGTCCCGTCACCTAACCCGTGTCTGGCACATGATGGGTGGGAGGCCTTTAGGTGGGTGGAAACTTTCAAAAATGAGTCATTTTACTTTATTTTAAAATTTTTATTTAAAGAAAAAACACCAGGTCCCTTTTACCTTAGAAATGGCTCACATGGTGGTGTTTATTGCCTTTACCTAGAGCCCAGGGGACCCACATCCTGCCTACAGTCAAGCTGAAAGTGGGGCTCTGAGGCCACCCCTCCCCCTCGGGGATGGGTGTTTGCAGCCTTCTCCCCTGGGTGAAGTAGTCAGTGGCAGCTGCTGCTCCTCAGGGACCCACCCCCTTTGATGGTGCGTGGAATTCTTGACCAATGATCCTGTCTCTCGGTGGACATCAGTGCATCCTTTCATTTCCATTAGAAGGCAGCACTTGCTTCATCTTGGCCTTCAGAACCCTCGCCATCTGGCCCTTTTCAGCCTCCTCTTCCACATCCCCTGACCACAGGCAGATACACGCATCGCTGCCTCTGATGCTGCTTCTCCCCCTGGTGTGCCTTTTCCCTCCCAGCCATCCCCTTCTACCTCTCCCAACACCCAGCTGGCGTTTCCACCTGTCAAACCCCTGCCAGCCCTGCAGTGCCCAACTTGTCACCTCCTCTGGGAAGTCTTCCTGGATGCTTCCCAGAGCCATGCCAAAGGCTGTGACTTCGTCCCCTTTCCCTGGTAGGCCCCTTGTTCATGCGTAGAACTCTTGCTGCCCTGCCCCACTCCCAGCATGCACACTGGAGCAGGCTGGGTGCTCAGGGAGCGTTGGGTGGCAGGGATGAGGGAGCAGAGGAAGCAGGGGCAAGAGAACCGAGTGCTTGTCTGGATACCTGGAAGAAGGCTGTCGTGTGAGTGCTGGGTGGCGCCTACCTCCTCTTGGTGGCTGCGTTGTCCTGCAGCCTCCAGGACTCCCGGAAGGCACCCCCAGGTTGGGGAGTGTCTGGCAGCTAGAGAGCTTGGGGCAGCGCAGGGCCCCCGTCACTGCTGGCTGTTTCCTAAAGCTCTGCGGCAGCCGGTGCCCACACCTTACCCCCTCCCCGACCTGGGTTCTCAAGCCCCAGTGGGGGCTTATTAAACTCTCCCCCCACCAAGTTCAGGGCTGGACCCTGGGGACCCCCTGCCTCTCCCTGACCTTCCTGGTCCCCTTTGGCTTTTGCATGTCCACCCTATGCCCCCACTTGACACCTTGTCCTGGTAACATAAGAGTCTTAGAGTCGACCTTCTAGAAATGTCTGCTTCCTGGAAGACGTGGGGGTGGGGCTGCCACCGCCATACCCTGGCCCAAGTGTAGGTTCTTCTCTCAAATCAGGCAAAGAAAATGACAGCTCCCAGTTAGCCCAGGAACCCAAAGGGCTGCTCTCTGTTGCTCGCTTAACACAGAAGCCCTGATTCCAGTCAGATCAGGTGAAACACCAGCAGCTGTGTGGAGGATGGTCCCATCTCTTACTCAGGCTACTTGGTGAATCAGAAAGCCCGATGCTCTGACCAGGCTGGAAGGCGGTGAACCCCTGGGATGCTGTGCTCTGGCTCTTTGAGTTTTCTGGATAGTGGAAGGTGACATAGAGAACTTTCTGGTGTTCATCTTCCCAGTGAGTTTGCAGATTTCTCCATCTTGGCTGGGTATTGATCTGGTAGCCTCAGAGGCAGAGGACATGGGGGAAGTTGGACTGAATCTTCAGTGTAAAAAAAAAAAAATCCCTTGTAGCATTTCTCTTTGTTGGTTTTGGCCTTTTCTGAAGAGTTGCTGAGACAATGACAGGGTTGGGGGCACATAATTGAAGGTTCTGGTTAGTGAACTCCCAGTTCATGGCGATTTTCTCACCGCCTTGCTGCGGGATGATGCAGCAGCCCCGGGGTCTGGCAGCTGTCACGACGCTGAGCTCTAATTTGTTTCCTCTTTTCATCCTTCCACAAAACCTCATCGATGGAAAGGGACACCCCCTGGGTGTGCAAATAAGGTCACAGGGCATATGCTGTGACTCTGCTGAGGGCACACATTCATGATAGACCTGGGATTCGAGCAGACCTCTTGGCACCCTCCGTGCCCTGTCCAGTGGTCTTCCTGTGCTGTGGGTCAGCCCTTCGCTGGCATCATTCCCTGGAGGGTGACACAAATCTCAGTTGGGCCCATCAGCTAGAGGCTAGAGCCAGGACCTTCTGCGGGGAAAGCATCGGATGGGCCTGTGATCTAACTGCATTTTCTATTGTTGCAGAATCCAGCTTCTCTCCCCAACGCCCTGGGCTCTGGCTGCTCGCCAAGGTTATGCCCCCTGTCGTTTGGCGAAGGAGTGGAGTTTGACCCCTTACCACCAACGGAAGTAAGGTAAATATAGCAGGCCCTGATTTCATTTTATTTTTATTTTCAATTTTTTGTTCCAGTAATTAACGCTTGCTATTAAAAAAAAAAATAGTCAATGACAGAAGTGTGCCAAAGACTCTTATAGTTTGGTGGGTACTCTTTCGGATGTTTTTTCCGTACTCTAACCATTTGAATATAGATACACTTATTAAAATAAAAACGAGATAGTGTTATACATAAAGTCCTGCAAACTTGCTTTTTGCACTTCACTTATCATGGCCATCAGATGTTTAAAAATTTGTAATAAAGTAATTCCTCTCTCCAGAAGCTTCTTTCCACATCTCCCCACCCCCACCTCACCCCGCCCCACCCCAGTGTCAAGGTGCTGTGACCTTGCCTCAGGTTCTGATTTCACTGGGCAAGTACCGTTCTTCTCCCTCGGGGAATTTATCATCCAGGCTCATCTGGGGGTAGAGATCCATTGAGAGGCTCCATTAAAGATACGTCTTTTTAGAGAAAGGAATTTTACTTTTGGTAGCTGGTGGCTTTAGAGATGGAGTTCCGTTGCATGAATACAAAGGGCCCTTTGACACAGAACAAAGGAGGCTCACCAGTTTGGAGGTGAGCAGTTCAGCCTTTTATTCCTGAGGAGCTTGTATTTTGAACAAAATGGGGACATGACTTCATGACATGACCTTCCCAGCCTTTTAACCTACTTGCCCAAGGCGAAGAGATGTTTCCACTGGACTCATTTTAAAAAAGAGTGCCGATTCTTACTCTCTGACCCGTGGGTAGGGGCTGGCGAGGGGCAGTGCTGTTCAGTTTGTCTATGTGTGATGCTTGTGCATATTTTTAATTTTTAAAATTTCTTGGCCGCACCTCGCAGCATGCGGGATCTTAGTTCCCTGACCAGGGATCGAACCCTTGCCCCCTGCAGTGGAATCGTCGAGTCCTAACCACTGGACTGTCCTAACCACTGGACTGCCAGGGAGGTCCCGCTTGTGAATATTTTAGTATCTATGAAGATGCCATAATTAGGAAGTAATATGAATTCATGCTTTGCTTCCAAAAAAAAAAAAATTCCCAAATTGCCCAAGAAGGACTTTAAAAAAATTATAAAGTAGCTGCTGAGGAACGTGGATGTTAATTTATTTTATGGAAAACAAGACTGTAATTGGCTGTGATGGATAAGGTCAGATCTCGGTTCCCTGGGTTTGAGAGAGTCTCCAAACTGAAGGCAGAGGTGGCCCCAGTACTAGTATTTGGTATCACCGAGCTTTCAGAACCAGCATTCAGGATGTCTGGGTTCCCTTCTCCTCTCATTAAAGAGCTGATTGTTCACTTCAGGGGACAGAGAAACCACTCATCCCCCGTGGACAGGAGAATCTGCCTTGTTATATATAATCATTCCCACCAACAGCAGTCGCTGTGTTAACACGCTCCCCCATTCTATTGGACACCTTTTTCAGAAAG
This sequence comes from Eubalaena glacialis, assembly GCF_028564815.1. Lineage (NCBI taxonomy): Eukaryota > Metazoa > Chordata > Mammalia > Artiodactyla > Balaenidae > Eubalaena > Eubalaena glacialis. The sequence goes on along the minus strand of NC_083734.1, from coordinate 14,889,644 downwards.
AGGAAACAGGCTTGGAAGTTAAGTAACTTGGCCAAAGTCTCAAAGCTTAAGTCAGTGGGAGCCGACTCCCGGGGCTGCCGCCTGCAGTGAGGAACAGTGAGTGCAGGTTGAACTTGGGAATCCTGCATGTCTGCACTGAAACCCCAGCTCTACCGCTCCCTCCCACTGTGACCTTAACCTCTGCACCCCGATTTCTTCTCCCAGGGTTGTTGGGAAGATTAAATTAGATCCTGGAAGTAAAGTGCTAGAACAGGACCACACAGTGAGCACGTTATAAACTCCGTGCGGCTTCTCCCTAGAGTCACCACATCTCAAGGTTCAAGGTCACGGTAGGGATCCCTGTGCCCCCAGCTCAGAGGAGCGGCTTCACGCTGCCTTATGTCTCCCGCTCAGGTACACGTCCTCAGTCAAGTATGACTCAGAGCGACACTTCATCGACGACGTCCACCTGCCCCTGGGCCTGGCGGTGGCCTCCTGCAGCCAGACCATCACCTGCATCCCCAGTTGCACGTGGCGCAACTACAAGGCGGAGGTGCGCTTTGAGCCGCGCCACAAGCCTGCCCGCTTTCTCAGCACCACCATCGTCTACCCCAAGTACCCCAAGACCGTCTACACCACCACCCTGGAGTACAACTGCCGCAAGACACTGAGGAGGTTCCTGTCCAGCGTGGAGCTCGAAGCCATGGAGTTCGTGGGCGGTGATTACCTGTCGGAGGAGAGCTGACTGCAGCAGGCTGGGGGGCTGGCCCGGCTTTCCTGTCCAAGGGCCAGGCTGCCCTTGTGTGTCACTCCAGCCCCAGAAGAGTCTAACCCAGAGATACCTCTAAGCCCAGCCTGGGGAATAAAAAAAAAAAAAAAAAGGTCACAACATCTTCTAATTATTGAAAGAATTTGATTTTTTACAATTTTTTCCAATTGTTTTTAAAAGGAGTGTGTTTCCTAGTTTGCTGCTACGTAGCTTCCCCGAAGTCTCAATTTGATGAGAAAATAAAAGGATGGCTAGAGCAAAAGGAAAATGGCCAAACTTTGAAATAGGGAAGAGGGGAGTGCTCTTCTTCCGTCGGTCAGTTTGTCTGAGGAAGAGCGTGGAAAAAAATCTCTGAGATGGAAAAAGTGAGTTGGAAGAACTTTCTGCCCCGGGTGTCTTCACTGCTACGAAAGTGGTGCTAATTCAGTGAGCTGTGACACCCATATGGGTTCAATCTGGAGAGTTGAGTTCCATTCTGGTTTTTAAAATTTCCATTTGTATTTCCTGTTAACCAAAACTCTTGGAATTCTCTAAATCTTTTTTGTGATATCGAAAAACCCCAAACCACAATATAAGATGTCTTTCAAAAAAAAGAAAGAGAGGAAGGAAGGAAGGGAAAGGCAGGCAGGAAGGAAGGAAGGCGTTCACCCTGTTCTTGCCTGTAGAGTGGGGTCAGATCAACTGGTGGCTGAGTCTGGGGGCAACAGCTCGGTTCTGGTTCCTTCCACGGGTGGGTTCCAAGCTCAGGCTCTGGTGAAGTGCCTTGAACCCCTGGCATCTGGTAATGTCTCCACAGGCTTGTGTAACTCTCCTGATATGTATTTTGGGGTTTCCAAATACTTTCCTAGTTTTTTCATAAGGCGAAACATAGCAGAGGGTCCTTTGGAGAGAAATGGCATTTTGAAAGAATGCTTAGGGAAAACACTCTTGGGAGAGCCCACAGGGGGCGTTTCACTCACAGTGGGAGCCGACGGTCACACCTAGGACTTGACAGCCTCGGGGGGGGGAGGTGGGTACAGATGTCTCTGGTGATCTGGTTCATCAGGCTGGGCGTCCTTTCCAGTGACCTTGGGTCAACACTGCGGAGGAATTCTGCTGGTGCCTGAGGTCTGAGCGAAAAAGCAAGGAAATCCACCTCCCTGCCTCCAGCCAAGGGAAGCAAAGGAGACCTGAGCATAGGGAAGGACGCCACAAGTCAGGCTCCAAAGCCTGGGCGCTGGGGTGACCGTACACGTCTAAGCGTTCGTTTTAGTGTGACAATCATGGCGTTAAGTGTGAATGGAAGAAACTGTGTGAATTCAGCTGAACAGGCCACAGAAGCGTGGACACAGGCTGGGCCAGGTCAGGAGGGCGCGGGGGCCAGGCTGCCTCTGGCCTTCAACCTCCTGCCCGCCCTGCCTCACCCGGCCCGTACTTCTTTCTCCTGCCAATCCCTGTGGATTTTGAGTAAAGAAAGTGGCAGATGGCTTTTGCTCTTCTTATATCAGAGAGAACAAAACCGTGGGTATTTCCTTTGAATGCATCCAAGTTATGTCAAGTGCTCGGGGCTTGCAGAGTCCTGGAAGCTCGGACTCCCGCTGTATCTCCGGGTTTGTGCTGATGGCTTCCGTCTGTCCTGAAAGCAGAATTGAGAGCTCTCTGGGTACCCTGGAGCCACAGCAGGGATTTTTGTTCTGAGGAGAGCAGGTGTGATGATAATCACTGTCATTTAAAGTCATCAGAGGCCTAGAGGGCCAAATGGTCTGCTGTCCTCTTCAGGTTGAATAGTGTTTAGTCTGTCGTGCACCTGGTTGGAAACATCCCTTCCGTGGAGCCTGCTATCAGCTCCATGGTCCCGAGTTTGCCAGCGTGAAGCTCAGCAGGGACCCCTCGAGGGGTCACTCCAAGACCCCATAGTCTCCTGTCTTCATGCAGAGCAGCCTCCTGCGTTTGGAAGAGTAAATTACGCAGCATTTATTGATTAAAAATGGGTTTTTCTCTTTGATTTCATAATCTTGTCATTTAAGACAAGTGGTAAATGTAATTTTTCAACTATGGTAAGAGAATTCCCAAGGTTTTGCTCTGGCCCAGTGGAGACACTTGATGAGCCCAGGACAATGTCATAGGCAGCTCAGCCAGAGAGACGAGGGGTAGAGAACGGGGCCTTTAAACAGCACCATGCTGAGATGCATGTATGAGATTTTTTGATATGAAATATATCAGTAAAGTAAGTAGAAGTGAGCGACTGCACATGTGTCATGTGAATGGAAAAGCAGATTTTGTTTTAAGTTATTCACTAGGGACCAAACTGTAGTTCTCTCAAATCCTTTCTTTTTCTCCAAATCTGCTTTGCTGAAAGTTGCAGAAAAGGAAACATGTGAAGACGTAAGGGGACACGTCAGGGTGGATAGCATGTTGCCGATCCGTGGTGGATTCATGTTAGTTTGCAAGGTGGAAGCGATGATTTTTAAAACCCACTGATTAAAAACAAACATTCCTAAGGGAGTCTGGGAAATACTGTTTACTTATGAGTTAAAAAGTCTTTTTTCTCAGACTCTTAAGTTATGTCTTTTATGTAATAAGGATGATTTGTATTTTCAGAGCAAAGTTTTCTTTTGAAATCACAGACCTTTGAAAAAGAATCAGTACCTTTTCATTTGATACATTTCCTGTTTCTCACCTTAGGAATAGTATTTGATGAAAACGACTTTTTAAATTTATCTTTGACATCTGTCTCACTTCGTTTTGTTTTATGACTTCTTCATTTAATAATAAATTATCCTTTAAAAACACTTGGAGATGCTTCCTTTTTTTAAAATAAACTCATAATGCCTGGTTGAGAAAAGTGAGAGAAACGGCTCCTCCTCTTGAGAAATTTTAAGACGTGATTATGTATTAATAGTACAATACTTCTGACTGGGGTATGCGTTCTCCTGGGGGTACAAGAAGATTTTCCAGGGGGTTCCTGGGCACAGGAATTTTAAGGAATTTGTTCCCAGATTTGATGTGTACTCTTTCCCAAAGCCGATCTGCTTTGAGATGCACCTATGAATGACGTTGTCAGGCCAGCCCCTTCCCACCTTCCCTTTCAAATCGCCTTCCTCCCGCTTTGCAGAAGAAATACGCACCTTAGTCCACCCAGCCTGAATATTATTGTGGTATTTTGCTCTGGGCTGGAAAAACCTGTAGGTAGGACAAAGGGACAGCTAGAAACATGGTGTCTGGGCACCAGGATCCACTGTAGGTTTTGTGCATGCCTGCAGCAAGCGTCCTGCACATGTATCGTCATGGTGGTGGAAGCAAGGTGGGCCCGCGTTGGGAGTTCTCATTTGCAATATCTCATATAGTGCGGCAGTCAGAATGATGACACTCCATATGACCACCCATATCTCTTCAATCTCAGACTATTGTCTTCCCTGAGGAAAAGTCCCTTTGGGCAAAGCAAAAGAGAGGGTCAGTAAGAGCTACTGAAAGTGAAGGCATCTTATTTCACTCCAGCCTCAAATTCATGGCGAGGCTCTGTGCCTCATCCGTTAGTCTTTGAGTTGCGACTCAGAAATAAACATGTCCCAGGAATACATATTACCATTCTTACAAATACATTTTAAAAGCCAGTCTCTTTTTAATAGAAATTAAGTCTAACTTGGCTGGTTGGGATGACAGTGAGGGCTAATTTTGCCTTTTAGGTTATATGGTGTACATTTTCCATAAAATGAATGAGCTAATCAGCAGTTCCAAGGTTTTGATGGAAAAATATTTAAAGCCTGTAGGATTAAAGCTATAATTTGTGTGTGTGTGTGTGTGTGTGTGTGTGTGTGTGTGTGTGTGCGCGCGCGCATGCGTGTGTGGCGAGAGAGCGAGAGAGAGAGGCAAAAGTGTGTTGAAGCTAATAATGTTTCAATTTTTCAACCTTTTTAAGTGTATCAGATTAAGCTGGTGCCCTCAAGAGAAGCAGCAGTAGGTATAATTAATAGCAATATGATAAATCTTAGAAAGCCCTTTTGGTATACTTCCCAGAAATTTAAGAAGTGAATAACTCTATTGATTAGGTAATGACTCCTATTGTGTGGAATGCCTCTTGTCAAAATTAAATTCTCATAATTTTATTTTGGTGTATAATCATTATCAAGTGGTTTGTATATATCACTATTTCCTAGAGTGCTTTCTGTGGAGTAAAATAAGGTTCTGTGATCAAATGAGTTTGGGGAAATGAAAAGTTGAACAATGCTAAACATGCTTATTGAAGGCTTCTTGGAACCCGTGTGTTAATCAGCTCTTGCTATGTAATATCCCCCACAAAATCACAGTGATATACAGCAGCAAGCATTTTTTTCTTGCTTACAAAGTCTATGGGTCTGATAGGGCATTTCTGCCCAAGGCTAGGTGTTGAGTTCAAGTTTGTTCCCCTTGTCTCTGAAGTAGGCTGGGAAGGTTGCATTCTTCTCATGGAAGAGGTCAAAAGCTCCCAGAGGAGAAAGTAGAAACATACAATACCTCTTAAGGTCTACACTAGGAACTGGCACCCTGGTACTTCCACCCACTTTCTACTGGCCAAAGCAAGGTGCATGGCCAAAGCTCACATCAGTGGGTCAGGGAACCATACTTCCACCATGGATGTGAGAAGGAGTGAGTTTTTGCTGTAGAATAATCTACCTTAGCCTTTAATGTGGTAACATGCATTGATAATCTTCAAAAGGGAAGATCTAGTATGTAACATTTTCCAAACTCATTAGACCAAAGAGCCTATGTGCATTTCATAGGACTAGTGTTTTTTGGAATGCACTTTAAGAAATGCTAGTTCGTATGTATAACAATCAGAGTCCAGTCTGGAAAACTAAAACCATACAAGATGTTTCCAACAAAGGGGATTTCATACTGAGAGTTGACCACACAGATGTTGGAAGGCTAAAAGAATAAGGGGAAGTAATCCCAATTGTTAGTAACTGTAGGAAGCAGCTCCCACCCCTAACGCCCCCTTATGGCAATTTCTGCCTTAAGACGCTAGAAAAAGATGAGCAAATTAAACCCATAGTCAGAGGAAGAAAGGAAATAATAAAGATTCTTATTGATGAAATAGAAACGGACAAACAATTGTGAAAATTTTAAAAACAAAAATTTGATTCTTTGAAAAAATTGATAAATCTCAGCTAGATTGATTAAGAAATAGAAAGCATACATTACCAATATCATGACTGAATAGAGATCCTACAGGCACCAAAAGCATAATAAGATAATATTAGGAACAACTGTAAGCCAACAAATTTGACAACATAGGCAAAAAGGAAAAATTCCTTTAAAAAACTTTATCTGACCCAACTGACATGAGATGAAATAGAAAATCTGAAAAGAAAAGCAAACTGTTTATTTTATTTATTTATTTATTTATTTCTGTCTTCAAAGACTCCATTAAGAAAATATTGAATAAAAAATAGGCCATGCACTGAAAAAAAAATTCACGTCTGACAAAGGACTTACATCCAGACTATATAAAGAGCTCTTACAAGTCAACATAAGAATGACAACCCTGTTAAAAATGGGAAAGAGACTTGAACAGATACTTCATAAAGGAGGATATATAGATGGAAAATAAGCACATGAAAAAGTGTTCCACATCATTAGCCAGCAGTGAAATGCAAATTAAAGTCACAATGAAATGCCATTAGATACTTACCCAAGAGAAATGAATGAGGGTCCATAAAATATATGTTCACGACAGTTTTGTTCGCAACAGTCATATGTTGAAGGAACTGAAATGTCCATCCATCAATAGGAGAACTGATCCACCTTGGTGTATATTCCTACAATGTAATACCAGTTAGCAGTAAAAGGAATACATCACTGCTACATGAAACATTATGGATGAATCTCATAGACAATGCTGACAGGCACCAAAGAATATATACTGTGTGATTTCATATACAAGACATTCTAGAACAGGCAAAACTAAGTTGAAAAAAATAATAGTGATTGCCTAGGTGTATGTGGTTTGGATGACTGGGAAGAGAAGTGAGGGAACTTTCTTTAGGAATGGAAATGTTTTATACCATGATGGGGGTACGTTGCATGGTTATATACTTTGTCAAGATTATACAATTTAGATCTATGCATTCTAATGTAATTTTTTACCCAAAGAAAAGAGAACCATAAAAAGTGAGAGGGGTGGGGAATGGATGGGGATATAGATGAAACAAGAATGGTAGAAGATGAAAATTCTAGAAAGTGGGTGATGGGTACCTGGGGTTTCATTATGCTATGTCTGCTTTGTTTATATTTGAAATTTTCCATACTAAAAAACTGGAAAAAGTATATCTTAAATAATGTTTTTATGACACAACTGATAAGGGATCATTTTTAAAAATTGGAAAATACATATTAGAGAAAATAAAAATCACTCCTATTTCCCTGATAAACCATTACTGATTTTGGAGAACTGCAGCTTTTGATGGTGGTTTGAATGGACCAGTCTAAGAGACAACATTGCTTTTAGTCATAAAGGGGCTCTTTTTTTTCTTTCTTTTTTTTGCCTCACTTTGCGGCATGAAGGATCTTAGCTCCCCAACCAGCGATCCAACCCAGTCCTCCAGCAGTGGAAGTGTGGAGTCCTAACCACTGGACTGCCAGGCAATTCCCAGGAGGTTTCTATTCTTTACGTTTGCTGGTTTCTTTTTCAGAATGAGAATGCAGGAGAATGCAGGGGTCTTGGATGTGTCAAACCAATTGCTGGTAGTTACAAATTACTGCTTTTCTCCAAAAGCACTGGGGCTTAGGGCAGGTAATTAAGCTGGCCAGCACAAATAACAGGATGTTCTGAATGCCAGCGCCACTGTTTCCAACCTGGAGAAGTTCTTACAAAGCAATAAGGGTCCAAAAAGTTAGTTGAAATGAGTTCTTTTATTCATTTTTTTCAAGTCTTTATTTGTATCTATTTACTTTCAAAAGGGGATAGGGATGACTACAAAAAAGACACCCTCTATGTGATACAGGCACTAAAACCAGGGTAAAAGGATAAAGGCCAGATAGTGAAGGGGTGGGGGGGTTGGAGAGGAACTTCACCAGAATCCAGACTACAAAGAGCTGCTGTAAGTGAGGATAAAACTTAGTCTTGAGCTTCCTTACAAGCAAGGCCAAAATGGAAAGAAGACTGTGTGACAGTATCTAGTATAAGGCAGTGAACCTCTAAAGACAGGGCTCTTTCCTGGCACTAGGTTCAAAGAGGACTTTCCCACCACCTGTATCTATTTAAGGGGCACAAAATCAAAGATCCATATATTCTTCCAGTACCATTTCCTATTGGACTCTTGAGAAAAACAAGGAGGGCATTTAAAATAGGCACTTATATGTATGATAAGGGTACACACAGACTCTGGAGCCAGGGGAGGGGAGGAAAAAACTTTTCCTTTACCCTCTTAGGTTTAGTGCATGGTGCCTGTGAATTAAACTGACAAAAAACAGATTAACAGGAGAAAAGGCATACAGTGTTGTTGATGTTAATATTTTTTACGTACATGGGGTTGTCACAGAAGTGAAAAGCCAAAGAAATTAGACTCAGGAGCTTATATACCATTTTAACAAAGGGTGATAAATTGAGAAGTCATTAGAAAAAGGAAAGGGAGTTTGGGCCTAGGGCCAATAAACTGTGGGAAAGTGACTAGGAAATAATTGGGGAAATTAATGGAAGATAAGGGTTATTTAACAAGGCCTGTTTATGCAGATTTGTCTCGGTGCCTCTCTGTCTCTGGTGACAAGAGTTGCTCTCCTCATCATGGTATAGGAGGTGCGGGAGCAACCTATGCCAACTTCACAAAGGGAAATTGATGCCCTGCTTTTAGGCAGATAAGGGGAAAGCAAAGAACTTTTCCTACATCTGTTGATTCTCAATGGCCTTCAGCTCAAAATAATCTTTATGCCAAAGTGGCATATTTTGGAGTGGCATATTCTAGACCTCTTCACCAGACCACCTGGATTCAAATCCCAGCTCCATCGTTTATTAGCTGTGTGACCTTAGCAAGTCCCTTAAACTTTCTGTAAAATGAGGATAAGAAGGGTTCTTTTCGCATAGACAGCTTGTGAAGATTAAATGAGTTAATACATGCAAAGTGCTTAGAACAGTACCTGCCATGAGTTAAAAGCCATACAAGTGTTTCTTGTTTTAATTATCTTTTGGCTTGTAATTTCACTTCCAAGAATGTACCCAAAGCACTGGACAATTGCACTAAAATGTGCATATAAGGATGTTCTTTGCAAAATTGTTCAGAATCGCCAAAAAGTAGGAAACCAAGTAAATGTCCACAAATAGGGATTCAATAAATAGTCTATACAATAAAATACCAGGCAAGCTTTACAAAGTCTGTTGTGGATGTCAATTTAGTGACTTGGAAAGATGTTCATGCTATATTTTTAAGAGGATCATTAGAAGACAACACATGTATTGTTAGCCCATTAATTTTGTTTTCCTGTATGTAGAGACTTGAATAGAAAAAGACTGGAAGGATGGATACCAAACAGATGAGGCTCAGTCTCTCTGAACGGTGAGACTATTGGGTGTTTTTAAAACATTTTTTTGCTTATCTGTAATTTCTAATTTGTCTGTAATATTTATGCATTTCCTGTGTAATTTGAGAAGTAAAACCTGCGTGTAGAACATGGTACAGCTTTCTGGTGATCTAAGTGAAGAGAAACCAGAGAGTTAAATGGTCAGTGTGTTAAGAACTGTGTAGCGTCTGAGCTTTTACACTATTTGCAAGCTAACACATTAGCCTCCACACTGTCATGGATGTTGGCTAAAGACATGAGACTCTTGGGTCAGAGACAAAGGATGATTTATGAGTCACAGCAATAGCTAGAGGGTCAGCATTTGTTTGTTGGTTTCCAGAGCCTCAATTCCCACGGAATGATGCAGAGGGGGCCAGGTGGCACTGGGATATAAAGGGTGTTTGACGGGAGAGGAACTCTGAGCTTAGGAACTGGAATCGAGACCCTGTCAATCTTCCAAGGCCGTTGGTCACCCCAACATCCTTCAAAGAACAAAGGCAAAAAAAAAAGGGACTTCTCTGGCGGTCCAGTGGTTAAGACTCTGTGCTTCCACTGCAGGGGGTGCAGGTTGGATCTCTGGTCTGGGAACTAAGATCCGCATACTGCGTGGTGCGGCCAAAAAAAAAAGAAAAAACAAAGGCAGTCAGAGACTCCTCACAAGATGCGCAACACGTGAGAGATCTGCGGAAACTGTCTCCCAAGCACCAGAGCTGCTCAAACATCAACGTGCATGAGTCACCTGGGGAGCTTGTTAAACTACAGGTTCTGATTCGGGAAGTCTGGCCTGGTGCTGGAGAGTTTCTAACAAGCTCCAGGCCCTGTGGGTGCTGCTGGTCCCAGGCCCCTGTTTTGACAGTGAGGCTTTGGCACGGTCCTCAGCGCCAAGGCATGGCCGGTAAGTAGCCACAGGTGGGCATGCGGGCCTGGGGTGAGGTGGGAGAGAGGATCCTTCCTAAGCCCTTCCCAGTGATGATCAGAAGGGAGTGTGTCAGGAGTTTTAAAGGCCAGATTTGACCATGAACAAGTACACAGCATGGCCAGGAGGCCCCAGAGAGTGTTTTCCCATCACCCTGGGGCCCTCTGGGCCCAGTGGGTGGGGATTTCTACCTCCCCAGGCCTCTTCTTCCCAGGAAGCTTCCCTGCCAGCCACAGTTGCCGGGAAGGACTCCCTCCTTTCAACTACACCCCAGCCGGCTTTAGCCACCGGCCCTGCCGATGAGCCCCCGTTCTGTCTTCATCTGCCTCTTTCCATGGCGGTCAAAGTCCAGGAGGGAGTGTAGCTTGGCTCCCCGCTGCTTTGGGAGCCCATCTGAGGCACCACAGCACAGCAATTAAGAGCTGGACCTTTGGAACGAGCCGGACTTGGGTGTGACATCCCAGCTCCTCCCCTTAGGCCCTGAGTGACGCTGAGCAGGTCACTTTCCCTTTCTGTGTCCATTTCCTCATGTGTGATTGGGGTCACAACACCTCGCATCTCAGAGATGGTTGCAGAGATGGAATCGTGTTATGTTGGGTGTGTGATGCCTACACCGCTCCTGGACCCCGCTCCTGGACCCCCCTCCTGGACGGGGAGGAGCCTGACCCATGAGATGGTTATTCCCAGTATCCTGGCAGCAATTAGCAGAGAACTGCAGACTGAGCAGTGACTTGATACACATTTTCTAAAAAGACCATTGGAGACCTTGGAGCCCATCTCTTACAAGTTGTGTGACTTGAGCAATTCACCTCTTCTCTTTAAGCCTAAACCGTACCGTGGAGATAATAGTTCCCACCACTCAGAGGACATCTTGACTGAGGAACAAATGAGATAGAAGAACCTATAAACTAGAAAATGACCTAAGATATTATAATTACAAGGTGCGGGGCGGGATGCAAAACACAGACCATGAACATATAAATAGCTGTCGACAGCTCCAGGTGTGAGCATAACAGGTGGAAACCGTTCAGTCTTACCTATCACTTAACTCATCCAGCAGCCCCCCTCAACCCTGCAGGGCACAGCATTGCTTCTGGATATAAACTTAAGCCTCCTCGTAGCACCAGCGGTGGGAGTCTGGGGTGCCCGATAATACATGGCTTTTAGGAGAAGGTTGGGTTTCGGGTTTTCCACCCTCAGGTCGAGGGGGACGCAGCTTGCTGAGAAGCACAGCTGATGGTGAGGGAAGAAGCCAACTGTATTCATAACAAAATCGCCCCCAGATTTAGTGGCTTCAAACAACTTTATTATCTCGCAGTTTCTGTGGTTCAGGGATCTGGGTGTCGCTCAGCTGGATGCCTCTGGTTTCCGGTCTCACGGGCTGTAATCCAAGGTGTCACTCAGGGCGTGGTCACCTCAAGGCTTAACGGGGATAGAACCTGCTTCCGAGCTCACGCATGGGGCTGTGGGCTGTTGGCGGGGGACGCGGATTCCTTGCCACGTGAACCTCTCCCCCACCCCCGCCGGTTTCCCCAATTGTTAACGTCTTGCATGAGTTGGTACATTTGTTATAATTGATTAGCCCACATTGATACATTATTATTAACTAAAGTCCATAGTTTAGGAGTCAGTCTTGGTGTTATACTTTCTATGGGTTTGGACAAATGTGTAATGACATGTATCCACCACTGCAGTTTCGTATAGAATAGTTTCACAGCCCTGTTCATCCTTCCCTCCTTCCTGCAAACACATTCTCTTTTTGTAACCTCATCTCGGAAGAGACATTCCATCACTTTTGCCGTATCTACCACGCCAATCCATACCGAAGTCGTAACATCCCTGGAATTTTCCTGCAGTGTCCACGGTGGATATTCACGAGGCTCAAACAGTAGCGCTTTGTTCCCGAGTCTCCAACCACTACTAGTGTGGAAACCCGGGGGCTACTTAGGGTGGGAGTGTCTTAGAGTGAGCTGGTCATGTAGGCACATTCTAGCTACCTGACCTTAAGGCTAGCTTCTAGCCTTAAAGGTTGTAATCCACTCCCTAGGTGCCACCAAAACCAGGTGCAAATCATAAACCCAATTATTACTAACCTGTGCTGACCAGCTGATAACATTCTGCTCCAAAACAGCTCACGGACCCATGGTTACACAGTATTGTTCATCTTTAGTTAATAGATTCCATAGTGTTGGGCAAGGGTCAGTAGTTCTGGAGATGAGTGTGCAGTCAGTCTGGGTCGTTGAGATTAACTCATGCTATGCAATCCACCCCCATGACCCTTCCTCAAGTTCTTTTAAAAATGAATCATTCTTCACCTGGAGGGTAATGGACAAATCTACTTGGCATCTCTTTAGGGAGTCACTCTGTATTCTATGTAGGTTTTATATAGATTCTATGACAATCTGTTCAGTACATGTGTCCAGTGGGGTTGGCTCCCTCTGCCACGTCCCCACCGTACCCTAGGTCTCTGCAGCAGATACTCCATTTCCTTGACCACTGTGATTAGTCCATTGATGGGTATATGACCTGTGCCAGGCCAGAGATCTTCTCTGGGGTTGATATGGATACAGGAGTGACTCTCTTTTCTTCGATGAACTATAAGGATGTCAGTGGCCATTTTTGCAATCCTGTTATGAGAACCTGCCTGAACATGAAGCTAATCAGGGAGGCAGAGGCAAGATGTGGAGAAAGAGACAAATTTTGATGACACAGTATGACCTCCTGGATCCAGCCATGCCTGAAGCCATATCCAACTCTGGACTGTTGGCCTTATAAATCAGTCACTCCATTTTGTCAGTAAGCCAGTTTTCATTGGGTAAAGAGTCCTCACTGAAACAGTCTGGATGTGAGAAAGATACTTAAAACTTCTAATCCAGTGTGGTTTGAGTTGGAGCCAGTTCTGTGCTTGTGGAAGAGTTAATCCCCACCTGCTTCCTCTGTTCATATCTTGAGCACAGACTCCCCTTTAGTTCCAGGCTACAAGTAGGCACTTTCTTGTTTGGCTCAAAGCCCCCTCCCCAGAACACTGGACTTTGAGACCCTCGGTTCATTCCTCCTACATTCCCTCTTGCTCCAGACCCCTGTAATTTGTTTTGCGGTTTGTTTGAATTCTATCAGCCAGTCACTGAAACCACGTTTCTTTGTGAAGCTCACCCTTTGATGAGGTGGCTGTGTAGCCACCCCACCTAAAACATCATTGCTCAAAACTCCTACAATAGATTGAGCGCTTCCTAGGGGCCAGGCGCTGTGCTAAATGCTTTATGTAATTACTGCATTTGATTCTCACAACACTGAGGTAGGTATTTGCATCCCTGTTTCCAGATGTTGTAACTAAGGCTCAGAGAGGTTAAGCAATTTGTCTGAGGTCACACAGCTAGCACGTGGTGGGAAAGAGAAAAATGCAGCTCTGAGGTCAAAGTGCATCATTTTCACCATTATCCCAGAATATCTCATGGCAGAAAGGCGGCCACAGGCCACCCCACGCCCCGTGGAAGACGATACCAAGAGACCAAGGTATTCCGAGGCAGGTGTGCCCTCAGACTCGTACATGCACCGCACCCCAGCCACCATGGCGGAGCCAGAGGGCACGGGAAATGCCAACTGAACTGCCCCACCCTCTACTGAGGGTGAACCCAGCTCACTGGGTGAGGTCTGAGTATTAGCATACTTCCCATCTCCTCCTCCCCATGGAGCTGTGCCTGAGCCCTCAGTGCCCTTTGCTTGATTCCATGGGTGCGCCCCAACTTGGCAGCAGGGAACAGGCCCAGCCTCGGCACAGGGAGGGCCCCTGCCAGGCCCCGCTGCTAACCTCCTCTCCAGGGGAGGAGAGGGCTCTTCTGAAAGCCCCTCAGTCTATCTTGCCAGGGTCTGGTGGCCTACATGAAAACTGTCACTGTCCTTTTAAGGAAGGGGTAGGAGGCTGCTCTGTCAGCTGAGGGCTAGCGGAGACCAAGAGGACCACTTTCGCCTGACTTTCAAATAGCCATTCTGTGATGTTTTGTGTTGGCTTTCAACTTCTCCTGAGTACACTGTATGTCTTTACCTCCTTGGAAGGCAGGAATCTCATCCTAAATGTCCACTCCGTCCCCCTCGGGGCCTGCACTGTGCTGGACACAGGTGTCCGATGCTATCCCAGAGACCACCTCTATCTCTTGGAACTTTCAGGCTGCTGCTTTGTGCCTGAGGGCGATTTCCTCCCCCCCGCCCCAGCTGAGGTTGCTCTCTGGTCCGCGTGTGGCAGGCTGGAAATGCCAGGAAACCAACACCCCCAGGACCCATCAGCCAGTGCCTCTGGGGCGTATAACATCCCAGCCCCCTCACCCTCTGTGGGGATAATCCTGACAGTGTTTCCCTGTGGGATTGAGGCCCTGCTGCCCAGTATGGAAGCTGCTTTAATAGTGTCCTGGATTGGCCGTCTCCCCATCCCTGCATCCTCTCCATTGAGATAATCTACTTGCAGTGCAGTCTTTGTCTGCTTCTGGAAGAACCCAAACTAAGGCAGCACATGGCCCTCACTCAATATTTGTGGAAAGGAAGAATATTAACTTAGAACAAGTAGTGTTGTAGGGCCCTTTTAATGCTCCAGAACTTTGCTTGAAATGCTGTCTTGGGGGATTAGAGGAGGCCCATATTGATAAGAGAAGCAATATTCCTTTTGAGACTTTCCATAATAACCTCCCAAAGACGATGTTCTGGAACTCACTTATTTTGAAGGCCACATAGGGCAGGGAGTATATTTAATTTAAAAAAAAAAAGGCTTTAGGGAATTCGGGACATTTTCCTTGGGCTTCTGAAAGCATGCTGTGTGAGGAATTTTACCCATGAAATTAGTTTAAAATTTAGAATTGATACAATCTACACACTTTCTCTTTTTTTGTGGGTGGGGGAGAGTACAGATATCTAATTGTGATGGGAAATTAAATAACAAAGAGATGCCAGCTTATTTGAGAAAAAAAGGACATTCGGAAAAGAATTTTGTTCATTAACTTGCTTACACTCTTCAGGAAGGAGCTGTGGCTTCCGGGGCCTCGAGCGGCGTTTTGGTGGAAGGTGAGCTGAGCTCATCAACACACCAGACACATGCTTCCTTCAGAGGTAGGTCTGATTTCCTTTTATTTTTATTCTTTTTTTTCTTAACACATAAATGTGTGGTAAGGATAAATGATAAGCTTGTCCGTGTCACAGGTGGGCTTTCACTCAGGTGGAGCATCAGGGTGGAGGAACTTCAGGATAAGGTTTCCTTCAAAGCAGTGATTGGGGCGCTTGGTCGTCAGCGAGGGCTGCCGGCCGCGGCTGCCGCCGTCTGGTCAGAGAGGTAGGCTGGGTTCTCTGGGACCTCCTCGTCACCGGGGTCAGAGTGGAAACCCTTCAGGGCCCAAACCCGGTACCGCTTCCTCCGGTTCCACTTGTAAATGCGAATCCTTTCCTCTTCTGCCTCTGGGTCGGCGAGAACGCCATCCCAACGCAGACTTTCGTTGATCTGGTTGGAAAGGGTCTCTTCTTTTTCGGCAAAGCGGGAGAGACATACGGCGGAGGAGTAAGAGGGGGTGAGCTTGCTTTCATCCCTGTCCTGTCTGTGCTCTGGCCCCGGGCCATGATCTTTGCTGGGACTTAAGATGTCATGGAAGGATGGAGACAGCTGCTGAGTCTTCAGGCCTCGACTCTGATGTTTATCTGCTGAGCAGATGAGTGGTGTTAGCGTTTGTGATGCCTGCCCTCAGCCTGCTTGGGGGTGATGCCCAAACCACTAAAGATGTGAGGGGGGACCTGGAGGCCCCTCCTCACCTGGGGCCTCAGGTGGCCAAGCCCACCAGCCCCGTACACATCCACTGCCTACATGCTTTGGGTTGGCATTTTGGGGAGGGAGGAACCATTTATTGAGCACGTACTATGAGCCAGGTCCTCTGGGTAAAGGCTGTCAGCCCTATTTTCCAGGTGAGGAAACAGACTCCCAAAGTTTCAGTCAGTTGCCAATGTCACAAAGCAGGTGGCAGAGCCGGGATTTGAACACACACCCGATTGCCAGGGCCCTGTCCTTTCCACACTGCCCCCCACCTCACCTACCCACATGCTCGCCAAGGTACTGCCCAGTTCTGGGAGCCTATGACTTACCCCTATTCCAGACACTTTATGATGGAAGAAATGAAGAACAACAGAAAAGCTTCCTAAATCTGACTGTGGAAAGCATTCTTCCAAGCCAGGAAATACTTTTGCTGTGTGGCTTACACTGATTTTTAAAAATATTAACAGCCCTTCTGAATTATATAACATGCATATACAATACTACAACTTGTGATTCTTTAATCAGCTCATCCTATTTCTTTGGGAGAGAGGAATCTCCCTCCCCCCACCAAAAAAAGAGAGAAGAAAATAAGAAAAAATTCCTCTCTTGGCATTCCTATACCTTCCTACTCCCTGAAAATTATTTGGTGTCCCCTGCTGACGGTATGAGGTACATGCCGCTGTAATCTTTAGAGGCAGAAGCTAAGCTAAAAAGATACACATGGAGCTTATTGACCTAAACTCCAGAATTGTTTTCTTGCCTTTTTCTTATGATCCCAACTGGAGAAGTAATTATAATCTGCCCGTCGCTCCTTCTGCCTTCAGCTTGTCAGGGGAGCTGGTTCTGCACAAAGAGGGCCAGGACCCAGAAACCTGAACCCAGGACTAGTCGTGCTGGAGGTCAGGGCAGCTGTGCCAGGGTCAACGAGACCCACCTCCCTGACAAGAGCCACCAAGGTGAACCACACAAGGACAGTGGAGACTTACAGCACCCGTGGACAGGTGCATTCTACGTCACTGTTGCACTCTCTCCACAAATGGGTGCTCAGGGCCTTTGTCGAGCCCCCAGGGCGTTCTATGAGAGGAGCTCGGTGAGCCGTAGGGCTCTGTGCTTTTGTGGCAGCCGTAGGGCTCTGTGCTTTAGTGGGTGTACGTCTGTGAAGTGTTCACAGGAGGGCCTGGAGTGAGAACCCCACGTGTATGGTCATATGTGTAGTGGAGAGGTCTAGGCATGTGAGTATGTAGTAGTGTCTGCTTGTGTGTGCAGACTGTGAATGTGTGTGCCTGCTGGGGTATCTGTGCTTTAGCTTTATTTGGCGATTATATTGATAGAAGGGGGTGTTGTTGAGGGTGTCAGGGATTATAGGAGTGTGTAGCAGTGACTGGTGTGATGGTGTTTGTGTGCAGTCGAAGGGTGGCCTTGGTAGATGAGGGAAAAGGAAGGGCGGCCTGTACAGGGAGCATACTTTATATGCATGTCCTGGGTGTCTACATGGCAACCAGAGGCAGGTGCCCCTATCAAATGAGGGTGAAAGGAGGGTGTCCAGGCGGAAGGCAGGAGCCTGTGCTTCTGTGTATGAGTGAGAGCATCTGTCACTAGTGCCTTTGTATCTGTGGATGGGGAAAGTCTCTGTGTGAGGATGGGGGCATCTCTGTAGGAGGGCTTGAGATTTCTGTGGGGAAGGTATAGATGTTCAGTATTTTAAGCTTGGACTGAGGGATGAGGAAGATGAGTGAGTGTCTGTGTAAAGCTAGGAGTCACAGGTGGGGCTGGGAGGCTCTGTGGCCTGTCTCTGTGTGGGGTTGAAGGTCTCCATTGATGTTGAGAATTCTCGACGCAGGATTTGGGGTCTCTGCGGACATGGATGGTCTTTGTGCGGAGGGCTGGATCATCATCGTGCGGAGAGAGGGAGGACCTCTGATTGGGACTGGCGAGTTTCTGTTTCTGGGCTTAAGGTCCCCACGTAGGTGGGGGTCTCTGAGGGGTGGGGTGGGTGTCCTCGGAGAAGAATCTCAGGTATGGGAGCTGAGGCGGACGCGCTAGCTGCTCCTCTTACCGTCCCCCTTCCCAGACCCCTTGGTCTTTTTCTTCTTTTTCTTCTTTTTCTTCTTCACCTTCCGTTTGGTCAGTTCTGAGGCGCAGCCCGAGACGGGGGGCAGTCTGGACCCCTGCGAGGCCGCCATGCAGCCCTCTCGCTCCTCCTCCTCGTCCTCGCCATCCCCCGACGCCCCGGCCCCACCGCCGCAGTCCATCCGCCCGCGGGGCCGCCCCCCGCGCCTGGGACAGCACGAGACCCGCTGCGGCTGAGCCGGAGGCTCCGGGCGCCGAGGGCCAGGCTAGGGCCACGCGTCTCCACGGCGACCGCCGCACACCGCCCGCGCATGCGCAATCCGCAGGCTGCCGCCCAGGAGCCGCTGGCGGAGATGTGCGCATGCGCATTTCATCCTGCGCGCTTGCTTGGTTGGCGGCGATAAGAGGAAGGGTGGGTAGCGAGATTCTGAATGCTTGGGTTGACACTCATTTTCCACTCCTGTGCCCTTTTATTATTTCCTTCTTTCTTTCTTCCTCTTTCTTTCTTCTGCCTCCGGTCTTAGTTGTGGCAAGCAGGGGCTTCGTTGAGGCATGCGGGCTCTTCATTGCGGCACTAGGGCTTCTCTCTAGTTGTAGCGCATGGGTTCCAGAGCGCGTGGGCAGCACGTGGGCTCTCTAGTTGAGGCATGTGAGCTCAATAGTTGCGGCCCGGGGTCTTAGTTGCATCCCCGTGGCATGTGGGATCTTAGTTCCCTGACCAGGGATCGAACCCGCGTCCCCTGCATTGTAAGGTGGATTCTTTACCACTGGACCACCAGGGAAGTCCCCTGTGCCCGTCTGTCTGTCTGTCTATCTATCTATCTATCTATCTATCTATCTATCTATCTATCTATCTATCTATCTAATCTATCTATGTATCTATCTAATCTATCTATCTATCTATCTATCTAATCTATCTATCTATGTCTGTCTATCTATCTCTATCTATCTATGGCTGTGTTGGGTCTTCGTTTCTGTGCGAGGGCTTTCTCTAATTGTGGCAAGCGGGGGCCACTCTTCATCGCGGTGCGCGGGCCTCTCACTATCGCAGCCTCTCTTGTTGCGGAGCACAGGCTCCAGACGCACAGGCTCAGCAATTGTGGCTCACGGGCCTAGTCGCTCCGCGGCATGTGGGATCTTCCCAGACCAGGGCTCGAACCCGTGTCCCCTGCATTGGCAGGCAGATTCTCAACCACTGCGCCACCAGGGAAGCCCCCCTGTGCCCTTTTAAATGCTGTGTGTTCTCTCCTAAATTTTTATCTCCCGAGTTCCAATCTCATATGTCTATCCTGGCCTATCAAGCCCACCGTGTCCAAACAAACTCATTTCTCCATCATTCTTCATCTCCGTGAACAAAAACAGCTGGTCAGTCCAGAGCCCTGGCAGTCTTCCTTACCCCCACTCTCTCCCTGTACCCTCACCTAGGCTAGGGCTGACCACCGTGTCTGGGACGTGAACTTCTGCACCCCCTTCCTAAATGGTCTCTGCTTCCAAATCCACATAGCTGCTAGGAGGAACTTTTCTTTTTTAATAACTTTATTTATTTATTTTTGGCTGCATTGGGTCTTTGTTGCTGCGTGTGGGCTTTCTCTAGTTGCGACGAGCGGGGTCTACTCTTCGTTGCGGTGCACGGCCTTCTCATTGTGGTGTCTTCTCTTGTTGCTGAGCACGGGCTCTAGAGCATGCGGGCTTCAGTAGTTGTGGCTCACGGACTCTAGAGCGCAGGCTCAGTAATTGTGGCGCACGGGCTTTGTTGCTCGACGGCATGTGGGATCTTCCCAGACCAGGGCTCGAACCCTTGTCCCCTGCATTGGCAGGTGGATTCTTAACCACCTGCACCACCAGGGAAGCCCGGAACTTTTTAAGATGATGAACAATTTCACTCTCTTGCTTAAAACCCTCCGGGGGGTTGGGGGGGAGTGGGCCATCACACGACTGAACTTTAGTGTGGCTTACAAGGCCTGGTATGATCTGTCAGCTTTTCTTTCCAGGTTAATCCGCCACAGATTGTATTTTCCAAAAATGGCTGCAGTAACAACTTTTATTCCCCAGGCTCTTCTAGAATCTTGCCACTCCCACATCAAGAGAGACAGTCTAATTCCACTCCCCTTCAATCAGGGTGGTTTGGTGGAGCCACATGTAGCCAGTAGAATATGGTGAAAGTGACACCGTGTGACTTCTTAGGCCAGGTCATAAAAGGTACGGCACGCCCACCTTGTTAGCCGAAGACTTGCTCCTGGAGACCTGAGCCTCCTGCTAAGACATCTGATGTCTGAGTACCCTGAGGCCACCATGCTGTGAGGAAGCCCAAACTAGACCACATGGAGAAACCCCCAGACTATGTAAAAGGAGAGAGAGAGAGATGCCCCAGCTGCTCCAGCACCCACTTTTCCACCTCCAGCCATAGTCTGACTATAACAGCAGGAGAGACTCCCAAGCCAGCCCCACCAAGCCAAGCCCTTCCTGAATTCCTGACTCAAAGAAACTGTGAGAAATAATAAAATGATTGTAACTGTTTAAGTTACTAAGTTTTGGGGTGATAAGTTACGGAGCAATAGATAACTGAAACATCAGTCTTTGATTTTAGCCATTCTAGTGTGTATGAAGTTGTATTTCCCTGCAGTTTTAAGTGCCATTTCCCTGATGACTAATGATGTTGAGCACTTGTTAAACTACTTATTGGCCATTTGTGTAACTTAGTTTGTAAAGTGTCTGTTGAAGTCTTCTCCCTTTTTGTCATTGGGATATTTATATTTTTATTGTTGATTTGTAAAAGCTCTTTACATGTCTTGGATATAAATCCTTTGTCACATATATTGCTGCAGAGATTTTTTTTTCCAGGTCTGTAGCTTGTCAATTCATTTTCTTAGTGGTGTCTTGTGGTAAGCAGAATTTTTATATTCTGATGAAGCCATTTTATAAGTTTTTTCTTTTTGTATACTGGCCAAGGAATCTTTCCCTACTCTGAGATCACAAAAGTACTCTTCTGTTTTCTTCAAGAAGCTTTATGGTTCTGGGTTAGGTCCACCATCCATCTCAAACTCATCTTGTGAATAAAGTCAGATAGGGATCGAGATTCATTTTTTTTCAAAATGGATTTCCAGTTGTTCTAGAAATTTTCATTGAAAAGACATTTGTCGTGGTCCGAATGCGGGTTGGAAAAGAATTTCCAGACACAAGGCAGAATGTAAAGAAGATAGAATTTATTAGAGGGAAGGGTCGCTGCCAGAACAATGGGCCGACTTCCTAGTAGTCTGGTAGAGTCAAGCCTGAACATGTGCTATTGATCAGTTTTTATAGCCAGAAAACGAAAGAACGGTCCGAGGTGAAAATTTTGTTTCCTGATTGGTCGAGGCACATATACCTTCCTTCTATAGAGTGGGAGTGGGACAGGCCAGATGCCTTTCCTTATTTGGGACAGGTCCCATTGCCCAGGTGGGCGTCACCCAGGTGGGCTCAGGAATTTCGTAACCGTAGCAACGTGGTGGGGAGGGCGAGTAAGAGTCCGGTAGGGGGTGTAACGCTGACACTTTTTCAGGCAGGGTCGTCCTTTGTCCTTGAAGCACCATTGTCCTTGGAGCACCACAACATTCCTTTCCCACTGACTTGACTTGGCACTTTGGTAGAAAATCAACTAATTGTATATGTGTGACTCTATTTCTGGGCTCTATTCTGTTCCTTTGATCTATTTGTCTTTCCTTACAGCAGTACTACGGTGTCCTGATTATTGCAGCTTTATAGTAAGTCTTGATATAAAATAATGTTAAGTCCTCCAACTTTGTTCTTTTTGAAGATTGTTTTGACTCTTCTAGAGCCTTTGCTTTTCCATATACATTTTCAAATCATCTTGTCTGTTTCTTCAAAATAGCCGGCTGGGATTTTGATGGGAATGGCATCAAATCTATACATTTTGGCACTCTTAGTACTCAGCGAGGATGGTCATTAGTACTGATCCATACACAGGCATGAGTGAACACATTGCTCTGTAAAAGACTTTTCTGTTCTTCTATTCTCCTCCATCTCTCACCTGCTGTCAAGCTCCCTAAAGTATCCCCTACAGCTCTGCACACAGCGAGTGCTTGTAATCTGCCCCTTGACTGTCTGCTTTTGTCCCCAGGAGCTAAGTGAAATGAAATCACAGAGGTCCTTTGTGCAGGTGACCACCTGCTAATGGAGATGTCTGGGGTTTGCTTTCCAGATACCCTACCCTGCTGACCCTGGTGCTTGAAGACGGGTGCTTACAAAGACCAGCTGCCCTCCTTTTCCAAGAAAGGCTGGCCTGTCTTTCCTCTCAGCTGGTCCTCTTCGCCTGGATGCTTATCTGGCAGGAGGCAGCTTGGCCACTTCTCTTCCCGATTTTCGTGAAGGTTGCATCGAGGTTATGTTGACCCAGCCAATCAGCTTCGAGAGACAAAATTCACATCCAGCAAAGGAATACATTTTTTGGAATAATCACAAAAATCCCTTGCAAGTAGAGAGAGATAGGGCAAGTATATCCCTGTTTGATAGATGAGGAAACAGAGAGATGCAAAGTGACTTGCTCACCTCTCAATGCTAATTAGCCTCCAAGTTGGGCCTGGAGTCCACCTTCCCAGTTTTACACATCTGGCACCTTGCAGGAAAACAGTTGACTTTACAGAGATGTTCACTGACCAACAGAAGAGATGATAGTGTTTTCATTATTTGTTTCCGTGTTTGTACTTTCTCTTTGTGGTTTCAGTGGCTGTTATAGTTATGAGCTGGTAGGAGCTAAGGTTTCTTTCTCTGTAAGGATCAGGTTGTCCCCTTTGGCCAGTGCTGATGTAGGCATGCTTGGGTAGAGCTTGCAGCTTTGTCCCTCCCTGATGCCTGCTCCGCCTTGGTCCCCCCAGCTGGCTGGGCTGCTGGTTCCAGCCCTCTGCTCTTTCCTGCCCACTTTCTCCATGCTGTCAGTTCCTTCCCCAAGGTAGACAGGGAGTGTCCACTCTTTAGCAGCACCAGCCTTAGACTTGGGCAAGTGGGGTCCCTGCCCTGGGCCTTGTGCCTCACAGGACACTGCTCTGACTCTCCCCCCACGACTATATCCCTCCCTAAGGGGCAGGAAGTCTGTGGAATCAAGGGGTCCTTCCCACCCAGCACCTCACATTCCTCCTCCAACTTGTGGCCCCCAGTCTGAGTACCTGGCACCTTGGAATTTCTTGCCCAAATGACCCCTGCCTGCTTGTAGGGTGTATCTGGGCCTCACTCCTGAGTCCATCCTCCTGAGTAGCCCTAGGCCAAGGGCAGCATAGGTGGAAACTCAATAGGCAGGCTGAGGTGTCCAGACCTATGTATTCAAGGGCCTTCTCAGTGCAGGATGGAGCTGGGTGTCGGAAGAGGAGGGGGCCGGCCATGGGCCAGGTGCAGAGCCCCAAAGAGCCAGAAATTCTAAATTTAAATCTGGCCTTCCAGACTGGTATGAAGGTCTATTTGTCAAGGTAGAAAGATAGTATTTATTTTATTTAACAGGATGTCAATTTATTTTATCACTTTTAATATTTAGACATGTGGTATGTGGGCCTCCATCTACTTTTGCCCCGGGCTTTGCAACTGTTGAGAGCAGGCTTGCTCTTTATTTTTCCTCCTTTTATAAGCCACTCCAACTGCTTCCTGATTTTCACTTCGTACCTCATGGTACCTTAAAAAAAAGGAAAAGAAAAATCCTATAACCTATTAAGTAAATCGCATTATAGCCATATGGCAGACTACTTGGGAGCTTCTAAAACAGAATGAGGCAGCCTGGTTTAGGCTGATTTGGGACAAAGGCAAAGAGAGTGTCCTTGGAGAAGAAGTAGAGCAGTGTGAAGGGGTTGCTAACACCTGCTACCCTCTCCTCACTCCCCTCCAACCACACTGACCCACGGACCGCCTAGCTGTTTCTCCTACATGTCCAAATGTCTCAGCCCAGGTCTTTGACTTCCTGCTCCCTCCCTCTGAACACTCTTGCTCTAGATGTCCTGCCTTCATCCTGAAGGGTAGAAGAATATGTCACCCCCAAATATGCGTCTTTACACAGGGTCTGGGTGCTTTTCAGATGTGATGGTCTGTTCCTCACGTCTGGGCCATTTGTGCTTGTCTCTTCGTATGACAAACCCCAGGAAGCTGGGACCTACACAGGCAATTCTGTTTGTATAGCCCCTTCCCCACACTGTCTGTAGTTAAGTGCTGCACTGATGAGGCTGCTGGAGCCTCTCTTGGGACTTTAGTTTCCTTCAGAACGTTCCTTGATTGTTCTACATCTTGGCCCCCAGTCTGTTTCCGGAACTCAAAGATCTAAATTGCTGCCCCCATGTTTGCCTTTGTGGGCTGCTATTTAACTCCGAGTCCTGGACGCCTGTTGGTTCTGAGGTGATGAGGGAGCCCCAAGGCTCCGACTCACCAGGAACATTTCTAGAAAGTGTTAAAGAAAAACAAAGCTGGATAATAGTTAATGGCGGTAAAGACGGATTTTATTCAGTACTACTGCAGCAGGGGAAAGAGACTTCTTTAGAATAGAACCGAGCTTGGTTCTGATCTATGTAGAGGGGACTTGGCCTTTAAAGGGAGAGTAAGGGAGTAGGGAAGGGGAGTGAGTGAGGACTCAAGCAGAGTCAAGACAGTGAAAAATTACAAAAAGCAAGTAAGTGGTCAATGTCAGTATGATTAGGCCATCTTAGTCTGGTGACTGGCACTCAACCAAGATACCTGCCTACAGAGATCGAGACACAGGGGCCCCATCGTCCCTGATGGTTATAGTTCAAAGGAATAGCTCCCAGGTCCATGAGAAAGACACTCCTGGGTTCCAGGAGATACACATACATCTCAAAGGCACAGAGAAAGGATTTACAACAATAAGTTTTCAAAATAAATGCTCTAAGGAAATGGAGGCCGGGAGCCTGTCAGCAGGCGTTGGCTGGAACAAATGGTAAATTCCCTTGGCAGACGAGCTTTCTCAGACAGAAACTCAAGAAGGAGGGAGGGACCGGGTCATTGCAGGGACACCGTGGCCTTAGACTGCTAGAAGCCAGGCTAGATTTTTTTTTTCAAGTCTCTGTGTGTGGGAGGGTGGACAAAATCATTTGTGTTGGGAGTTGCAGTTCTCACAGGCCAAGGTTGAGGCCTAGTTGAGAAGCGGGCTCAGAGGTACCCGATGGAAGTTTGGTCAAGGAAAGAGCCTTTGTCAAATGGAAGGTGGAAGTCAATGATGTCATCCCTGTAGTTTGGGAAGCCAAGAGTGAGGGTTTCTGGGTCTTCCACCTGATTAGGTGGCCAGAGGGTGCCAGCCAATGTGGTCCTGGATCACTACAGACACCCAGAAATCCTCAGGCTCTTGGGGGTGTCCTGCCACCTAACTTGTCCACACTGCCTGCTCCCCATCTCCAATCTTCTGAAAGTGTCATAGGAGACATACAGAAGAGCTGTGGTTTACTGGACCAAAAGAACACCACATGCCTTGAAGTAAGAAGAGAGTTTGAGCTTTAATCACTAATTTGTGCCAGTGTGTCTCTGGGCCCATAAATGAGCACGTCTATAACCTGAGGACATGAATGTCTATGCCACAGATTATTACATCAATCAGTGGCACTTGGAAATATATAAAACTCTATAATGAGTATGTATTTTATTCATAAAGTCTTCCATTAGCAAGCAGTCCCATCTGTGGGAGTGAATCTGTGTAAGCCAATATCTATTTACCTTTGTCTCTTAGACTCAATAGAGAAGAGGCATGTCTTCTTTACACACACACAAATAGATTGCTGATTCTCTCTACTTCTTGATGGTGCCTCAGAATTCAAGAATCTGAGACTGGAAATGATTGGCCAGCTGTAATCCACATCCTTGGCCAGGTGCCCGGGACCCTTCTCCCACTGGTCCCTACCTACCACTCTGGGCTCATTTTCTGCTCTGCCTCACCATTCACCACTCCCAACCTTTCACCATCCCCTTTCTTGCCTTCTCTGTGCCTTTACACCTGCTGTTCCTTCTACCTGCAATGTCCTTCCCTATCTGGCCCACCTGGCAAACTCCTACTCCTTTAGGAGGCTGAACAAGGGTTTCCTCTGAAAAGCTGGATCTGAGCCCTGCCACACTGTAGTTCACTCCTCTGTGTTTCTTTTGTATCTTATGTAGCCACAGGGGTAAGGTAGCATAATGGCCCTGCTTCTACCTGCTGTATGACCTTGGGAAAATTCTTTAAGGTGTTTATGTCTCAACTATCATAGCAGTAAAATGGAGATAAACAATGTCCTACTTCCATGGCACCTGTCTACCATGAGATCAGTACACAATAGGCAGCATGTTACAGCCTGCACGCCATTGTCCAGAGATGATTTCTTTTTTTTTTTTAATTTATTTTATTTATTTATTTTTGGCTGCGTTGGGTCTTCATTGCTGTGCGCAGGCTTTCTCTAGTTGCAGCATGCAGCCGTTCTCTAGTTGCAGCGAGTGGGGGCTACTCTTTGTTGTGGTGTGTGGGCTTCTCATTGCGGTGGCTTCTCTTGCTGTGGAGCACGGGCTCTAGGCGTGCGGGCTTCAGTAGTTGTGGCACGCGGGCTCAGTAGTTGTGGCTCGTGGGCTCCAGAACACAGGCTCAGTAGTTGTGGCGCACGGGCTTAGTTGCTCCACGGCATGTGGGATCTTCCCCAGACCAGGGCTTGAACCCGTGTCCCTTGCATTGGCAGGCCGATTCTTAACCACTGCGCCACCAGGGAAGCCCCAGAGATGATTTCTTTATGTTTCTGTTTTCCCAATTTACCTATGAGGTTCTTGAAGACCCAGTATTTTACCCATCTTCCTCACGTAGCAGATTTCAATGCTCCTCCAAGTCATACACCTGCTGTGGTCGCAGGAACACTGGGCCTTTTTGGCAGCACGGGGGTGGGGGCGGAATTTGCAGAAGCAACCAAAGAAAATTTGGGAAAGAACTCTTAATAACTAGGATGTCAGCTGGGGCTCCTCCAAGCCTGCTTTGAAATCAAAGCAGGACCCATCCCTAATGTGAAGCACTTACTCTCTTAAGGCTCCCTGCCTTGGGCACTGTCCTTGCTGTTGTGCAAGGACACTTTCTTTAAAAACTCAACACTTTCTTTGAGTTGTCCACCAAAATCAACTCACACAAAAGTGTGAGCGAGTTAAGTAGACTTCACTGAGGGTTTTGTAGGGGAGCTGCCCATTTTTTCTTCTGCAATGTCTAATCTGCCATTAATCCTATTCAGTGTATTTTTCATCTCAGACATTGTAGTTTTCATGTCCAGAAGTTCAATTTGGGTCTTTTTTTAAAAAAAATACTTCCATATCTGTACCTAATATATTCAAGCCTTCCTCTAGCTTCTGGAACATATAACTGTTTCAATGCCTTTGCCTACTGATTCTATCATCTGTGTCATGTCTGAGTCAGTTTCAATTAATTGAGTTTGTTCCTCTTTATGAGTTGTGTTTTCCTTCTTTTTTGTGTTCTGGTAATTTTTTGTTGGATGCCAGACACTGTGAATTTTACCTTGTTGGGTACAGAATATTTCTGAATTCCTATAAACATTCTTGAACTTGGTTGTGGCAGTTAACTTGGGAAAGAGTTTTATCCTTTCCGATCTTGAATTTAAGTTTTCTTAAGTGGGACCAGAACTGGATTTCTGGATTTAGTCTAAGGTTAATTTTTGTCTAGCCTCAAAGCTAGACCTTTCTTAGTATTCTAACTAGTGGCCCCTGAACTGTGATGTTTTCCACTTTGGCTCTTGGGAACAGGCACTATTCCAGCCTTGTGTGAGCACCAGGCACTGTTCCCACTAATCCTTTTGGGTGGTTCATCCCCCAGCCTCGCATAATTTTCTCACACACCTGTGCTGAGCAGTACTCACTAATACTTGAGGGGGAACTTCTGCAGATCTCTAGATTTCTCTCTCTCTGTGTATCTCTCTCCTCTCTAGTCCTCTGCCCTGAGAATTCTAACTGGTTTCATTTCCCCAGAATCCAGCTCTGTCTCTTCCATTCAGGTAGATTTCTCCTTCTCTGAACCATGGTCTGGAAACTCTCCAGGCAGTAAGCTGAGCAGTGCAGGGTTCACCTTGCTGCTTCCTCTCTCCCAGGGATCACTTTGCTTTGTTGCCTGATGTCCAATGTCTTGAGTGTTGTTGTTTCGTATATTTTGTCTGATATTTTAGTGGTTTCAGGCCTGAAGCTAACTCTGGTCCCTGTTACTCCATCTTGAACGAAGCAGAAGTCTGGGTAAAAATATTCTTATTTGATTGTGTAATGAATTTGTTGAACAAATTCAACTTGATGATGTCAATCCAGGAAATAGCCTTGTTTTTCTCAAGGGAGGAAGGAGGAGAGCTCTCTTCTCTCCCTCCCTTATCGTTTTCCTGCTTTGATCTCCTCCGGATTAGGCATTTGAAGGTTTCTCCAGGAGCCGCTATGTGATGCATTCTCTTGCTTCCCTCTAAGCACCTGCCTCCCAAGCAACATCCTGCAGCCTCTGACAGCTAGGGTTCCCTTGTCCCACCAGCCACTTTCTTGGACAGGAACTTCTTCAAGACCAAACACAGCTCTTTTCCACAGTTTCCTCTTGGCTTCTCCCCTGGCCTAATAGTGGAAATGCAGGCCTGCCTACCCTATCCTGTTTGTCCCACTACTGTAAGCACAGAGCAGTTTCCTGCCCTCCCCTCCATAATTCTCTAGGCTAAAAAGATACACCAGGCTCTGGATCAATGGTTCTCAGTGATGGGGGGTGGAAGATAGGAGGGTGGACCCCCACCACTCGGGGATAACTGACGAGGTCTGGAGGCATTTTTGTTTGTCATGACTGGGGAGTGGGTGGCTAAGGATGCCACTACATATCCCACGAGGCACAGGACAGCACCCCCGGCCAACAGCATAGGATTAACTGGCCCAAATGTCAACAGAGCTATGGTTGAGTGACCCTCTTCTAGGTTCACGTTGGCCACCAAAGTCCAGGAAGCAGAGTCAACTCCCCTAAACTTCTCTCACCATACTCTGCTCCTAGAGCTACAGAGAGTCACCAGCTCAGCCAGCATCCTCCTGGGGAGCGAGATGCCCCTCTCATAGGCACCCTTGATTTCTTGAAGGGGTTTTCTGCTTTTGTTGTTCCGTCATCCCGTAAATCCATCTGAAGAAAGAGGAGACGTGAGCGTATTTGGACCAAGTCGCAAAAAGAGAGGAGAGGAGGCCATTCTGAATTTGGCTGCGGAGGTGGTGCTGGCAGGGTGCTCTTCCCCAAGCTATGGGAAGAGGAGTTGGTCAAAAGAAAGGGCCTCAGCAGCAGACTCTCGCCAGGACATTGGAGTGAGAGGCTGTGCAGCAGCTCGGGGCTGCTCGAGGGTGGTATGTACCTGTGTGTGTCGGTGTGTGCGCATGTGTGGAAGCGTGTGTCCCTCTGCAGTGAGCAGGACGGACCCAACACCAAGAGGATGAGGAGGTTATGGTGGAGGGCGTCAGGGGAGGAATGGGCCGGGACCAATGTACTCCCTTGCGGGCCAAGGGAATGAACCCCGGGCCAGGAGAGCAGGAAGTGGCTTTTTAAACGAGCTGGGAGGCTGTGTCTGCTGTCCCCAGTGAGTCACCCCCGGGGCATGGGGCAGAGCCAGACAAATGCTGTTTTGTTACTGTCACTGGGACAATGTGGTGAGGCCTGGGGAAACAACAGTTCAGTGAAATGAGTGCGAATCCCCAGTCTAGCCAGAGCCTGGCATAGAGCAGAGGACAAGCAGTGCTTTGCTGAAAGCTTTGATACTGAAGGGATGAAGGCTAGCGAGGTTCACTTTTTCTGAGCCCCAAAGAGGTACAACTTCAGCCAGGAAGAGGTGCTACAGGGAGGCCACTTCAGGTCAGTGTAGAAATCTTTCTCCCATGGTCAGCAGTCCAAAGAGAGGCTAGGTCCCCCCAGAGGTGGTGAGCGCCATGTCACGGGCTGTGCAAGCAGCCGTGTGAGCGACTCCTGCCTGCAGGGGTGGTTGTGGGGTGGGTAGGTGGCCTAGAGCCTGTAGAATCCCTACAGCCTTGAGGTTTCAGGCTGAGTGAGGTGATGATGGTGGTAAAGATGATGTTAATGACTCGACAGCCCCTCCAGTGAGCCAGGCCTAGAATTGGGGGCTTCTACATGATCTCATTCAACCCTCCCAATGTGACTATCACGTCCCTTTTGCACATAAAGAAACTGAGGCTTAGCCACTAGCTACACTGGCGAAGTAAAATTTAAACGAAGTAAAATTAAATGAAATTAAAAAGTTCATCCCATGTGACCGGTGGCTAGGGGACAGCATGGCAGTATGACATTTCCATAACGGCAGAAAGTTTACTGGACAGTGGTAGCTTAGAGAGATGTGCTCACTTACCCAAGATCATCTCTCCCATGGGCAAGATCCAGAACCCAAACAGAGGTCTGACCCAGGTACCGGTGGAGGCTGCTGTGTGAGTCTGGAAACCAGGACTTCCAGATCTGGTCATCACTCAGCAACTGATGCTGGAGTTATCTCAGGAAATCAGTTCATAAACAGGTTTTGGGTCGAATCGTTTTCCTGATAGAGAATGAAGGGTAACAGGGCTCTAGCACTGCCCCTCCAAGCTTCTCGCTCCCACCCCACCTGCATACAAAGCCAGGCACCGAGGCTCCGGGTGGGTGGAAGTGGAGAATGTGGCAGATGTTCTTGAAACGGGGGAGCCGAGACACAGGGCTGATGGGTCTTTTTTGTGGCTGTTTCCTTTAGTGACTGAGCCAAGTTGCCACAGCTTGTCCGGCGTCCGTCAGTGGAGCGTTCATTCGTTCAACAAACACACGTTGAGCTGCAGCAGGTGCCAGGTGCTGTTTCAGGCCCCAGAAGTCGTACCTGCCCTCCTTTTGCACCTTGGGCGATTAGAATGGCTCATTTGGGGGCTCGGGGATTTGGAGCTGCTTACGGAACAGACAGGGATGTTCGTTACCCAGAAACGAAGGGGCCGTTGAGACTGGTTCGGCGGCGAGGACAGTCACCCAGAGGGGCCCTGGCCTACAGGGTGACCTCAGGCCGGTCCTCCGCCGGAGGCCTTAGGTCCCGGGCCGGGCGGGGCGGGGCGGGGCGGGGCGGGGCGGGGCGGGGCGGGGCGGGGCGGGGCGGGGCGGGGCGAGCGCCGGGTTCCCGCGGCCGCCGCCAGAGGGCAGCCAGGGAGCGTGCTGGAGGCCGGTCGGACCCCGGGTGAGTCTGGCGCCCCGGGGACGGCCCCCCTTTCGGGGCCTGGTCTGCGAGCGCCGGGGCGTGCGTTACGGCTCGGTGGCGGGGACCGCGGGGGCGTGTGGGGCGGCCCTGGAGCGGCGGGTGGGTCCGGGGAGCTGTTGCGCGCGGGGTGGGGACGAGCCTGGGGGCCGCGGGGCGCGCGCAGGGCCCGAGCCGCGTTCCCTCCCGCCGTGCCCGCCGCCCGCCTGGCCTGGAGCCCGGGGCTGGTCTCGAGAGGCTCGGGGCAGCGCCTGGGCCCGGCCCCCGGAGCGCCTGGTGCTCAGCGTCCGACCCTTAACCTGTCTGGGGCCCTCGGGGGGGTGGGGGGCGTCGTGCGCCCGCGTTGGGGGGCCGCGGGGAGCGAGTGGGCGGCCGAGACCGGCGGCGGACTGCGGGCGGCGCCGGTAGAGCGCTCCGGGCGAGCGCGTCAACAAGCACGGTGTTTACCGACCACCCGCGGGGCGCGCACGTGCGCGGGAGGGGCCCCGCGGGGACGGCGCGCACCACCTCTCAGCGCTCGGCCTCGCCTTCGGTGAGGATCCCGCGCTCCAGATGGTGGGTCTGGGCCCTGGCCATCGGGGCTTTCGCCCCCAGTTAAGTGGTCAGGAGTGGGACTCGAATAGCATTTGGTGCCCAGGAGGGTGTGAGGAGGGCGGGATGGAGGTAGCTCTCAATGGCCAGACAGGATTCCTCACCCTGAGCGCCTCTTTCAGCCTGAGAGTCCTGCCCCGGGTTTGTTTTCCAGTCTTCCCCAAACCCTGCTCCCAGCAGTCGGGCCAAGCTCTGTTTTTCTCAGCCGAAGGTTTGGAGTAAGTGTAGAGATGCATCCAGGGGGGCTCCCTGCCCTCAGGATGAAGGCTGTGGGCTCACAGTGGTGCCTGTGACACCTGCGCTGTGGGTGTGGAAGCCCCCTTTCTTGGGCTGCAGCGAGGGCTCTGCTGGGAAGTCTGGGAATTTTGTCCCCTGCTTGGGGCTCAGAAGGCGGAGGACCTGATTTTCCCACCTGTGTGGTCTGTGACATGCCCACCGCTGGAGGTGGCCCTGGGGAGAGGTGTGTTGCTGGAGGTGGACACCCATCCTCTGTGAGTTCAGGGCTGGGGCGGGGGGCGGGGGTGATCAGGCTCCATCTGTGCAGCTGCGTGAGAACTTTTGATCCCCCAGCATTTGGAGGTCTGGGGGAGTCAGAGTGTCTCGGGACACCCTGGTAAGAGCATTGGCCGAGCCGGGGCTGCAGTCTAGTCTCTGCCCCTCCCCCGCACACACACCTTGAGAGATTGTGCCGGTCTCCGGGTGCCCCTCCATCCTCCTGCCTCTGACGTCCACTTGGCCTCCCATCTCTTGGGGGGAAAAACCCATGCACTGGAGCAGAAAGCTTCGTTTCCTCTTTTCTCTCACTGTCACATTTTCTCGGCAAGGGCTCTGCACCTGCTGCCTGCCTCTTGGCTCCATGCCTCCCCTCTTACTCCTGCGCAGCCTGGGCTGCTGTCCCCACCACGTTGCTGAAACTGCTTCCCTGAAAGTCAGCTTGTTTCCAAACACCGATTTTTTTTGTCGGCCTCATCCTGCTGCCAAGTCCTTCTGCCCGGGAAGCAGGCCCCGCTTTGCAGCCTTCTCTGCTGTGATTTCTCTCCTCATTTTGTTCTTGTTTCTCCATCATTCCTTCTCCTCTTCTGACGCCCCTTCACTCTTTTTTGGGATGTTTTGTGAGGCCCCGTGTTTATCTTCTCAGAGAACTTGCTTCGGGATCCCTCAGGGAACTCCCCCCCCCATTCTAGCTCTAGTCCTGGCTCCTTGGATGCCCAGTGACACCCCAAACTCACCATGTCCTCCTTACTCCCCAGCAGTGGGTTTCCTTCCCTTCTGTCACACTTACTTTTCCCTGCAGCGTCTCGCCTCTCCCTGCCCCTTTGTGACCAGGCTACTGTTCCAGGCCTTGAATGTCTCAGGCAGGAGGTCACAGGCCCCTTCGCTGGCCTGATGCCAGAATCCCTTCCAGCTCCCGCAGTCCGTCTGGCATGTCACCTCTAGACCAGTGGTCTCTGGATGACTACTGCTTTTACCCTGTTGCTGAGCCCTCTCCCCTAGGAAATCTTCAGAGGCTCCTGGTCTCCTCCCGCACAAAGCTCAGCTCCTCCACCTCCTGTAGCTCCTCAGTCGTGTGGCCTCACCCTCCAGCACCACTTTCCAGTCCTGAGATTTCTTCCCTCCCTACCATGGTCGGCCCTCTCGGCCTTAGTCTTAGAGACCCAGCTCAGAGCTGTCTCCCTGGGAAAGCTTTGCCTCTCCCAGCTGCCCTGGGGGCCTCTTTCCTGGCCTTCCCACTCCACCGTGCCCTCAGGACCACGGCTGTCTGTCTGCTGATCACAGACCCCTTTGTGTCCTTGAAGCCTCTTCCTTTCCTCCCGGATCTCCAGGACTGGGTATCCTGTTGGCTCTCGATAAAGGAATTCCTCCCCTTAACCTCCAAGAACACCTCTGGCCATCCTTCAGAGTCTGGTTCAAATCCCACCTCCCTCCTGGACTGTTCGAGTCTCAGATTCCCACTGGCCTGCACTTCTGGGCTCATGGATGGATTCATTACCGTTTGTGCCACCCATCTTAATACTTTTGTTCTCTGCTATTAGCCTCCAGTTGTATCATGGGTATGAGAGATGCTTTTCCGGTTCTTAATCATAGCAGCTGTTTATTGAGCGGTCGGTATGTGCTGGGCGTGTGATGATCTTTCCAAGTAATCCCTTGTGTGTGTTATTCGTGCAGCCCCCAGAGGGGTAGGAGCTAGGATTCTTGTTTTCATTCTCCCCATGAGGACACAAACCCCGTGAGGTCCAGGGACCTGCCTAAACCACACAGCTTGTAGGTGGGTGGAACAGAGGTTGAAACTCAAGTCTGTCTGACTCCTGAGACTGTTTTTTTTTTTTTTTTAAATTGAATCATACAGTATGCATTCTTTTTTTTTAAAATTTATTTATTTATTTATTTATTTATGGCTGTGTTGGGTCTTCGTTTCTGTGCGAGGGCTTTTTCTCGTTGCGGCAAGCGGGTGCCACTCTTCATCGCGGTGCGCGGGCCTCTCACCATCGCGGCCTCTCTTGTTGCGGGGCACAGGCTCCAGACGCGCAGGCTCAGTAATTGTGGCTCACGGGCCCAGTTGCTCCGCGGCATGTGGGATCCTCCCAGACCAGGGCTCGAACCCGTGTCCCCTGCATTGGCAGGCAGATTCTCAACCACTGCGCCACCAGGGAAGCCCCCTGAGACTGTTTTTTGATAGTAGGGATTACTATTTGTCCAGGAAAGCGTACGCTTCAGTCCAGGGAGCGTGTTACAGGTCCTCTTAGCACCTGGCCCAGATGTGCAGGCTGTCCTGGTGGTGTGGTCATCTGGTTGCTTGGGACCCCACTGGACTCCAGGAAAGGACTTTGTAACAGAACAGATGCTTAATGGTGGGACCAGTGACTAGAGGAGGCTGTGACAGCTGCCCCAGAGGCCTTCGAAAACAGGCCGTGTGTATGTGTGTCTTAAGGAAGAGTTGTGGAACAGAGAACCCCGAGGAGCCCTCAGGTCATTTCTGTCCCTTAGGATACTTTTTTTTTTTTTTTTTTTAGTAAGTGTTTTTAAATTTTTTATTTATTTTATTTATTTTATTTTTGGTTGCACCGAGTCTTTTTTTTAATAAATTTATTTATTTTTATTTATTTTATTTTTCGCTGCGTTGGGTCTTCGTTGCTGCGTGCGGGCTTTCTCTAGTTGTGGCGAGCGGGGGCTACTCTTCGTTGCAGTGCATGGGCTTCTCATCACAGTGGCTTCTCTTGTTGTGGAGCATGGGCTCTAGGCACGCGGGCTTCAGTAGTTGTGGCACGCGGGCTTCAGTAGTTGTGGCACATGGGCTCAGTAGTTGTGGCTCATGGGGTCTAGAGCCCAGGCTCAGTAGTTGTGGTGCACCGGCTTAGTTGTTCCGCGGCATATGGGATCTTCCCAGACCAGGGCTTGAACCCATATCCCCTGCATTGGCAGGCGGATTCTTTTTTTTTTTTTTTTTTTTAACAAATTTTTTTCTTTTAATTTTTATTTATTTATTTATTTATCCATTTATTCATGGCTGTGTTGGGTCTTCGTTTCTGTGCGAGGGCTTTCTCTAGTTGCGGCAACTTTCTCTTCATCGCGGTGCGCGGGCCTCTCAGTATCGCGGCCTCTCTTGTTGCGGAGCACAGGCTCCAGACGCGCAGGCTCAGTAATTGTGGCTCACGGACCTAGTTGCTCCGCGGCATGTGGGATCTTCCCAGACCAGGGTTCGAACCCGTGTCCCCTGCATTGGCAGGCAGACTCTCAACCACTGCGCCACCAGGGAAGCCCCGGCAGGCGGATTCTTAACCACTGTGCCACCAGGGAAGCCCCTGTACCGGGTCTTAGTTGTGGCAGGCAGGCTCCTTAGTTGTGGCTCACCGGCTCCTTAGTTGTGGCATGCAAACTCTTAGTAGAGGCATGCAAGTGAGATCTAGTTTCCTGACCAGGGATCGAACCCACGTCCCCTGCATTGGAAGGCGGATTCTTAACCACTGTGCCACCAGGCAAGTCCCCCTTAGGACACTTTTAAATGCTTTTTTTTGTAAACAAAATCAACCCTATCCCCAAACAGTACCACCTTCAACTAAGTTTCCTTAGGAGCTATCCTTCCCTTCCCTCCGCAGGTCACTATCATATGAAAATGAGTTCCTGATGTGAAATACAGTTGCCACGGCAACCAGTAATGCGAGGCCTGGAGTCTTGCTCCTAGGTCTCTGCACCGTATGCTTCTAGGGGCTTTTTCCATCTTTGTCGCCTAAAAAAATGAAATACTCCATTTGACTCTCTTTTTGTGGGGACATTTAAAACATTGGTTTTTTTTCAGGCAGCGATTTCTGGGCACTGTTAACACCCCAGCAGCTTGTCACCAGGCTGCTGGCACACCATTAATAATGACCCCGAATGGTGCCTCTGGTTTAGGTCACATTTTGAATGAAATCCAGTGCCCTGTGGGTAAAAGGACAGTAGCTGTGGCCTCCACGCAGCCTTGATGTGTGGAAAGACAGAGGGAAAGAGCATGGTCTGGTGTAACAGAGAACCCCGAGAACAGAGAACAGAAAAAAAAAAAGGCTTTTTAGAACAGTTTTTTTTTTTTTTTTTTTTGGCTGCACCACACGGCATGTGGGATCTTAGTTCCCCAACCAGGGATCGAACCTGTGTCCCCTGCAGTGGAAGCATGGAGTCCTAACCACTGGACCGCCAGGGAATTAGGGAGGGCT
Organism: Eubalaena glacialis; assembly: GCF_028564815.1. Lineage (NCBI taxonomy): Eukaryota > Metazoa > Chordata > Mammalia > Artiodactyla > Balaenidae > Eubalaena > Eubalaena glacialis. The sequence continues at coordinate 14,853,139 of NC_083734.1, read as the reverse complement.
TTTTGGTACAGCTTCATTCCAGTTGGAGGTGGTGAAATTGTTTGTCTTTAGTTGCTGTCTCCTCCTGTGTGAGAGCCTTGCTCAGCTATCCTGGCAGAGGCCACCCAGAACAGGGTGCCTCAGGGGTGAGAGAGACAGGGTGCCTTTGGCCATAATCATAGCTACTAACTTTGATGGGTGCTTATTTTGTGCAGCCCTTATTCCTTTATTTAATCCTCAACCAAATGAAGGCAGAAATACTGTTGTTTTCCCCATTTTACAGGTAAAGAAAATGATGCACAAAGAGGTTAAGTGCTTGCCCAAGGACACAGAACAAGTAGGTGGTAGAGTTGGGCTTTAGTACTAGGAAGTCTGACTCCTGTGGCCCATGCTCTTTACTTGGTACCACGTAGATAGTGGAAAGACTGCGTTTAAAGAATGAGAGGGTGGGGCTTCCCTGGTGGCGCAGTGGTTAAGAATCTGCCTGCCAATGCAGGGGACACGGGTTCGAGCCCTGGTCTGGGAAGATCCCACATGCCGCGGAGCGACTAAGCCTGTGAGCCACTACTACTGAGCCTGTGCGTCTGGAGCCTGTGCTCCGCAACAAGAGAGGCCGCGACAGTGAGAGGCCCGCGCACCACGATGAAGAGTGGACCCTGCTCGCCGCAACTGGAGAAAGCCCTCGCACAGAAACGAAGACCCAACACAGCCAAAAATAAATAAAAATAAATAAATAAATTTATTTAAAAAAAAAGAATGAGAGGGTGAATTGGAGAAATAGAGCAGGTTGGCTTTCTCAAGATTTGATTTAAAGCAGTCGTTTTCAACTTTTTGTATCTTTTGAGAGGCAAAAGGCTGCAGTGAAAAGGCATGTACTAGAGTGTTCACAGCAGCACTATTTTTAATAGCCACAAAACTGAAAATCACCCAGCATCCTTTGGCAGTAGAATGGACAAATACAGTGGGGTGAATGCATGCAATAGAACACTGTACCACAGAACAGTCCGCAGCCACATGGAACGTCATGGAGGAATCATGCAGACACCGTTGAGCAAAGGAGCCAGACGAAAAAGAGCATGTACCGTAGGATTCCATTTATAGAACGTGCAAGGCAGAATGAATATAAGGTGTTAGAAGTCGGAGTCGTAGTTCCCAGGGGCACAAGGAAGGCTTCTGGGAGGCTGGTGATGGTTGGTTTCTCTATCTGGGTGTTGGTCACATACGTGTGCTCGTATTTTCAAAATTCACCAGTTTTAGTATGTGTACTTGTGTGTGTGTGTGTGATACTTCAATAAGATGTACTGAAACAGAGAAAAAGGCAGCAGTGACCCTCAACCCAGGACGTGAATACTGATGCTCTACTTCCTTATAGGGGCCACACACTTGACACTAACCCAGAATCTTAGATTTCTTGTGAGAGGTGGGAGGTGACATGAGGGTAGGCACCCAGGTTCCGGGGCAGACGGCTCTGGGGATGTGGGAGCAGGGCCAGGGGCAGCTCTGGTTTTCTCCCGTCCCCATCTGCTCCACTGGGTTTGGGGAGAGCTTGCTAAGCTCGGAGGTGGCTGGTTGGGTTCTGCCCATGAAGCAGCCCTTTTCTCCCTGCCGTGAGGCCTGGGGGTAAGGAGGTGACGTGGATCGCCTTCTGCTGGTCGGCGGGGTGTCAGGTTGGCCTGGGGAAACTGCGGAATATGGCTGGTGCTGCCACCCTCTGCGCAGACATCCTCACCCCTCCAACAGCAGTGGGCTGGCTGCCTGCAAAACATCAGCATTTCAAGGACTGCGCCCGCCTGGAAAGTGAGCGGCATTCACTGGGAGATCAGCTCCTCCTTTCACATGGCAGTTATATGCTGCTAAAAATACTGGAGCACCTTATGTAAGACCACAGTTACGTAGTTAGCACCTTATGTAAAAGCACTTAGTATAGCGTAGACAATTAATCGGTCAGGTGTTTCGGTGACCTTGGTGGGCATCATCACAGAGTTGGTGGTTGGCTTGCCTGGTGAGGAGGGTGAACAATCGTCAATATCCAGGCCTGCCTGACTCACTCGGCTGCGCTCACACCTAATTTACTTGTTGATGCTTTTTTTTTTTTTTTTTTTTTCAATGTGTTGATTGCATTTTCCTCTTTAGGCCCAGCCCATCCAAGCAGTTGAGTTGATGCCGGGGTTTGTACAGTTTCTTCTTGCTCAGTCCTCATCCCCTTCTTATTTACTGGTAGAGCATCTTCTGATTCACAGAAGCTTAGAAGGGCCTCCTCCCCATTCAAGAGGTCCCCTCCGTGAGTGGCCAGGAGGGTGGCCATTGGCTTGAGTGCTGCCAGTGACCAGGGAAGCCCATCTCATGGTTGGAGGGTGATTTGAATAGTTATGGAGAGCAATGTAACAAAACCAAGGTGCAGAATATGCCAGGTAGGCTGAAACGCTGAGCTGAAACTGACAAGAAGACATTTCACAGGGATCAGGTTTTTAAAGCCATGGGATCTGAGGCTAGGACAGCAATTTGGCAGGACCTGTCAAATTAAAAAGCATCTGCCCTACATCATAAGAATTCTACTTCCCAGGGTCTGCCCTAAAGGAAACCTGGCATGTGTGCACAGGTGGAAAGTTCTGAGACAGCCTTTGTGGCAGTTTGCAGTCCATGGTGAAAAACTCTACACAGTTTGAATGTCTGCTGGTGGTGGAATAGCACCCGCTACATCAGCTCACATTTTCATACCTGGGAGTCCTATGCAGCTTTGAGAAAGAATTAGTTGGATCTCTCTATAACAATAATGATGAATCTCTCAGATTATAAGGTGAAGAAAGCAAGTTTCCAAGTGATGAATACATTATGATGCCTTTCATAGAAACGTTTTCACATAGTCCTTCATACTTTATATGAATACAAATATAAGTAACACCTACCTACATGTAAAAGAATATAAAAAGGTCTAGAAAAAGGCATTCCAAACTTAAAATAGCTATTATCTCCAGGGAAGGGGGAAGGGCATCAGGATTGTGTGTGTGTTGGGGGGGGATCAAAGAGAAATTTAGCCTTCTCTGTGATATTTAAACTTTTAAAAATAATTTCATTGATGTAGAATTTATATACCTCAAATAAGTCATTCATTTTAAGTATACAATCTGTTTTAAATTTTTAAAAGGAAAAGTAATTACACAATTAAAAATTAATGTCTAATTTATCCCCCTTCCTCATACAAGAAGCCTTCTTCCATCTATGCCTGAGTCATGGATGGACCATGACACGAAGCTCACTGTATGGTGTTTTGCATTTAGGGGCAGCTCATAGAGGTAGAAATTATTCCCTCTTTTGAGCTGAGGTCTTGAGATCTGTCTCTTTGTCACTTCGCTTCTGGGTCTGTCCCTTTGGAGCCATCTCAAATAAGTCTATTTTCCATGGGGCAGGATTTTCACTGGTGCAAGATCCCCATCATGCCTGCCTCCTCCAGGGAGAAGGACTTGCCTCTTTCAAGGGTTCCTTGTAGAGTCTATAGGGTGATATGGATCACACTCCAGGCCGTGCTGGGCACCTGGCCCATCAAACATCCTCCTAAAGTTTTGCAGAACTGGACCCTATGCCCCCGATGTTGCGTGAACATGACATAACACTTTTTAAAAATAATGGTAATTTTTTTTAATCTTAAAAGTAATTCATATTCATTATGGAAAATATAGAAAATACACAAAAACACAAAGAAGAAAGTAAATATCTGTGATTCTCAGCCTCCAGAGATAACCATGTTTAATGTTTAAAAATTGAGATCATTCTATATGAATGATTTTATTTTTTATTTTTTTAAAGTAAAAATTTATTGAATTTGTTACAATACTGCTTCTGTTTTATGTTTTGGGTTTTTTTTGGTCACAAGGCATGTGGGATCTTAGCCCTCTGACCAGGGATCAAACCTGCACCCCCTGCACTGGAAGGTGAAGTCTTAACTACTGGTCCGCCAGGGAAGTCCCTGAATGATTTTATAACCTATATTTTATTTAACATTTATTTATCCATAAGAATAGTGACTGACATATATGTAATACATTTTTTCTCAGTTCAGTGTTTTTTTTTCTATTATTATTATTATTGAACATAGAGAAGTTTCTAATGTTTATGTGGTGTTGTGGACTGAATGTTTGTGTTCTCCTGAATGCATATGTTGAAGCCCTAATTCCAAGAGTTGGATAATATTTGGAGATGGAATGTTTGGGAGGTATTTAGGGTTAGATGAGGCCCTGAGGGTGGGGCCCGCATGATGGGATTAGTGCCCTTATAAGAAGAGATGGCCGAGAGCTCTCTCTCTCTCTCTTTCTCTTTCTGTCCTCACACATACACTGAGGAAAGGCCATGTGGACACACAGCAAGAAGGCTGCTGTCTACAAGCCAGGAAGAGAGCCCTCACCAGGAACTGAATTGACTGACACCTTGATATTGAACTTCCAGCCTCCAGAACTGAGAGGAATAAATTTCTGTTTTTTAAGCTTCCCAGTCTATGGTATTTTGTTTTCGCAGCCCCAGCAGACTGATCCATGTGGTTAAGTCTATCAGTCCTTTCATTTTGTGATTTCTTCCTTTGCTTTTGGGTTTGAAAGGTCTTCCCCACCCCAAGTTCAGATAAATATTCACCTATATTTTCTTCTCGTTCTTTATTTGGTGTTAGCTTTTCCACTCAGCTCTCTCTTTTACATTCAACTCTAATCCTACCAAAATTTATTTTGGTTTATGGTATAAGATTAGAGCCTGATTTTATTTCTTCTCAAATTGTCCGCCAGTTCTTTTAGTTCAATTTCTTTTCCTACCAACTACATTTGAAATTGAAATTTAATTTTTTTGGACTGTTCAGTGGACCCTTGAACAACACTGGTTTGAACTCTGTGGGTCTACTTATACATGGATTCTTTTCACTAAATAAGTACTACAGGTCTACACAATCTGTTGTTAGTTGAATCTGAGGATGTGGAACTGCGGATATGGAGGGCTGACTGTAAAGTTATACGGGAATTTTCAATTACGAGGGGGTTGATGCCCTTGACCCTCCCCCACCATGTTTAGGGTCAACTGTACATTACAACCATGTTGCTCAAAATTCAAAAAGGCAATAGATCCCTCCACCCTCTCCCTTAGCCTCCCAGGTCCAGTAACCTGTGTTACTAGGTTAATAGATTTTGGTCTTGGACTAGATTTCCTTCACCCTTCCCCCGACTGACTCTCAATGTTAGCGTTATTATCGTGCACAAACATATGAGCTTCCAGGTCTTCTCTTTTTTCATTAACTGATCTCTTTTTCTTCCAGTATCACATTTTTTAAATTATGACTTTATAAATGTAACCCCTGGCCATGCAGATTCTTTCTCAACTTTTCTTTGGTTATGCTTGCCCATTTAGTCATTCTTCTCTATGATATAATCATTTTATAGTTCTTCTGCACATATCATTAGAATCTAATTTGGAATGACAATAAATTTCTAAAATAATAACGATATTGAGTTTTCCTCTCTAGAAGTATGGTCTGTCCCTTACTGATTCGTGTCTTCCTTCCTGTCATTCTGTTTTTTTATAGCACCCACTTAAGTTTCATAGATTTCTTTATGGGGGTTGTGAACATTTCTTGTTTGTTCCTAGGTGTTTTATGTTTTTTGCTGCTAGGGAATAGGATCATTTTTCCCCCCAGTCTTATCTTTAACTGGATATTGTTGGAATATAAGAAAGTATTTGATTAAAAAATTATTGTGAAATAGATATATATGCATATAAAACAAATATGTACAGTTTAAAGAAGAGTAATAAAGCAGACATATGCCCAGCCAAATGAAGAAACAGAGTATCAACAGCCCTTTAGAAATTGTTTTTATGCCTCTCCTTAGGTGGGTTTTCCTCTCTCCTCATCCCCAGGGGATACACTAACCTGAATTCTGTTATCATTATTAGCCTGCTGTTCTCTATAACTTTACCATGTAGGTTTATGTCTTTAAACAATACGTTTTACAATTTTGTATACTTTTGAACTTTTATAAATGGAGTCACACTGTATTCCATTTTTTAATAGATCCATTTGCGTTTATGTTTTTTTTTTTGGCTGCGTTGGGTCTTAGTTGTGGCACACGAGATCTTTGTTGTGGTGTGTGGGCTTCTCTCTAGTTGTGGCACATGGGCTCCAGAGCGCGTGGGCTCTGTAGTTTGCGGCACTCGGCCTCTCTAGTTGACACGCAGGGGCTTAGTTGCCCCGCAGCACGTGGGATGTTAGTTCCCCTACGAACCTGCGTCCCCTGCATTGGAAGGCGGATTCTTTATGACTGGACCACCAGGGAAGTCCCTGTTTTTATTCAATAGTTTATTTACTATAAACTTCACCATTTCTAAGTATATAATTCAATGGTTTTTAGTATATTCACAAGATTGTACAACCATTACCATGAACTAGTCCCAGAACATTTTCATCACCCCAAAAAGAAGCCTGTATCTTTGCATTCACTCCCCTTATTCTCCCAACAACCTCCTCAGCCCTAAGAAACCACTAATCTATTTTCTGTCTCTATGGATTTGCTTATTCTAGACATTTCATATAAGTAGAATAATACAATATGTGGTTTTCCCTAACTTTCACTTGTAATGTTTTCAAGGTTCATTCCTTTTAATGGCTAACTAATATACCATTGTATGGTTATGCCACATTTTGTTTATCCATTCATCTGTTGATGGACATTTGGATTATCTCCACTTTGGGCTATTATAAAAAATGTTGCTATGAACATTCATGTACAAGTTTCTATGTGGACATATGTTTTCACTTCTCTTGGATGTATACTTAAGAATGGAATTGCTGGTCATATGGTAAGTTTTGGGCTATTATAAATGGAGTGGCCATAAGTCTTCTTGTTGACATATGTTTTCATTCTCTTATGTGTATTATTTCTCTTCCATGTTTGACTTCTTTTAGGAGTGGAATTACTGATTAGGTTTATCTTTGTTTTCTATTGACACGTAAGATCCATTCAGAAAACGGCATAAATTCTAAATGTACTGCTTGTCTAATTTTTACAAAGTGAACACAGCCATGTAGCCATCCCATCACCCAGGTCAAGGGGTGGGATGTTGGCCCAAGCTGGGCTACTCTGCTGTGCTGTTCTTTGTGAGATATGAAATCTAAGCAAAGTGAAGTAGGAAGGGAAAGGGTATTGGAGCCACTTAGTCCCACGGTGGCAGCTGATGAGACCTTGAGGCCCAGACTCTGCAGCTGCTGTGGTTCCTGTGTTCTTCCACATCAGGACCTTCAGCCTTCCCATCAATTCTGAGCGTCCAGGTATCCTGCCAGTAAATCCCTTTCTGCTGAAGTCAGCCAGACCTGGTTTCTGTTGCTTGCAATCGAAGAATCCTTTTGGATACAGTGTGCCCAACTGCTAGCACCAAAACTTTGGTGGAGTGTGCCCCTCCTATTGCTAAAAACCCAGAGTAGAAGCTGCGTCTAGCTAATCCTTGAATTTTTACATGACCTTATTTTTTTTTTTAATATAAATTTATTTATTTATTTATTTATTTATTTATTGTGGCTGTGTTGGGTCTTTGTTGCTGCACGCGGGCTATCTCTAGTTGCGGCGAGCAGGGACTACTCTTCGTTGTGGTGCACGGGCTTCTCATTGCGGTGGCTTCTCGTTGTGGAGCACGACTCTAGGCGTGTGGGCTTCAGTAGTTATGGCACACAGCCTCAGTAGTTGTGGCTCTCAGGCTCTAGAGTGCAGTCTCAGTAGTTGTGGTGCATGGGCTTAGTTGCTCTGCGGCATGTGGGATCTTCCTGGACCAGGGCTCGAGCCCATGTCCCCTGCATTGGCAGGCGGATTCTTAACCACTGCAGCACCAGCGAAGTCCCATTCCCCCTAACTTTATATTTAGTTCCCAGTTTTGAAACAATTTTCTCTCGGTCCCCAGTGGAAAGTTAATGGCTTAAGTAACTGGCTTAATTTAGAAGGTGAAATGTAGGAGTCTATATTATTTTCCAGACTTCATTTTTGGAAACCAGGTTTATTTCTCTTCGATGTAGAGCACAGGGGGGTTGGATGAGGGGGTGTTTGGTGCCATGATCAGAAAACAAGGGCTAGACCCCAAGTTCTTTCGCGCCATCCCTCAGGGACCCTTTGCCTAAGAAGGCTCAACGTTGAAATTGGTCTGCTCTAAGTGGGGCCTCATTTACAAGTAAAAAAAGAAATGAATTCTCTTCTGGTTTCTTTTTTAATGTCATTGAATCACACGGGTTAGTGACAGGAAACGACCCAATTTCAACTGGTCTCAGCATTGTCAGTGCTTGTCCTCATTAATGTCAGGGTCGGGGCAGGTATTTGATCGGGGGTCGGTGCCATGGGTGAGGCTCGACAAGAAAAGGTCAGAGATGAATGTGAAATTCTTTCTAACCCCAAATGGTAGTGATCAGCCCAGGCCGTGTCTTGGAGCAGCCACGGAGCTGCTTTCCATGTTTCCCAGGTCTCATTCCTTGGCTTTTCTTGAGAGCCTGTTCCTGTGGTGACCTTCTCTACCTGCCAGTTCTAATCCTGCTGGCGGTTTTCCTCATTTGCAGAAGCCACTGCTTGGGGGCCGATGACCCTAGCCTGGACACGAAGACCTTTCTCCCATTCCTGGGGCTTGTTAGGACCTTCCACTTTTAACGTGAGCACAGCAGAAAGTGGGCGTGATTCTTGACCACGTGGTCTCCGCGTCTGCAGGGTTCTGTGGAGCAGGAAACTAGCTGCTTTGAGTATCTTGCTTGGCCAGAGCTACCATGGCTGTGGACGCAGCAGGTCTGCCAAAGTCATTTTTGCGGGTTGGGAGCCATACGAGGGCACTGCATGGAAAAGGCTTTCCATTGTGGTTTATCATGGCGATTTTCTCACACATGGCTGTGAAGCATCTTGTTTTAGCATTATCAGTTTATGACAGAGATTTTCCAACAGGTGGAAGAGACACACCTCCACCAAGGGTCACCTCTTCTCACTTCATGTAAAAGGGCCTCGTGGGCTGGGACGGCCTCAGATTTCCCCAAACCCATCTGCAGGTTTGGGTGTCGTGTGGTGAACTGGGTCACCCCTGACAGGGTGAAGGGGGATAATTTAGCAAAGGGAGTAACTCAGGAGTGAGAGTTTCCTGTTTGGAATCTAAAATGCCTTTACAGAATTGAGACTTTGCATCCAGGTCACTCTGAGGTCAGGGCAGAGAGGACAGACCCAGGGGGCAGGCAGGGCCCAACTGTGGGCTGGCCTCTCTTGGTACAGACCTGGTGTCCAGAGCGTGGGCTCACACGGTAGCTAGTCAGGGGCTGAAGGCTTGCACTCCAGGGGTCATGGCCTTAGAGGACGTTCACTGTACATCACTCTCCATGGTGGGCTCTGCTGACAGATGTAGAACGTGGACTCTTAGAGTTTGTGTTGGAATCTGGGACAGGCATGTGGATGGATAGCAAATTGAGGCAGGTCGGAGGAGCTGGAAGTTGATACACTTTGGGGAGGGCTGGGTGGCAAGGGGTATGTTCTGGGAGTGCAGGTTTAGGTGGGGAGGGAGATAAGGCACATCTCCAGAGGGTGGCAGGTGGGAACCAAGGCAGGCCATCTGCAGGGTCTTATCAGGAGGTAATGGGGTCCTGACAAACAGGCTAGGCTAGCGACAGATCTTCAGAAGCGTGGGGGATAAGGCCTCAACAGGGAAGAAGGTCGGCCTACAGCCAACTCAGAGCCAGAGGCCCAGTGATCAGGGTCTCCGGGTTGTGGCTGGGCCCAGCGTGAGCAAAGCAGAAGCTGACTTGCTTAGTGGTTAAGGGTTCTGGGCTCAGACTTGCAGGCTTTCATACTGGTTCTGCCACTCCCTCACCCTGTGCCCTTGAGAAGTTGCTTTGCCTCTGTTTGCTCATCTGTAAAATGGAGATAATAATAGTATCTGTCTCATTGTTCAGAGGACTCCGTGAGAAGTCATGTACAAAGCACTTAGAACAGTGTTTGGTGCATGGATGGTGGTTATTATTGTTAGTATTGAGGTCTCCCCAGTTTGGCCTGATGCATGTCCTTTGGCCTCAGAGTTGCCTGCGAATGGGGTTCACACCCAGGCTTGAGGACTGCTGCTTTCATTATATTGAATTTTGTAGCCCGCTTGCTTGTCTTGTTTCTACAGCTGCTGGAAATCTCAGAGTCCGATCTATTGCATGAGATTTCTGGTGCCATCTCCTCTTTCTGCTTTCTGCCTGGCCTCTGTTCTCTTTGATCCTCAAGTTGTTTATTTTTATTTTATTTTATTTTTTTAATTAATTAATTAATTAATTTAATTAATTTATTTATTTTTGGCTGAGTTGGGTCTTCGCTGCTGTGCGCGGGCTTTCTCTAGTTGCGGTGAACAGGGGCTACTCTTAGTTGTGGTGCGCGGGCTTCTCATTGCAGTGGCTTCTCTTGTTGCGGAGCACGGGCTCTAGGCGCATGGGCTTCAGTAGTTCTGGCTCGCAGGCACTAGAGCGCAAGCTCAGTAGTTGTGGCGCATGGGCTTAGTTGCTCCACGACATGTGGGATCTTCCCGGACCAGGGCTCGAACCCGTGTCCCCTGCATTGGCAGGCGGATTCTTAACCACTGCGCCACCAGGGAAGCCCTGTTTATTTTTTATTGTGTTCAGCCCCTAAGCTGCCTCAAGCCCTCCTTGAAATAGGCAGTTATAAATTTCCAATGAATAAATATAATTTTAGATCATACATGGAATCAGAGTTACAGTGTAAGGAGGTATGCTCTACTTGCCACATCCCTGTCTCCTCGTCTTACCTGAGTCTGGGGGATCAGTTGGCAATAAGAAGGGCCAGCCCCTGGGACAGGTTAGGGTGCACAGCAGAGAAGAGGCTGCAGATATTCTGGCTGCGAAGGTGCACTCTCAGGCCCAGGGGCGGAATGGGTGAGAAGGTGGAGGAGGACAAAGACTAACTCTTATCAAGTACCCACTCTGCACCTGTCACTGTGTAGGTGCTTAATACACTTTGGGCTGCTCCAGGAGGCTGGTAGATGAGTATCCCCATTGTGGGACTGTAGAATTTGGGGAAGTTTAGTCTGTAAGTTAGAGACGGGATGTGCATCCGATTGTAGAGTCAACCCAGACCCAACTGTGGGCCATATGAAGGGTCAGGTGTGAGACCTTCCCCAGGACTTCCTCCCATTCTTCAGACTTGCCAGGGCATATATCTCAGTCATCTTTTGCCACAATATTGCTGTGTAACAAACGAACCGCAAACCCACTGGCATTTGGCAATACGTATTTATTCATCCCTCATGTATCTGTGGGTTAGGTGGGGTTTGGCTGGCCTAGGCTGCTCTCAGTGGGACTTGGTTGTCTTTAAGCTGTGAGTTGGGTTTAGGCCTGTTTCATGTGTCTCTTATCCCACTTGGACCAATGACCACCAAGGCGTGTTTGTGTCATAGTTACAGGCAGGAGTGCAAGAGTGCAAGCTCAGTTGCACAAGCACTTTTCAAGCCTCTGCTTACATCATCACCACTGACATCATTTGGCCAAAGCAAGTCACATGGCCAATCTCAAGCCAAGGGGCAGGGAATCACCCTGCCTACCATTGAGCCATGGCAGAGTGTGGCTATCTCATACTCTTACAGAGAGAAGAATTGACATCAGTAATTCAGCCTACTTTAGGATGAGTAAAGTATTCATTTACTCGCTCAGTAAATGTTTTTTTGAAAGGCTACAGTATGACTGGTACTATGTTGCCTCTGGGGATAGAGTGGTGAAAAACGCAAGCTTGGCCCTTGCCTTACAGAACTTACAGTCTAGTGATAGAAACAAACTGGAGAGCTACTTCTATCATTAATTATTTAACTACAGTTGCGATCATCTCTACAGGGGACAAGTACAGAGCACTGGGCATGTACCAAAGGGCCTGACCTAGTCCAGGGAGGAAGAGGTGGTTGAGCTCAGAATTGAAGGGTAAGACTAATTAGGCAAAGGATCCTTAATAAGATTAACAATTGACTTCTCACCTGAAACCGTGGAAGCCAGAAGGCAATGGAATGAAAGTCAAAGTGCTGAGACAAAAAGACCATCAACCAAGTCTATATCTGGAAAAAACATCCTTTAAAAATGAAGGAGACAGGCTCCCTGACTTCAGACTATACTACAAAGCTACAGTAATCAAGACAGTATGGTACTGGCACAAAAATAGAAATATAGATCAATGGAACAGGATAGAAAGCCCAGAGATAAACCCACGCACATATGGTCACCTTATCTTTGATAAAGGATACAAGAATATACAATGGAGAAAAGACAGCCTCTTCAGTAAGTGGTGCTGGGAAAACTGGACAGCTACATGTAAAAGAATAAAATTAGAACACTTCCTAACACTGTATACAAAAATAAACTCAAAATGGATTAAAGACCTAAATGTAAGGCCAGACACTATAAAACTCTTAGAGGAAAACATAGGCAGAACACTCTATGACATAAATCACAGCAAGATCCTTTTTGACCCACCTCCTAGAGAAATGGAAATAAAAACAAAAATAAACAAATGGGACCTAATGAAACTTAAAAGCTTTTGCACAACAAAGGAAACCATAAACAAGATGAGAAGACAACCCTCAGAATGGGAGAAAATATTTGTAAACGAAGCAACTGACAAAGCATTAATCTCCAAAATATACAAGTAGCTCATGCAGCTCAATATCAAAAAAACAAACAACCCAATCCAAAAATGGGCAGAAGACCAAAGAAGATACACAGATTGCCAACAAACACATGAAAGGATGCTCAACATCACTAATCATTAGAGAAATGCAAATCAAAACTACAGTGAGGTATCACCTCACACCAGTCAGAATGGCCATCATCAAAAAATCTACAAACAATAAATGCTGGAGAGGGTGTGGAGAAAAGGGAACTCTCTTGCACTGTTGGTGGGAATGTAAATTGGTACAGTCACTATGGAGAACAGTATGGAGGTTCCTTAAAAAACTAAAACTAGAACTACCATATGACCCAGCAATCCCACTACTGGGCATACACCCTGAGAAAACCATAATTCAAAAAGAGACATGTACCACAATGTTCATTGCAGCACTATTTACAATAGCCAGGACATGGAAGCAACCTAAGTGTCCATCAACAGATGAATGGATAAAGAAGATGTGGCACATATATACAATGGAATATTACTCAGCCATGAGAAGAAATGAAATTGAAGTATTTGTAGTGAGGTGGATGGACCTAGAGTCTGTCATACAGAGTGAAGTAAGTCACAAAGAGAAAAACAAATACCGTATGCTAACACATATATATGGAATCTAAAAAGAAGTTTCTGATGAACCTGGGGGCAGGACAGGAATAAAGATGCAGATGTAGAGAGTGGACTTGAGGACACGGGGAGGGGGAAGGGTAAGCTGGGATGAAGTGAGAGAGTAGCATTGACATACACTACCAAATGTAAAACAGATAGCTAGTGGGAAGCAGCTGCATAGCACAGGGAGATCAGCTTGGTGCTTTGTGACCACCTAGAAGGGTGGGATAGGGAGGGTGGGAGGAAGATGCAAGAGGGAGGGGATATGGGGTTATATGTATACATATAGCTGATTCACTTTGTTATACAGCAAAAAGTAACACAACATTGTAAAGCAATTATACTCCAGTAAAGATGTTAAAAAAAATGAAGGAGAAATCAAGGCATCCTGTATAAATAAACCTGAATTTATTGCTATCAGACCTGCCCTACAAGAAATACTATAGAGAGCCCTTCAGGCTGAAATGAAAGGACACTAGACTGTGACTCAAATTTACAGGAAGAAATAAGGAGCATCTTTAAAGGTGTAAATGTATTTTGTTGTAACTCTTCTCCTATCTGCGTAAAGCAATAATTATGAAACTGTGTTGACAGACTTATAATGTACAAAGATGTAATTCATATAATAATAATAGCATAAAAGAAGGGGGAAGAAACAGCTATATTAGAGCAAAGTTTTTGTATATATTGAAATTAGGTTGGAATTAATCAGAGCTAGATTTTTTTAAGTTAAAATGTTAGTTGTAATCTCCAGGGCAACTGTTAAGAAAATAACTAAAAAATATGTAATAAAAGAGAATTAAGGGCTTCCCTGGTGGCGCAGTGGTTAAGAATCTGCCTGCCAACACGGGACACGGGTTCGAGCCCTGCGGGAAGATCCCACGTGCTGCGGAGCAACAAAGCCCTTGTGCCACAACTACTGAAGCCTGTGAGCCACAACTGCTGAAGCCTGCATGCCACAACTACTGAAGCCCGTGCACCTAGAGCCTGTGCTCTGCAACAAGAGAAGCCACCGCAATGAGTAGCCCCCGCTCGCCACAACTAAAGAAAGCCTGCGCGCAGCAACAAAGACTCAACGCAACCAAAAATAAATAAATAAAATAAAGTTTTTTAAAAAAAAGAGAGAATTAAAATGGTATGCTAGAAAATACCTATTTAACAGGAAAGAAGCCAATAAGGGAAGAGTATAGGAACAAAAAGACATAAGACTATATAGAAAACAAATAGCAAAATGACATAAATCCTGTCTTATCAGTAATTATATTAAATGCAAATGGAATAAACACTCCAATAAAAAGACAGAGATTGACAGAATAAGTTAAAAACCCCAGTCTGTGCTATCTACAAAACACTTTAAATTCAAAGATACACATTGGTGGAAAGTAAAAAGATAAAGATATACCATGCAAGCAGTAACTAATAGAAACCTGAAGTGGCCACACTCATATTAGACAAAATAGATTTACTACAGACAAACAAGGATATTTTGTAATGACAAAAGGGTCAATTTATCAGGAAAACATACCAATTATAAACATGATGCACCTAACAACAGGCCCCCAAAATACATGAGGCACAAACTAAGAGAAATGAAGGGAGAAATAATAATAGTTAGAGACTTCAAGGTTCCACTGTCAATAATGGACAGAACTGGTAGGCAGAGGAGCCACGGGATCAGCCACGGAAATAGAAGACCTGAAGAACACTGTAAACCAAGTAGACCTTACAGATATTTATAGAACATCCACCTAGCAACAGCAGAATACACATTCTTTTCATGTGCACATGAGAGAACATATATTGCATCATAAAACAAGCCTCAGTACATTTAAAAGGATTGAAATCATACAGAGTATGTTCTTTGACTACAGTGGAATGGAATCAGAAACCAATAACGAAAAGGAAATTTGGGAAATTCACAAATAATGTGGAAAGTAAAAACATTCCTAAATAACCAGTGGGTCAGAGAAGAAATCATAAGAGAAATTAGAAAATACTTTGAGATGTATGAAAAAGAAAATACAACATACCAAAACTTATGGGATGCAGCTAAAGCAGGAGGAAATTTATAGCTGTAAATGCCTATATTAAAAAAGGAGACTTCAAATCAATAGCCTTCTTCCACCTTAGACTAGAAAAAGAAGAGCAAACTAAATCCAAAGCAAGCAGAAGGAAAGAAGTAATAAAGATTAGAGCACAGTTTAAAAAAAAAAAAAAAAGATTAGAGCACAAAAAGGGAAATAGAGAACAGAAAAAACCACCGATTGTGTGATTCCATTTATATGAAATGTCCAGAATATGCAAATCCATAGAGACAGAAAGATTAGTGGTTTCTGGGGGCTGGGGAGAGGGGGGAATGGGGAGTGAGTGCTAATGTTTACAGGGTTTCTTTTTGGGGAGATGAAAATGTTCTGGAATGAGAGAGTGGTGATGGCTGCATAACTGTGAATATACTAAAACCACTGAATTGTACATTTTAATAGGGTGAATTTTATAGTAACTAAATTAAATCTCAATAATGGTGTTAATTTAAACAAAAATCAAAGTGGGTAACTAGGCAAAGGAGGTTGGGAGGAGTAGAGTTAGGGGAGCATTCCCCAGGGAGGAGTATCAGGGTGTCTGCAGGCCCCAAGGGGAAAGAGTGTGGTGTGTTACAGAGGCCCCAGGTGGGCTGGGCTGGGGTGGGGTGGGGTGGGATGCCTTTGGTTTTATCATTAGAGTGGTAGAAAGTCACTGGAGAATTTCTGTAGGTGGCTCCGTTGCAGGGCTGGCATTTTGAAGAGCTCATTGTGACTTTTTTTTTTAAATAAATTTATTTATTTTTTAAATTTATTTTTGGCTACATTGGGTCTTTGTTGCTGTGTGCGGGCTTTAGTTGCGGCGAGTGGGGGCTACTCTTCGTTGCAGTGCGCAGGCTTCTCACTGCCGTGGCTTCCCTTGTTGCGGAGCACAGGCTCTAGGCGCGCGGGCTTCAGTAGTTGTGGCACACGGGCTCAGTAGTTGTGGCTCACGGGCTTAGTTGCTCCGCAGCATGTGGGATCTTCCCGGAACAGGGATCAAACCCGTGTTCCCTGCATTGGCAGGTGGATTCTCAACCACTGCGCCACCAGGGAAGCCCTGGTGAACAGATTGGAAAGGGCCAGGAGTGGCCTTGGGGAGGCGTCTGCGGTAGCCCAGGTGAGAGGAACCTAC
The DNA here is from genome assembly GCF_028564815.1 of Eubalaena glacialis. Classification (NCBI taxonomy): domain Eukaryota; kingdom Metazoa; phylum Chordata; class Mammalia; order Artiodactyla; family Balaenidae; genus Eubalaena; species Eubalaena glacialis. The sequence continues at coordinate 14,836,682 of NC_083734.1, read as the reverse complement.
CTGTCAGGGAGGTTATTGTTCAAGGTCACCCCACTAGATAGAGCCAGACCTGGGTCCCTCTGGCAACGCAACCTCTGCTCTCCACAGGCCACTGATTTGCATCCTCCCAGGTATTCCTAATCAGCCCAGAGAGTGGCTGAGATGTCTGTGCTTAATGAGAGAGGGGGAGGGAAATGGACATCATATTAATCAGGCTAAGTAGGATTTGTGGCTAACTAGGATTTGTGGCTAACTAGGGCCGGCCTCACTGCAAACAGTAGACATTAAACAGTAGAAATGGGGATTTATTGCCAGGACACTGGAGCATGTCACAGAAGCCCAGGCCCCTGGAAGGGTTTGGATCAAGCACATGGGCCAGAGGAAAACCCAGGAGCCCTCCCTCTGCCTTGTGTCTGCTCATCCTCTATTTCGGCTCTTCTCCCTTTTGTCTCACCGCAGACCACCTTTCTATTCCCTGGGCGTTCCCACCTGGGGAAAATGGCCCCTCCATCAGCTCCTAAATTTGCATCTTATTATTCCAGAGAGCAGTTGAGTTAAAACTTAAGTCTCTTAGCCCATTTCCTAGATTCTCAAGGAAGGGACCTCAATATGCCAGCTTGGGCTGAGTGCACCCCTGGAAGAGTCAGCTGGGCCTGAGGAGGCTGGTCCCAGTGTAAACTTGAGGCTTCTGGAGCCCACGCCTGAAGGCAGCTGGGCAGCTGGTAAGACCAGGGAGAAGAAGGGGCATCCAATGGGATGCAAGCGACCTTGTGTCAAGGGTCCCTCCCCCCCCACTTTGGAGAACTCACTGCCTAAGATGGGTCTGTCCCTAGGGATAAACCACACGAGACCTTATTTTATCACTTGAACTGGCTTGTGAACAGCCCTCTGACTATCCATCTCCCCTCCCCTTTGGGCCTCCACTTTCAGCCCTTAACTGGGCAGGGAACATTCCAGAATTTAGAATTAGTCTTACTGCCTTTGTGAATTCTGTCCATTCTCCCAGAAAAGCAAGGTCTAGCTCATGTCCTGCTGAAAAGCTTGTTGAAAAGGACCCCAGTTACTGTCATTGTCTCATCTTCACCTGCTGTTTGAAACTCAGTGGCGCTGAATCGGATGCCTGGAAGCCCTGGTGGTTGCGGAATAAATGGGCCTCTGACTGGGGACAGGAGGGGACAGGAAGTGCCTGTGAGGTCCAGTGGGAGGCATGTGTGAGGGTCAGCCGCCAATCACGTCCCCAGCCCCACCGTTTCCAGCCTCAGCTCATTGGTTTCAGCAGGCCTGCCGGTAACGCGTGCTGTGCTGCCCGCCCTTTGTGCAGGGAATGCTGTGGAAGGGAGACCACTGGGGGCGGGGACACACTGGGAGCCCCAGGCCCTTCACCCCGGGACAGCCATTTCCAGTGGTAAGGAGGGGGATTGATCCTGGATGGGGCTTTTTCTCTCGCTGTGAGAAGCAGGGAATTGAAGTCCTTTAGTCAGATACTCTCTCAGACGTCAGAGAGTGGGGGACAAGGAAGGACACTGCATGCAGATGTGAGTTCCAAAGGCCCATTTCTCTTTGAATCCCTGCAGCATTTATAGGAGGCTGAGCGGTTTGGCGTCTTCTTTACAGCTGTGTGCTGGTTGCCTGGAATGTTGTTTCCAATACTAATAATGATGCTGGTGGCATGCACGCAGCTAGTGCCTTACCTCTGATTAGCAGTCACAAACCTCTGCATTTAATTTCTGTTATAACCTAGTGAAGGAAGTAGGGCAGATTGTTTTATATGCATTTAATAGCTGATAAACCCTCAGGTTGCCTGGGCATGGGATGGAGGGGGTGTGTGAGTAATTGTTTACCCTTCACAGCCACACAGCTGGTCAGAGCTGGGACTAAAAGACTGCCTTCTGATTTTGGATCCCGGACTCTGTTCACAACAGAGTGGAACGATCTTCGGAATTCTCTCAGGCACAGACTGTAGCTTATTCTTCCGGGTTTTCCTGTCTGTCATCCATCCATCCCTCCATTTATGCCTCCGTCTTGTTCTATAAAGGGATTGAGATACTAACAAGAACATATATTTCTCTATATATCTTGACTATATAAGAAATTAGAGAAATGTGTATTTATAATAAAAAGGTATAAAGTAGATACTTAATGCCAGAGCTATGTATAGATATTTTTTAGATATGCTTGTATATGTGTGTGTATGTAATTAAATAGAAACCCATAAAAATAAGATCAGGAAAAACATAGATTAACTGGAAGGTCACAACCAGGAAGAGAGTTAAGACATATATTCAGGCCATAGAGCTATGCCCAGTTTACTATGGTTGAACCACAGATTTAGCTCTGAGCTAATGAGTGATCAAAGCAGGAAAAAAAATGTATTATTTACACGGTTCATGGGGTCCATAAGGAGCCGGAGACCAGACGCTGAGTGCTTTTCCAGGCAATTAGATCTGAAGGGAATTTCTTGCCTGGGTGGTCATCCACGAGACCCTGAGGGGCAAGGGAAATACGTGGCACATGTGCCCCTGCTCTCTGTTCCTCCTCCCACGCTAGACATCACTAATCAATCACGGTCCTTTCCCACTGAGGCCAGAGAGAGCCTTGCAGTCCTTCAAGCATGGTGTTCCAGGTGGCTATTACCAACGATGTGGAGTCGGCATACAGGACAAAACCACTTGCTTGCTATTCCAGCTCTGGGGGTGATGGTGGTATTGGGAGTCATGAGGGAATTCTGAGTGGAGAGCCACAGGAAGCCGTGGCAAGCACCTCTGCAGGGGTGACATGAGTGGACACCATGTCCTGTCGTCCATAGAAGGTGTGTTTGCTGTAAACCGCCTCTAGGTGCCAGTTGGAGGGACTCATCAGGGTGATGACGGGTCGTAAGTGCGTCTGGAGGGACACAGGGGACATACTAGGAATTTCTGACTCATTACAGTCATTCACTTGTTCCACAGATATTTAGAAAACACCTATTATGCGCCTAGAAAGAGTGCCTGACCCACTGTGCTCACCCGCCTCATCCCAGTTTCACGTCACTTTTTCAGAGATGCCTTCCTGACTCTTCTCTACATCAGAGCTCACAAATCATGCCCCCTTGCGCCTTTCTCTCATGGCCCGTATCACAGCATGTACGGATATATTTATTTACGTTTGTTTGTTTAGTGTTTCCCCCACTGAGATGTGAGTTCCAAGGTGGCAGGGACAGTGTCTGTCTTGTTCATGATGGTATCCCCAGCCCTAGCACAGGGTCCGGCACATGGTAGGTGCTCAATACATATTTGTGGAATGAATGAATGAAAGAATAAAGAGAGTGCAGAGGTGAAGTGGTTGCAGACTGCCCAGTAGAAGATAGAACATAAGTATAAGTTGTCAAATGCTCAGTGTTACAGGGAGGGGACAGGCAAGGAGCTAAGGGACTTCAGGGGAGGAGAGGTTGCTACCAGAGGGAAGGGGAAAGCAAGGCAGGCTCCATGGTGTAGCAGGACCCTTTGCTGGGTCTGGAAGGCTGAGGTGGAGGGAGGGACATCTGGGGCCCTGGGGGCAGCAGGAGCCGAGGCAGAGAGGTGGATCTGGAGGAGAGAAGAGCCAGAATGACTTTGGGGTGCTTTCAGGGCAGTGGCAGGCAGCAGGAGCAGCGACACCAGGAAAGGTGAGTCTGAGCCAGCTGCTGGAGCTTTGCCCACAGGCTTGATTTAGGCCGCAGATTTGTGAGTGGAGCAGGGATGGGGTGGGAGGGGCCCCAGGCAGGCAGGGGCAGGCTGGTGGGAGAGCTGGGGAAATCAGCGAGGCCCCAGTTTGGCCTGTGGGTGGTGGAGGCAGTGCCTGGGCTCCCTGGACTTTGTTTACTTCCTTCCTCTGCTGTGCTTGTTGACCCTTGGGGACCACCCTCTGCAGGTTCTGGCCCCACGACTCAGCCCCAGCCATGCTCTGCCCTCCCCCGCCCCCAGCCTGGCCCAGCTCTCTAGGGGGCTCTGTGTAGCTGATTTACCCAATAGCACTGTGGCCAACATATTTCTAATTTTAAACAGAATGTGCATTGATCACATGTAGCATATTATCTTTTTTTTTAATTAATTTATTTATTTTTGGCTGCGTTGGGTCTTCGCTGCTGCATGCTGGGCTTTCTCTAGTTGCGGCGAGCGGGGGCTACTCTTCGTTGCAGTGCACGGGCTTCTCATTGCAGTGGCTTCTCTTGTCGCGGAGCACGGGCTCTAGGTGCACGGGCTTCAGTAGTTGTGGCACGAGGGCTCAGTAGTTGTGGCTCGCAGGCTCTAGAGCGCAGGCTCAGTAGTAGTGGCACACGAGCTTAGTTGCTCTGAGGCATGTGGGATCTTCCCGGACCAGGGATCGAACCCGTGTCCCCTGCATTGGCAGGTGGATTCTTAACCACTGTGCCACCAGGGAAGTCCTAGCATGTTATCTTGAGCGTAGTCTTTGATCTTCCAGATAGAGCTTTGTTTTCCTAATTTCCTTCCTCTTGAACTCTTTAAGGTGTGTTTTCTGTCGCTTACCTAGGGAACTTTTATTTACTATTTATATTAATTATCAAATTACTCCATTTCACGTATGGGTCATTCAGTTTATTCCTTGCACATCTTATGTGTGGATTTGTTAAGCAGTTTGGCGCCTACTTTCACTGTTCAGACCCACCCGGTGAGGCTTTGACTGGAGAGTGAGGAGATGCAATGGCAATGGGACCTTGTTGCTTGTGACCCTGGATCCTAGGGTGATGCAGGGTGGAGAGATGCTAATGGATGCACACGCTCCTCACGTGTTAGTGCTGAAGGTTCTCGAGCCAGCATGCGAGGCCTCCTTTCCACCTTCGTTCTGGTTGCGTTAGCCCAGAAGACCGGCCAACCTGGGGTGGCCAGGGGTGGACAATGGAGCCTGAACTTGGAACCTGGGAGATGAGCCAAGGGTCTGGGATGACCCGGGGCAGCTTCATGTGTCCCTGGGGCTGTGAACAACTGCGTCAACTTCCTGCAGTGGTCTGGGTGGATGCTGAGACAGGGGAGGCTGCCACATCATCTAGGGACTGTGGAAGAAGCCCCCAGTGGAGGGGCTCCCTGTGGACCACATGACTGCTGCAGAGAAACCAAAGTAAGCCTAGGAATGAGCACTGGGTGCTTCAGAGGAAAGCAACTGCCGCCCTGACATCCCTGAGCCAGGCAGCTGCTGGCACAGGCTCCAAAGGGGTAGTTGGCATGGGAGCAGGAAGCTTACTTCCAGGGCTCCTGTCATTTCTGTTAAGACATCAGGCTCACTCAGGTTAGTACATGTGGTGCATTCTTACCCCTTCCCGCTCCTGGATAGGTGACATACCCAGGACCCTTGACTGCAAATGACAAAGACCCAGCTCAACTAGTTTAAGCAAAAAGGGGACTCTGTGGACCTGGCAAGTTGGGAACCAAAGGAGCGGTTCAGGCATGGCTGGATCCAGCAGTTGATTATCTCCCCCCATCTCTCAGCTCTGCTTGGCTTTATTCTCAGGCTGTTTCCAAGTGGCAGCAAGATGGCCATTGGCCATCTCAGGCCAACATTGCTCTCACAGCTTGCTGTCACAGAGAAAGAGGGTACTTCTCAGTAACTCTGGTGAGAGCCCAGGGAAGCTGGGCCTCCGTCAGTCACTGTGCCCAGTGGGTGGGGATATTCTAATCAGTCGGCCCCAGTCACATTCACCCTGAGGAAGAGGAAGGAAGGGCCTGTTTCTCCGACCCAGAAGAACTGGGCATGATTTCCTTGGCCCTGAGGAGGAGTCGTTCTCAAAGAGAGGGATGCTGGGCAGACAGAATGTACGTCCATTGTGAAAGGCCGGCAGAGGCCCCGGCCGTCTGGAGGCAGCTTTCAGGGCGCCAACTGCACAGCAGGGCAGCAGCACACCCGCTGTTCTCTGTTGAGTGGAGCATGTACACTCGGGCCTCTTCACATCCTCAGGTCTGGTCCATCCTGGACCTTCAAACAGAGTCGGCCTTTCTGTGCAGCAAGCTGCTGGGAGCATGTGGAAACCAACCTCTCTCCACCGTGTCTGTCCCAGAGGCTGCCTCCAGTCACTGACACCACTTTTCACTTCTCTTTGGCCTTTGGTCCCTGGATCCACAAATCTGCCTCTAATGTCTGCATTTGGCCCCCGTCCCTATGGAGTCTCTTATCTGGACGTTTGACTCAGCTCAAGCCTTGGCCTGATTGTGCCTGCAGTTTCCAGCCTGTGGTCCTGCCAGGAGAAGGGCAGAGTGGCCAGGCTGGACCTGTCACTTCTCCTAAAGTCAGACAGAGCACCCACTCAGGATGAAGGACCAGCGGGTTCCCGGCACACCTGGGTATGTGGCGACTGCTTTCCACAGACTCAGAGAGACTCACATCACATTCTCCTACGTGATACAACCGGGATCACACAGCACTTCTCAACATTTTTAGCTACAGAATCTTTTCTTCAAAGGCTGTCTTCCCTGAAAATCCAGTAGAGGAAGCTGACAAGAGCAGCTTTGCCCTGGGCTAGGTTGGAATACATCCCCTTTATCCACCTCCCCCTCATTCCACATCAGCAGCCCCAGAGAGGTACATGGCACCCGCCTAAGGCTCCTTGGAGCCCAGTTTGAGAACCTCTTCATGATTATGTCCATCCATCCCTCTCTGTAGCACCTGATTTTGTCCCCCATGAGGGATAGTTGCTAGATGTGGTGTTTTTCTTCTCACCACCACATTTTTTTCTGTCATTAGCTTGTTCACACTATGAAAAGGGCAAGAAGGGGATCCTTGTCACCTTCCTTCTCCCTGCAGGCAGGTGTCAGGCTGTCCCTTCATGACCCTTGTCCTCCTCGAGGTGCATGTGGGAGGCCACTGCATTTGCGGCGTTGGTCACGTTGTTTGGGCCTCGGTAAACCTTCTTCCTGGGGAGCTACACCCAGATGGATGCCTCGCCCCTAGCAGTTGAAGTTTCAGGAAGTCATGAGATGCTGACACCCCACGTATGACCACTGCCTGGAATGAATGGTTTTGATACCTTTCCATAAAATGTGCCCTTTTTAGAAACAACAACAAAAAATAAAATAAAATAAAATGGATAACCAAAAAATAAATAAATAAATTAATTAATTAAATAACAAAATCCTTGAAACTTGTAAAAGTGGCAAGACTTTAAAAAAAAAAAAAACCAAAAAGAATGCAAACGTTCCCAAGGGAGGCCTCCCGCTAATAGAAAGTGTCCCTTATCTATTCAGTTTTAGAAGATGTCATTAAGGGGACTTGGTCACCCACGATTGGCCGTGGGCGGGCTTCAGCTGGGCTTCCGTCCACCGTCCACAGAGGAGAATCCAGGCCTTTGTTTGGCTCCAGCTGGGCCTTCCCACAGCTGCCGCTTATTGACTTAAGTCCCAGTGATTCATCTTCATCAGGGTCGCCCCTGACAACACGTGGTAGGCGGGAGCGGGACCGCCTCTGCCTGGGGTGCCAGCAGGTCCAGGCCCAGGTCAGGCTCCCTCGGTTCCTGGTAGGTGTTTTGGGGTCTTTGGCAACGAGGAGACGGGAAGATTTTGTATTTTCTGGAGGCAGGAGTTTTCCCAGAACTTTGCTAACACCCGGGAAGGGTGTGTCTGTGCTGGGAGAGTGTCGTTAATGGTTGACTTGCTTTTTCCGGGTTACCCCAGGGCCTGCTGCTTCCCAGGAAGAGGTGGCAGGGGTCGGAGAATGGGGGGAGCCCCCCAGCACCTCCCTGACAGTTGCCACACTCGCTGTACCATCCTCTGAGAGACCCCAGTGGACAGGGGTGGGTTCAGGGGTGGCTGGAGGAGAGGATGTGTATTTTGGAAAGTTGAGAGGCAGATGGGCCCAGGGCCAGGTGGAGAAAGGGGCCATGTTACTATAGCTGAGCAAATGGAACTTTCGTTAAATATTTTTATTGCACGTCACGCTGTGTGTAGGCACTGGAAGAGGGGCTGCAGCCCCCCAGGTGCTGTTTGGGGTCAACCAGGATAAGACTGTGACAAGTCCTCAGATAACTGTGGGACAGGACCAGAAAAACCAAGGGCCAGAAGGAGGCAAAAATAAAGACATGCCAAGGCGGCATTTCTTAGAGTGTGAGAGGATTTTTAAGTATATTATACAGTAATATTAAGTATGTTCTACAGACGAGCACGTAAAACATTTTAATGACTGTATTTTCATGTGCATTAGAACGTAACTTTTTAAAGTTCCCTTCTATTTATAGCAAATGATACGATTTTCTATTTATGGTGGAGATACAAAGTTTCCTTTGAAAATAAATTTGAGTAAAAGAGTGTGTTGATTTAAAGGAAAATATTAAGTAAAGAGTAGTACGGATGGCAGGTGGCATGGGAACGCCTGAGGTTTGGGAAGAGCGTGCTGGAGAAATTCAGAGGCTCGGGAAGGAAAGGGCTCCTGGAAGAGTAAGCTGGGGTGGGGGAGGGGTAGGATCCAGCGAGGTGGAGGCGGGAGAGGGTGCATCTGAACTGGCAAGTGTGCAAATGCGTGTGTGCAAATCTTGGTATAATCCATTTTAGTGGCGACGTATGAGTCTTGTCGGGACTGGAGGGTGGGTTTGGACTGTATCGTGGAGGGTCTCGAATCCCAGGATGCAGACTCCAAACTTAATTCAGGGAGCAGTGGCAGCCATTGAAGGTGCTTGAGGCGGGGAGTGCTTCGTGACTATCTGAAGAGACTCATTTACTTGTAGTGGGTACCAGGACTGGAGGCAGGAGGGCCAGGTAGGGGCCTAAGGAAAGAGAGCGTAAGCGGCCAAACTAGAGCCATGGCTGAGGACCAGCGGCTCAGCCCCCCGGCCTGTCTCCTGCTGGCTCTGGCTGGCTGCCTAGAGACGCTGGAGAGAGGCAGGTCTGGGGCAGAGGAGCCAGCTCTGGGTCTCTCTGTAGGGAAGCAGTGGGAGCTGGGCAGGGGTGCGGCTCAGAGGTTGTGCATAGAGGCCTGGAAGGGAGGTGCCTGCCTCTCCCGGCTGGGCCCAGTGGCCTGTTCCTGGGGTCTCCTGGCTGAGTGTGGAATGTTCTGGGGGAAGTGGGTGGGGTCGGCCGAAGCAAGTTCCTCTCTGGGTCAGAGCGCTGATCCTGCCCTACAGTTAGGCCCAGGCAGCCTGGCTGGCAGCCCTGGGCCAAGATTTCATTCATCAGCTGGACCCGCGGTCATCTGGGTTACAGATTGTTGTTGTTGTTTGTTTAATTCTCCCATTTTTTTTCCTTCTAGTGCAGAGAATTTCCCCAGGAGTTCAGAGACAGGCTTGGTTTAAAAAACAGAGTTGTTTTTGCTTTTCTTCCCTTTGAAGGCCTACTGTGTGCCAGGCCCTGTGTTTGGAACTTTTACTGTGTTCACCCTGGACAAAACCTGCATTGTACAGAGAACGAAGCAGGGTGTGGGGAAATAGGACTTGTCCCAAATTATACAATCGGTTCACTGCAGCACCTGATTCCAAACTCACACACTTGTGTCGTTGTAGGAATGAGACTGTGGACCAGATATGCCACCTGGGAGAAAGAATTCACTGTCTCTGCTCCCCTGTCTGGTGTGGGGCTGCTCCATGCGGTGTGCTGGGGTGTGTCTGTAAAATAGGGGTGCTGGCCCCACCCCCAGTGTTGCTGCAGGGATTGCATGAGTTATGATATAGCTAAGGTGCTGTGTCAGCGTTAGCTGCTCTTGCTGCTGTGAGACAGAAAACTAGAGTTGCAATCCTGAGCATCAGTTTTACTGGGAGACATTTTTGGGAGGATATCACTTAGGGTGGGGGAGAAGCATTGTTTTAATTTTAAAATAATTAATACATATGGCTTAGAATGGGAAAATTTGACCTTGGAGACATTGTGCCTTTGGCCTGCCTGTTTCTGGCCACACTCCCCGTCCCTGGATGTCGGGGGATGTGCGTGTAGAGAGAAGGGGAAATCTGTGTTCTCTTTCCTCTGTTGTTAGCCTTACTTAGGTGAAAGCTTGAGAATAAAGGTGCACCTTGTGGTTTCCCCTGGCTCCAAGGAGGCCCCAGGTCTGTGATCTCACCTGCCCTAAATTAGTGCCCGAAAGCTGTGTCCTAATTGCCTGTGACTAGCCATTCTCTGAGTTAGTTTCCAGCTCTAACATTCAGACAGGCTTCTTCCTTTCCAGCAGTTCTACCAGGATGTCTCTCTTCCTGGAATGCCTGCCTAATGCCTGCCAAGGCCTTACTTTTTCCTTTCAGCTCTCTGCCAGACTTTCCTCCACTTGGAAGCCCTCTGGGATTACCACAGAGAGAAGTCCTAGCTGAGACTGCTCTTTGCTCCCACTGTCCTTTGTGCAGTCCCAGCATCTATTAGAGCCATTGTCTGATTCATTCAGAATTCATCTCACTCATGTATAGTCCACACTGGGTATTCACAGCCAACAAAACAGAGGTGGCCCCTCTCCAGAGATTAACAAGTAAACAAAGAAATAAATGCACACATTCAAATTGTGATGCATGCAATGAAGACCTATCCATCTTCAGCACTAGGCTGTGTCCCCCACCTATGAGGGCCACGTGGTGTGGACAGACAAGACGTTTGTGGACTAAAGGCCCGAACAGCATGCACTTTCCTTGTTTGCAAATGGGATGAGATCAAATTGTTAATCAACACAAAAACAATTTGAAAGGTATGACACGCTATACAAATCTAACTGTAATAATATTAATATCTCAAGATTCTTTCCCATTGATGAAGATTAGGGCAATATTTTTTCTTCTCTGTAGAAGAAAATTAAAAAAATTTTTTTTTCCATTGTATTGGTAGCATTTGACTTTAAAAAAAAGTTTTACATTTACAGAAAAAAATTGAAATGTACAGAGTTCCCATGTACCCCCTACTTACCCCAATTTCTCATTATTAACATCTTGCATTGATGTGGCACATTTGTTACAGGTGATGAGCTGATAGTGATACATTATTATTAACTAAAGCCCATAGATTTCAGTAAGGGGGTCACTATTGGTGTTGTACATTCTATGGGTTTTGACAAATGTATGATGACATGTATCCACCATGACAGCATCATACAGAATAGTAGTTTCACTGCCCTAAAAATCCCCTGCGCCCCACCTATTCATCCTTCCCTCTCTCCCCCAAACCTCTGATCTTTTTACTGCCGCCATAATTTTGTCTTTTTTAGAATGTCATACAGTATGTAGCCTTTTGGATTGGCTTCTTTCATTTAGCAATATGCATTTAAGGTTCTTCCATGTCTTTTCATGGTTTGGTAGCTCATTTTCATTTTTTTATTTATTAAATTTTTTTTTTCTTTTTGGTGGCTGATTTTTATTGCTGAATTTTATCCCATTGTCTGGATATACCACAGTTTATTTATCCAATCACCTATTGAAGGACATCTTGGTTGCTTCCAAGTTTTGGCAATAATGAATAAAACTGGTATAAATATTAGTGTGCCATTTTGTGTGTGTGTGTGTGTGTGTATGTAGGTTTTCAGTTCTCTGGGTAAACACCAAGGAATGTAATTGCTGGATCATATGGTAAGAGTATGTTTAGTTTTGCTTACTGCCTTCCAAAGTAGCTGGACCATTTTGCAGTGAATTAGAGTTCCTGTTGCTCTGCATCCTTGTCAGCATTTGGTGTTGTCAGTGTTCTGGATTTTGGCCATTTAATAGGTTTGTAGTGGTATTTCATTGCTATCTTAATTTGCAGTTCCTTAATGACATATGGCATTGAGCATCTTTATGCTTATTTGCCATCTGTATATCTTCTTTGGTGAGGTCTCTGTTCAGGTCTTTTGCCCATTTTTAACTGGGTTGTTCGGTTTCTTATTTTTTGAAAAATAGTGTTTTCCCTATTTAGAATCTTATTCATTGTCTCTGACTTAGCTGAAAGGATAAGGAAAGATTGTGTGGGTAAGTGGGGGTGATTGGCATGGGATAAGGCCCCAAAACACACATAGTTCTGTTTAGTGCCAAGAAGTTGGGATACCCTTGAAATTAAGAGCTTGAGCTTGGAGTTCAAATCCTGGGCGTTGTCACCTACTAACTCAATTCCTATGGCTTTGGGTACATCATTCACCTCTCTGAGCCTCAGTTTGCTCCCCTGTAAAATGGAGTTGTTAAAACCTACTGTGAAAAATAAAGGTGATTCTATAAAGCACTTGGCACCAAGCTTGACAAATAGTAAACGCTCAGTAAATGGTGGGTCTTCTCATAGATAATTAGCAGACATGCTTTTTGCTTCTCCTATGTGACATTTTGGGTTTCCCTTGTGTCCTAGTCTTTGAGACCCCAGAACCCACTAGAATTCCATTTGTGCTTGCAGTGAACGGTTGGGGTGTGTGTGCATGTGGGGAGCCTGCCACGTCCCAGCAGGTACCCACTGCTCAGCCTCAGCCCTTCCCCAGCCTCCTCTCATTTCCCTGTCGGGAGCCCCAGATGTGTTCCACTCATCTCTTCTTGGCCACTCCTTCTATCCACCATGTCCCCTGGGCTCCTGTTTCTCCAAGGCTGGCTATAAGTGTAGGCACCCCAGCTACTACCCATTTTGACTTCTCTGAGGATGAACCCTAGGCCCAGTAGAGATCCTGCTGGTGGCAGTGAGGAAAAGGCAGAGAGGCAGGAAAATGACCAGGTTGGTGGGGTCCTCCCAGCAGTGGCTCTAGACTGGCCGGCTCCTGGCTCCTTTAGAGATGGGCCTTGGGGTTGATTTCTGAGGTGGCCTCACCAACATGTCCCTCACCCCTCTCCGGAAAGCCACGTGGCCTTTCCCCTCGTGCTGGCTTCGCTTCCCAGTCGACATGCATTCTGCTCACCGGGCACCTGCCCTGCCCAGAAATGACCTTGTCTGGGCATTTCCTACAGTACTGAATGGAAGGCCCGGAAACCATCTGCATTCCCTGCAGGCTGCTGGGAGACAGGGCCGTGCCTTCTAAGGTTCTTTGCAGAGCAGTCAGGCAAGCGGCGGGACTGGCCACAGGCGGAGGGTGAATTCTGCAAAGCCACTGCTCCCTCCTATCAGGGAAACAGCAGTTCAGTGGTTATGATCGTAGTGGAGAGTAATAATAGAATATTATTAGAATATGTTATTCTGTTATGAACTGACCTCCTTGGTCACTGAGAGAGTAAAACGAATTAATACACGTCAAATGCTTAGAACAGAACTCACACACATTCAGTGTTAAATAAGAATGTCGGGTGGTATTGCCATCATCTGCTCGGACCCTTTCCCCAGGGCACCCCTGCTCCCACTCCCCTTACCTGTCTCACAGCTCCTATATGCTTCACTTCCCTCAGGTGAGCTTAGGGCAGGGGTCCCCAACCTCCAGGATCTAATGCCTGATGATCTGAGGTGGAGCTGATGTAATAATAATAGAAATAAACTGCACAATAAATATAATGTGCTTGAATCATCCGGAAACCATCACCCCACCCCCGGTCCATGGAAAAATTGTCTTCCATGAAACCGGTCCCTGGTGCCAAAAAGGTTGGGGACCACTGGCTTAGGGGATTGAAGGGACATTTTGGAATGTCCTTAACTCAAAGGAATGACCTGTTTGTTCAGTTTAGTAAAACGCTGTCATTGATGCTCCCTACCTGTGCTCTTCTGGGTACTGGGAGTTCCAGGCTAATAATACTGATGGTGGTGGTGGTGATGATGATGATGATAACAGTGATGATGGTGATGGTGGTGGTGGTGGTGATGATGATGATAACAGTGATGATGGTGATGGTGGTGGTGGTGGTGATGATGATGATAACAGTGATGATGGTGATGGTGGTGGTGGTGGTGATGATGATGATAACAGTGATGGTGGTGGTGGTGGTGATGATGATGATAACAGTGATGGTGGTGGTGGTGGTGATGATGATGATGATGATAACAGTGATGATGGTGATAATGATGATGGTGATGGTGGTGGTGGTGGTGATGATAGTGATGGTGATGATGATGGTGATAGTGGTGGTGCTGGTGGTGATGATGATGATAACAGTGATGATGGTGATGGTGGTGGTGGTGGTGATGATGATGATAACAGTGATGGTGGTGGTGGTGGTGATGATGATAACAGTGATGATGGTGATGGTGATGATAGTGATGGTGATGATGGTGATGGTGGTGGTGGTGGTGATGATGATGATAACAGTGATGATGGTGGTGGTGGTGGTGGTGGTGATGATGATGATAACAGTGATGATGGTAGTGGTGGTGGTGGTGGTGATGATGATGATAACTGATGATGGTGGTGGTGGTGGTGATGATGATGATAACTGATGATGGTGGTGGTGGTGGTGATGATGATAACAGTGATGATGGTGATGGTGATGATAGTGATGGTGATGATGATGGTGATGGTGGTGGTGCTGGTGGTGGTGATGATGATAACAGTGATGATAGTGGTGGTGGTGGTGATGATGATGATAACAGTGATGATGGTGGTGGTGGTGGTGGTGATGATGATGATAACAGTGATGATGGTGATAATGATGATGGTGATGGTGGTGGTGGTGATGATAGTGATGGTGATGATGATGGTGATAGTGGTGGTGCTGGTGGTGATGATGATGATAACAGTGATGATGGTGATGGTGGTGGTGGTGGTGGTGATGATAGTGATAACAGTGATGATGGTGATAATGATGATGATGATGGTGGTGGTGCTGCTGCTACGCTGCTGATGATGATGATTGCAGCCCTGCACCGAGAGCGCACAGTGTTACAGGTCCTATGCTAGGTGGGTTACCTGTACCATTTAAATCAGGGTTTTTCTAACTTGGTGCTTTGACATTTTCAGCTGGATAATTTTACATTGTTGGGGGCTATGCTGTGCATTGTAGGATGTTTAGCAGCATCCTGGCCTCTACCCACTGGGTTGTAGCCAGTGGCACCCCTGCCCCTGAGATGTCTCCAGACACTGCCAGATGTCTCGTGGGGGAACAAAATCACCCTGATTCAGAACATTGATCTAATTTATTCTTCCCAGCAGGCCGGGAGGTTGCTACTCATTTTACAGGTGAGGCAACCGAGGCTTAGAGAAATGAAGGAAGCCGCCCAAGGTCACTGAGCTAATAATTCACACAGGGTGAGAATGTAGATCCCAGATACCTGCCCCAAAGAACAGACTCAGAAGGAACCACCGCCCTTTATTTTTTGGCAGAAGAAGAGAATTCATCAGCCATTGGCAGGGTCACCTAGGGTATGTGACCAGGTTGGGACCTGCTTGGTCAGCCCGGGCATCCATTGCCAAATTCATTCGGAGCTAACAAAACCTGTGGCTGCTACCCATTTTCTGACTTGGTTTGAGCCCAAGGAGCTGAATGTATTTATGTGGAGACTGTGTCTACAGGCCTCCAGCCTTGGCCATGACAGGGACGTCCCACTGCTTCTCCTTCCTTCAGACACAGCCCTGTCGCCTGCAGACACCTGCGGGGAGAAGGAACAGGTGTGCACGTGTTTTTCGGCAAATGGAGCCTCCTAGGCACATTCTCCCACTGAGGCTGTGAATCTGGGTTTACAGTTTGTTTGCCCAAAATACTCATTTGTAATTTTACTTTTTTTTAACACTGGTTTATTATGAAAAATTTAAAATATAAAGCGAAGTTGAAAGAAGTTTGCAGTGTACACCTATATGCCCACCACTTTAGATTCTACCATTAACATTTTATCGCACTTCTGTTTCCCTTGTCTGGACCCCAGTTCAGTGTCGTCTCTGGCTGGTGGGTCAGTGAACACACTGTAAATTCTCCACGAGGAGAACACATTCATAACATAGACAGTGGTAATCAGACAACATGGTCTTCATTAACCAGGTTAATGGGGGAGGTAAAGGGTCGTGGATGACCCTACTCACTGTTAAAGCAAAACTAGTGAAAACAAGTTACTAAGTAGATTGGAAAGTTATTTAGTTAAAAATGTCGTCTAGTATTTAATCCAGGTCATCTGAAAGTATAGAAATACTACAAGTGCAATAGTTTCAAACAATAAAAGTCATACAAATTGTCAGACACAAAGAAGGCCACATGTGTGAAATTCTAGATGATGTCCTCTTGCCCTTTTGTGGAGTCATCCTTCGTCTCAGAAATAAGCAAAGACCTTGGCAGATACTCTCACCCCTTCCTCCACTAACTCCTGCCCCCTCCAGCCCAGATCCCATGCGGGGAAGTGGGGGCCCTCACAGCCACCCCTTCAGTCCCCTCTCACCTTCCCTGGGTGGGCCTCAGCTACTGCTTTGGGCAGGGAGGGGATGTTACCCCAGTTGGCACCGTCCTACGAGGCCACAGCACATCATGTATTGCTTGGTATATGTGATTCCAAACAACAGGCACCTTTCATCAAAACTGCTGCTTTTTAATTATGAAAACTTTTTAAAGCTTTTTATTTTGGAATTATTTTAGGCTTCCATGAATGTTGCAAGAATGGTTCAGAGAGTTCCTGTATACCCCTCACCCTGCTTGCCCTGTTAACATCTCACATAAGAATATAACCGTTCTCAATTTTTCCTTATCGTTTGTGACCTCCATGTTTCTGTAGAGTCCTGGTCAGTTGTTTTATAGTATGTCCCTCTGTTTGGATCCGTCTGGTATTTTCTCATGATTAGATTGCAGTTAGCATTTCGGGCAAGAATACCACCCAAACGATGTTATGTCTTTCTCAGTACATCGTTTCAGGAGGGATGTGATGTCCGTATATCTTATCACTGGTGATATTAGTCTTGATCACTTGGTTAAGGTCGTGTCTGCCAGCTTTCTCCCCTGTAAAGTTACTGTTTTTTTATTTTGTAATTAATAGATATCCAGGGGAGATACCTTGAGACTATGTAAGTGTCCTGTTTCTCCCCAAACTTTTGCTTACTAATTTTAGTGTCCATCCATGGATCTGGCCTGCAACAGTTATTACTGGTGTGTTTTAATGCTGATTCTTCTGTCCCTTCATTCCTTCTGTACAAGACAGACTGCAGATATATTGCAGGTTCAGTTCCAGACCACTGGGATAAAGCAAATGTCTAAATAAAGTGAGTCACAAATTTTTTGGTTTCCCAGTACATATAAAAGTTATGTTTACATGATACTGTAGCCTATTAAGTATGCAATAGCATTTTGTCTTAAAAAAAAACAATGTATCTACCTCAGTTAAAAAATACTTTATTGCTAAAAGATGCAAACTATCATCCGAGCCTTCAGCAAGTTGTAATCTTTTTGCAGTAGTAACATCAAAGATCACTGATCACAGATCACCATAACAGATATAATAATAATGAAACAGTTTGAAATATTGTGAGAATCACCAAAATGTAGCACAGAGACACAAACTGAGCAAATGCTGTTGGAAAAATGGCCCCGATAGACGTGCTAGATGCAGGGTTGCCACAAACCTTCAGTTTGTTAAGAAACACGGTATCTGCCAAGCGCAATAAAGTGAAGCGCAACGAAACGAGGTGTGCCTGTATTTATTAATTGGTGCCCTTCTGTAAGAGAGAGTTGTCCCCTTTCCCTATTAATGTATATATTTATTCAATTATTTATATCATAAAGACTCACAGATATTTATTTTATCTTATGGGTTATAATCCAATACTACTGTTATTTTTTTGTTGTGCAAAGTGATCCAGCTTTAGCCTTTGAGAGCTCATTATGGAAGTTTCACTGTGAAAGTTTTCAGCCCTTACAGAAAAGCTGGACAAACAGTATAAAGAAATCCCTCCACCTAGATCCAGTCATTCTTAGCATTTGACCATATTTGCTTTCTCTCTCTTTCTCTCCCCTGCCCCTCTCCCGCAGTGTTTGCACAAATGCACCATCTGTTGTTGTTTATTATTGAGGTTAATTTGCAGTTAATCTGTCCCCAGGCCACCAGAGGGTGACAGTAAAATGTAAGTGGCCAGTTCCTTGTCCCCTGAAGACTGTGTAGCTGGTTGCCCTGTCCAGACCCCCGATTCATTCTTCACCGTGCCCCACGCTTTGTTTTTTAACAGCTTTATTGAGATATAATTCATATACCACAGAGGTCACCCATGTAAAGTATACAATTTGGTGTTTTTTGGTATATTCGCAGATGGGAGCAGCCATCACCACAGCCAGTTTTAGAACATTTTCATCTCCACAAAGAGAAACCCCGTATCCTTTAGCTATTACGTGTCCTCCTCCCCGTTAAGCCCTAGGCAACTACTAATCTATTTTCTGTCTCTATAGATTTGCCTATGCTAGACATTTCATATAAATGGAGTCATATGCTATGTTGTCTTTTGTAGCCAGCTTCTTTTAGTGTGATGTTTTTGAGCTTCATAGATGTTGTAGCATGAATCAGCACTTGGTTTTTTTATGGCCAAATAATATTCCATTGTTGGTTACACCACAGTTTGTTTATCTGTTCACCAGTTGATGGACATTTGGGTTGTTTCTACCTTTTGGCTAGTGTGAATAGTGCTGCTATGAACATCTGTGTACAAGTTTTTGTTTGAAAACCTGTTTTCAGTTCTTTTGGGTATATACCTATGATTAGAATTGCTGGGTCATGTTGTAATTCTATATTTAACTTTTTGAGGAACTGTCAAACTGTTTTCCACAGTGGCGGCACCACTTTACATTCACACCAGCAATGAATGAGGGTTCCCATTTCTCTACATCCTTGCTAACACATGTTATTTTCCATTCTTAAAAGTATAGCCGTCCTAGTGGATGTGAAGTGGTATCTCACTGTGGTTTGGGTTTGCATTTCCCTGATGGCTAATGATGTGTAGTATCTTTTCATGTGCTTTTAGGCATGTGTATATCTCCTTTGGAGAAATGTCTATTCAAGTCCTTTACCCATTTTTTAATTGAGTTGTCTTTTTATTGTTGAGTTGTAGGAGTTCTTTATATTTTCTGGATACTAGCCCTTTATCAGATATATGATTTGCAAATTTTTTTTTCCGTTCTGTGAGTTATCTTTTCACCTTCTTTTTTTCCATTTTATGAATCATTTCTATTGCACTCTACATGGCCATTTGAAACTATTCCTGTTTGGGTGCATTAAAGACAATTTAACTACAAACATACTTATACCTATCTTTTGTTGCACAAGTGAACACATTTTGAGGGGTGAAAACATTTCCAAGACCGGAGTGGCAGCTTTTGTAGCATCCTTACCTTCCAGGGTTATATAGTCACATACTCAACTTTAAAGATTCACACCCATGAGAAAAAGGTGGGTTGTGCTGGCTGTATGGGCCTGGGTAGCAAGGTACCAGCAACGAAGCCACCCATTTTGTTCAAAATCTTGAAAGGCAACGTTTATTAATAGACATTTGTATTTTTCTCTCAAACACCCGAGATAGACCTGAGCTATAAAAATCAGGACAATAATTTGAATCAGGTTTACAGAAGTAGGGAAGTTATAGGAAGTAAGAGATGGAAAGCAATAATAATTCTGCTGTTTATGAAATTTAATAAAAGGTGTGTATGGTGAGCCTTTGTTCTTTTAATATTTTTCTATAAATATACCATGAAAATATTGAAATAGACGTATGTTCAGGAAAACATTCAGGAAAACATTTAGGATTAGCATTGGTTCTTTGGTGCACAAAATTTTTGAATGTCGATGACATCCACTTTATTTTTTTTCTTTTGTTGCTTATGCTTTTGGTGTGTGAAGGGGTATCTCATTGTGGTTTGGGTTTGCATTCTCATATCTAAGAACCCACTGCCAAATCTGAGGTCGTGAAGATTTGCCCCTTTATTAACTTCTAAGCGCTTTATAGTTTTAGCTCTTACTTTATAGTTTTAGCTCTTACTAGCTCTTTGATCCATTTAGAGTCCGTTTTTTAAATGGTGTGATGTAAGGGTCCAACTTCATTCTTTTGCATGTGGCTGCCCAGTTTTCATAGCACCATTGTTGAAAAGACTCTTCTTTCTACATTGAGTGGTCTTGACACTCTTGTTGAAAAATCAGTTGATCACAGATGTATGGGTTTATTTCTGGACTCTCAATTCTATTCTGGTGCACGTGTTTTGAGTGTCATCTGGGCACGAGGTTTGTCCTGCTCTCAGGGAATGTTTGGTCCAGAAGGTGAGGTCAGACGCTTTCATAAACCACCCGAAACTGGGAAGTGCTGGGAAGAGGTAAAAAGTGTTTGTGGAGATGCCGAGGAGGGAGTCATTGCTTCAGGCTGGGGCAATGGGTGTGGACTGGGGAGCAGCAGGGGGGCTGCCTGGAGGAGGCCTGGGCTTAGGCACAGGATATGATGCCAAGTGTTTCTGTTTGTCTGGAGATAAATTTGGCAAGGTGGCGTAGAGCCTGTGGATGGCCATGCACTCCCAAGTGAGGACATTGGGCTTGATTTGGAAGTGTCTGAGCAGAGCCGGGCCTTTGCAGGGCCCCTCTGGTGGTGGGGAAGGCTGGGTCGTGAGGGGTAGCCAGGATGCAGGGGAACCACTTAGGATCGTAGTGTGACTGAGCTCTGGGTGAGCTCCTGGGTCAGGCAGTGGGAATGGTGGGGAACAAGGGGCTGTCAGAGACCTGTGGCTTCAAGCCGCACTGTCCTGTGGGCATAGGTGGGGCACAGCAACGCTTGAGCACCTGCTGCCCATCTCCCGGGCCTCGCACCTCTAATCCCAGCCACTGGCTGCCTGCTCTGGGAAACCCACGCCAGCCTGCATCCTCTGCGGTACCTCCAGCTCTGCTTCAGCCCAGGTAACTCTGAGCCTTCTCAGAACTCCTGTTCGTCCAGTTCCTGCAGGTCTCGGTTTCTGTGAATTCCTGGCACATTCCTGAGTGCTGGGAGCATGGGAGAGGCTTGGAGAATGTGCCCTGGCTTATTGCTTTCATTAGGTGCCACACGCTGCAGTCAGGGCTCCTTGGGGGCAGAGAGGGTGACAGAAAGTGCCAGGAGCCAGCTGTGTGACCTTGAGCGAGTGGCTGCACCTCTCAAGCATCAGGTCTCGAGCCTCTTCTCTGGAAGGGGATGATGGCATGCCATCCCCTTGGGATCGTGATGAGTTTCACTTGGTCAGCCTGTGGCCAGCACCTGGCAGGTAGGCAGTGCCCTGTAAAGTCGGCTGCCTTCCCTTCCCAGTTAGGCAGCTCAGGGTCAGGCTGCGCCTGTGCAGCGAATTTTGATTTGCGGGCTCCTTCTAAAAGCCTCCAAAACTACCTGCAAAATGCCAGTGGTCCTGTTTGGCCTTTTCTCCACTCACCTTCTCTGTACCAAGCCACATTCTGGGGGTGGTCCCCTCTCTCACTCTCAGGTGGCCCTCTGCCTGGCTTGAGTCTTTGGCAGTCCTCACCGTGGTCGTTCGTGATGGGCACCCCCAGTTCTTTGGGGTCTTAGCCTCTGCCAGAGGAACAGGGCATGTGCAGAGAAGTTGACAGCTGGCACCTGTGCAGCATGTACTTAACCTTGGAGCTGGAACAGGGAACCGTCTGTTTGTGTTTCCATGAACGAGAGAGGGACAGCTGGCCACAGATAGCAGCAAGATCAGCAGGGGTTGCCTTGCCTCCTGGCTTTATGCAAACAGCCAGGGCCAGGGTCCCCGCCCCGGCTCTGGGGAAGTAGGTGGAAGAAGTGGGCTGAAGGACCTGGCAGAGCCTGAGAAGAGCCACCTAGAGCTGGTATCCTGGCAGGGCTGTTAGAGGCCGCCGCTCCCGGGACCTGAGCACACGGAGGACTACCCTGTCGTCACACCTGAGGCTTGGGTGAGAAGGGGTGGGCCTCTCTTCCTTCCAGAGGCTTCTCTGCTTCATGGAGAGGTTTCTCTTGGGCTCCTCCAATAAGCAGCTCTCAGGTGTGAGCTGAAATCAGATTTCCTTTGCAAAAACTTTGTTTGCTTGGGACTTTCCACACAAATTGCTAAGATGGAAACAGGCTTATATTTCTGCGTGAAAAGACAAATAGCCTTCACACCCCTCAGTGTGCACCCCAAGCCAGGTGCCTGGCAGCCCCTGGGATGGACGACTTGGGCATTTTCTGAACAGAGTCCCCCGAGCCACGGACACCTGCTTACCCTGAAGGCTTGATTTTATTCTGGTAACCTTTGAGCTCAGTTTCAATTCCATCTCCTGTTCTTTATATTTTGTGCCATCGACTTCTTTTTTGTTTTTTTTAATTAAAAAAAAATTTTATTTATTTATCTTTGGCTGCATTGGGTCTTCGTTGCTGCACTCGGGCTTTCTCTAGTTGCAGCGAGCGGGGGCTACTCTTTGTTGCAGTGCGTGGGCTTCTCATCGCGGTGGCTTCTTGTTGTGGAGCAGGGGCTCTAGGAGCGTGGGCTTCAGTAGTTGTGGCGCACGGGCTTTGTTGCTCCACGGCATGTGGGATCTTCCTGGACCAGGGCACAAACTCGTGTTCCCTGAATTGGCAGGCGGATTCTTAACCATTGTGCCACCAGGGAAGCCCGCCATAGACTTCTTTTTTGACAGTCTGGTGAATCCTATGGAATGTTTCTCAAAATAATGGCTCTAAATGCACAAACAGGATTACAGAGGATGCCAATTATGTTGACTTATCATTATCAGGATATTTTTTTAAAAAACAAGCTTTTGATACAGTAACCTATGTACTTCTTTTTTTATTATTATTTAATTAATTTATTTATTTTGGCTGCACCAGGTCTTAGTTGCGGCATGCGGGATCTTTTAGTGGCAACATGCAGGCTCATAGTTGTGGCATGCAGGCTTCTGAGTTGTGGCATGCGGACTCTTAGTTGCAGCATGCATGTGAGATCTAGTTCCCTGACCAGGGATTGAACCCAGGCCCCCTGATTGGGAGCATGGAGTCTTACCCACTGGACCACCAGGGAAGTCCCTGTGCTTCTTTTTTGAATCATTAAGTAAACAGCCTTGCAGTAGGTCTAATAACTATTGTAATTTTAAAGTAGTGGTGAGCATAAATAATATTTCAAGGTATCTGCAGCTCAGTATTGTGGTATGAAAATATCTGTGATTCTACCAATGACTAAGACATAGGTACTTTTAGAATGACTGTGGTGTGTTGCCTATATTCATAATGAAAGGAAATAGATAATTTCAGTTACAGGTTAATGAAAATGAAGATACAGTTTTTTCCCATCCAAGTTCATGGCTCCCTTGTTAAGAACTCCCAAGACAAGCAATGACCAAAGGAGATTGTTTTCCTGAATCCTCTTTTTGCATCAACCATGACAACTCCCTGTTTTAGATGTAAACCCCTCTCCTGGTCCTGAGGACCCCAGGAACTCCAGGGGGCATTTTAGACCAGCTTAAACATCTATGCGTACATAAAGGGCCCACCATGTCTGCTGTCCCCACCCCCAAAGTAGGGCTCTGGGTTCTCTTTTCCCCATGTATTATGGGTTGAATTGTGTCCCCCAAGGGGACATGTTGAAGTCCTAATGCCCAGAACCTCAGAATGTGACCTTATTTGGAAATAGGGGCATTGCCAATGTAATTAGTTAAGATGAGGTCATATCGGAATCTCCTTTGGTCTTAATCCAACATGATAGAAACACAGGGAGACGGCCACGTGGAGACACAGAGGGAAGAATGCCATGTGAAGATGAAGACAGAGACTGGCGCAAAGCAGCCACGAGCCAAGGAACACCCAGCATTGCCAGCAAACAGCAGAAGCTAAGGGAGATGCTTCTCTAGACAGATTCTTCTCTGGATCCTGCAGAGAGAGCTTGGCCTTGCCCACATCGCGGTTTTGGACTTCCAGGCTCTAGGACTGTTGTAAGCCTCCCAGCTCATGGTACTGGTTACAGCGGCTGTCGGAGACTAATACCACGTGGTCCAACGGGAACTGGAGCACTGCTTTGGGCCCGGCAGCCAGCCTGCGAGACTTCCCTCCTTCCCGTGTGTTCAAGGGTGAGTCCTGCCTGAGGAGTCTGGTTGCCCTGGAGTCGGCCGCCATCAACTCTGTGATCGTCTTGATCTGGGACCTTCACCTGCTCTGTTTCAGGCCTTTTAGAAATGACAGAAGTGAGCTGTGCCTCTGGGGACACGTAGGCAGAGCTTGTGGCTGGTAAAATCGGAGGGCTGGCACCTGAAGCGAGAGGGGTAAGAAGTGGGATGCTTTGCATCTCATTTCGGCGGGAGGCTGCAAGTACTGTTGCAGCCTGGAAGTGAGAAAACAGTTTCAGCGAGACAAAGAGACAGGCAGGGATTTGGGTCCACTGGAGTGGGCGTTTGGGGTGAGGATTTACTTCCCCGGGGAGGAGACCCTGCAGCGGTAAGTGGGGCTCCTACCTGTGCACCTTGTGAGGCCTTCTAGGGGTACAGGGAGCTGCCCCAGCTCGCCCTGCAGCCAGCTGAGATGTGGCACGTGCCTGGCGCAGAGTCAACACTCAGAGCTTGTTTGTTGAATGAATGAATGAGGGCAACGAAGACAAAAGCAGTGCCACTTGTCTTTGTGAGGCCAGCAGCACACTCAGCCCTGTGCCTCAGTGGGGATGTGCCCTGGGGCGTCTAGGATGGACTGCTTTTTGCAGGGCACAGACAGGAAAGGCTGCAGGAATCTGAGCTAGGGCTCAGGGGTCTTAGAGAGCCCCACCCGAGAGGAGGAACCTGAGTGGGCCATGAGGACAGGTAGGGTGCCCTCACTTGTCTGACTCTTCCTAAGTCATCCTTAGAAAAATGCTCCAGAAGTAAATTCACTTGTAATCCCAAACCCTACTCTATGACACACGAACTCTGCATTTTCCTTGTGGGCCCATGACTGTTATATTGTGCTGTCAATGTGTCTATGATGTGGTCTACACGTCTGGCACTTACTCTTGCTGTAAACCCTTTTCCAGGTCATTTGTCATTTTTAACATTGACTGTGACATTGTGCCGGATGGGCTACTGTTGACCATTCAAGAGTTAGAGC
The DNA here is from genome assembly GCF_028564815.1 of Eubalaena glacialis. Taxonomy (NCBI): domain Eukaryota; kingdom Metazoa; phylum Chordata; class Mammalia; order Artiodactyla; family Balaenidae; genus Eubalaena; species Eubalaena glacialis. The sequence continues at coordinate 14,811,938 of NC_083734.1, read as the reverse complement.
CCTTTGGGGATTTCAAACTTTTTTTTAAAAAAAATATTTATTTATTTATTTATTTGGCTGTGTTGGGTCTTAGTTGCCGCACACAGGATCTTTAGTTGCGGCATGCAGGCCCTTTTAGTTGCGACCTGCATGTGGGGTCTTAATTCCCTGAGCAGGGATCGAACCCGGGCCCCCTGCATTGGGAGTGCGGAGTCTTACCCACTGGACCACCAGGGAAGTCCCTTCCCACAGTTTTAGTGGTATAAACTGCTTTGCAGAGTGGGCCTGAGGCAGGACAGGTGAGACCTGCTCAGTGCAGGGGCCTGCGTGTGGCTGGGAGGAAGGTTAAGGGGCGGGGGGAGGTCACAGTGCCCAGCCTTTAATTCTAGGCTAGGGATGCTGGGCTTTATTCCATGGGCTGTGGTAAACTCTCAAAGGTCAGTATTCATTCTGTAAAGGTGGACCTGCGTCCTGTGTCCTGAGAGCTGCATTCTTCGTGGGGTTAACAGAAGTAAAGACCCACCCGCTCCAGGACACAGAGTGGAGTGAAATGCTGAGGGGAAACAAAGGGGGTCAATTCCGAGTTGGGGTTCGGTGGGGAGGAGAATCCCCAGAGGGTTGGTGCTGGGCCTCTGCAGGAAGACAGTGTACAGGGAAGGCGGGTCACGGGAGAACTTCCAGAAACAAAGCTGAGCAGCCAGAACACATCCAGGCTCCCAGTGACGAGAGTGTGGACCTTGCGGAGGGATGTGGTGGCAGGTGAGACTGGAAGGATAGTTTGGGCCAGATCATGGATGGCCTTAGTGCAGCTTGGGTTTTTCCCTTTGGCACTGGGGAGCCATTGAAGGTTTTAGAGCAAGGGAATTGCATGGTCTGACCTACACTTTAAGGATGATCTCTCTGGCTACAAGTGAAGGGGGTGAGGTGAGCCCCAGGAAGTCCAAAGGCCAACTGGGAAGCCTTTGCCAGAGTCTGGGCAGAGATAGGGGGAGAATCGAATGGGGAGGGGGAGAGAAGTCACCCAAGGAAGCAAATCTGGCACAGTGCCCGCTGATAGGGTGACTCCTAGGGACGTTTGTCAGGCAGTAGCTTCCCCAGGACTCCTGTCTCATCTCCTGAATGCTCTCCAGCCTTGCCTCGTGCATAATTAGCCCAAGAGAGGTTCCCTCGGGTTTCAGACAGGCCTTTGAGGCTTCCTGTCTGAATCTTTCATCCTCCGAGTGCAGTGTGACAGGTGGAGGAAACATTGATGTCTCTGCTCACCATATCTTGCTGCTCTTATCATGTTTCCCGAATCATAGTAACAGAGCAGATGTCAGGGCCTGTTGCTAAGGGTTCCCTGGAATATTAATACCCTGGGTGTAGAACTGCAGGCTCTTAGACGGTGTCTTTGAGGCCTCGGGAAGCACGGGCTGGGTGGTCAGTATGCTTTTATATTCGTCCCTGCTTTTTCTCCCTCCTTTAGACCCTCATTTCCTCCCCCTGACCACCACCACCGCCCCCCGCCGCCGCCCCTGCCCAGGCACAGTTAGTTGTCCGAATGGCAAACCCAGCAGCAGCAGTGAATGGGCAGCCACCCTCCCCTCCCACACCCAGGGCAGGCATGACTAAAGGATCACAGTGTTCTTTCCAGAGGCTGATGCAGGCTCCAGATCCTTTCCTGCGTGACTCTCCAGGCATCAGCTCAGATTTGGCACTGGGATGACCCCCCTTTTCCAGCCCTGCACAGGCCACCTGAGATGGCTCCCGGGCCTTCCCCCAGCCCCCTCTCCTCCGAGCTTTTCCTCTGGCACCTGGGTGGGGAGCAGAATGGGTTTTACTTGCTTCTTGTGTCTCCTGTTTTGCCTCCCTCATCTGGCCTTTTGGCTTTTCCACTGCTCACAGTTTGCAGATCAAACTCCAAACAGCTCTGGGAGCTTGGACTCAGCAGGATATTGACGCCAGGGTTGGGATTTTGTCTACCAAATGCCATTTGTATCAGTTACCTATTGCCATGGTAATGCCACGTAACATCCATTCCCTAACTGGGTGGTTTACAACATTTCTTTATTGTTTCTGAGTCTGTGGGATGGCTGCTGCTCTTGGCTGGGCCTCATGTCTCCTTCATCCTGGTTCATCCGCTCCCAGAAGACCCACCTGCACCTGTGTGGAAAGATGCACTTTTGTTCTCTCTCAGTGGCTGTTTGGACCCGGCGTCCTGCACTTGTTGGTGACTTGTGTTTGCCTTTGCACGTGGTGTCCCCTCCTAGACCCTGCGGCTCCTTGCAGCCCTTCCATCCCCCCTGCCTCTTTCTCGCTGTTCTCCCTGTATCATCTCTGCTCTTGCCACAAGGTCAGACCCTACGGCTCCATGAAAGCTCTTCCATTCACATCCCAGCCTGGGGCGTCAGACATGGCTCAGTTGTATGTACCAGTGAAAGTTTCCGTGAAATAAAACCAAGGAGGTGAAAACACCAGGGTCTGAAGGTGGAAAGAGAGCCCCACCAGGAGGAGGTGCAGGCCATGAGGAGCTCTCCTTGCTTGGTAGTTGCCTTTGTCCCTGTGGTCCTGTAGGCAGGGCAGAGCCTCCGTGCGTGGGTGTGATCCTCTGGAGGGGCAGGTGGTTTTGCCCTCCGGTATCTTTTTCAGAATCTGGTACATCTCAGAGACAGCTGCAGGCTAGAAACGTTTTCCAGGCTGTGTTAAAGAGACTGTAAGATTTGGAAGGTTGGGTCAAACGGCAGTGTTTTCCTGGGTTAGTAATGATGGGAGCTGTTCTTTGGAGTTTACAGGCTTGTGTTTTCATTTCATCTTCTCTGCGGGCCTGTGTGGAGGTGGAGACCCCAGCCCTCTGTAGAGAGAACTCGGCTGGCGAGGTGTTACCTGACCACCGGGTCACCAGGCTCTCAGGCTGGTGTGGCTTCACCAGATTCTAAGCCCACAAAGTCCATTAAGAGGGAGAAGCCTTCTTTTAAGTAGACTTGAATGTTTGCAGAGAAGAGGTCTTTTTTTTTTTTTTTTTTTTAGTGATTAGGACTGTACACATTATTAAATGCAACTTGTTGGAGATTTACAGACAGATTCTTCCATCTCTGAGTTCTGAGTTTGAAAATACAAAAGTCCACATGAGGCCGACGGGACACAGCTGCCTGCAGCAGAACTTTTTGTAGTGAATGATTCTGGATGCGCTTTGGAGGTGCATTTCAAAAAAAATACACTTCCTTTCCCTTTGGGGAATTTATCCTAAGGAAATAATCAGAAGTGGGCACAAAGATTTATCTCCCAGGATATCCATTTTAGGGCTGAATATAATAGAACAAAATTGGAAACAATCTGTGTGCCTCCCCCAGGAGGAAAGTGATAAAATATATCCAGAATACTAAGTTACAATTAAGAATCATGTTTTTGAGGACTTTTAATAAGGTGAGAATGTGCAGTATGATAAGAAAGCAGAGCAAACAGCGTGTGTAGTAAGAACCCAATTTTATTTAAAGTCTGTATACAGACACCTAGGAAAACACGGGAAGATCTTACACGAGGATGGTGAGTCTTCATCTGGGGGTGGGTGCTGAGTGCGTTTACGGTGCGTATTCAGCAGTGCCCGGGAGAGACCACAGGAGCTTGCCTTTTGACTGCTGCCCAGTGGAGTCGGCTGTGACTCCATCATTTGCCTGCAGCAACTAACGCCAGGGTGACACGCTTTTGACTTTAAGGAGAGGAGAGTTGATCTCCCTGTAAGAATGTTCGCTTTCATAGATCTGCCTTGAAAGTTTCCTGGGGCTCACAAACCTCTACCCGCTAGGAATTTTCTCAGGAAACCAGCACCAGGCAACTTGTGATTCTGTCCCCCCAAGGGTCCCCTGAGCCCTTGTGCTGCAGGGTTTAGAAGTGCTGGGGAGCGTGCTGCTCAGCTTGTCTCGCCCAGCGGGGTGCAGGCAGCACCCGGAGGCCCTGGTGGGCCCCTCTGCAGGGAGGTGGCTCAGACAGAGCACCTGGGCACTAACTACCACGTGGGTAATCCTGAGGAACAGACTGCCTGGGAGTGAACACGCCACAGAACATAGTGAGAGCCCAGCCCTGCTCCGAGCGTGTCTGGCGTGTTGTCTGAGTTCCTGCTTGTCTGGGAAAGGCCATTTGTCTGATGAAATCAGCTCCACTGCAGTTTATTCACTAAACACCTACTTTGTAGCCGGCCCTGTGCAGGGATGGAGAGAGGATGCAGGCCCCCAAGGGAGCCCACAAACACGCGCGCGCGCGCACACACACACCCCCCCATCCTTCGGCCTCTTCCCTCTCACAGCTGGAAGGACCTCCGAGACAGGCCGGGCCCCAGGTGCCGCTTCTCCCCTCATTTAGAGCAAGGCCAGAGCTCCCATGCAGCCCTCTGCCTGCAGACCCTGCTGCCTCTGCCCCCCTCCAGGCTCTGGGCCATTTCCACTTGTGAATGTGTGGGTTCGCCTTCCTGCTTTTTACTTACCTTCTTTAAGTCCCTGTTTTGGTCCCTCATCATTTGATTTTTTTTTTTTTTTCCCAAATTGGATCTATACCTCTCTTATGCAAAAATCCCATTCTTTTTTTTTTTTTTTAATTTCTTTCTTTATTTGGTTGCTCCAGATCTTAGTTGCGGCTTGCCAGCTCCTCTGTTGTGGCATGCGAACTCTTTTTTTTTAATAAATTTCTTTCTTTCTTTATTTATTTTTAGCTGTGTTGGGTCTTTGTTTCTGTGCGAGGGCTTTCGCCAGTTGTGGCAAGTGGGGGGCCACTCTTCATCGCGGTGCGCGGGCCTCTCACTATCGCGGCCTCTCTTGTTGCGGAGCACAGGCTCCAGACGTGCAGGCTCAGTAATTGTGGCTCACGGGCCCAGTTGCTCCGCGGCATGTGGGATCTTCCCAGACCAGGGCTCGAACCCGTGTCCCCTGCATTGGCAGGCAGATTCTCAACCACTGCACCACCAGGGAAGCCCCCATGCGAACTCTTATTTGCAGCATGCATGTGGGATCTAGTTCCCTGACCAGGGATTGAACCTGGGCCCCCTGCATTGGGAGTGCGGAGTCTTAACCACTGTGCCACCAGGGAAGTCACCTCATCATCTGATTTTTGTCCAGGACAGATCGAAGTGTGTCAGTACAAGGGTGCGGTCCGTTTTCCGCTCACGTGGACCGCTCTTTGGAAGTTTGAAGGACCCAGCTCTTAAGAGGGCCTGGACTTTGGGAAGGGCACCTCCTGCCCTGCTCCTCCTCGAGGCCCCCGCTGGAGGCGGAGCAGAGCCCAGGAGGTGTGTTGGGTGGTAGTGAGCACACAGCTTGGCAGAAGACAGGGTGTGGGAAGCCGGGGACAGGGGCCAACTGGCGGGCGAGGAGCTGGCAGCCAGCTCAGACTGCAGAGGTCTGGGGAACCTAAGCTGACTCTGTTGGCAGTTTCCTAAGACATGTTTCCCCAAGCTGCCCTTCCCCTCCCACCACCTGTCCCGAGATTGCTCCGTGTGGGCGAGGGACAGCTGTGCCTTCCGAGGTGCCAGCCACAGCCCGGGGCAGGCACCTCAGTCCCTGGATGGGGCCTGAGTTCTTGCTCGGAGCCACCGCTGTGGACATGCTCAGCCGCGAGCTTACCATCGTTGAAGACCCTGCCACCAGTGCCCAAGGCCCCAGGCCCCGGGAGGGGACATCTCTCATCTCCCTGGACCTCTCTGAGGTGTTTGGCTCCGTGGGCTCATCTTCCTCAAAGCTCCAGAAGCGAGAAGGGTAGGGGACCCAGGATGCCTCCTCCTCCCTGCCCCGGGGACCAGGCTGGGGTGGGGACTCAGATCCCCCCACCAGGTTGGAGCAGCGACCAACCCCCCACCCCAGGATCCTTCTCCAGTCCCCCGCCTGCTATCCCTGCATCCCTCTTGCAACTCGGCTGGTGGGAATCTGTTGGAATTGCCCAGGGCAATCCCTCCAGCCTGTCTGTCTCAGCTCCGTCGGGTACCGATGGGGAAACTGAGGCCCAGGGAAAATAACTGATTGTTCCTGGTCTTCCAGTAAGTTTGCATAAAAGCCAGACTTTCCAGGTCTTTTCTCTCCTAGTTGAGTCATCCTCACTGCCACGAAACCTTTCCCTTCATACTTACGGCGCAAGGTGACCCGATGCAGAAAAAGTAGTATTGGTTAAGGGTTAGCAGACCCGCATAGGTGTGACCTTTTCTCAGTCTCTCATCCTCATTCTCTTCTCTTCTGCCCTACAAAAAATAATTAGATTGATGAAGAACAGAACAGATCCTGTGGGTGGTTGCAGAGTCATTTTGGCTCAAGTTAAAAAAACAAAGCAAAGAAAAGGAATAGACCTCAGATGAGTCAGAGGACAGATAAATACAAGTTTGGGGGTTCTCTTGTCAGTGATCCCAAAACTCTGGCCCCCTAAGAAGTGACCCAGGGACTTCCCTGGCAGTCCAGTGTTTAAGACTTCGCTTTCCATTTCAGGGGGTATGGGTTTGAATCCTGGTCAGGGAGCTAAAATCCCACATACCTTGCAGCCAAAAACCAAAACATAAAACAGAAGCAATATTGTAACAAATTCAATAAAGACTTTTAAAATGGTCCACATCAAAAAAAAAAAAAAAAGAAGTGACCCAAAGGGGACAAAAGAAGTTCATTCTTTAGAGGTTCATTTGGGGGTGATGTGTTTGGGGCAGTGAGGTGCTGCTGACTCTCCACCTGTGTTTGCTGCTGTCTCCTGGACGGACGTCCCTACCTGTCCCGCTGTGAAGGAGGTGAAGGTGAGAGCATGAGAGCACAGGGTCCCTTCTTTCTTCCCACCTCCTCCCCCCGCTCAGCTCCACTCCCTTTTGGTTCAGAAGCTTCTGCAGACGATGGAATTCCCACCCTGAGATTCCCCGGCTTGCCCCTCCCTCTGGGTCACCACTGGTGCATCCCTGCTTTTGTGAGGGTGCCTGGCAGAGCAGAGGGGCCACCTGCATACTCACTGCACCCAGCTGCAGCAGGGTGGGCAGGAAGGCCCAGGGCCTTCTAGCGATGGGAGCAGTGGCCCGAGACACGGTGCCCCCTGCAGGCCACGGCAGGAATGGCAGTGCCCATGAGGTGATGGACACCTAGTTAACCCTGGGCACAGCCTGTCCCCGTTAGGGACACCCCATCGCTTCCATTTCTTGAAGCTCCCAGAATATTTTTTAAAAATAATAAGGAAACAGGGCTACTGAGATGAGTGTGTTTTAAATGTTTACTTGGAACAGTAACGCTTTTCACACCCGTGCAGCAGTGTGACTGCGCTATTCACAAGATAACAGAACTTATTAAAAAAACAACAAAACAAATCGTAGCTGAAATGGGACTGGTTTAAAGTTGTTTATTGAGCGTGTCATTTTTGAGCCCACCTGTGTTTTCCTGGACTGGATGTGAGTCTCCTTTGGGAGAAGGTCAAGACTTTAAATGTGAGGAGGCCTTTGGTGACGGTGGCACCAGCAGCCCTCCCAGCACTGGGCCTGGCCATGGGGACTCCACACGCGACTCTTTGGGGCCTGGATTAACTCAGGTCTCGCTCTCAAGGTGGCTGACAATGGGGAGTGGGTGCCTGGATCAGCCGAGTGGAATAGAGAGCCCACTGCGGTCAAGGTAGTGGGCTTGGTCCCTGAGTGGGTCCGTTAGCTGCCGTCTGCACGCTGCCCCCTGCTGGTCATCACAGAAATAGGTGACATTGGTCTAGAACAACAGTTCTCAAACCACGGTCCAGGGATCTCTGGGGGTTCCCGACGCCTTTCGGGGGGTCCACAAAGTAAAAACTATTTTAATAATAATAATAATAATAATACACTAGGTCAAGTTCTCTCACAAATATACAGGTGAAAAGTTCATTGGCATGAATGCCACATTGGAACTAATCTTTAAGAAACTACCATCTGTTGAGTTTGGGTACAATATGAAAGAAGAATGTCCACAATTATCTGGGAAGGCTATTAAAATACTCCACCCTTTCCCAGCTATAGCATGTATCTGTGAGAGTCTGGATGTCCTTCATGTACTTTAACAAATCTACATATCACAAAAGATTGAATGAAATGTCAGATATGAAACTGACTTTTGTTTAGCCAAACATTACATAGATTTGTAAAAATGAAAAACAATACCATTATTCTCACTAACTGTTTTTGTTTTGAAAATATAGTTTTTAAATAAAATATGTGAGCATCTCATGGGTTTATTATTTTTTGATGAATTGACAATTAAAATTTTTTCTCAGTGTTAATTTCTAATATGGTAAATATCAATAGATATAGCCCATATCATTTGGAGTTCTCAAGAATTTTTTTATAGAATTTTTTAATGAGATGTAGTTCACATACCATAAAATTCAGACATTTAAAGGGTACAGTGCAGTGGTTTTAGTGAATTCACAAAGTTGTGCAACCATCACCACTATCTAATTCCAGAACATTTTCATCATCCAAAAAAGAAACCCTGAGCCAGTTAGCAGTCACTCCCATTCCTCCCTCCCCTCCACCCCCAGCCCCTGGCAACCACTAATCTACTTTCTGTCTCTATGGATCTGCCCATTCTGGACATTTTATATAAATAGAACCATACAATATGTGGTCTTTTGTAACTGGCTTCTTTCACTTAGCGTGTTTTCAAGGTTCATCCCTGTTGTAGCCTGTGTCAGTACTCCATTCCCTTTTATGACCAAACAATATTCCATTGTACACATTTTATCCATTCATCAGTTAATGGACATTTGAATTGTTTCCACTTTTTGGCTATTATGCATAATGCTGCTGTGAATATTCATGTACAATTTCATGTGTGGACATATGTTTCCTGTTCTCTTGTGTTTATACTTCAAAGTCCTTTCTGGGTCTTATGGTAACTCTGTGTAACATTTAAGGAACTGCCAGACTAATTTCCAACCTCAGTGATTTTTAAGAGTGCAAAGGAGTCCTGTGTTTGAGAACCACTGGTCTGGAGGGGATTAGACCAGGGGAGTGTGGATAACTCAGTACTGCCCCTCGTCTTTGCTCTGGGATTGGGATTCCCTCAAACTCATCCCTCTCTCTTCCCCTCCTTACTCTCCCCACCAACGCACATCGTTGGTGGCAAGGAGAAAGCCAGCTAAGCTAGGCTGCACAAGTTAAGCTACCAGCAAGCTCTGGAGCAGGGTCTCCTCCCTGCAGGATTCCCAAGGGGGCCATTTTCATTGTGGTCCCCGTGAAGTAAAGCAGGGGTAGTACTTGGAGGGTGCAGGGATCAAATGCCCTTGGGGCTTGCCCGCTAAGTTGAAAACTGCTGAGGTGTGCCTCTTCTCTCCTTTCCGATTCTGTCTCTTTGACATCCTGCCAACCTTGTCAAGGTTGGACATCAAGTCCAACCTTGTCGCTTAGCTGCGTGATCCACCTAGCTACCCGTCCCAGAATCAAGAGTCTTTTGAAAGAGGAGCTTGGAGGGAATAGCATTTAGCTGGAGGAGTGATTCTGCTGGTGAGATTCCAGACATCCTCGGGGATGGAGTGGGGATGGGGCAGGGGCCGGCAACGGACAGGGATAGGTTGGAAGTACCGGTTTTGGGTGTCTGAGGGACCCTGTCTGCTGTCTGTACCCCAGCCAATGACATGCTCTTTCTTCTTCCCTCTTCTTCCCTCAGATGTGACTCCACACCCTGGCTGGGTGTTCCAAGTCATGGCCGACACCATCTTCGGCAGTGGGAATGATCAGTGGGTTTGCCCCAATGATCGGCAGCTTGCCCTGCGAGCCAAGTGAGTACCTCTAAGGCTTGGCCGGGCCCTCCCTTCCCTCCCCACCTCCTAGTTCCCCTCCTTTCTTTAACAAGATTCAATCCCAGGCCCCCAGAAAGAGCAGTTTGGAGACATGTACCCGTCTAATACACACCACACTCCTGGCACTGAGCTGGGTGCCTAACAGCCATTCACTCATTTAACTGCCGTATGGAATGCATTCCCATTTCTCAGATGAGGACAGTGAGGCTGAGGTCCTCACCCAAGTCACCCACCTTGTGAGTGGCAGGGCTGGGACTCCCCTGGGTCCATCTGACCCCATGCCTATATGTTCTTTCGATCACAATAGGCTCCAGGGAACCAGGCCACTTCCTTTACCTTCTTTGTTAAGAGTATAAATCCCCCATCACTGAGCCTTCAGTCCCTGAGTCCCTGGCAGCAGGGAGCCTTTGATCTCTGGATGCCCACTTCATAGTTGAGCGCCCACTTCATAGTTGAGTTGACAGACCAAAGGCTTGTCTAATTTATGAAGAGCTGCCCTCTGGGCTGAAACACACAACCAGCCTTGAAGCATCCCAGGTCTCTGCCATGCTCGTGTCAGGGTCTCTCTTGTTCTGGTTTGCCCCCAGTTTTCCTGTTATCTCTCAGCCTGGTGACCCCTCGGCTGTAGTTAGATCAGCCCATCTCCACCCACTGCCCCCCTCCGTGGCTGGAGACCAGGGGCTCCCAGATGCCTCTCCAGCCTTCTAGTCTCTTCCTGTCCCTCCAGGGAGTTGGGGGTCCCTGGGGTCAAATAAGCCCAAGAGTGCCTCTTCATCTGTCAAATCATGCTGGGTACAGGAGCCAGCATTTCCCAAGTGGGACCAAGTTCAAGAAATTTGCAATTAAACATTGTGAGCCTGCAGGGGACAGAGCTGAAACATCAAAAGAGGATAGAAAAATTAATCTGAAATGCCCAAGAAGAGTGGAGTCCTGCGTGATTTGCAGGACTCTTTGCACCACAGTTAATTTGTCCCGCTCACTGGGATGGCTCGGCTCTTTTAGCCCCCATGTGGCCCCTGTGGGGGAGAGACCAGGGGTGAAACCGTCCTCTCTCCCTCTCTCCTCTGACACCAGGCGAGATGGTGCGTCCTCCATGGCTGGATGTGAGGAGCTGGCGAGAGCTGTGCTCTTGTAGGAGGGCCCAGTGTGACCCCTGGTGATCCCGCCGGCATTCCCTTTGGTTCTCCATGACCTGGTCTTGCACTCAGCAGCAGCCAGAAGCTGTTGTAGCACCTTTTATTTATTTATTTATTTTTGGCTGAGTTAGGTCTTTGTTGCTGCATGCGGGCTTTCTCTAGTTGCGGCGAGCGGGGGCTATTCTTCGTTGTGGTGTGCGGGCTTTTCATTGCAGAGGCTTCTCTTGTTGCAGAGGACGGGCTCTAGGTGCGTGGGATTCAGTAGTTGTGGTACGCGGGCTCAGTAGTTGTGGCGCACGTGCTTAGTTGCTCTGCGGCATGTGGGATCTTCCCAGACCAGGGCTCGAACCCGTGTCCCCTGCATTAGCAGGGGGATTCTTAACCACTGCGCCACCAGGGAAGCCTGTAGCACCTTTTAGAGGAGTAAATGCTTTTATCTCCTCCCCGGGGTGTGCTGCCTTGTAATGCCAGGCTCCTTAAAGGAGAGTGTTACAAATCCCCGCAGCCAGGCGCTGTGCCTCTGTGAGGCTTGGGGAGGTTACTTTCCCTGGCTCTAGCTCAGGTCTGTCCTCCTATCCTCCAGCCACCATCAGACATTTTCTAAACCCCTACTATGTGCCAGGACTGTTGTGCCGCAGTAAACAAGACCAATATGGTCCTTTGTCTTAAGGCACTGATGGGGAGGAGTGAGCATGATATACATAATTACCCTTGTGCAGCTGCTTTGAAGGTGGAAACAGGCAGTCTGGTGAAGGGGTGGTGCTAACAATCTGGGATTTGGGGGAGGCTTCCCTGAGAGTGTGATGCTTATGTTGAATCCTGGGGGAGGGGTAAATATTAGATGGGAATATGGGGGAAGAGCATCTAGGCAGAAGGAACAGCAGGTGCAAAGGTCCTGAGGTAGAGGGAACATGGCATGTAGAAGACCTGGCAGGAGGCAACTGTGGCTTGAATGCAGAGAGCGAGGGGGTGAATGGCATGGAAGGAAGATGGAGAGGTGGGCAGGGGCCAGATGGGGCAGGGCCTGATCCTTGGGACTTACATTCTAAAGGGCAAGACAGAAGGTCCCACTTTGCCTTGTAATAATGTTTAAGCCTAGTGGTGGAGCTTTGCCCGGGCCTTAGGGAACTCCGAGAGTGGACTCTTAAATCGTCTTGGAGGGGATCTAGGAAAAGCCTCCTGTAAAGATCACGTCTAAAAGATGTCCTAAAAAGAAACAGGAGTGAACCAGTGGAAAGGGGGTTTAGGGAGAGGGGCAGGCACCCCGGGTGGAGGGCACAGCCTGAGCAAAGGCCTGGAGACAGCATGCAGCCCGGAACACAAGGGAAGCAGGAGCAGTTGATGGCGATGTGCACTGTGTGAGGCTCCATAGTGGGCGGACATACAGATGGGCTCTGGGCGCCACTGAAGTTTCTTCCTCAGGGTTTGCAGCCCTGTCTACATCTGGCAGCCTTGAGTTGGCCTCCTTTGGCTGTGTGGAGGTGCCCTGCCGTGGGCAAGATGCTTGGTGGCAGCCGTGGCCGTAAGCGGGAGTCAGGGCCTGACTGGCCAGGAGTAGTGAGCCTGGGAAGGAGGTCAAATGAGAGGATGTAAACTGTCGGGACTTGTGGGTGAGAGGCAGGCAGAAAAGGAGGCTCGGAGGCTGCCCTGGGAGAGCCTGGCATGGCTGTCGGCAGCCGCTGGATGTAAGTTCCCTAGGCCAGGAAGTGTGCTGACCTCCAACTTGCCTTTGGAAAGCCATCTAACTGCACTCTGCCTCTTTCCTCCTCTGAGAGATGGGGAGGCCTGCCTTGCAGGATGACGGGGGTCCAGGGGGAGGAGGTCCTCAGTGCCCTGGACCGGCCCTGGGCTGTGTAGGCGTTGTGCCCACCAGGACGGGTAGCAGTGCTGGCGTCTTCCCACCTCTGTGTTCCTTGGCCTGCCTTTTTCACATGGTGGAGGTGGGGTGCCCCTGAGCTTGGGGGCTCTGTTTTCCAATTTTCCTCCCCCTGGCCAATCACCAACCGCCAGTGTCCCTAAAATGCTCAGACAGAGAAAACCAGAAGGGTGGGGCGGGGGAGGGTCCCTTTTCGAGACCAAAACGCCCTGAGTCCACCCAGCGCACAGAGGACAGGTGAATGTGTACCCCTGCCCACTCCAAGGCCTGGCCTCCCTTCCTGTCCCCGCCAGTCCTGCCCCGTTCCCATTCTTTGCTTTCCCCAGCTCTTTGAGGGTCACTTAAAAAAGTATTAGTCTAGGGCAAGGTATTTTTTTAAATTGAAGTATAGTCAGTTTACAGTATTATATTAGTTTCAGGTGTACAACATAGTGATTCAATATTTTATAGATTATACTCCATTTGAAGTTACTGTAAAAATTATTGGCTATATTCCCTGTGCTGTACACTATATCCTTGTAGCTTATTTATTTGTACATAGTAGTTTGTACCAAGGCATTTTTTTTTAATTGGAGAAATAGGCAGTCTAGAAGTCCGGATCTCTCCAATGCAGCACATTACTTTATGCCTTCATGCCTTTGCACGTTCAGTGTCCTTTGCCTGAATGCCAGCTCCCTGCTTCCATTGGGGGGGCTCCTATTCATCCTGCAAAACCCAGCACAAATGCTACCTCTTTGGTTAAGCTGTTCCTAATGGTCTCACCCATGATCATTACAAAAATCATCACTAACTGCCACTTATTAAGCAACTGGGCATTTGCTATGTACAGGGCACTTTATATACCCTCCTTATTTCATCTTCCTGGCATCCCTTAAAGAGACAGATCAGGAAATCAAGGATGAGCAGCTGTCCAAGTTCTCGTACCTGGGAAGGGACAGAGCCATAAGATCAGACCATCCATTAGACTTCAGAATCTGAGTCCTTCACCTTAACCAGCCTGGGATGGCTTTCTCTCTACCCACAGAGAAAAGACATGCTTTTTACCTCTCCTAACTTATACAGTGTCAGCAGCGCTTGGATGCAAGAGCTGGACCGGGTGGTGACGTGAGACCACCAGTGTCCATCCGTTTCAGGGAACCACCAGGAAGACATCCACACCCTCATCTTCCTGCCCTGCATCCTGTGTCACAGTCTCTTGCCTGCTGCCACTTCTTTAGGGGAGCCCTTCTAGAGCTGCTCCCCTACCTGGGTCAATTCCCCTTATTTGTACATCCTCCTCACGCCCACCTGCGTGGCCTGCCCAGTGGCTTGTCCCAGCACCTAGCGAGCCTGGCATCACAGTGGATGCTCAATAAATAGGTATTGAATGAATCGCTCTCCGAATTTTTCAGTAAATAAATATTTTTTGTAACTGATCGGGCATCCGTCTCCCCCAGAATATTGTAGTTCTGGAGGGCAGTGACCTTGCCACCTTGTCCGTCTCTGTGTTCCCACCACCTGGCACAGGAAGTCTGGGAGAAGCTGGGCCCCAGGGCAGGGAGTTGGGGCTTGGTCCACTGCTGCCACTCTCACCATCCAGAAAAATAGAAAGGGTTGGAGTTCTTCCCCTCAGTCCTGGGGCTCTGGGCCAGGCCCCAGCCCTGCCTCGCCGCCCTGGCCGCCCTCACCGCCCCTCCTGTGCTGCTGGTACCCTCCTGCCCTGCATCCCTCTAGTTTTCAAAATGCTGCGTGAATATCCTTTTATCCTCAGCGCTTGTTTTTAACCTAATTACCAGTCTTTCCTGTCCCATAGTAAACTCCATCTCACTTTCTTGTACAACTCAGATCTGGGTGTTCATTCTTCTCTTGGTCATCTTCTGTGCTGTTCCCTTGAAACCGCTCATGCTGTGGCCGTGGCCTTCTGCACATTCCATGCTCCTGTCTCCCCCCAACCCCCCCGAGGTGCTAAGGGGGTGCTGCTATCCTTGTGGGACCCGGGAGCTGGCGGGTGGCAGAGGCAGCATTTGGAGGCTGGTGTCTGAACCCCTTGCCCCTGACACACAGACTGTGCTCAGGGGGCCTCTGTGGATGTGGCGGGGATGCCGGTTTGCACTGGGGTTGCACTTCTGTGTTGTTCTCTCTCAAGGCTGCAGACGGGCTGGTCTGTGCACACCTACCAGACAGAGAAGCAGAGGAAGAGCCAGTGCCTCAGCCCAGCCGAGGTGGAGGCCATCCTGCAGGTCATCCAGAGGGCCGAGCGGCTTGACGTCCTGGAACAGCAGAGAATCGGGTAAGGGCTGCTCCCAAGATGGGGCAGGAGTGAGGCCGTGGAGAGGGAAGCAAGGGCATTTAGTGCCAGATCAGTGGGCTGGGTGTCTGGCGCCCTGGCTCCTAGTTCCAGCTTTTCACTGGGAGTGAGTCAGCTCTGCCTGAACACCCCTGGCATGCAGATTCCTAACCCATCCTGTCTAAGCCTCAGTATACCCCTCTGTAAGATGGGGATAGCGGCTGATGTATGGGCCCCAGGCTGTAGGGAGGATGAATGAGTGCCGTCAAACGCATTAAGGTCTGTTTAGCTCTGCACAAAGGAGGGTCCCTGTGGTTCAGCCAAGGGAGGGTTTGACGTGGAGGCTGAACTGTGGGTTCTCCCATCAAAGACCAACAGGAGCCGTTCTCCTGCTTATTCTAAGCTCTTCCGGCCTCCGGCATCCAGAGCTGTCTTCTACATAGTCTTCAGTTTTGTTGTGTCTTTTTTTTGTTGTTTAATTACAAAAGCAATTCATACTTCCTAGACAATCTGAAAAACACAGGCAGGCACAAGGAGGAAAACATAAATGCAGGGGCACTGGCAGGAATTAATTTGATTCTGGTCTCCTTGTTCTTTTTCTATTTATCTTTTTCTATTAAATAGATGATCATTTTTAAAAAGTCAGACATTGTAGAAATGCACAGTTCTAGAAAGTGAAAGCACCACTACAAAGACCACTGCTGTCCAAACAGTTTGTTGTCTGTGCCTCCGTAATACTGACATATTACTACCATTTCATTACAAAAAGGGTTTGTATCTGACAGACTAATTGTCTTTTGCTCTTTTCTCCCCACCACACCTGGCTGGGGCCCCTCCCTCTCTCAGGCCTAGCCTGAGGATCCCGCAAGGCTCTGCAGGTCTCCGAGGTGCCTGTGCTGATGACTGATGGGCCAGCACCACATCCCTCGGGCTCCCCCAGGAGGGTGTGCTGGGAGCTGGTGAGGGGTGTGCCCCGTGGGCTCCCCGCAGCTGTGGGAAGCATTTGCGCCCCCCTCATCCATCTGGGCTGCCATCTTTGCCTTCCCTGTGCCGCTCACATCGTCTGGCCCTGGCTGTGAGCGCTGGGTTTGGCTGGGGCAGGAATGGCCCAGGAGGCAGTTAATCATCTCAGAAGGAGGAGGTGCATCCTGTGTGTTTCCATGAGTGGGAGTCACAGGGCTGTATGGAGAGGGGGTCCCCCAAAAACAAGTGGGTCAGGCCAGGGCTGAACTCGGCTTTGCTCCCGGAACCCTGCAGGTCCCTGGAAGAGGGACGGCGATTCCTGTGGAAGTCAGGAGTGCCAGCTGGAGGGCAGGTGGGCAGAGGCAGCCTCAGCGCCCAGTCCGCCCTCCATCGGCCCCCAGGCAGGGCCTGATCACCCCAGGGGAGAGGGTGGAGTTGCCATGAGACTTGGGGTGGCCTGAGTGTGGCCCTGGCTCTACCTCTGAGGAGCTGTGCAACGCTGGCAAGTGACTTCACATCTCGGAGCCTCAATCTTCTCACCTTTAAAGTAGGGGGGAAACAGCATCCTCTGCGCTGGGCGGTTGTGAGAGTTACAGGACATAACGTACCCACACCCTGTCTTCCATGCATTCAAGAATGTTCACTGGGAATCCACTGGGCACTGGAGACACAGCGGCCAACGAAACAGAAGCAGAAGTGGCCGTGTGTTGTGGGCGTGGCAGTGTTGTATGACAGGTTGTCATGAAACAGGGGTCACGGTGGGCTGAGGGCCCGTGGGACTCAAGGAAAGGCACCTATCCTGGGCTCAGCGGGGTTCAAAGAGGGCCTCTTTCTCTTTCTCCCTCTAGCTTCTCCGTCCACCCAGGTGCTTAAGCCGAAAGCCTCTACTCCATCCTGGATCTTTCTTTTACCTCTCCTCCCCCAAATCCATCCACGATGACTCTGAAATACAGCCCGTCCTGCTCTCCGTCCTCCTTCCCCAGACCTCCCGCCGCCTCCTGCCGGCTTCCTCACCGGACTCCCCCTGTAATCCCAGCTTCACACAACAGCTGGAGGGAGCTTTTAGAAATGTCACTGAGATCAGATCACTCCTCTACTTAAAACTCTTCAGTGGGTTCGCGTTGATTTTAGAAAACAATCCAAACTTCAAAGACCAATCCAACCTACAAACCCCGTGTAATCTGGCCCCTCCTCGCCCCTCCAGCCTCCTTCATCCCAGGCAGTGTAGCCCCCCTGGCCTTCTCACCATTCTAATGCGCCAGGGCCTCCCTCTTTGTACTTGCTGTTCCCTCTGCCTGGGATGCTCCCCCAGCTCTTCACATGTTTGGTCCTTGTCATCCTTTACCTCTCAGTTCACATGTCCTCAGAGAGGCCTTCACTAATCACCATCTAACATGCCCTGCTCCCTCCCAGCCCCACTTATTTTATTTCATAACACTCCCCCCTCTGAAGTCAGTTTGCTTGTTTATGGACTTTCTCCCTTTATTGAACATAAATTCCATAAGAACAGGGACCCGTGTCCATCTCTGGCTTGTTTGCTACAATATTCCCAGTGTCTGGCATGTTGTAGGTGCCCAGTTAATGGTTGGTGAGTGAGTGAATGATTAGGAGTTAGCCAGGGGAAGGGATGGGGCAGGGAACAGTACCCCAGGTGAGGGAACAACCCCCAGGAAGTGGTATAGTATTGGGGCCCCGTGGCAGCCGCGCCTGGGCAGGGGTCTGGTTGGAGACAGGAAGCACATGCCATCTGACTCTGTGTCCTGTGCTGCAGGCGGCTGGTGGAGCGGCTGGAGACCATGAGGCGCAATGTGATGGGGAATGGCCTCTCCCAGTGTCTGCTCTGTGGGGAGGTGCTGGGCTTCCTGGGCAGCTCATCGGTGTTCTGCAAAGACTGCAGGAAGGTAAGGCCCTGCTCTGGCTTCCCAGCCTGGACCAGCCCTGTTACTCTGTGGCTTTGCATCCTGGCTCCCAGGAGTGTGTGTGTGTGTGTGTACATTCGTGCATACATGTGTGCACACATGGTATCCTATGCTTCTTGGCAAGAAGGATTGGGGCCTGAAGGTCAAATGGCCAGGCTTCTAGTGCCAGCTCTGGGGAGTGGACCTCTGGGTCTCACAGGCCTGGGTGTGAATTCAGCTCTTCCACTAGCTGTATGACCTCAGAAAACTTATTTACTATGTCAAGCCTCACCTTCCTCATCTATAAAATAGGGATAATGATAATATGTATCTTAGAGAGCTGTGAGGATTAGATATTATATGCAAAGCTCTTAAAACCTTGTTTGGCATATAAGTATTCAGGATATGTTATTAGTTGTCATTAAATAAATACAGTTTTCCTCAGAGCCAAACAGTTTGCTAAGATTATACTTCCTATTCTATTGGTCTGCTCTCTTGATCCCTGGCCACTCCAGTGAGAATGATCTTTGCAGCAAGGCCAAGTGGATTTTCTCCTTTTCTTATACTCCACGGATTGTTCTAAATTATGCCACATATTAATATTGAGTCCAAGACTTCTTAAAATAACTTTTTGTTTTTTATGGAGTTTCTAATTGCCTTTCTTTTCTCATTGACCAAAGAATAATGTGCCTTCCAGTCCTCAAGGTTATTTAGCATCTGAATTTTACTCTCTACTGCGTGAAGCCTACTTTTTTTTTTCCCCTGCCAGAAACTCTTCTGGACTCTTATTCCTGCTCTAGCCTACAGTAGTTACTGCATAGCTGTCATCATGGGACTTCCCTTTACTACCCTCCTAGGTTAGAAGCACTGTTCCCAAGACACCATGTCTTTTTCTTTTTTTGTTTTTCACTCTAGTTTTACCAGAACCCATTCTCAAGTAACTTCCATGTGCTAGTCATTATCTTAAGCCTGGAGTTATTTTGGTGAACAAGGCAGAGAAAGAACTTTCTCTCTTGAGGGAACCAAAAAAAAGTAATGTAATAGATAATCAGTAATAGTAAATAGTAAAGTAAATAAATAAAGTAAATAGTAAATAGTAGAGTAATAGATAAGATTTCAGGAAGAAATAAATTCTGGAAAGAATTAACAGGGAATAGAAGACTGAGGGTGGGGTGGGACGTTAAGAGTTGAGAGGACTGTAAAATATGGGAACGTCAAAGAAGTAAACATGGACTTGGCAGCAGAGGCCATTGGCAGCCTTGACAAGGGCATTTTCGGTGGTGTTCAAAATCTGGATGAGAGAACCAAGGTGCAAAAAAGTTAATGTACCAAATGAATAGGTGGGAAAGCCAGGATTTCAGCTAAGGTCCCTTTTCCCCTGTTCTGTCTCATGTGGTGAACTGGGCTGAGGAATGTGGATTAACTGGTGAGGGGTCCCAAGAACAGTGGAGGTGTGGGAGGGGCCTGAGGGTCAGAGAGGGGGTGGGCACTTTGGTGCCGCTCCTCCGCAAGCCTCCATAGGCCTAGACTAGATAGATACCAACGAGGTACTGGGCACAGGGACTCAGGAATGTCTTGCTCCCAGCACCTGGGCAGGTGGGGTTCTAGTATGTGACTTCTGCCTGGGAGAATGAGGCCCAACAGCCTGTTTCCTCCTTCTGCCCCTCAACTCCATGACTACTATAAATGTCCGGGTTTGCGGGACCATGAAGAGGCTGTCAGAGCCTTGTCTCCTTTCCCTGGAAAAGTTTGGGGCCTCTGCTGCAGAGACAGGCTGCTGCCCCTGGTTGCTGAAGGGTTAATGCCCGCTGCTCCTTGCAGAGCCGTTTCCTAGGCAACAGTGGGAGTCCCAGGGGAGAACCTCAGTGGATGTGGGGGTGGGGGAATGCTCTTCCAGATACTCTCTCCACCCCCACCCCATGGCTTTTCGGGAAGACATTTCTATTTGAAATTGTTCTTATTTCACAGCAGGCTGAAGACTTGGTCCTGGCTTGGATGGTGAGATAAGGAGCCCTCTGAGTTTCTGAGGGGACTTGTTCTTGGGTGAGAGTGGGAGGAGAGCGTGCCAATTAGGGCCATAGCTGAATGATGGGCATTTGGGGGGGTTATCTTCATCCATCCTTGAGAAGACTGTGTCATTCATTCAGTCATTCATTTACTCATTATGCAAATAGTAGAGGGTCTACTGTGTGCAGGCCCTGTTCTAGGTTCTGGCGATACCATGAACAAGATCAAGTCCTTGCTCTCATGGAGACTGTCTTCTAGGGGTAGGAGAAGACAGACAATAAACAAATATAAAATAACATTATGTACACCTAGGGCTCTGTAGTGAATTAAAACAAGGTGCTCAAGTTGAGTCTCTGTGAGCTCAGACCTGACCACAAGCAGGAGGCAGCCCCAGGAGGATCCAGGTGGAGGAGCGTTGCAGGCAGAGGGACCAGCAAGCACCAAGGCCCTGAGGCAGAAATGAGCTGGGCATGTTCAAGGGACTAATGAAGGCATCTGGGGCAGAGGGAGCGAGCGGTGGGCATAGCCAATCATACAGAGCTTTGTTAGTCAAGGTCAGGAGTTGAGATGTGATTCTAAGTTTCATGGGATGTCAGTGGAGCGTTTTAAGCAGGGATGTAATGTGATCTGGTTTGTGTTTTTAAGAGGAGAGTCTAGCTGCTGTCTGGCAAGTGCGTTGCAGGGGGACATAGAAGGAAAGCAGGAGATGAGTTAGGTGGCGATGGCTGTCATTGGAAGATGATGAGGTCGGGGACAAGGCAACATAGGGACAAAGGCCATACGCTAAGGGAATCAATCTCTTCAATGTATTCTAAGCAAATAGGGAGGGGTTGGGGGGTGATTGAGGGTCTTAGGAAGGAAAGCGGGTCCTAGATTCCAAATGGGCCAGGGCTAGAGGTCACTTGGTCCTGCACAGTGAGGGGACGGAGGTCCTCCTGGGTTGCCAGTAAGTGCTGTTCTCATGCAGAGAGACCTGGGTTGTGCTCCGGCTTGGGCACACTGCAGTGACCTTGTATGAGCCACTTAACCTCTCTGGGCCTCTGTTTCTTCATCTGTAAACGGAGAAATAGAACTACATCATCATTGGGTGGGTGTGAGGAGTAGATGAGCTAATGCAGGGAAGCCCTTAGTGTCGGGTCCATTGCAAACACTCAGTAAAGGATTCCTGTTATTATTATTATCACTATTATTATTAATTCACTTCGAGGTCCTGGCTGTTCAGACTGCCCAGGTGTTACAAAAATAGAACCAACCTCACATACATCTCAGAAGAGGTTTAGTGATATCCCATGGATCAGTCAGCTCAGGCTGCCATAACAAAAGACCACAGACTGGGTGGCTTCAACAACAGAAATTGATTTGTCATAGTTCTGGAGGCTGGGAAGTCCAAGATCAGTGTGCTGGCCAATCTGGTTTCTGATGAGGACTCTCCTCCTAGCTTGCAGACGGCCACCTTCTCACTGTGTCCACACATGGTGGAGAGAGAGCTCTGGTCTCTCTCCTACTTCAGATAAGGACACTAGTCCGTTTGGATCAGGGCCCCTCCCTTATGACCTCATTTAGCCTTAATTACCTACTAAAGACCCTGTCTCCAAATACAGTCACATTGGGGATTAGGGCTTCAACACAAGAATTTTGATGGGACACAATTCAGCCAATAGCAACCTATGTTCTCCTTTTTAGAATTCATGTTTTCCCTCCTTCCTTCCTTCCTTCTTTCCTTCCTTCCTTCCTTCCTTCATCCCTCCCTCCCTCCCTCCCTCCCTTTCTTTCTCTCTCTCTCTCTCTCTCCCTCCCTCTCTCTCCCCCTCTCCCTCTCCCTCTCCCACTCCCTCTCTCTCTCTCTCTCTCTCTCTCCCCCTCTCTCTCCCCCTCTCCCTCTCTCTCTCTCTCTCTCTCCCCCCCCTCCCTCCCCCCTCCCTCCCCCTCCCCCTCCCCCTGGGATCTTACTTCCCCCACCAGGGATTGAACCTGGGCCCCGGCAATGAAACTGCTGAGTCCTAACCACTGGACTGCCACGGAATTCCCTACAATTCATGTTTTCTTGAACTGAAAATTGGTGTTCCCACAGTTATTCCCAAATTTTTTGTAATCTATATAAAAGCCTCTGGAAGCCTTTGTAGCTGTCCAGGATTGGATGTCTTAAGCAGGGAAACCAAACTTGATTTCTGTGCAAGTTCCTCAGGTGAACCTAACACTCAATCACTTATTCAGCCTGTTCTGAGTTAATTCTGGGTTAGGGGACTCCAAAAGGAGAAGGGTCCAGAATGGCCACTTCCCTCTGGTCCTCATGGTCAAGGTGGGCAGACAGTACCCTCTAGAGTGATGCTGACTGTGGCTGGGACCAGGGTTTCCAGGACTGAGAACAATCAGGAGGGCTGCCTGGAGGAGCTGGCTCCTGAAAGTTGGTTAGGCTTCTGAGAGGCTGAAAGCAGAGCCAAGGGCCTTCCAGGGAGGGGAGAACAGCACAGCAGAGGCATATAGCTGGAAATGGGCTGGGCAAGTGCCTGACTATGAGGATTCAGGCCCAGAAGACAGGGAGGACACCCTGGGCCACTCTGCCAGGTGGTGGTCGCTTAGGAGCCAAGTCTCTGGAGAATCAGGAGGGAGGCCCAGACTTAACCTCACGGCCCCCTGCAAAGCTTTAGCCCTTGTACAGGGGCTCTCTGGTGTCTGGGAGGGGTAGACAATGTCATCTATTCACTCTTTCAACAAATATGTGTTGTCCTATAAATATGACGATATACTGGTGCAGGCATTGGGGATACAGTGTAAAGACACACATATGCCTGCCCTCTAGGCAGTGGGTGTTAAATGATTATGGGTAATTAATTACAGTTGTGTTTGGGGTTTCAGAGGCAGCCCTCGGGGGCTAAGAGAGATCTAACAAGGTACTGACCAAATTGGGGGTATCAGGAGCCCTCCACTCTGGGCTCACCAATTTCCGGGGTGCCTCCCTATTTATTTCTATCTCTCCTCTCCACCTCCCCACCTTTTGCAATGGCTACAGCACTGGCTCCCAGGAGGTGCGTGGGCAAGGGCAGGCTGCAGAGAAGGGATGCTGGGGAGATCTCTGACATGGGAAGCATCCCGATCCATGTCTGGGGGGCAGATCCTCAGGTGCTCCTGGCCACACGGTGGTGTCCCGAGCAAAAGCCCTGGCAGTGTTCGGCGGCCACAAGCTAATGAGCGTGTGGGTGGAACCCATGATGCTGGTCCTCGGAGCAGCGTCCCCTCTAATTGGGCCTGCATGCCCAGGCTGCCTGCTCTCATTATCAGAAGGCTGTTGTGGGAAGGGAGAGGGGCTGGCTGGTTAATTAGAGAGGCCTGGCACTCCTAATTGCTTAGGATCTGAGTCTGCCAGCTTTCACTTTAATTGAGAGTCTGGCTTCACCAATAATAGGGAGGCTGGGCAGGGCTGCTGGAGAGCCCGCCTGAGCCCAGGATGGCATTGTCACTGTGCGGGGGAAGCTATCAGATTTTTCTCTGGTCTCAGCTAAAACGTGCTCCACGTGTGGGAGCAAAGGAGCCTGCCCATGAAATGATGGTCTCGGTAATGTGTGCTGAGTCCTGGTGAAAAAGAGTGAGGCAGCCCCGCACTTTGCTCAAAGCCTTCAGGGGACATCCAGCCTGTGGGGCGGGGGTGGGGTGGGGTGGGCAGGCATTCCCCACCCAGGATGGGGGGCCATTGGAGGAAAGGGGCCAGGCCAGACCCTGATCCCTGTCCCCAGCCCTGCTCAAGGCTCTGAGGAGCGGTATCCTGCTGAGGTCATCCCAGACCCACAGCAGGCAGTAACCCTGGAGCCACTAATCCCATCATGGGGGCTGCACCCTCATGACCTCTCATTGAACTCTAATCACCTCCCAAAGGCCCACCTCCAAACACCATCACATGGAGGGTTAGGACTTCAACACACAAATTTTGAGGGGACACAAACACTTCATCCATACACCTACTGAATAGGAACTCTGCCAACAGAGGCAGTGTGTTTAACAAACAGCACTCTTGGGGATTCTGATCCTCCTTGGGCTGGAAAACCCCTGCTCTGGGAATTCCCTGGAGGTCTAGTGGTTAGGACTCCGTGCGCTCACCGCTGAGGGCCTGGGTTCAATCCCTGGTCAGCGAACTAAGATCCCACAAACTGCATGGCATAGCCCTGCTTTAAGGTCCCAGCCCCAGGCCCGGCTCAGGGTGGTGGTGAAGGACCTCAAGTGACCGCCTTCCCTCTGCTTGTCTTGCTTCCCTTGCCCTCCGCATGTTCTCCCCTGCACCACACCCCCAAACCCTCAGCTTAGAGTCTCCTGCATCCTCCCTCAGGCCATCCTCACTCTTGCAAACAGTGAACATGGTGGCCACTGTCTCACCTTGTGATGTCCTTTGGAGTTTATAAAGCACTTTCACAAAAGTCATCCTTCTGGGTCCTTAGGGCAAAGCCATAAGGGAATCAGGGTTGGTGAGGCTGTTCCAGAGTCACAGATGGAGAACAGGGGCTCAGCTGAGGTGGTGTGGGCTGCTCAGGTCACCTGGCCAGATAGTGGGGAGCTGGGTCCCCCAGGGTGAGTTGCTGTGCCATGCTGCCCCTCCATTGCTTCAGACCAAAGCATTCATTATCTCATGCTTTCCCTTCCTTGGAGAAGCAAGGATATCTTATTAAAGAGCACAGGAGAAGAAACATCATACTCAATAGTTACTGAAAATTTTTCTCGTAAAGTCTGGTATAAGACAAGTTCTATGTATCTTTATCACCACTTCTATCCAACATTGTGCTGGAGGCCTAACCACTGCAATCAGGCAAGAAAAAGAAATGTGTAGCATAAGGATTGGAGAATAGCTAAGACTGTCATTATCACGAAAACATGATTATATAACTAGAAAATCTGAAAAACTCTAAATACAAATGGTTAGTATTAGTTGGTGAATTTAGCAAGGTGGTTGTATACAAGTTTAATATACATACAAAAAAATCCGGACAGGCGTACCTCAGAGATACTGTGGGTTTGGTTCCACACCACTGCAGTAAAGCAAATATTGCAATACAGTGACAAATTTTTTGGTTTCCCCGTTCATATAAAAGTTATATTTACACTTTAGAGTCTTCCTTTCATGAACAGTTTCTCTGCAGTATGCGATGCTGTTTGATAGTATTTTACCCATAATAGAACTTCTTTTAAAATTGGAGTCAATCCTTTCAAACCCGCCACTGCTTTATCAACTAAGTTTATGTGATAGTCTAAATCCTTTGTTGTCATTTCAACAATCTTCACTTCAACAATCTACTCCCTTCCCCGGGAGTAGATTCCATCTCAAGAAACGACTTCCTTTGCTCATCTATAAGAAACAACTCCTTATCTGTACAAGTTTTATCATGAGACTGCAGCAATTCAGTCACATCTTCAGGCTCCACTTCTAATTCTAGTTCTCTTGTTATTTCCACCACATCTACTTCCTCCACAGAAGTCTTGAACCCCTCAAAGTCATCCATGAGGATTGGAATCAACTTCTTCCAAATTCCTGATAATGTTGATATTTTGACCTCTTCCCATGAATCATGAATGTTCTAGTGGCATGTAGAATGGTGAATACTTTCCAGAAGGTTTTCAATTGACTTTGCCCAGATCCATCAGAGGAATCACTATCAGTGGCAGCTATAGTCTTATGAAATGTATTTCTTAAATAATAAGACTTGGAAGTCGAAATTACTCCCTGATCCATGGGCTGCAGAATGGATGTTGTGTTAGCAGGCATGAAAACAGCATTAATCTCATCGTACATCTCTTATCAGAGCTCTTGGGTGACCAGGTGCATTGTCAATGAGCAGTCATATTTTGAACAGAATCTTTTTTTCTCAGAAGTAGGTCTCAACAGTGGGCTTAAAATATTCAGTAGACCATGTTGTATACAGATGTGCTGTCATCAGGCTTTGTTGTTCCGTTTATAGAGCTCAGGCAGAGTAGATTTAGCATAATTCTGAAGGGCTCAAGGATTTCAGAATGGTAAATCAGCATTGTCTTTAACTTAAATCTTCATTAGCCCCTAATAAGAGAGTCAGCCTACCCTTTGAAGCTTTGAAGCCAGGCATTGACTTCCTCTCTCTGGCTATGGCATCTCCTTCCAGTAGAGGGCTGTTTCATCTATGTTGAAAATCTGCTGTTGAGTGTAGCCACCTTCATTAATTATCTTGGCTTGATCGCCTGGATGACCTGCTGCAACTTCTATATCGGCACTTGCTGCTTCACCTTGCTCTTTGATGTTACGGAGACGGCTTCTTTCCTTAAACCTCATGAACCAACCTCAACTAGCTTCAGACTTCTGCAGCTTCCTCACCTCTCTCAGCCTTCATAGAATTGAATAGAGTTAGGGCCTTGCTCTGGATTAAGCCCTTCCTTAAGGGAATGTTGTGGCTGGTCTAATCTTCTATGCAGACCACTCAAACTTTTTCCATATTCATAATAAGGCTGTTTCACTTTCTTATCATTCATGGGTTCACTGGAGTAGCACTTTTTATTTCCTTCAAGAACTTTTGCTTTTTATTCGCAACTTGGCTAACCGTTTGGTGCAAGAGACCTAGCTTTAGTCTGGCTTGGCTTTCTTTTTTTTTTAATATTTATTTATTTATTTATTTGGTTGCACTGGGTCTTAGTTGCGGCAGGCGGGCTCCTTAGTTGCAGAGCACCAACTCCTTAGTTGCAGCATGTGGGCTCCTTAGTTGTGGCTCACAGTCTCCTTAGTTGTGGCTCGCAGGCTCCTTAGCTGCAGCTTGCCAGCTCCTTAGTTGCATCACACGGGCTCCTTAGTTGTGGCATGCAAACTCTTAGTTGCGGCATGCATGTGGGATCTAGTTCCGTGACCAGGGATCGAAGCCCGGCCCCCTGCATTGAGAGCGCGGAGTCCTACCCACTGTGCCACCAGGGAAGTCCCCTGGCTTGGCTTTCAACATGGCTTCCTCACCAAGCTTAACCATTTCTAGCTTTTGATTTAAAGAGAGAGACATGTGACTCTTCCTTTCAGTTGAACACCTAGAGGCCATTGGAGGGTTATTAAATGGCCTAATTTCG
Organism: Eubalaena glacialis; assembly: GCF_028564815.1. Lineage (NCBI taxonomy): Eukaryota > Metazoa > Chordata > Mammalia > Artiodactyla > Balaenidae > Eubalaena > Eubalaena glacialis. The sequence goes on along the minus strand of NC_083734.1, from coordinate 14,785,019 downwards.
GTATTGTTGTGTCTCAGGGAATAGGGTAACATCAAAGATCACTGATCACAGATCACCGTAACAAATATAATAATAATGAAACAATTTGAAATATTGTGAGACTCACCAAAAGGTAATGCAGAGACACAAAGTGAGCAAATGCCGTCGGGAAAATGGCGCCGATAGACTTGCTCAACGTAGGGTTGCCACAAACCTTCAATTTGTAAAAAATGCGATATCTGCCAAGTGCAATAAAGCAAAGCGCGATAAAATGAGGTGTGCCTGTATTTCTATACACCTGCTGCAAAAAGAATTCCAATGTATGGCAAAGGAGACATGGATGTGCAGTGGGAAAAGAATGGTCTTTTGGATAAATAACGCATGGTCATTTGGATACTGATATGGAAAAGATGGATCTTGACTTTTACCTCCCACTAGGCACAAAAGTCAATTCCAGCTTGATTTCACATTTAAATGTGAAAGGTAAAATAATATTTGGGAGGATAAATAAATAAGCAAACAAATAACAAAGAAAGAACACACTTTAATGTGAAGCAGTGGCAGATTTGAGGACCCCAGGTGCACCCACATGGCCTTGTCCAGAGCCCACCCTCCCCCTGTATTCCCTTGATACCAGCAGTGGCCGGCTAGCTGCCCTCACCACCACTGGGGGGAACCAGCTTTTCTACCTACTTTCCCAAGACCTTCAGAAGCAGCCTGAATGTTCTCAGGATGTTCCCAATGCAAAAGCTAAGCACCTGAGGCTGGGTTGAGCCCACCTCAAGGGGCCCAGGCCTGTGTGGGCAGGAGAATGGAGCAGCCCTCTTGGGGGACTTTTACCTCCTTGGGAGCTGACTCAGCTCCATAGGCCCATCCTTGAAAATGAAATTGAATTTCATGAAGGTCTTATCTCTCTGCAGAATTTTTTGATTCATTCATTCTTTAAGGTTTTATTGGGTACTGACTATATGCCAGGCCCTGCAGGTACCGTGATGAGCAAGGTAGGCCTTGTCCTTGTACCCACCACTTGTCACAATGAGACCCCTTACTTCTTTCTTGTCAGTACTGTGCCAGACTCTGTTCTAAGGGCTTTTCACTTGTTAACTCATTCCTATCAACCCCACAGTCCTCCTGTCAACCCAGTGGGCTCAGCACCTTTATCATCCCCCCTTTACAGATGGGGAAACTGAGGCTCAGAATGGTTAAGTACCTTTCCCAAGATCACTCAGCCAGTCAGTCGTGGAGCCAGGATTTGATCCCAGGCAGTCTGGTTCCGAGCATCCTTGCCATTACCGCTATACCACATCACCCCCATGGAGTTTATGAGCTAGAAAGGCAAGATGGACAAGTAAATACAACAATTCCAGAAAGTGGGAGGCAGAAACATAAAAACTGAAAGTGGGGGGCACTCGAACAGCCAGTGGGGATGGCGTGGGAAGGCGGCTATTTTATTTCGGCTGCGCAGCATGGGCCTCTATGAAGAGGTGACGTCTGAGCTGGGACTGTAATGAGGAAACGCAAGATCTGGCAGAAAGCATCCCAGGCAGGGGGAGCGGCGTGGATGGGGCACTGGGCAGGAAAGAGCACAGCGTTAAGTGAGGACCAGAAAGGAGGCCAGGGAGGCAAGGGAAGGGGGAGGCCCCACCGATGACCCTTCACATCTCCGTAGCCTGGCCCTTGCTGGGTCTGTGTGGTGGCAGCTGCCCCACCCTGCTCCTTGGATTAATTTGGATTCCCCCAAATCAGAGGCAAGTTAAAAAATTATTTATTTTTAAATTTGTGGTAAAATGTACAAACGTAAAATATACCATTTAAATCATTTTTATGTGTACAGTTCAGGGGCGTTAAGTACCTTCACATTGTTGTGCAGCCATCACCACCATCATCTCCAGAACTTTTTCATCTTGCAGAACTGAAGTTCTATACCCATTAAATGATAACTCCCCATCCCCACCCACCCCAGGCCCTGGCACCCCACTTCTTTCTGTCCCTATGTGTTTGACTACTCTGGGTACCTCATATAAGCATTCATGCAGTATCTGTCTTTTTGTGACTGGCTTCTGTCACTTTGCATAATGTCTTCAAGGTCCATCCATGTGGTAGCACGTGTGAGAACGTCCTTCCTTTTGAAGGCTAAATAATAATATTGTGTATGTAACACATTTTGCTGATCCATTCATCTGGCAGTGGACACTTGGTTTGCTTCCACGTTTTAGCTCTCGTGAATCGTGCTCCTGTGAATATGGGTGTGCAAATATCTCTTTGAGACTCTGCTTTCAGTCCTTGTGGGTGTATACCCAGAAGTGGAATTGCTGGATCATGGGGGAATTCTGTTTAATTTTTGGAGGACCCGTCATACGGTTTTCCCCGGCGGGTGCACCGTTTTACAATCGCACCAACAGTGCACGAGGGTTAGGAGGGGGCAGTTGTTTGCAGGGCCTCCCTCCCGAATGGGAGGTGCAGTGAAAGTCATCCTTGGCTCCCTGTCCCCTGCTCCATTTCCAGACCCAGCGCTCAGCATCTCTGGACCTCAGGTGCGGCCACAAAAACAGCAAGCTTCCTGAGCAACAGCTGTTTCATCTGAGCTGCCTCCAAATTGGCCCTGCAATGTCCTTTCTCCTCCTCGACCTAATTCAGATGTTAGGAGACGTGTGTTTGTGCCTCATTACGAAGATGGATTTTTCATTCAGCTACCGATGTTTCCTAAATTCCCGGAAAAAGTCACTTAATTCGTCTGCCCCGAGGGCCCGCTCTGACTGCTTGGCAGGAATTGACTTGGCTGCCGTTGCCGGGATGGGAGGATTGGACCAGACCCCACACAGCATCTTGGAACATCTGCCTCGATCAGGAGTCTGACGAACAGAACGTCTCTGTCAAGGCACCCTTCTTTCTTGCTGCCCTGGTGCCTGCGCCGTGGCCTTTCCTCCCCCAAAGTAGCTTCCTTCTTTCCACTTTGTGCAGTTCAGAGCCCTTCTGATAGCCCGATCTGACACTGACCTCCAACTCAGGGTCATCAGGACAAAGGCAGCGGAGGAGCTGCTGAGAGCCAGGCTGGGCTCCCGGTGGCAAGGCCCAGAGTGTCCTGGAGAGAGACCAGTGCCATGGTCATTGGCCATCTGGAGACCCTGCCCACTTAGCTCACCTTCTGGCCAAGCCCTGCCCTCTAGGAACTCACCTGGTGACAGATAATGCAGCTCGGTGTGACAAGTGCTGTAGATGCAGATGGCATGGAGTGATCCCAGAGTGGAGGGGCGGGGGTGGCTGGCCCCTGAGAGGTATGGGAGGCTGCAGCGTGGAGCTCACTTTGAGCTGAGGCTGGAAGGGTGGATACCCAGGGGCAGGGGTGGTGCATTTCAGGAGGAAGTGCAGGGACTGGTGGGCGTTTGGCAGAGCTGGTGGATGTCGGGGAGGGAGGGAGAAGGAGGGGGTGATGGCGAGATGCAGGCTGAGGGAGGGAGAGAATGAAGTGAAGATCGCGAAGGGGCCCCGTGTGCCAGGCTGTTGGCGGCAGAGCCATCAAAGGGTGCTAAGCAGGTGATGACTGTCAGGTGGGTCTCTGGGGAGCCTAAGTCCAGAGGTGGATTTGGAGGAGGGAACGTGTAGTGGGTTGGAGAGAGCCTGTCGGATGCCGAATTATCCAATTAGCAATAATAAAGGCCTGAATTCAGGCAAGAACAACCAGGATGGGGACTCCAAAGATGGTTAAGAGTTAGAAATAACAAAAGCTGCCAGTGATCAAGAGCTCACTCCGGGCCAGGCCCCTGCTTAGTTATCAGCCACCCTTCCCTTCCCTGTAACTCAGTCTTTTCCAGGCTGCTCACACGCCCTTCAGGGGCAGGACTGGGGTGGGGACACTCGGCCTGGGCCCACCTTCTCTTGCTCCAGACGCCCTTCATCCTGCTCCCTGTTAGGCCTGGCCTCTCCCCTCGTCTGCATCTCTCCCAGGGCCGCAGACCTCTGCACTTGGGCTTCTGCTGCCTTCCTTTGCTCAGCACTCTCCCCCGATACACACATCCTACCCGTGTCTGAAGTCCAATTGAGGGCTCGGGTCCCTGTGTATGTCAGAGGATGGACATAGCTGGTGGGGTGGGATAGGGGCGGGGCCAGTGTTTCCTAAACTCATACTGACTGCTACACCTGCACCTGCGCTGAGTGGACCGGGCGTCAGGAGTGCAGGAGAGCTCTGCCCTGGGCTCCCCCTGTGACCTCGGGTTAAAATCCCTTCCCGCTCTGGGCCTCTCGTGCTCCCTGTGAAAGGAAGCAGTTGGAGGGGTTGGAGGAGAGGGTCTCCTGGGCTGTCCAGCAGTTTCCTCCCGTGAAGCTCAGGTCAGCCCAGTCCTTGCAGGATCACCACCCCAGAACCTGCTCCCCAAGGGCCTGCACAGATCAGGGAGCAGCAGCAGCCGCAGCTGTGAGCTAAAGCTCATTTCTCTGCATCTCCGGAACACAGCTCGGTTTGTTGTTATTTTAAAGCCACGGCAGGTTTGCTTCCCAATTGGCTTTGGCTCAGGCTGTGATTGAGTCTGTGTCCTCTCAGCAGGAGGAAGCCAGCGTGGGGGTCAGCATGTGCTTCTGAAAGCCCCCTCTGCCCCTGATGTTCCTGTGATGCCATAAGTCCCTCAGAGCCCCCTGGAGGTTGGTAGGCAAAAGGCAGTGATTATACCCATTTTCCAGATGGAGAAACTGAGGCTCAGAGGGATAACTTGCTCCTGGTGGCACAGCCAGGGCCTTGCAGTTCCTCCTACCTCTTGGTTCAGAACTTTGCCCACATGCCCTTTGGGAAGTAAAGAGAGCTGAAGACACGCAGGAGACCCCGAACGGAAGGTGCTGTCTGGTGCCAGCTTGTCCATGGAGTGCAAAGGCCATTGGCTAAGTGCCCGCAACACTGGGGAAGGGATGGTAGCCCCAACACTAGGGCTCACCATCCATAATCGGGTGTGGCACCCTGAGCACCCCTGAGGTGCCCCCCAGAGTTTGTCACACCCCTAAGGTGGCTGAGCAGCAGCTGAACACACGTGGGGTGTTTGTGGTTGTTGAGTCATGGACTGGTCAGTGTGAGGCCAGCCCCTCACTGAGTGGGCAGAGTGTCTGTCTGTAGGCTTGGGCTTGGGTTGGGTTTGGGGACACCAGCCGGGCTTCCCACTGAGACATCCATCCATCCGGCACCCCCTTGGGCCCCTCGCTACCCCCCTCAGTGGCTCTTCTCCCGGGGTCTGGTCAGTGTAGCGAGCCCGCCGGCAGCAGGAAGCCGTGTTGGCAAATCTGTTTAGCGGCTGTTACCAGGAACAGTAATTTTGTGCAGCCTCTTGTCCTCTGTTGCGGTAAATAACAGATAATGACATTTCCAGTCCGAGCTGTGGCCAGCGCCGCCCACGTGGCCCTCGCCTCGCCAGCTGCGCCCTGCAAGCTGCCACCCTTCGCAGGCCCTGCGATTCTTCATCGCTCTCAAATTGCCCCTGTTTTTCCTGCTGTGTCGCTTCCTGCACAGCTGTTTGCTGTTCACTGACCTTAACTGGAGGTGGATTTAGCCTGTCCTTCTGTTTCCCTGCGGGGAAACCAGGATGCCGCTCTTGCGGATAGAGGGAGCGGAGGGGAGCACGGGAGGCGGCTCCTCACCAGGGCACCCTTTAGCCCGGGCCTCCAAACCAGGAAAGAGCCAGGCCTTTCTCAGAGGGGACTTTTGAGCTCTCTCCTTCCAAACCCTTTTCTCACCCTTGTCGTCCTGCCTTCCGTAGGAGGAATGACTCTCCCAGGTTACAGATGCAGAAACTGAGGCTGAGAGGGGTTATGATCTGCCAAGCCTTCCAGAGACCCCTCTGCCCAAGAAGCACATCTGCCTTGCTGAGTTTCCAGGCGCAGACAGGAGTGTAGTCTGGGCCCCCCAGGGAGTGAGGCCCGAGCACCTGGCTACCACTGCGGGGCCTCCCCGCCCGGCTCCTGACTGCCTGCAGTGGAGTATCATCCACTTTCTGGCTCATTCTCTGCTTCTCTGCTTCTTCGTCTTGCTCAAGTGTGGCTTTTTCCCTCCGGCTGAAGTCTTCAGTGGCAGTCTACTGCCACTCTGTTCTACTGCCTAGAATAGAGTCTAACCGCCGCCACTTGGTATCCAGGGCCCTCAGTCCATTCATTGCCTGAGCACAAGCTGCTGACCTTAGCAGCATAAACTGCATACCGGGCTGGGAGTTCCGAGGCCTGAGGGTCAGACCTGACTCTACCTGGCCCAGACCTGTCACCGCGCTCCCTGGAGCCCTGTTCCTGCACATCACCAGGGTCCTTAGTTGATCATTAGTACTGTTGCTCCTGGAATGTTAGGAAGCCCTAGGGTGTTTGTCAAGTCCGCTGAATTTTTCAAATTAAAAAAAATCAGTTCCAATGACAGGTACTTACTGGCTTCGAGGACATTTACTGTGTCCAGGCACTGGAGTGGGCACAGAGAAGGGAGAGGGTATTTTCACATAAACTGACCTTTTGAGAGTTAGGATAACCCTGGAAAGTCAGAGAAGACGGTGCTGACCCTGGGACAGGTGAGGCTGCCGAGGGGCTGAATGTCCACACTGGGCTGGTGGGGGGAATCTGTGCTAACTTGGCTTCCTGTGGACCCTGGATTGGCCTTCTCTAGTCTCCCCAAGCCCTCCCCACTCCCCACCCTGTTCTCTTTGGCCCAGCAGCTTGAATTTGTTGTCTGGCCGACTGTCTGCATCCAGCCCCGCCCCTCTGGTTCTGCGCTGGGGCCCCTCCTGCCCCCCCAGGTCCTGGCCCCACCCCCACGGAGGCCCCTCCCCCTCCTTATGCCCTCCCCCTCCACCAGCTCCATCAGAGCCCAAATGCTCATATCTCCTTCAGCCTAAACAAACATTTATTGAGCACCTACAGTGTGCCAAGCACCAGTGCAGGTTCCAGAGTGACCTCAGGATCAGGCCAAGCCTCGGCCCCTCCTGAAGCACCTGTTCTAAGGGTGGTGAAACTGACAGTAGATGCACTCAGACCAATATCGAAAGTTCACCCATCTACACGGCCTCTCACTTGCCTTGCGTTCCCAAGCTTCAGGCAACGCCGTGTGCTGGCCCTCCCTCGTCTCTGTCCCCTGCCTTCCTCCCAAGCTCTGGACCTGGGTGTCACCTGCGGCGGGACAGCTCTTCCAAGGAGTCCACTCGCACTGCAAGTATCCATGTGTCCAAAGCCGAATATTTTGCCGGCCGCTCGTCCCCACTCTGTTAACATGACCACCGTCCATCCTGTTGGCCAGCTGGCAGCCTCTAGAATGAACCAGAGTCCTTCCTTTTCCTCACCTTCCGTACCCAGCTAGGATTGGAATTCCATAGGCATCTGGGAATGTTCTGGAAAAAGAGCCTCTGCTGAGAATACAGAGGACAAATTGACCAGGAGTGACTGAATCTGTATTTTCAGCAAAGGTGATTTTTCTGAAACTCAGATCTGATTGTGCCCCTCCCCTCCTTAAAAACCACCATCGGCCCCCAGGTGTCTGCAGAATCCCAACCCCACAGCCCATGATGCTTGTCAGTCAGCCCCTCCCTTCCTTCCTAGCCAACTACATGCCAGACGCCTGCTAAACTTGGGGATTTAAACAAGAACAACAATGTCCTTTTTCTAGAGGGGGCAAAGTCACGGGATAGACAATTTCAATATGATGCAATTAACACTCCTCTAGAGATGTTGACCCATATTGGGAGCACACAGGAGGGAGTAACTAGGGCTTCCCCTGGGGGGAAATCAAGGAAGGAGTCACAGAGGAGGAGACATTTGAGTTGTTCCTGAAGGATGCGTAGGAGTTCGCTAGTCATGAGGCAAAGCCTGGGTGAACGCATAGAGGCGGGGGAGTACCTAGAGTGTTGGGAACAGGCAGTGAGGCGTTTGGGGCTGGCATGGTGGGCTTGGTGAGGCTGGAGAGTTAGGCAGGGGCCGAGGAGGAAGGCTCTCACATATGTGTGCATCCGTCGTCTTGTTTCTATGCCCTCAGCCTGTGAGCCTCGCTGTGTTCTCCACCTAGTCCAGGGCCTGGTAGCAGCAGGGCCTTAAGAAGTGTTTGCTGAATGCTCTTGACGTCATTGGCCCAACCTGCAGCTAAAGTTGCTCCCCCACCGAATTCTAGGGGGAGGGATGGTGAAGGTCCACCGGAGACCCCCACCTGGCCTTCCCATGGAGATTTCAAGCGTTCCAAAAGCAGGGCTGTGACTTCAGTATCTTTGGGGGTCCGTCCCACAGGCTGGTCGCACACCCTAGAGCCATAGGATTTCGGAGCTAGGATCTGCTCGGCACACCTGGCCAGAGGCTCCTTGCCTGGCCCTCCCTCCAAGTTATGGCTTTGGGGCAGCCCCAGAGGAGCCAGGCTCACTTGTAGCCTTAGCTGGGAGGCTGCTGGTAGGGGCAGGGTGTTTTTAGGATGCTGGTTGTGAGGACAGAAAACCAAAATGATCCAGCCTCTTCTTTGGCTGTGCTCTTGTAACAGAGCCTGGGCCAGGTGGCTACCAGGTGGCAGGCACGCCTCTGGGTGAGAGATTATCTGTGGGAGGCCCCAGCCCAATGCTTCAGGAAAACAGAGGTTGGTTATGCAACCATGGCCTGGCTGGGGGAGGCTGGAGCTGGCTGTGTCTGGGGCCTTTAATTCCCTGAGTTCATGGTCCCGGGATGGCCAGTGTCTGTCTCGGCCATGTGTCTTCAGACCACCACTGTCCACTGGAGAACCCCATCTGCTTCCTCTCTCTCAGGACATCCGTTTCCTGGCCCCATCGGCATCCTTCTCAACTAGGGTGGGGGTCATAGCGGGCCTGGGTGAGAGGCAAGATGGGGAGTGGGACCTCAGTCCGGCCCTCCACTTACTCTCCTTGGGTGGCCCCAGACAAGTTACCTGGGCTGTCTGCCCCAGTGCCGTCATCTGAGTGACTAATCTGTGTGAAGCACTCCTGCCGTGCCCAGCAACACAGTATGTGTTATATAAGCTCTTGCTTTTTATGATTATGAACCTGGGTCCCCATCCTGGCTCTGCCACCTCCTGGTGACATGAACTTAGCCAAGCCACCCAAGATCTCTGAGGATGAGGATGCCTTCCTCATCCAAGGCATTCGGATCATAAAAACTCCCTCACAGGGCTGTTGTGAACATAAACGAGATTAAATGTGATAACGTGTGTTGAGCACTGAGCTGGGTGCCAGGCATGGAATAAGTGCTCAGTAAACGGTGACTATTATCATTATTATGAGTTGTAACTCTAAGTAACCACCTGGCAGGGAGCAAGAGGATGTGAGCCCGCTTCCTCCACCACCTGGGCCCTCCTCTGCCCTGACTCCCTCCCGGCCAGAGTGGGGTGGGAGAGCTGCAGGCCGCCGTGTGACGTGGTGGTCCCGGGAGACCGCTGGGCCAGAGATTTGGATGGAGCCACGTGGACCCGCGGCTGAGAGGCCAGAGGACTTGATGAGCTCAACCATGGCCCAAGCCCCGTCAGTTCCAGGAGCGAGGGGTTTCGCTCGCTGGAAGGGTTGGAAGTAGCTAGTGAGGGTTCCAGGAGTCGTCCCCGAAGGACTGGCGGGACCCAGCCGGGGAGGAGCCGGCCATGGTCAGAGCTTCAGGAAAGCTCAGCGCGGGTCAGGGAGCCCTCGCGTGCGCTGGACTCCATCTACCCCAGAGTCTTCCCCCTCGGCAGGTTGGCCCAGGGACGGGGAGCCCTAGGGTGCACTCCAGGCCTGGGAGACTTTAGGAGGGTTGCTCCCGAGAACCCCTTATAGAACCATTCACTGATTACTTTTTTTTTTGTAATTGAAGTATAGTTTATTTACAGTGTTTCAGGTGTACAGCAAAGTGATTCAGCTATATATATATAGATATATTCTTTTTCGGATTCTTTTCCATTTAGGTTATTACATGACATCGAATATAGTTCCCTGTGCTATACAGTAGGTCCTTGGTTTTTTTTTTTAATTTTAATTTTATTTTAGAGTATAGTTGATTTACAATGTTGTGTTAATTTCAGGTGTACAACAAAGTGATTCAGTTATATATACACATATTATATATTCATATAACATATATAGATACATTCCTTTTCAGATTCTTTTCCGTTATAGGTTATTACAAGATATTAAGTAGAGTTCTCTGTGCTATACAGTAGGTCCTTGTTGTTTATCTGTTTTATACATAGTAGTGTATGTCTGTTAATCTCAAACTCCTAATTTATCCCTTCCCACCCCCTTCCCCTTCCGTAACCATAAGTTTGCTTTCTATGTGTGACGCCCATTGATTTCTACCCTCATTCACCCCTGGGGAGAGTGAGTGCCATCGCCTGTCCCCACACAAGGCCCCGTGAGACCCACGGTCCCCTTAGAGGTTGAGAGGGAGAAGTGTGGAGTTCCCACCTGTCCTTCTTCCCCATTGGGACTTCAGAGCAGTTTCGTTTAGCCTTTCAAACCCTAGACTCCCTTTAGATAAATGTAGAAACCTTCCACCTTTTTTAATGCTATTTGAAATTTCAAAATAATATTTTATGTTTGAAAAAGGTGAGCATACTGTTGAGTGTGCTTTTCCCGCTACAAGTGTCCTGTCCTCGGCCCTGGAGGGTCTGGCACGCCCTCAGAGGGGCACACCCCAGCCTCGGGGGTCGACGTTGGCCCTGGAGGGTCTGGCACGCCCTCAGAGGGGCACACCCCAGCCTCGGGGGTCGACGTTGGCCCTCGCCTGAGACGCACCGGCTCCCCGGCCATCCCCTCAGCCCTCATCCCTTCCATGATTTGTGCATAATTCCCTTCCACCCAGTGCTTCTGCCTTGTCGCGCTTCAGTCTCACCAGGAGTCAGTGCTCCGTCTACGCAACCCAGTGTTTGCATGTCTCTTCCCCCCAAGGGGCTGAGTACCCACCGTGCCCCGCACAGCCGCCTGCTGAAGGAATGAATGAATTCCTCGAGACCCAGGGCCGTGTCTCATGTGGTCCCCCTTTTGATCGTACATTATTAGATTTGCTGGTCTTTAAAACCTCCCTCTCAGCTTCAGACTGAATAACCCGTCTCCGCTCCTCAGCCCAAACTCTCATCTGCAGCCGTGGTGCATCCACTGGCCCTCCTGTCACCCACCCTGCATGCCCCCAGGGCCCATCGAGACAGCTCAAATCTTTGCTTCCCACGTTTGCCTGGGAAAGAGGCAAAAACCGAGCATGGAGTCTCTGTTTTGAGAGGTGATGCTGAGGATAAGCAGGACCAGGAAGATTTAACAAGGGCAGGTGGGGGTGGGGAGCCAGCGGTCCCCCCGCCTCCCGGCAGCCTGGCAGCCTCTTCCTGCCCGAGGTACCCCAGGTCCCATCAGACACGCAGTGGGGCACGAGCACAGAGATGATCCAAAGCCACCTGCTAGGCATGCCTTTTTAATATGCGCTTATGAATGTTCATCTCGAACTCCTTCCATTGCCTTTTTAACCCTCCTCTCTGCTCAGGATGCAGAGCTGACGGTAGCGAGTGGCAGGAGATGGAAGGCTGTGCTTTGGAGGCTAGTCCTGAAATCTGCAGTGCCGCCTTTCAGCTGGGAGAGGTGGCTGGGGGCTGCCCAGGGCTGGGGTCTGCAGGTGGTCCCCATGCAGCATCAGCGGCTCATCTGGTGGGGAGCTGGGGAGAGCTCACTCAAAGAAGGCGGGGCAGTCTTCCAGAGACCGAGGTGAAGAGTGGCCCTGCGTGGGTTAGTACACCTGCCACCCACAGCCGGGACACAGGAAGGCTGGCGTTTCCCTGGCATGGCACCAGTGTTGGAAGCACAGAGAGACTTGTCTTCCTTCTGAAATTCTTCTCCGGTCGCCTCCTGGCTTCTGTCTCAGGCCAAGCAGCAGGTGGCTGGCATTCTTAAGGCTGTGCGTCTTTGGGTGACTCAGTATTTGCAGTGGTCAGGGCTCAGGTCAGCATGCCCTCAGCCCTGCTGGCCCCCAGACTGTGTCCTAATGAACAGAGGAGGGCCCTGGCTGTGCCCTGTCCCACTTGAGGCTTGACCGAGTCTGGTGTTCTGCAGGAGGGACCGGGGCCTAGGGAGCCAGCCCTGCCTTCACTTGAGCCGCCAGTGGAGAAGGAAGGCTTGGATGAGTCTCTTGTCTGAGCAGAAACCTGGAGCTCAAAGAGCAAAAGGTTCACATCCCAGCTCCTCGTGGTCAGGTTACTTAGCCTCAAGCCTCAGATCCTGAGTTGATAAAATAGGGACCGTAATACCCACTTCTTAGTGTGGTTATGAAAATTAAGTGAGATTCTACATAAAGCACCTACCTTGATGCCTGGTGTAGCACCAGGGCTCGAGAAAGTATATAAATATTTATAATATGTACATCAATATCTAAAGTATATAAATATTTTTAATATGTACATCAATATCTAACGTACTGAAAGTCATTTGGCAGCAGAACCTGGGTTCCAGATACTGAGTCTGTCTATAGCAAGGAGGCCGTGTCTAGCCCCTGCACTCCTGGCCCTCCAGGGCTGGTGATGCACCTCCAAGCCTGGCTGATGTCTTGGGGTTGAACAGGACTGATCCTGTGATCAGAGGGGTCAGTGACCCGTGGATACCACCTGCGGAGGTGGAGGGGGGTGGAGGCAAGTCTGACTATCTACATTTGAGCCACACTCAACCAACAGGTCCAGTCTCCCTCCGGTTTGTGCCTATGCCTTCAGCTTCTTTAATCCATCCTGACCCACAAAAATCCAGATAGGGTCAAAAAATGAAGTCGGGGCAAGTGATTTCCCAAAACATTTAGCATAGCCTTCCTTTAAATAGGAATTCTGCTTACCCATTTAAAATAGATTTCGACTTAGCACAATTCAATTTATGTTTTGGCTGGTCTCCTTCCAGATATTTTTCTGTGCATATATCTACTTCTAAATAGATATAGGCACATATACATATTTATATGGTAGAGAATCACACTAGGCTTACTGTTTATAACATGCTTTTTTAACTTAATTTATTGTGAACATTGCTCCATGTCAGTAAATACACAGTTCCGTCGTGATTGTTTTCATTCTTTCTGTTTACGTCGTCATTTTTATTGCCGAGTACCTTTCTCCAAAACATAATCGGATTTTTTTTCTTGCTGAAGATTCGAGTTCTAGCATGGGGAACACACTGGCTGGCGTGAAATGCACACTCGTGGGCAGATTTCTTCACGTTGTTCGTGCCTGTGCTGTGATTGTCTGGACACAGCCATTTCTTTACCCTGCTTTTCTGGGGTGAGGGTCGGGGGCGACCACTCCATGAGCATCATTGCTGCCTGGTTCCTAAGGAGAGACCGTTCTCACTGACAAACTTCAGTCGGTGAAACTTGAAACTCTTGGGCAAGTCCTTTTCCAGTTTCGGTCTTGAAGCTCTTGGGCAAGTCCTTTTCCAGATGAGTTTTGCTCGTTCATCAAGTCCTCCGCTCGATGGAACCCTCGTTGAGGACAAAGGGCCGTGCCTTGTTCATCTTCATCATTCCTAGAACAGCACCTTCCATCCAGTATTGAGTAAACGTTTGTTGAATTGAAGCACCAAATATTTTCAAATTAACCATCGCCATTATTCATTTCTGCAGCACAGCGTACATTTTTCTGGCCTCCTTGTATGGAACATTTAAGCACAATTTCGTCTTTCTTTGGTGGGCTGAGTGTCGGGAACACCGCTTTCTGTGTGATGGATGACGCAGTGAAGCCTTCAGGGCCTGTCACAGAGGGCGTGGCTGATTCCCGGGTACTAAGTGCTCTGGAGGGGTGCGAGCAGTTTCGTTCCCACCCCCGCGTGGGCACTGCACCTGCTCCCTTCTACTCGGCGGCAGCTTGGGGACTCCGCCATGGAGCGTGAGGGCTCTGCGTGGAATGAGTCAGGGGCTCACGGTGAGGATGGGAAGGCCGGCCTGGGAGTAAGGTGCCCGAGCTCTGTGGTCTCCCAGACCTTGTCGTGCCTCTGACTCTGACCTACAGTGTGGGAAGGTGAAGGTGATGATGTTGGATGGAGAGGCGGGGTTCCAGGGAGTCTTGGGGTGACCGAAGTGGCCTAGGGTATGAGGATGCTAGGAGGGCTCCCCACAGAACTTGGAAAGAGTCTGAACACACAGGCAGCCTGCAGGATGCCCCCCTGGGGAGGCAGGCAGGAGTGGTCACGTGGAGGGCGGGGCACACATCTCTGCCCCCACCCTTAGCAAAGGACCCTCAGTGTCATTTCCTCTGTGGCCAGCCCAGCCTGGATTCATGCCCCGCCCACTGAGAGTGAGGCCCACTGGGCAGCAGTCCCACCACCCCTGACACCCCACCCCAGAGGAGGCTCTTCCTTGTCTGATCTCCCGTCGCCTGACCAATCAGCATCACTCAGTGCGGACGGGGCACCCCCTGCCCCCTGCTGCCCAGTGAGTGTTTCCTGTTTCTGTGCGTCTCTTCCCCCCAGCAGGTTGGCACATTCCAGGAGGGGCCACATCTTGCCTTCTCAGGTGTAATGTTAAAAGTAGCTCTCATTTGTTCATTCGTTTATTCCACAAAAATTCATCATGCCAGATACCAGAAACAGGAAGGTGAACAGAAACAGACGCGGCCTCTGCCCTCTGGTTGTTGACAGCCTAGTAGGGGAAGTGACCGTAGTTACACAGCCACACAAATGAGGGTAAGTCTCAGTGGAGGAGAAGAGGCAAGAGCCTGTTAGGGAAGCTCCAACCGGGTAAGAAGGCAGGGAAGGCTTCCTTGAAGAAGCGGTGCTTTTGCTTTTGCTGAGGTCTGAAGGATGCATAGGGTAATAAGGAGAGCGTGTGATCAAGTACATCCCAGACAGAGAGAGCAGCACATGCCAAGGTCCAGTGGCAGGAAGAGCAGATTGAGGACCAGGGACTGAAGTCAGGCCAACACGGCTGGGGCTTGAGATGGAGAACGAGGCAGTAGAGTAGGGGAGAGGGGTGCAAGCTGAGGTCACAAGGAGGTAGGTCTACCCTGAGCAGGCATCATGCATCATGTGGAAGGGTGTGGTCTTCATCCAGAGGGCAACAGGAAGTCTCTGGAGGCTCTTAAGCTGGCAAGGACGGTAGACAGGACGTGATTAGATTTGCATCTTGAAAAGATCACGCTGGCTTCCATGCTGGGAACCAACTGGAGGCTGGCCAAAGTGGGGTGGGGCCATGGTGCAGGCCCCGGAGATGGCAGTATGGATAGGGAGGGTCTTGGAGGAGAGTGGACAGTTCTAGTGAGATTTAGAGTTCTTGGAGATGGATTATTTGGATGGGCAGGAGGGAGAGTGAGGACCAAGGATGATTCTGGGTTTTTGGCTTATATGACTGATGGGTGTGGCATCCTTCACTGAGACAGCTGCGCAGGACTGTGGTTGCTGCCTGCCCCTTACCGTGTACTGTGCTGAGCACTTTCGTCAGTCATCTCCCTTGACCCTCCTAACTGTGACATGAGCCTGCCTGTTACCACCGTTTTCAGACAAGAAAATGAAGCTCAGAGAAGGTTAGTAACAAGTCCAAGGTTGCATCTAAATGGCAGACTCTGCGCTCCCCTGCCCCAAAGCCTGTGTCCCGTGGGCTACACCCTGAGCCACCCCCTTTCCCCGTGCATGTTCTGGGATGGGATGTACATTTGCAGAAGGAATGCATGGAGCGTCTGAGTCAGGCCCAGAAGCTAGACTTGGTTTGTTTAACGCTCAGACACAGTTTGAGGCTGCAGGAAGCATGAGAGAGCCAAGCCCGGGAAGCCAGCGCTCACTCACCCGGGGCAATTCCGCTCAATGGAAACCCACTTGGCAGGGAAGCTGGTGGCCACCCCCAGGCCCGGCTGTCCTTGACACGACTGTGCAGTGTTCCCTTTGCACTGAGTTGATGTTGTGGCCGGCTCACACTCTCACTGGCTTTTTAAAATACCACCTGCTTAATTTTCTTTATTGGAACCTGGAACAAAGACCAAGCCCATAAGGGGAAAAGGCTCGTTATTCTCTTCTTGGTCGAGATTTAATAGAACAGCAATTATGTATTATTTGAACTGGGGCATGTTATCTTTTTGCTGGCCTGGATTCCCCAGCTGGAGACGCTGGAGCTTGTAAAGACGGACCAAGAGATGGCCGGGACTGACCGGGGGTTCCACTAGTGATGGCTGGTAGCCTGAAAATAGGGCTGCCCGTGGGCCAGGGAGGGTATGCCCTGTCATGTCACCCCCAACTCCCTCCAGAACCCCACAGGACAAGGGGAGGAGAGAACATTTGGGACATGCCATCCATCCCTCCCCCACCAGGACTGGGAGCTGACCCAACAGCCTTTGACCCTGCCTCTGGAAGGCGACTGGTCCACACAGCTCCTGCCCCCAGGTCAGGTGGTTCCGTGTGCTGTGTTCTCTGGGTAGAAGACAGGACACAGCTTTCAAGCACTCTCTCCTAGCTTCTTTCCCTGCCGCCCAACAGCATAGATGATCAGTCAATCAATCAGATGCTATTTATCGAGGGCACGTGCACACCCATCCTTCAAACCCTGCTTAAATGTCACTCCTTCAAGGCAGCCAGACATGCCCTTTTGGCCTGGCAGGCAGGCCGACCTGGGACTGAGCGTTGGGTGCCTCACCGGGCCCCACCCTCCCAACACAGGGCTGTGCTCCACGTGGGTGCTCAGCTCTCCTAAGGTCCAGAAGAGGGGAGCTTCCCAAATCCTGATTGTCGCTACCTAACTGTGGGACTGCGGGCAGTCTTCAACATCTCTGAGCCTCATTTTCTTCACCCGTATGATGGACATCATGACACCCACCTCCTTCACACTCTGTTGCTGGGGTGGCAGGGCCTGTTGCTCCGTAATGGGAGGAACTGGTCCTCTCTCCCAATTCCCGGCAGCATCGTCTGATTCAGCAGCCTTGGGAGGGGGTTAGGGCACACTGCGCGCTTGGAGGACAAGCTGTCGTCGAACCCTACAAGCATGCAGAAAACACAAGAGGAAAATCTCACCTCTCTGAGATGGCTCCACTAATTTTCCCATGTGTACCATCTATACGGGATCATGGGAATGAGCAGGAAAAACAGCCAACTGGCTTCAGCGCCTCCTTCCTCTCTTTACCCCAGGGAGGAGGGGCCCGTGTGCGTTTCTTGAGGCCCATCTTATGGACTTATGGGGGCCCCTGTCCTAGAGGTAGATGGGTTGGGGTGAGCATTGGAAGGGGTAGCAAGAGGCAGCTCTAGTGGGGAAGGGAGAGTCTCCAGACTGGTGGCTTGGGGCTCCAGGGGGACAGGCTGCTGGCCCCCAGAGAGGCGGCACCCCAGCCTGGCACAGAAGTGGCCAGGCCCCTTCCCCGTCCGAGGGACCGTGGGAGCTCAGAGGGAGAGCAGCACAGCAGTGAGAGGTCCGGCAGCACCCAGGGGACCCTTCCCAGACGTACTGCGCCACCAAAGACCCCAAGCCTGGGACCTTCGCGAGCGCCTGGCCCAGAGAGACTGGGATGGACTTTCCTGCCAACCCAGAGGGACAGGAGCTTGGAGCAGATTACAGTTTATTTGGAGAAAGAAAAGAAAAGTGACATTTCTTGTACCTGCGGGTCTGATGGAAGCAAATGCACACCCCCCACGAATGTGTCATAGCTTCCCTTCTGCCACGAGCTGGTTCCTCACCTCCCGTGGTTCCACTGCCCAGTCAGGCGGTGACAGCACGCTCTGAAAAGCCAAGTTGGTGACATTTCCCTCTCCGTGGAGAGGTGTGCTCCTTGCTCAGTTGGCAGCCTGCAGAAAAGGCCAAGCCGCAGATGTAGCCTTCCCTCGACAGGAGAGAGAAGGAGAGAGCCCCAAGCCCCGCAGGGACCGGGCGGCTTCCACGCAGCGGCAGAAAGATGGATTGATTAGCTGGTGTGACTGTTCTCTGAGGAGGACACGCTGTCCCTGAATCAGACTCTGCCTGGGTTAGCCCAGAAGAGGCCTCAGCCCCACCAAGTGCCCCTCTGCCTCCTGGTGCTTTTCATCTGGCTTTTTCCCGCCAGGGCTTGTGGCTGTGCATCTCGGGGAAGCAAAATATGTACCGAGAAGTTATGATCTTCAGCAACTCTGTAGAAGGAGAAACGCTGCAGAGACTAGGTTTTGGCTGCTTACGTGTCCGGGGGCAATTATACAGCAGCTCCAGAGGCAGACCTGAGTCTGTTACTTACTTGCTGCGTGAACTTGAGCAATTCTCAAACTACTGCCTGTAAAATGGGCCTAATTCTTATATAATAGGGGTCCTGGGATCGTTAAATGAAGGGCCTTGGCATGAAGGAAGTGCCCAAGCGGTCACTGGTAATACTCACCATATCATTGTCTTACCTTGTCAGGCACACAAGTGAGTTTTTTGCATGGTTATATACAAATGTCTGTTTTCTTTGCTCCATGTTCTTTTTTTTTCTTTCTTTTAATTAATTAATTTATTTGTTCCTGGTCTTCCCCTTCCTTTCACTATTTCATGCTCTTTTTTTTTTTTTTTTTTAATGTTTTCTTTGTTGAATAACATCATTTCCTGCCCACATTTCCAGGGACCGACACAGTCTGCTGTGTTAAGGCCGTATCATATTCAGTTGTGTTTGCCTGGATCGGCCTCTGGTATTGGGCGTTTGGGTTGTTTCCAGTTCCTTGCTATTGAAAATGATGCAGCTGTGACTCTCAGCAAGCTTATTTTTTTTGACGTGATCCCAACAGGATGTACTTGTGAGGGTGAATTTCTAACACGGAGATCCTTGGATGGGCACACCTATTATGCCCCAAAGCCAGCTACGGGTTTTAGATGATCTGTATCCTTTGGGTTATCTCCCCTTGGGGCCTGAAGCAAAACCATCCCCTCAGAAGGTGCCAAAGGGCTCCTTGGCTATAGTTTTCCCAGCCCCTCAGCTGAGGAGGAAGGGGCTGAGTGTTTACGTTCCCGTGTCCTCTCTCTTGTAGAAAGTCTGCACCAAATGCGGGATCGAGGCCTCCCCCGGCCAGAAGCGGCCCCTGTGGCTGTGTAAGATCTGCAGTGAGCAGAGAGAGGTAGGGTACCCGGGGCAGCGGGGTCTGGGGGGGGCCTGGGCGGGGCCGGGGCGTGCATGAATTCGGGGAAGTTCATGGTTGGTCACGGAGAGGGGCTTCTCAGAAGGCCAAGGAGGGCCTACCAGGGGCAGCCCGGGACGAGAGTGGGGAGGACAGCCGGCTGGCTTGCCCGTTCCCCAGTGCAGAGGGGGCAATGGGCCCTGGTTCTGCTCTGCCTGGGGTCCGTGGTTTCAGTGGGGAGCCCCTTGCACTGAGTGTAGGTCGCAGGTGGCATTTCATGGGCGTCTGTTATTATTATCATAACAGAAATGGCTGCCCCGGGTTGAAGGTTTACTCTGCGCCTGGCACCGTGCTTAAGTTCTTTACACGAATGAATTCGTTTCATCCTTATGCAACCCCACAGGCCGGTGCTGTTATTATCCCCTTTTAATGATGGGGAAATGGAGACGCAGGAGGTTAAGTATCTTGTGGGCACCGAGCTAGTTAGTGGGTCTGACAGCCGTGGTCTGCTGCGATGACGCCGCCCCCGAAGTCCCTTCTTGTTCTAAGTTTCTATCATTCTACTTCTGATCCCATTTGAAGGGAAGAAATCAAGGCTCAGCAAGGACTCTGAGGCAGTAACAGATGGGGGGCTCGAACCTACATCTCCCAGCCCCAAACCCAGGGCTTTCCTCACTGTACCAGGATCAGGAGTGGGGCTAAAACAGTGGAGGACATTGTCAGGCAGCTCCTGGGGGAGGTCATGGGCCAGGGATCTCAGGAATAGAAGGAGTCGGGTAGAGGGCAGATGCCCCAGGTTTTCTAGATGTGGATTTATTTTTTTTACTTATCTGCTTGGTGATTAATATGCGCCTTTCATCTGAGGATCCATAAAATGTCTTTAGTTAGGGAAAATCCTCAGCCATGATATCCTTGAATATTGCTGCCCTGCCATTCCAAGTCTCCCCTCCTGGAAACCCTGTGGGATACAGTTCCAAGCCTCTCCATCCATTCTCCATAGCTCCCAACTCTGCTTTCTCGTTTTTTTCTTTACCTGTCTGAGACACTTTCTGGGTAAATTCTTCAGTACTGCTTTCCAGCTCGCTAAATCTTAGAGGCTCTTTGTTGGTTGTCTCTCTCAGCGACAGCTTTCCTCGGGTGTTTTGGAATTGGGGTTTGTCTGCTCATCTTGAGTGGGAGTCCGTCTCTCTCTCTTCCTCTCCTTGCTCATCACCTCCACCCAGCTCTCCTTGCCGAGTGATTTCAAGTTGCCTCCACCCAGGTCCTGGGTCCCCCGGCGCAGGGCCAGCTGTCTTGGGTTAGTAATGAGCTGCGTGTTCACAGCGATAATGGGATTATTCCTGGAGCCAATCGTCAAAGCCATAGGCAGTCTGGCCAGGCCCTGGCTACGTGTGTGCTTCTTCCAGCTTCTATCACTATTCACATTCACAGATAAGCTTTAGTCTTAGGACGGTGGTGAGGTGGTATCTCTGCTTTTTTCAGCTTCCTCTCTCAGATGGAAAATGCTTTCACCAGCCCCCGTTTCAGGGACTGGTCCCCCACCTCCCATGGGAGACTTTTAGTCCCTGTACCATTGGAAAACCAATCTCCCAGCTCCCTCCACCTGCTTCTGGGTTCTGAGTCAGCAGGCTGTGCCTTCAGCCCCTCAAAATAGTAAATATTTGGAGCTTCTGATCCATCGAGATATATATCTTACTTCTGAGCACAGTTGAGCTTCCTTGTTGGAATCTTTTCATGTATCACTGCCGTGTCTTTGGAACAGGGAAGATAATAGGCAGGGCCTCCAAGCGTGAACTAACATTCTAGTCTGTCTTGCCCAGAGGTCCCTGATTTCTCATGCTGAAATGGAGACGATAATACCTATTTCATGGAGATACTGTGAAAATTCAGCAACATCATTACAGTAGATAAAGTGTACAGAATGTCCAGCCTAGAATAGGCACTCCATCAATATTAGAAGCCTGCCTCTCTTACCCAGCTGGAAATTCGCCCTCTGAACTTGAGGTCCTTCTGGGCTTCAAGGGGTCCCTTTTAAGATGCAGGCATCCACGAGAGAGGAAAATTCCCTAAAATACTATCTTGCAGGAGATTCCTGAGCAGGATGACAAGACGCGGCTGAGCTGTGGGGAGGACAGAGATGAAGGAATTGTCCAGGAAAAGGAGGGGGATGAGAGGAAAGACAAATTTAGCAAATGTAATAATTTAGTGGAGGGCTTGGGTGGGGGTCAGCTGCCCCCGTCCTGCCCCACCATGAGTTACCCTCACGTTCATTAACAGTCCTGAGCTACCGCAGGCAGCGTCTACCACCAGCCCGTCCTAATCTCCGAGCGCTCCGATGCCCAGAAAAGTCTGAAATAGCTTAGGATGAATTTTCTTATCTTTCCTAAAGTAAAGAATATGAGGCTGTGCACTATGCTATCCGTTTGTCCTTGAATTTCTAGAGGCTGATAAAACTGAGCAAGATCAAGGATGCTGTATTCCCTCTCTGCAGGACCAGGCAGACTGTGGACGTTTAGCAGGCGTGGACGGGCCCTGAAAGTATGTGTGTCTGTCTGGGTGCCTGTGGATACCATACCCAAGCGCTGCATTTTCCTGCCTGCTTTTGGGGTGGGAGAGTGCCAGGGCAATTGGTTTCCTAATGCCTTTTTTTTTTCCGTAGAAAAAATATCTAATCGCAACAAAGAGATAGCTAAATAGAAAGAGCATTTGAAATGTCATTTTAAGTGCCACATAGAGCTGGTTCTGAGTCTGTGATAAAAATGTGGAGTTCTGTCGTGCAGCAAAAACCATGTCCTGATGGAAGATCTTGCCTTTTCTGATGGAAACTCTCATATTACTGTGCCCAAACAGTCTTATCTTCTTTTTCCATTTGACTCTTCTCTGCTGTCATCTTTGGCTGTAATTATAAGTATTTTTTTCTGGAGTGAGTCGAATGTTGGTTACACGTCCCTGGGACCCTCAGGTTGGCATTGCTGCCTGTTTTGTGCACTTCGGTGATGCAGTGGTGTCAGCTTCAGCCCCTCTGCTCTTGAGGAGCTTACAGTCTCACGCATTTATTTGTTCGGGCATTCAATGCTTATTTATTGGGCATCTTCTATGCACCAGGCAAAAGAACTCTTCTCATGGGAGATGGAGACCACATACGCAATAAAGTAAGTTCTGCCATGTCACAGATGGTGAAAAAGTACTTGGTAAAGGGGACGGGGTGATGGGAACATAGGGGTAGCTGCTATTTTATACAGGGGTCAGGAAAGGACTCACTGATAAAATGTCATTTGAGCTGAGGTGTGGAACACACTATGTGGCTGTGTGGACAGAAAGCATTCCAAGTAAAGGGCACTGCAAGTGCAAAGGCCCTGAGGCAGGTGTGTCCTTAGTAGGTTTGAGGAACAGCAAGGAGAACAGTGTGACTGGAGCAAAGTCAGGTTCAGGAGAGGAGGTCAGAGACGTGGCAGGGGGTCAGATCATGTTGGTCCTTGTAGATCCTTGGAAGGACTTTGGCTTTTACTCTGAGTGAAATGGGGAGCCCTCGAAGGTCTGAAGTAGAGGAGAGGCGTGACCTGAATCCTCCCCCAATTTTTAAAGGATACTCTGGCTACTGTGTTGAGTATAAATTATAGACTATAATGTCAGAGTTAGTACCATGATATTTCATCTTTCTTATTTAATATTACCCCAGATATTTAAGTTCTTGACTGTTGTTACCCTTAGAAGTTTTCATTTTTTTAAAATATTTTATACATTTTACTCTTTTCTGATTATAAAATTAATATGGATCATTGACATTCACAATGTATAGAAAGCATAAAGAAATATACACCCTCCCAAAATCCATGATCTTACCATCCAGAGACAATCACTGTTAACATTTTGGCATAATTACTTTCTATCTTTTTTCTGTGTCTTTTTTCTTTATATTGTTGAACCTCTGTTTTAAAATTAACATTTTATCGTAAGCGGTTCTCAGTGTAATCAATAACTCTTTGTAAACATTCTGTCCTATGGATATTCTGCTAATTTAAGACATCTGAGTTATTTCCTTTTTTCCTTCTCATTGCTAATTACTTTATATATCTGTGTACATAACTCTTTGCCTACATTTGAGATTATGTCCTCAGAATGGATACTTAGAAGGGAAAAATAAACATCAGTGTTTATAGTCCCTCTTTTCCTATAGACCCTTGAGTTATTGCTTTTGACTTATAATTAGTTGGCTATGTGATCTTAAATAATGACATGTGGACAGTGTATTTTCTGAGTCTTTTGCTATCTGGTAATAGCTGTTGCCTTTATACAAAAAAGACAGTGACTTGACTGATAATGCAATGATCATAATCTTTCCCACTCAAAATTCTGTGAGTTTGGCTTCTGTTGTCTAACCGACCACATGTGAAAAGAACCACCATGAGGGACAGTAGGCAAATGTAACGACTAGGAGAATCAGTGCCCAGAGAACTAGAGATAATAGTGAAACTGTGAAAGAAATATAAATAAGGGTTTTTTTTTGGCCTCACTGCACGGCATGTGGGATCTTAGCTCCCCGACCAGGGATCGAGCCCGTGCCCCCTGCAGTGGAAGCACAGAGTCCTAACCACTGGACTGCCAGGAAAGTCCAAATAAGTTTTTAAATTAAGTAAAAGAGATAAGAGAAGCAATAGAAGCCAAACTGAACAAATAGGACATTTGAAAAAAGAATGAGCAAATTTGAAAAAGAACCAAATGAACCATTTTCATTTCTAAAAATGAAAAATGTTATTAAGGAATTCACAAACTCAATCAAATGATACTTCAGTAATTTTTTAGAGCAGTAAACCTTGTCATTAACAGACACAGATGTTTCCTTATCATTTGCTTCTTATTCACTGTTTTTTATTTTTGATCCCTGGTTGGCACTCCCAACAGCTTGGAGTCCCTGGCCCCTGATATCTACTGTACTGACTGCCATGAATATGATGTTTTTGTGACCACACGAAACTACAGTCTTTACCTAATTAAACCAGCTGCTTATATAAGTGTTCGGCCTCCCAGCTCCCTGTCCCACCTCATTTCTATTCCCTCTGTGGATGGGCACGTTCTTTGGTCACTTTCCTGGTTTCCTTGTCAGCAAATTAATAAACTCTGATATAAGTTCAAGATTTAAAGACACAGAAAAGGGAATAAGGGACTTCCCTGGCAGTCCAGTGGTTAAGACTTCGCCTTCCAATGCAGGGGGTGCAGGTTCAATCCCACATGCCTCATGGCCAAAAAACCAAAACATAAAACAGAAGCAATATTGTAACAAATTCAATAAAAGACTTTAAAAATGATCCACATCAAAAAAAAATATAAAAAAAAAAGAAAGAAAGAAAGAGAAGGGAATGAGACATCCCTCAGTGGACTGGTTAAATAGCACATCAGGCACACCTGCAGAACCCCAGGGAAGGACCTTGTGAACCAGAAGACAGTTTCCAGGATGTGGTGTAGGCAACAAGCAGATGTAGCCCGTGAAGTCAAAACTGAGAACAGGAGAAGGCAGCCTGACAAGATCTGATGCTCCGCATAAAGTAGTTTTGAAGGCAAGAACGGAGATGTGGGGGAGAAGTCTGAAGCCAGGCATATGCTTTTATTCCCTTTTAAATAACCTGGTAGTATTATTTATGCCTGTATTTGGAAGTTAATAATTTTATCTGGATATGCCTAGGTCATTTTCACTGATTTTTGTCTAGGACAAACATATTTGGATCTTCCATTCAGAAAAGCTTTTCAATTATGTTTTTGCTTATTGCTTTGTTCCTGAACTAGTCTGGTCTCGGGAGCACTTGTAATTTGAAGAGTGCATTTCCATTCTCTGCCTTGTGTGTTTATCATCTTCTACCAAGTCATTTTCAAGTTCTTTTCATTTTTCCCTCCATTCTGAAAAATCTTAAAACTTTTCTTCCATGTCACTGATTCCTTTTTTTTTTTTTGGTCTGACTTTGGTGGTTTCCTGTGTTTGGTCTTGGTGGTTCCACATGTGCCTTTATCCCCCTCCTGATGCTGTGAGAGCTGCAGGCCCAGGGTTTACCAGAAGCAGCTCAAGCACTGCTCACAGCCCCTTTCCTTTGTCTGGGATTCTGCTCCACGGAGGAGGTACCTTGATTCTCCTGGGACCCGGCCCTCTGGCCATCAGAACTAGGGAGGACTTGGAAATCTGTAGCCCCTAGTTTGGCTCTCCCCCCTCTCCCCACTCTCCCACAATTGAGCTTTACTTAAGAAAACACACCTTCCCAGATGCAGTTCACTGTTGCCAGCTCCTTCCCACTCCTGCCGGTTGTTTGCTGGGAGTCTGTCTCCCATCCATAAAGACGGAATTAGAGGAGGGAAGACAGCCCCTGAGCAGCACCAGAAACCCGTAGTCATGCCACGCCAGGAAGGCTGCCCAGGGGCAGCCCCGATCCTGCACCCTGATCCCTGCTAGGCAGGCAAGGGTGGGTGGGCCAGTGACACCCGTTTCATCCATCCCACTCGCCTGTCTTCAGAGGGGAGACTGACTGTAGGTGAAATGTCAGATCACTCCTGTGCTGGTGTTTGCGTGCCCTTTATTCACGAGCTTTCTTGGGTGTGTTAGTGCGAGCTTGGGAAGGACCTCATCAGGGACTTCTAAACACATGATGTTGCAAGCCAGAAATTCACGTCATTGATTGTTTAGCCTTTAATCCGATTCATTTTAAAAAAAAGAGTGACTCACTCAAAGTTATACTGTAATCAGGGGGAAAGTTAATTGGAATCCAGATTCCCCAGGATTCTAGAAACCATTCCTGCAGCCTCTAAAATGTACCTTTGGAGTAGGAAGGCTTCTTTGAGGATGCAGGCATTCTCTGAGGGGGATGAGCTAGAAAGGGGAGAAGGCCAATTTGTAAGTAATTGGAAGCTGATTAATACAATTAGAGCATTCTTCTCCGCTCAGCGTCCGCTGTGCCTTCCCTGTTTCACTCCGCATCCTGATTATAACTCAGTAGAGACTGGGCTGCACCAACACTTACTGTGTTTCCTGCAGTGCTTTTCATATAAAAGGTGTTCGGGAAAGGTTTGCTGATTGAAAGAGACATTTGCGAAAGAGGAAAGCGGGTTCCTTGTTTAGATCACTTTAGAACCTTTTCCCAGCAGGGGGCTTTTGATTTCCCTGTAGTCTTATCACAGATGGCCCTGGCTGGGGTCCCGCAGTGCCCATTGATGCTAGGTCTGTATTCCTGCTTCCGGCCCCTCTCTCCTTGTTGCTTGTTGATTGACTGAAAGGGGAATTTGTGGAGTAGGAAAGTGGCTTCACATGGCGGTTTTTAAATCATCTCAAGCACCCCCCCAGGCTGGAGGGTAACCAGTAGCCCAGTTAGGGCCCCTGGGGAGGGTCCACCTTGGCACAAGCCTGCAGGAGGCTGGGAGAAGCAGGGGCTCCCTCGCTCCCAGCTGGAGCCCGTGGGAAGCAGCCATGCCAGCCGAGCCCAGCATCCTCGTGGCACTTGGCTCCCAGGAGGGCAGCCCGTGCTCACCGCAAGCTGCCATCTGCTTCCCCACTCTGGTTCTCTTCTGGCCCTGCTGTTACTTGCAGTTTGGATTTTTGCTGCAAACAGCTTTGCCAGAGGGTCGCCTCCGGAGGCCCGGGAGTGCGCTCAGGAGTGGGTGGCTGGCACGCGGGCGGCTGCCTGAGCACCCTGCCATCTGTGTCTGGCTCGCTCTGGGCTGCTGCCACTGTGGCCCCAGGGGACCCGGATGGTCACACTTCCTCAGTGTGTTGGCCACCGCCCACGTGCCCTGCTTTGCCAAGTGGAGCGGCTATCAACGCAGGCTCCTGGCCTCCCACACAGGCGGAAGCAACAGGAGGAGGAGGGTCCTGGGGCCCAGCAGCCCCCCTTCCTCCTGTGGGGAGGCAGAGTGGTCTCCCACCCCTCCCTGCCCCTTATTTGGGGTGCCTACCTGAGCCTGTGTCCATGCGCTGGAGAAAGAACTTTCCTCTCTGAGGTGCTGCCTGATCCAGGGGGAACGGACTTTCTCGCCGCTGCACTACAGTCCGCTGAGCCTGGTGTCCTAGCTGGGGAGTCCAGTCTGCCTCTGAGTAGCAGGCATTAACTCAGCACCCACTGTGGGCCAGTCAGTATCTCGCTTCATCCTCACTGGAGCCCAGTGAGGTATTCACTCTTGTCCTCGTGTCACTTGCCCAAAGACACCAGGTAGTAATTGATGGAGCAGGGGTTGAAGCCAGGTGTGTCTGCCTCCAGAACTCCTTCTGACAACTCTACTGTCTATTCATGCATTCATTCATTTATTCATTCATTCCTATAATAGTCATTGAGTATTTACTATGTGCTGGGCACTGTCTTAGGCCCTTGGAAAATAGTGATGAACAAATCAGCCACATATCTCTGCCTTGAGTTTACATTTTAGCAGGGACCAGGGGAGGAGAGAAGGAACAGACAATAAACATAACTGTTGCAGGAAGGGGGACCCCTTCCAGGGCCCAAGAGTGGGCTCTTGTCTAACACTTGGAAATGAATTGTCCGAGGAGACACACGTGCTGACAAAGCAAGAGACTTAATTGGGAAGGGGCCCCCCGGGCAGAGAGCAGGAGGGTAAGGGAACCCAGGAGAACTGCTCTGCCATGTGGCTCGCAGACTCGGGTTTTATGGTGATGGGGTTAGTTTCCGGGGTGTCTCTGGCCACTCATTCTGACTCAGGGTCTTTCCTGGTGGCGCTCACATCACTCAGCCAAGGTGGATTCCAGCGAGAAGGATTCTGGGAGGTTGGTAGGACATATGGGCTGGCGTCTCCTCTCTCCTTTTGACCTTTCCTGAATTCTTCCGGTTGGTGGTAGCTTGTTAATTCCCCGTTCCTTACCAGGACCTCCTGTTGTTAAGATAACTCATGCAAATGGCTACTATCTTGCCTGGCCAGGGTGGGCAGTTTCAGTCAGTGGTTCCCCTAACATAACCAAACTTAATAAATGAGCAAATTATACAGTATATTAGATGTTGCACGGGAAGAAGAGAGTAGAACAGAGCAAAGAGATCAGGAGTGTGGGGTGCAGGGTGGGGAGGGAGGTAGCCGTGTTGAAAGTAGACCAGCCACCATGTCACACCCATTAGGATGGCTAATATTTAAAAAGCAGAAAATAGCAAGTGTTGGTGAGGATGTGGAGAAATTTGAACTCTTGTGCGTTGATGGTGGGAAAGTACAATAGCGCAGCCTATGGAACACAGTATGACAGCTCCTCAAAAAATTAATGATCTAGCAGTTCTACTTCTGGGTATATACAGTGTTCCTTACAGCATTGTTCACGACAGCCTAAAGGCGGAAGCAACCCAAGCATCTACCATTGGATGAATGGGTAAACAAAATGTGGTCTATGCCTGTTATTATTCATATTATTCAGCCTTAAAAAGGAATGGAATTCTGACACATGCTACAACATGGAAGAACCTTGAGGATATTATGCTAAGTGAAATAAGCTAGACACAAAAGGACACATATTGTAGGATTTCCTTTTTTTTTTTTTTTGTAATATTTATTTATTTGTTTTGGCTGCACCAGGTCTTAGTTGCGGCACGTGTGATCTTCATTGCGGCGTGTTTTAGTTGCAGCATGCGGGATCTAGTTCCTGACCAGGGATCGAACCCGGGCCCCCTGCATTGGGAGTGCAGAGTCTTACCCACTGGGCCACCAGGGAAGTCCCCAGGATTTCCCTTTATTTGAGGTCCATAGAATAGTCAGATTCATAGAGACAGAAAGTAGAAAGGTGGTTGCCAGGGGCTGGGGGTGGGAGAATGAGAAATTATTGTTTAATGGGCACAGAGTTTCAGTATGGGAAGATGAAAAAGGTCTGGAGACGGATGGTGGGGACAGTAGCACAGCAGTGTGGATGCATTTGATGCCCCTGGACTGTACACCTAAAAATGGTTAGAAAGGTAAATTTTATGTTATGTATATTTTACCACAGTTAAAGCAAAGGGTGTGGGTGGAGACTGGCCAGGGTAGGCCTCTTGGAGGAGGTGAGATGTGAGCAAAGACTTGAAGGAGGTGTAGCGGGGAGGCCAGTGGCTGTCTGGGGAAGGAGCAGCCCAGGATGGGGCCACACCCAGTGCCCTATGTTCACAGAACAGAACAGCACGGAACCAGTGAGGCTCCCCTCCTTCCACGTGAGGGGGTCCTGGGTTCCCCTGAGGCAGGTGGGGGAGGGGTTGGTCCCTGGAGACTCTTTGGCCACGGGGAATAGGGAGGGGAGTCGATGTGCTCCAGTAGTAAGCCCTTGGCCCACCAGGAACAGGGCCCACAGGTCCTAGCATTTGGCTGTTGCACCA
The DNA here is from genome assembly GCF_028564815.1 of Eubalaena glacialis. Lineage (NCBI taxonomy): Eukaryota > Metazoa > Chordata > Mammalia > Artiodactyla > Balaenidae > Eubalaena > Eubalaena glacialis. The sequence continues at coordinate 14,755,789 of NC_083734.1, read as the reverse complement.
CCGGCTGCCCCTCCGCCACTTACTCAGCCACCCAGGTGTGCTCAGCGGTCCACGGGGTTGGGAACCCTGTGGTCCCCATGACCAGGCTTGAGAATAACAAGGTGTGGACCAGCTTCACTGACCCTGTGATCAGTTGGTGTGACGCCATCCTGACACCACAGCCCACTTACCCCCCCCCCACTGTTGGGCCTGCACAACCTGGCTTTCCCTGCTATGATACCCTCTTCTACATGACCCTGGGGAGGCAGGTGAAAAGCTAGGGAGAAAGCATCTGAATGTGGTCCTTTTCTTGCATTAATTGGAATAAAAATTTGGATAATCAGCTTTTCCTGCACATTTTCCAGATGCCAAATGACATTGGCTGGCACGATTGTTCCCCTTCCACTAGCCAGCTGTCTGGCAGATGGGGACTAGGGAGTAGAGTGAGACTCCATCCTTTAGGAGCTATTTATTAAGCTCCTAGGTGGTGCCCAGCCCTGGAAATACACAACCATCCCCTCTCCTAAGGAAATAACTCAAGACACGTGTCCTCCTGCTATGCCAGAAAATCCTTCTGTGAAAAAAGAAAGAAGAAGAGAACCAGCCTTTGTTGGGGTCCTTGTCTGGGCCAGATGTGGGGCCCTGTGTCCCCACTCCTCCCACCAAACGGAAGCTCTGGGACCTTAAGTGACAGGTCCAAGGTGACACAGCAGGACGTGCAGAACCTGGGCTGTCTAAAAGGCTACTGCCACTAGACCAGCTTCCTCCTGATTTCTACCAAGCTGGTGACCACTGCCTTCAAGAATCAGCCTTCCTATTCCAGGATGGCCCACAGGCTGGAGGAACACGGGAGGTTTCACCCTCAGTGGCCAACGTAGTGATCCCCGACTGTCTGGGGGACCCCTGGGTCCCTGCCCCGCTTCTCCTTGCCCTGATTTTGTAAGTTATTACATCCCAACCCAGGCTAACGCACCCACAGCTGAAGCCCAGCCTGGCCCTGAGTGTTATCTAACTACTTACATCCCTGAACCTGGTTTTGGGTCCCAGCACCTGACTGTCCTCTTGACCCTTGAACTTTGCCTTCTGCTCCCCGCCCTGCGTCAACCCAAGGGTCATTGTCGCAGGCCTGCTCCTGATGCTCCCTGTTTGCAAACTAAATGAGAGGGCCATTCGGTAGGCATCCCGGCTGCTTCGTCTCCACGTTGCACTTGGCACCTCCTGAGTGTCGTCTGTGTATGACGTTCAGCCTCACACGCTACTCCTAGCTGTACAGCCTGGAGAAACTCTCACACGTGCTTCCCGGGAAACATGACCGAGAATGCACGTAGCAGCATTTGTTGTAATAGCAAAAAACTGGGAACCACCCAAATGACCTTTCATGGTGGAATAGACAGATAAATTTCAACGGATGAATTAAAAACCCAATGAGCAAAAGGGCAAAAAAGCAAGTCACTAAAGAATACACAGTGATTCAAAAATGCGATGTTCAAAAACAGGTAATAGTAAATGTTTTACTTAGAAATATACATAGAAGCAGTTTTTAAAAATAGAAAGAAAAGCAAAGGATTGCTTCACACAAGATTCCAGATGGTGGTTACTTTTGGAAGGAAGACAGGGAGGGCCAACGGGGCCTTCTCAGATCTGGTCATATTTAATTTCTTTTTTTTTTTTTAATTTATTTATTTTTATTTTTTTGGCTGTGTTGGGTCTTCGTTGCTGCGTGCGGGCTTTCTCTAGTTGCGGTGAGCAGGGGCTACTCTTTGTTGCGATGCAGTGGCTTCTCATTGTGGTGGCTTCTCTTGTTGCAGAACACGGGCTCTAGGTGCATGGGCTTCAGTAGTTTTGGCGTGTGGGCTCAGTAGTTGTGGCTCGTGGGCCCTAGAGCACAGGTTCAGTAGTTGTGGCACATGGGCTTAGTTGCTCTGTGGCATGTGGGATCTTCCCGGACCAGGGCTCGAACCCATGTCCCCTTCATTGGCAGGCAGATTCTTAACCACTGTGCCGCCAGGGAAGCCCTTAATTTCTTAAAGAGTTCACAGGTGTTTACTTCAGTGTGGTTCTTTGAAACACACTGTGTTTTCATATGGTTTTGTGTGTACGCTAAATTTCACAGGCACACACCCAAAAGGTAACAGGAAATCACCAAAAATCAGACCCAAAAAAGCTTGAATCAGTGATATGGAGAAAAACCTTTAAAATCTCCCAGAATGCAGGGGGGGAAAAAACCCCAAAGAGCTAAAAACAATAACGGAGACAATGATGAATCTGGAAGACAGAGAAGGCAATGGAACCTCAGAATTATAGGTTTTCCCCAAGAAGGAACAAGACCAATAAGAAATGAAGCAATAATCAAATCCATAACCGAAGAAGGCGTCCGTGATTCAAGACCACACACTGGAACACCGGAAGACCCACGAGCTCTGCCAAGTAGGGGTCAGCCCAGAAACCATTTCATGTTGGCTTTGGAATATGTTTCTGAGACTGTGTTTGCACAGAGGCATGTTTGTTGTTCTGGGAATTGAATCAAAATCACGAAGCTCCTCTGAAAAGACCTGGCTGGGTATAGTCGGCCTGGCCAGTTTTCTGATTCCAGCCCTATTTATTCATCTGCCGTGTGTGGCCCACTCCATCTGGGAACAGAGGCTGGCTTCGCAGCCAAACACCACCGCAGCACGCTCGCCTTCTCTCAGGTCTGTGCTGGAACAGGGAAGATAGTTAAATATTCGGGATTCAAAGGGATTTCATGCTGCATGCAAATAAAGACTAAGAGGAGGTGGGCGTACAGTGTTGATGAAGCAAGTAATTAAGAACAGTAGTGGGGCTTCCCTGGTGGCGCAGTGGTTGAGAATCTGCCTGCCAATGCAGGGGATACGGGTTCGAGCCCTGGTCTGGGAAGATCCCACATGCCGCGGAGCAACTAGGCCCGTGAGCCACAATTACTGAGCCTGCGCTTCTGGAGCCTGTGCTCCGCAACAAGAGAGGCCGCGATAGTGAGAGGCCCGCGCAGCGCGATGAAGAGTGGCCCCCACTTGCCGCAACTAGAGGAAGCCCTCACACAGAAACGAAGACCCAACACAGCCATGAATAAATAAATAAATAAATAAAATCTTTTAAAAAAAGAAATAGTTACTTAAAAAAAAAAAAAGTTAAGAACAGTAGTGAAAGCATCATTCTCCTCCGTGGATTTGTTAAACTTTCAAGACCATTCTAGACAAAGGAGAAGACAGTCTCTCTGGGACCAGAGAGAGAAGGAAGATAGGGGGTCTCTGTTCTCAGTGACTTGTAGGGACCTTTCCATGTTACAGATAATCTGGGAGGTGCAAGGGCTAGCGGGGCACCCGTGGAGGCCATGGCAGAGGGTGAAGCCAGAGCTGGAAGTTGGCCCGCCCACCCCAGAAATCCTCTGTGACCCCGGGGCACATGGCCCTGCAGCCATCACGAGCCCTTATTGGATGCCACCTCCCTCTGAAGCTGGCAAACGCTCCTCACCAGTAATTGTGCAGAAACCTCGCCAGAGCAAACCCCTCACCAGGGGTTAATGGAAGCCAAAGCATTTCCTCCGGTTCTGAAATAATCTAACCAAGGGGTTTTAATTATCTGTCCAGAAAACAGATAGCACCCTCAGAATATTTCTTCTCACTGCATTTTTTCGTTTCCGCTCTGTTAGCAATTGCCTGCCGCCCAGGCTGCCCTGGTTGAAATAGAGACACAGATGTAGAGAACAAACATATGGACACCAAGGGGGGGGAAAGTGTCTGTGTGTGTGTGCGGGGGGGATGAATTGGGAGACCGGGATTGACATATATACACTAATATGTATAAAATAGATAACTAATAAGAACCTCCTGTATAAAAAATAAATAAATAAAGGTAAAAAAAGAAAAAAAACACTTGAAATGAAGGGGAAATTCGCTCAGGCCCTGGGGAGGGCTCTGGCTCCTGGCGGGGGCGGGCAGGGGCGGGCATTGGAAGAAGGGGCAGGTGCTTGCCCTCTTGTCTTTGCTGGGACTTAATTTCTAGCCCGTCTCCTGGTGAGGCTGGGGCCTGGGCCCTGTGCAGGGAGCCTGAAAGCAGCCAGCAGTACGGGGAAGGGTGGGTGGGGGGATGGTGGAGACGTTCTCACTGGCTCGCCAACACCGCACGCACACACACACACACACACACACACACACACACACGCCTGATTTTTTTTTTTTTTTTTTTGGCTGTGTCGGGTCCTAGTTGCGGCACGCAGGATCTTTAGTTGCGGCATGCAGAATCTTAGTTCCCCCACCAGGGATCGAACCCGCGTCCCCCTGCAGTGGAAGCATGGAGTCTTAACCACTGGACCACCAGGGAAGCCCTGCCTGATGTGTTTTAAAGTGTTATCCTTTAAATTACAAATATGCAAATATTCCTGGGAGGGGTCTCATTTAGCTTTCCCCTAACACCTCAATTCTTTTTTTTTTTTAACATCTTTATTGGAGTATAATTGCTTTACAATGGTGTGTTAGTTTCTGCTTTATAACAAAGTGAATCAGTTATACATATACATATGTTCCCATATCTCTTCCCTCTTGCATCTGCCTCCCACCCTCCCTATCCCACCCCTCTAGGTGGTCACAAAGCACCGAGCTGATCTCCCTGTGCTATGCAGTTGCTTCCCACTAGCTATCTATTTTACGTTTGGTAGTCCATGCCACCCTCTCACTTTGTCACAGCTTACCCTTCCCCCTCCCCATATCCTCAAGTCCTTTCTCTAGTACCTCAATTCTTAGTTAGCACTTTAGAAGGGATTAGTGGAGAGCCAGAACCTGGTGGGTGGCTGGTGGGTGCCTGGGCTGGGAGGGGAGCTCTGCCCCGCTGCCCTGGCTTCCCTCTGGATTGCTTACTTGTGCTCTACACCGCAAGATTGAGGGTTCCACCCCAGGTGCTGGGGGGATGGATACAGGGAAACCCTCCCCGGACAGAATAGTTCCTGAGGGCAGGCCATGAACACACTCTCACATGGCAGCGAGAAACAGAGTCACAGACCCCAGCCCTTTGTGGATTTAGGTCCTGGGGCCACCCATCTGCAAGGACATTTGATCTTTTCTCTCCATTGGTCAATCTTAACACATAGGAGGTACTGAATGAATGCTGTTCGAATGAATGAATATCTGCAGACTCCCTCTTCAGAAGCTGTTTGTAAGCTTCGCCTTTCTGAGGGAGGGGAAGCAAGCCGTGAGGAAAGACGACTGCTCTAAACTTAATTCCTACCAAAAGAAGAAAAAGGAAAAAATTTTAAAACAGAACAAGAAGGTGAGAGAGGAAGAGATGAAGGAAAGAAAGAAGAAAAATAAAGCTGTCAGAAAATCACGTATTTCAGTATGAAAAACTCTCTAGTTTTAATTCTGCTGGTTGTCTTAGATGGACAGGCAGACAGATAGGTGTATATATGCATATATAGCTTTTTAATTATTCCAACCAATATTTGTCTAATCGCTTACATTACAGTAGAAACAGTGCCTATTAACTCCACTTGCCCTGAAAAATGAGGAACCCAATGCTTTTTTTCTTTCCAGCCACTTCTTGCTTTTTGTTGAGACAATCTGAAATTTGGGGACAGATTATTATTGTTACCTATTTTTAAGCATCATTTCTTTCACATTTTTATTAGTTTTCAGTTATATTTACATTAGTTATCTAGACTGAATTCTACCTTTCATTTATTTCACCGATCCTGGTGAGTTTTCTGGTACCATTGAGTCCCCCCATTCTGGAGCTTTTTATTTTAATTCATCTGTTTGTCAACTGAGCAATTTTTTAGGAAGACTGGATGCACCTCTGTTTTCAGTTTTTGCTGATAGGATCCACGCACCTTTGGGGGATGAGGATCACGCCCTTTTCTGATTACAGAGGCAGGTGGAGGCGTCATCCTAGGCACATAGGACGGCAGGGGATGCCGTCTCCACAGGCTGCCTCTGGTTACACATGTGTGACACAGGCTTGTGACCTGCTTCTGCCCCGCTCGCTCCTCACCCTAAACAAACCTGCGCAGTCACATCCGTGCCACAGTCACACACGTCGTATACATGCCGCATCTCCATCCTGCTTGAATAAGGTAGCAGATAATCCAGATGTAAAGTCGTATGGTCCTAGTCTGGTTTGACTGGACAGATAGCATTTCTGGCATAAAGTAATGCTGAAAATAAATGTGCACGTTACACTAGCACATCTTGTGTTGACTTGCCTTGCTCAGTATCAGCTTGTTGCCCTCGGCAGTAACCATGGCTTTTCATACTCAGCTTGTCACCACGGAAACCTGGTCACTGAGTACTGCCCAGCAGTCTTGAGAGAAGCGTCTCTTCCAACTAACAGCATGATGCCCTGGGCCCTTTCTCTTTTCAGAGGGATCCAGCTCTGCCTGCCTTTATGCTGGGAAGCCCTGGTTCCCTTTGAAAAGTTGTCCAGGGTTTTCCCATTGTCAAAATTCTGACTCCTGGAGGTTAGGGGTGGGCAGTGACATCAGAGGGGGAGCTTGTCTTTCTGCAGGGGCAGAAATGTCAGTGTTGTGAACTTGTGCTGGTGTTTTCAAACTAACCATCACTTGACTAAGCCTTTCCTATCTTGCTCCACTACAAAAAATTTAATTACTGCTTTCTTTTCCTTCCCTACCAGCACATCCAGATTCAACATACCAGCCACAGACCGTTCCAACACCATGTGTCAACCTGCCAAGCAGCCCAGGGATTTAACATTGACATCCAATTACCAATCTGTTATACTTCAATTTAAATCAAAGTAATACATGCATGTACTTTTAAGAAAAAATCCAATTGTTCTGAAAAGCTTATGCTGGAGGATGGCAGTCGCCTGTCCCGCCCCTCCCTCACCCAGCCCATCACATATGGACTGCTTGCTTTAGTTCACGTGCTGACTCCTGCCCTGACTTTTTTTTTTTTTTTAAATAGATCTTTATTGGAGTATAATTGCTTCACAATACTGCGTTAGTTTCTGTTGTACACCAAAGTGAATCAGCCATATGCACACGTATATCACCATATCTCCTCCCTCTTGTGTCTCCCTCCCACCCTCCCTATCCCACCCCTCTAGGTGGTCACAAAGCACCGAGCTGATCTCCCTGTGCTATGCTGCTGCTTCCCACTAGCTAACTATTTTACATTCGGTAGTGTATATATGTCAGTACTACTCTCACTTCGCCCCAGCTTCCCCCTCCCACCCCGTGTCCTCAAGTCCATTCTCTATGTCTACATCTTTATTCCTGCCCTGCAACTAGGTTCATCAGTACCATTTTTTTTTTTTTTTTAGATTCCATATATATGCATTAGAATACGGTGTTTGTTTTTCTCTTTCTTACTTCACTCTGTATGACAGACTCTAAGTCCATCCACCTCACTACAAATAACTCAATATCATTTCTTTTTATGAATGAGTAATATTCCATTGTATATATGTGCTACATCTTCATCCATTCCTCTGTCGATGGACATTTAAGTTGGTTCCGTGTCCTGGCTATTGTAAATATTGCTGCAGTGAACATTGTGGTACATGTCTCTTTGAATTATGGTTTTCTCAGGGTATATGCCCAGTAGTGGGATTGCTGGGTCATATAGAGCTACCATATGACCCAGCAATGCCCTGACTTTCTTGATTTATCAACTTTAGTTACTCTCTATCGACTCGACTCCATGCTCTGAAAGATGAGGAGCTGGCTAGCTTGGACTACTCTGCTTGCCCTCTCTCCTCCTAATTTCTGATACTGTTATTATTTTTTAACTCTTTGATTACATTTGTAACTTTCTATACTATTTGCCTCTTTCTTGTTCCATCAACTTTAACATTCACACCTCCACTCCTTCTGCATGAGTTGTGGGTACAAATGCCTCTGTTCTTCCCTCCCCTAGTCTCACCTCCCTCCTTTTCTAGATGACACCCTTACTAATAGATTGCCAGGATTGTACGTTTAGATTGTTCTGTTGCTGTAGTTAATTCTTCCATGCTTTGTGATTTATGCCTCAATCTTAGTTTACAAAGGTGACTGAGTGATGACAGGAAGAGGCTAATGCCATTGAAAGAAGAATTTATTGCTTACAGTTTCCAAAAGAAGGGGGCATTCCACGCCACTCAGGGCCACATGGCGAAGCACCAGAGGCAGAAAGGAGTGAAGGGAAAGCATGCGCCACAGCCTTTAATGGGGTTTCTACGGGAAAGGCAGAGCAGGGCAGGGTAAGTATCTTAGGGTGGGCTAGGTTGAATAGTTTCAGCGGCCGCTGGGGCATAGAGGCTGGCCCTGGTTGCCTGGTACCTGGCCCTGGGTTGAGTTAGGGCAGGGGGAATATTGGCTTGGTGAGTGAGAGTTAGGTAAAAGGGGTGGTTAGAGTGTGGGCTCAGGATCGGTTAGAGGGTTTGTAATATGACTTTCACATGCCTGCAAAAGCTGCATCACAGGGGAGATGTAAACAGCTTTGGCCATTGGTTTGACCCTGTGATTAATGGATGCCAAATAGACAAATACAGAATCTAAGAAAACAACACTTTGTCTCTAGGTTAATTAATTCTAAGAGCTGAAAATCAATAAATAGCATTTAATTTCACAAACCTGTATATGATTTTGTAAGAGGGTGAAAAGGGCAGGTTCTGGAGCTATACTGCCTGGGGTCCAATTTTTATTTTGTTCTTCCCTGTTTGTGTCACGTGTTCTCTCTGTGCCTGATTTCCTCATCTGTAAAACAGAGCTGTTAATACTACCCACCTCATTGGATTTTTGTGAGAGTTAAATAAGTTATATATAAAATTCTTGGAATGGTGCCTGACACATACAAAGTGCTCAATAATTATTAGGGATTTAAATTGTTTTATCATTTTGTAAACATTAAACACCTCAGGGTCAAATGATATGTGAAGATCACATTTTGGTAATTTGTGACACCTCGACCCCTGGACCATCCAAAGGAAAACATTCCTAGTATCATGATCAAATGGATTTCTTTTTAACTCTTTATATCTGAAACCACATCACATTTTAAGTTCCCTAATATTTGGACCATGACTTTCTGGTATGATTTTAGTTTTCCCTTGGAGTTTTTTATTGCCCTTTGTTCTCATCGACAAAAAAATAATGAAACTCTATGTCCTTTTATGCAGCTCCTTGATTTTACCTTCTATTGCGTGGAGCCTTCTATTTTCCTGTCAGAAACCCCTGCAGACCCTTTTCCGGCTCTATCCTGCACTACTTACTGAAAGCCATCTTCATGGCATTTCCCTTTGACTCACCTCCTGAGTTGGAGACACTGTTTCTAGGATCTTGTCTTCCTCTTTCTTGTTTTTCACCTCTGTTTTGTTGGAGCTCATCCTAAAATAACTTCTTAAAAAGGGACCATGTATAGGAAAATTGGAGTCCTTGCAAGTCTAAAAATGTCTCTATTCTCTTGTTTGATTGACAATTCGGTAGAATTCTAGATGCGAAGTCTTTTAGTATCCAGTGTGCCGATGATAAGTCTGATGCTGTTCTAATTCTGGTTTCCTTGTAAGAGACCTATTTTTCTTTCTGGAAGCTTCTAGGATCTTTTTATATTTATAACTAAGTGATTTTATGAGTATGTATTTTACTTTCATTTTTTTCTGCCTTAAATTCAGTTAAAAGCCTTTTAATCTGAAGTCTCATGTCCTCTTTCAGCTCCTGGAAATGTTTTTCTATTGCTCTGTTTCTGAGGAGTCTCTTATTAGGAATTTGACCCCTCAGGTTGAGCATTTTTGTCTTCATCATTTCTTCTACTTTTTTCTGTACCTTCATCTTTGTGCTCCACATTCCAAATTTTCTCATTTTTATCTTCCGGCCTTTATTTTACATTTTTATATTTCTGCATTATATTTTTAATTTCTAGGGGCCTTTTCTTTTTCTCCAATTGTTCCTTTTTCGCAGCATGTTGTTCATATTTGATGAATGAGCCTATATATATTTTAAGTCCCTGAATTTAACTTTCCTACTTTATTCAGTTAATTACCAACCTATCCGATTGTTTCCTTTTTCTAGAAGTGTGTAGAGGTTGGATGTCCTACCAGAGGTGTGGAGGCTTAAATGCCTTAAAAAACAATCATTTATTTGCTCATTTGCAGCTTGGGCTGGGCTCAGCAGGGTGGTTCTTTTGCTGGTGTCTCCTGGTGTCATTCATGGACCGTAGTCATCTGACAGTTTGACTGAGGTCAGGGTCCAAGAAGCCTCACTCCTCTGCAACCGGTGCTGGCTGTTGGCTGGGGTGTCTTGGTTCTTCTCTGTGTGGCCTTTTGTCCTCCGTACACTGGACTAGGCTGTCTCATGATGGCAGCAATGTTCCAAACTGGTCAGAAGTTTTCACATGTTACTTCTGCCACATTTTATGTGTCAAAGCAAATCACAAGCCTAGACCAGATTCAAGGGGTGGGGAAAATAGACTCCACCTCTTGATGGGAAAAGAGGAAAATAATCTGGGACCATGTTTAATCTACTACAACCTCCCAGGCAATGTCTCCCTCTGTCTTAACTCGGGCTGCCATAACAAAATAACATAGACAAGGGGCTTAATAGGAGTTTATTTCTCACAGTTCTGGAGGCTGGAAGTTCCAGATCAGGGTGCCAGCACATTTAGTTCCCAGTGAGGGCTCTCTTCCTGGCTTGCAGACTGCCATCTCACTGTGTCCTTACACAGAGGAGAGAAAGGCAAGCTCTCCGGTATCTCTTCCTATAAGGACATTAATCCCGTCGTGAGGGCCCCACCCTTATGACCTCATCTAAACCTAATTACCTCCCAAAGACCCCCATCTCCAAATACCATCACCCTGGGGTTTATGGCTTCAATATATGAATTTGGGGATGGGGCACAGTTCAGTCCATAGCACCCTCTAAGAGCCAGCGTTTCTGTTAAGTAAGCTGAGTTACTTAAAGCCTTGAAATTTGGATATGTGTTCAGTAGTCTCAGCTGATGGGTATTGGTCAGGCATCTAGCATGTGCTGGCAGGTGCTGGGGGGCCTGGGGGGCTCCTGCTGTCATGGTGCTTTCAGTCTGGTGCAAGAAACAGACATGTAAATAGGCGTTCATAACAATGTGTGTGCACTGCAGTGGGAGACCTGCCTGGCTCTGTGGAAGCTTCTGGATAAAAGTAATTTCCTAAAGGCTGGATTTCATTCTCCCAGCCCAGGGAAGGAAGAAGAATCAGCCTGTACAAAGGCCTGGAGGCGTGAGACAGCTTAGTGTGGTCCGGGAGTGGGAGTGGCTATGTTTGGCTGATCCCCAGTGTTGGGGAGAGAGGCAGGAGCTGGCAGAGCTCTGGGGTCTTATTTGCCACATTGTGGAGTCTAGCTTGCCTGTCAGAGCTCCTGAGAAACCAGCACTGTGTGTGTGTTTGTGTGTGTGTGTGTAGGTATATGTGTGTGTGTGTTCAGGTAATGGGGTAGGGAGAGCTATGCTGTCTCCCTGCCAGGGTGGGTGAACCCTTTAAGAGACATTCAGTAACAGGCCATTTCCCATGGCTTTTCAAGACTGGAGCTTGTTAAGCAAACAGAACATGGTCCCCCTGAAGGCAGAGTCCCATGCTCTGTCCCCCGGGGACAGTTCTTTTGCTTTGCCAACTTGGTTTGTTCATTCAGTCACTCAGTCAGCAACATTCCTGCCACGTACAGCCTCCTAGCTGGGTCCTGGGAATACAGGGATGGCTCCGGCACAGCCCTGCCCTGGAAGAGCTCACAGCTTCTTAGCTGGGTGAGGGTCTGGGGCAGCAGAGCCACGGGGCAGCAGAGCTGCTCTGATTATGCACAAAGTGGCACTGAAGGCTTCCTAGGGGAAGTGTCCCTGCCTCATGGAGCCAAGGGTGAAGGGCACTCCAGGTGCAAGGAACAGCATGTGCAAAGGCCAGACTGTCCCCCCACTCCCACCCCTGGGGTGAGGAGCAGAGAGCGTGGTCGCAGCCCCTGAGTTGACGCAGGTGCACTCCTGAGTTGCGTGGGAGGTGGGGAGAGGTGGTAACACACGGAAGGCAGAGCAGTGAGCAGGGGCGGAGGTCTTAGGCCACCCCTCCCACATCCTCCCTGGAGGCCAGTGCCCTAGACCTGCCCTTCTGTCCAGCAGGCTCTGCCAATTACCACCTTCTCCAGCCACAGCCCTTCAGGAAATGCCGATGATTAGCGATTGTTATCATGGTAATTAAAATTCCCCGGGAACAGCTTGGCTAATATCCATCAGTATCTGCTGTCAGGTTGGCAGTGAGGTGAAATTGGAATGAAAACCTCGAGGCGGAGCACAGAGCAAAAGGCGGTGTGAGGGGAGGATTTAAGGCTGAAGCCACCCCACACCCTGACCTCCCGCAAGTGCCATGGGGGCCGTGTGGGTTTTTTCTCATTAAATGGCATTTTCAAGGCTAGCTGCTTTGCTGGCCTTATCACAGTGAACCACTCGTGGGGAGCAGAGCGCAGCTTTGCAGAATCACATGGCTTCTCCAAAAAGCAAAGGTTTTCCCCATCTGCGGCCCTAGATAGGATGGTTGGGGGTTAATTTCCACGGAGGGCTTTTCCCACCGCTGTTCTTGGGGACGGGGTCAAGTGTTGATGTCAGGCTGTGGGTGATAGGCTTGGATGCATATAGCAGAAATCACGTGATTAAAAGCTACTGCATTTTACAGGGTGGCGGCAGGCAGCAAGGCGGGAGAAGGTCTGAGGACATGCGGGGACTGGTATGGGGGGAGGGGAGATGGCTGCTCAGAACTGGGAGTCCCTCACCCCTCGCCTCACCAGTTTGACTCTCCCATGTGGAAGGCATTTTCCAAAACACCCGACAGTGTCTTGAATGCACCTCTACACGGTGTGCCCCCCATACCAAGTGATGCACCTGTGTGCTCTCGTCCCTCTGCCTTGGGGACTCAGAAAATGCTGCTCCTCCAGCTGGTCCGGGATCACCAGCCAGTCTGGTCTGGTCTCTGCCCATCACAGCGGTATCTGGCCTTCCACCCGGACTGCAGCGCCAGCACGAGAGAAACAGACAGACCAAGGCCCCGTTACAATGAACTCACCTGCCTTCTGGACCCCAGGGAGGCGCTGCACGCCTGGCAGACCCGTGGGGCCACGGCCCCTGCTACGCATAAATATCGGGGTGAATTGTGTGAAACTGACAGGGGTTTTTATAGGTCAAAAATGGCTGAACACACACACACACAAAAAAGGTTGACTATCAGTAGTTTCATGCAATTCAACCTAATACTTTGGATCTTGTGCTCTTTATCCCGTTTTCTAAAAACACTTGACTGATCAGTGTTTTTTAAGTGGGTGGTAGGGGTGGAGGTGGATCGTTGCAACAGGAAATGAAGCTGATGGCATGGGGCCCGCTGGCTGTGATATGCCAGGGTGGACAGGGCAGCCGGGGCTGTGGGTCTCACTGGTGCTCGAAGAAAGACTGGGAGCACGTGGCTGCCTTGTGCCCTGAAGTTCAAGGTCAGGGATGTGCACCTTGGCACGCCCTGCTAGGCACTCCCTCTTTATCCCTCTTTGAATCTGAAGTGGTAAATCCACTTGATTAATTACAAGAACTTGGGTGAAACCCCCCAGCCACTTCCGCAGGAAGGCGACAGACTATATGGATTGGGTCACGCTCCAGCAAACAACCCACGGCTGCCAATTCAGTCATTCAGCCGGTGTTTACGGAGCACCTACTGTGTGTCAGGCGTGTGCTAGGAGCTTAAAGATCCAGTGGTGAGCAGAGACGCCCTGGGCCTCCCTCCCGGCTGGTAGACTCTGGTGGGAGAGACAGACAAAAATAAAGGACTAGCCAAAAGGTGGAAGCAACTCAGTGTCCATCAATGGATGAGTGGATAAAGAAAATGTGGTGTATACATAAAACGGAATATTACTCAGCCTCAAAAAAGGAAGAAAGTTCTGACACATGTTGATGAACCTTAAGGACATTATGCTCAGTGAAATAACAAATACTGTATGTACGTCAAAAAGGCAAGTACTGTATGATTCCACTTAATTCGTAGACAGAAAGTAGAACAGTGGTCACCAGGGTTTGGGGGAGACGGGCATGGGGACTTGTTTAATGGGTAAAGTTTCAGCTTTACAAGATTAAAAGAGTTCTGGAAATGGGCTACCCAACAATGTGAATGTACTTAACATACTGAACTGTACACTTAAAAATGGTTATGATGGTAAATTTTATAGTGTGTGTATTTTAACACAATTGAGAGTGTAATGTGGGGTCCCTGCCCTGAAGTCACTTAGTGCCCCGCTGGGGATTTGACTTTTCTTCCTGAGGGCAGTCTGACGATATACGTCATCATCTATGTACACTATACGTCATCATCTATGTATACATATCCCTTGACCCGGCAGTTTCACTCCTGGGAATATTTCCTAAGGCAGTAACCGACAGCCTCTGATGATGGGTGTGCCACAATGATGTTTGCAGCACTGTTCAGAAGAGTGAAAAACTGGAAACAATTTAAACTCCCATCAGTGGGGGGTTGATTTAATTAAGTTTAATAAATCCAAACTATAGAACCATAGTTTCATGTGGAGACCGTTACTTATTAACACAGTACAACTGCTGTGTTATATAGTTAAGTATCATATAATAACATCTACATGACCCTATTCTTCCAAAAAGGAAGGAAGGAAAGGAGGGAGGGAGGGAGGAAAACTGAATTGTATATATGCCCAGGAAAGGGTGTAAGAAAATTCACAACACAGTGTTAAGCAGGGCTCTATCTATGTGACCTTCCTCATTTTGCTTTTGTTATTGTCCTAATTTTGCATGATATCTATGTATTTCTCAGGGGAAAAAAGCAAAGCAACATCCATGGTGGGGGTCAGAGAGGCAGTGCAATGCGGGTCCTAAGCCCACCCAGACCCCACCATTCACAGATGGCTTTCGAGGGCTTGCTTCACTTGGTTCCCCCGAGGCCCAGACATGTTGGGGGCAGGAGGCTGGCATGCCCAGGGGAGGGCAGGCAAAGCCAGCACCGATGGATGCCCAGGTCTTCACTTAGCAGAGGGAGGCCGAGTGAGCCCCTCACCAGCCCCCCATGGCCCTGGGCTTGGACACCTGGTCTCAGGAGCCACACAGCAGCTCTACAAGGACAGGGTAGCCTTGGTGGTGGCTGTTTGTGTTTATTTCCTCTCCCTATATGGCACTTCCCTGCCCTCTAGGCATCTAGACACTTAGCATCCATGATGGTGATGTCTGACCTGCTGAGGATTTACCCCCTGCTCAACCATAGTTTAGCTAGCCCCTACTTCACATGTGTAGACTGTTGGGATGAAACTCTGGGAACCTTCAGTGTGGAGTAGAGGCCAATAGAATGGTAGGCTGGCCTTGGGCAAGTTGCTTAACTTGTCCGAGCCTCAGTTTTCCCATCTGGAAAGTGGGAATAATAATAGAGCTTCCTCAAGGAACCGTTATCACCAGATGCCTCTGGGAATGGGAAAGGAGACTTTTAAATTTCGCACTTTGTGAATTTTAGATCATGTGCATGTATTACTGATTCAAAGAAATAACTACATATCGTAGGAGGGCTGCAAGAGGATCAGAAAGGGTTTTCCAAGGCGGCTCCAAGAAGCATTCATCTCTACGTTATTCAAGAGCCACACACAAAAGCAGGCCCTTCTGCACAGGGAAGCTGGGAGGGAGGGCTGAGTGACTCGTGCCCAGGACAGTGTTTGGACTCAGTGGTCCTATGCCTGGCACTCTGGAGCATAAGGAGGTGACTGTCGTCTACTTGGAGAAATAGATACACCTCACTCCACGAGGGCACAGTAAGTGCTACAGTTAAAGTTCTGCAGACCCATTACTAGGGTTGAGTTCCTCTAGGAAAACTTGCTGGGTAGGTTCCAAGTGGGAAGCACTGTCTGTCCTTTTGCTCTGTTGGAGAGCCCTGTGCACATTGGTATATTAAAGGCTCTGAGAAGTCCTGCAGTAACAGAGCTTGGTTTAACTTGGTGCTTCTTGATGGACATGATGGAGAACTCTTCTTTTTTCTTTTCTTTCTTTTTTTTTGTTTTTGGCTTGGTCCCTGCTAACATCCCACAGATTCAGTTGGTGTAGAGGAGTTGGGGAGTGGGAAACACTGTCCTCTAGAGAATCAGGGCAGACTCTGGCCTTTTGATTTGATTTGATTTGGGTTTTTTAACATCTTTATTGGAGTATAATTGCTTTACAATGGTGTGTTAGTTTCTGCTTTATAACAAAGTGAATCAGCTATACATATACATATATCCCCATATCTCCTCCCTCTTGCGTCTCCCTCCCACCCTCCCTATCCCACCCCTCTAGGTGGTCACAAAGCACTGAGCTGATCTCCCTGTGCTATGTGGCTGCTTCCCACTAGCTATCTATTTTACATTTGGTGGTATATATAAGTCCATGCCACTCTCTCACTTTGTCCCAGCTTACCCTTCCCCCTGCCTGTGTCCTCAAGTCCATTCTCTACATCTGCGTCTTTATTCCTGTCCTGCCCCTAGGTTCTTCAGACCCATTTTTTTTTTTTTTTTTAGATTCCATATATATGTGTTGGCATATGGTATTTGTTTTTCTCTTTCTGACTTACTTCACTCTGTATGACAGACTCTAGGTCCATCTACCTCACTACAAATGACTCAGTTTCGTTTCTTTTTATGGCTGAGTAATATTCTATTGTATATATGTGCCACATCTTCTTTATCCATTCGTCTGTCGATGGACACTTAGGTTGCTTCCATGTCCTGGCTATTGTAAATAGAGCTGCAATGAACGTTGTGGTACATGACCCTTTTTGAATTATGTTTTTCTCAGGGTATATGCCCAGTAGTGGGATTGCTGGGTCGTATGGTAGTTCTATTTTTAGTTTTTTAAGGAACCTCCATACTGTTCTCCATAGTGGCTGTATCAATTTACATTCCCACCAACAGTGCAAGAGGGTTCCCTTTTCTCCACCCTCTCCAGCACTTATTGTTTGTAGATTTTTTGATGATTGGCCTTTTGATTTTAAATTGTCCCTTTTGAGTAGGGGACTTGGTCCCCTGGTTGTAAAGCTGTGCACGTTTGTCAGATGACAGGAGGGAGGGTGACAGTGACGATAGTGGGCACCATGTCTGTCGAGTGGCTGCTCTGTGCCTGGCACCAGGCTATGGGAATTTACATTCACTTGCAAGCCTGACCCTCATGGCCGCCCTGGGAGCCGGCACTGTTCCTGCCTTCCACCTACCGATGATGAAACTGAGGGTCACGAAGGTTGATGCGTCCAGATCTCCCGGCTGCGGGATGACAGATCCAGGATTCAAACCCACACATCTGCTCTGAGCTGCCAAGGCTTCCTCGTCTCAGAAAAGGTCACCTCCTTCCTTCACACGCTCCCACTCTTCTTATAAATACCCTGAACACATTTCCTTCATCAGGAAAGAGATTACAGAGCACTTGGCGTTTTCTGAAGCAGGCGTTAAGGGTTCAGGAACCTTATTGCACTCGCTGCTCTGAATTCTAATCTGTGGCCCTCTCTAAGCTCCGGGCCCGTCTGTGCCCCCCACAGAGATGATCACATCCCGAGAAGCTCTCCAAGACCATGGTCAATGCCAGGCCGTGGCCGGCCCAGCTCTTCCTCTGACCTCTTGTCGCTCTGCCCAGAGTCTCGAGGGGAAGGGGCAGGCCGGAGGAATGCAGTGGCTTCTTGAGTGCCTTCTGGGAGGCGGGGCCGGCGGGGAGCAGGGTACAGGGAGGACTGCTTTGCACCCTGTGCTCTGAGCAGATGTCTCCCCCTCCAGGTCTGGAAGAGGTCGGGGGCCTGGTTCTACAAAGGGATCCCCAAGTACATCCTGCCCCTGAAGACCCCCGGCCAGGCCGATCACCCCCACTTCCGACCATTGCCCATGGAGCCAGCAGGGCAAGAGCCCAGAAGTACTGAGAGCGGCCGCGTCTACATGTGGGCCCGAGAGAGAGGTAAGTCCCCACTGCCCCCTCTCCGGGATGGCAACCAACATCTGAGCCATCAGCCAACCAAGCAGTGCCGCATGCACCAGGCCAGGGCCCACCACCCCTCCATGTGGCTCACACTGGGCTTCGTCCCTCTCTGTGCCCTTGGCTCCCCGCCTGCACCACGTGGGTAGCTCGTCCTCAGCAGGGTGCTTGCTTGCATCAGGAGGGTCCCCTGGGGGCCGTTTCACCAGCAAGCACTAATTTGGGGGCGGGAATGCCATGGACAGCACTATGGATCTGTGCAGAAATGTGATGTCAGTTGAGGTTTTTTGCAAAGTATGAAAATGCATCTTTCTAAGGCAGGTCTGTACCACCTCTTCTCAGTGCTTGTCTATGTCTCAGGAAGGGGGACTCCTGGCTTCCCTGGTCTTAACAAGCAAAGTGACGGTGTGCCCAGGGCCCCTTGGTGTTTGTGGTGACTGCACTGATGTGGGTGTGTCCTAAGTGGCCACCATCAGAAGGGGAACGCACCCCATGGGTCATGATAACAGTGCTTGGGGTGGTGGACAGCTCTCCACTGCTTGCATGATGCTATAGTGCTTGTGATTTTATTTTCAAAGTTCCTGGTCTCACAACAGACTCTGGAGGTGGACAGAACAGGTATTTTGTAGCCCCATTTTATAGATGAGTAGCCTGAGGCCCAGAGAAGAGGAGGGATTTTCTCAGTTCGGTGTGGCAGAGCTGGAACCAAAAGGTGGGGTCCTGCCCGTGGGGCTTTGGCTCCTTCTGCCCTGAAGTGTCGGAGTTTCAGCCCAAGATTCAGGGTCTGAGGGTCCTACATGAGACATGGCCGCCGGAGGGATGAGGGCTTATCCTGTTACTGGGGATGATGGACCCAAGAGAGTAGACATGGCAGCTGCTTCTGAGGGGCTCTCGAACATCTCCATGTTTGGATTATGACCTGGCATTTATCTTCATGTCATTTGGACTTTGGTTTTCTTGTTACAAAAGTAAGGCATGTTTATTAATACAGTTTTGAAAGTTGTCAAATGATATAATTTAGAGGTAAAAATCCCCTGTAGGTCAGCCCTTCCAGACATAACTGGCATTAACAGCTTGGCGTCTGTTCTCCAGATATTTTTTCTCGGCATCACCCGGGTTTTTGCAGCCAGCCTTCCTGCCTAATTCTCCTGGGCTCTGTTTGCCCTTCTAGTTCCCATGAGTTCACCTTCCCTGCCATCACTGCCACAGAGCAGCCTCGGTGGGGACCACGGCAAGTGCAGGTGCAACCTGGGCAGTCAGGGGGCAGCGGGCGGCCGGAGGGGAGTCCCTTTTCCACCCTCAGCGCTGGGGCTTTCTCGTGCCCCAGCCCGGTCGGGGTGCATCTGTGTCCCTCAGACCGAGGGAAGAGATACGGCTGTGGAGGCTGAAGCTGGGGGACACTGGCGGGTCTAGAATGTTGTTTCCCGTAGATTGAGGAGGAGAGACCTTGAGGCCTCACCCCGAGGGGCCTCAGTGCCCTGTCTGCTCCAGCACCAGTGCGGCACACGTGAGCACGCATGCATGCACACACACACACACACGCACGCACACACATCCCTAGGGAAGGGCAGGACCTTCTCTCATCTCCTCCTCAGCCACGCAGACACACAGATGCCCTTTTAATTATGTGGGCAAGGAGGCCAGCGGCCCACACACTTGGAGTTGGCACCGTTATTAACTGACTTTGCAGTGAGGCCGGGCCAGGCAACCTGGAGGTCCCCCCGACCCCGGTGTGAACTCGGTCTCCCTCTGCAGACTGGGTTGGAAGCCCCCCAGGCCCCCAGAGCACGAGGCCGCTGGAAAGTGGCTTCCCCTCGCCATCTGCAGCCCCATCATCAGTGGTGCGGGGTGCCAGGCAGCAGGCTGGGGTCAGAGCTGCGGTCTGTGCTCCAGATCAGAGCCTGTCTGCTAAGCCTGGCCCTCGTAGCACCCCATTCAGCCCCAACTGAGCTTGGGCCAGACAGAAACAGAGTGACCAGCACTGGAGTGTGGGCTCCCCAACCACGCTGGAAGCTGTCTGCAGGCAGGGCCGTGTCTGTCCTGAACAGGCCGATTCCTCAGCACGTAGCATGGAAGAGGCACAAGGTAGATGCTTATTAGGTGATTGAGTGGAAGAATGAAGGAATGAACTACCCACCTGCTCTGGGATGTTTGAAAGGCCTATGGAGGGATTTTCATTAGGACCTCAGGCTCCCCTGGGTCAGCGGTCTGGTGGACAGCCCAGGAGGCTCTGAAAACCACCTTCCTCTCCTGAGGCAGCTCTCCTCCCGCGTTCCTGTCTCCAGGGCTAGCCCCACAGTCCCTGCTCCCTGATATGGAAGCTTATCCTGACACCAGCTCCCTCTCTCTGACCAACCCCCCTCACCGCCCCCTGCAACACCCTCTCCTCTTTCTTTCACTCTCTCCCTCTCCCCACCACCTTCTTCTCTCCCTCCTTCCCTCTTGGGAAGGTACACCTGTGTCTCCCAGCTTCTCCCCCCGACCCCAATCCCAGCTCACTTCGCTTGGAAGAGGAAGGGGAATCAATAGATAGAAGCCAAGAACTTTGCAGGCCACAGAGCAATCAAGTGAAATGTATTGATGTTTTTGAGACAGGTCCCTTTTCTTCCTCCTTTAAATTGTCTTGGTTAATTTTTAATTACATGAGCATACCTGATAAATTTTTAACAAGTTAAACAATTCAAAAGTCTATGAAGAATTAAAATCTCTCCTGCCATCATCTCCAAACCCCTTTCTCCCTATTCCTACCAACATATACTTGATATAGGGTTATGTTTTCTTTTGTTTTTATTTTAACAACAAAAGTAGCCTCTTACCCATAACTCTGCATGTTGCTTTTTTCACTTAAAAGAATATCATGGGCATCCCTCCAGGTCAATCGATATATAGATTTTACTTTATTCTTTTTAATGGCTGAGTAAAATCCCGTCATATCATATATTGTGATTTAATTATTCACCTATTGATGGACATTCAAATGATTTCTGGCTTTTTGCCACTGCAGGCAGTACTGAAACATCCTTATATGTATCTGATGCTTCTATTTCCGTAGGGCAGGTTTCCAAAAATGGGTTGTGTGTTTTAAATTTCAGTAGACATTACCAAACTATATTCTGAAAATGTTATAGTTTTTTATACTCATCTATACCTGCATCCTTGCCTGCCATGAATATTTTTGGTGTTTATCATTTTGGCCAGTAGGCTAGAAGAAAAATGATATTTCATTTTTCTAATTTGTACATTTGAACGTCTCTTCATGTCTTATTATTTATTGATTATTTAAGCTTCCTCTTTTAAAACTTGCCTGTTTAAACTCATTGCTCATTTTTTATTATATTGTTTATTTTCTCTTACTGATTTGTAGATGCTCCTTAGGGGTATTAAATGGGTTGCAAACCTTTTTCTCCTTGACTTTACATTTTGTTTGACTTTAGTGTTAACTTATAGTATTGCGCCAGTTAAAAACAATTTCTTTTCATTTTTGTGAAGTCAAGTATGTCTTTCTTTTGCTTTGTGGCTCATAGGTTTCCTATCTTGCTTTGAAATGTCTTCCTCTACAAGGTTAAAAAAAAATCTGTTAAATAAAAAGTTTAAGTAGTATGAGAATAAAAGGAAATACTTAAGTATGATAAAATTACCCAAAAAGCAGAAATGTAACACCAAATATCATATTAACTGATAAAGCACTGAAGCCATGTTCTATCAAAATACAAGTCAAATATACCTCCATCACCATCATTCAACAATATTCTGTAGTATTTAACTAATGTAACAAGGCAAGAAAATAAAATGATCTGTCACTATTGGAAAAGAAAAAATTCTCTTATTTGCAGGTGATGTAACTGTATACCAAGAAAACCCAAGAGGGTCTACTGAAACAACCCACTAGGATTAATAAGAGAATTTGGGAAGCAACAGGACACAAAGTAAATCAATAGTTTACACCAAAAAATCAACAGTTTTACTCTATACTGACTAATTAGAAGTAGAAGTGGAAAAATCCATTCATAATTGCAACAAAAATTGTAAAATGCCCAGAAACAAATTTTAAAAAAGAATTATAGGTCAAACATGGAGAAAATTATAGAATCTTATCAAAGGACACACAATGGAATATTACTCAGCCATAAAAAAGAATGAAATAATGCCATTTGCAGCAACATGGCTGGACTTAGAGGTTATCATACTAAGTGAAGTAAGTCAGACAAAGATAAATATCATATGATATCACTTATATGTGGAATCTTAAAAAATGATACAAATGAACTTATTTACAAAACAGAAATAGACTCACAGACATAGAAAACAAACTTATAGTTGCCGAAGGGGAAAAGGAGGGGAGGGATAAATTGGGGATTTGGGTTTAACAAATACACACTACTGTATGTAAAATAGATAAACAAGGACCTACTGTATAGCATAGGGAACTATATTTGATATCTTGTAATAACCTATAATGGAAAAGAATCTGAAAAAGAGTGTGTGTGTGTGTGTGTGTGTGTGTGTGTATATATATAACTGAATCACTTTGCTGTACACCTGAAACATTGTAAATCGACTGTACTTCAATTTTTACTATAGTCAAGAGAAAGAGTGTAGTGTTGTCACCAGAATAAATAGAATATCTATTTATATAGATAAGTGGAACAGAATAGAAAAATAATAGACCTAAGGATGTATGGAAGCTAAACATAGGTAGCTTTTCACTTCAATGGGAAAATAACTGGTTTATTTATCAACCAGGGCTAGCATAATTAGATTTCCATCCCATTCCATCTGTATCCAGAAACACATTGCAGACAGATTAAAGATCTAAATGTTAGAAATAACACAATGAATGTATTAGAGAAACATCAGAAGTGTTTCTTTCCTCTGTGTCAAACTCAGAGACACTCTGGCGCCTACAGGACAGGTAGGCTGACTACCTGAGTTGGCTATGCTCTCCCTCCTGTGGACACCGGGTGTTGATTTTGGTCCAGGATTTGGGTGCAGACCCCTTGGTGAGCCCCCTACAAGCTTGCTCATAGCAGGACATTCATTCTTTCTCCAGGATGGGGTAGGGAAACAGTGTGACCTGAGTTCCTCCTGTGACTGACCCTGGGTCTGACCTGGCTGCCTCTGGGGAAAGGGCTCCACCCTCCCACCCAATCACTCCAACTGGAGTGCGTGCTCCACGCTACTTTCCCTTGGCAGGTCGTTGCTCCAAGTTTATGGCAGCAATAAATATAGTCAGTTTTTGTGTACTCCCAGGCCTCTTTGTTCCCCTGTGAAATATAAGGTGTAAATAGTGGAACCAGTACTGTGGGCTCTTAGGTCTTAATCTCTTTCGAGTTGGACCCACCTCTTCTGCAGGCATCTTTCCTCTCAGCTGGATTCCCACCCTCGGGCAGTGTGTGGAAAGATATTTGCTGGGTGTAGGGATATTAATCTGGCATATTTGGGTAATAAGAGATTACATTTTTTTTCTCATATACTTTTTTTTTTTTTTGGCTGCGTTGGGTCTTTGTTGCTGCGCGGGGGCTTTCTCTAGTTGCAGCCAGCGGGGGCTACTCTTCGTTGTGGTGCGCGGGCTTCTCGTCGCAGTGGCTTCTCTTGTTGTGGAGCACGGGCTCTAGGCACGCGGGCTTCAGTAGTTGTGGCTCAGGGGCTCTAGAGCGCAGGCTCAGTAGTTGTGGCACACGGACTTAGTTGCTCCGCAGCATGTGGGATCTTCTCGGACCAGGGCTTGAACCCGTGTCCCCTGCATTTGCAGGCGGATTCTTAACCACTGTGTCACCAGGAAAGCCCTTCTCATGTACTTGAAAGCTTAGAGGAGGCAACTGCAGGTTTGGTTCAGCAGCTCAGTGAGGTCAGGACAGATGTCTTGATATTTCTTGCTCTTTCCCTCATGGTCACAAGATGATTGCTACAGTTCCAGCCATTACTACAAGGAAAAAAAGAAAGATTAAAGAGGAGGCTGGAAAATTAAGCTTTTCCCTTCTGCAGCCTTGCATTATAATAGAAGCAGGCTGGTACTTGTGCTGGGGGAGCCTGATGCCCTATTGATGGAGAGCTGAATTGATCTGACTGAAGTCATTATGTGTGGCAGTTTTGCTCAGATAGGATTTTGTGCTTCTCTGCCTCCAAGGCCGAGGACACTTAACATGATGGCGCTTATTTTCTTCAGCCCCCAGTGCTGTTACTGGGAGACAGCAGTGCCCTGGGTCTGCTCTGTGGCTGGCCTGCCCCGCCTTTCCCAGCTGTGGCTGTACACCTGCGATGGGGTGGGGGCAGCGCTGAAGCCCCAAGTCTCGGGTCCATACAGTACTCCAGGGGTATTTTAGGATGTGTGTCCTTTTCTCAGATGGCAGCCAGAGAGCCGAGGTTCCTAGGAGACCGACTCCTGGATCTGTGAGGCTTTGCTGTATTCACCTCTCTTAGGGAGCCTGGGGCCAGGCAGGGGTTGGGGGCCGGGGGCCCATCGCCATCTAAAGCTTTCAGCACTGCCCTGTGGCCTGGCCGGACTGGGGAGGCCTTTCCATTCTGCCCGGCCCGCTAGACCCCAAAAGCCCCAGCTGAGCACAGGCAGGTGCCCTGAGCTCCCAGTAGCCACGAGGCAAATTCCCTTTCCCCTCCCCACTGAGGCCCGGGCGCAATCCCTCTCCAGGACCCTCCGCAGGAACCCTCCCTCCTCCCACCCTCCGTCATCCCCCTGAGCAGAGCACAGGCTTCCTGGATGGAACTGAACAGAATGACACACTGGTCACTTCAAGGTCTGTTCTGGAAAAGTACTTCGAGGTTTTGGATTTTTTCCAGCTGGGTAGTTTTAAGAAAAATCAGAGTTTCGTTACCACTTTATTGGTTCACTAGGTTTTAAACAAAAATTTTTTTAAAATCCTGAACTGTGGTTCTGTTTGCAGTCCAGTGAAAGCAAGCTTTGGGGTTGTTTGGGTTGAGTGGTCTGGCTCCGCTCAGCTGCAAATGTTTTCCTGGGGCTGCCCTTCCTGAATGACCCCTCAGCCAGCCTTCCCGCCCCTGCGCCGCCATCTCCTGTCCCCCTGGAGAAGCCGAGTCATTGGTACTGCATTGGCCTCAGCCAGAGCTCCTTGACTCACAGCCATTATCTCATCTGATGCTCAGAACAGCCTATGGGGCAGCTAAGGACGTGAAATTGACTCTAAGTGATGGATGAGGAGGGGGATGTCTGCCCAAGGTCGCATAGGCTGCAGCTAAGAGGGCCTGGGATCCAGGCTCCTGAACCCCAGCCCACTCTCCTCCCCTCTGAGTGTAGCTCAGAGTAAAGCTATTGCCCAAATCGCCACACACACTGGCTTTCCCCTTTCGGACTTGGTTCAAGGGTTTTTGGTTGCCAGGCTGCTGAGGAAGTTCTCCCAGAAGCAGGGATGGAGAGGTAGGCTTTCGAGGCCTGTGGGGATGGGGGGATATGGCAGCATCTTCTTCTGCTTCTCAGGGAACTCTCGGATCAGCTCCATTCCCCAGCCTCTGCCCGTCAGCAGCTGGTACTCAGCTGCAAGTCTCCGTGCCCTTCAGTCTCAGCCTCTGCCCCCACTCTCAGGACCCATGTCCACACTTGCGGAGGACGTGATTGGCCCAACTCCCTCCTGCTCAGGATGCCCTTTATGCATCAAGCCTGTAACCCGTCAGACATTATAGATGGTGTGGCCCATTACGCCCAATTGAGGCTGCTTTCCCCAAAAGCAGAGCTGGGACAGAACAGGGAGAAATTTGTATCTCTTGCTCAATAGCCATTGAATCACAGAATTGGGTGTTTTGTATCCTACAGGGCAGTGAGCTCCCTGTCACTGGGAGCATTCAAGCAGAGGCTGGATATTATAGTAGGGATACTACGGCTCAGAAACTGGGGGAAGCTTACTATGGGGCTTGTTACTGTGTATCCAGAGTTATGACCCCATGTTGTGACCAGGGCTGGGGAGATGGGGACACAGTCTATGGCCCAAGATTGAGGAAGCCACATGGCTTTGAACCCGAGACCTGTGTCTCGTTAGCACAGAGCTGCAGCCGACTGAGCTAATAAGCAGTTTCTCGGCAGCCGTTTTTCCATCAAACGCATATGCTGTTTCCTGACTTCTTAACGCAGCATGCTATTTATACCAGTAGATCCATTCATTCTTAATGAGCCACGGTTGTGGATTGTAAAATGTTTTATTTTCAGACAGGATTGCTCACTGCCCACAGCCAGTTGTTGCTATGCCGCCTTCCTTCTTTCTCTGTTCCTGAGAAATGAGCGTTTTGGAAGCTCCTCGGGGCGCTCAGCTGCCCTCTCCCCCACTCCATACTCACCCCCAGTGTTTCCCCAGCAGACTCAGGACTTGCCGTTTCTATCACATCAGCCTGGACGTGGTACATGAACTCCCTGCAGCCTTCAGAGCAGCTGGGAGTGTGTGTTGTAGGGGGCAGGCATGGGCGGGGGGTGGGGGCAGGCTGGCCAAGGCTAGGAGAAGGAGGCAGAATAGAGCAGGAGGGCTTCATCGTTTGGAGGTGGGATGCCATCTGTCCTGGGTGGGTTGGACATTTGCCATTGTTATAGGTCGCCAACTGATGGAACAGTGACTCTATCCGACTCACTGCTTTAAATTCATTGACAACTTTTTTAAAGGTAGAGAATGTTCATTAAAAAGAATATGGAGTTCTGGCTTCTTTTTTGAAAATCAGAAGGTCTGGCAATACTGCCCCTCCCTGGAAAAATTGGACAGGCTAAGTGGCAGCTTCCCCCTTCACCCAGGCCTTGCAGTCTCTGGTTTGCTGCAGTCCCCACCCCTCCCTATTGTCTCTCACGCTCTTTGATCATCACCCTTGCTGGGTTATTAAGGAGAAAGTGAAATAGTTCTTGTTTCCACATCCCAGTGAAAGAGAGAGAATAGAAGTTAGACCAGCAGGGACACCTGTTGCAAAAACAGTGGGCGCACGTCTCTGTGGAAGTGAAGGCTTCTCACATCCAGCCCACCTCACTCACTGACCCTTCACCTGACCCGTGGGAGGCAGGAGCCTGACCATGGCACATCTGGGGGTCCTTCCTCCTACCCTGACCCCACAAATCCTGCCCGCGGTGGTTCTGCGCCTTCTGTGGAGGTGACCCACTACTGTTGCCCCCACGGCCTCGCCAATAAGGGCTTAAGAGGTCAGGCCTTGCAGAGCTCCTGTGTTTTAATAGGGGATCCCCGGGCAGGAAAACTTTAGTTTTTTAAAGTCCTTCTTCCTCTCTGGGCCTTGGTTTCCCCATGAGGAGGATGGGGATGACGGCGACTGGGACAGAGAGTCCGTTCTCTTCCAGCTCTCATATCTCACGGTTCCAAATCCAAGGGGATGAGACTTTATGGAGGAATTTCTGACAGGTGGTAAAGCAGCTCCCAGACTGTACATTGAGGCTGCGTCTACCGGAAAGACCAGCCCCATTTCAGCAGTGGCCCAGTCTCACACACACACACACACACACACACACACACGCTCTCTCACACACACGCGCGCGCACACCCACACACGCGCGCGCGCACACACACACACACGCTCACACGCACGCACGCACACACTCCGGGTATGTGCTGCCAGTGGAATCCCATCCCGCCTCCCCCCACCCCATGCCCTGTGTTTGTGGTAGACGGTCACTAAGTGCTTATGAACGTCCTGAATCTTCCTTTCACGGTCCTGTCCCCAGGGTTGTCTCTAATGCTTCATTATCACCTTCCCTGTCTCAGTTCGTCTTACACCCTGCATGGGTTCTAGAGTCCTGGGCAGCTGGAAGTACTTGGGCTTTTTTAACGTATAAATATAATAGAAACCACCAAATACACACAGACAGGTGTGAGCCAGAAAGGACTGCTCAGAGAGGAGGGACGAGCGGCTGCTTTTGAACCACCTGAGGAGGGTGCTGTGTGTCCAGCCCGGCACCCTGAAAGCCATGGACCCCAGTCTTCATGGTGTAGGTCTGCTGTTTGGGTCCAAAAAATAAATAAACAAAAATAAGTCCTAGCTGGGCAGTCCTGTCTGTAGCTCCCACTAGCTGTTTAGGGATGGGAACGCCACCCATCCCACCGGGGGCAGGAGAGGAGGTGGGTGGTGCTGAGTTGCCCGAGCCCACTGTGAGCCTCGCTCGGGCAAACACTGACAGTCAGTCTTCTGTGCGGCCACCGTTCTTACAGGCTCAGCTGAGGGCCTGGGTGCCACTTGCCTGTTGGTCTGTGCAGGTGAAAGAGGCAGGTCTCAGGCTTCAGCCGCCGTGGACCGCAGCCCGTGCCAGGCTCTGTGTATTTGTGTAATCCCCCGACACCTGTGCTGGGGGTCGTCCCATTTTATAGAAGAGGAAACTAAGGCAGATAATTTACATCGTAATCTCGGCGTGGGCAGAACGAGAAATCCCCATGGTGTTCGGGAAACTTTGCCCTTTTCCCAAGTCTCAGGGAAACAGGCCTGGCCATGTCTTGCGTGGCTGTGTTTTGAAAGAGAAGCCCATGCGTTACTAATTTGTCTTGACCTTCGGAGCCCTTGGTGAAGCCAAACGCTAGCTCAGTGCTGGCGTGTGTGAATGGAGGGGCCACCCCCAGAATAGAAGCCCTGAGCTTCCAGGAGCCACCGTTGTCCCCACTGCTGCACCCCCACCCCTGCCCCCTGCAGCCCTCTTGCCTGTCCTGGGCATCTTCGCTGGCCTGGGGGTTGATTTTCCAAGAGCAGGAGGCCCTCATTAGCCACACCACAGAGGTCAGGGGCATGGCTATCGCTTCTAATTTGTCCCAACCCGATGACAGCCTCAGCTGCAAGGTGAGGTCTTGGGACTCCTTGCCCCCGCCAACCCTGCAATCCCCATCTGAGCTGAACTGGGGAAACAGGCCCCACCCCCAGGCAGCCCGGCTTCAGCTGAGCAGATGACCGCAGAACTCTGGCCAAGTGCAATACAGCACACCCCTCTCCAGCCGCTCACCTGCCTCGCCGTCTGGACCTACAGCTCAATTCCGCCCACTCTAGATTTCTCGGCCTTTGGGGACCTGGTGAAGTGAATAAATCTGGGCCCGCCTGCCCTGTCTGACTCCAATAAAGCCCTGGGAGATAACAGTGCTGATACCACTCGGCTCAGCAGTCCTCTCCCCGGGCCTCTTGTCCATCACGGGGTGGAGGCCGGCCCCACGGATGGGGCCAGGATGATTTCCGCTCGCTGCTCCAGGAGTGGCGGCAGAGGCTGGGAGAAGCTGTCTGTCCGGTGATCTCCATACAGGAAGGAGGGGCCGGGCCGCCCCTGCCTCAGTGGCTCCTGGGGTCCACATGGAGTCCGGGCAAAGCTGGCAGCCCAGCCCCCCACCTAGGCTCTGAGATCAGATGCCATGGGCCTGAGCAGGGACTGAGACACCAACCCCGGTGAGGGAACCTGAGGGATACACCCTGAGGCCAGACTCTGAGGGGACGTGGTAGACAGAGACAGAGATGGAGACCCAGAGACAGATGGACAGACATGTGCAGAGACTGGAGAGTGAGAGAAACCGACCAAAACAGAAATAGGGATCAAGAGACAAACCCAAGAAGACTCAAAACACACAGGGACACAAAGACACACAAGAGAGGGAAAGAAAGACAAGAGAAGCAGAGGCAGAGAGAGAGCTTTTTTTTAAACCATCAACAAGAGAGGCACAAAGAGATGAAGTCAAAGACAAAGGCCCAGAGACACACAGAGACCTAAAGAAGGACAGAGAGAGAGCACTGATGTCATGGAGCGGATGAAGATGCGTTTTGCATCCCAGCAAAGGAACCGTCAGGAGTTATGCACCTACTTTGCTTCATCTCTGCCACAAATCAGAAGCAATAACCTGCCAGAGAGAAATAGTGCAGAGCACATCCAAGCCAGACCAGCCCCTCGTCCCCTAGGTGCCTGAGTCTGGAGCCTTCCTTTTGAGCCTATCCTGGCCCTGGAGAAGCCCACCACCTGCCTGGCCTTTGCCTTTCCTGTTCTCTGTCAGGGATGCCTGGCACACCCCAGTCCCAGCATTTCTATCTGCCAAAATCATGCCCATCTTTAAATTCCACCTCTTCCAGGAAGTCCTTCCTGACTTCTTCTTTCCCTGAACAGTCTCCACCTCCCCTACAGAGTATCATGTTCTCTCTGGAAGGAGCTGTTCTTATCTTCCATCCGTCCATCTCCCATTCTATCTGGAGCTCCTCCAGCCAGGGCAGGACCACAGGATTTCAATGCTGGCGACCCCATCGCTATTGATCTGAGGATTCATCTTCATTATCTGGTGCCTCCTGTCTGTCTGCAAGCCCCAAGGAGGGAGTTGATTAAAATCAATGGCAAATGAATAAGCAAGCACAGGAAACCCTCCACTCCCCAACTCTCAATTCCTGGCCTGGTCTGTGCTGTCCCTGCTGAGGTCCCAGGTGGCAGCCTGGAAGGGGAACCAAGGAAGGAGAGCTCCCGGGTCCCACTCCCTCACCCCTCCTTCTGTGGTGGTCCTGTGACTATCCCCACCTCAGAGGTGAGGAAATGAGGCCCAGGGTGATCAGGCCGCTGGACAGGGAGAGTCACCCGGATCTCCTGACTCCGAGTCCAGGAGGGAGGGAGGGAGGCGGGCTCTGAGCCTCTCTGGCTCCACCCAGCCCATCCCTATGAGGACAGGCCCCCTGGCCTTGGGACTACCTTTCTTATTGTCCAGACCCTGACTCTCTGGGACCCTGGAGGGAGTTTCCAAAACAAAGGAAGAGCCCGTCCTCGTCCTAGGGCCTGGGGTTTGGAAGTAGAGAAGGTTTTGCATGAACAGTGCATTCCTCTCCCCAGATCCCACTCATCCCGTGTCCATGGCAACCGGCCTCCGACAGCCCCTCCCCCCATTAGTCTGTGCCTAGCTCAGGCTGAGGCCACCATCGCCTGGCTCGCTCGTCCCACTTGAGTGTCCTTCTGGGAGAGGCTGCAAGGAGGCGCCTGCTTGGTGGAAAGCCCAGCCCGAGCTGGCTCGCCACCACCTTGCTGACCACCATCAGTCCTGCTGTCTCTGCACAGTGCCGCGTTCTCTCCTGGGGAGGCTCTTTCAGAAAGCAGTCAACACGTATTTGCTGAGTGCCTGCTTGGCCCAAGGTCCAGTGATGGGGGCTGAGGGAAGGAGCCAGACGCCAATTAAGATGTGACCCTGCCCTGAAGGGGTTCCTGGTACAGTTGGGGAAGTCGAGGCAGGTGTTTGTAGGAAAAGAAATGCAATGCCAGGGGTTGTCTGAGAGAGGCCAGAAGAGCTGCCCCAGCAGTTGTGGGGAGAGTGAAGGAGGGCCTGTCTTCCATCCTTGGGCTGGAGAAATTTTCCAACAGAGGCACGGTTTGGATGGGTTCCTGGAGGATGAATTGGAATCTAATTTTCAAAAATATGTATAGGCTCGTATAGCTTTTTAGACTTGCAATGCTTTTTGCCCTACTTGATCTCTTGATCTTATTTTATTGGTAGTTGTTATTGTCTCCATTTTACAGATGAGAAGATTGAGGTTCAGGGAGATGAAGGTATTTGCCCAGGAGTGTCCAAAGCAGAGCTAGAATTCAACCCTAGATGTTGGGAGTGAACTAGACGTTTTTCTCACACACATTGCAGCCCCTGCCTCTGGCGGGAAAAGGCATGTTGAGGAGACAGAGGATGAATTGACCTGCCTGCAGGGGACCAGAGCCCTTGGGGTGAGGCCAGACCCATGGGGTGCCCTGCATCCTGGGTGAGGAGGAAAGAGCAGAGATTCCAACAATAGATAGGCCTGGGTTCAAATCCCAGCTCGGCCTCCAAACAGCCTCTGAAGGCACCTAGTGCCTCCAGTGTCTTATGAAACACAACTTGGAAATCTAAGCTCCCCTGGAAAAGGTGAGTCCACCCCTGTGAGGTCGGCCCGGGCCCCGAACATGGTGAGTACAGAGGCCAGCTCTGTGCCAGATGGTGTGGGCCATGAGCAAGCACCTACCACGTGCCAGACACTGCCTGTGTTATCTCTATTAATACTCACAACAACCCAGGAAAGGATCCATCATTGCCGCATTTCATAGGTGGGCCTGCTGAGCACAGAGTGGTGAAGAAACTGACCCAGAGTCCCACAGCTGGGAAGTGGCAGAGCCAGGACACTGTGTGACTCAGAGCCTCTTCACCACCCCCGCACCTCGCTCCTGCTGCCACCAAACAGAGCCCCAGACTTGGGAGGCATCTTGGTGGGATTTCAGGCTGCAAGCCTGGCCCTACTCCCAGGTGGGGCAGCCCTCACCTGTTGGGGACAGCTCTGTGACTCTTCTCTGCAGCCGTGCCAGCCTGGAGGGCTGGGTAAGGCTAACTGGGGACGTCTCTGCATTCCCCAGGGCCTTATCTTTCCTTTACATTAAAAAAAATTTTTTTTTTGCTTTTAGTATGCAAAATTTTCCACCATCTGCTTTGCCTTTGGCAGAATGTTTGCTGAAAATATCTCTCTTCCTCTCTAATTCCCGTAATTTCTTAGGGCTTTGGGAGCCTCCAAGCAGAGCAGCAGATGCTCACAAGGGCCTCCCAAGCTTACAGACTGCTGGCTGTCCTTGTGCCAGGCAGGCAGATGTTGTGTGGCCCAAAAGTCACATCTCCCCGCCTCTCAACCAGAGTGGGGCACTGGGGTCTCTCCACTGATGGAACAAACCTGACCTGAAGTTAAATCCTAGGATTCAGACCCAGAGTGGCTGTCTAGGTTGGCCTCTTTTTGTGTGTGATGAAGCCCTGAGAGGTGTCCCCAGGGTCACAAAGAGAGATGGTGGCAGAGCAGAGGCAGGAAGCAGGTCCCCCAAATCCCAGTGCAGTGCTGTGAGGTCAAGTGGCCAGCATCCTGCCTGTTCCCTGGACCGTCCCAGGCAAGGTATCTCCACAAGCCGGCAGCTGCCACACATGTTCTCTGAGGCAGTCAGGAAAGACTTTCCAAAAGGGAAGACTTCCCCCCACCTTCAAGTACCAAAACTCTGAGTTTCCATGGTGACAGTCAAATTGCAAATCCATCCAAGAGTGAGCCAGGGGGGAAAAAAAAAAAAAGCTGGCCTCTCCCCAGAGAAGCGGGCATGGCTGGTGCTGGGGCTGTCCGCTTCTGAGGATGAGAGCTGGGCAGAGTGGGGCAGCCCTGCTGCGGCATGATGGGAAAATCTCAGGGACGCCAGGTCCCCAAGCAAGTGGTCTGGGGGCTCAAGCCACTGCAGAGGGGGAGGCCCCCCTCCTCCCTGCCTCCTGGCAGAGCCCGGGTGAATCCATTTAGTGACATCTCCTTCTTGGGGAAGCTATCGGGACAGTCTTCTCCCTGGTGTTTTCCCATTTCCAATCTGAAAATCAGGCGTGGGCAGAATACAAGCGCTCGTCACTGACCGAGCCATCCTGGACTCAGCCTTTGGGGAATTAGAGGAAAAAAATCAGCCTTCAGACACACAGAGTGTTTTGTTGAGGATGGAAGAACAAGAACCAAAAGATTTATCAGCCTAAAAGCTTTGTTAATAGACCTGGAAGATTTACGATTGCAGCTGCCGTGCAGAGAAAAAGGTGACAGCGGCAATCGAATGGCCAATTAGCCAAGGTTCGGGTTTTACAGCAACATTTGGAGGGGGAGGAAGAAGAAAAACTTCTTCCCTTGCTGCCAGAGGAGTATTTGGATAAACAGCGTTTGCATTGGGCTGTGTCCAGGGATGTTCTCTGCAGTGTCTCCTTGGTGCGTTTCTTTCCCACTGACATAAGTGCCGAGGCCAGGTGTCGACACTGCCGACTTCCTTGGGTTTATTCCTTTCGAGTGGGGTTTATTAGAGTGGACTAAAAATGGGATTGAGTTTGCACCACAGAGACCTCTAAGCTGAGGCTTGGCCCCCTGCTTGAAATCGCAGACACAGTGAGCAAGGATGCTTGAGCCGAGGGAGACGTATCCAAAAGGGATGAGTCGTTGGCTGGCTGCTTCTCTGCTCTGTGATGTCTTTGTGAGCTCAGTTGTCATCTGGGGCTGTTCCCCCCCTTCCATGGCTGTGGCCCTTGTCTATAAAAGGAGACAAAAAAACAAGACAACTGACTGTCACTTGGGGAGGTTTATTTTTTCTAAACCTTGCACAGCATAGGCACCAAGTGGGAAATAGGCAATATGGCCCCCGAACCCCACCTCCAGGGTTGGTGCTTGGACAACACATACCCCTCCCAACAAAAAATGCTCTTGCAACATAGCATAGCAGTCTTCTTGCAGCTTAAGCCCACTCTTAGCTCAACACTGTGACCATGTACCACAGATGACAGAACAGGGAGCAGAGCGAAGAAATGCGGTGAATGAGTGGCCACCATAACCCGAGTCCTGGGATGTCCTTTCCCATCGTCTCCTTTCAAGCTCTTGGTATGTTGTGCCCTGTGGCATCTGCTCATTAGCACCGAAGAATCCAGGCATTATTTCCATACCATGGAGCCCCATGTCATGTCCCCTACCCCCCACTGCCTCAGCCTCATATTCTCCACCCTGCCCCAGAATTTTGAAGGTCCTGCATATCAAACATGGGGGAGACGGAACATTCCAAGTCAGGAAAAAGGAATAAATTACCCATAAGCATCTCTGCCAAAGAGACGGGGAAATCAATGTGGAGAATAGTAACCGTGTTCCCCTCAGGGATTTCCCACTGCTTAACAGGCTGCTGGACACCCCTCCTCCTGCTGTGGGAGGGGGCAGAATCCTCCCCAGTTCCTTTGCATCTGCCCCAGGGGAGACGTGGGGAACTGCTTGCTACCTCCTGCCACCTCCCACTCCCTTTGTCTGGGGACCCACAGAGTTGGCATTTAGTCAGTCAGTGAATGAGCCAAAAATACGTAAATGCTTATAAAACTGATGCCCATAAAAGCGGGTCTCGGTGGATTCATATCAGAGAAACCCAGTCTGGGACCTAAAAAGCAATTGCAAAATAAGTCAGGCCTTTACTTGCGTTTCTCAAATATTGTAAAGGGGGCATGTGGACCACAACCCCTCCCATCCCCATCTCTTTTTGATTCTACATCACAAAAGCCCAGAAATCCAAAGCAGAACTCTTCCTTGAGGGCAAGAAAGGAAAGAAACAGCAGAAGAGGCAAAATCCTTGAGCAGACAGAGGAAGGCAAAGCTGGAAACAATCCTGTTAGCATCGTTCTCGTCCCACCCCCACGGATCAGGCTCTGCAGGAGAAGCACGCCAGCCTTAACTGTGGTGCAGTTTGGCCCCTGCCCTCCAGGAGCCTCTCGGTCTGCTGGGGGAAACACACACAGAACACTTAAAGCGGGAAGTAGTTGCTGCAGGTGTAGCAGAACACACAAGGCGTTCAGCCAGACAGGTGGGAGCCATAGGGAAGGCTTCCTGGAGGAGGTGGTACCCGAACTAAGCCAGAAGAAGAGGGGTGGGCAGGGCATTCTGGGTAGAGGGAAGCCAGTCCCTGAGGGAGGTGCTGACCGGCAGTTTGGCAGGAGCTCCAGGCCGCGTGGGGCCAGAGGAGCCCCAGATAGGAGGGCCAGTTGTGCGGGATGATGCTGAAGAAGTATTGGAGGGCAGGAGTTCAGGCTTGATCCTGTAGGTCCCGGGGAGCCTGTAAAGAAGGGTGAGCCCGGACCTGTGTGTTAGCGGAGCCTATGCAGAAGGAGGTGCCTGTGGATGGGGCCCAGCTGGGAGGTGTCACAGCAATCCAGGCTGGAGACGATGAGGCCTTGAGTGAAGCAAGGGCAGCGACCAGGGTGAGGAGGCCACTGATTGAAGAACCGCTTAGATGAAACTGGCAAGATGTGGGGATGAGGGAGGCAGAAGAACCAATTAGTCATTAAAGCTTTCGAAGCACGGCTGCCCTGCTGTGGAAGCACAGGGTCATGGATCTCTTAGGCTGAAGTGGTCAGCCAGCTCCAGCCCCTCTGGTTGCTTGGTTCTATGACTTGTGACTTCCTTAGCTGAAAGGTGACACAGGCTGAAGGCATGAAGACTTTCCAGAAGTCTCTAGATCCAGGTGGAAGCTACATGGCATGGGTCCTGCCATTTCCCTTCCTGTAACCACTGTGGGCTTCCCTAACTGACCAGACTCTCTCCCTGCTGGGCCTTAATGCAATTTCAGGATTCTCCTCTGCACGCTGCTCCAGAGGGGCCTCGAGCATCAGATGAAACCTATTAGCCGCCCTTGATATAGATTGATTTTGTTTCCAGTATCATCTCCCACCAAACATGTCCCTATGGCTCAGGTTTGTTCTACAGATCAAGTAAGATAATGCTTCCCAGGTGCCTAGCACAGTGCCTGGCAGAAAGCACTCAACTCCCTCCGTAACCAGCATATTGCATTCCTGGGGAAGACACACTGACTCTTACCCCACCCGCTGAGTTAGTCACCTATGCGAGCTGGTTACCTGTGATCCCAGACCTTTCTGTGCGGTTATACTTGCTATTATAATTACATCATTTAATTAAATGTTATATAAATTGATGAAAAAAGTCAGAAAAGACAGAGAGTCGTTTCATCAAAACCAAGACTTTGGAAAGACTTGGTAGAAGTCACTTGCTTAAAAAAGCTATTGAATTAGGTGTAGGCAGCACAACTGTAAAAAAAAAAAATGGGAGAAAGAAATGGAAAAATAGAGGATTCCTGCTTGCCCATGTCTTCAAGATCTGCTCCAATTTAAAGAAACTGAACCTGAGAATCACAATGCAATATGGATGCAGTTTAGACACGAAAGACCATGTGGGTAGATCTCAAAGAAGCGCACCCAAGCCCTCCATCGAAAGATTGGCGAGTGGATGTACATTTCTATGCTTAAAATTAAAAGAGTGTTTAATGTATGAATAGATCCTGTATTATGACTCCCACTGTTGATTAACCAGCCAAATATGGTTGCATTTAGTCCAGAAAAGAGGGTTTCCACCACAGCAGGTGCTCACTGTGGGAGCTCCCCCTCCCCTTCCCTCTCCTGGGGTTCCAGCCCCACCAGCCTTGCTCCTTCTGCATTCACAAGACCCCACTGGGAGTTGCTGTATGAGCTGGGATGAGAGCCCAGGCCTGCTGGCTCCCAGTTTAGTTCTTCTGGTGGAATCAGAATGGTTACAAACACAGGCTGTGGAGCCAGCCCGCCAGAGTAAGAATCCCACTGTGGGCAAGGGCCTCGGTTTCCTTGCCTGTGAAATGGGGACAATGCTATTTCCTATCTTGCAGGGTTGTTCTGAAGCTTCCTTGAGTTAGTGTATGTCCGGGGCCTGGAGCCCTCCATCAGGGTCAGTGAGGACTGGAATTATTCCTGCAGAGCATGGTCGGGCACCTTTAAACGTTGCCAGGTGCAGTTGGGCCTGCACCGAAGGGGGTAATCAGCTCCTCCCAGCAAGAGGCTTCTGATTCAGCCACAGGGAGGGGGTGATGGGTGGAGATGGCTGCCTGAGGACTGAGCCCTCCCTGCCGGTGCTGGTCATACTGGGCACCGCCTCCTCGCACCGGGACTCACCTCTTTGACTGACAGAAAGGAGTACCCTGCCGTTCCTATCCCCAGACCACTGTCCCTGTGCCCCAAACACCAGGGCCGGCGGAGGTCCTATGCCACTTTGTCCTGGAAAGAAGAGGCCTGCCCTGGTCCCCTCTGTCTGACATGCCTGCCGGTGGTGGCCAGTGGAGGTGACCTCCTGTGCTGGTGTCTCTTTTCCAGTGGTTTCCAGCGACAGTGACAGCGACTCAGATCTCAGCTCCTCCAGCCTGGAGGACAGACTCCCACCCACTGGGGTCAGGGACCAGAAAGGCGACAAATCCTGGGGGGAATCGGGTAAGTGTGGGAAGCTGCACTGTTTGTTCCCCAAGCCCCCGGGGCAGTGGCTTTGCTGCTTCTTCAGGCTACCGCTCCCTAGTGGCTCCCCAGTGGGTGGGTCTGTGGAGTTGTTCTAGATCCGGGAGGCAAAATGGGCCTTCAGCTGGGAGGGCTAGGAGCTAAAGTGTTGGCACCACTCAAGAACAGATGGAAAGGGGAGTTCCCGGCCGGCCTATGGTTAGGATTCCGGCTTTCACTGCCATGGCCTGGGTTCAATCCCTGGTCAGGGAACTGATCCCACAAGCTGTGTTGAGCAGCCAAAAAAAAAAAAAAACATATGGAAGGGAGGCTCAGGTATATATGCAGAGAAGGCCTGGGGGCACATTTTCCATTGCTTTCCTTTAGACACAGGAAGGACCTTCCCAGGAAAAGGACCAGCTTCATTCAGAGTTACTCCAAAGGTTAGAACTGGGATACTTGCATGACATTTCAGGCTGAATTTAATACCTAAGAAGAAAGCTTTTCAATAACTGCCTCAAACTGGAAGGAAATGGAAGGCTGGGTGATCTTCTGCCAGAACTGATACAGAAGGAATTCCTGCCGGGGGTGGCAGTCTGGACTAGGTCAGAGATGCCAATGCCTGGCACTCCTGTGCCCATGGCAGACATTACTAGTTGATCATGGTACTCTCTCCCACAGAGGCTGACGTGGCTTCGGAAGCCTCCTCCATGCAGTTTTCCCAGGGATCAGTATCAGTAGGCGGGGATGATGCATGAGGTGAAAACTGTCCCCAGACTAGATGATCTCTTAGGCCCCTTCAAGCTGCAGATTCTCTCTTAGAAAAGTGTGGAGGACACTTACCTGCCAGCCTTGGTTGCTAGGGCAGGTTTTACGCTCCTCACTTCCCACTACCGCAGCTCTTGTCCCCTCTCTTCACACCGGCTCTCAGCTGCGACCAAGCGGGTCAGGAGATGGAAAGAAGGAGTGCAGTCTGCAGGCCCCACCTCTGCTCTCTGGGCCGGGCAGGGGCGAACAACCGTGTCTGAGTGAGGATTCTCTAGTTTGCAGAGGCAGCAGTGAATGTCCCTCTTGTTGGGTTAACAGAAATTTACATGCTTCCCCACGACACCCTCCTTCTCCGAGGGCAGGACAGACTCAGCCTCACTGCCAGTTTTCATGTGGGTAACTACTTGTTCCTTAGTGAAACGACCTGAGGGCCCATTCGATTGCCTTTGTAGGTTGTGGGCCAGTCGGCAGTGGCCAGAGGGTGGGGTCCCGCTAGAACATGGCAGCCATGTGGATGGGGAAGAGGGGGTGGCGGTTCCCAGGGGAAGGGGCTCTGGCAGACGGTCCCATAGATACAGGTCACAATTCCAAATGAGGAGACTTTAGATCAGCTCCTTGTCAGGCTGAGATGGTCCCTGTCTCAGTTCAAGGCCCAAAGGACCCGGCCCTGAACCATTCATGTGGTCTCTTGCAGGTGGCAGCGTGGAGTCATCAAAGATGGGGCCTCCCCGCCCACCCAGCCACCTCTTAGGGAGCCAGAGCAGCCTGGCCATCGAGACCGGACCGACTCTGCAGACCCGCAGTGGGGTGCCCCACCCTGGCCCGACCCAAAAGGCCACAGTGAGTACCAAGCTCCTCCTTCCAACCTACCCACCTCCTCTCTATCTGCACCCCCCACCCAGGGGGTGTTTTCAGTTCTCTGCGCTGGAGAGTGCTAGGGGGTGTTTTCAGTTCTCTGCATTTACGAGCCCTGTGCCAGGTGCCAGTCGAACAGAGGCAAGCCAGACCCATCCATGCCCACAATGAACAGAGAGAGGGGCCCAAAAGAACAGTGGTGACCGTCCCTATCCGTTCTCAGTAACTGTAACAATGGCTGGCTGTTTCCATCCTCTGCTTTATGAAATGTATAATCTTTCAGAGCATTTCCCTTTTGCCTAACAGTCACAGTAACTCCGTTTTCAGAGCACCTGCTATTCGCCAGGCAGTGCGTGCCCAGCCTGGGCCGGGTGCGGTGGGGGACAGTCCCTGGCCTCCAGAAACCTACCGCATAGCTGAGGAAGGCAAATCAACTCACCCAAAACAGAGCCCAGGCCAGGGCAGGCCCAAATCCTAAGAGGGAGGATTCAGGACCCCTAGAGCTGACGGCATGGAGGCCGGCCTGCCCTTGCACTTCCAAGGTCAACTTTCGTTCTCTTGGCCAAATAGACAGGAGGCTCATTATCCCCATATGGAAGATATGGGCTTCCAGTGTGGAAGCCGAGGGCAAGAGTCCAAGCTCCCACCTGCCCCGGCCAACCTGAGGTCACCATGCACTTGGGGCAGGGGAGTCCTCACACTCAAGCGGGAGAAAACTGTGCAGGTGCACGATCGGCGCCTAGCCTCCTTCCAGAAAGAAGCCCCAGCTAGACTTAGTGCGTCTACAACCAGAGGCTCCACGGTGCACGCTGCGCGGGTCAGCGCAGCATCTGGTGCCCCTGCCGCGCACGGGGACAGCTGCAGGCCTGCTGGGGTGGGGAGTACCCACAGGAAACCCTGTGGGAGCGCTCCTCCCCTCCCCTTTCCCCTCCCCTCCCTCCTCCTCCCTCATTTCCCCTCTTGATGGTCATGAGGGACGGAGACAGACTGTGACACTGGGCGCGCAGGTCTCAGGGAGGGAGGCGCCGTGGGCGTGCGCCCTCTCCCCCCTACCCTCGCCTCCTGCAATCCCCCAGAGAGGGCAGTTTGGAATCAAGCAGGCCCAAGCTCCAGTCCCAGCCCTGCCACCCATACCCATGGGAACTTGGGCAAACCATCAGGCCGAACCACATGAAATTGCATTTTTGTAGATCAAAAACAGTTAAATATTGGCAAATCCATAAGATTCAACCTAATATTTGATCTCTCAGTGCCCAGTTCCATTATCACTGAAATGGGGACCACATCGTGTCCCTTGCAGGTTGCAGAGAGGGTAAGATCCAGGGTCCATGTGGGGTACCTACCTGAGTGGGTCTTCAGGAAATGTCCAGTAATCACGGGGCAGGCTGTGTGACCCAGCACGTAGACAGGGTTCCAGGGCTTAAGCTGTTACTTGGACAGGACTGGCCTAGAGGAAGGTTGTATGTTCCCATGTCCATTTGCTCCTGCTGGCGTCCCAAGATCACCTGTGTTGACTAGCCCAGGTATCAATGGCCACACTGAAGCACGGGGACTGGGCGACTTGCCTGCAATGACACAGCACAGCGGAGCAGGGCTGGGCCCAGCATGCAGGCGCCCCCTGCCCAGCCCTCAGCCGCCGGCCCTCCCGGGCAGCCCCCTGCTTAGTTTCAGACAGGGAAGCTGCTTCAGGTGCGGGCCACTCCAGCAAGGAGTCAGCCTTCCCTGCATTTCATTCCCAAAGTTCACACTGTCACTGGGGTGGGACTCTGCCTCTGCTCCCCCTATAGTGGCCTTTTTTTCTCTCCC
Organism: Eubalaena glacialis; assembly: GCF_028564815.1. Classification (NCBI taxonomy): domain Eukaryota; kingdom Metazoa; phylum Chordata; class Mammalia; order Artiodactyla; family Balaenidae; genus Eubalaena; species Eubalaena glacialis. The sequence continues at coordinate 14,714,727 of NC_083734.1, read as the reverse complement.
TCAAAGGTAAAAGGCACACCTGGGCGAGCCCCTGCTGCTGACGTGGGCTCCGACGGTCCCCTCTGCCTGCCCTGAGCAGAGGCGTGCTTGGTGCATGGGGCAGACTTTCCGGTGGAAGAGCTTGAGAGAGAGAGAAAGAGCTGGAGCCAGACCCTAGCCGGCTCCTTCCTGACCAATCCCCAGGCCCTCCACCGCCAGCCCTGTCGGACGTGACCTCTGACTCAACAAACCAGTGTTTGCGGGGCTGAGTCTGCTTCCCCCCACCCAGTGCCTTTCTGCACCCCTTCTCTCCTGGGAGCCCCCCTCTCCACCGCCACCCCAGTCACTCCCCTCAGCCGTGACCTTTATTTATTGCCCCCAGCCCCACCCCCAGTCTACCCCTATGTTCATTTTAAGTTTGCTCTTGTCTTAGTTGGATTGGAAGGGCCTTCAGACCCACCTTCTGGGCCTTCCCCTATGCACTGCAATTTCAGAGGGTGCCAGGCAGGGCTTTCTCCATATTTGTATTCACGGAAAAAGAAATCAAAGCCTGAGCGTGACCCTTCACACCTGAGAGTGGCCCCCGGAGTGGAGCCCAGAGCAGGTGGGATGAGAGATCCACCCATCCTTCCCCTTCCCCTGCGGCTCTGAGCGTGGATGCAGCCTCCTCCCTCCTGGCCCAGGAGCTGCTCTTGAACCTGGCTCTCTGTTAGGTTTCTTGGAAGCCCTCCTTGGCCTCCCCGAGGGCTGATGGAGCTGGAAAGGGTTCTGGTGAACACTGTGAATTCACTCACTGAAGAGCAAGCCGCCTTCAGCTGAGCCCCCTGCTGGGCGTGAAGCTCCCTAAGCCATTAATTCACTCCTCTTCAGTAAGCTCAGTTTGGCAGAAAAACACTTAATTCAAAGTGTGGGCAGATGCTTCTGGAAAACCTTTCCTGGAAGAGAGAGAATGTGTGTTTCTGTGTGTATGGCGTCCACACCCTCCTTCCTGACCACCCCGTGCCTGGTCCTCGAAGGGCCTTCTTCTCCAGGCTCTCAGGCCCCCACCATTAGCTCTTTTGCCCTTGTCACTGGCAGACAGTTAAAAAAAAAAAAGTAATAAAAACGCTGTTTCCCTGTGACAAGTTATGCTTCAGAATAAAAACAATAAAGATTAGAATTTGCATTGAGCCAGCGTGTTGATCAAAAGGCCACAATCGCTTGTGTTTCTGAGATGCATCAGTAGAGAAATGGATGGAAAAAAATGTGGTATGCTGGTTGCTGGAACACTTGCTAAGCCACAGTAAAAGGAATGAGCTAGATCTGCGTGGGTTAGAAGGGCTCACAAACCTAACGTTGAATGGGAAAAACAAGGCCATCTAAGTAAAAATAAAAAGTACAAATAATCAAAATGAGTTATATGAACTTATATGTACATGTGTCAAAATGCGTGTAAAATGGGCGAGGATTTGTGGTTAAACACTGTGGACTGAACACATCTGTATTTCCTCTGTCTCCCCAAACCCCACCAAAATGACATAAAGGAATGAAAATGGCATGAACTGCAAAGATGGCAGCAGGTAAGAGAGGTCTGAAAACTTTGGAAGATGGAAGAGTATAACTTGTTTAGTGCCAGCTTCCCCCACTCCCCAAAGTGTCTAAGGGAAGCTGGCAGCCCTTAACAAGCCCATTTTCTCTGCAGAATCCCCCAGATGCTCAGAACATGGAGGGACCAGGTATCCCTAAGGTGGAAGTTCAAGATGGTGTGAAAATAGTATTGGTTGGAAGAAGTGGTTAGACCCGAGCCCAGATGGCACATGACTGCCCTTCTCTGATCCTGGTAGAAGACAGGTGTACAGCTGGCCAAGGTTGAACTAGAAGGATTCTGGATTGGGAACCCCAAGACCAGCCAAAGGCTGGGGTGAAGCGATGGTTAATGGGGAGACCCTCAGCCCCCTTCCTCTGCTGACAGCTGGGCCTGTTCCCATCCAGCCACCCCAAGGCAGGACATTACTGAATTTCTCTCTGGGAAACTGAGCAAAGAGAAAAGACTGACAGATCCTGAAATTGACAATTCCCCAGTCTCTACTCAGTCACCACTATGAGACCCCCATTCCCAAGCCCTACCCACATGTACAGAGCTTCCTGTTAGCTTTGCTGTGTTACATAGTGGCAACAGCCAGGGGCACCAGCAGTTGACCAAAACCAACAGCCGAAGGTGCAGAGACTCCAGTACACAGAAGAAAGGGGTCAGAGAACAATCCTCTGAAGATATTTGCCCATGAGACAGGAAGAGAGTGTCATTTTTTAAAAGGAAGTGTTAAAGCTCTTGAAAATTTTAAAAATATATATGATAGCAGAAATTTTAAAAGGCATTAGAAGGGATGGAAGATGTGAGAAAATCTCCCAGAAAGTAAAACACCGAAACAAAGAAGGAAAAGTCAAGACCATTGGACAACCAAAACATCAGATCCATGCAGAAGGTCTAACCTCCAACTAATAGGAATTGCAAGCCAAGAAACAGAAAAGAGAGGAGAGAAAATTGTAGAAGAAATGATACAAGAATATCTCCTAGGACTGAAGGAAAGGAGCTTCCATAGAGCAAGAACCCACCAAGTGCCAAGCACAGTGACATAAAACCACAGCCGTGCGGTGGGCCACCACCATCGTGAGCTGCCATGTGACAATACCTGTAGATGAGGATGCACCTGGCCTGCAGGTGCAGTGCAATCACCTGAAGTCTTGCTAAAACAGATTCTCACCCACCAAGTCTGGGCCAGGGGCTGAGCATGTACGTCTATCAAGTTCCCAGATGAGGCTGCTGGCTGGAGGACCACATACTCTGAGGAGCACTGGTCCAGAGCAGTGGTGGTCACCACTGACAGCTCATTGGAATCACTTGGCCAGCTTTACACACACTCATGCTGAATGCGCCCCCAGAGATTCTGGTTTAATCAATTTGGGGCCCAGCCTTGACTTTAGGATTTTGTAAAGCTCCCCAGATGACTCCACGTGCTGGCAGAACCAAGAACCATTTCCCTATAGAAACTCTTCTATGTGTGTTCCAGAAGATGTGCACAGGATGTTTAGAGCAGTACCTTTTTATTAGCTAAAAACTGGGAACAACCTAAATACCATTGGCAGAAGACAAGATCCATAAACTGTGATATAGTCAGGCCACGCTCAGTATAGATGACTCTCACAAACAATGCTGAGCAAAGAAACAGATGGCAGAAAAAATAAATATGTTATGACACCGTCTATATAGAGATTTTAAAACATGCAAAAATGTTATATATTAACATATATTTTATGCAGTGGAAGAATAAAGAAATGCATAGGAAGGATAAACAACAGCTTTCAAGATACATCTTGAGAAGAAGAGGCACAAGGAACGGTTTCAACTTTACTGATAATGTTTCATTAATCTCAGCGATGGATAGATGGGTTTGTAATATTTATAATATTTCATTATATATCATATTTGAATTATTTTTATATGTCTGAAATCTTTCAGAATAAAAATTTAGGGAACTATAGCAAGCCTTATCATGAAATTTCAGGACACCAGGGTAAAAATCCTAAAGAAAAAAAAATCCCAAGACCTTCCAAAGAGAAAAAAAATTTTTTGAAACACGTCATATACCAAGGGTCAGGGATTAACATGGCTTTGAAATTCTCAAAGCAAATTTTGAAGCCAGAACATAGTGAAGAAGTATCTTCCGAATTCTGGCAGGAAATAATTTCTAATCTGGGTTTATATCCACCCAAATCTTAATGACAGTAGAATGAAGATATTTTCAGACTTGTGAAGTTTTGTTTTTTTTTTAATTTACCTCCCATACATTCTTTCTCAGGCAGCTACTACAGGATGTGCTCCAACCAAACAAGGGAGAAAACCAGGACACAGGAACACAGGAAACTGAGGATCCAACAGAGGAGAGAGGCAAAGAGAGTCCCCAGGATGTTGGCAGTGGCTGTGTGTGTGGGCTAGAGGCCAAGGCCAGCCAGCCCAGATTGGAGCATGAGGACAGGGGAGATACACAAGGATGCAAGGATGTACAAACAGGATAAGAAACATACCTGTGTTGGAGAGATTGAATATGATATCATGATATTCTATATCATGACATATAATATATAAAACTGAAAAATCAAGAAGTAGAATCAGCATGAGATTTCAGTACAAAGGTAAACACCAGCAGAAATGGCTGAGTTCTAAGGGTTGCCTAGAGAGGGACTTGGGTTGGGGATGGGGGGGGCAGGAGATTGCTGCCCTATGTTATAAATTTTATAGTACAGTTTTTAACTTTGTACCAAATTATATTTCTAACAATGGAATTTTTTGTGGAAAAATATGTATCAAACAGGATAAACCCGTGGGATGTGGGTGAGAGCCCTGGAGCCATAGCAGGAAAGTAAGATAAAGAGGCGATGAGGACCTGCCTTGCAGAGAAAATACAGCCCCAGACGTCCCTATATCCAAATGCCCGGCCTGTAAGGGACTGTTGCCTCTGCCTCCCGGCTCTCAGGAACCTCTGTGCTGGGACCGACACCCCCTTTAGACTCCTCAGACCTGATGTAGCACAAGCCACCACACCCAGCTCCCACTAGAACCCCGTGCCTGGACCAGACCTAGTCTAGGAGAAGGACCCAATCCTTACAGCCTCCAGGGTGAATTCCAAATGTGTTTCCTAGAGATGTGTCCCCGGGTTGATGGGGTTCTGAAGTAGTTTCATCAAGTGTTAACCCCGGAAGCCTTCAGCTTTAGGGCAGAGATGGGATGCAGATACCCCCACCAGGGTCTGGGAGCTGCCAGGAGTCAAGGGTTCTTTATGGTGGGTCTGGGAGCCAAGAAATCCTTGCTTTCTGAGTCTCAAGCATCCAACTTACAAATTAACTTTTGAACCTGAGACTCTCACAGTTAGGGGTGGAGGATGTTCTGTGGCATCTGTAAAAATCATGGAGTGCAGAAATGACTTGATTTGTCCCAAATATTGGATAACCCAAGTAGTCCCTAAAAGAGACCACAGGTGAAAAGCTCATGAACTTTGGATACCTGATTTTGAATCCCAGCTCCACTACTTAGTACCTGAAATTATGGGTACTTCTCTGTCTCAGCTTCCTCATCTGTTAAATGGGGATAATACTTCCTTCACAAGATTGTTGTGGAAATTAAAAACTTGAAAGCACTTGTAAAACTCCTACCACTGCTATTAGTCATGACCCCCGTAGGATTCAGACGTGGCACTTGCCTCAAGAGTTGTTTAGATGACGTAAGAAGGTAAGTGCAGTGGCTGCATGGAGCCTGGGACACAGCAGATGGTCATGCTCTTCCCCTCGGGGAATAATGGTTCATCTATCCAGTATTGACTGGGCAGCTGCCAAAGTGTCAAGTGCAGCGTTAGAGGCTGAGGTTCAGTAGTGGCCCCCACCCTTCTGCAGCATCGAAGTCACCCGGTGGGCTTGTTAAAACACAGGTCACTGGACCTTACCCCAGAGCTTCTGGCTCAGAGCTCCAGGGTGGGGCTGAGAACATGCATTTTTAAGTTCCCAGGTGATGCTGATGCTCCCCATTGGGAGACCAACTTTTTTTTTTTTTGGCTGCGTTGGGTCTTCGTTGCTGCACGCGGGCTTTCTCTAGTTGCGGCGAGCAGGAGCTACTCTTTGTTGCAGTGCATGGGCTTCTCATTGCGGTGGCTTCTCTTGTTGCAGAGCACGGGCTCTAGGTGCGAGGGCTTCAGTAGTTGCGGCACGCAAGCTCAGTAGTTGTGGCTCGTGAGCTTTAGAGCACAGGCTCAGTAGTTGTGGCACATGGGCTTAGTTGCTTCGCGACAAGTGGGATCTTAGCAGACCAAGGAGTGAACCCGTGTCCCCTGCATTGGCAGGCAGATTATTATTATTATTATTTTTTTTAATTTATTTGGTTGTGTTGGGTCTTCGTTGCTGCACGCAGGCTTCCTCTAGTTGCGTTGAGCAGTGGCTTCTCTTATTGCGGAGCACAGGCTCTAGGCGCGTGGGCCTCCATAGTTGCAGCACACGAGCTCAGTATTTGCGGCTCACGGGCTCTAGAGCGCAGGCTCAGTAGTTGTGGCGCACGGGCTTAGTTGCTCCGCGGCATGTGGGATCTTCCCGGACCAGGTCTCAAACCTGTGTCCCCTGCACTGGCAGGCAGATTCTTGACCACTGCGCCACCAGGGGAGTGCAGGAGACCAACTCTGAAGACCCATGGATCTAGTGGAACCAGTCTACCTGTGTCTCCCTGGACTGACACCCCTAGACCGACCCAGGCAGGGGAGCGGCGGGCGGGTGATGAGGACCGGGCTGGCAGAGGAAACACAGCGCCCCACTGGACGAGGAGACAAGCCTGGGACCGAGTCCTGCTGCCGCATCCCACCCCTGGACAGAGGCCCCGCCCCCAGCTGTTCCTTAGCCCTGGAGCAAAGAGCATCCACAGGCCCAGCAGGTGAGTCACTTCTACCCACAAAGATGGGGGCTGGCACCTTTCCCAAAGGAGAAAACGCCCACTTTCTGGCATCACATCCCTAGGTTCCCAGAAGCCTGAAATCTCTATCTCTTCCTGTTCCTGCCTCTCCGGTGAACTGTCTCCGACGTGTTCTCCCCGAGTGCCGTGCCGGGGGAGCAGCAGGCAGTGGAGAGGAGAGCTGCCCGGCTGGAGGCCCATCAAGGACCCCAGGCGGTGCCCTCCCTCGCTTCCCTCACAGCTCCCGCCTCCTCACACCACTTTGTTTGCTGACAACAAAGAGAGCCCTCAATTCCACTGAGCCGGGGCCTGGGAGAGATGGAGCATTTTGCTGTGTGATAATCGTCATGGCCACCATCTGTTGAGTCAGGCACCTGCTGCATGCTTTAGGGATCCTCACCCACCCATGCAGCAGATACTTCTAATGTTCCCATTTTACAGAAGAGGAAACTGAGGCCCAGGGAGGTCAGGAGTGCCTGTATTTGAATGCAGAGCAGTCAGATGCCAAAGACCATGCTGGGTTGAGAAGGGGGGCGGTCTGGTGAGAACAAATCAGGATTCAGTGCAGGGAGGGAGGTCTGTGCAGGCAGAGAAAGACACAGATCATAATGTCTAGATGAGTAGGGTAAAGTCAGCCCCTTGTCCCACTGGGGTATTTTCCTTCTGCTGATTAACAAATGAGAATAAAGTTCAGTCACTGCACAGAGATTTTGCCCCCACGTTGGACACTGTCTCGTGCCCAGCAAGGCTGAGCACACGTCATGCTCTCCTGAGTCCTCCCTTATCAGGAGACCCGGGGTAGGTTCAGGGAAGCAGTTGTCTTTTCAGGCCTGTATAAGCGGGAGGATTTGGCTTAGAAGGTTTCCAGGAGCTTCCATCAATCAAATAGCCTCTCAGCACCTTTGGAGCCGGAGCCTGTCTCTGGACTGACCTGCAACTCCTCCCAGGGTTGTGGGAGCCGCACCTGAACATGACTCCTGAACTCCAGGACCGGGAGCTGCAATTCCACAGCCCCCAACCCATCTCAACTGTCAAACCTCCACAACTGTCTTGTCTTCCCACGCCACCTGCCCCTCTTTCCTTTATTCTCTTTATTTTTTTTTATTGTGGTAACATACACATAACATAAATTTTAACCATTTTTAAGTGTACGGCTCAGTGACATTAAATCCATTCACATTGTTGTGCAGCCATCACCACCGTCATCTCCAGAGCGTTCTCGTCATCCCAGAGTGAACCCTGTGCCCATTAAACACTAACTCCCCATTCCTCCCTCCCCACCCCCAGGCACGCCCGTTCTACTTTCTGTCTCTATAACTTAACTACTCTAGGTACCTCATGTAAGTGGAATCATACAGTATTTGTTCTTTTGTGTCTGGCTTATTTCACTTAGCTTAGTGTTCTCAAGGTCCATCCATGTTGTAGCCTGTGTCAGAATTTCATTCCATTTTATGGCTGAATAATATTCCACCGGGTAGATCACATGGTTTTTCCATTCATCTGTTGATGGTCATTTGGGTTTTTTCCACCTTTTGGCTATTGTGAGTAAGACTGTTATGAACATTGATATACAAGTATCTGTTCGAGACCCTGCTTTTAATTCTTTTGGGTGTATTGCTGGATTACGTGGGATTGCTAGATTATGTGGTAGTTCTACACTTAACTTTTTAAGGAATCACCACTGTTTTCCACGGCAGCTGCACCATTTTCTATTCCCACCAGCAGCACACGAGGCTCTGCCTTTCCTTCTAATGCAGGATGCTGTCCTGCATCTCTCTGCCCCCTGTGGCTCATGGCATGGGGAACAGCTGTCACCCAGGGAGCTCAGCGGCTCCCTCGATGGCTGGAAGCTGACTGGCCTCAGTGCTGGCCTCACGGGCACATGCACAACCCGTACCGTCACACAGGGCCTCACACTCAGTTTCAGGCTCTGCTGTCACTGTCTCGAAATTCTCAATAACGTTGAACAGGGGGCCCCACGTTTTCATTTTGCACTGGGCCCCACAAATTATGTAGCTGGTCCTGGCTGGCCTGGCTGTTCTTTCTGGGTGCAGACCTTGTGAGTATGGCCAGATCCACGGTCAGGGCCTGACGGGGAGGGTCCTCACACTCTCTGCTGAGGGGCAGCCTGGGGACACCGGTTGTCTGGCCCTGCTGCCAGCCCATCTATGAGATGAGACAACTGCACTAAATAGTTTTCTAATTTTGTTCCCCAGAGGTCCCTTGGGAGGGGGTGGAGAGATGGGAAGTCCCAGGGGCAGGGGTGGGACCCATCCCCACCCCTACTGCCAACATAGGGGCTCCCTTTGACCTGATCTCTGTTTGGTTCTGCAGCAGGAAGGAAGCCTCTGGAAACTGACCAAGCTGTCTGGATCCTCCACCCCAGGCCGCCCCAGCCCTGCGCTCTGCCCCCAGGGAGGGAGAGAAGCCTCCGGCATAAGGAGACCAGGTGGAGAGCCCCGTGGTGGGAGAGGTGCCCCAGGCACCAGCCAGAAATGCACTGGGAGGGGCCCTTGCCAGGGAAGATGGACAGCACGCACACGCACGCGCGCGCACGCGCACGCGCACACGCATACAGAAAGATCCAACCGTTTACAAAACACGTGTGACCAGTCGGTTCAAATTGCTCATCTGAAGGGCCACCAAAGGCTCTTCTGCACACGGGAGGGATGAGACTAAAGGAAAACCTGGCACTGGCCTTGCCCAGACCATCTGGGAAAAGGGACCCTGCCAGACACACACTGGCAGAGCCCCCCGCAAGGCTGTCCCCTGCAGTGAAGGGCCTCGGTGCTCTAGTGTCCTCGTCCCTGTGCCTTCACCAGCAGCTGGCCAGGGCTCCGACCTGCATGCGCCCAGCCCCGCCCCCCAGGTTGCCTTGTACAGAAAGCCAGGGAGAACTGGTGGCTCCGTCAGTACCAGGAGATGGGGAGGGGGAGGAGGGCGGGCAGGGGGAGGGGAGAGGCGGGTGGGAGCTGGAAGAACCCTGGGAGACCTGGACAAGCTGCCCCCAAGGCCTCACCGAGACAGGCCAAGCTCTGAGCTCTTTGATGCAGACCGCAGGATGTCTGCAGCTGCTTCAGTGCCAATTACTGGAGAAATAATTCAGCGTGCTCACCCCCTGCCTCTCAGCAGACACTCTTTGGGGACATTTTAAATCTGACTGTACCTGCTGAGCAGCTGACGAGTGAAGCCTCTCCCTCCCCACTGCCGGCTTCTCCACCCCTCTGCCCAGGCTCTTTAATGGGGAAAAGGGAACCTAAAGCTGGGTGTTGTCATCCCTGCCCCCCGCCCGAGGCAGAGCCTGCTCGGATCAGCACCCTGCGCCTGCCGCCTGGGCGCTGCCTCTAGATGAGGTGCAGCTGAGCTGGGTTCCCTAGAGTCCGTCCCCCCACCCCTACCCCCACCCCATCTCCTTAAAGGCAGGGTCATGTCTTATGCATCTTTGAGTCCCTGGTTAGCTGTCAAGAAATATTGCTGGGTGGAGAGATGGGTAAATGGGGAGGGAGGGAGGCAGGGAGAGTGTAAGGGAAGGATGGATGGAGGAAGAGGGAGAGAGAGGGAGGGAGGGAGAGAGTAAGGGAAGGATGGATGGAGGAAGGGGGGAGAGAGGGAGGGAGGGATGGAGGGAGGGAGGGAGGGAGGAAGGGAGGGAGAGAGTAAGGGAAGGATGGATGGAGGAAGGGGGAGGGAGGAAGGGAGGGAGAGAGTAAGGGAAGGATGGATGGAGGAAGGGGGGAGGGAGGAAGGGAGGGAGAGAGTAAGGGAAGGATGGATGGAGGAAGGGGGGGAGAGGGAGGAAGGGAAGGATGGAGGAAGGGAGGGAGGGAGGAAGGGAAGGAGGAGAGGGAGGGAGGGGTGGATGGGTGGAGGAAGGGGGAGAGAGAGGGAGGGAGGGGTGGATGGGTGGAGTGTTGGGCAGATGGATGGAAAGATAAGTGAATGATTATTGTGTGTGGACCAGTGTACTGAAAGACAAGAGAGGATGGACAGAAGGATGGACTGCTCTCCTGAGGGAGGATGGATGGATGGATGGATAGAAACACTCCGAAGTCCAGGGCCCGTCTGTTCTCCATCCCTAGGGAAAGGCCAGCAGATCAGGAGCCTACACTTTCCACAAGCTGTGGGGTCCCCTGCCTGGGGCTCACTCAGTTCCAAGCAGCTGATAGGCTCCCAGGGGAGAGCCGATGTTGAGACAGACCCGGGCTGCTGAGGACCCGGTCTTTGGAGCCTCCATTAGTACTCTGCCCGGGCGCCAGGCCTCCAGGCCCCAAAGCAGCTGCTGCGTGGGGTGTGGCAGAAGCAAGTCCGGCTGCCCATCTGGCTGCACCCCTCTCCTCACTGTCCTGACTCTGCCGCCTCCAGAGCATGTGGGTACAGACAGGTTGCCTTGCCAGCATGAGCCTCGGTTTCCCCATTAAATAAAAGGTTGAACCAGCTGTGCTCCAGGGTCTTCCGGCCCTGAAGGTGGTGACTTTGTAGCTCCGGGGTGAGAGCCAGCCTGGGGCAGGTGTCACCTGGGAAGGAGGGCTCCCTCAACAGCAGCAGCTCCGCTACAGGGGCTGGAGCACCAGGAGGGAAATCGATGGGAGCCCAGGGGCACTGTCTCTGAAAGAGCCAGGGAAGGGAGCCCTGCACAACCAGGAACAGATCCCCAGTGTGGCCTTTCCCCACCCTGAGGTCCTTCCCAGTCTAAACAGATCATTCAACACAGTTCATGTGCAACAACCTGCTGTTATCTGAATGGTTGGTCCCACCATTCTTCTTGGGGAAGGAACTGTCTTTGTTTAGGAAAATACTTTTTAAGGCTGATTGTGGATGATCCTGAGAACATAGTCTAACTGGGACCCAAGGCCCCAGAAGAGATAGAAATGAACAGGAATTTAGAGGAAGGAAGAGAGGTCAGAGAGTGATGCCAGAGAGATAGGGTGAGGCTGGGGATCCCTGAGTGAAGCCACCACTGCCCCCCACATGGCCACACGCCCCCAAGGGGGCCAAAGGACTGGCCTGTCTTGTTCCCTGTGATGCTGTTTGCTCTGCAGTGATATAAGCCACTCCCACCCACCTGAAACGTCCACAGTGTCACCTGCACACCCACGTACCTTGTGGAGACAGATTTGGGGGAAGAAGAGGCTGAATTTCACATCTGAATCTCTGTGGTTCAGAATCTTAGTATGGAAATGATATCCACTCCACAATATGGAGTCAACCCGGCCAAAGCAAGACCCCCGAGCCAGAGGTGATGCAAACACCCCAGGTTTTGCAGAAACCTTAGCAAAGGCTTCAGCCTTTCCCAGAGCACCTAAGTGGACTTTGAAGGCTCCCCTGCTGGATCTGAGGAGCATGGAGACCGCAGCCAGGATGACCACCCATCCCAGTGTCCCCACACCTAAGGGATTTCCCAGGATGCAGGACTTTTGGTGTCAAAGCCTGGAAAGGTCCCAAGCACACTGGGAAGGGTCGCTCACCGTAAACAGCTGACATCTGGGTCCCACGGGCCACACTGGATGCTAGACTAAGCCCCTCACACACTTCACCCCCATTAGTCCTCACGACAGTGGGAGGCAGACATATTCCTCCCACTTCTCAGATGAGGAAACTGAGGCTGGGAAAGGTTAAGCCACTTGCACGAGATAACACAGGTAGCAAGTGGTAGAGCAAGGATTTGAAGCCCAGCCCCCTACTCTTAAGCTTGTGCTCATCTACATGGTCCCCTGAGGATTCTCAACTTGTCGAAAACTGAAATCAGCATCCTCAAGCAGCCTTACTCTGTGCCCTGGTCCGGGGCATGGGTCTAGAGTCCTCTAGTTTTCTGGAACCACCCCCCTTCCTGCCAATGGCTTTGCCTTCCTTGGGCCCCCTGGCTGTGGGTCCCAGCAGGCCTCTGCCACCCACACCCATCAGCCCAGCAGAGCCCTGTGGAACTCCACCACACACCCTCCTCTGGAGTCAGAAGAAACAAAAATGCCCCCTCCTTCCTGCCCTGGTTTTTATCAGCCCCCCTCCCCACTGTGTTCCATGCCCTGCCCCCCATCTGCTGGCAGCACCTCCCTCATCCGGTCCTAGGAGGGAAGCAGTATTTCCCGCCCAGCCCAGGGATTTCCAAGCTGGGAATTCAAACAGTGCAGCGTGGAACAGGCTCAAACAGAGTCAGCTAATGGAAATAACAAGATGAAAAATTATTCCAGGGAAAGAGCGATTTTCCTTTTACCCTGCTTGACTCAGAAAACACTGTGATTGCAGTAGAAATTGGAGGTGTCAGAGCTGGTATCTGGGGAAAGAGAAATGAAAGCATTCTGCTTGCGCTGTCCGCGCAGCCCCAGGGGTGAGAGAGAATGTGAGGTTAATCCCAGGCCTGGCGCACAGCTGGGCCCAAGCAGGTGTGTCCTCCCTGGAAGCTGCAGGTGGCAGGATTTGCCACCAGCTGGCTGAAGAGTCAAGGGCAGAAAGCCCAGGCCCTGGAGTCAGACAAAGCTGTGTTTTTTTCCAGCTCTGGCATCCGCTGGCTGTGTGACCTTAGGCAAGTAACTTAACCTCTCTGAGACTCAGTCTCCTGAAGATAACAATAGTGAGGATTACACGAAGTAATGCATGACACCCGCTCGGATTGGTGCCTCACTCATGATAACAGCGGTAAATGCCCTGCCTCGCCTGCTCTCTCTGGCTGCGCCCACTCCACATGATCAGTGGGGGGACAGAATAGCTCCCAGGCTCCGGGTGCAGGCTCCAGCAGGGGAAGCTGGGAACTGCAGTTGGACACATGACCCTGGGACCATCTGAGGTACCAGGCCCGTGCCAGGAGGCAGCTCCCCCAGGTAAGCTCCGGCCCCTGCACAGCACTGCTAATTTGGCAGGGGGAGGGGGAGGGCTGTCTGACCCCACCTCCCACCCAGCCCAGGCACTCACCCTATAGTGTTCTCCACTCTCTCCGAAGCTTCCAGACAGCTGAAGTTTATCCTTTCCCTTGTCTGTTTGGTTTTGGTTTTGGTCTTGTGCTTGCTTTTTAGCCAGTTTCATGGAAATCTTTCTGAGGTGTATTAGGAGCACCCCTTTTTTTCCAGGTCAACATATCAGTGTCTTGTAAACTTTGCTTGACTACTCAGGGTGCTGTGGACGTGAGGAGATCCCTTGGCTCCCAGTACTAAATGGCCCCAGTATATTGAGCCGCTGCCTTGCCCTAAACAGACCTGCCCCAGACAGCCCTGCGGGCCTCCTTTCCAACCTCCTGCCCGCTGCCCCTGGGGGCACCACGGTAGCTGGTGGAAGGGAGATAAACAAGCTTTACCAAACCAGTGTTCTTAATGTCCATTAAGGCCAAAGCTTGGACTTCGAGCTGAGCTCTGTTCTAAAGACATTTTTTTTTTACTGCTCAGAGGTCTTTGATTCTTCACTTCCCAGGAACTGGCTGAGTTCCCAGGTTGAAGTTCCCTTGAAGTTTGACTACTAAAGAAGAAAAAAGTTTTCCTCTATTCTGTTGTTAACTCAATCCAGAGTTTGAGCTGGTAGCATAAAGATTTTAAACATCCTGGACAGGACTTCCTCAACTAGATTGTTTTGGCAAATACAAATATGAAACTGGAGAGGACTGATACAGAAGGAGAAGTCCCAATTCCAGGCTGAGGTGGGCCGAGTGGTGGGTACCCTGAAGAGGCCCAAACTTTGGGGGTCCATCAACCAGAAACAAAACCTCCCCCAGATTTGGGGGCTGGCATGCAGCTGCTCACATTTTTATCTTGCCAAATAAGAATATAAAATCATAACCGTCATATGAGATCACTCTCATTTCAGAAAAGAAAGGAAAAAGAATCAAGAAAAGACCATCTTTTTTGAATTAAGAGAACTTAACGTTGTGAAAAAGTAACTACATTATCCTCTGTTTTTCCCATTTTGCCGCAGCTGGGTAAAAACCTTATCACGAGCCTGTCAGCTTAGCAGCTTCTGCAAGTCACCAGGCAGGACCAAGGCTTGGGGGCTGGATGCCAGAACTCACTGTGCTGTTGCATGGGTTGGGGGGCTGCGTATTCCCCGTGCCAAGTGGAGCAGACACACAGCCCGCGTTTGCATCCAGAGCCCACCTCTTGTTAGCTGTAGGGTCCTGCAGAAGGCCCCCAGCGCCTGGGTTTCCCCATGTTTGAAATGGTAGTGGTCGCCGTGCACGCCTCACAGACCTGCGTCGAGGCCATATGTCTGGCACACAGCACGTGCTCACTCAGTGTTTGCTCTTGCTTTTTCAGCGGGGCTCCCATGCCCCTCGCATGTCTGTGTAGGTTCACATGAGTCCAGGGACAGGAATGATCTTTGGGGACAGGCGGCATCTAGACCAGTGAGCAGAGACACGGTGGATTCGGCCTGGCAGCACAGGAGCCGGGCTGGCCCTGTGGCTCCAACAGCTCTGTGAAGTCCCTGGAGATCACGCCTAGCTCCGATTCCCTGGAACTGAGACTTTATTTAGCAAAGACCCTCAGCAGACACCGGGACAGGAGAGGCGGCTATGGGAACGGAGGCCCAGCACCCCCGCAGGGAGGGGCCCTGCCCCTGATGGAGCGTTTCCCAGGTCTGGACCCTGACACAGGGGCCACCGAGGGACCCGGCAAGGCTGAATCCCCCACTCCACACACACACACACACACACACACACACACACACACACACTCTGACATTCTCTTCGTTTTGAGCACAAGGGGCCTCTGAACACTGACTGGTCAGGTGAGTGTGTGTGCAGCTGTACATATGCACCTGGGTGGATGTGCACCCGTACAGGTGTGTGCAGCACTCTGTGCGCACGTGCGGCTGTGTCAGTGTTTTTGTGGGTACATGCACGAATTTAGAGGTCGGTTCTGACATCTCTCTCTCCTTTTCCACCCAGCCTCCCCCTCCTTTCCCTCCCTTTTCCCTTTTCTGTAATGAAAAGAGAAAAGCAGCACAGGGGACTGGAAAAGGGGGAGCCTGGGAGTCACACAGACCTGGATCCGAATCCCAGCTCTGCCGGTTCCCACCCCGGGAATATCGAGCAAGTCACTTGGCCCCTCTGAGCTGCAGTGTCTCATCTGTGTGATGAGAGTGTTCGCCCAACGTAGCTTATAGTAGGAAAAACATGCAATTCAGCGCACCCGGGGAACAGAGCTGCTCTGCAGCCTCTGGGCTCAGGTGGCTGGGTTCCTGGCCTGTTCCATCGGTTTCTAGCAGAGGGACCTTGGGCGGTTCCTCACTCTCTCTGAACTCATCTGACAGAGGTTCTGCAAGGGTTAAATGAGTGACATAGGTAACGCTCTTAGAACACATGGCACGTAGTAGGAGCTTTATAGAGGGCAGATATTAAAATGTGTGTCAAAAAGCATTTAGAGGGCTTCCCTGGTGGCACAGTGGTTAAGAATCCACCTGCCAATGCAGGGGACACGGGTTCAGCCCTGGTCCGGGAAGATCCCACATGCCGCGGAGCAACTAAGCCCGTGAGCCACATCTACTGAGCCCGCATGCCGCAACTACTGAGGCCCACGTGCCTGGAGCCCATGCTCCACAACAAGAGAAGCCACCTGAGCACCGCAACGAAGAGTAGACCCCGCTCGCCGCAACTAGAGAAAGCCCTCGTGCAGCAACGAAGACCCCAACACAGCCAAGAATAAAAAACAAATAAATAAATAAATTTATTTTTTTTAAAAAAGCGTTTAGAGGAAAAGAGAAAACAAGAAAGCATTTAGACTTTTTTGGAGGGATGGAAACGTTCTGAAATTGGACTCTGCGGATGGTTGCACAACTCTGTAAATTTACTCAAAACCATTAAATCGTACACTTGAAACAGTTGAATTTTATGGTGTATAAATTATACCTCAATAAAGCTGTTTTTTGGTAAAGGATTTAGAGAGGAGTGAAGAAGCAAGTTGCAGAATAATACACCCAGTATTGATGCCACTTGTGAAAAGTTTTAAACTATATAAAACAGTATTTCTCTAATACAAGTATGCATAGTAAGAACATCAGACAGAGCCTGGAATGATGTATCATAATTATGCTTGCCCGCTGAGTGGATGGGACTCAGGAAGGGAAATTTTTGTCTGTAATGTTTTATTGTATTTATATATTTAAAAGACCAGGAAACCTAGGCAATGGTGTCATAAAAATCAGAATTTGTAGGGGGCAAGGGAAGCGTGGCATGAGAGAGACACATCATGGACAGCTCGGGCAGGGACGGATGGTAACTCCCTACTTCATGACTTCTGTGATGAAATGGTGGTGATTACACTGGTGTTTGCTTTATTCATTACACTGTGCATCTGCGTTTTATGCAATTTTCTGTTATAGTTCACATTTTTTAAGCTAAAAAATGTCTCTGAAAAAGAACATGTTGATTTTGGTGGGTATGTTTTGGGATTTGATATGTCAACCTCTATACTCTTGTATATTGAAATTCAACATAAGTCAAACAAAATAATGACCTGCCTTGCAGGATGGGGTGAAAGTTGTATAAGGTCATTGGCCATACACTGAGGTGCCTGGGGGTACAGGGAGAGGGAGGGCATTGTCCTCCTTCCTCAGTCAGGGTGTCCCTGGGGTTGCCTTGGCTGTCCGCAGTCCCCATAGGAGCTGGGCTGAAGCAGCCCCTCCGCCTGCCCACCAGGCTCCCAGACGTCCAGAGCACCAGGCAGACATTTGGTGGAGGAGCCTCAGACAGCCTCCCTGATTTACCAGGCTCTCCACGTCTCTGGCTGATGGATGACCCTCTGCTCTCCCTCCCTCCTCCCTCTGGACGCTGCTGTCTCCAAGGCCACTGCCTGCCCAGGGTGGGAGCTTGTGTAGGCAGGGAGAAGCCGGGCGGGCTGGCGAGGCCTCTGCTGGCCTTGCCTCCCTCCTTCCACAGCTGCCCTGCCTGTAACCCCAAGGTTCTCCCCAACAACCTCAGCTGGTTCTGGTTGGCCTGGCTGCCAATGTGCTTGATTTTTTCCTTCAGCCACTGTGAATTGAGTGCCTGCCAGCTATGGGCCAGGCACTGTGCTGCGTCCCTACCTCCAATGAGCTCACCCACAATGAACAGTAAACAGGACCTGAACTCAGCTGGCTTGTTCGGGTTGTCAGACCTCTCGAGGAGATGGCCTTGAGCTGAAATCTAAAAGGTGGGAATGAGCCCCCCACGAGATGATGTGGTACAAGGATATTTTGGAGGAGTTGCTGGCTAGTGCAAAGGCCCTGAGGCAGACCTAGGCTTGCATCAATGGGCCTGGGCAGAGGAGGATAGGATGAAGGAAAGGAAATGGATTCCTCTTCAGGACTAAGTATCCTCTGCCAAAGCCTTGTGGGAAGGGGTCAAGTTCCAGTCACCACCAGGGCCACCAGAACCCAGGCAGGGCCCAGGGAGCAGGAAAACCCCACCGGCGTATCTGGGATGTGCTTCAAATCCTGAGCTGGAGGCTGCGCCCAAAGAATCCCAAGTGGCAGGAAAGGGTAAAACCACCCTCTTTGTCCCCAGGACAGAGGCTGGCACAGAGCCACGAGCCCTGGCTTGCCTCAGAGTTACTGAGCAACCTTGGACAGGTCAGGTCACCTCTCTGGGCCTAGGTTTCCATGTTAACAAACATTGGCTGTGTTGTGGAAGGCTGCCTGCCCCCCAGCTTCTGAACTCTGGGACCCTGGGCGATTCCCGGCCCGCCCTGGGCTGCAGCCTGGGCTCCAGGGGGTGAGTCCTGGGAAAGCCCCTGGGGCTCCAGAGGCATGTCAACCTTGAGCACACAGCTTGAGGGTCTCAAAGATGGAGCCGTCCCTCGAGGCCCTCAAGAAACTCGGGGAGACAGACGCTGGAACAGAAGTCACGGAAAGTGAGATGAGAGCTCTAATGAGGCACAGACCCAGCCACGAGGGGGCATCGTGAAAAGAATTCCTGGCCTCGGAGGAACAACACCTGAGCATCGGGGCAGCGCAGGTGTGTGGGGGGGCGGGGCGGGGGGCGGGGCGGGGGGGGAGGTGAGGGCAGCAGGCAGAGGTGGAGCAGCCCGGCTGGGCGATGGGTGTGTTTGGGCACCGGTCTGGCAGTGCAAGGGGAGGCTGGAGGAGCCGTGAGGACCCTGCACCGTCCTGGAGTCTTTGACTCTAAAAGCGGACGCAGCGAACTGCTCACACACTCACCCAGGAGGCAGGGGAGCCTGCGGGAAAGTAGACCCCCAGGAGGGGGGCGGTGTAAGGCTCAGCAGGGCCATCAGGCCTCCACCCCCAGCCCCCCCGTAGCGCCCCGCTTCACAGCCCAAGCTGCAGCCAGCTCAACCGCCAGCCGTTCTGCCGGGACCCCTTCCTCCTCCGTCCACCCCCTTTGCTGACCTAACTCTCAGCCTTCACGTTTCAGGACTGAGGCCAAGGCCTTGCCTCCTGCGCGGGCCGGCCGGTCGCTGGGGATCTAGAGCTGGGGGCAGGGGAGGTAGGACTGCCATGCTGCTAACCTGACTCAGACCCTGGGCTCTCCAATGAGGTAGAAGGTGAGCACCAAGGCCTGGCCCCGTGGGAGCGTAGGCCCCTGGGCCGTTGCCCTGTGTGTGTGTGTGTGCGGGGGTGAGCCAGCCCAGAGCTGGCAGGTGCCACGAGGATGCCAAGCAAACCTCAGACAGGCTCGCCCCTCCCTGCAACGCACCTGCGCAGAGCTGTGTTCTGTCGTCTTCAGCTTCACCGTGTAGCAGACTTGGCTGGTTGATGGGGGCTGGGAGAACAGTGATGTCAGCCACGTGTTAGCTCTGCCTCTTTCTGGTTATGAGACCCTGGGCAATTGACTTAACCTTATTTACTTAATGAAAACAATTTTATTGTAATAATTATATGTTTATTTCAATGTGCAGTAGAGAAATATAACCAGTGCATCAATTCCCATCACAGATATTATGGTTAGGACAAAGCTAACCTGGGTATTTAAAGCATTTTTTAATGCACGTTGATTTAAAGTAAATAATAACGCAGGTCCCAGTTGAGAAGCTGGTGCATAAGTGACAGAGGCTGGGGAATGCCAGGTTACGGGGTGTCCTCTGTTTGGCTGTGCTTTGGGCTTTTGCTGGGGGCTTGGGACCCTCAGAGGTTTTCAGGTGGAAATGCAGGGACCTGCAGGCAAGGTGTCTGCAGCAGCAGGGAGACTAAAGCAAGCTGCTTTGCCCTGTGAACCAGGTCTTCCTTCTCTGGTGTCTGATCCCCCCACCCTGCCTGGGCTGCAGATGTGATTTAGGAAGTAGCGCGGCGACAGGGCACGGCAGGGCCCAGGGTGTGGCCGTGGGAAGTGGTGGCTGACGTGAAGCCCTTGGGAGGGAGGTTGCTGGTGGAGGGGTACCGGGCCGGGGCCGTCGTGTTGAGGGACGAAGGCATCAGGAGCTGTGAGAATGGCACAGAGGGGGTGGGCGCTAGGGCACAACACGTTGGCAGAGCATTAGAAGGATCTGGGGAGACTCCAGTGCCAAGGCATGGAGGAGGGCCAAGCTGGGCGAAATGGTGGGAGAGGCCCAGGTCATCAGAGGTCTTGTTTACGGAGAAGCAGGGATCTGCGAGCCACGGGGACAGGGCTGAGAGGCAAGCAGCAGTGGAAGGAAGCGTGGGGCTGGGGAACCTCAGAGCTGCATGGGACACCCAGGCCACCAAGTTCATGGGACCAGAGTCTTGATCGGGATTTAGGCAGTGCTCAGCCAAGGTGAGGCCTCAGGAGCTGGCATCTCTGTCTTCTGGGGGACTCTGGAAGTCTCAACTCCCGTCCGGTGGAGACCCCTGCCCGCTAGATCCAGGTCCTGGCTCCCAGCTCCCACCATCCCCGCTGTGGAGCCAGGATTAGGACTTATCTTCAGGGTCCGGAGATTCAGAAAGGAACAAAATTTTAAATAATTATTATTTTTAAAGGGTACAGTTAAAATCTTTTTTCATCATGGGCTTATTCTTTTCCTACTTATTTTTTTTTTTAACATCTTTTCCTACTTTTTTATAGTGGCAAAATATAGATAACATAAATATGCCACTTTAACCATGTTTAAGTGTATGATTCAGTGGGTTAAGTACATTCACAGTGTTGTACAACCATCACCACTATCCATTCCCATACCTTTCTCATCATCCCAAAGAGAAACTGTACTTATTAAATAATAACCTCCCACTCTCCATCCCCAAGCCTCTGGTAACCTCTATTCTACCTTCTGTCTCTATGAATTTCTTGTTTAACGGGTAATACATATGTGTAGTGTAAATGCACAGAGCAAAAAAATTTCCCTGACCCTACAGTTCCCTTCACAGATGAACAGTTTTTATCAATTTCCTGTTTATTCTTTCAGAGGTATCTTATGCATATATAAATACATGTGTATATATATCTTTATATACAAAGAGAACACAGTTTTATGCCTCTTCCTTTTTTATTAGACAATATATCTGTGATGAAAAGATTTTTAGTGCATCAGAATATCAATATATCCTCCATATTAGTGCACACAGAGCTGCCTTGTCCTTTTTAATGGTTACATAATAATATTCCATTGTAAAGGTGAGTCATACTGTATTTAACCTACCCCTTATCAATAGAAATGCTTCAATTTTCAATTTGCTACATTTATCTATTGTCAGCTCACACCCACTCTTAGTGGGGAAAAAATGCAACAGCACCTAGTTAGCAAGAAGAACAAATTAAACATGATGAGATGCCCTTTCACACCAATTAGACCAGCAAAAATTCGAAAGTCGGGCGACATCAAGTGTTGATGGGGGTGTGGAGGAAGTGGAACCCTCAGACATAGCTGATAGGAATGAAAGGGTCATAATCACTATGGAGAGCAGTTTGGCATTATCTGGTCAAGCTAAAGATACATATATCCTTCAGCCCAGCAATTCCCTATCCAGGAAGTTGCAAAGAAACCCTACCATGTGGGCCAGGAGATAGGACTATCCATGGCAACAGGTTTGCAATAGCAAAGTGTGGGAGTCAACCTAAATGTCCAATGATGGGACTAAGGAGAAATAAATTGTGGTGTAGTCACAGAGTGGAATGTTATACAGCAATGAAAACAAACTATAGTTTACGCATCAGCAGGAATAAATCTCACAAACCATGGTAAGTGAAAAAATCAGTTGAATGAGGATGTGTACAGTATGATGCCATTTATATGAAGTTTTAAGATGTGCAAGACAATATCATATATTGTTTATGGATGCATACATATTTAGTAACGTAAAAATGAATGCGTGGAATGATAATTATGGAATTCAAGACAGTGATGGCCCCTGGGGAGAGCAATGGGATGGAGGAGGAATATCAGGGGATTTCAAATGCATCTGTAATTTTTAAAATTGTGGTGAAATATATATAAAACACAAAATTTGCCTTTTTTTTTGGGTGTTTTTAGTAATTTATTTTTATTTTTATTTTTTTTCACACACACACACACACACACACACACACACTGTATTTTATTTTTACAAGAGATAAATAGACTGACACCAAGCATTGTACATGGATGACCACAACAAAAAAAATTTGTCATTTTAATCATTTTTAGGTGTAGCATTCAGTGGCATTAATTACATTCACAATATTGTGCAACTATCACTGCTCTCTATTTCTAAAACTTCCTTCGTTGCCCCAAGCAGAAACTCTGTGCCCATTAAGCTCCCCATTCCCCTCACCCCAGACCCTGGTAACCTCTAATCTACTTTCTGTCTTTATAAATTTGCCTATTCTAGACATTTCCTATAAGGAAAGTCATATAATATTTGTGCTTTTGTGTCTATCTTCTTTCACTTAACGTGTTTTCAACTTTCATCCAGGTTGTAGCATAGAGCAGAACTCATTACTTTTCAGGGCTGAATAATATCCCATCGTATGGATATGCCACATTTTGTTTCTCCATTCATATCTTGGTAGACATTTGGGTTGTTTCCCTTTTGGCTGTTGTGAATGATGCTGCAATGAACATTAGTGTACAAGTATCTGTTTGAGTCCCTGCTTTCAGTTCTTTTGGGTGTGTACCTAGTAGTGGAATTGCTGGGTCATGTGGTAATTCTATGTTTAGCTTTTTGAGAAACCTGAAATGTTTTGTTTTTAGGCTGGCTTGTGGGTCTTTATGTTATACTCTAGGCCTTTTCTCTATGACTGAAATATTTTATAAATTTCAAAAGTAGAATGAATTAAAATTGGAAGCCACCATTTGCATTGTTAATATCTTCTGAACTGCATCATAATTCAAAGCTCTTTGAGGGAACATACGTGGCTCTTGGCTCGCAGTTTCAAAACGGCCAGTTAGAGCTCCTGCCCATTCTAGCCCATTCATAATGCTGAAACGTTCACGCCACTCTAGAAGACACTCGAACCAGCCCCTGGGCTCCAGCAGTCCCCAGGCCTCTTAGCGTGGGGGCAGAGGGTGCTGCCTCATCCTTGCTGTCATCTAAGCCTCAGGCTACACACCCTGTCCTTCAGCAGGTTATTTCTGGAGCTTCCCCTAAGGATTCAGCATTATCCCTCCCTGGCATCTGATCTCCAGCCAGAGGCAGCCTGATCCTGGGCTAAGCCCCTCCTGCCAGGTGAGCTCACCTTGGCCTCTTTCCAATCCGGCAGCCCAGACCATGGCCTGTGTGGAGAGGGAGAGAGAGCCGTAGTCCCTCCACTCAGCCCCTGGGTGTAAGTCCTGGGTCAGCCTCCCGTGACCTTGGGCCAGGTCCTCCATCTCCAGGCCTCAGAAAGTGGGAGTTGTGGGTGCCGACAGACCTGTGGTCTGCAAACCACTGAACAGGTGTCCCAGGAGGAGAAGGAGACGAGCATCTCTTTGAGCCATTTAGCCCATCACGACAGCTCCAAGAACATTTGACATCTGTGAAATAACATCATTAGGTAAGTGTTAACTTTTCCCCACTGGTAGGCCCAGTGCTAGTAAATGTAATGTGATGAGTATAATGTGTTTATGAAATGTGCATAATAAATTATCAGAAAGAGCTGCATTTTTAATATTGCTTAATATATCCAGTTTGCCTCTCAGCAGCCACAGGCTATATGGCAACTGCTTCCATTGACTTATTGTGCATCGACTTGCTTGCTTCCCGGGCCGAGGCCCCGGCGTGGGCTGAGGAAGAGGCAGGGGGCGGCCAGAGTGGATGGCTCCCCTCTCTTCCTGATTTGCCCTCTGTCATCTGGAATCGAAAGAAAAATGGGGCTTTGTTCACCATCAGGCCCCCTGCAGGACGCAGCCTGGAGCCTGTCACAGGGTAGGTGCTCAATAAATATTTGTTACAGTGTGGATTCTTAGAGAAATGAATGGACAAGGGCCCCCAGAAGGCCCCTCTCCATCAAACAGCAAGTGCTTGGAATTTTTCCATCAGCCCCTTGTTTGGGTTAAAATTTCCTATCAGTACAGAGAAACTTCTATCAGTACAGCAAGCCCAGAGCTCCTCTAGTAATCAGGGAAGGATGGAGACTGGGGGTACACGTTAGACCAGGGCCAGGGAGGGTCCTTCCTCCCAGGGCACACGGACGCCAGCCAGAGATGCCAACCAAGGACGTCCAGCCAAGTGCAGGGCAGAGGTCATTTCCTCTAAATGCCTCTCACCTACTGGAAGGAAAGGCTTTAACTGGTCGCTCTCAGCCAGGAAAGAAGTCACAATGCCTGATGTGGGGTGTTTCAGACTCCCTGTTGGGACTTTGCCAAAGCGCTCTAGAAATTCCAACCCTCCCCGCTGAGTGTTGCACGTTGGACAGTGTGGGGACAGCAAAACAGGTGAGAATGTTAAACCGTTTGCACCTTCTAACCCAGCAATTCTCATAAAAATAATTGTGCGTAAAAATAATCTAGGCGTGCTTGTTAAGATGCACCCTGAGTCTTCACGCACATATCTGAGTTAGTGGGTGTGAGGTAGGGGCCTGGAATCTGCATTATTAGCAGGCATCCCAGGGATACAGGTACCTGGGCCGTCCTTTGAGGAACCCACTTCTACCTTGTTGGACAGGGGCCTTTGTAGTCTGTTGGGGAGGGAGCGGGGAGGTCAGAAGCCTGTTAGGAGAAGCACGTGGGGGAGAATCAAGAGTACAGGGTTCCATGGACTTCCCTGGCGGTCCAGTGGTTAGGACTCCGTGCTTCCACTTTAGTGGGCACGGGTTCCATCCCTGGTCAGGGAACTGAGATCCCACATGCCGCGCTGCGCAGCCAAAAAAAAGAGTGCAGGGTTCCTGAGGGCTGTGAGTCTACCCACTTAACTTTGCCAAGGACGAGTCTAGCTGCCGAGCTGCCCACCCCTGTGTGGGGAATGGAAGGCAACATGATTGATGGGGTCTGGACATGTCCAGCTGTTTAAAGATCCCCACACATGCCAGCCGGCACCCCATCCTTGGCCAGTACATTCACTTCTCAAGGCACTTTCCCCAGCGTCCTCATCTGGTCCTGGCAGTGGACAGGAAAAGAAGGCAGCCAACTGCATTTCACTGGTGGAGAGACTGAGGCAGGCACAGGGCGTCCAACCATGGTTTGCACCGGGAAGGCAGGGGCAAGAGAATGACGATTCACTGAGTGCCTCTTACGTACCAGGCACTGGGCCAGACGCTTTATAGGCATCCCTACCTTCATTTCTCACGAGGTTGTTCATGGCCTCCCCCATTCCACAGGTGACGCTGCGGGCCTAAGTTAAGCAACTTGCCCCAAATCAGACGCAGTTAGGAGGAGGGAGACACTGGCTTTTGAATCCGTCTGCCTAACTCCCCTGCCCAGACTCTTTCTAGAAACTAGACATCTGCCCAGATAACACCAATTCTACCCCTCCAGGGAGCCCTACCTCATCTCAGCTGGGCTCACAGCTGGATGAAGTAAGACCGCAGAGTGGCCCTTGACTCTGCCGCCTGCTGGAGGTTGGCCTCAGATATGCCACGTGTTTCTCCAGTGGTCATCCTGGCTCCCACTTCTTCCAGACCCTCCCTAGAGCCAGCACCTGCAGAGCCAAGAGCCGGGGGCTGATCTTCCAGAAAGCCAGACCCACAGAAAGTCAAGAAGCCAGGAGGAAGTGATCAGCCCCCTCTGTCCCCACTCCCAGTGAACACACGGGTAGAGCCTTGCCATCAAAAGGGCACAGGGTCAGGAAATCCAGGCTCTCATTCCCAGTCACTCGACCTCCTGAAGCCTCAGTTTCCCCATCTGTAAGATGGTGACAACACTCTCGTGCTCCTCAAGTGAATGAAGTACGAAATGATAGTTCAGTGCCTGTACTTTAGTACCCCGTGTCATTATATAATCGCTTTGTGATACAGCCACCTCTAGCACAGAAGTCACTCTGTGCCTATTTAAGGACTAATCCCCTTAAGCATTCCTGGAAATGGGAAACCCACTCACTGTGTTAGGCTTCCAGGCTCTCCTGTCCCTCCCTTGGCCTTTGACTCTTGGAAGGCTGAATTTCTCTCCTACCAGGATCCCAGATTGTCCTTAGGGAGCCCCCAGGCTGGTTCATTCCCACTGTAACCCCTAAGACTCTTGGCCCCCTCTCTCTTCCTCATCAGTTTGGGCGGTCCCCAGCCAAGAAGCCTCAGGAAGAGCTCTGGGGAGCAGGATTTTACCTGTGTTTCCAGCTCTGCTCTCTAGGGGTGAGGAGGGAGAGGCGGGGATGGGGGCAGTGGGAGCCTCCAAAGAGTCAGGACCCCAGCTCTGCCACCAGCCAGCAGTCACCTGGGCAAGTCACTGTGTCTGAGCTTTAATTTCCTCACCTGCAAAATGGGAACATCGTACCCTGCCTACATCGTGGGGTGATAAAAGGAATCAGTGAGATAACAGCTGTTGAAGGCTCTTGACAGAGTATACCGTAGGTTTCAAGGGTGGGTGGTGACCTTCACCATCCGTTTCAGAACTTGCCGTGAAACAACATGCGGATCTCCATCACATGTCTCACGATGAGTCTCATCTCCGGAAGGGAAGGGTGAAGAGAAAGCCGACGCTGGTGAGCACCTCTTATCTGCCATGCTCTGTGCTAGATGCGGCCTCCCCACAATGCTGTGAGGTTGGAAGTAGCCCCATTTCACAGCTGAGGAAACTGAGGTTCAGAGAGAGCCAATGATCTGCCAGAATGATGCAACTGGAAGTGATGAAGGTGAGGCCTCCTCTCTCTCCTCTCTGCTCTCCACACCTCCACAGGGGTTATGGTGGGTGGAGGGGCACAGGCTTGGGGTCCTGCATTCAGTTTTCCTGGAAGGGACCCAGCCAAGAATATAAGCATTTCTGATGTTCAGTGGAAACCAGAGAGTGAACAGGATTCCGTCTGTACCCAGGGCTTTCTGGGGACACACCTGTATAAGCAGCAGCCGTCCCCAACAGAGCGTTGTTCCTGGGAAAGCAGGACAGCAGCCAGGGCTGGGCATTTGTTTGGTTATCTGACCATGTGGGAAGCCTGAGCCTGTGGGCCGGCCACACCCTGCCACTGCACCTCTGCCTCGCTCATCATTCCCTGGGGATGCCCAGCCCTGCCTGCCCTCATCCTCTCCTGACCGGCGGGCGGGCGGGGGCTGGGTCCCTCAACCTACTCACAGACCAAGTGAGAGACTGACTCCTGGTTACAGAGAGTGTGTTCGTATGTGACCTGAGAGGAAGGGTGAAGAGACTGTGCCAGTAGTGACCTTGTACAGCTGTGGATGTCTTGCTCATGTGTTAGCATCCTGTCCGGCACTCCTAGGAGTGTGGCTGTGTGTCCTGCTAGATTGGGGGTTGGGAGGTGCCTTGAGTCCCCTGATCACTTTTTGGGTGTGTTCGTACGTCCTGTTAGGTGTGCTGGGGACAGGAGTGCCCTGGGTCCCCTGACCACCTCGACGAGTGCTGTTTGTGTGTCCTGTTAGGGATGTGTGTGTACTGGGGGGTATACGGTGCCACCGCAGCCTCAAGCAACTCTGTACGGGTACGTGTGTCCTGCAGGTGTGAGCAGTGGGAGCTTCCGCCCAGTTCTGCACACGTTTCTGTGCGCTGGGAGTGTCCTTGCACACCGGTATGTGTCCTGTGTGAACGGAGCCCAGAAAGTGCGGGCACGCGCGGGAATGTGCGGGTCCCTGCTCAGCTCCCCGCCCGTCCTGCGGTGCGTGAGTGGAAGGCGCCCGGTGGCCCTGCCCGCCGAGTGTGCGCGCGCGGGGTCCCGGGCCGGCGTGCGCGCCGGTGTGAGTGCGAGTGAGTGCGGCGCCGCTCAGCTCGCTCCGCGCCGCGCCGCCCTCGCCGCCCGCACTCTCGCACTGCTCGGCGGCTGCCGGTGACGCGGTCTGGGCCCGCCCCCTGCCTGCCGGCCCCTGGCACTCACTCGCGCCGGCCGCCGCCGAGCAGGCAGCAGCCGCGTCAGGGCCGTCCGGGGGCGCCGCCGGCGATGCCCGCAGCCCCCGCCGCGCCCTGCCGGGCCTGCTGAGCCGCCCCCGGGCCGGGGCCGCGCCGGGTCTGGCCGGGCCGCGCCCGGGCGGGGCCGCGCTGCCTGCATGACCCTCCGGCGGCGCGGGGAGAAGGCGACCATCAGCATCCAGGAGCATATGGCCATCGACGTGTGCCCCGGCCCCATCCGGCCCATCAAGCAGATCTCCGACTACTTCCCCCGCTTCCCGCGGGGCCTGCCGCCGGACGCCGGGCCCCGCGCCGCTGCAC
This sequence comes from Eubalaena glacialis, assembly GCF_028564815.1. Classification (NCBI taxonomy): domain Eukaryota; kingdom Metazoa; phylum Chordata; class Mammalia; order Artiodactyla; family Balaenidae; genus Eubalaena; species Eubalaena glacialis. Next base: position 14,686,722 of record NC_083734.1, on the reverse strand, counting down.
CCCCGGACGCCCCCGCGCGCCCGGCCGCGGCCAGCGCGGGCCGCCGCAGCCCCTCCGACGGCGCCCGCGACGACGAAGAGGATGTCGACCAGCTGTTTGGAGCCTACGGCGCCAGCCCCGGCCCCGGCCCCGGCCGCAGCACGGCGCGACCGCCCGCCAAGCTGCCCGAGGACGAGCCGGACGCCGACGGCTACGAGTCCGACGACTGCAGTAAGTTTCCCACCCGCCGGTTTCTCGCCCCCTCCCCTGCGCGGCTGCTCGCGCTCCCGACCTCGCCCGCCCTCGGTTCCCCTGCGACCTCGGTTCCCCCGGCACACCCCCCGCTGTGTTGCTGCCCCCGGCCGCGCTGTGCGCTCTCCGCGCGCCCGGCACACACAGCCCCGACACCGCCCCCGAGCAGATCGGAGAGGTGGGAAGTTTGGGGGCCCCCCCGGGGGTGTCCCATTTCCGGGGCCCAGCTCCCCGGAGCCCGCGCCGCGCCCCCTCTCGGCCCGCCCGCCGGGAGCCCCGGCGCGGGCGGCGGCTTTTGTTCCCAGGCAGGGCGGAACTGCGCCCCTGGGAGACACCAGTTGCTGCCGGCCGCGCGGTCGCTCCCCGTTCCGGAGCCCGCGGCGGACCGGCCCCTCGGCCGAGGGTCGGGCTGGGCGAGAGGCAGAGGGCGCCCGGGGCCCGGGCCGGGCGGCCTCCCTGGTGGGGCCGGCGGCCGCAGAGCGCGGCGGCTTGGCTGGCGTGGGGGCCGAGGACCAGGGGACCGCGGGGCCGCTTGTCCTTTGGAGAAACCTTGGTGGTTCCTCCTCCCGCGTCCGTTGGTCCCGCCGCTGCGCTCGACCGGGCCGCCGACCTTCGCCCACCTGTTACACCCGCTTCCTCGGCCGGGAAGGGCCCCCCACCCCAGCCCGCGCCTCCTCCTCCGGGGCTGAGCCCCGAGCCCCAGGGAGTAGGCAAGCGCCAGGGCTCCCGGGGCCTCCGGGGCTGAGGCCCGGCCGGCTGGCGCTCCTGGCGCCTTTCTGGGCTCTGAGGGTGCCCGCGCCGGGACTGGAGGGGAAACCGAGAACGAAGAGGTCGCCGGGCGGTGCGGGATGGGTTTACGCGGGATGGGGGTGGGGGTGGGGGTGGGGGCAGCGCTGCTCGCCAGGCCCCCAGCCCAGCTGTAGCCCCAGCCGCGTCACTCTCAGAGCTGGAAAACCCGAGTCAGACGCCGGCTCTGCCTGGGAGGTGGACCTTTCTCGGGGCAGGGGTCGCTCGCCGACTTCCCCCAGGCTCGCCGGGTCCCATCCCCCGCGCAGCGCAGCGAGGCTGGCTGCGTCTGGCTTGAATGCCCACACGGGCCTCAGGCTGGGGGTCTGGAGTTTCCCCCAGAATAAAATGTGCCTTTGGAAGCTGACAGTGGGGGTGACCACTGCGGGAAGAGGTGGGGCCCGACCTCTCATCACCCTACCTAGGGAGGCCCAGGAGGAGCAAGTGGGAGGAGGCTTGTCAGACCGTGGGTCACTCGGAGCCGGGCCTGTGCTGGGAAGCTGCCTGCTCTGCATTTTCTCGGGCCTGGACCACAGCCCTCTGGCCAGAGCCTGGCGTAATGAGGCCCTGCCCTCTGGGCATGGGGATGGGGAGCAGTCCTCTCCCTCCACTTTCCTGCCGGCCTGGGGAAACTGGGTCGGGAGAGTTTATTGCCCTCCAGGCTGTGTCCTGAATCTTCATCCCCCCAGCTCCTGGCACCTTGGGCAAGGCACTTGCTGTGCCTTTGGGCAGGCCCTAACTGAGACCCAGGTCACCCCTTTGCATGCCCTGAATCTTCAGCCAGCTCCAGAAGAAGGGGTGAGGAACTTGTTCCCATTTCCAGCATCTTTCCTGCTATGCCAAGGGAGCAAGCGAGCAGGGCAGGGCTTCTGCCTGAGCTTCAGGCCCTCCTGGTGCCACTCAGGGCCCTCTTATGACATACGGCTAAGAGGTGAGAAATCTGGTTGCTTCTTTTGGCTCTCCCTGAACCCACAGGCAAGGAGGGGACCCAAAAGTGCCCCATCTTCAGGCCATCAACTCAGCAGTCCTTCACAGAACACTCTCCTAGCAGCAGAGAGGGAACAGGGCTGGGGCCCTGGACCCAGAGAGCTCATTGTCCTGCCAGGGGACAGACGCACGTGAGGTCAGCGGTACAAGGTCTGACACAGCCTTGCCAGCCTGAACCATGGGCTGGCCACACCCATGTCACCAGGGCACTCTGCTGAAAAGAGCCAAGGTGGACGGTGTGTGGCTGAGCCAGGGCCAGCTTGGCCCCCTCATTCCCTTCAAGGGGCAGCCACCCTGGGCTTAGACCCCCTCAGTGGCCGAACAAACATCCCACCATGGGAGCGCAGAAATCTTGGCTCCTGCCCATGGGGGGGACCAGGTTCCGGGTGGAACCGCTTTCTACCGAATACTCCAGGCTTTACCCCCGTCTCAGCTCTGACAACCAGATCCCTACAATAAGCCTAAATGATTCAAGCCAGATGGTTCATTACAGCTTTAGCCAGGGTTATGCTATTTGCTGCCCTAATTATTGGATTATGTCTGTTCTAACAAAAAGAAATTAGGACGGTTGCTCTGTTGTCCAAGGCTGAGAGTGAAGTGCTGTTTATTTATTCGGCCTTTTTTTCCTTCTCTTTAAAGCTCATCCTTTATTAAGTCACCTCAAGGCATAAGCACAAAATTGACAGGTTCCAAATTGATCTAATAGAGGATCACTGATGGGGAGAAGATGCAGAAATGTTACAGAAATGTTACAGTTAGAAGTGTCCCCCCTCTGCCCTTCCCCTCCCAGTGGTCCACAGTGCAGCCTGGCTAAGCTGGACTCCGCTGCTTGCTGCCCTCCTGATGGGTCCTATGTCCCACCCTCCACATGTGCTGCTCCCCTGCCTGAGATGCCCTCCCACCCAATCTCCACCTGTGGAAACAGTCCATTCTTCAAAGCTGTAATGACTAGGATATTTGGGGGTTGTAGGTAACAGAAAAAAATTCAGAGTGCCTTAAACAGTGAGGAGTATCGAGGTCATGTGGCACTGGGGTAGATTCATGCAGCCGCTCATCAGCAGCATCAGTGGTGATGGTTCTATCTTTCCACTTGGCCATGCCCTTTTCCTCTTAGGCTGACCTCCCTCATGGTTCAAGGTGGCTGCTGCAGGTCCAGACATCACATGTAACAATAAGATCCTAAATTTGATAAGGATCAGTTTCCTCTCGCATGTCTCAGTTTAAAAGTGAGGAAGCCTCTCCCAGAAGTCCCCAGGAGATCTGTCCTTCTGTCTCGTTGTCCAGAATTACATCTCTTGCCCATGCTTACACCTGCCCCTGCATGATTCACCCTGGGCTAGGTCAGGACTGATCCCCACAGAGGCCTGGAGCAAGGATGGAGGGGAGGAATCGCTGTTAGGCCTGCCCAGAAGTCCCTCAGCTTGAATAATTTCCCTGTACCCACTGGCTGTGATTCCCTTTCCTTGGAGCCAAGTCATATTCTACCCGGACCGTATTTCCATGCACTTAACCTTATAAGACCAACTAGGTGTCGGGCGCTGTGCTGAGTGTGGAGGTTCCAGAATGCCTGAGACACGATCTCTGCCATCAGGGAGTTCATGGAAACCGTGACACACAAGTAGCCCAGCAGTGAGGACAGGGAGTCAGGAACCCAAATGGGAAGCACCGGCTTGCACAGAGTTCCCCCACAGAGAGGGTGCTCTGAGGCTGGGAGGAGGGAGGACGCAGCCTGGCTTAGTGGAAGGAGGAAGAGTCGAGTGGCTGGAGCAAGGGAAAAAGGCCTCTGATGATGAGGCCGAAGCGGTCATATCACAGAGGGCCTTGAATGCCACACCAAGGAGGTTGAACTGAGTCCAGGTGGCAGTGGAAAATTTTTGAACAATGTAAAGCAGGGGAATGAATAGGTTTATAAAAGTCCTAACCCTCTGCCTCTGAGCTCCCGAGAAGCAGGGCTATATGATGTGTGGCTCATTCCTCTTTGTACCCCCTGCAGTGCCTGGTCAGTGCCTCAGTTTCCCCAACTATGAAATGCTTTCAACGCAGCCTTGATCATTTTCTGTGGTTCTTGCCATGTTTTTTTTGTTGTTGTTGTTTTTGTTGTTTTTAAACTATTTCAGAGGCTGACATTTTTCTTAAAAAACCAAAACAAAACAAAACCAGGGCTGGTTTCCTACTCCCAAGGGTGTACGGGTGAGGAAAGTCCAGGTGCAAACCAAGGTCAAAATGATGCTGTCAGTCTCCATCAGCAGAGCAGAGGGATGTGCTGCCTTAGAGGAACTGACAGGGGCTGGAGCTTGATTTTCTCTGAATTAGCCCCATTAAAGCTCTATAATTATGAACAAGCTGGTGACAACTCTCAAAGGCCCATTAGTGACCAAGCCTCATTATTTATCCAAGGATGTTAACTTTAGCCAGGAGGTATGATTTGAGTGGCCGGAGGACAGGACCCTGTGGCTCACACAGACAAGCACCTTCACCTGCCCTCAGGGCCTGCCTCGCCTGCACAAGCCCAGGGGGTTTTTCAACTCAGAGGCTCCTCCAGGGCGGTGGCTGAGCCCTTCCCACTCCCCACACCCCAAGAGCAATTCTGTTTTTCTCTCTTTTGTTTCTCTGTTGCACCCTCTCAAGAGTTCAGCTAAACAAAGCAGCAGACAAAAAATTTTTGGAAGCCACTAAGCTTTAAGGCAGGAGCTATCAGGATGGAAGTGAAGAGGCTTGGATTCTGCATCCAGCTCTGCTGTGCCACCCTGACCAAATCACCTCCCCTCTCTGAGCCTCATTTCTCCAAATAGGAAATAAAGACTTTTATTTATGAGCGATGAGAGAGCTTTTATTTATGAGCGATGAGAGAGCTCCACCACCGGCAAGTCTCTAAAAATGGTGACTGAGCTTCTATTTATAAACTATTATTTCTTATAAAACTTGCATTGGAGTTCAAAGAAATTCATCAATCCCATCCTGGGGCAGCACTGGGCTTGCTGTTCCTTCCTGGGAAGTGAATACCGGTGTTGGTTTCACTGAGCAGCATCGGGCCTTCCTTAAACACGGATGTCTGTAGAGCCAGTGGAAGGGACCCCTCTCTGTGCCTGGAGCTGAATTTCCCAGTGGGGACTCTGTCTGCTGGCTTGTCCTTCTCTGGAATTGGGAACCGGGCAGAGATCGTGGACTGTGTTTTAATAGATGAGCATCACACCACATCTCTGCTCCCATGAGCAGCTGGAGAATGAGTTGGTTTGGATGGACTGGCCGTGTAGATTGAACATCTGCTCTTTGCTGGTGTCAGAGGTGTGGCTGAGGCATGGTCCCTGCCCTCAGGAGGGTAATGTCTGTGGGGCACAAGCCACAGGTTAGGTCTGAAGGGAACAGCAGACTGATTTACTGTCATGCAAAGCCAAGAGCTTTAGAGACTATTATTACAAAAGCCTGGGCCTGGAGAAGCTTGGGCCCATGGCTGTTAGTTGTTACAGACGTGGTGATAGATCACTCCCTTACAGCACCTCACCTGCTTACCTGCACAGAGGGGAGCTAGGATACAGGCAGCAGAAGGCCAGATACACCTGGACTAAAGCACGCATGCTCCACTCAGGGAAAAGGACTTTAGGCTCCACTCAAGGCCTGTTGAGTTTTTTTTTTTTTTTTTGGCTGAGTTGGGTCTTTGTTGCTGCACACAGGCTTTCTCTAGTTGCGGCGAGCGGGGGCTACTCTTCGTTGTGGTGCGCGTGTTTCTCATTTCGGTGGCCTCTCGTTGCAGAGCACGGGCTCTAGGCATGTGGGCTTCAGTGGCTGTGGTGTGCGGGCTCAGTAGTTGTGGCTCACGGGCTCTAGAGCGCAGGCTCAGTAGTTGTGGTGCACGGGCTTAGTTGCTCCGCGGCATGTGGGATCTTCCCGGACCAGGGCTCAAACCCCTGTCCCCTGCATGGGCAGGCGGATTCTTAACCACTGCACCACCAGGGAAGTCCCATGGCCTATTGACTTTTAGTTTAGACACAGTTTTAACAAGTATTCTCACCTGGTTTCATAGAAGAAACAAGTAACTAGTGAATAGGAGCGAGAGCTGTTTGTGCTACCAGGGGCAGGTACTCTAACAGGAGTTTCAAGCTGATGGCAAAGGAGGAGGCGGAAAAAATGAAGAAAACCTCAAAAAAGAGTGGCCACCTGGGATCCCTCGGTGGAGGAATCATCTCACATGCCCTTCTGTGTCTGGGCTGGGACTCTGACACACAGAACAGTAACCGTAGTCATAGCAATGACTCAGGTTATTCCGAAAAGTGTAAGTGACCATTTGTGTATTCTGCTCACAAAGGCTGGGAGGGGAGTGATCCAATTCAGAATGAGTTCATTCCAGAAAGTGTCTCAGAGGGGCAAGTACAGTTATCTAGATAAATCACCTAAATGGATCTGCTCCTTCTATAATTATCTACTGAGTTCTTTCTGTACCCCAGGCATGGTGTTAAAGCACAATGCCATGAGGTGGATGCTGTTGTGTCTCCATTTTGCAGATGAGGAAACTGAGGCACACTGAGATTAGATACACTGTCTAAGGTCACACAGCAAGCAAGTGCAGAGCCAGGATTTGAACCCAGGGTCAGACGTCAGAGGGCAGGTCTCGCACCCTACGGGTGCCCCCGCCAGACAACGACAGAGACACTGAGCTGTGTGCCTGACCCTGTATTAGGAGCTGGGGTGCAAGACAAGTAGTGGCTGGACTCGGCCAGCAGGCTGTGGTTTGCTCTAGACCCACACTGGGCACCCCTGGCCTCCCCCCGAGCATCACTCCAACCACTCCGCCCCCCACCCTCTGGGTTGGCCTGTGGTTGGAATGCCCCTTCCCCCAGCCCCAATGTGCACTGGCCAAGCCCTACTCGTCTTGCATGGCTCAGGTGAAGCGTCACTTCCTCCAGGAAGCCTTTCCTGATGGCCCCAGTTCACATCCAGGCCAGGCATCCCCCGTGAACCCTCCATCAGCCCTGGCCCACTAAACTTTGTTGTGACCAATCCTTTTCATCTGTTCCTCCCATTAAGCTGCGCTTTCCTCGGGGCAGGAACCCTGTCTTATTGATATCTTCGTTCCTGGAGTCTGGCATATTGTAAACACTTGGTAAAGAATGAATGAATGAATGAGATGCCAGTTGACCAGCCCAGCAGCCTGCAAGGAGGGTCTGGGCTTCTAAAGACATCCTATGAATGTGTACCTCGCGGGGAAGAGACTTGCCCCTGAGGTCTGCTCCCACCCACAATCCCGGCCTGAAGGCCGGGAACCATATGAGAAAAGCCACAGCTGCTGTGTGTGATCACGCCCGAGGGTGGCAGCTGCATCCAATCACTGCTGCACCCTCTGCCCAGCCCCTGGGAATCACTCGCTGCCTTTCAGAGGCTGGGAGTAGCAGCACGCGGGCCCAGCTCGCTCCTCACAGCCTGCCCAGGGCTCCCGAGGGACCGGGGAGACCAGGGAGCCGCAGCCCCAAGTGCTGCTGGGGGGCGGTGAGTGGGCCAGCCAGTTGGCCGGGCTGGGGCCTGCAGTGCGGCAGAGACTGACCCCTCTGCCTTCTCGCACACTCCTGGGACAGTTAAGAGGCAGGGGGAGCTGAGGTGTGGAGCCCTGGCCGGTGGTTGCACCAGGAGGACAGGAACCCCTTTAGCTGAGCGCGCAGCACATGTGGCCCCACCCTGGACCAGCCACGGGCCGCGAGGCACGGCGCAGGGGTCAGGGGCCCACTGCCCGCCTTTGACTCTCAGTTCACCGCTCGCGGTGTCTGGAGGTGACGGGCCTAACCCCCCCGCCCCCGAGCCTCCTTCCCAGGGTTGGGGGGGTCAGTATGCAGCAGGCGCTCTGCTGGTGGCAGTCAGCACAGCACGGTCACTGTGGCACCTCGTCCGGCCGCGCAGGGGTGGGTGACGCTTCTCCACCGTGTGGGCCCGGCGTGACCTGAGCCCTCCCTGTCTTTAGCCGCCCTGGGCACGCTGGACTTCAGCCTGCTCTACGACCAGGAGAACAACGCTCTCCACTGCACCATCAGCAAGGCCAAGGTAGGCCCCACCTGTGCGCTAAGGGCGAGGAGGGAGTTCTCGCTTCAGTCATCTCAGCTGCTCCTGAGATGTAGCTGCCTCCCCTACAGCGAGGCTTTCGGGGGGAAAGAGTAGAACAGAGAAGCCAGAGAGAATGGCGGGGGGTGGGGGGGGCAGCTTTCAGGAGACAGAGGCCCCAGAGCTGGGGAGCTGTCGAAGGACAGAAGGGCAGGCGGGGAGGTGACAGGCCTGTCCTGCAGGCCAAGAGGAAGGGTTGGACTTGGGTGCCTCCGGACTCCCCGAGGAGGCTCTGGACGCTGACGCCATGCCAGGCGGGGGATTAGTCTCTGGTCGCACCGGCCTGAGCTTGCTCTCTGGGTGGAGGCGTGGGCGTCTGTAAACCGCACGCTGGTCCTGCCCCGGGCTGGCACCGTCAGCTCTGTTCTCAGCCACGCTGTTCCCTTCGTCCCCACACCGCGACGCTCCCCCTGGGAGGAAGGTGCCCAAGTTGATGCTCTCCCGCAAGGTAAGGGCAGCCGTGCGGCCTGGTAGACCTCCCGGTAGAGGTGTGGAAGGGCCTGGGCCCGGCTCAGAGCGAGGAGCTTCCGGCATCGCTGCCCGCGCCCAGCCCCGCACCACCAGCCCCCCAACCTGCGAGCTTCTCTGCCCCTCCCCCACCCTGCCCGTGGCTCTGCTCACCCAGAGGGGCAGGCTGCCTCGTTCTGCCCCGGCTGTGCCCCACCCGGCCTGGGCCGCCGTGGCTGGACTGCCGTGGCAGCGGTGAGCAGTGTCCCTGTGGGCCAGCACCATCCCCGCCCCTGCCCTCTCCTCTGGGAGCTGCCCGGGCTGTGACACAGGGCATGCCCTGCCATCCTCCCTGCCCTCCTCGAAGGGGTTCCAGACCTGCCCTAGGTACAGAGCTGGGAATCTGATAACCCCTGGCTGTGCTGAGGTGGAGGGCAGGGTGCATGGCCCCGGCAGACCCCTTCCCCTCTCCCTCCACCCAGCTTTGTAGAGGTTGTCCAGGCCTGGGGACTGGGAATGGGCCCTGGCTGCCAGGCTGCTCTGGCCAGAGCCGTCCCTTCTCCCCACCCAGACTCCAGGCCCCGCCTGTGCTGTGTGCCCTGCCTTCCCTACCCAGGCTCTAGAGGGGCTATGTGGGTGTACTGGGGTGTGTGTGTATGTGTGTGCACACGCGTGTGTCCACTTGGGTTTGTATCACTCAAGGCATTGGAGATGGGGGATGGGAGGACCCTGAGCCATGGTCGCTCCCACATTCTCCAGTTCATCCTCTGCTTAGATCCAGTTCTGCAGGGGAGGGGTGGTGCAGGCATGGGAGGAGCTGGGGCTGGGCTGGGCTGGGGTGTGAGGAGGAGCCCCAGGAGGTAGGAAGGCTGAGGCCGACAGGCAGAGCCCCTCGGGGGCCTCTGGGAGGATGCCAGATGCCCCAGCGCTGGACCCTAGATTGGCCACCCTCCCTCCAGGTGAGCAGAGCTGCCTCAGTTTGCTCATCTGTAAAATAGGGTTAATCATCCCCACCTATGTGGTGGTTGTGAGCATTAAATGAGTGAGTGCTCAGTACCTAATGCTGTCCTGCAGGACAGGGCCTGGCGGCAGACACCCCTCCCCCACCCCCCGCACCACACACACACACGCACGCACATACGGGCACTCATATCCACAGCAGAACTGGAAAGTTCCACCTTCGTGCAAAAGGGTGAGAGGCGGGCTGAGAGGCCTGTGTTGGGAAGGTCTGCCTCTCTGCCAGGGTGCACGCAGGGCCGCCCGGCCAAGCCTCGTCCTGGAGCCGGCCCCATGGAGCAGGGCAGAGCTGGAGCCCAGGCAGCTCTCGGCACAGCTCAGATGCCTCCACCCTCAGCCGCTTCTCCGGCATCTTCCAAGGGGCCCGGCATGTAGGGGAAGGGGAGCAAACGCCCCACCAGCAGGCCCCGCGTCAGCATTGCCTCCTCAGCTCCCCCAACAACCCTGAGATGTGGGAACTATTAACCCATTTTACAGATGATAAAGCTGAGGCTCAGGAGGCAGATGAAGTCATCCACTTACCCAGCTGATAAGTGCAGGAGCTGAGACCTGAACCCCGGCCAGCCTGGCTCTAAAACCCGTGGGCCCCTTCCCAGTAGCGGAGCAGTGCTCGTTGGAAGTTGGAAGGCCCCACCTCAGATCTCAGCCCCTACCTGGGAGCTCCTCCGAACCAAGGTGGGGAGGGGGGTGAAGAGCCTCAGCTCCCCTGGGAGGTGGGGGAGGTGGGCTGGTCATGAGCAGCCAACTTGCAGCTCATCTTTGAATGAGGTTGTGGGGTTGCCAGCTCTACCCCACACATGCCCCAGCTGCCTTCCTCCATCCCCGTGTGCCATCCCGGAAGCAGAATAGACGATTATCACAAACAGGAGCAAGCATGAGGTCACCTAGGCCCCTGTCTGTTTATGGTTCCGTGAGTTCCTTGGCTGTGCACACTTGACTGGTGGTTGAGAGTGAGGGGTGCCATCTCGTGGAGGGACCCTCCATGGCTGGCCAGCTTGTGTGGCCTCTGAGGACACAACGTTTTCCCATGGCCGCAGAGGGAAGCGTGTGGATGAGCGGACAGAGGGTCACAAGGACATAGGGTCGGTGAGGGAAGTTGCAGTGCATGGGGAGCAGGGAGAAGGGGGATTGGGAAGAAGGAAAGGCCTGACCACAGCAGGAGAACGAGGGCCTCATTCAGAGAAAGTGAGTCACCTGGCCTCCAAGATAAGGAAAACAGAAAGAGGCTGATCTGACAAAGGCACCCCGTGTCGCCTGCCCAGGGCCAGACGTTTGGGGGGGCTGGGGGGGGAGATCGCACCAGCACGGAGGCTTCCTCGTCACCCCCCATTCTGGGGGTGTGGGGCAGGATTGCTTCTGTGAAGAGGGTCATGAATGGACCCAGCCAGGAGGCCCGGGGGCGGGGATGCCTGCTGACCCAGGTGCCTGGAGGCCTTGGCTGCTCTGTGTCCCCAAGCCCCCAGTGACACCCTTTGCCGTTCTCCTCTGCTCAGGGCCTGAAGCCGATGGACCACAATGGGCTGGCAGACCCCTATGTCAAGCTGCACCTGCTGCCAGGAGCCAGTAAGGTGAGGGGCCTGCCCATCGTGACTGGGGCCCAGGCTGGGCTTGGGGCACCCAGGGAGGCCCACAGCTCCCACACCCACTCAGAGCCCAGGCAAGTTGAGGGGTTCACTCCACCTCCACCCAGAGCACCCAGTCACCCCCACACCCTCTAGGCCTCCCAGGGACCTTGAGTCAGCACCACCTGCCTACTGAGTTGGGGAAACTCCCAGGGAGAATTTCTAGGCCAGCGTTTTATAAGAAACACTCTCAGCTGGACGTTAATACTATGCGCAAACAAAGGGTTCTGTGGCCAGATAACACTGGGAAACATTGTTGAACAGGTTTCTTTACTGCAGAACTTACCAGAGCCTTTAATGTGTTGATGGGCTGCTCTGTGATGCCCCACAAGGGATATGGAGTAGTCAGCAACTGCCCAAATTATTTGACTACAGAACCCTTGTTCCTGTACCAGATGACCTGACAAGCAGACCAGCCCAACAGGTGCATCTACGAAAGGAGAGGGAAAAAAATTTTTTTTAATTCTCTATGAAAAGCAACAAGGTGGCCTTCAGCACTGGAAGATAAGAACTTGATGAGACTTCTTTCATACGTATTACAGTTCAGTGTAGTTTTATTTGTAATCTCATGGAAGGGAAGGTCACATCTTTTCAGAATTGGGTCCTTCCCTAGCCCACAGATATCTCAAGGGGTGAGTAGGGCAGACCCCATGCCAGGGGGGACTCAGCTGGAGCCCAGCAGCTTTGTTTCCAAGTAGAGACCAGGGCGGAGGCAGAGGGACAGGGGACACAGGACACAGGAGGATGAGCAGCAGAGCCCAGGGGCTGGTGGTCTTGTCCTGGCCGCCTTCTGAGAAGCCAAAGTTGGGGAGTTCCTTCCTGGCCCTCGAGTGACTGACAGAGAGGAAGAATCAGCAGTGGGGGCACCCCCCTGGGCAGAGGGCCTCCCCCAACACTGCTCAGGACAATTGCAGACCAACTGGGGGGTCCCACCCCCAGGTGGCCACCCCGGGCTGAGGAGCCACAGGCTGCTGGGGCCTGAGTTAACTCTGGGGCCCGGGCTCCCCCTGGTCCGGGGGCGCCACCCCAGAAGGGAAGGCAGGGCTTCGGGAGAAAGGGAAGTGGCCCTCCCACTACACCTGGAGGAGCAAGCTCCCCACTCCAGGCCTCTCTGTCCTCGTGCTGCAGGGGGGCCCCCCAGGGCTGTGAAGGCCACGCAACCAGGGGAAGGGGCCCAACTCGGGGGCTCAGTGACCGTGCGTCTCTAGACTCCTGGGACCTCGAGTTGGCAGTACCTGGCTGCTGAATCCTAGGGACCCCCCCATAGGATAGATTCCCTCGTAGGGCAGAGTTTCATAGAGTGCCTTATAGAGAAGGTCCTAAAAACCAGGCTGAGAGAGATGTGGTGTTACGCCCTGGAGCCTGACCCTCAGAAAGGGTCAGTAACCCACTGGGCTCCACAGAGCTTATGTAAGTGGTGGAGCTGGGATTTGAACCCAGGGCTGTCTGACCTCAAAGCCTGGGCCGGTTTGTGGCGGACATCAAAGGGAATAGGCTACGGAAGTCAGGGTCTGAAGGCGGCAAGGCAGGTAAGGAGTCTAAGAACCAAGATCTCTGGAAGCACTGAGGAAGGAGGGGAGGCAGCCCCCAGGTGTCCTCCAGGAGAGGTGCCTTCCCGGCAGGGGCCAGCCTGAGCGACGGCGAGGAGGCTGAGGGAGAGAATCTAGGTCCAAGCCAGGCTTCCCAGCCGCCCAGACCACACCTCCTGCAGACACCCTCCCCCCGCCACACACCTGGGCACGCACCTGGGAGGCAGGATGCTCCTGTTGTAGTTTCCTAGGGCTGCGCTAACAAATGACCACCAACTGGGTGGGTTACGACACCACAAATCTCATACCTTCCAGTTCTGCAGGGTGCGAGTCCGACATAGGTCCCACTGCGCTACAATCACGTGTCAGCAGGGCTGCGTTCCATTCTGGAGGCTCGAGGGGAGAAGCTATTTCCCATTCCTTTCAAGCTTCTAGAGGCACCCCCTTTGCTTGGCTCATGGCCCCTTCCTCCATCTTCAAAGCCAGTGTCGCCTCTCTGACTTTCTCCCCTTGTCACGCTCCTTCGGACTGTTCTCTCGCCTCCCTCTTCTACTTTTAAGGGCCCTGTGATGACGTGGGACGTGGCCCACCCACATCATCCAGATAAACCCCCTGTATTGGAAGTGCAGCGTCTTAACCACTGGATCGCCAGGGAAGTCCCCAATCGGCCTGTTTTAAAGTCAGCTGATTAACAACAGCGTTAATCCCCCTTTGCCAAGGGAGAGCGCTTATGCACGGGATCTGGGGGATTGGGATGTGTTTGGCGCCATTACATTGCCCATCACCCTCTTTGACACTCAGAGGATCATTTTTGCTCTCTCCAGGCAAATAAGCTCAGAACGAAAACTCTCCGAAACACTCTGAACCCCACATGGAACGAGACCCTCACTTACTACGGGATCACAGACGAAGACATGATCCGAAAGACCCTGCGGTGGGTGAGACCCCGGGCCGCCGGCTCCCCCACCCCACCCAGCCTTGTCCACAGGGCAGGCCCTCCCCACACCCCCCGGCCCACCGCCTGCAAATCCGCACTGACTTTGGAAGCAAATTGAGAGGCCCCTTGCCCTCCAGGATCTCGGTGTGTGATGAGGACAAATTCCGCCACAACGAGTTCATCGGGGAGACGCGGGTGCCCCTCAAGAAGCTGAAGCCCAACCACACCAAGACGTTCAGCATCTGCCTGGAGAAGCAGCTGCCGGTGAGTGGGCCACGACCTCCAGTCGTGGGCTCTGCAGCCGTCCAAGGCCCACCCTGCTGTGAGTGCAGGGCCAGGAGCATTTATTGAGCACCTACTATGTGCCTGGCACAATTGCAGGTGCTGGGGAGACAGATAAATCTCCCTGCCCTCATGAAGTTTGGGCGGGAGACAGACCAAAATTGAAATAAACCACCCAAACAGATAGTCTGTTCAGCAGGGATAAGGGCCGAGCAAGAAAGCATGAGAGGAGTCAGTGGGTTAGACGGGTGCTCTGGGAGGGCTCACCTGGCGAGCAGGGAATATTCCAGGCAGAGGGAACAGCAGGTGCAAAGCCCTGTATGGAAAAGCGCCCAGCCTGTGGGAGGCACAGGCAAGAGGTCAAATGAGAGGGGCAGAGAGCGAGAGGAGGGGGTCCTGGGAGCTGAGAGCAGAGGTTGGGGGTTGGGGAGGCTGGGAGGACTCTGGACTCATCCCTGAGTGAGATGGGCCACAGGAGGGTGCTAGGCAGGGGCCAAGGCATCTGAGGGCATTTTAACAGGCTCCTCAGAATGGGAGGGAGTGGAGGGCCAGGGCGGGGAGACCAGCAGGGTGGAGGGAGGAGCAGGACTCAGGCCTAGGCGGGGCAGCAGTGGAGGCAGGAGAAGGGCTGAAGATCAGCATCCTCAGGCCTGGGGCCCGAGCACCTGGGAGGATGAAGGGTCATGAACTGGGATGCGGAGGACCATGGGAGGAGCAGCTGGGGATGCTCGGAGCGCACCTGGAACATGTGAGGCATGAGGTGCCTGTGAGATACCCAGAGGAGACAGAAAATCATTCTTTCCTAGAAATTGCAATTGTTTGAAAACGTCAAAACCAATTTTGCCCCCTGGTCGTCTGCAGCAGCTGAGCCCTCCCAGAGTCTCTGAGCAATTTTCCCCTCCCCCTTCTCCTCCCCGTTCCTTCCCCTCCCCAGGCCTGCCTTCACCCAGTTCAGAAGGGCCGGGAGGGGTTGGCCAAGAGGTCCAAGGCCCGGGACCCTAAGAAACATATGCCTTCAGGGACTGCATGGTGTTCAGGGCACAGTCCCCTCCCCAGGACGATTCCCTACCAGAGGTCTGGGCAATGGGAAAGCTCAAGAGGACAGAGTCCAGCGGCTGTCCCCCGAGTGCCTGTACCCCTCCCCCACAGGGCCCTGAGACACATGCTTAGCGCAGCCTGGCCTGGAACAAGTGACCTGAGGTCAGACCTCCCTCCCAGAAACCCAGCTCTGTCTTTTTGCATAAGTTGAGCAAATTGTATTCCATTGTCACACTCTCTCCCACTCATAGATATTTGTGTGATGGAGATAACCTTTTTAATTTTATTATTAGTCACTAACCATAGGTGACCCAGTTTCTCCAAATGATATATGTCACTTATAAAAGGCAACACCAACTCCTGCTGGAGTTGTGTTTCTGAGTTTTGATCCCTGACATAAACAAACACCTGTGTGGTGTGAGTGTGAATTGTGTGTGAGCAGTATGAGCGTGGAATGCATGTGTGAGCACCTGTTTCATGCATGGGGGGGTGCATGGAATGCATGTGTGAGCACCTGTTTCATGCATGGGGGGGTGCGTGGAATGCATGTGTGAGCACCTGTTTCATGCATGGGGGGGTGCGTGAAAGCATCCATGCTTGTGCACCAGGTGTGATCAGGGACTTGCTTAGCCTTGCTTGAATTTGCTAGGATCTCATTGGTCCAGTTCAGGGACCCACAATGACAAGGGTGCAGTTCAGGATAATCAATCGGCAGTAAAGATTCATTTTGATGATACCTTTTAGATTTTACATAGCCTTGTAAACCTTATTCGTTCTCCGTAAATACTGAACGATGCCCAGTTCAATGGTCTTCATGTGAAACAATCCAAAGTATATCCTACCCTAAAAAAAACAGCTGAAAATATCCCGGCTCATCTATACTGTTTAATTTTCACACATCACAACTGCCACAAGAGCCATGGTTTAGTGAGGCTGTCATACACAAAGCCCTAGGCCCGAGCGGCAGGTAGTTAAATCTCACCCGCCTCCTCTGAGCCACGGGTACAAGCGGCCTGAGCACTGTGTTGAGAAGATACTGAGGCTGCATTTGAGCTCGGGGTGAATGCAGTCATCAGCTAGCCATGTCTGCTCTGGGTGTGGGAGTTGGGGAAGGTAGTCCTTCCTTCACCTAACAGGAGCCCCATCTCCAGAGAGGTGCAAGCATGGCCCCTGCCCGTGAGGGGCCACGTGAGGTGCCGTTTTAGTGCCAGGCAGCGAACAGTCAAGAGCAGAGGGACCAAGTGCAAGAGGAGCCTGGCAGAGAAACCTAGGAGGGGCCTTTGGGGGTCACAGGGCTCAGGCTGGGTGGACAGAGGGTAAAGGAAAGGGGTTCCAGGTGAGTAGCAGCTGGAACGTGGAAACAGGTGGTCTCAGGAGGGTGAGGAATGGTCTCAGTGGGCTGGCTGGCGTGGGGAGGCCACACAGTGAGGCCTAGAGTTGAGGTCTGATGCCAGAGGCAGGCGCTAGCCTGGGCAGGCCTAGGCCACACCCCACCTGGCTCCTAGCTCCCCCTGGGGTTGGGAACGTGCCTAAGAAGCTCCAAGAAGCACCTTCCAGGGGGCCAGGGCCAGGGTGACCCCTCACCACCCACCGGGCTCCATTTGGCCTGGGCCCGTGGCTGCAGGAGAGGTGGGAGCAGGCAAGGACAGCTGAGTGACCGCCCACCTGCCCCACAGGTGGACAAGACAGAAGACAAGTCCCTGGAGGAGCGGGGCCGCATCCTCATCTCCCTCAAGTACAGTTCGCAGAAGCAGGGCCTGCTGGTTGGCATCGTGCGCTGCGCACACCTGGCTGCCATGGACGCCAACGGCTACTCGGACCCCTACGTGAAAATGTGAGTGTGCAGCCCAGGCCAGCCGCCTCCTTCCCCACTTTCTCACCTCCAGGGACTGGGAGGTCCATGCATCGAGATCAGTAGTCCGTGTGGCAAGTAGTTGTGTGAAGCACAGGGGGTGCTGTGCCCACGAGGTCATACTCCTGTATGCTCCTTGGGCAACTCTGTGGGTTGAGTCTGGCCAAACCCATTTCTCAGATGAGGAAACTGACGTCCATAGAAGTTGAGTGGCAGCCCAGTCACACAGATAGATAGAGAGCAGTTATCTCCTGATGTTTGGTTCAGGTCTCTCTGTGGTCATGGGGCCCAGGAAGGGCTGTGAGCAGGTTGGAGGAGGGGACAGGAGGCCGGGAGATCCAGTGAAGGGACTCCATCAGGACTTAGGGCTGGGTACATGTGGGCAGTGCTCTACGGTACCACAGACACAGATAGGGAGGGGTCCACCCAGCCCTGCCAGGTGGGGCTTCTGGTAGCACTGGGGAGAGACTTAACTCAGGGGCCCCAGAGCCGTGAACCTGGGTCAGGACAGGCTGTGATCCTAGCTCAGGCAGGAGCTGGTGGCCGTTTGGAGAGGGATAAAGCCTGTGTTTTGGTGACCACCATCTGTGCTTTGGTGCGCTCCACAAACAAAAGATGGACGTAGTGAGGTTGTCTTGAAGGGTAGGACTTGAGGAGGAATTTGGCTCAGCAGAAAGGAGGTGTTTCTGCTCAGGGAAAGGGACAGAGGATTTAAGATAGTTAAGAAGCAGGGATGGTTCTGGCCTCAGGGGACAGTAAGGAGGCCCAGGCGACAGAGGCCATCACAAGGACTACTGGTTTTCTGCTTAAAAAACGTTGGGCCCCAACTTCAACCATTAGCAAGACAGTGATTTCCAGTGGATCAGAGACCACTGGGAACGGAAATGCTGTAATAGCTCAGAAGACAATTAGACTCTTAAAAACAGTGGAGGGAAAGTAAGTGATACTCAGTAACCTAGGAAGATGCGTGCGCCCTGTAGCCGCATCATTTCCCTTCCAGGTCTGTGTCCTAGAGACCCAGGCCCTGGCGTAAAGCTGCTTTTGCAGCATTGCTTGTGATAGCAGTAAGATGGAAATAGCCTAGTGTTCATCAGCAGACTTATAAAATGTGGCATCTGCGTACAGTGGAGTACTATGCAATTGAAGTGAATAAATGAGGACCAGGTGAATGAACGTGGACACAGCTATGCTGAGCCCAAAGCAAACTGTAGTGGGGGGCACCAGTGTGATACTGTAGTGATTGTCTCTGGGGAGGGAGGACGGTGCCTCCACCTGTAACTGTGATGCTAGAGGTTTTTTTTTTAATTTTTATTTTATTTACTTTTGGCTGCGTTGGGTCTTCGTCGCTGCACGCTGAGCTTTCTCTAGTTGCGGCGAGCGGGGGATACTCTGTTGCAGTGCGCGGGCTTCTCATTGCGGTGGCTTCTCGTCGCGGAGCACGGGTTCTAGGCACACAGGCTCAGTAGTTGTGGCGCACAGGCTTAGTTGCTCCGCGGCATGTGGGAATCTTCCTAGACTAGGGCTCGAAGCCATATCCCCTGCATTGGCAGGCGGATTCTTAACCACTGTGCCACCAGGGAAGGCTAGTGTGAAATTTCTAAATCAGGCTCAGTTCCCACCTGCCAAGTTGATAGGAATTCCAGGGTCTCATGCTGGGTTATCCAGAAAATAGGGTCTCACCTGGTACAAAAGAGGGTCCAGCCACCTCCCACAGCCAGGGAGAGGTAGCCCTGGCAGGGCCTGTCCACTGTGCCTGGGGCTCCCCCTGCCACAGGTGTGGTAGTTGCTGGGCCCACCCTCCAGCCATGGGCCGGGTCAACGTGGCCTTACAGACAGGCAGCTCTGTGGGTGGCCCCCTGTATCAGAGGGAGGCCCCCAGCAGCCTAGAAACCCCTACATCTGATTGAAATTCCCTGGGTCAGTTGCAGGGGCTGCTGCTCAGGCCTCCTCAGGGCTCCCTATCTCTGAAAGGCCCCTTCATGGACCGTGGGCCTTCTCTTTGCTAAAAGTAGGGGAAATAAAGGCACAGGTGAGATTCTGAGCGGAGCATCTGGGGCCCTGAGAAGAGAGCTACATGGAAGTGCCAGGTGGAGGATGCTGAGGGGCAAAGCTAGATGGGCCAAGGCCTTTTGTCGGCACCCTTATTTTTATAAACTTCACCCCAGATGATAGCTACCTCAGTTTCCCTAGGCTGGAAGCCGACCCCAAGTCCAGTTCTTCAGGGTCTGATGATGGTTAACAATCAATCATCATTAACACGTACCGAGTAATTGCCGGGTGCCAGGGCTGTGCTAGGCCTCTTTGAAGCCCCCCAGCAGCCCTGTGCGGTACTTGTTAACATCTCCATCTCACACCCAGGGGCACTGAGAAAGCTCAAAGCAACTTGCTGTGCTGCCCTGGGCAACCCCTTCCTTCTCCAGCCCTCTGCTGTCTGTCTTCTAGGGGCCTCAGGTGAGCAGCAGTCGCTGTGCAGAAGGGACCAGCGGTGGCACTGGTAGGGAGGCTCCATGAGCCCTGGTGGCCAAGGCAGGAGGGGGTGCTGACAGCGAGGGTGAGCAGCCATGGGCGGGCCCCTGGAGCGTGGCCAGGGTGCACTTCTCGCCCACACAGGCCACACTCCCTCGGGAAGCTCCCCTGCAGTGGTGAGGTGAGGTGAGGCGAGAAGGGACTCCAGGCAGGGAGACAGCATAGACAAAGGCCTGGGGGCAGGACAGGCGATGACCCCTAGCTGGGGCCTTGTGAGGCTCACTAGATGGACACTGGCCGTGCAGCGCTGAGGGAGCCTGGGACAGCTTCCCTTCAGGGCCTTCCGGAGGCAGGGCTGGGAGACACTCCCACTGTGCAGGACCGCCCCCATCCCTCCTCCTCGCCCCCAAAGAAGTAAAACAGGCAAAGACGAGTCAAGAAGTGCATGGAAGCTTGTAAGGAATGCAGAAATTCACCATCTCTGGGTGAGGGTTTAAGGGAACCCCCCAACCTGTTTAAAAAGTCATCTTTACTGAGGTATAATTTACATCCAGTAGGTTTCTCCCCTTTTGAAGTGTGACTGACTGACGTATACAATCTTGTCACCACCACCACAGTTAAGACCCAGATACCATCACCCCAGAAAGGTCCCCTGGCCCCAGTCAACCATTGATTTGTTTTCTGTCGTGACAGTTTTGCCTTTTCCAGACTTTCTCATAAAGGCAACTCCTACATAACCTAATGCTCTGGGGAGCCAGCCGCGTGGTGCCTGAGCCTGGAGTTCGGTCTGTAGGTCTGCATTGCCAAGTAGTCGTCCGTCAGGTCACTTCCTGTTGAAGTGCATGGGGGCTGTCCCCAATTTCTGACGGCTGTATAAAGCTGCTAAAGAACAGGTTTTTGTGCAGACCTGTGTATTCATTTCTCTCCACCCCCAACTTCTGTTAATACATATTTTCTAGTGTTTCTATAATGAACCAGTATTTCTTATGTAATAACAATCACAACTTTTTAAAAAAGTGCACAGAAAAGCAATAATGAGGTACCACTTTCTTTGTTCACTGATCCCACCCAGTGCCAGGCATCAAGTTGGGTACCAGGAAGCTGGTGGTGGGTGAGACAGATGTGGTCCTGTCAGCAGAAGCAGGGCAATTGTCACTAGTGTCCATGCAGGGACAGGGTAAGAAGCTTTGCAAAGGAGAGGGCCTGGCTTCTGAGCACCATCCCTGTGCTGAGCAGCTGTGTGACCTTGGGTGAGTCCCTCCACCTTTCTGAGCCCCAGATGCAGACTGCTGTTCTGCATCAAAAAGTCTAAGGAGCTGATGCCCGTGGAGGGAGCTGGCCCGCAAGCAGGGCTTCCCTCTTTCCCTGCAGGAAGCACTGCTGTCACTGCCCAAAAGACCTTTTTTCCTTCCTCAAAGCTCCAGTGAGGTAGCGGCAATGGTTGTACAACTCAGGGACTATGCTAAAAACCGCTGCGTTATACACTTGAGAAAGATGAATTTTATAGCGTGTGAATTCTATCTCCATAATCTGCTATTACAAAAAGAAGAGCTCTAGCAAGGGACCAACTTTGCTAAAAATGTTTTTCTGGTGGGAAATGTGAGCTGTGAAAATCAGACTTCCAGAAATAAAGAAAATCCTCTTTCCTAGGGGACGGAGGGGCTCTGTGACGTCAGGAATGGGCTGTGAACAGAGGTCCAGGTGATGAAGGACCCACTTGCTTCTCCCACTGCACTGACTGCTCACCTTTGTCACAGAGTAGTGCTGGGGACATCCGATGGTCAGGATGAACGGGAGGCCTGGGAATCTCTCTCTTCCAAGCCCTGCTGGCTCCACGTGTACTCAGAGTGTCTTCTCACCCCTGCCTATTGATTGGTTGTAATTCCAGATACCTGAAGCCAGATGTGGACAAGAAATCCAAACATAAGACAGCGGTAAAGAAGAAAACCCTAAACCCAGAGTTCAACGAGGTACGAGAGGATGGTGGAGCCATGAGCCACTCAATCTCCCTCAGGACAGGGGACCCCGGAAGGACTGGGTTTTTCAAGGGTCACTGTGGGAGCTGGAGGGTGGGGAGGGACTGACAGGAGAGGCCCCAGCCGTGGGATAGGAGGACTGGTGGGAGAAGTGAGGCCAGCCTGAACCAGGCCAAGGTGGTGCAGATAGAAGTGAGGAGCGGCCTGGAAAACTCTTCGGAGGATTGAATTGATGGGACTGTAGCCATGTTGGATGTGGAGGGGGTGGTGTGAGGATGTGAGCGGCCCCAGGAAGGTGGGCGCAGATAGATACCCAGGTCCTCAGCCCAGGCGGTGGGTGCAGCCGGAGAGGAGCTCCGAGGAACGAGATGAGGGAGAGGAGCCAGAGGAGCCTCTGACAGAGCCTGAGTGACTCGGGTGCAGGCAGAGAAGGCCGAGGAGGTGCTGCCAGGGAGCGAGGGGGACACCAGATGTTGAAGGATCCTGGAAGCTGGTAGGAGAGAGGGTTCCACAAAGAAGGGCGTGGTCAGCAGAATCAGACCCAAGAGAGGTCAAGCACGCCAAGGCTGCCAAGTGTGCGTTGACTTACAATAAGGAGACTCTTGAGGATCCTGAGAAAAGCAGCTTCAGTGACAAAGGGGCAGGTGGGTCAGAGGGAAGGGGACCCTGAGGATCTCAGCTGAGCTCTAAGAGGGAAGTGGGTGAGATGGGTGAGAATCCATTATCATCCACTGCTGTGCACTGGCCACCCTCCTGGCCACCGGCCGACTTACAGGCTGTGTGTCATTGGTCCTGACACTCCCCTTCTGGCCACCAGGAATTCTGTTATGAGATTAAGCACGGGGACCTGGCCAAGAAGACCCTGGAGATCACCGTTTGGGATTATGACATTGGAAAATCCAACGATTTCATCGGTGAGAGGACACGATGGGAATGCTCTTTAGCAACGTGCCCATCCTGGGTTCAGCAAAGGGCAGGGGCCCTGAATCAGGCCACAGTCCCGCCTTCCTGGCCTGTGGGGAAAGTTGGGGCCATAGACATGATCCAGCCTGACCCCATGTGACAGAGAAAGAGGCCCAGAGAGGGAAAGAGGCCTGGCCGAGTCACACAGCAGTCTGTGGTGGAGCAGGGGTAAGAGGTGATGATGGTCAGCCCCTCAGGCTGGACTCTGAGCCCTTGTGGCCCCAAATTTCTGGTGGGCTTGGTGGCTGTGCACAGTGGAGCTGCCCTGGCACCAACACATGCCACTGTGCTGCCCCCCAGGTACTGCTCTGGTCCTGGGTAAAGGAAGAGCAGGATCCCTGGGCCCTGATTGGGAGAGTGGGGGGGCGGGGCTCCAAGAGTGTGGCAGACCATCGTCCACCCTCAGAGCGGGTGGGCAGGGAAGAGAGTCTGGCCTTGGAGCACAAAGTCTGGGAGGGGTGCCAGGGAGTACTGGTTCCAGAGAGACCCTGAGAGTCAGAGGTCACCGTGTCCCGGCTGCCTCTCGGCTCCCCTCTGCAGGCGGCGTGGTTCTGGGCATCAATGCCAAGGGCGAGCGCCTGAAGCACTGGTTTGATTGCCTGAAGAACAAGGACAAGCGGATCGAGCGCTGGCACACACTCACCAATGAGCTCCCGGGGGCCGTGCTCAGCGACTGACCCACCCCCACCTGCCCGCTGCACCTACCCCTGCCCGGCCCAGCACAGGCCTGGCCCTGGGCTTCCTCAGCTGTCACTAAGGCCCTCGCCCCCATGTTTGGGGAGATCCAGGATGCCTGCTTGGACACAGAGCCACTGCAGCCCCCACTTAGAGGCCATGGAAGGCTCAGCCCCACCGAGGGACAGCGGGGGCAGAGAGCTGGACCTGCTTTCGGCCCCCTGGAGCCTGAGAGGGCCACAGGTGGAAGAAGAGGACCCTGGCCTCAGCACCCACCCGGAGGAAGTAGATGGGGCAGTCCAGAAGACAAGGATCCTACTAGAGGTCAGCAGTGAGTTGCAGGGGACCCCAGGCTGAGAGAGCAGGGGTGCCATCAGGGAGAGGGGCAGTAAGAGAAGGAGACTTTGGGCAGTGGCAAGACAGGACTCTGAAGAAAGTTCATTCCCAAAAGGAGGTTCTGACTACATCTGTTCATCTCTGGCATGACTGGGTGGGTGGAAAAAAGTTGGCCTGAGAGCCAGGAGTCTGGTAAAGATCCTGGAGCTCCCAGTGAACGTGGGCACAGTCCAAGCGCTTCACTCAATGATTCCACAGGCCCCTGGGGAAGAATGAGACCCAGGGCCTGCCCTCAGGGAGGTCCCCATCTAGTCAGGGAGCTGGAAACAAACCATTACAATGGGGGTGTGAGGAATGCCAAGGCCAGCCTGACCCACCTGCATGTTCTGTGGATTCTGCTGACTCGGCTGGGAGAGCAGGGAGGGCTTCCTGGAGGAAGTGATGCTTTAGCAAGGCCTTGAAGGGTGAGTGGAGTTTCTAGGCAGACAAAGGGGGAAGAGCAGTGTAAGCAGTGGGAACCATATACAAGGCCTGGAGGGGAAAGGTGATGTGGGCCAGGGGCACTGTCTGGGACCCAGGGTCTCTCTGGGAGAGGGAGCAGGGTTTGTTAGGGGCAACAGCACCCAGTCCTGCTCCCACCCCACCCCTAGCTGCCAGGCCAACTGGGCTTGTAGACATAGGGGGAGTGGCTTAAACTGATGTTGGTGCACGGTCAAGTTCAGTTCTCAGAGCCAGCTCTTCTACCTTTGACCTTTCTCCTCCTGAGGAAGCTGGAGGATGGATCCTGCCTCTCGCTCCAAGCTTAAGCATCAGGTCAGTTGCAGTCAAGAAGAGTCTGTTTTTCTTTGCATGAAAAGAACCAAAAAGTCCTCCTTGTCCTTACCCTCCTCTCCCCTTCCCCCACCACCCCCCCCCCAGGGCCCTTCTGGGTTCAGGGTTGGGAAGTGGGGAGCCCCAGGTGGCTGCCCCTGCATCCTAGCCCTACTGAGATCCCTTTCAGGAGTACTCAGCAGCAGTCCAGGGCCTCGTTTCTGGGAAGGGCTGGTTCTGTCTTCCAGGAGCTAAGAAAGAGCCCCCTGCACCCTGGGTGAAGGTCTCCAGCAAGGGGTTGAGGGCATCAGAATCTTGGGCCCAGGCCTGAAGCCCCAAACTTTTCCTGCCGACTAAGGGGCCTTCAGGAACGCTGGATGAACAAATGCAGAACCCAGGAATTTCTGTGTTCAACCCATCACTGCACTGATGGGAAACAAAGCCCAGAGAGGGAAAGTGATCTACCTGAGGCCTTCCAGCCCTACCACAGCTGGGGCAGACCAGGTTCCATGGCCCCTGCCCCACCACCTCCAGCCCAGAGCTCTGGACACCACACCCACACCAACGCTTGTACAGGGCTCACAGGGGCACTGGGGCTAGACCTTATGCTGCAGACACAAAGCACATTACCATCTGAGGCCTGGGGTGATGATGTGAATCCCACCAAGTGCCCATCAGCCTTTTTCCATTTTGCAGGGGAAACAGGACTCCAGCCCCCATACAGTACCTGGCAAACTTTGCTGGTCAGGGAGTCTTGGTTTTCCCTAAGAAGGCTTTGTGTGTGGTAAGGGTTTTACAACCACTGTCTGTCTTGATGAATCTTCACAGCCCTGTGAGATGGGTTTAATTGCCATCACCATTTGACAGATGAGGAAGGAGATTCAGAGAGGCTGAGTCTATTTATGAGGAACCTTGTGTCTGGGTGAACTCTGGGTTATCGTCTTAGCTTTGCCTTTTGGGCGGTGGGGGCAGGTTTCTCATTCAGAGAGGAGCTTCACGAATTCCCTGTAAACACACGGAAATGCTGAATGGCCAAGTTAGAAGTACACCTAGAGCCTCGCCTAGTACAACTTCCTTGTTAGACACATGGGGAAGCTAAGGCCTAGCAAGCAGAAGGGGCCTACACAGGACCCAGTTGGGATAAGAACCCAGGACACCTGGCACCCAGTCCAAGGCCTTCTACTGCCCTAGACTGTGCAAGAGCAGATTTGGTCCTTAAACATGGTCCCAGCTGACCACAGGGACAGTCAGGCTGGGAGGTGGGGCTCCTGGACAGCTAGCCTGAGTGCAGGATGGGGCACTTGGGTAGAAGACATCCCAGGGAGAACCTTCACTAGGACCCTGGCACTGTTCTGGACCCCTTACAGGTTGTATCTCTGTTCGTTAGAGAAAAAGGCGCTCTGAGAAGCTGCAGTGTGCGCTCTCCCTTTGACCCCAACCTGGCATCGTTCCTCTGGTCCCTCAGCCCCACAAAGACGGTGAATTTGACGCCAAACAAAAAACAAAAGTCATTCCAAAGTCAGATGTCAATAACCAGGGGGTCACCAGGTGTGGCATCCACCGCCACCCCCACCCCCCTGCCTAGTCTCAGCACCCACCACCACCACTAGCCAATCCCCCACGGGCCCGTCTTCCAACCCTGAAGCGGTAACCTCCTGACCTCTAGTGGCGAGAGCGAGGAACTGCATCTCCTGGCCCGAGCATGTCTTCCCTTTGTTCCTTCTCCAACCGAGAGAACCTCCCAATGCATGGACTCTGGCTGTCTTCGACGCAGACTCGTGCACTGCTTACCACTGTTTTGTTATCATGTGACGGCTGCAGAAACAGTCCTGAAACTGCAGCCCCACACACAATTTTTGTACTTTTGTCTGACCTACCCGAAGGTGTCCTTTTTAAGTCTTATTTGTTAATATTTATAATGACATATAATCCAAAGTAAATGGAAACGTTCATTATGATCATATGGGCTTGGGAGACTCATCTTAATAGATTTGAATGGGTGAGCAGGAACGAACGAGACCCTGGCAACCAGGGCTTATTCTGCACATTGTCTCATTTACTCTTAACCAAGAATCCATTTGAGGTAGGTGCCCATGTTACAGATGCGTAAAATATTTGTGCAGAATCACAGCTGGTTAGTGACAGACCAGGATTCAACTTATGCCTCCCAAGACATTTTATGCCATGTTATCATCTACACATCCAACCAACAGCTGTGGAGTGTAAACTCCAAGGCCAGACACTGGTCTAGGCACCTGGGGCAGATTCATCAGCAAGACAGTTAATAAACAGTAAACAACGTTAAAAGATGACAAGGAAAAAAAAGGCATAAAGGAATCCTGTGGGCAGGGGTGGCTGGGCTTAAATAGGGAGATGTGGTGGGCCTCCAGAGAAGGTGACTTTTGAGCTTAGGCTTCGAGGAGGTGAAGGGGGTAGTTCTGGGGAGACTTGAAGTGCTCCAAGTGGAGGGAACAGCCAGTGCCCCTAGAGGTGGGGGCAGGCTTGGGGCGACAGGAACTGCAAGGAGAGCGAGGTGGGTGGAGCAGGTTGGGGCGAGGAAAAAAGGGTAGATGAGAGCATAGGGAACAGGGGACCGGATCAAGGACGACATTATAAAGTCTGTGGCTTTCACTCTGAGATGGGAGCAACCCTGGCTTACCTGTGAACAACCTGTGGTCTGCGGTGATCAGGCCCAGTTTGGAGGTCCCTCTGGTGGTGGTGTGCCCGTGGGTCCAGGGTTCGAGGTCAGTATCCAGAGCAGCGGTGGCTGGGTCCTAAGAAGAACCAGCTGTAGCATGATTTTGGTCAGTGTTCTGGCCAACCTCCCTTAGCAACCGCCTCTGTGCTGGCCTAATTTTCCAGGCCTCCCGCCCATTCTCTGAAGTACCCAATACCCTTCCAGTGCATTCCTTTTCTGCTTACATTAACTAGAGTCGGATCCTGTTATTTTCAACAGAGAAACCTGCCTGGTGATCTAGTGCAATCTGATCATCCAGGTCTCGAGCATCACCTCTTTGTGAGGCCTGTCTTGACAACCTCAGTCACTTTCTCCCGCATCAGCCTGCTTTCTTTTCTTCACGGCACTTACCACCAAAATCACCTTGTGTATTTGCTTATTCCTTTCTCCCCTCACTAACCTTCATGAGAGTAAGGGCCACACCTGTCTTGTTTACCACAGTAACCCCAGACCAGGACTGAGCGTAGGGCAGGCCTCGAGTATTTGTTGAATGAATGGATGAAAGCTGCCAATATGGACATTGTTTGAAAGGAGCCAAATCCATGCGTCTGGAGCATGTGGTTATGAAGATGGCGGGTCCAAGCCCAGGTGACTATGCACAGGACTCCTGTTAGCTCCAAAGACTTCTGGGGTACAAATGAGAAATGACCCCAAGTACCACAGAGTTCCCTGAGTAGAGAAAGGGAGAGAATGAGAGGAGGAACGGAGAGAGAAAGGAAGAGTGGGAGGGGGATCAAGATGGCAGAGTAAGAGGATATAGAGCTCACCTCCCCCCCACATCAAAAAATACATCTACGTGTAGAACAATTCTCACCAAAAACTACGTGGAAACTGGCAGAAGGACTCCTATACAACCAAGGCTGCAAGAAAGATTCCCCCATAATCCCATCCCAGGTAGGATGGGAAGAAAAGCACCGGGTTGAGACTTGTGCCCCCGGGAGGGAACTAAGAGGAAAAGGGAGATGGTACAGGTGGACACTCACCCTGGGGAGTGAGCAGGCTGAGAGACAGACTGGGCATTCTAGTCCTGGGGTCTTATACAGAGGAGGCAAGACCCTTTGGCTGCCTGGAGAACAGCTGGGACACATAGAAAGGCTGGAGAAGCCTAGACTGCACTGATGAGGAGTACGCAGTGCTGGCTTGCCACCAAACGGCGGAGAGAGGTCTGCCCTAGCAGCTGCCACCTTGCCACACTCTCTGACCCAAGCTGAGTGAACCCCCTGGCCCCACTCACTCCACACCACAGCTTGGCACTGAATCTAGGGCAGCCACATCCTGGAAAAAGACTCGAGCTAGGGACACAGAGGTGACCCACGGGCCTGGGGTATGGTACAGGCTGAGTGATGGCCATTGTTGGCGCTTACTCAGCGCCACAGAAGTAGCCCAGACTTCTGATGACAGTGCAGCCACTTCGACTCCTGCAACCACAATGCCATGAT
This sequence comes from Eubalaena glacialis, assembly GCF_028564815.1. Classification (NCBI taxonomy): domain Eukaryota; kingdom Metazoa; phylum Chordata; class Mammalia; order Artiodactyla; family Balaenidae; genus Eubalaena; species Eubalaena glacialis. The sequence goes on along the minus strand of NC_083734.1, from coordinate 14,658,508 downwards.
CCCCAAGCAAACGCTCCAGCCCCACCCCCACCCACTCCGTGCCACAACCTTACACTAGAGCTGAGACCACCACAATAGGGGAAAAGACAACCTTGATCTGGTTCTGAGCGGGACTGCAGATACCTACACAAGCAGCACATTGGATATCTGTAAGCACACAAACCCTGCTTATTTCAGCACTCCCCTCCTTCGGGGCAAAGGTTCCAGTGTGGGGAGAAGGAAAAACACACACTTGAAGGGAATAGAGCCAGCTCCAGCCCGACCCTCAGGGCTTCCACTCCAGCAGCTTGGGAGCAGATCCCACCCAACAGGGCGACTGCGGCCAGTGAGGAGACAGGAAGTCTCGCCTCACACCCTGCACAGTCTTTGGCTCTTCCAACGCCAGCCGTACCCCCTATCAAGGTGATAGTTGTCATCACATCCTGAGGAAAGCAGTGGGCTGGCATCCACATCAAATTCAACCCACACACCAAAGATGTTAGGCACAGTCTACACAGTCTACATAGGGATGTTCCCACATAAAAGCACCCCTTCAAGACCATAACAGATAACTGTTGCACCTCAATTCATAGAGACAGAGAAAGTTAAGTAAAATGAAAACGCAGAGGAACTACTCTCAGCTGAAAGAGCAAGAGAAAACCCCTGAAGAAATAAATAATGAAAAAGAGAATCAGTCTATAGACAATGAATTCAAAAAGTTGGTAATAAAAATGCTAACTGAATTAAGACAGTAGAGGTAAGCACAGATCATTCTACCAAGGAACTAGAAATTTAAAAGACCCAATCAAAAATTGATAATTCAATCTCTGAGATAAAAAGCACTCTAGAAGCAATGAATAGCAGACTAAATGACACAGAAGAATGCATAAGTGATCTGGAAGATAGAATAATATAAATCACCCAATAAGAACAGAAGAAAGAAGAAAGAAGAAAGGGGGGGGGGAGGGAGGGCGGGAGGGAGAAAACAACATACAAGATCTATGGGATAATATAAAATGTGCCAATATTCACATTATAGGGGTTCCAGAAAAAGAAGAGAGAAAGGGATCAAAAATGTACTCGAAGAAATTATGGCTGGAAACTTCCCAAACCTAAAGAAGGAAACGTATCCAATTTCAGGAAGCAGAGAGAGTTCCAAACAAGATGAGCCCAAACTGGCCCACACCAAGACATATCATAATTAAAATGGCAAAATTAAAGGTAAAGAGAGAATTCTAAAGGCAGCAGGAGAAAAACAGAGAGTCATATACAAGGGAATCCCCACAAGGCTATCAGCTCATTTCTCTGGAGAAACTTTGCAGGGCAGAAGGAAGTGGCATAATACATTCAAAGCCCTAAAAAAGAAAATCCTGCAACCTAGGATACTCTATTCAGCAAGATTATCATTTAGAAGAGAAGGAAAGAATTTCTCCGACAAGCAGAAACTAAAAGAATTCAGCAATACTAAACCTACCCTAAAAGAAACGTTGAAGGGTCTACTCTAAATGGAAAAGAAGAATCTATAGGAGAGGGAAAATCCCAATAGGCAAGGCAAATATATAGTAAGGATTAAAGATCACTTAAATAAGCCAGTACTTAGATTTTTTTTTAATTTTAAAAAGCAACTACAATAAACAGTAAAGGGATAAGCACAAAGATGTAAAATGATATCAAAAACTCAAAATGTGGGGGAGGGGAGCAAAAAATGTAGATCTTTTAGAATGTTTGAACTTATATGATTATCAGTTTAAAGCAATTAGATATAATTACAGGTCAATATATATGAACCCCATGGTAACCACAAATCAAAAACCTACAATAAGGGGCTTCCCTGGTGGTGCAGTGGTTAAGAATCTGCCTGTCAATGCAGGGGACACGGGTTCAAGCCCTGGTCTGGGAAGATCCCACATGCCATGGAGCAACTAAGCCCGTGCACCACAACTACTGAGCCTGCACTCTAGAGCCCGCAAGCCACAACTACTGAAGCCCGTGCACCTAGAGCCCGTGCACCTAGAGCATGTGCTCCGCACAAGAGAAGCCACTGCAATGAGAAGCCCACGCACCACAATGAAGAGTAGCCCCCACTCGCCGCAACTAAGAGAAAGCCTGCGCGTAGCAACAAAGACCCAATGCAGCCAAAAATAAGAATAAATAAATAAATAAATAATTTTTTAAAAAGAAAAAAAATCTGCCTTCCAGTGCAGGGGACGCTGGTTCTATCCCTGGTCAGGGAACTAAGATCTCACATGCCACAGGGCAACTAAGCCCGCACGCCACAACTACTGAGCCCACGTGCTCTGGAGCCCACGCGCCGCAACTAGAGAAGCCCACATGCAGCAACAAAAGATCCTGCATGCCGCAGTGAAGATCCCACGTGCCACAACTAAGACCCAACGCAGCCAAATAAATTAAAAAAAAAAAAAAAAAGACAAAGTGCGGGGATGGAAAAAGAAATTTCATGCAAATAGAAACAACAAAAAAGCAGAGGTAGCAACACTCATATCAGACAAAATAGACTTTAAAACAAAGGCTAGGGACATCCCTGGTGGCTCAGTGGTTAAGAATCCGCCTGCCAATGCAGGAGACATGGGTTCAAGCCCTGGTCCGGGAAAATCCCACGTGCTGCGGAGCAACTAAACCCATGCGCCACAACTACTGAGCCTGCGCTCTAGAGCCCAGGAGCCACAACTACTGAGCCCACGTGCCACAACTACTGAAGCCCAAGCGCCTAGAGCTCATGCTCCGCAACAAGAGAAGCCACCACAATGAGAAGCACGCGTACCACAACAAAGAGTAGCCCCTGCTCACCGCAACTAGAGAAAGCTCCCGCGCGGCAACAAAGACCCAATGCAGCCAAAAAAATAAGTAAAATAAATTTTAAAAAATAAAAATAAAAAAATTTTTTAAAAAAAGGTATAACAAAAGACAAAGAAGAGCATTATATAATGAAAAAGGGATGAATACAAGAAGAGGACACTATACTCATTAACATATAGGTACCCAATACAGGAACACCTAAATATATAAAGCAAATACTAACAGACATAAACGGAGAAATTGACAATACAACAATAATAGTAGGAGATTTTAACACCCTACTGACATCAATGGACAGATCATGCAGACAAAAAACAAAATCAATAAGGCAACAGAGGTCTTAAATGATACAACAGACCACTCTGAAAAACTGAAAGCATTTCCTCTAAATTCAGGAACAAGACAAGGATGCCCACTCTCACTGCTTCTTTTAACATAGTATTAGAAGTCCTAGCCACAGCAATCAGACAAGAAAAAGAAATAAAAGGTATCAAAGTTGTAAGGAAAGAGGCAAAACTGTCACTATTTGCAGATGACATGATACTCTATATAAGGAACCCTAAAGTCTCCACCTAAAAAAAAACTATTAGAATTAATAAATGAATTCAGCAAGGTTGCAGGATACAAGAGTAATATACAGAAATCTGTTGCGTTTCTATACACAAATAATGAACCATCAGAAAGTTTTTTAAAAATCTCACTTAAAATCACATCAAAAGGGGCTTCCCTGGTGGCGCAGTGGTTGAGAATCTGCCTGCCAATGCAGGGGACACGGGTTCGAGCCCTGGTCTGGGAGGATCCCACACGCCACGGAGCAACTAGGCCCGTGAGCCACAATTACGGAGCCTGCGCATCTGGAGCCTGTGCTCCGCAACAAGAGAGGCCGCGATAACGACAGGCCCGCGCACCGCGATGAAGAGTGGCCCCACTTGCCGCAACTAGAGAAAGCCCTCGCACAGAAATGAAGACCCAACGCAGCCATAAATAAATAAACCCAAAAGTTTAAAAAAAAAAAAAAATCACATCAAAAATAAATAAAATACCTAGGAATAAATTTAACCAAGGATGTGAAAGATCTATACTCTGAAAACTATAAAACACTGATGAAGGAAATTGAAAATGATTCAAAGAAATGGAAATTTATCCTGTGCTCTTGTATTGGAAGAATTAATTAAAATGACCATACTACCCAAAGCAATCTACAGATTTAATGCAATCCCCACCAAAACACCCATGACATTTTTCACAGAACTAGAACAAACAATCCTAAAATTTATATGGAACCACACAAGACCCCCAATTGCCAAAGCAATCCTGAGATAAAAGAACAAAACTGGAGACCTCAGACTATACTTACAAAGCTACAGTAATCAAAGCATCATGGTATTGACACAAAAACAGACACACAGTTCAATGGAGCAGAATAGAGAGGCCAGAAATAAACCCACATACCTACAGTCAATTAATCTACAATAAAGGAGGCAAGAATATATAATGGAGAAAAGACAGTTTCTTCAACAAGTGGTGCAGAGAAACCTGGAGAGCTGCATGTAAAACAATGATATTAGAACATTCTCTCATACCATATACAAAAATAAACTCAAAATGGTTTACAGACCTAAATGTAAGACCTGAAACTATAAGACTCCTAGAAGAGAACATGGGCAGAACTCTCTGACATAAATCGTAGCAATATTTTCTTGGATCAGTCTCCTACAGCAAAAGACATAAAAGCAAAAATAAACAAATGAGACCTAATTAATCCTAAAAATTTTTGCACAGCAAAGGAAACCATCAACAAAATGAAAAGACAATCTACAGAATGGGAGAAAATATTTTCAAATGATGCAACTGACAAGGGGTTATATCCAACATACAGACAACTCATACAACTCAATATCAAAAAAACAATCCGATCAAAAAATGGGCAGAAGGTACTTCCCTGATGGGAACTAAAAACAGAACTAAAAAACTAAAAACAGATCCAGCAATTCCACTCCTGGGTATATACCCATAAAAAATGAAACCACTAATTCGAAAAGATCACCCCAATGTTCACAGAAGCACCATTTATAATAGCCAAGACATGGAAGCAACCCAAGTGTCCATCAATGGATGACTGGATTAAGAAGATGTGGTGTATATATATACACCGTATATATATGGAATATTACTCAGTCATAAAAAAGAATAAAATACTGCCATTTGCAGCAACATGGATGGACCTAGAGAATATTATGCTTAGTGAAATAAGTCAGACAGAGAAAGGTAAATACTATAGGATATAACTTATATGTGGAATCTAAAAAATAATACAAATGGGGATGTCCCTGCAGTCCAGTGGTTAAGACTCCACACTTCCACTGCAGGGAGCATGGGTTCGATCCCTAGTTAGGGAACTAAGATCCTACATGCCGTGGGGCGCAACAAAAAATAACGATAATAATACAAATGAATGTATATGCAAAACAGAAACAGACTCACAGAGAAAACTTGTGGTTACCAAGGGGAAGGGGGAAGGGGGAGGGACAAATTAGGGGTATGGGATTAACAGATACAAACTGCAATATATAAAATAAAGAAGCAACAAGGATATACTGTATAGCTCAGGGAATTATATGCATTATCTTGTAATAACCTATAATGGAATATAATCTGCAAAAATACTAAGGTACTATGCTGTACACCTGAAACAAACACAATATTGTAAATCAACTATACTTCAATTAAAAAAAAGAAAAAGAAAAAAAAGAGTGAAAGGAGGAAGAGAAAGAGAAAGGAGGAGGGCTGAGGGGGACTAAGGAGGAAAAGAAGGGAATGGTTGCAGAAATGGGCCTGGGAAGGGCCGAGAAAGCAGGCAGGGGTGAGGAAGGCCAGCTCCACTGCATACTCAGAGCCCCAGGGGAGGTGGCAGCCCAGGATGGGCAGAAGATATGGCTTTCCTTATTATCCAGTGGTGGGGGAGAGTGCTCCAGGCAGGGACTGAAGGGGGATCTAGAAACAAATCACACCAGGAGGGTTATGTCCCCACATCCATGGCCAGCAGCAATGGGCACAAGGAAGCAGACTCATGGTCCAGTGCAGCCGGGTTGTAGTAAACATCCTGATCACTAAGATTCATTGGGGCATGAACAGGCAATGTATTAGGCTCTTTATGGGACTGTTAAAACAGACCATCTCCTGGTCAGGAAAACTATACAGAACAAGTCTGGAGATGGAGGTGGGGCACCGATGGCAAAACTAACATAAGGCTCAGAGGCTGTGAAAGGCCCCTGCGATGCATGAGACAGGGACAGGTGACAGATGGAATGTGGGCAGACGTGCTCTTCTGGGAGTGGGACCACCCTCCATGGACACTGAGGCCTGGTCACGGCATTGTTTCCTCAAAAGGACACCCTGGACAGCCCCCAAATCTCCAGGGTGCTCCAGCACCAGCAGAGGCTATGGTGGACTCTGCTCTCCCCCTAAATATTCCACCACAATAAAGGCAGCAACCCCACACATCTGCCCCTACAAGCCCTGAGCACAAGAGGAGGGAAAAAGAGAAGGACTATTTGGGGGCAATTTGTTCCTGTGCGACTTCAACGTGAAGGGAATCCTTGGGACCTCCCTGGTGGTCCAGTGGTTAAGACTCCACGCTTCCACTGCAGGGGGCTCAGGTTCGATCTCTGGTCGGGGAAGTAAGATCCCATACGCAGAGTGGCAAGGCCAAAAACAAGGGAGTCCTTAAGGACACTAAGAAAATAACTGACCAGACAGGAGGTGCCAGAATTGCAGTATCAGCAGCAATAACACCCATATATAGAGTGCATATCTATATACAGCATATCTATATACTGCATAGATGCTGCATATCTATATACTGCATATTTCAGTAAGATATGCAGACTGCTCTACATGTTATACTCATCTAATCCTCATAATTATATCTCAATCCCCATTTTACAGATGGGAAAACTGAGGAACAGTGGAGGATGCCCAAGGATAATTAAGGGGTAGAACTGGTATTTGAAGACTTGTAGCTCCACAGTCCATACCCTATTTCTATACTATGCAGCTAGATGAGGGAGATGGTGTTGCCAGACCTGGTAGAAGACTCTCAGGTCCCACCAGGTCCCTTGCAGGTTAGGTCCCACTTGCCACCAAGCTCCAAAAACTAGCAGGGTCTCACTCTGCTGAGGAAGATTATCCAGGGCTCACCCTCATGGCCCTTGCTGTCAGTCTCGACCGAATGCAACACTCATCTTTGCCCAATGGATTCCCATCTGTCACAAGCCCCAACTCCCCTCTGTGGGATTCCTGGCCACAGCCAGGCGAGATGTCTTATCTGGAGAAGATGTGGAACTAACTGGGGAGCACTTGTGTGGCTTCCCAGGAGCTAACTGTGAGCCAATGTGAATTTACTGCATTATGGGAAACAGAAAACTGAGAAACCAAGATCTCTCAAAGCCTCCTCTCCACCACTCTGCACTCTCCTCCATCCTACTGCCTCTCTCAGCACACTTTCTCAGCTGATTCATCAACACATAAATCATCCAAAATAGTAGCCTAGCACCAGGTCAGAGTGGCTTTCAGCTTGGGTCTCCACAGGTACCGAAGAACGTTTTCTGAATCTTAGTTTAGCTTCTCTGGACACAAACAGCTTAGTCCAGGTTATGACTCACCTCCTTGGGTCAAAGAGCCCAAGGGTGAGGTCACAGGATAAAACCATGCCTGTGGGCAAGGCACACAGGGTCAAATGTGTCTTTCACAAGAAGTCCCTGAGCCAGTGGGAAATGAGGAAGGAGAGGTGCCAGCTCAGGGAAAGAAAGGAAAGAAGCCAAAGAGCAGTGCCAAAGTATCCTAGGACAGGAACCATTCAAAAAGAAAAAGCTAGTATAAACAGCCAAGAGCAAACACTAAAAAAACAAGAAAATGACCTAAGTGATCAACAAAGAGTGAATAAATTCCATTATGGTCCATCTGAAGGCTAGAATATCATGCAGCTGTTCCCATTTTTAATTATGAACACTGAGGTACCATGGAAATGTGTGACAGAAAGTGAAGGGAACAAAGGATTAAAATTTAGTGTAGATGCAATCCTTTTCATTGTCAATGTTTTCATTGTGGTAAAACATACATAAAATTTATCATTTTAACTATTTTTAAGTTTACAATTCAGTGCCATTAAGTATATTACGATGTAGTGCAACCATCAACACTATTTCCAGAACTTTTTCATCATCCCAAACAGAAACTCTGTATCCATTAAACAGTAACTTCCCATTTCCCCCTTACCCCAGCTCTTGGTATCCTCTATTTCACTTTCTGTCTCTGTGAAATTGCCTATTCTAGGTACCTCATATAATTGGCATCACATAATATTTGTCATTTTATGTCTGGTTCATTTCAGGCTCATATTTCTAAGTTTCCTCCATGATGTATCATGTATCAGAACTTTGTTCCTTTTTATGGCTGAATAACATTCCACTGTATTAATATATCACATTGTGGTTATCCATTCATCTTTTGATGAACACTTGGGTTGTTTCCACCTTTTGGCTATTGTGAGTAATGCTGGAAATCACCTTGGATAATATTGACGCTGTAACATTAAGTCTTCCAATTCATGAAAAGGAGATGTCTTCCATTTATTTGTCTTCAATTTCTTTCAGCAATATTTATAGTTTTCAGTGTACAAGTCTTTCACACACTTTTTTTTTTGTCTGCGTTGGGTCTTTGTTGCTGTGCACGGGCTTTCTCTAGTTGCGGTGAGCAGGGGCTACTCTTGGGGGCTACTCTTTGTTGCGGTGCACGGGCTTCTCATTGATGTCGCTTCTTTTGTTACGGAGCACAGGCTCTAGGCACGTGAGCTTCAGTAATTGCAGCATGGGGGCTCAGTGGTTGCAGCACGCTGGCTCTAGGGCTCAAGGGCTCTAGAGCGCAGGCTCAGTAGTTGTGACTCACGGGCTTAGTTGCTCTGCAGCATGTGGGAGCGTCCCAGACCAGGGATCGAACCTATGTCCCCTGCATTGGCAGGCAGATTCTTAACCACTGGCCACCAGGGAAGTCCCTCACACTGTTCTTAAACTTATTCCTAAGTACTTGATTCTCTTTTATGCAATTGTAAGTGGCATTGTCTTCTTAATTTCCTTGTCAGATTGTTCATTGCTACTTTATAGGAATGCAACTTATTTTTGTATGTTGATTTTGTATCATGCAGCTTTGCTGAATTGCTTTATTAGCTCTCACAATTTTTTGTGGAATTTTTAGGGCTTTCCAATATAAGATCATGTCATCTGCCATTGTAAATCAACTTTTTATACTCCAATAAAAATTTTTTAAAAAAGATCATGTCATCTGCACACAGAGATAATGTTATTTCTCCTTTCCAAATTAGATGCCTTTTATTTCATTTTTCTTGACTAACTGCTCTGGCTAAAACTTCCAGTACACTGGTCTTCCAGTGTTGAACAGAAATGGCAAAAAAACAGGGACTTCCCTGGTGGTCCAGTGGTTAAGACTCCACCTTCCAATGCAGGGGGTGCGGGTTCAATCCCTGGTCTAGGAACTAAGATTCCCACATGCCGCGTGGCTAAAAAAAAAAAAGAAAGAAATGGCAAAAAAGGGCATCCTTGTCTTGTTCCTGACTTCAGGGGGAAAGTTTTTAGTCTTTCACCTTTGCTTATGATACTAGATGTGGGTTTTTCATATGTGCTCTTATTATGTTGTAGTTTCCTTCCATTCCTATTTTACTGAATTTTTTCTTTTTTTTTTTTTTTTTAAACTTTGGGTTTATTTATTTATTTATTTATTTATTTACGGCTGTGTTGGGTCTTCGTTTCTGTGCGAGGGCTTTCTCTAGTTGCGGCAAGTGGGGGCCACTCCTCATCGCGGTGCGCGGGCCTCTCATTATCGCGGCCTCTCTTGTTGCGGAGCACAGGCTCCAGACGCGCAGGCTCAGTAATTTTGGCTCACGGGCCTAGTTGCTCCGCGGCATGTGGGATCCTCCCAGACCAGGGCTCGAACCCGTGTCCCCTGCATTGGCAGGCAGATTCTCAACCACTGCGCCACCAGGGAAGCCCGAATTTTTTCTTTTATCATTAAAGAGTGTTAAATGTTGTAAACTGTTTTGTCTACATCAACCAAAGGTATTTTTTCTTCATCCTGTGAGTGTGGAGTATTATACTGATTGATTTTCTTTGTGTGATTTTTTAAATAGAAGTATAGTTGATGTACAATATTATATATTTTACAAGTGTACAATATTGTGATTCACAAATTTTAAAGGTTATGCTCCACTTATAGTTATAAAATATTGGCTATATTCCCTGTGTTGTATATCCTTATATGTTATTTTATACATAATGGTTTGTACCTCTTAATCCCCTGTCCCTATATTGCCTTTCCTGCCTTCCCTCTCCCCACTGGTAACCACTAATTTGTTCTCTGTATCTGTGAGTCTGTTTCTTTCTTTTTTTCTTTTTTAATATATTTTTAAAATTTACTTATTTTTGGCTGCATTGGGTCTTCATTGTTGTGTGTGGGCTTTCTCTAGTTGCAGCGAGGGGGGCTACTCTTCGTCACAGTGTGCAGGCTTCTCATTGCAGTGGGTTCTCTTGTTGTGGAGCACGGGCTCTAGCTACACGGGCTTCAGTAGTTGAGGCTCACAGGCTCTAGCGCAGGCTCTGTAGTTGTGGCGCATGGGTTTAGTTGCTCCACGGCATGTGGGATCTTCCCAGACTGGGGCTCAAACCCATGTCCCCTGCGTTGGCAGGTGGATTCTTAACTACTGCGCCACCAAGGAAGCCCTGTGTTTCTTTTTTGTTATATTCACTAGTTTATTGTATTTTTTAGATTCCACAGATAAGTGGTATCATACAATATTTGTCTTTCTCTGACTCATTTCATTTGGCACAATACCCTCCAAGTCCATCCATGTTGCTGCAAGTGACAAAATTATATTCTTTTCTATGGCTGAGTAGTATTCCATTGAGTGTGTGTGTGTGTGTGTGTGTGTGTGTGTGTGTGTGTGTGTGTGTGTCTGTGTGTGTGTACACCACATCTTCTTTATCCATCATCTGCTGATGGACATTTAGGTTACTTCCATATCTTGGCAATTGTAAATAATACTCCTATGCACATAAGGGTTTCAAATTAGTGTTTTTGCTTCTTTCGGATATATACCCAGGAGTAGAATTGCTGGATAATATGGTAATTCTATTTTTAGTTTTTTGAGAAACCTCCATACCATTTTCCACAGTGGCTGCACCAATTTACATTTCCAACCACAGTTTAAGAGGGTTCCCTTTTCTCAACATCGTCTCCAACACTTATTTGTGTTCTTCTGATGATAGCCATTCTGACAGATGTAAGGTGATGTCTCATTGTGGTTTTGACTTGCATTTCCCTGATGATTAGCATGTTGAGCATCTTTTCATGTGCCTGTTGGCCATGTGCATACCCTCTTTGGAAAAACATTGATTCAGGTCTTCTGACCATTTTTTAATTGGGTTATTTGGGGTTTTGTATATAGTTGATTTTCATATGTTGAGCCACCTTTGTATTCCAGGATAAAACCTAACTTGTCATGGTGTATAATCCTTTTAATGTGAGGCTCAAATCAGTATGCTAGTATTTTCCTAAGGATTATTACATCAATATTCATAAGAAATATTGATCTGTAGTTTTTAGTTTCTTTGTCTGGATTTGGTACCAGAGTAATACTGTCCTCATAGAATGAATTAGTAAGTATTCCCTCCCCTTCAATTTTATGGAAGAGTTTGAGAAAGACTGGTGTTAATTCTTCTTTAAATCTTTGGTAAAATACACCAGTGAAACAATGTGGTCCTGGGCTTTTTTTGTTGTTGTTGTTAGGAAATTTTTAATTACTGATTCAATTTCCTTACAAGTTATAAGTCTATTCAGATTTTCTATTTCTTCGTGGATCAGCCTTGGTAGGTTGTATGTTTCTAGGAATTTGTCCATTTCATCTAGATTATCCAAGTTGATGGTGTACAGTTGTCCACAGTACCCTCATAGTCCTTTTTATTTCTGTAAAATTGGTAATGTCCTCCTTCATTTCTGATTTTAGTTATTAGAGTCTTCTTTCTTTTTCTTAGTCAATGTAGGTAAAGGTTTGTCAATTTTGTTTATCTTTTCGAAGAAGCAATTCATGGTGTCATCTTTTTTAACATATGCATTTACAGCTATAAATTCCCTTCATAGCACTGCAGTTCCTTCATTTCTTACATTTTGGTATGTTGTCTTTTCATTTTCATTCATCTCAAGGTGTATTCTATTTTCCCTTGTGATTTCTTCTTTGACCCATTGTTTGCATAATAGAGTGTTAAAATCCACATGCTTGTGAATTTTCCAGTTTTCCTTCTGTTATTGATTTCTAGTTTCATTCCATTGTGCTTAAAGGTTATCGGTATGATTGCAATCTTGTTAAATTTCTTAAGGCTTTGTTACCTAATATATGGTCTATCCTATAAAGTTCCATATGTACTTTAGAAGAATGTGTATTCTCCTGTGGTTGGTTGGTTCTGTCTAATTGGTTTATAGTGCTGTTCCAGTTCTCTATTTCCTTATTGATCTTCTGTCTGGTTGTACTATCTATTACTGAAAGGGGGTATTGAAGTCTCCATCTATTACTGTAGAACTGTCTATTTCCCATCAATTCTGTCAATTTTTACTTCATATATTTTGGGGCTCATTTGTTAGGTGCATGTGTTTATAAATGTTGTATCTTCTAGTTATATTGAAACTTTTATCAACATATAATGTCCTTTGTCTCTTGTAACCTTTTTATATTTAAATTCTATTTATTCTGACAATAATGTAGCCATCCCAATTCTCTTATGCAGGGAATATCTTTTTCCATCCTTTTATTTTATTTTCATTCTCTTTTGTGTCCTTATATCTAAAGTGAGTCTTCTATAGATGGCACATATATGGGTCCCACTGGATTTTTTAATCCAATCTGTCAATCTCTGCCTTTTAATAGAAGAGTTAAATCCACTTACATTTATGGGAATTCCCTGGCAGTCCAGTGGTTAGGACTCTGCGCTTTCACTGCACAGGGCCTGGGTTCAATCCCTGGTCAGGGAACTAAGATCCCACAAGCTGTGCGGTGCAGCAAAAAAAAAGAAAAAAAATCCACATATATTTAGTGTGATTATTGATATAGGATTTACTTCTGCTGTTTTCTATATATCTTATATGGTTTTCGTTCCTCAATTTCACCATTACTGCTTTTTCAAATATATATGTAATCTTTTGTAGTGTACCATTTTGATTCCCTTCTTTCCTTTCCTATATATTTTTAAGTTATTTTCACAGTGGTTACCTTGAGGGTTACTAAAAACCTACTTTGAATAATACCAACTTAGTTTCAGAAATATACGTTTTAATCAAAAACCTCTGTCCCTCCCCTTTATACTGTTTTTGGTACAGATGACATCTCTGTACATTGAATGCCTATTTGCATGTATTCATAATTATTGTTTTATGTTTTTGCCTACTAAATCATATAAAAGGAAGAGAAATTACAAACCATATCTAAAGTACAATAGCACTAACTTTTATATTTACCTACTAGTTACCTTTTCCAGTGTTCTTTATTTTCTTGTGTGGCTGTGAATTACCGTCCTTTCACTTCAGCCTGAAGACCTCCCTTTAGCTCTTCCTGTAGGGCAGGTCTACTGGTAATAAATTCCCTCTGTTTTTGTTTATCTAGGAATGTCTTAATTTCTCCTTCCTTCTTGAAGGATAGTTTTGCCAGAGATAGATTTCTTGCTTGACAGTTTTATCTTTCAGGACTTTAAATATGTCATCCCATTGACTTCTTGCCTCTATGGTTCCTAAGAAAAATCAGCTGCTAATCTTATTGAGGATCCCTTATACTGATGAATCAGTTCTCTCTTCCTATTTCAAATTTTCTTGGTCTTTGGATTTCAGCAATTTGATCTCTTGGGGTTTATCCTGCTTGGAGTTCATTGAGCTTCTTGCACATGTATATTCATGTCTTTCCTCAGATTTGCAAAGCTTGAGGCCATTATTTCTTCAAATGATTTTTCTGCCCCTTCCCCTTTTTCCTCTTCTTCTGGGATTCCAATACACATATGTTGGTATGTCTGATGGTATCCCACATGTCCCTCAAGCTCTACTCATTTTTCTTCATTCTTTTTTCTATATGCTCCTAAGACTGAATAATTTTTTTATATATAATTTATTTATTTATTTATGGCTGCGTTGGGTCTTCATTGCACATGGGCTTTCTCTAGTTGCGGCGAGTGGGGGCTACTCTTCGTTGCTGTGTGCAGGCTTCTCATTACAGTGGCTTCTCTTGTTGCAAAGCACGGGCTCTAGGCGTGCAGGCTTCAGTAGTTGTAGCACATGGGCTCAGTAGTTGTGGCGCACGGGCTTAGCTGCTCTATGGCATGTGGGATCTTCCCGGGCCAGGGCTCGAACCCATGTCCCCTGCATTGGTAGATAGATTCTTATCCACTGCACCACCAGGGAAGTAAAGACTAAATAATTTTAACTGCCTTATCTTCAAAAGTTCATTGATTGTTTCTTCTGCCTGCTCAAACCTTCTGTTGAACCCCTCCAGTGTATCAGTTCTTGTACTTATGCTATTGGTGTCATACTTATTACAGCTACACGCTATTAACCCCAAAGTACAATGTTACAATTTTTGCTTTAAACAGTCATATGCTCTCTTAAAGAAGTAATATTTCTATATTACTCTTTTAAACACTCACTCTTCCTTAAATATCTTCACTTCTGATATCATCTCCTCTCAGCCTGAAGAACTTTATTCAGCATTCCCTACTGTAAAACCTGCTCCCAAATAATTTTTAGTTTTCTTTTATCTGAAAATATCTTTATTTCACTTTCATTCTTTTTTTTTTTTTTAATAAATTTATTTATTTATTTATTTATTTTTGGCTGCGTTGGGTCTTCGTTTCTGTGCGAGGGCTTTCTCCAGTTGCGGCGAGCGGGGGCCACTCTTCATCGCGGTGCGCGGGCCTCTCACTGTCGCGGCCTCTCCCGTTGCGGAGCACAGGCTCCAGACGCACAGGCTCAGTAATTGTGGCTCACGGGCTTAGTTGCTCCGCGGCATGTGGGATCTTCCCAGACCAGGGCACGAACCCGTGTCCCCTGCATTGACAGGCAGATTCCTAACCACTGCTCCACCAGGGAAGCCCCCTCACTTTCATTCTTGACAGATGTTTTCAGCAGTATAGAATTCTGGGCTGGCTTTTTTCTTTGAGCACTTTAATATTGCTGTTCTCTGGCTTCTGTTATTTCGAATGAAAAGTCAGTGATTTGAAATGATACTCACTTGTATATGATTTGTCCATTTGTCAACATACATGTATGCTGTTTTCAATGTTTTTCCTTTGATTTTTCAGCAGTGTGATTATAATGTGAGCACGTATTCATTTTCTTTGTTATTTATTTTTCTTATTTTCACTGGACTTGTTATATATTTGTCTTCCACAAAATGTGAGAAAATTTTAGTCATTCTTTGCATACTTTTCCCATCCCATTTTTTTCTTTTCTCTTTTTTTTTTTGGGCCACACCACGCAGCCTGTGGGATTTTAGTTCCCCGACCAGGAAACAAACCTTGGCCCTTGGCAGTGAGAACGCAGAGTCCAAACCACTGGACAACCAAGGAATTCCCTCCCATCCCATTTTTTTCTCTTCTCTCCTTCTGGAACTACATTTACACATATGCTAGACCTTTTGATGTGTATACTATCTCACAGGTTCCCCTGAGGCTGTACTCTTTTTTTTTTTAATCTTTTACTTTCTCCTTCAGATTGGAAAATTTCTATTGAGTTAACTTCAGGTTCACGAATCCTTCTGTTAATTTTCCTTATTCTGCTGTGAAGCCCATCCAGTGAATTTTTATTTCAGATATTGTATTTTTTTTAACTTTTTTTTTTTTTTGGCTGCACTGTGCAGCTTGCAGGATCTTAGTTCCCTGACCAGGGATTGAACCTGGGCCCCAGGCAGTGGAAGCGCTGATTCCTAACTATTGGACCACCACGGAATTCACGTTTATTTTTTCCCAAGACATTGTATTTTTTATAGTTCCAAAACATCCACTTGGTTATTATAATTACAGTATTTCTACTGAAATTTCCTCTTCTAATTTGCACAAACATATTTTCCCTTTCATCCTTGAACACAGTTACACTAGAAGCTTTAAAATTCTTATCTGCTATGGTGGAAGAACAACAGTAAGACTTTGCTAATTTACTTATCGGGGTCTTCTCAGGGATAATCTCCATTGATTTTCTCTTGAGTATGGGTCACGTTTTCCTGTTTTTTCATGTGCTGAGTACTTTTGGATTGTATCCATGTTATTGTAAAGAATGGGACTCTAGATTGTTATGTTCCTCTGAAGACTAATAATTTTTATCAGGCAGTTACCCAACTGAAATCAAATTGCAAATTGTCTCACTAGCAATGGGTGGCAGCCGAAATGTCAGTTCAATCAGCAAAGAGACTTTTAAATGCGAAAATTATTGGGCATGTTTTTAAAAGCTGACTTTAACATTTCAAGCACAACATAGTATAATCTGCAGAACAATTCTGTGAATTCCTCAGAAGATTCATTTCCCAATGTCAACACTGCTGAGAATTTTCCAGCCATTAAAAAAAAAAAAAAAAAAAAAACACCTAACAGAAGTTCCCAGTCTCAAAATTAAGTCTTACTGAGCTTTCAACCTCTCCCTGAGAGAAGACCTGGGAGCACAACTGCTCTTGTCCTCTCCTGCTTTCTTTTGGATTAAATAAATAATTTTTAGAATTCCATCTTTGTTATCTACTGAATTTTAGCTATACCTCTTTGCATTATTTCTATATAGTGCTTGCCCTAAGTATTACCATATATATTCTCAACCTCTCAAGGTCTTCTGAGAATTCATATTGTATCACTTCAAGTAAAATATAAGAAATTTACAATAAAATGTATCCATTGACCATCCCTTGGCTGCCTCTTAATGCTATAGTTACCATATGTATAATGTACCTACATACATTATCAATCCCACAATATAGTTATAATTTTTGCTTTAAACACTTGTAAGATTTTTAAAGAAACTGAGAAATAAGTCTTTTATAACTTACCTTCATATTACCATTTCAGGTGTTCTTCCATTCCTTCTTGAAGATCTAGTATGGCCATCCATCTCTTCTATCTTGTCCTTAATGCCACAGAAGAAAAACTTTTGGTGCTATTTACATTTCATCACTCCAGAACTTTCAGGCTCATGAACATAAATGCAAAAAAAAAAATTTAAACAAAATTTTAGCAATGCAAATCCAAAAATATTTTTAAAGGACAATACATAACTGGGGTTTATACCAGGAATGCAGGGTTGGTTTAGTATTTAAAAAGCAATCACTGTAATTCATTATATGCATTATAATTCATTACATTAAACTAAAAAAGAAAACACACACGCTCTTCTCAATAAATGAAGAAAAGGCATCTGACAAATCCAACATCCATCCATTCCTGATAAAAACTCTCAGCAAACGAGGAATAGAAATGAACTCCTCAACCTAATAAAGAGCATCTATGAAAAACTTACAGCTAACATCATATTTAATGGTGAAAGAATGTTTTTCTCCGTAAGATCAGAAACAATACAAATACGTCTGCTCTTACCATTTCTATATAACACTGTGCTGGAAGTTCCAGCCAGTGCAATCAGGCAAGATAAACAAATAAGAGCAGGAGAAGAAAATAAGTTAAAACTTTATATTAACAGAAAATATAATTGTCTATGAAGAAAATCTGATGAGAGCTACAAAAACAACAAAACACTACTACTAAAACTAAATGAGTTTAGCAAGGCTGCAGGGTACGAGATCAATACACAAATATCAATGTTATTTCTATACACTAGCAATGAGCAATCAAAAATTGAATTTTAAAAAGCATACAAAAACATTAAAAATTATGAAATACTTAGGGACAAATATGACAAAAGAAGTGAAAGACCTGTACACTGAACAATATAAAACACTGCTGGAATTTTAAAAGGCCTAAAGTATTAGAGAGATATACCTTATTCATGGATCAGAAGACTCAATATTGTTATTAGAATAGACACCTCACTAAAGAAAATATACAGATGGCAGATAAGCACATAAAAAGATGCTCAACATCATTAGTCATTAGGAAAATACAAATAAAAAAACACCTACTAGAATGGAAAAATTAAAAAGACTAAGCCAGCTCTACAGTACAATGGATAGTATGTTGGACTTGCAAAAAGACTAACCATACCAAGTGCTGCACAGGATGTGGAGGAACAGGAGATTTCAGACACTGCTGGTGGAAATGTAAAATGGTACAATCATTTTGTAAAACAGTTTGGCAGTTTCTTAAGAAGCTAAATACACACCTACCATACTATCCAACCATTCCACTCCTATTTATCCACAAAAAAAGGAAATGTATGCCCACGTAAAGACTTGTCACATTCATAGCAGCTTTATTAGTAACAGACAAAAACTGGAAACAACCCAAATGTCCATCAATAGGTGAATAAACAAACTGTGGTATATCGTAACAGTGGAATACTTCCCAGCAATAAAAGGAATAAACTACTGACACATGCAACATGGATGAATCTCAAAACAATTATGCTGAAAGAAGCCAGACCATCTCCCCCTAAAAAAAAAAAGAGTACATGAATTATATGATTCCATTTATATAAAACTCTAGAAAATGCAAACTAATGTAAAATAACAAAAAGCAGATTAGTGGTTGCTTGGGGATGAAAGGAAGGGGAAACAGGAGGGAGGAAATTACAAAGTACAACAAGGAAACTTTTGAGGTTGAAGGCTATCTTGGCTATCTTGATTATGATGATGGTTTTACAAGCGCATACATATCCCAAAACTTCTCAAACTGTATAGTTTACATACATGACTTTTTAAGTCAAATAAAACTGTTTTATGAAAAGTTGTATCTTTCAGAAATTTCCTCAAGACAGGCTAATACACATACAGAGTATTTTCCTGTTTTATACATATAAGATTATGCATGTTATGTACCTTACTATTCTCATCTAACATTGTATGCAAACAACTTACGACATTAGCAGAAATGTTTTAGCCTCATTTTTTTAAAACAGCAACATAGTATACATAGTAAGGGTGAACCAAAATTGATGGGCATTTAGGTTATTTCTAATTTGCTATTATAATGCCAAAGTGAACATATTTTACATTTATTTGTAAGCATACACACACAAGCAAAGGGTACATTCATTTAAAACTTTCATTTATATTGTCCTGTCTCAGGATCTACATAAAACTGTTAGAATTAATAAGTTAACTTAGCAAGGTTATGGAAAACAAAGTCAATATATAGTATTACTATAAGTAGCAACAACCGGAAAATGAAAAAAAATACTATTTAAAATAACACACACAAAAAATCAAATACCTAGAAATTTGTCCAATAAAAAGTACCACACCTCTACATAGAAAACCACAAAACATGGGAATTCCCTGGTGGTCCAGTGGTTAGGATTCGGTGCTTTCACTGCTGCGGCCTGGGTTGGATTCCTGGTCGGGGAACTAAGATCCCGCAAGCCACACAGCACAGCCACAAAAAAAAAAAAAAAGAAAAAACATTATTGGAAAAAATTAAAGATCTAAATAAATGGAAGAATATACTACGTTCATGGATTAAAAGAACATAATTGTGTAAAGACTGTGTTAATTCTCCCAAATTTATTTATAGATTCAGTAAAATCCTAATCAAAATCCCAGCAGGTTTTTGTTGTTGCTGGTCTATTATTGAAATTAACAAGTTGATTCTAAGGTGTATATGGAAATGCAAAGAGCCAAGAATAATCAGTACAATCGTGAACAACAAAAAAACTGGAGGACTTACATTACCAGATATTGAATTATTTTATTCCTACAGTGTTGCACTGGCACTAGGACAAATAGACCAATGGAACAATAAATGTTGCTGGGTCGATTGAATATCCATATGGAAAAATGTTATTTTTAACGTCTCCTTATTACCATGCACAAAATAGGTTCTAGATGATTCTAGATCTAGATATGATAGGCCAAACAATGCTTCTAGAAAAACAAAAGATTAACAATCTTGGGGTAGACAAATATTTCTTAAATAGGATACATAAAGCACTTACCTTAAAGGAAAGTACAGATATATTGGACTATATTAAAATTAAGAACTCCTGCTCATCAAAAGACATCATTAAGATAATAAAAAAGCAGGATACAGAATGGGAGAAGATAATTGCAATAACTACAAAGATACACTCTATTCTTAAATATATTAAGACATCCTACAAATCAGTAAGAAAATGACAACCTACAGAAAAACAGGCAAAAGAAGATATACAAATGTCCATAAACATATTAAAAAGTACTCAATCTCATTAGTCATCAGGAAAGCACAAATTAAATCCAGAATGATATCACTACACACCCACCAGAAGGCTACAACTAAAAACAGTGACCACACCAAATGCTAGTGAGGATGTAGAGCAACTGGGATTCTAATACACTGCTGGTAGGACTGTAAAACAGTACAACCACTTTGGAAAACTGTTTTGCGGTATCTACTAAGCTGAACACATGTATTCCCTATGACCCAGCAATTCCATTCTTAGATATATATGCAACATTAATTCATACATGTATATACCAAAAGACATGTAAAAGAATGGCCACAGCAACATTATTTGTAACATCCAAAAACTGAAAATAATCCAATGTCCATCCATAGAACAGGTAGTGGTATACTAATGCAACAGAATACTACATAGTCATAAAAATACACTATTATTACAGGCAATAATATGGACTAATCCCACAAACCTAATGTTAAGAGGGAAAAAAAACAAGCCATTTATGTATATATGCCATTTACATCAAGTTCAAAAACTAAGCAAAATTAATCAATGGCAATATCAAGATACTGGTTCCAGTTGTAGGGGTAAGGGGGTAAATTAATGAGGGCATGGAGTGCTCTACGATGTTGGTCCTGTTCTATTTCTTGATATGAGTGGTGGTTAAATGGTGTGTTCCCTTTGTAAAAATTCTAAGATGTACACCTTTGATGTATTTTTCTTTATACTTGAATAAAAACTTTACTTAAAAAAAATACCAACAATAGTCTTACGTATTCTCTACATCCTCACCACAACAAAGTATTCTATAAATCTAATCACTGCTAACTATAATTATAATCTTAGACAAGGTGAAATTAGCATCTGTTTTGGCTTACATATCCTTAATGACGAATGAGGTTAAGTGGAAAAAAAAGTTTTTAAACGTTTATTACTTGAACTCTGCTGAAAGCAAATTCTGAGGGAGTTCAGCAGTTATTGTGGCCTGTTAACGCTACAAATGTACCACTAATTAATGGGAAAGAAGCCTTAGGTGCTGAAATAAGCCCTACCACAACCCTATAGCTCCAGAATTCTAAATGCAAAAGGGTCTTTGTGGAAGACTCAGAAACAAGCAATATGGGATGGAAGCATGAGTTCCAAGACTTTTCAGCACAACTGAAAAAAATGGTCAATGATAGCTTTAGACATCGGAAGAAAGCTCCCAGACATGACTCATACCGCATGGGTTGTGCAAGTACACATTCTTAACATCAATTATGTGAGAAACAAATGTCCAAAACCCAAGGAACTTTTTTAAGAACAATAAGACTTAGGTTATCTGGAAAACTCAGTCACAGCACTGCAGCAACTTGACAATCCATAATCACTGGTTATCTATTTGGATTATGGCTCTACTTGTCCAAGCTAAACTGTTTTAAATTGGAAGAATTGCTCCACCTGTTAAAAAAACACTAATTTTTAAATTTCTAAATTAAGCTACAGATTAAGAAACAAACTGCCAAAAAAATTAATCTAGGCAGTAATCCTCTTCTTAGATGGTAGCCACTGAAGAGCCCTAAATATATTTATCATTTATATTCTATTTCCTCAATTCTAATATGAATTATTTATACTACAGCTTAATGTCTACTATAGCTTTTCAAAAAGGCATATATCAATTGTAAACCATATAGTGATCTCAGAAATGTTAAAATATATTTTTTAGATGATCACTTTAGGGTAGGGAAAATATATTTCAATAAAACACTAACAGCCTAAAAGAAAAAGAATGCTTAATGGTTAAGAATCATACAAACCCAACTCTGAATCCTGTTTGACTACTACTAGCTTTGTGGCTTTGGACAAGTTCCTCAACTTCTCCCATCCCAGTTTTCCTATTTAAAAAACACAGATGGAAAACTTACCTAATTATCGAGTACCTATGTGCTAGACACTGCCTAATGAGCACAGTGCCTGGTACATAGCTGATACTCAATGTTAGCTATTAGTTGTCAATACCAATCACAAGTCTAGGAACTCAAAGAAATGAGAGAGATGTCTTATCTTGTTAGACGGTTTAATTTTGTTGATCTGGGTTGGATCCAGTATCACCACTTCCTCAGAAAGTTCACAATTCCTTTTCAGTAGGCAGAGGAAGGGGGGATGGGCATGACAGAGGTAGGGAATTAAGAGGTAAACTATACATATAGCCAACATTTTAACTATAAATGGAGTATAACCTTTAAAAACTGTTGTACACCTGAAACTCATTAATATTGCAAATCAACTATACTTCAATTTTTAAAAAAATTTTGAGGGGGAAAATAAAATTGTAAATCCAAATCAAAGAAAGAAAAACAATTCCTTTAATGAAGCATCCCAGAATTTTACCAGGGATCCCTGTGAACTTCTTAAAAATTTCAAAACAAAGCAAGATTCATCTTTATGCAATTTTTTCAGCATGATCACTCTTCTACTGTCCTAGGATCAATAGCATAGCAACTAATATGGGATTTTGTTTTGTAAAACTCTCAAGTGGCATTCGTCTGGAGCAGGAGTCACTGTTTATATTATTCCATCAACACGCCCTTACTATGATCTAACTTAAATTCTTGTCTTCCTAGAAAGCAGCAAATATAATTTTGGAGATCTTCCTTTCTGGCCACCCATCACAGAACCCAAGTATGGGTATAAACCCATTTATTGCTGCTCCTAACATTTTAGAAAACCTTTGGGTTTAAAACTTTTTTCAAAGCAATTGCCAAAAAATCAAAACAACTGCATTCAAGTTGTATTGGTAACTCAAGTTTCTATCGAAATCAACTGATCCTCCCAGATGACTAAACCAGGAGCTGAAAAAAACACTCCACTTCCCAGACAACAGATACAGGAAGTGAAGTAACACTGTCCTCACAGGGCTGTCCCCTTTCTGCAGTCTTCGCTCGATGTCTCGCAATCTTTGACAGGGATCTTTCTAAAGACCTGTACTAATCACCATTGTCCTTCCTAAGTGCCTTCATTGGTTTCTTTGGATGGCAAGTTCTTTTTTCTCCATACCAAGATTGCCACACCACTGAAAACGCTCATGGCATCCTGAATTTGCTGAACACAAATACAAGTCTACACAGTCAACTAAGGAACTCTTTCACTAAACAAATTCATGTGACAACCCAACTTGGCAGAATCACCTCCACAAACCAGACTATTTTGTAAAAAGATTACCTATGTGTTCATTCAAACTCTTCCAAGTCCAGGCATTCACACATTAGTGTTTAGTGTGGGAGCGGCCTGCAAAACCCTGAATCCTATTAGCAGTTTCTTTAAAAATCTGTGATAGAGCTTAACATATTCCTCTAGTTTTGGACTGAGATGCAGCAGAGAACACTTGGCAACATTTACTGCTGGAAAAAAACAAATCTGATTATTTCTTGGAGGTAGCTCCAAAGAGTACAATTTATATACAATCGTCTCCAATTATCTGATGGAAAAGCAATTCACAAAAACATTATTGTTTATTCTACATACACTTATTTTAATAAGAACTACTAGTACATCACTAATCTACTGATTTCCCAAGTCTTTACTCCAAAGAACTCAAGCCCAAGGTATACTTTTGGTGTCAACATCTCATTTAGCAACGAGTCAAGTGTGGTGAAGCTAGTAGTCTCATACATTGTTGATGGGGCTATAATGTGGAACAATTCTTGGAGGGAGATAGTATTTACCAATTGAAAAGTATGTTTTCTGACACACGAAATCTAGAAATGTATCACACAGATACACATGCATTTACTGCAGCACCATTTACAATAGCAAGGCTGGAAATAATCTGAATGTCCAAAAGTAGTCAACTGGTTTTTTACCAAAAATCAGGAGTACATCAATGTGAGGCAGTCATTTGAATGAGACAGATCTCAATGCCTGACAATGATCTATACTAATTAAATATCTATATACACTGATGTCTATGATCTCTGGAAGGTATTACTTACATTGAGTGTTTCTAATAAAGGGGACTACCATACTATTGTTTTACCATGTGTACGTGTACTACTGAGAATGAATTTAATCATTCTCTGTTCCTGTCACTGATTGGGGCGGCGGGGATTTTTCCCTCAGCCTAAGAAGGATTATTCTGACACATTCACACATTCAGCCTTTGGTTGCACAACCCCAAAAATTCCACGCTAGATGATCCACAATTACACCTTGTATTATAAATACACACTGGCACTTTAATGATTAAAATAAACATCGTGTTGTTATCTGGTTTAGAAGACAGGATACTTGCACTACTTATACTTGTTCTTCACAACCAGGTTACAGGTATTTTCCCCCCAGAAATATACATCATTTTTGGGAAACAGACAAGTGATTTACGGAAGGAAAAAAAAAAAAGGGATCTTTTTCACATTTAGGCAAACAATATCATCAATATGTTCAGACTAGAGATTTTATTTTAGAAGGATAAAGGATGGAGGCGCAATGATGTTTGGCATTTTTAATTTAGGTTTGTTTTATTTAAGTTTAATGTTAATCCATGCTGTGTTTCAGTAAGAACAATACAGATTCTGTATCTGTGGCTCCAGTCAGATATCCAGTAGTACAAATTAGCTTCAAGTTACACATACTGAACAAAAGAGGTTGAGCGAGCGAAGGAGGGGAGGGACGGGGCCCAGGGGGAGAGGGAAGGAGAAGAAACAAAGAATTGAACACGCATGCAGGCTTTTCCATTACCACCTTCAATGCTAACCTGCTTCAGAGGGAGAGTAAAGTAGGCAAGAATGAGCAGCCACGGATTGTTGAACTGTTACCAGCACCATGCTTTTCAGCAACATTTCAGCAGAGTTTGAAACACTTTTTACAGCAAAATCATTACAACAAACTCCCCAAACAACCTTTAACCACCTCAAGCTAACATCCAATTAATTTTAAACATTGGTATAAAATTCAATTTAAACAATTAGAAAAAGGGAAAATGATACCACATACACCTCTATAGTGTGATTAACCTTTCTCTTAGATGCTTGCATCACCTAAAAGTCTAATGGCTTTCAAATGTAATTTCCATTTCTAATGGTGATCTTGCCACATCTGGCAGGAGACAATACAGTAATGCTGAAAAAGCCTCTATGCAGTCCTGTTAGTGTCTTAAAGAACCTAAAAGCTGGAACCAGTAAAATCCACAGAAATTCACTCTTGCCTTTAAGAACTTTTGAAGACTGTTTTTAAAAAAAAAAAAAAAACAAAAACCAACAGGGCAGGAACCTAAATTCTGAG
The DNA here is from genome assembly GCF_028564815.1 of Eubalaena glacialis. Taxonomy (NCBI): domain Eukaryota; kingdom Metazoa; phylum Chordata; class Mammalia; order Artiodactyla; family Balaenidae; genus Eubalaena; species Eubalaena glacialis. Next base: position 14,633,041 of record NC_083734.1, on the reverse strand, counting down.
ACCAAATGTAAAAGTCAGATTTGGTGGTTCTCAGTGACAATGGGGGAATTTCCAAGAGGGGTGGGATGGGAAGGTGTGGGGTGGTCAGAGATGGTTTCTCTTGTTGGCTTTTATGTCTCACTGATTTTCATCTTCCACATCCTGCAGCGCTTCTTTATTCTGCTCTTCACCTGCAAAGAAGAATGACAGTTAATTATTTCATAATGACTAAACTAGGCTGTTGTGGTCACAAAGGTATCATTCCAAGCATAAAGACTCCTTATATTTGCTACAATTGGTTTAAACACAGACAGGCAAAGGATTTCTACCTTGACACCTGAGATGCCTAAGCCAAGAGGTGCTGCTGGATCAAGGTCCTGAATGATCAACAGGATGAAAAAAAAAACTGATGCACAGTAAAAGTCAGTGTTTTTATGCTAAAAAAGCTCTTAAGTAGACAGCCAAGGTAACCATATTATTAAAATGATTTTCAAGCTTTCATGTATATCTTGAGTCAAAATACTCTTTCTCAATAACCTCACCTCTTCAAGAACCAAGAGTACTTCATAATTTTTTGCAAAATCTAATTTTTCTGCAGGTCCCATTATCAGAAATGTTTCAATAAGAGAACTGAGCAGCAAAATTCTTCAAAGGAGTTCTATAGTTTTAGAGGGAGGATTCTGCTTTTGTAAACGAATATTTTACACATTTTGTATCCTGGACAGTCACACCAAACCATAATCACAATTTCTCACTCCAAAGTGGAATAGCATGCTCAAAGTAAACCAGACCACTGAGGTTATTAAAGAAGGGCATTTGGACCAGTTCTCTCATGCCACTTTTCTTTTCCCTTTGAACATGATGATTAGCCTGAGGAGTTTCAACTGCACTATGACATGCAACAGAAAGCCAGCCTATTTACCAGAGAATCATCTACCTATTAATAAGCATTAAATAAGTCAGCCATAATAAGGAAGCATGCAGGCTTTTGCCAAAAAATAAACGGGTAAAAGTTACATTCTTCTTCTTTAACAAACCACTTGTAATTCCTATGTAGTTACTAGTTTGATCAAAATAAATGAAAAATCAATTAACTAACCCAACAATCATAATATGATAGTTCAGACAACCCATCCATTCATAGTGCTTGTTAAATTACTTAATTAGAATGGACAAATGACACTAAGACCGGCTGCCTACAGACATAAAGCAAAACTCTGAGGAATGCTTTTTAAACAGTCTTAAAGACCTTGATACAATAAATGCTGTCATGGCAATAAGGGTTAAGTAAAGATAGTTTCAGTCTTTTTAACATTTCTTTTGTGATAAAAATATTTGACATTGTTTAAGTCTAAAAGTACTTAATGTACATAAAGATTTTTGACTCACATTTAGAAAAAGACGTGCAAGAAAAGACAAAAGTAACTATTAACTGAGGGAAGAAATGATGGTCCACCCAACTGTTCCCCCAAAGAACAATAATGTATTCAAACTTAGGAAATGATAGGAACGTTCACTCTCATTTTTAACAGCCATACACTGCCAAAATACGGTTAACATACAACAATAGAGCACACTCTAATTTACTCATAAGCAACCATTAGGTTTGCCGAAAGTTCCAAGTAACTTTGGCATAAAAATACTGTCACATAAGTCACACCCAAACAGAGGTAGACAGGGGTAGCAGATCATAAATGTCTTAGAAGGTTTCACATCCTGGAATGTAGAACAAGCAGTTTTTTAAGCGACAAGATGATGATATGCAGGCATGATTAGTGAAGAACCAAAACTAAAAGCAGAATTCACTGTGCCATGATAATGACTTACAAAGTAGAGTTTTTAGGAAAGGAAGAGTTGGATTTTCCTTTAGGAATCTATATTGCAAGGAGAAAGGGAGGGAGAACAATCATATGAAAGCAACATTACAAGAAAAATAAACCAAGAGCAGGACAAAGGAAAACATCAATGATTTAGGGGAGTCAGATTTTGGTCTTTTTACTTTGTATGAACTTCACTCTAAGAAATAATCTGTTCCTTTTTAAGAGGATGAAATAATATCCTCTTAAAAGGTATACAGAAGGGGGGCAAAAAGATACATACATATCTTCAGATACATATTTCTTTGCCCAGTTTCTAGATTTGAGCGGGAGGAGGGGAACGGGCAGAGAGAACACATTTCCTCTCTATGGACTTGTGTATTTAACAGTCCTCTGACCACAGGTTAAGAGAAAAGGACTGAAATCACTTGATGAGAAAAAGTGGTGCTCCCTTTAAAGAATTATGTTTCAACAGACCCAGACAGACATTAACATATTCTGCAGTTAAAAACATATAAACATGTAAGTAAAGGCTCATGAACAACATATACTTCTTCCTTTAGAAACCCTCAATTCAAAAAGTTTTTGACACCATTTTTCATATTTAAAGTAAAAAAGGAGAAAACCATCTAAATAATCCTTAAAATAAATGCAAGTAACATCCTGACCAATTTCATGACCAAAATTCTTCTACATTCAGCATTGATTCTAAATCACAAAACCAGTTTAATGAAACATGTAATACTCTACCTTTTAGCAAAACTGGCAAATAATTTCCTAGTACCGACAACAATTTGTAAATTCAGATAGCTTGTTAATATTGCTAAAATTTCAAGATAGACCACTTGAATTTTTCACATTAAACTGCTTCATAATTCCAAATATTTTGTGACAAACCTCTTAAATGAAAATCAGTCTGTTTCAACCAAATTTAATTAATTGGTCAATTTACAAAGTGAAAAGGAATTGATGCAACTGAATTTCACTAGATTTTTAAGTGTTTTAGGATTAAAGAGAAATCTACCCTAAAATGTAATAAAACATTTTGTACAAAGAACCTTCCCAACTATGAAAACATAAGAAATCTAAAGATACCCTATTTTTAAATGATCCATTTCATAAAACAATGCTCAATAACCAAGAAAAAGCATACCTTTGGTTCTGTATAAAAATGGAGTGACATACAGTCTACCCTCAATCAATTCTTCGTTATGAGTGATAATGAAAAATACAGACTTTATTTATTTTTGTAATCTAGCAACTTAGTCATAAGAGCTGGCATCAAATGTCTAAAAAAAATTGCCTTTCAAAGTCACCTTTTTTGTTATTTTTCACCCTCAAAAAAACATCCCCAGAGGTCAAAGGGGTATAGAGCTTACTTATATTATAGGTTAATACTGCTTACCAAACTCTCCACATGCTTTCCTTTTATCCCCTCAAACAGGCAGAGAGATATTAGTCTTCTCTGAGCTGGGGGTGACTGTGAAGAGTCCACAGCTATTTGGCCATTCTTCTTAGTAGTTATTGTTAGAATACAATAGAATTTAAAGCTGGAAGGAACCTTAGTCATTAGTTCAGAGACGGTTAAATTGGTTTTGAGTCCCACAGACTGGTAGTGGTTGCCCCTCAAGTGCTGTGTTGAATGAAAAGTCATCTGTCGCTCCATCTGGCTTTGTTGGTAAAGTGTGCAAGTAGGTCACATGTGCCACATTATCTCAAGCCAACCCTAGTCAAGTTTCTAAATAGTTCATCAAGCTGGTGCACTTTAGAAGCTGAGTCACCTAATTCTCACTTCAGTACCATGACCCAAGATAATTCTAAAATCTGACTCTATCCTTCCACTGCCAACCTACATGCCCTGACACCCATTTTCAAATACGTCTTTAAAAAGTATGTTTCCAAATACAGTACAACATGTTGGTTTGACCAACGGAAAGTACAGCTAGCCTCAAGCAATACAACATATGCTTCAGTTTGGGTAATACACTCTTAAAGGATCTGTAGCTGAAAGGGACAAGAAACTTTATTTCCACTCGCCATACCACCACCACCAATTACAAAAACTCTCATAATTATCATGCCACACTAGTTTGTGTCCATCTCCCCGTCCCATCCGCCCCCCCAATGATGTACCATGGATTAAAACAATTCTTTAGAAATGGGCAGAATAAAATATCCTTTAAAATCAAGAAATGTGACAAATTTGGCCTTTTACATCTGAAAGAAACATTAAGCACCCACCCCACCCCACCACCCATCACAAGATTAAATTTTATAAAATATTCTAGTAACTATTTACAACTGCAATGCTAGAAAACAAGACACTACACCAGACCTCTTAAATAAGGACCTATGGGCAGGACATGCCATTTGTTGTGTAGAATACAGAGGTAAACTAGTTCTTTTTTTAGATAAGATTTCCACACAGAAAAGATGCTTCATAAATATCTACTTATAACCATCTAGTTTTTTGTTTTTGTTTTTGTTAACAACTTTATTGGAGTATAATTGCTTTGCAATGGTGTGTTAGTTTCTGCTTTATAACAAAGTGAATCAGTTATACATATACATATGTTCCCATATCTCTTCCCTCTTGCATCTGCCTCCCACCCTCCCTATCCCACCCCTCTAGGTGGTCACAAAGCACGGAGCTGATCTCCCTGTGCTATGCGGCTGCTTCCCACTAGCTATCTATTTTACGTTTGGTAGTGTATATATGTCCATGCCACTCTCTCACTTTGTCACAGCTTACCCTTCCCCCTAACCATCTAGTTTTAACCTGAGGATTACCACTCAGCCAAAGCAGTGATCATGACAATCAAACACAATTAACCTTAGACCCCCTAAAATTGAATCTGAGGAATGATAATATGAACTGCTTCCTTTCCCTCCATCTTTCAAAACACAGTGTGAGAGAAGAGATAAACTAAGTTTAGCAAACAGTATTAGAGGCAAAACTTTAAATCTCTGAATATTAACAAAAGATCCCCTTTCCCAAACAGGTATTTTATTTTATCATCTTACAGACCAAAATGGAAGACTGTACTTTGATATCATTTCCGGTAAAGGCAGTAATCAAAATTTGATAGTTTGGAGGATAGGCTGTTGAGTCTAAATTGTAGCTTAATGTAAAGAAATCCCAACTTCTAAGAGTAAACAGGTCCAACAACTGAAAGAGACAACACTTTAACTTCAGTCTCCTTACCATCACCCTGCATGTCTGAAGTCCATAGTGTCAGATTATCACGTAACAACTGCATGATAAGCGTAGAGTCCTTATAGCTTTCTTCACTCAGCGTATCCAGTTCTGCAATTGCATCATCAAAAGCTGCTTTTGCCAACCTACAAGTGTTTACATAAATGTATTACAAAAATAAACTAAAAAAGTCCAAAACCAGAATTGGAAATGACGTAAGTTAAATTTCAGTCTTTTCTTCAGTTATCACACAGTAATAGCGACACTGAATGCTTGGGTTTAGGCACTGAAATAAAGGAAAAGCAGATGTAACTGATGAAAATTAACTTCCTATTAACTCCCTTTTTAATTTTGTAATCCATTAACTTTGGAACTAGTGGAACTTTTGGAGTTCCACTTATGACTATGCTTTTGACAAGCAGACCAAATCCCATTCTAATCCACCACCAAAATACATGCATATTAAAGGTATCTCCAAATTCTAGTCAACAGTTCACTTATTTAACAAAGTTTTAATGCAAAAAGAGAAAATTCTGGGACAGTATCTCACAATTTAATCCAATAGAATTTAATGTTAATGGAGCAAGGAAGAAAAACAGGCAATCTAGAACTCACAAAAATGTGATCATATAAGCCAATTACTACAGTTAAAACGAAACAAAATTCACATTCACTTATTGAGTACTGTGTACTATGTACACCAAGTGACGATGGGCACGGGGTGGGGAAAAGAAAAGAGGAAAAAGAGACATAACCTGGGTCCACAATGAACTTTTTAAAACATCTAAGAATAGAGGGACTGACACACAAATAACTACTATAAAAGGAGGATGAAGTGCTATCCTGGAGAAAGTACTTTAGGGACCCAAGAGGAGGAGCAAATGGGGAAGTCATATTTGAACTAATTAATGGGTAGGAAAAGAGCACAAATGGCACACTTCAGATTAAAGCAAAAGCATGGAAAGGACTAAGTTGAAGCTACGTGTGGGACAGCTAGCCTGGAGAATGGCAATGGAAGAGTCAACCAGTACTATCAGCTAAACAGCTATAGCTTCTTTATTAGTTAAGACATATTACCTGTTTGGACAAACTCGACTAGCAACATTTAGAATGTTTTTAGATAAATTAGTATTTATTTGCATTCAAATGAATCCACCTTACATCAGGAAAATCTTTTCACGGAATATCTGATTCCTACATACTCAAGAACACTGAAGTTACAAAGAACAAATACATTATTCCTATTATATGAGGTACCTAAAACAGGCAAACTCATAAAGACAGAAAGTAGAGATTACCAGGGACTGGGGCAGAGGGAAATATGGAGTTATTGTTTAGTGATTAGTTCGTTTCAGGTGATGAAAAAGTTTTAGAAATAGTGGTGACAGACAATATTGTGGGTGTACTTAATGCCACTGAATTGCACATTTAAAAACAAAATGCTAGGGCTTCCCTGATGGCGCAGTGGTTAAGAATCCGCCTGCCAATGCAGGGGACAGGGGTTTGAGCCCTGGTCCAGGAAGATCCCACATGCCGCGGAGCAACTAAGCCTGTGTGCTACAACTACTGAGCCTGCGCTCTAGAGCCCGCAAGCCACAACTACTGAAGCCCACGCGCCTAGAGCCCGTGCTCCGCAACGAAAGAAGCCACCGCAACGAGAAGCCCACGCACCGCAACGAAGACCCAATGCGGCCAATACACAAATTAATTAATTAATTAAATTTAAAAAAAAAAAAACCAGAATGCTAAACTTCATGTTATGTATATTTAAAAAGTAAAAAGCTATGTACATGAAAATATTCCTTAAATTTATATGTGTATCAAAAATTGGGAACAATCTGAAGTATAAATGGGGGAGTACTTTTACATACGTCAATAAGATGCCAAATTTTATGATAGAAAATACAAAATGACATGTACGCTAAGAGCATAACTATATTAAACACATGCTATAAAGACTGAAAGCTAATATACAGAAATGAAGATAATTCTATTATGAAAATTCCTCATTCCTTCCTCTTACTCTGTAACAAGATTCTTTTCAATCTACCAATCAAATTTTTCCCCATCAACATAATTATCCTAACTGCTATCCTAGTGAAATGAGATAGGTCTGTCTTCATATCATCCAAAACAGCTGCATTAAAAGCCAAAATAAAAAAAAATAAAAATAAAAAAAAATAAAAAATAAAAAAGCCAAAATAATTCTTTATTACAGGGCCAAGCCAACGAAGGCAGTCCCAAGGAACAAGACAAAAAACAAGTAGCTACTCTCCTTTGTAACCCTTTTTACTTTCATAGTGAGAGCGTTTGTTCTCTTTCATGACCTACCTGCAGGCACGGTCAGGGGAATTAAGAATTTCATAGTAGAATACGGAGAAATTGAGAGCAAGACCTAAGCGAATGGGATGTGTTGGTGGAAGTTCTGTCATTGCAATATCACTAGCAGCTTTATAAGCCACTAGGCTGTTCTCCGCAGCTTCCTTCCTGTCATTTCCTGTGGCAAATTCAGCCAGATACCTGTGGTAGTCCCCTTTCCTAAAACAAAACAAAAATAAAAGAACAGAATTAGGAATAATGCTTTTTAAATAAGTTGTTAAAAATTTTCTGTATTACATAAGATCAAGTATGTGACAAAAACATGAAACAGGTATACTTCAATAATTTCAAAAAGTCTCTTTCAGGAATGACTGACTCATCTATTTAGTTTTCCTCCTCAGAGATTTCACATTGCCAAATATAAGCAAAATCCTAGAGAAATTAACTGAAAAGGCTCAAAAATCAACAAATTTATCACTTGATAGACGAGAATTAAATATAAAAAGTGGTTCCAAAGAATGGCACAACAGTTTGTTAATCATGAAATAAAACTTCCATATAAATTGTTAAGACTGAACTGTGTAATGCACTGCTTGTAGCTAGGAGGGCAGCCCCACACAAGCAAATGAATAGGAATAGGTAAAGCGAAACCTAGTACATTTTTACAGTAATAGTCCGACCACCTTAAATGCAGTAATATTGATTCTTCTTAGCAGTGAATCTGCAAATGAGTATTCAAAACTTAATTTAATTCTTGAGACTCACTCCTCCCGTAACTATCTTTCCAACATTAAATAAAATGTTGTAAACCTACATAAAAAAGTGATGATTCTAAGAGAGCCAACATTTAATCTGACATTTTCCCTTCTAGTATAGAACCTACATTTTATAATAGAAAACCTTGGACTCGCCAGTGTTAGCTGCTGGAATGAGGTGTTTGTCCAGTACATCCAGAATGTCACAACAGATTAACTTTAGCTCAGTCTCAACCTGAAAAAAAAGTCAGAAAAATTGTTTAAGAAATTATATATAAATTATCACATTCTATCTCTGGTTTTGGAGAAGAGAACATGCATACCCCTCTCCAAACCCTCCTTCCCTCTCTTGATACAAAAGCAGAGAAAAGCTGTCTCCGGTTTATGGAAAGTCTTTCTTCCTATATGCCATTACTTAAGTGCTTAAAAAAAACCTCACAGTTCAGCTACAGAACTAACAGTGATTACTACTTACTAAGTGCAGCACATTTATATTAAGTAGCTTCTTTAATGAGGTAGCAACTATTATCTCCACTTACATGGGAAAACAAAGATTACTATATTCGCCCAAAGATCACTAACTTAAAGAACTTAGAGGCAGAGTGAGAACTTGAACCCTGGTAAGGTTGCATGGTTGGAGTCACAATTTGTAAGGGATGGAATAAAAATTCAAACCAAGGTATCCTGCTTCCAAGGCTCACATTTCTAACCACTACTATGCTCAACAGCCAACCACCTGAGTGGTAGATCCATAGCCAGTTACAACACCAAAAATCTGTAAACTAAAGGAAATATTGCCACTCGTCCCAATTCGTTTATCAAGCCAAAAACGCACACTACTCCTAAACATACATACACAGTCTGCTTTCCATTTTCTATTACTACAGTGACATTGTTCAACCTTTCCAAATTCATTTCATGCCCTCTGGAACCTCCTCCTTCCCACTGTAAATAATTCGCCCACTCCCTCTTCTCCTATAATCTCATTCTGATCCTAAGTAAAACCAGCTCTCTCCTGAATGAACTACCTTCTTTATGGCTTTTCAAGTAAAGATAGACTGCTCTAAGAGAAGGATGATTTCTGAATCTCTTAACTCCTCACTGACTCAGTATGACTGCTCTCCTAATATTCCAAACCCTTCCTCCTTGGAAGCTCACCCACTATGTTTTAATTTCTCAATTTCTGTTATCAGTAGATCTCCGCAGGCTCTTCACCCACATTCACGGAGTATCTACAGCTTACCTCCCCAATTCTGGGTATCACACACCAAGGTATTATCATGTTCCTTTCAACACAGTTCCTTCATCTCAACTCCATGACCTTCACTTGTCCATACTCCTAACTATGCTGTTCTATCCTGGAAGTCTTAAATTCCAGCCTCTTGACTCTTTCATCTTCTCCCAATTTATCAGTTCCTCTCTTTGCTTCCTGCTTCCTTTCCTACTTATCCCAAATCCCACAATCTAGTTCACAGACTTACCTCTTTAGCACTTTCTCATTTCCTCATCCCTCTGAGACACCAAACTTGTCTATCGACAATCCATATTCTTTGTTTCAACATATTTGAAAGTAAGGGTCACACTGGTACCAGCTAACCACCTTCTCCATAACCCCAGGTATGTTACTTAATCACTCAGAACACCTGTTTTCCCACCTATGAACTGGAGTAATCCTACCCTTTACATGGTCATTTAAAGATTAAATACCGTATCTTATACAATTATATATATTACAAATATCTCCCCGTGTTAGTCAGTAAACGTTTCCCTTTTCCCTCCCCCTACCAAATTTACTACTCCCCATGCTAACTTTGTGACTGCTTCTGTTATTTCCCTCACTGTACTCTTAAGAGTGTGTTTAGAATCAGTTTCTCAACAGTGGGGGGTTATTCTATGCGTAACAGGATGCTCAGCAGTATCCCCATTTCTACCCACTAAAATACCAGCAGAACTGTCAAGTTGTGACAACCAAAAATGTCTCTAGACATTGCCAAATGTCCTCTAAGGAGCAAAGTCACCTCTGGTTGGGAACCACTGCACTAGATCAAACTTTTTTGACCAAAACCCACAATAAAAACATTACATATCTGTATATACCCACATGTAATATGTGAATCAGTAACTTTATGAAATAATGTCCAATGCCCTCTGATACTTTCTATTCTATTAAAAAAACAATGACTAGACTGATCTTCCATAAAGATATTAACTGTAACTGTCTCAACTTTGCACATAACACCTAGCAACTGGTGTGGCATATAATAGGCACACAAATATTTGTTAAATTGTCCTGAATGGTAATTTCAAGTCACTCAATTAAGTATTTTGTAGTTACCACAATAAAAACAAAGATTAAATTAGTTCTTTACTTGTGTGGTGCTCAACACTACTCTCTGCAGCTTCCAAGGAAAAAAAGTTCTTCTCCTCTGTCCTGAAATACTGTATAGCCTGTAATTCCCAATCCAGGTGAGTGAAAGATGTAAATCCATTAAAATGTAAAATATACATTACACAGGTACACAACAATGTGTGTACTAGGCTATGTTCTAAACAGTCCACCACCTAAGACATCATTCTTTAAACTTGTCTAGGATATGACAATCTCACCATTTGCCGATATTCCCGAATCATTTTTAGTTTGTCTTCTCCTCCCTTGTTTTCTTCTTTCTGTTCAATGCTGCTGATTATTCTCCAGGAAGCTCTTCTAGCTCCAATCACATTTTTATATGCAACAGATAGGAGGTTTCTTTCTTCAACTGTCAACTCCACATCCATCCCTGCTACTTTCTTCATTGATTCCACCATTTCTATAAGTGAAAAGTAAAATGAGACCGTACAAACTATGTTTTGTTGAAACATCCCTATCACAGTAGAACTTTTTCTGTCAAGCTAATGTAAAACAAAAAACAAATTTTTTAACAAAATAACTTCACAATCATCAAAACTAGTATGAGTAAAAAACTAAAACCATGTAGAAGATAAAGTAAATTAAGAGCCCAGAAAAAATAGGATCTAGAATATAAATTGTATGGAACCAAAATGACTTCATACAGTATCAAGTATAATTCAGTATGGCTTGGAGGCATCTCTCCCATATTAAGAGAACTAGGAGCGCACACCTATCCGTTTCCCAGTAAAAATAATTCAGCTAGCAGTTTAAAACAAAAGTTTTAAATTTACAGGCTCTAAAATGCATTTTCTCTCAAACAAATTATTCCCCAATTAAATACAAATAAATTGAACTTCCCCAAAAAGTAGTCACTGGAGAAAAGGGAATTCATTCATATAGCAAACATATAGTGAGCATCTGGTTAGTCACAAACACAAACTTATCTTTGGGTATTCGCAATCCTTCCTCCTTTAGAAGGGCACTGTCCACCTCCTATGAATTCATTCATCAGCAAAGTTTTGTATGGTTCTCATTTGTCACCACTAGGTGGCGAGCAAAGAAAGGGGCCCAGTTAAACCTTGGGAGATCCCAAATACAGGAAAAAATAGTTAATAAAACGCACGTGAACGCAAAGGAAGAGCCAAAAACAGCTCAATAAACACTAACTGAATAAATATATTAATGAAAACTACGCTTTTAGAAAAAACTAAATGCCATATTAGCACGTGGCTCTCCAACTTTTACTAAGTCAGAATTTTTGGTGATGAGACCCAAGGATCTGCGTTTTAACAAGCACCCTTAGCATACATTCTAAGCATAAGCATACCTTAAAGTACGATGCAGATGGTGACTTTATGAAACACTGCTTAATGATATGATAAATTATGTGTAATCCCAGGAAATGATATGTTTCCAAAAATTATTCCTTCAGGAATATCAAGAAGTTACATAGTGGGGGGAGTTCCCTGGTGGTGCAGTGGTTAAGAATCCACCTTCCAATGCAGGGGACTCAGGTTCAGCCCCTGGTCGGGGAACTAAGATCCCACACGCTGCGGGGGCAACTAAGCCCGAGTGCCGCAACTACTGAGCTGGCAAGCCACAACTAGAGAACCTACATGCCACAACTACTGAGCCCATGCACTCTGGAGCCCGCGCACCACAACTAAAGAAAAGCAAGTGTGCCGCAACGAAGAGCCCACGCGCCGCAACAAAAGATCCCGCATGCCGCAATGAAGATCCCGCATTCTGCAACCAAGACCTGACCCAGCCAAATAAATAAATAAATAAAATATTTTTAAAAAAATAGAAGTTAAATAGAAATATTAAGATGGTATAATCTTTAAAAAACAATTCAGTAGTTTCTTACAGAGTTCAACACTGTAAGACTAAGCAAGCCCACTCCTAGGTATCACCCAAGAGATACGAATATATATCTTCACAAAGACTTTTTTACATACATGTCCACAGCAACTTTATTCATAATAGCCAAAAGGTGAAAACAACCCAAATGTCCATCCATACAATGGAATACTACTCAAGAATAAAAAAGAATGAACTACTGATACAAGTAACAACATGGATGAATTTCAAACAACATGATGCTAACTGAAAAAAGCCAAACCAGGGAGGGAGGCTCAAGAGTGAGGGGATATGGGGACATATGTATACTTATAGCTGATTCACTTTGTTGTACAACAGAAACTAACACAACATTGTAAAGCAATTATACTCCCATAAAGACATTTAAAAAAAAAAAAAAGGAAAAAAGCCAGACCAAAAAGGACTATAATTCCATTTAAATCAAGTTATAGAAAATGCAAAACTATAAAGGCAGAAAGCAAGTAAGTGGTTACCAAGATATGGGGGTGAAGTGAGAGGCTTGTGAGCAAAGGAGTACAAGGGAAATTTGGGGGGTAACAGAATTGTTCTACCGTGGTGGTTACACAACTGAATACATTTATCAAAACAATGAAATTGGGACTTCCCTGGTGGCGCAGTGGTTAAGAATCCGCCTGCCAATGCAGGGGACGTGGGTTCGAGCCCTGGTCCAGGAGGATCCCACATGCCATGGAGCAACTAAGCCCGCACGCCACAACTACGGAGCCTGCGCTCTAGAGACCGTGAGCCACAACTACTGAAGCCCACGCACCTAGAGCCTGTGCTCTGCAACAAGAGAGGCCACCGCAATGAGAAGCCCACACACCGCAACGAAGAGTAGGCCCCGCTCGCCGCAACTAGAGAAAGCCCACACGCAGCAACGAAGACCCAACTCAGCCAAAAATAAATTTTTAAAAAAACAATGAATTTTATGTGTATAAGTAGTGTATTATAAATTTTACCTCAATACAGCTGAATTTTTTAATGCAATTCTGAAGCATTAAAAAAACAAATATTAAGGCATATATAAGACCATCTGTGGGAGCCTGAGCACATTCATTTGAAACATCCAATTTTTTTTTTTAACCACAGCCATGAAAAAAAGGCTAAATTTAGTGGCAGTGGAGTAAAGAGGGTATCATTTCAAGCTCACTGCCATACTAGTTCTCAAAAACTAACAACAAATTAAACATGCCTCAGAAGTGAACCAGTAATTCATCTAAGTTGTTCCAACAACAAAGCAATTTAAAAAGTAACCTAGCTACACCAAGAAAAGACCATAATTCTTTTAAATTGTAGAGCTCTGCAACATTATATATGGAAAAACTTTACCCAAATATCTAATACCACTAAAAGTTTAACAATGGTATGTCTCTGGGTACTACTCCAGATGACAGATTTTTTTCATTTTTCTGTGTTCTAGAAATTTTCAACAATGATCATATAATAGTTTCACAATGTGAGGGGAGAAATATATATATATATTTTTTTAATGTATACATGTTTAATTAATTAATTTTTTTTAAACATCTTTATTGAAGTATAATTGCTTTACAATGGTGAGAAATATATTTTAAATACTCAATGATATTCTACTATCCCAGCTTCAATTAAGTATATAATTCCCTTCATTGAAAAAGCCACAAAACAATGCACAAAAGACTGTGGTACAAATAGAAAAGTAGCAGTTATCTGTTATTATTAAATAACAGCTTTACTGATCTATAATTCACATACAACTCACCTATTTAAAGCATACAATTCAATGGTTGTTAGTATACTCACAGAATTTGCGCAACCATTACTATAATCGATTTTAGAACATTTTTCATCATTCGAAAAAGAAAAGCTCCATACACATTACCAGTCATTCCCCATTTATCCCCAAATCCCTCAGCCCTAGGCAACTACCAATCCACTTTCCATCTCTATGGATTTACCTATTTGGACATTTCATATAAATGGAACTATATAGTATGTTGTCTTCTGTAACTGGCTTCTTTCACTTAGCATGTTTCAAGGTTCAGCCATAGTGCAGCATCTATCGATACTTCATTTAACTGAATGTATATAGGTGTATACCACATTTTACTTATCCATTCATCAGTTAATGGACATTTGAGTTGACTTTCCACTTTTTGGCTATTATGAAAAATGCTACTATGAACATTCATGTAAGTATGCATTCAAATCTCTTGAATATATACTTAAGGAGTGGAACTGTGGGGTCATATGATAACTTTCTGAGGAAGGAGCTGTTGAACTTTTTAACAGGGGCTGCACCATTTTTACATTCCACCAGCAATAGAGGAGGATTCTAATTCCTCCATACTCTCACCAACACGTTTCTTTTTTTTTTTTTTTTTTTAATAATCATCCTAGTGGGCGTGAAGTGGTATCTCTGATTTTGATTTGCATTTCCTTGATGGCTAATGATGTTGAGCATCGTTTCATATGCTAACTGGCCATTTGTGTATGCTCTCTGGAAAATACCATTCAGATGTTATGACAATTTTTGAGTTATCTGCCTTTTTATTACGGAGTTGTAGTAGTTACTTTTAAAAGCCAAACTACTCCTCATAGCCCTTTATCTTCAGAAATTTCTTCATTCCTGAAGGAACTAGATTAAGGGATAGTAGTAGCATGAAGCAGAAGAGAAAGAGCTAAAAGTTCTACAACCAGTGCTTTGTACCAAGCTGTACAAATTACGACTATAAAGAAATTCTCATAACACTGGTGTCATCCTTATCCTTTTTTTAACACCAGCAACAGAAACACAATCCTAACTATAATATACCCCAAAACTATGTGAAAACCCTAATTTATCCAAAACTCTAGACTAGCCACACCCTTAAAACCTCCATCAGCAGAGGACTAACACCAGTTATATTCACATAACCTTCTCAAACACTAGTATTTCATGAAATCATTATTGCAGCAACGATTTTATCAATGCGATCTCAGCATTTCTCAGATGGCGGAAGGCTGTCAAATCTATCTGCAGCAGATATGATCACAATTTATGAACCAGAGAACTGCAACTCATGGTCAAATCACTACTTGTGGATGCGCAGTTTGGTACATGAGTTTTGGGCAATAAAATATAATTTCTGGGACTCTTGATAGTTTGGGTACAACAGGTAGCTGACTGAAAATCACCACTGCTACAGAAACTCTGAAACATATAATCCTCACAACTCAAAGGACATCTTAACCAAATACTAAGCTTGTTTCGTTCCAGGTCACTTCTCCTTCATTGAGTGATAATAGCCTAGTTAGACATCCATTACATTAAACCAGCTTGCTTCTTTTTGTTACTGACTATCCTGCCAGGAGAGTCAAATGTTTTGCACTCCAACTTTAATTTAGCTTTGGTTCTTGGTTTTTGCTCTTTGAACTATTTACACATTCCTTCGATAAACTCATTCACAAATAAAACACCTCACGGTAGGCACTGTTCCAAATGCTTTGCACCGGAACAGACACTGAATCTGAATGCACTGAATCTGAACAGACCTTTGACGTAGGTACTAGTATTATCCCCATTTTATAAAAGGAAACTAAAAACTGTGAGGGTGAAACTTGCTCAACATCACAAATTCAGTGGATTACAACAGGCACTCTGACTCCACAATCATGCTTTGATTTAATCATATTATCTCAGATTTGAGCATTTATTTCAATTCATCTGTATGGGGATCCTTTCGTTTGCTTTTATAAGAATAGATGCAAGATAAATGATTTCAATGACAACAGACATACACGCTTAATACATTAAAATGTGGTTTATTCCTGCTTACATCTTCTTCCACCTACAAGTTAACCTCCCAGAACATTATCTTCAAAAACCTTAACTGCCAATGCCTAGTAGAGAGCAGATGCTCCCATGCCACTAACAGTAAACAACATCCCAGTAAACTTGATTCTCCCAAGACTGTCCCTGCCAGATGGTAAAACAGGTCTCTGCTGAGGTCCAATAGTCTTAATTTTATGAAGACAGAGTACAAAATCTAAAGGGGGGCCTACAGTTTCTAGTAAGAGCCAGACTCAGGATGGATGCAAACTGTTCAGAATCAGTCACAGGAAAACAAGCAGGCTCTATACTGGATGATAGGACTCATGTACCTCCTACCAAAGTATACAGGGTCATAACCATTATTTCTCTGAACATGGAAAAAAATGTCTGCCGGCTGTCAGAACACATAATTCTGACTTTAAAGACAAAAAACTGAAAAAGTAACTTGCCTAAAGTCACACAGCTATTAAGTGGTAAAACCAGAATTCGAACCCAGACAATCTAACTTAAGTGCCTGAGCTCCCTCTTAACCACCACATTCAACTAACTTTCCAAGTAGTGTGCTCATAGAAACAAATTCTTAAGTCCAAAAACACTAATGGCAAACACCCCAAGGACAGAAAAGGGCCACAGAATCAAACACTGCCTTAAAAAGGTTCTGTCACTCACGGTTCTGGAGAGGTCTTGGGTTTGCTTTATGTAAAGATTGATCAGTTGACCCATGACCTTTCCTCTTTGTCTAAGAAACTATTCATCCCTCTGGATCAAGTTCTTATTCTGCAAAGCCTTACTGTGCTCTCCAACCCATGTTCATACTCCTTTCTCTGTGTTGAGGATCAGTGTTTTTCTTCCCATCAAATACTACTGTCCTAAAAGGGCATTAACTGTGTCTTTATCTCTCTATTCCCAGAAAAGCACAGTATCTAATGATATAAATGGCACACAAACATTTGATGAAAGAATGAAGAACGCAAACTGAACTATGTTAATAGAGACTGAGAAATATATTCTGGTGGGCCTGACTATATCACAGATAAATGAAACCTATTTAAGGATCCCCCCCTAGATAGAACAAGAGATTCTATAGTCCCTTCTCAGCAATTTCAATAGGCCCTTTTTCTGCAGCCCATTTTATTTTGTAGAAAATTTAGCTACATCTGTCCCTAAAGAAGTTTCTGAGACCCAAAGAATCATCCTGAAGGTCTGAATTCTGTTCATTAAATACATAAAGGGGAATTTAGTATAGGTGTCCTATGTTATCAAACTTTAGCTAAATGCCTATAGTACATTCAAATAATATACACAATTAACAAGACTATGGCATCTTAGGGACTTATGAAGTATCTAGTATTATATGATCTGATCTTGAATTCTGTACATGAAATGACTAAAGAAGACCAAAACTCTTTCATAATACAAAAGTCAAGGCATTTGGGGATATTCTGAGAACTGGGTATACTGTAGTCTAGAAGGCTTACCAATTCATCTGCTATACATTATCAAGAAAAGGCAAAAGAATGTGAAGGGTTATAACTTGTCTTTCATATGGAAAAGTGGCTGGTTGATGTTTAAAAAAAAAAAAAAGGAGAGGGTAGGAAATAAGCCCATCAAAGCAATCTACAACAGAGAATACAAAAGTGCCATTTTAAATAATAACCAGATTTGATTCCCAATCAAGAGCCTCCTAGGGTGCATTCAGAGCAAGACAATCAAGGGGGAAAAAAATCTAGCTCTTTCCTTTATTTAAAAGACTAAGATCATCTACCACTTCACACCCATTAGGATGGCCACTATCAAGAAACCAGAAAACAGGTGTTGGCAAGAATGTGGAGAAATTGGACCCCATGCCCTGTTGGTGGGCATGTAAAATGGTACATTTGCTGCGTAAACCAGTATGGTAGTTCCTTGAAAAATTCTGAAAACAGAATTACCATATGACCCAGCAATTCCACTTCTGAGTATATACCAAAAAGAACTGAAAGCAGGATCTTGAACAGATATATCTGGATATTTTCATAGCAGCATTATTCATGATAGCTACAACATGGACGCAACCAAGTGTCCACTGACGGGTGAAGAGATAAGCAAAAGGTAGGTATATACATGCAAATGGAATATTAAAAAGAAAATTCTGCAATATGCTACGACATAGATGAACAGTAAGGACATTATACTAAGTGAAAGAAACCAGTCACAAAAACACAAACATTGCATGATTCCACTTATATGAGATACTTAAATAAGTCATAAAGAAAGTATAATGTTAGTTTCCAGGTGCTAAGGGGACAATAGGAAGTTACTGTTTAATGGATACAGTTTCAGTTTTACAAGATGGAAAGAATCATGGGGATGGATGGTAATGGCTTCACAAAAATGTGAATGTATTTAACACCACTGAACTATACACTAAAAAATGATCAACATGGTGGGACTTCCCTGGTGGTCCAGGGGTTAAGACTCTGAGCTCCCAATGCAGGGGACCAGGGTTCAATCCCTGGTCAGTAAACTAGATCTCACATGCCGCAACAAAGATCCCGCATAACACAGCCAACATCTGGCGCAGCCAAATAAATAAATAATTTTTTAAAAATATGTATCACTGTTTAAAAAAAATGATCAACGTGGTAAATTTTGTTATGTGTATTTTCTCACACACACACGATGAAGATGAACTAAGTAGCTCTGTCCCAAACTCTGTAGTCCCCCCTTCTCAATGAAAAGTAATCCAGATGACAGACATGATGATGATAGCATTGATAAAATCTTCAGTTAAGTAGGGACTGTTGAAAAGAAACTCCTCCAAAGACCCAACATGAGAAGAAACTTAAGACAATAAATTTATTTCTGGCTTGCATGAAGGCAAGCTTCCCAAATCATTATGTCGAATGGAAACAATGCAAAGTTATCTCAGGGGTGATGCAGAACTATCATGGGAAAAGCCAGGGGGAAAAAACCAAGGTACCTCTGTAAATTGTAAAACTCTCTGTAAAATTCACCTTGTTGAAATGATAAAAATCACCTCAGTAAAAATCTCTCTAGACCAATTATTAGTTATGAGGCATGGTTGTTTGAAATTGTTAGTTTGGGATCTATCAGAATATATATATATTTTTTAATTTCTTTTGGATGGGAACCATTTTTAAAGTCTTTATTGAATTTGTTACAATATTTCTTTTAATATTTATTTATTTATTTGGTTACACCACGTCTTAGTTGCAGCAGGCGGGCTCCTTAGTTGCAACTCACGAGCTCCACAGTTGCAGCATGTGGGCTCCTTAGTTATGGCATGCGTGTGGGATTTAGTTCCCTGACCAGGGATCAAACCCAGGCCCCCTGCGTTGGGAGTGCAGGGTCTTATCCAGTGTGCCACCAGGGAAGTCCCAGTACATACATACATACATACATACATACGTGGGGGGGGGGGGTGTGTGTATTGTTTGCGTTGGGTCTTCATTGCTGTCCGCGGGCTTTCTCTAGTTGTGTTGAGCAGGGGCTACTCTTCGTTGCGGTGCACAGGCTCCTCATTGCAGTGGCTTCTCTTATCGTGGAGCACAGGCTCTAGGCGTGCGTGCTTCCGCAGTTGCAGCACACGGGCTCAGCAGTTGCAGCACGCAGGCCCTAGAGTGCACATGCTTCAGTAGTTGTGGCTCGCGGGCTGTAGAGCGCAGGCTCCGTAGTTGTGGCACACGGGCTTAGCTACTCCGCAGCATGTGGGATCTTCTGGGACCAGGGATCAAACCTGTGTCCCCTGCATTGGCAGGCAGATTCTTAACCACTGCGCCACCAGGGAAGCCCCAGAATATATTTTATATGCATACATCTTGACTGACATATAGAGAAGTCTTTACCCCTCCCCCAAGATATATTAGTATTTATATTAAATGACAGTACTTCTTCAAAAGAGGAAGATCTATTGTTAAAATAGAAGTGTAAAAACTACACTTTTCAATATAATACCACCATTTTCCCCTCACACTGAGTTTTTCACTTTATCACATGACTATTATCTTACAGACACTTTACAAAATAACTAAAAACCTCAAATAAGGATAATACGATAATAAAGAGAAAAGAATCACCGTCACAAAAAGCCATTCTGCACTAGAAGAGAACAGCAAAAGGAAGAGAACAAATATCTTGAAGTATTTTCCCAGTTGCTGAAGAAAAAAGTTGTTTTTTTCTTTCGGTCGCACCGCACCACATGCGGGATCTCCGACCAGGGATCAACCCCGCACCCCCTGCAGTGAAAGCATGGAGGCCTAACCACTGGACCACCAGGGAATGCCCCAGTGTCAAAAGTTTAAATTTTGGGAACATTTCCAAACACTGAAAGCTGGGATGTATGAAGGTGAATGTCTCTTGTACCATACACAGAAAAAATATTTGTGTTTTCTGGGTCAAAAGTGGGGAAGATAAGTACAGCAGCAAAGGAAAACCTGATGTTTGCATGGGTTGGGGTAGGGAGGTGGGGGAGTTCCCAAATGAATAAAAAGCAGAAAACCAGACTTGTGCCAGCAACAGTAGAGAATAGCTAGATTGAGGACCAAAGGGAGAACTAAAAGGCATAAGACGAAAGAGCTCAGGCTGGCCAGAGAGCTTAATGTGATGAATATCTCCCTTAAAATCTCAATACTTAGTTCTGAAGAGATATGGTTTAGAAATTAAGGAATGAAAAGAAGGAAATCCACCAGAGACTTAGTGTGCACGGAAGGGGGAAGTGTTATGCCCTTTAATGATTCATTCATATTGAGGCATGCCATGAAAGCAAAATGTCCTTCATATAGCATGCACATATTTAACATACCAGCCAAAGGATGATCTTTAGAAAAGCTGGCATATAATTTTGCGACAGCTCTGCCTCCCCTAAGATTCTGGAAAGCAGAGAGACCTGGATGTAATCTACTTAATCTCTCACAATTGAAAGTACAAGAGACAGTAAACATGTTTTCAACCTTTTCTGAATTGTGATTGATAATTCTGTATTCCCAAAGGATAGGACAGGTGAGCTTGGGAACCAAATTATTCACCAAATTTCAGAGCCTTGACACAACAAAGGTTTCTTTCTCACTCAAATGTTTGTGAGAGTCCACCATCTTGGGGCTGTACAGTTCGGTACTTGAGGATTCTCTAGTCAAGGAAGCAAGGGAAGAAACAGAAGAATCAGGAAAGGGTTCGTCACTGTCTCTGTTAAGTCCCCTACATACGAACCTTCAAGTTGTGAACTTTCAAAGATACGAACATGCGTTAGCACGTCCAATCATCTAAGTCAGTTCACCTTTCTGGAGTACACTGTCACGTGCATGCAACCTTTACAAGTGGTTGTGCTTTTGTGTACTTTACAGTACTGTACAGAGTACAATAGTATAGTGTCTTTATTTCAAGCTAGATCTGCAAGAGGATGACTTCATTGAACTCCTTGCGTGCAACATGAGGAGCTTACTAATGAAGATCTGATGGAATTGGAGACCCACAGAAAGGACGAAGAGAGACAAAAGAAGTAGTAACTGAAGAATCAAAGAGACTCACAATGTGGGAAATGGCAAGGAGATTTTACTTGAGGAGGCACTTTTAGTTTTTTGAGGCACAGGATCCAAACGTAGAACAGTACCGCAGCAGCCGTTCAGATTACAATCCAGTCCTACCGTGTCATTTACGACGAGAAAAAAAGAGCTACTACCCAGACATGACTGGATCGTTTTTTCAAGAGGGTAGGTAGAATTGAATCCATCAAGGAACCAGAACCTGTGCCATCAACGTCAGGTGTGAGTGAAATTGCAGCTTGCCCTCTGTCTCCTATTGCTGATGATCCTTCAGCTCTACCATCTCCCACCTCCTCTCCCTCCTCCAGTCAGTAACTCTTCTTGCCTGTTCACTCGATGCCAGCCCTTGTATGCCAGCTGCTGTACTGCACTACTGTGCTTTTCAAGGTACTGTTTGTTTTATGTATTATTTCTATGAAAAGTATTATAAACCTACTACAGTACAGTACTATACAGCAAATTGTGTTAGTTGGGTGCCTAGGCTAACTTTGTTGGGCGCCTAGGCTAACTTTGTTGGGCTTAGTAACAAACTGGACTTACAAACGCGCTCTCAGAACAGAACAAGTTCGTATGTAAGGGACTTACGTGTACACAGTTACACATACAATTTCTGCTCACATTTCACTGGCCAAACAGCTCACATGACCCTGCTGTTGCCCAAGTACAAGAAGTTGGAAGAAGGGGGGAAGGCACACTACAGTGTCTCAATATAGCTTAAAAAAAAAAAAAAAAAAAAGGCTATCAAACCAGACATTACTTATAAGATGACAGATACGCATAGGAATTATGGGCAATTAATTAACACAGACCACGAATTTTGTCTATGGTTAATGACAATTGAAGCAACAACTTAAAATGTCCCAAGCTGGACTTTCCTGGTGGCACAGTGGTTAAGAATCCACCTGCCAACGCAGGGGACACGGGTTCGAGCCCTGGTCCAGGAAGATCCCACATGCCACGGAGCAACTAAGCCCATGTGCCACAACTACTGAAGCCCACGCGCCTAGAGCCCGTGCTCCACAACAAGCCACCACAATGACAAGCCCGCCCACCGCAACGAAGAGTAGCCCCCACTCGCCGCAACTACAGAAAGCCCGCACGCAGCAACAAAGACCCAATGCAGCCAAAAATAAATTAATTTTTTAAAACTCCAAAAAAAAAGAAATAAAGAAAATAAAATAAAATGTCCCAAGCTAAATTTTGTTCCTGTATTTGATAACAAGAAGTATGCAAGTTTGTTGGAGAAAAAATTTCCAAGGTACTAAACCTAAGAGGAATTTACCATATGGATCTTTATGTAAAAAGGAAGAGTCACAGAAAATGTTTGACTCGATTTACACAAGAGAAGCAGTCTTCACTCAGATACTTCTGATTTCATGAAATCAATGAGAGCATTTCTACAGGAAGTTACCTATGTGAATGTCCAGGTGTTATGCTGCTTTCAGATGATTTGATGGACTTAGACAACCTCCAATAAATGAGTGAAATTATCAGCTAAGCAAAATTTATACAACCACTAAACAATCAATTCATATGGATAACCCAATGACAATCACCATCCTGTCTTACAGATTTCTAAAAGAATCGTATCTCTTGGTAGCAATGACTTAATATTTAGGAATATACAGGTAAGAACCAAATTTTTTCTAAAACTATGCATTTTCTCTGTCACAGTGACGAATACTCCACTGGCACCAATAATTCTGTACCATAAAGCATGGAAAAGAAATTTGATTTGGACAATTTTAAGGGCAGGTATTGTCAGCTAATCATAAAAGAAATTCAGTATGATCCCTACGGAACATAATTTTTGACAGAGCTATACTCTCATAACCCCATCAGATTAAGCTGGTTACAAAACATTCTCAGAAAACTAACGTGACTTAAATTGGCTGTTGAACATTAAATCCAATCCTGCCAAATTCGACAATTTAGTTTCATCACTAATAATTCACCTGCCTAAGTCTGCACAAAGTTTGTGATTCCATCACTTTAAAATGTTTTTTGCACTTGTATGAGTGTGCTTCGCGAAAACACAATTTAAGATTTTACATTACTCAAAATTGTAAGTCAATCTATTAAAAAATTCTTAACTGGGAATCCCTTGGTGGTCCAATGGTTAGGACTCGGTGCTTTCACTGCCGAGGGCCCACGTTCAATCCTGGCTGGGGAACTAAGATCCCACAAGCCATGCGGCACAGCCAAAAATAAATAAATAAAAAAAATTAACTACTTTAATTCCAACAGTAAATAATGTGGAAAGGATCTAAAAATACAGTTAAAAGCTGATGTTTGTAGCTTTAGGAGACTTATATCATATATTTTCCTAGAGAGATAAAAAGCTATAGTAATCACTAGTTATATTTTGTTAAAACCAACAAAATATTGAGATGTATCTTACATATATTAAGAAGACTTACTTTTTTTAAAATTTTTATTTATTTATTTATTTATGGCTGTGTTGGGTCTTCACTTCTGTGCGAGGGCTCTCTCTAGTTGTGGCGCGCGGGGGCCACTCTTCATCGCGGGGCGCGGGCCTCTCACTATCGTGGCCTCTCTTGTCGCGGAGCACAGGCTCCAGACGCGCAGGCTCAGTAATTGTGGCTCACGGGCCTAGCTGCTCTGCGGCATGTGGGATCTTCCCAGACCAGGGCTCGAACCCGTGTCCCCTGCATCGGCAGGCAGATTCTCAACCACTGCGTCACCAGGGAAGCCCCCAAGAAGACTTATTTTAAAAAGCAATCTGAGTAGACAGTTTGGCCAAGATTTGGAAGCCACTCCTGGGTTTTGTTTTTATTTTTTATTTATTTTTGGCTGTGCTGGGTCTTTGTTGCGGCACATGCAGGCTTTCTCTAGTTGCAGTGTGCGGGCTTCTCATTGCAGTGGCTTCTCCTGTTGTGGAGCATGGGCCCTAAGCACGTGGGCTCAGTAGTTGTGGCACGTGGGCTCAGTAGTTGTGGCGCACAGGCTCTAGGATGCACAGGCTTCAGTAGTTGTGGTGCACAGGCTTAGCTGTCCCCACGGCACGTGGGATCTTCCCAGACCAGGGATCGAACCCGTATCCCCTGCATTGGCAAGCGGATTCTTAACCACTGTGCCACCAGGGAAGTCCCTGGGATTCTTCTTTAAGCAAAATTTTAAATGGCTTAAAGTTGACAGAATAAATCTGACATCTAAATACACTTTGTGTTGAGTACTATATGAAATGAACAGGATGCTGAAACAAAACAGGAGATCTGAGAAGCCTCTCTAAAGAGGTCTTATATTTTATTCCAGTAACATTTTTACTACTCTTGTCATATCTACATATCACTTGTACTGTTACTAGGTGGACCAAAAGACACACACACTTCGGGAAACGGCATGGTAGGAAACCACATTTATAGCCAGAATGATGCAGATTAGATTTTCACTCTGGCTTAGATATTCACTTACATGCTATTTGACCTATGTCACTTAACCTCTATGAACTTGTTTCCTCACCTACAACTTGGAAGATACCCATCACATGAGAGTTAAAATGAGACTGCATCGTAAACTCCCTGGCACATAATAGGAACTCAACAATATGTTAAAATCCTTTTCTTTGCTTGCCTCTTTTAAGACTTAACAAACAAACAGGAATCCAGAAAGATGTAAGCACTTAGAGAAGTGTTAACACTGTGCTTGAAGCAGTAATAAGCTAAATAAAGAACAGTGAACTTGGTCTTAATGGCATTTACAATGTTGAATCCTTTCCAAATGGTTTTCAATTCACTTTGCTCAGATCCACCACAGGAATCACTAACTATGGAAACTACAGCCTTACAAAATATGTTTCATAAATAGTAAGACTTGACAGTTGAAATTACTCCTTGATCCATGGGCTGCAGAATGGACGTTGTGTTAGCAGGCATGAAAACAGCATTAATCTCATCGTACATCTCTTATCAGAGCTCTTGGGTGACCAGGTGCATTGTCAATGAGCAGCAATATTTCGAAAGGAATCTTTTTTTCTGAGCAGTAGATCTCAACAGTGGGCTTAAAATATTCAATAAACCATGTTGTAAACAGATGTGCTGTCATCCAGGCTTTGTTGTTCCATTTACAGAGCTCAGGCAGAGTAAATTTAGCATAATTTTTAAGGGTCCTAGGATTTTCAGAAATCAATAAATGTGGGGCTTCCCTGGGGGTGCAGTGGTTAAGAATTCGCCTGCCAGTGCAGTGGACATGGGTTCGAGCCCTGGTCTGGGAAGATCCCACATGCCGCAGAGCAGCTAAGCCCGAGCGCCACAACTACTGAGACCACACGCCTAGAGCCTGTGCTCCGCAACAAGAGAAGCCACTGCAATGAGAAGCCCGTGCACCGCAACGAAGAGTAGCCCCCACTCGTCGCAACTACAGAAAGCCCACACGCACCAACGAAGACCCAACGCAGCCAAAAATAAATAAATAAATAAAATAAATTTAAGAAAAAAAATCAATAAATGAGCATTGGCTTCAACTTCAAATCACCAGCTGCATTAGCACCTAATAAGAGTGTCAGCCTGTCCTTTGAAGCTTTTAAGCCAGGCCCTGACTTCTCTCTAGCTATGAAAGTCACAGATGGGATCTTTTTCCAGTAGAAGGCTATGAAACATATGTTTGACAATGGAAAAGCGACAGAAATCAATAAACTACGTAAATGAAGGGAAAAAATAGTAAGAGGTCCATACTCAAAGTATGCAGCACCACTCAAAAACAAGAGTTAATTGATCCTTTTTTTAAAAAACTGGACAAAAAACTATGCAATATTGCCACAGAATTTCCCATATTCTCCAACTCAGGGTCTCTGGCAATTCACTGCTGAAAAAACAGTAAGACAGCCTCCAAGAAGGGAGCTCTACAAGGTCATCTAGTCAAATCTAGCTGTATACCCGGAGATATGTATTAAATTTGAGTACTGATCAAATGCCTTAATTTTTAATAAGCATCCTCAGTGACTTAGTCAGGGATTTGAGAAACGATCTATTCCCGTGTTTCTCAACCCTGGCTGCACAGTAAAATCCCTTGGGAAGGTTTTCTTCTTTAAAGGTAGACTGACATAGGTGAACAAACCAGACATTTTAAAAGTTTTTATGTTAGTCTGGTTGAAATGGTCCAATTTTTTAAAAAATAAATTTATTTATTTTTGGCTGCGTTGGGTCTTCGTTGCGGAGCACGGGCTCTAAGTATGCAGGCTTCAGTAGTTGTGGTATGCGGGCTCAGTAGTTGTGGCTCATGGGCTCAGTAGTTGTGGCTTATGGGCTGAGCTGCTCCGCAGCATGTGGGATCTTCCCAGACCAGGGATCGAACCCGTGTCTCCTGCACTGGCAGGCAGATTTTTAACCACTGCACCACCAGGGAAGTCCCAATTTTTGTTTTAAAAAACCTTTTTTATATTCACAATGTTTTGTTGAAGGAAGAAGGCATGTGGCTGAATAACATATATAATGTGATTTCTATGAAAGAATGCAGTACATTACGTGTATATACTATAAATATGTATCTATCTTTAGGACACTTTTTTTTTTTACATTAACATCTCTGAAACCCAGATTTCTCTTAGTCACTGGCATGTCATGATGCAGTTAGCGTTTTTCTGTATTAGTGTGATGCATGTTATATCAATAACATTAGAGTCAATAAAACAAATTATGTTTGTGAATACATGCATTGGCACTTGAGCAAAGTTATAAAAGTATATTCAAACTGTCAACAACAGTTACATCCGGCAGGTTGGAGTAGCTGTCAATATTTTTTACTTGATAGGGCTGTACTTGTTTAACTTTTTTTACATTTAATTTTAGCTTCTGTAGTTAAAAACAAGAATCGGGAAAATTGTGGACTTCCCTGGTGGTCCAGTGGCTAAGAATCCGCCTTCCAACGCAGGGGATGCAGATTCGATCCCTGTTCGGGGAACTAAGATCTCACATGCCTCAGGGCAACTACAGAGCCCGCGCGCACCATAACTAGAGAGAAGCCCACACACTGCAACGAAAGATCCTACATGCCGCAACTAAGACCTGACGCAGCCAAATATAAAATAAATATTTTTTTTAGAAAAGTGGGAGGGCTTCCCTGGTGGCACAGTGGTTAGGAATCCGCCTGCCAATGCAGGGGACACAGGTTCGAGCCTTGGTCCAAGAAGATCCCACATGCCGCAGAGCAACTAAGCCTGTGTGCCACAGCTACTGAGCCTGTGCTCTAGAGCTCACGAGCCACAACTACTGAGCCCATGTGCCACAACTACTGAAGCCCGTGCGCCTAGAGCCCGTGCTCCGCAACAAGAGAAGCCACCGCGATGAGAAACCTGCGCACCGCAACGAAGAGTAGCCCCTGCTCGCCGCAACTAGAGAAAGCCCACAAGCAGCAATGAAGACCCAATGCAGCCAAAAATAAATAAATAAGAAATTACAAAGTGGTATTTTTCTTCTGCTCAATACTGTTTAATCTATTCTTTTTTTTCTATAAATTTATTTATTTATTTATTTATTTATGGCTGTGTTGGGTCTTCGTTGCTGCATGTGGGCTTTCTCTAGTTGCGGCGAGCAGGGGCTACTCTTTGTTGTGGTGCGCGGGCTTCTTATTGCGGTTGCTTCTCTTGTTGTGGAGCACGGAGCCTAGGCGCACAGGCTTCAGTAGATGCAGCACGCGAGCTCAGTGGTCATGGCTCGCGGGCTCTAGAGCGCGGGCTCAGTAGTTGTAGCACACGGGCTTAGTTGCTCCGTGGCATGTGGGATCTTCCCAGACCAGGGCTCAAACCCGTGTCCCCTGCATTGGCAGGAGGATTCTTAACCACTGTGCCCCCAGGGAAGTCCCATAATCTCTCTATTCCTTGATTAAATAAAATAACATGTGAACATCTTCAATGGCCATGTGAAAAAGCCAGGGGGTTTAGGAATAAGCACTAATTAAGATTTCAAAGCTAGAAACAAAGAATCTCACAATGCATAAGGGGAAAGCAGAAAGACAACAGTAATTTAAAATATAAAACAGTAAGAAAAACTCCACATTAATAAATAGGATTCTACTGGTTACACTTAAGGAACCATATTAATACTACATAATCTAATAAATCCAAACATTTTCTTACAACTGCATTTTACCAACTGTAAAGTATAATACTGAGACTAACTCTCCTCTGGAAAGAACAATGAAGGTAGCAGCCTTGTACATTCTCTTTATCCTGACAACTAGCAAAAAAGGATGAAATTCCATTCATGTTATTCGGTAGAAAAAACAGTATTTTATGCAGCACCTTTTCTCCAAAATGATCAAAGTATCTGGGGTCCCTATGTCACACAGTTCCAAGAGAAGTTTATCATGCCAAAGTGACCCTGAAAGTGCTGCATTAAAAGAATTGCAAATACAGCAAATTTAAATCCATTATTGTGAGAAAAGAAAAAAAAAAAAAGCAGAGAACAGACCTACAAAGTGAAAATAGGTCAACTCAAGTAAGGTAAGTAAAAAAGCTAAACCAGCCTCTGAGGGAAAGTATTCGTGCACAGTCCCTCATTAATCCTGGTGCTTCCTTAAAAGCTTGATGCCTTTTGGGGTATACTGAAGCCTCATCTTCCAGGCCTTCCAACCACAACTTAACATTACGTTAAATCACATAAAATGATCATTTTTGTAGGTCAAAAATGGCTGAGGGCTTCCCTGGTGGTGCAGTGGTTGAGAATCTGCCTGCCAGTGCAGGGGACACGGGTTGGAGCCCTGGTCTGGGAAGATCCCACATACCACGGAGCAACTGGGCCCGTGAGCCACAACTACTGAGCCTGCGCGTCTGGAGCCTGTGCTCCGCAACAAGAGAGGCCGCGACAGTGAGAGGCCCGCGCACCGCGATGAAGAGTGGCCCCCGCTCGCCGCAACTAGAGAAAGCCCTCGCACAGAAACGAAGACCCAACACAGCCAAAAATAAAATAAATAACTTTATTTTTTTTAAAAAAAGGCTGAAATTGACAATTTCATACAGTTGAACCTTGTAATTCATTCAACACAAGCAGGAATATATATGAAAACTTGGCAAATGGGAGTTCCTCTATTAAATGAACTAGTAGCTTAGCTGACTGGAGTAAAACCCAAAGTTGTAGACACAATCCACAGCTGAATTTAGATTTCTTTCATAGCCCTCCACTCTGCTGGTCACAAGGCAAAGATTACTTTTTTTAAAATTTCTGCCTGCAAATTGTATAAAACAGCTTTCAGAAGTCTATTATACAGAGACTTCCCTGGTGGTCCAGTGGTTAAGACTCCATGTTCCCAATGCAGGGGGCATCGATCCCCGGTTGGGGAACTAAGATCCCGCATACCCCACAGCGCGACCTAAAAATAATAATAAAAATAATAGTAGTAATAATAATAATAAAAGAAGTCTATTATACAGATGAGAAAAACAGGCCCTGAGACTAAGTTACATGTCTGAAGGAACAATAATCAGAAATAAAACATGGACATGACAGACCTCCCCTAAATTTAATGATTTCTGGTCCAGTGCTCATTCTACTATCTCATCTCTCTCTTCAATGAAAAATACACTCAAAGCTACATACCCTTCTGCCTTCTTCATATATGAAAGAACACAGAAATTAAGCCAAAAGACTGTTCAAAATAACCTTTAAGTTATAAAGTTAAAACCTAAAGAACAGGGCTTCCCTGGTGGTGCAGTGGTTAAGAATCCACCTGCCAATGCAGGAGACACAGGTTCGAGCCCTGGTCCAGGAAGATCCCACATGCCACGGAGCAACTAAGCCCGTGCACCACAACTACTGAACCTGCACTCTAGAGCCCGTGAGCCACAACTACTGAGCCTGCATGCTGCAACTACTGAAGCCCACGTGCCAGAGCCTGTGCTCTGCAACAAGAGAAGACACCACAATGAGAAGCCCACGCATCACAACGAAGACTAGCTCCCACTCGCCGCAACTAGAGAAAGCCCGCGTGGCGCAGAAGCGAAGACCCAGCGCAACCAAAAAAATAAAATAAATAAGAATACGTAAATAAATTTATATATATTAAAAAAAAAAAACTAAGAAACAGAGACTTCCCTGGTGGTCCAGTGGTTAAGAATCCACCTTCCAATGCAGGGGGCTCGGCCTCAATCCCTGGTCGGGGAGCTAAGATCCCACATGCCACAGGGCAACTAAGTCCACGAGCCCCAACCAGTGAGCCCGCGTGTCACAACTACAGAACCTACACGCCACAACTACAGAGAAGCCCGCATGCCATAACAAAGACCCGACACAGCCAAAGACAAAATAAAAAATTTTTTTTTAATGTAAGGAACAGAAATAGAGCTTCAACTGGTTTGGACTAATGTTTACATACAAGTATGGAAGTGGATGGACTTATGAGCTTGGGAATGAAACAGACTAGCTGAATCCCAGTGATCCCTACTGCTGTCACCTTTCCTTAAGTTCTTAATCCTTATCTGTAAAAGTACCTACTCTGGGGGCTTCCTTGGTGGCGCAGTGGTTGAGAATCTGCCTGCCAATGCAGGGGACACGGGTTCAAGCCCTGGTCTGGGAAGATCCCACATGCCGCGGAGCAACTAGGCTCGTGAGCCACAATTACTGAGCCTGCGCGTCTGGAGCCTGTGATCCGCAACAAGAGAGGCCGTGATAGTGAAAGGCCCGCGCACCACGATGAAGAGTGGCCCCCACTTGCCGCAAACCAAAGAAAGCGCTCGCACGGAAACGAAGACCCAACACAGCCATAAATAAATATAAATAAATAAATAAAGTACCTACTCTGTAGGGTTGTTTTTGAGGATTGAGAGAATGTTAAGCACCTGGAATAGTTTTTAATAAATAGCATATGGTACTGTTACAGGGTTTTATTATCACAGAGTCAATGAAAATAATTTTTTGAGAAAACTTTTGTTTGTTAATACCACTTAACACTAGTAGTCAATAAAGAAAGAATTTGATATGGGACAGGGACCAGCACCAGGTATAATGCCTTACATTGTACCAAACACCACTGTTGTTACTAATTCAAATTAACTCTTAATTACACATACTAACAGAAAAGTAATTCTAAAAGCATTTACACATTCACTGCAAAATAAGCCCCTTGAACAGACCTTTTGTCTGTTTTGTTTACTGGTGCATCCCAAGTTGTCTAGAACAGTGCCTGGTACATACTCTGAATACTAAGGTTTTTCAAAACACAATAATCTTGACACTCAAATATGTACCATTTTTCTTCTTCATGCACCAGCCTAAACAGAGGAGCCTCTCACTCTAAAATTAACTCATACTTTCCCTTAAAAAAGAGTAAAACAATTTTTAGCCTTGGGAATTCCCTGGTGGTCCAGTGGTTCGGACTCCACGCTTTCACTGCTGAGGGCCCAGGTTCGATCCGTAGTTGGGGAACTAAGATAGCACAAGCTGCGCAGCCGGCCAAAAAAAAAAAAAAGTCTAGCCTTAAAAAAATTTTAGGGCTTCCCTGGTGGGGCAGTGGTTAAGAATCCGCCTGCCAATGCAGGGGACATGGGTTCAAGCCCTGGTCCGGGAAGATCCCGCATGCCGCGGAGCAGCTAAGCCCGTGTGCCGCAACTACTGAGCCTGCGCTCTAGAGCCCAAGAGCCACAACTACTGAGCCCGAGTGCCAGAACTACTGAAGCCCAAGTGCCTAGAGCCCATGCTCTGCAACAAGAGAAGCCACTGCAATGAGAAGCCCATGCAGTGCAACGAAGAGTAGCCCCTGCTCGCCACAACTAGAGAAAGCCCGCATGCAGCAACAAAGACCCAACGCAACCAAAAATAAATAAATTTAATAAATTTAAAAAGAAAAAAGGAAGAACTACATACCAGGGACTTCCCTGGCGGTCCACTGGTTAGGACTCCGCGCTTCCACTTCAGGGGGCGCAAGTTCCATCCTTGGTCAGGGAACTAAGATCCTGTATGCCACAAGGTGCAGCCAAAAAATCAAGTACTACATACCTCAACATGGCCAAAGTATAGGTTATACTGCTTGGGAATAAATTTGGACAACCTTCATCCTCTGGATATGCAATTTTACAGATGAGTTAAGATTAAGGATTTTGTTTTGAGAACTAACCTTTATGCAAATGTAACTTGCACACTAAACCCATGAGAATACACTTGCTCAGAATAACTCAAAAAAGGTACGTTATCCTCTAATATGAATGTAGATCAACAGCAAAAACATTTACTTCATCTCTGACAATGGGTAAGAGGAAGTTTTCACAATTAATACTACTACCTGATAATTATACTTTGCAGTTTACAAAACCCCACAACTTCATAACCACCCTTGAAATTAGCAAGCAAGGTAGATATCATTAATCCCCAATCTACAGATGAGGAATCCAGATGATTCCAAGGCCTTTGCACTACATTACATCCACCAAAGTATGAGTCATTTTTTTTTAAGTATTCTGACTTCCTAACAAGCAAATTTAACAAGGTAA
The DNA here is from genome assembly GCF_028564815.1 of Eubalaena glacialis. Classification (NCBI taxonomy): domain Eukaryota; kingdom Metazoa; phylum Chordata; class Mammalia; order Artiodactyla; family Balaenidae; genus Eubalaena; species Eubalaena glacialis. Next base: position 14,599,935 of record NC_083734.1, on the reverse strand, counting down.
CTATTTATTTATTATAAATTTATTTATTTATTTTTGGCTGTATTGGGTCTTCGTTGCGCGTGCCAGCTTTCTCTAGGTGCGGTGAGCGGGGGCTACTCTTCGTTGAGGTGCCCAGGTTTCTCATTGCGGTGGCTTCTCGTTGCGGAGCACAGGCTCTAGACGCGTGGGCTTCAGTGGTTATGGCACACGGGCTCAGTAGTGGTGGCTCGCAGGCTCTAGAACGCAGGCTCAGTAGTTGTGGCGCACGGGCTTAGCTGCTCCGCGGCATGTGGGATCTTCCCGGACCAGGGCTCAAACCTGTGTCCCCTGCACTGGCAGGCGGATTCTTAACCACTGCGCCACCAGGGAAGTCCAAAAGTCATTAATTCTTATTCACAATAACGTGTCTCCTCCAAATTTTTATATGTGAAGAAAAGGGCTTAACACATTTTATATTGCTTTAGCTAGATAAAATCCTGTCCTGATCACAAATGAAGCCTACCAATGACAGATCTGCCCAGCTACTATGATGGATCGATCACTGGAAGAAGGGTAATAAATTCAAGATTAAATTTCAAAAAGATAAACCAGCATCATGATCATATGTTTTCTAAACTATTCAGGATTCAGTGTTCTAAACATAATGATCATAACAAGACGTGGGTGAGACTTTAAAAATATTATTTGGAAAGTTCTAAACTTAAGACAGACGCTGCTGCTAAGGGTCTGCACCTAAGTCAAGTATTTTTAAACACAGATCTAGCTCAAGGTAAACATACATAAAACCAACATACTTGGCTTTGACACTATCAGTCTGATTGACTAGTTAGTATGCCAGTAAGCTCTATTTTCAGCAACTACTGTATTCTTGACGTTTCCAGCTCCCATTTGGGGGAAAGGGGAGTGAGAGGAGGAAAGCTTTCACTTTGCCTTTGATCTGTCTTATGTTCTGCCAAATAATAACTTCATTTGAAAGAAAAAAACCAATATTCTGGGGATTCAGATCTAAGATATCTTGGTGGTAGAGGGATGGACAAAGCTTAGGAAACTTTCTAAATGAGACAACTAGTAGCAACAAATGGTCTTAAGTAGGACGACCATAGGGCAAGTTTGTAGTTTCAGCACCATTATGAATTGGCACCCCTTCACTTCAAGGTATCCTGACTTGAATAAATTATGATGACCCTTCTATTATTATGGCAGCTGTTATTACAACTTAGTAAACTTAAACGAGCTTCTGAAATTGTTCCTAGGAGAGTGACTTGCATGAATATTTAGTTAATGAGCTCAAAGTAATGTTATCTTGGCAAACCAATTTGTCAACTGCGATGTATCTGTATTTAACTGTATCAAACTGTTAACTGACCATTTCAAAAACCGTGAAAACAATCTTGTTTCTGTTCCCCACTACCCCTTAATAGATTCTGCTTGACAGCTAGCTAGTCTACCATTTGGAACATTTGAGAATCATTTGCCAACCTCCCTGCCCCCCAAATTTTTATGACTATATCATTAAGGGCTGCATTCATTAAGACTAAGGTAAGGGGCAGAAACGTTTTAGAAGTACTTTACAGAAATGCATGGCATTAAGTTATATCCCAATATAGAAATTGTGATAAAGCAAAAAACCTAAATACAAACACACTCTGAGACTACCTAAAATTCATCACTCTAACTTCATTCACTGTGCATTGTTTTTGAAAGAAAACAAGAGGTTTCTTTAGAAAAGTATGAAGATATCTTATCTATTTACAATGGATATGAGTCAAGTCATAAATAACAAAACATATTATGTGAAGTAACTGCTAAAAAAATAAGTATACCCCTCCTCCCACAAGGCACCATCTGATTTAGTTACACATGGGTCTTTTGTGAGTGGCTCAGGAGAAATAAGAGTACCAGTCTAAAGGTCATCAGACAGACAAGTTCTGGCTTTGCCATATACTTGCCAACTAATCATGTGATACAGGAAAATTTTTTTTTTTTAAAGATCACTAAATCTTCTCAAATTCACTTTCCTGAACCATAAAATGGAATTAACATTACCTACTTCAATATCACATGAAATAAGTAAAAAATTTTCTGAAAGTGGTCTGTGAAATGTGAAGTTCTATATAAATATGAAATTATATAACGTAAAGTTTAAAATTTTAACCTTTATCCTATGCCTGTCATTACTGTTTAAATACACTTTACTTAAATGTAAGGCTAAAAAATTGCTGGAAAATCAGCCTTACAGCCCTTTAAAAAAAAAAAAATCATGCTTTCAGATCAGCTTCTTAAAGTATTTGAAACTCATTTGTAAAATTAGATACATTAATTCACTGTGCTGAAATTTCACTTGCTATACCAGGTTAAAGTCAAGAAATTTTTAAGATATTTCATATTCCCTTGACCAAGCTATAAAACAATTATGAAAAGCCTGCTTATTCGTATGGACTTTCAGTGGGTTTGCTTGTACTTAATGAATCCAAAATTTGCTCAGTTGAGTATCTGTGTTCTTCCCCATACTAGAATTCAAAGGTGAAAAGGGTGCCTAGAAATGTCCACAGTAAGAATTTACCCCATCACCACCTCAAATTGCAATGATTCATGATTTCATTATATTCTATAGTTTTGTAAGCCAACAGAATAGACTGAATTATATATTGTGTATATGCACAAAAGTATACACAAAAGAGCATCTACCTTAAATACAAAGACCAAAAGCTACTTGTAGGAGGAATTTTTTAATTGCATTATCCAACTCTGCTTATGTTTAGGTAGGAGAAAAGAAATGTATTCAATAAAGTTAACTCCATTAACTGAAATAGCAATTAATTTCAGCATTAAGTGAAACAGCAACAATAAAAATTATTACTGGCCTATAGTCAAAGAACTGATAATTAACCCGCGCTTTTAAACTCATTACTAAAGTCAATTTACTCTCATCCATTTTTTTTTTCCTAACAAGATGTATATTAAGGAGCTAATTCAAAACATGCCCCCCACCCCTCACTGACTACCAAAATAAGCCAGAGATGAGGCTCTGGTGTCTTAAAAGGACAGCTCTCAAGTGACACAGAACAGATACATTCCTGGTGTTGCGTTCACAGACTGAATCAAACATGACCATCAAAATGTTACCCCTACTTCATGTGGAGCTAATCATCACATGGAGAAGAAAAGTGAAAAAAGGCCAAAACCAGCACTACCCCACAACCCAAATGTAGCTTATGCTGACCGCTCTATTCTCAAAAAATGTAGAAACTACTCATTTTCCCCCCTCTATATTCCCCACTTTCCCATACTAATATGGTTCATATACATGAGAAGTTAAGACTTCAGAAATGCTAAGAGATGACGGGCTTGCTTAATATGGTTATGAATAATATAAAAACCAACCCTTAGACTACTGTTGTTACATGATAAGATGCTAGATTTAATCTTCAAAGTGAACAGTCCTAGCCCCAAACTTCAATATTTCCCATCTGCAACACCAAACTGTCCTTTTCCTGAACACAGCTTAGCTCGTCCTCCAGTACCATTAAATAATCTGCATCAATTGATTCCAATTCCCCAGGACAAAGTTAAATGATGCCACAAAAAAGTTTAAGTACTAGGTTCAACATAACATGCAAGATAAAGACTAAAGGTACCGCAAGAACAAGGAAAAAAGCCAATATGTATATCCAACTACACCAAACCAAATCATCAAAAGCACTCTTCACCTTCCCCATACCTGATAAATTGTTTGGCAACTATAACTATGGGGTCATTTTTTTTGTGACCACAAACAAAACTGAATTATTGCACCCAATAAAGGAGTGGACAAGGTAGAGGATGATTCCTAATGACTATCTTCCTCTTTTTCCTTTCCAATGAATCCCTCCCAATTTTGTGCCCAAAAGTCACAAGAGAGCCTCTCCACCTGGGAGATCCTATATACCCCCCACCCGTAGATCCTGAAGGACAACCCTAATGTTTAAACAACAGTAAGGATGTGGCTCTATAGTCCTGTGTTGAATAACCAATTAAGCCTTTGGTCAAAAATCCTCAACACCCAATTCCAAAAATATGATTTTCACACTAAACTGTCACTTACTTGGAAGCTACAATCACAAGCTTCCAAATCAGTTTTTAAAACAAGTTCTTAAAAAAACCTTCCTCCATGTCCTTTTTGGTGATCACAGCAGGTTTACTCAAAGCCTAAATCCCTACAGAACAAAAAACATTCAAATACAATTTAGAGTTTCTTCCCAAGGGCACTGGTAGATTAAGAGGGGAACCTATTTGGGGCAGGAGAGGGGAAGAAAAAAAAAACTTCCATTACAAGCACACCTACATTTGTTTGACTTTTAAACACTGAAATAAAGACAAGTCTGACCTTGAGCTGTATTTCCCCATCTTATTCCCCTCCCCCTCCCAACAGAAATCTTGTTCAATACAAACGGCAATTTAAGGATTTACAAAACGAAATTTAGTGATCTTTCCTGAATAAGAGTTCGAGGTCTTTTCTCCTAATTTTCAAATTCCTGAATCCTAATGTATGATGACACACTGGGACTAGCCCTGAGGCTATTCACATGACTAAACAGGCATTCAAGGAAAGCAAGGTTCCCACACAGCATGTTGAAAAATAAATGGTTTAATGAAGAAAAATCTAAAGATCACTGACACTTGATTCCAACCATGTCTCACCCCACAACAGCATTAAAAACACAAAAAGCATACATATGATTTTTTGTTTTGATAATACTAGTTTAACGGATGTGGGGGTAATTCAAATACCTAGGTCCAAAATGGGGGGAGGGAGGGACCCAGGCCGGGAGGGGCAATTTAAAAAAGCAGCAGTTTGGGACTGAGCAAACAGACACAATGGCCACTTCGATAAAGTTCTGAAAAATGACTATAGCACCTTTAGGGACAAAGGAGCAATGAACAAAGAAGAACTGTTCGAATCTGTACATAAAGCCGTCTATTAAAATTGGAGAAAAGAAAACAGGATCTGCTGGGATCCCTTATGTTCTTAATACAAAAACCCAAGTCTCTGCTGAGTGCTTTGGGATAAGTGAATATCCCCAGTGAAGTACGAACACGCATTCCAAGTCAGGGGAGTCAACCAAAATAGTTACTACACGTTATATGAAAAAACTTTATTTTTCAACAGGTCCTTCCATCTGTCATAACGCTGCGTGTAAACAGGAAAGTTATCATTTTTAAATACCGGTAGATTGAAGCACAGGCATGGAAAAGGGACTAAGAGTCATGATCTCCTAGTTTCCTGTTCAGTGTTCTATCCAGCAGAACCCACAACTTATGGAGCCAGAAAATGATTACAGAAACTTCGAGCTCTCTGGGATAAGTCTGAGGACAGGGAGCGTGAAAGAGATTTTTCTAGACCTCTTTAGAAAAAGGCGAGGTTGAACGGAAAGCCTAAAAAACCCCGCTACAAGGTGTGCCGGCCTACGGGAAGGAAATCCGACCATAGCATCTCAGCTGGCCTCCGCCCAAGGATGAACTGCAGTGATTCCCACTCTCTCCCCCCTTCTCCCACCCTCATCCAAGACGGCCCCCCCACCACAAGCCCAGAGAAGCCCTCCGCTCGCAAGGGTTCTCCTTTGTGAGACTCCACAGCCGCCGCCCCACTTTGGGCCTCCGGGGAAAAGCCACCGCCCCCACCCGCCATATTTCCCTGAAAGGCGCCCGCGCTACAGCGCCCAGTCGCCACTCTCCTCCATGTGGCGGGTGTTTCTTCCCTCATCACGCCACCAAATTGTTCACCACGTCCCAAAACCGGCCCAGAAACTCCCCTGGGGATTCCTCGCCCGGAGACAGCACCCGCCATCTCCTCCCCCGCCCCCGCCCCGGGACTCGCCCTCCCCCCCAGCCGCCATTTTACAACCAACTTCTCCACCCTATGGCCTTGGTCTCCTCGGCTCGCGAATGTCTGCAGCTGAGGACTCCGAAAGGGTCAAATTCCTGAGCCTTGAGCCTCCTACCGCTCCGGGAGCCCAGAGGCCATTTCCTGCTTCCCGAATCCACGTCCCCGGGCCAGGCTTGGAGACGATGCCGCCATTTTGTCTCCTGCTCCCGGCCTCTGTGGGCGGCGGCATAGGGTCCGAGAATTCCAGCCCCCCGTTGCCCCGCCAACTCACCGTCGTATCGCTCAGCCTGCTCGGCCAGCTTCGCCTGGTACACCAGATCCTCCCGATCATCCATAGCGGCAGCGGCTCCGGCAGGGTCTGCGCGACGGATGGAAGCGGATAGCGTCTCCAACTCTCAGCCTCTCGCTCCGCGCCCGGGCAGCAAAAATGGCGGCGCTTCAATCCGGGACTTCCGCCTGCGCACGCGGACAACTGCTCAGCTCTATGGCAACCGCTCCCTGGCAACTGGCGCGGGGGGCGGGTCCGCGAGCGAAGCGCCCGAAGAGGCTGGAACCAGCAAGACGCCCCTCCTCCGTGGGCTCAGCGGCTGCTCTAGGCGGGAACTGCGACTGCGGGGAGGGAGAGCGCCACGAGGGAGCGAGGGAGGCCGGGTGAGGCCAGCTTGGACCGCTCCAGGAGAGAGTGAGCAGGAGAGCCTGGACTGCGGACTGAGAAACGAGAGGCTGTAACGGTTTTTGAAATGGCAAGCCTTCCTCTCTGAAACCACCTTCTCTCCCATTGCCCCGTTTTCTCAGCCAAGCCCAGTCTTGGCCCTTATTCAGACCCGTTTAACTCCGGGATAAAGAGTTGGGCCCTGCTGTAGTTCATAGGGGAAGGAAGGCTGCAGTTTTCACACTTCACCTTCGCACTTTGCAATCTTTTCCTGTTCCTCTCCCTCAGCCTCCTTTTTCCCTTTAGGCCCACCATGGGTAGGAACAGGGAAGTTCTTAGAGGAGCCTGGTCTGGAGTGCAAGGTGCAGAAGAGTAGGTCCAAGATCAGATTGAGATCCAGGAGGCAGGAATGGGCAAGGACCTGGTCTGTTTTGCTTCCCAATGGATTCGCAGCACCTTGTACTCAATACAGTATGTGTTGCAAGACTAAAGCTCAGGTAATTAAAGCATATGCCGTGTGGTAAAGTCTGCAATAAATGTGGAATAAAAAGCTTGGAACAAAATTATGAGGAGCCCTGGATGGCAAGCTGAGAAGTTTGCACCTTATTCAGTGGGCGCAAGGAAGCTATTGTTTGATGATTTTGCGAGGAGGATGACACCATCATAGTTATTCTTTAAAAAGATTATAAATACTGTATAGCAGTAATTAAAGAGCAGCATGAATTATCAGGTTATTACAATAATACAGGCAAAAGGTAATAGAATAGCAGTGAAAATGTGAAAGAAAGGACAAATAGGAATAGTATTACAGAGGGAAACCACAACAGTTTGCAGCTAATCAGATTTGAAGACCTTGTGAAGGGAAAGAAAATTGACCTTCAATCTTCCCACCCTGAGTCACTGGGATAATGAGTGGCAGTACCATTAACAACAACAAAAAAAGGAATGCTAGGAAAATTTGCTGACGGAATGCAGAGAAAAACATGAGTTCCTTTTATCACATGTTGGTTCTAAGGTTCTCACATATCACTAAAGTAGAAATAACAGGCATGGAATTGGAAAAGGGGACTGGCATTCCAAGCTGGAGAGAGGCTGCAATGGAAGCAGCTAGAGAATGTGTGGAGGTAGGAGGACAAACAAAACCTTGGAGAATACTTACTTTCAAGTGATAGGAGAAAGCAGAAGAGCCAGCAAAGTTTGGCTCCTTAAGCCCCTTCACACTTTTAATACATCTTATCAAATGTCAATGATGAATGACTAAGAATCAAAAGATCTGGGTTCTAGCCCTAATTCTATAACTAAACAAATGTGTGACCTTCAGAAAGTCATTTCACCTCTGAGCTTCATGTCCATCTGTAAAGTTAACTGGAGACCATATGTTAGGCCACAAAACAAGTCTTAATCTTAAAAGATTGAAATCATACAAAGTGTCTTTTCTTGTCACAATGGAATGAAGTTGGAAATCAATAAGAGAAGGAAAACTAGGAAAATATGCAGATATGTGGAAATTAAATAACACTCTTAACTAACTGATGGGTCAAAGAAGAAATCACAAGGGAAATTAGAAAATACCTTGAAATGAATAAAAATGAAAATACACTATACCAAAAATTATGAGATGCAGCAAAAATCCTGCTAAGGGAAATTTATAGCTGTAAATGTCTACATTAAAAAAGGGGAAGGAAAAAAAAAAAAAAAAAAGGGGACTTCCCTGGTGGCACAGTGGTTAGGAACCCACCTACCAACACAGGGGACATGGGTTCGATCCCTGGTCCGGGAAAATCCCACATGCTGCAGAGCAACTAAGCCTGTGCGCCGCAACTACTAAGCCTGCGCTCTAGAGCCCACAAGCCACAACTACTGAGCCCGTGTACTGCAACTATTGAGCCCACATGCTGCAACTACTGAAGCCCATGCACTTAGAGTCCCTGCTCCGCAACAAGAGAAGCCACAGCAACAAAAAGACTGCGCACCGCAATGAAGAGTAGCCCCCGCTCGCCACAACTAGAGGAAGCCCACACACAGCAATGAAGACCCAATGCCAACAAACAAACAAATGTTAAAAAAAAATTTTTTTAAAAGCAGAAGGATCTTGCAGGTTGGGGCAGCCTGAGTCTTTGGTCCTACACCCATATGCTTCAAAGCTTTATTAAAAATATTTGGATCCCCGTGAAGCCCGACTATACACAAACTTACCAAGAGGTTTGGGTAGGAATGGGGTTGATGGGCTTCATTTATAAAATCAGGAGTACTGATAAAAGAAGTAAAGCTTTGAAAGCTTCAAGTCCTGCGCCTGCTCATGGTCATCATTAACCAGCTTTACTTGGAACGTCAGTCTGGCTGTAGATTTCAGCAAGCTGTGTCAGATGGGAACCTGCCACTGACCTGCTGGCATGAATAAATGTACCTCTTGAGATCCACACTGCCTACATGGGTGTTCCTCCCTCAGCCCCCATGCCCATCGTGCTCTGCGTAGATCTCTGTGATGCAGCAGGTACAGTTAGAGTCTCACTGAGCAGTCTCATCCTTAGGAAACCTGAGGGAGTGAGGAGTAAATACCTCGATTAGCACGTAGGAGTTGGGGATCAGATCTAAGCACTCACACTTCCGGTGTTCAATAAATATTTGTTAAAGGGGGGGGGGAAATTGGGAATTTCAGTTTGGAATTAACAGATACACACTACTATATGGCAGTCCAGTGGTTAGGACTCATCGCTTTCACTGCCGAGGGCCCGGTTCAATCCCTGGTCAGGGAAGTAAGATCCCAGAAGCCACGTGGTGCAGCCAAAAAAAAACAACAGATAAACAACAAGGACCTGCTATATAGCACAAGGAACTATATTTAATACCTTGTAATAACCTGTAATGGAAAAGAATCTGCATACATATATATATATATATATATATATATATATATATATATATATATACACATAACTGATTCACTTTGCTGTACACCTGAAATATTGTAAATCAACTATACTTCAATTAAAATATATATGTGTTAAACAGATTAAAAAAAAGAAGGCTCTCACATTGATAACCTAACTGTACAACTTAAGGAACTACAAGAAGTACGACATAAGGAAATAAAAAATATTAAAGTGGAGATAAGTAAAATAAAAAACAGAAAAAAAAAATCAACAAACTGAGTTGGTTCTTTGAAAAGATCAACAAAACTGAAAAACCTGTAGTTAGATTGACTACGAAAAAAAGAAGACTCAAATTACTAAAATTAGAAATGAAAGTGAGGACGTTACCACCAACCTTACCGAAATAAGGAGTGTAAGAGCTTTATAAATTGGATAACAAATGAAATGAACAAATTCCTAGAAACACACTGTGATATCATGATACAATAAGAAATATATATTTGGTCTTTGTCCTTGGTTCTTACCAGAGAGCTCCTAAAACTCTTGTACGGGCATACTTCGTCTTGTTGCACTTCACTTTATTGCACTTTGCGGACACTGTGGTTTTTTTACAAATTGAAGGTTTGTGGCAACCCTGGGTCAAGCAAGTCTACCGGTGCCATTTTCCAGCAGCACTTTTTATTCCCCCTAATTTGAATGTATAATTGGTTGTATTAACTCCAGGTAGTGTCAAAAATGAGTTAAATTATAGAACACCCAGTTGGTATCCACAGAGAATTGGAAAACTGCTTGATGTGGAAAACACACACACTTGGTATCAGAAATGTTGTGTGTAGAAACAGATTATTATACACACAAACTACCAAAACTGACTCGAGAAGAAATAGAAAATCTGAACTGATGTATAACAAATAAGGAGATTGAATCAGTAATCAAAAACTTCCCAACAGCACAACAATGTGAATGTATGTACTTATGCCACTAAACTGTACACTAAAAAATTATTAAAATAGTAAATTTTATGTTATGCATGCTTTACCACAATCAAAGAAAAAAAAATCTTCCAACAAAGAAAATCCCAGGACTAGATGGCTTCACTGGTGAATGTGTCTACAAAACACGTTAAACAGGGACTTCCCTGGCGGCGCAGTGGTTAAGAATCCGCCTGCCAATGCAGGGGACACGGGTTCAAGCCCTGGTCCGGGAAGATCCCACATGCCACGGAGCAACTAAGCCCGTGCGCCACAACTACTGAGCCTGCGCTCTAGAGCCTGTGAGCTACAACTACTGAGCCCGCATGCCACAACTACTGAAGCCCGCATGCCTAGAGCCCGTGCTCTGCAACAAAGAGAAGCCAACACAATGAGAAGCCCGCGCACCACATTGAAGAGTAGCCCCCGCTCGCCGCAACTAGAGAAAGCCTGTGTGCAGCAACGAAAACCCAACGCAGCCAAAATAAATAAATAAATAAATAAATAAATATTGTTTGGGGGAAAAAAAAAACACGTTAAACAATTAACACTAATCCTTCTTAAACTCTTCCAAAAAAACAGAATACTTTCTATTTCATTTAGTTAGACCAGCATTACCTGGCCTCTAATACCAAAACCAGACAAAGACACTACAAGAAAAGAAAACTACAAGCCAATAACCTTTATGAATACAGATGCAAAAATCATCAACAAAATAATAGCAAACTAAATTCAGCAGCATATTAAAAGACCAAGTAGGATTTAACCAAGGAATGGAAGGCTGTTGCAAGAAATTCAATCCATGTAATTTATACCCTGCATTAACAGAATGAAGGGGAACAAAAAAATCATCAGCTCAATTGATGCAAAAAAAATAATTTGACGAAATCCAACATCCTTTCATGATAAAAATAATAAGATAGGAATAGAAGGGAACTTCCTCAACATAATGAAGGCCATATTTGAAACTCACAGCTAACATCATACTCAATGGTGAAAGACCAAAAGCTTCACCCTAAGATCATGAACAAGATAAGATGCGCCCTTTTGCCACTTCTATTCAGCATAGTTCTAGAAATTCTAGCCAGAGCAATTGGGGAATAAAAAGAAATAGAAGGCATCCAAATTGTAAAGGAAGAAGCAAAATTATCTCTGTTCACAGACATGACCTTGTATGTAGAAAACTCTAAAGGTTCTACAAAAAAAAAAATGGTAAGAAAATAAACAAATTCAGCAAAGTTGGAGGATACAAAAAGCAACACACAAGTCGGTTGTATTTTTATACAGTAGCAAATGAACAATACAAAGAGGAAATTAAGAAAAACAATTCTATTCATAACAGTATCAAAAATAATAAAATAGGAATAAACTGATCAAGAAGGTGAAAGACGTCCTGGAAAAACTACAAAACATTGCTGAAAGAAATTAAAGGAAACCTAAATGAATTGAAAGACACTCTGTGTTCTCGGATCAGAAGATTCAGTATTGTTAAGATAACATTATTACACAAAGTGATCTATAGATTCAATGCAATCTCTATCAAAATCCCAATGGCATTTTTTGCAGAAATGAAGTGAAACAGCTGAATTTGCTGGCCTCTAGAAATCCCTCCCAGACACAGCACAGCAAAGGTGATGGGCTCTGCTCCTGGAATCCCTGGGTTCAAAGGCTCCTTATCACCTGTGCAATGGAAGCCTATTACTCAACTTCTTTACACCTCAGTTTTCTCACCTATAAAATGAGAATGGAATTTTCCTTGTAAGTGGTAGATTGCAAGAAAAGAACCTGATGCTCAATGAATGTTAGCTATGTTTATTAATGTTTGTATGGTTCAAGCTTGAGCAAGAACCAGGAGAAGTTAGTGTCATAAAATACAAGTGAGAAGAGTTCAAAAATAAGGGGATGGTCGAATTAAATTCTCCAGAGACATCAAGATTAGCACTGAGGAAAAGCCACTGGATATAGCAATTAGGTCATTAGTGACCTTCATTCAAGATCAGTTTCAAAAGGGTGTTGGAAGCCAGACTGCATTTGGTTGAAGCACAAAGAAGGTGAGAACGTGGAATTGGTAAGTGTAGGGTTCTCTTGAGAAGAGTAGCAGTGAAAAGGTAGAGGGTGATCATTTAATAGGGTTGATCCCCCAATAGGGGTGGCCAAATCATAGAGTTGGTCCACATGTTCGCAAAACCCACCCCACCTTACAAAGCTGGCCCTGCTGCCATATTGACCACAGGATATGCAGAGATTAGGAGTAACATCTTTTTAACCACTGGGTCTTCTCTCTTGAATAGTCTCCCAAGACTGGCTAAAGTCTATCTGAAGGTGCCTTTTCAGAAACTGCTGAAAAGGCAGAAATCTGAAACCTTAGATTGATCCTCTGACTGTACTGCCTGTTCTCTCAACCAACAGAACTAAAAGGGGCAGAAATTGTGGACAGGGCAACAAAAATATAAAGAGAAACATTTATGATATAGCATCTGGGATTATAAACTGATAAAAAAAAATCATGGTGCTGAACTGAGGGTGGCTCCCGCAGTATGGTACTGCACTTCTCATGCTGCTGTGTTGATGGATATGTCACCAACATCACCAGGTCAATAGGTCACACCCCTAAACAGGAGTCTTCCAACTTTATTGAAGAATCTCCTTTAACAGAAATAAGAACTCATTTGACCTGTCTTGAGGAAATAATCGCCGACACATGGTAGTGTACTAACCACTGCAAGAAGGAAATAAGATGTTAAAAAATATGATTACTCATTGCCTACAGGATCTTGCAGTTTAGGGCTTATTTTTTTAAAAGGTTATTGTGTCTTTGGACTTCTCTGGTGGCGCAGTGGTTAAGAATCCGCCTACCAATGCAGGGGACATGCGTTCGAGCCCTGCTCCAGGAAGATGCCACATGCCACGGAGCAACTAAACCTGTGCGCCACAACTACTGAGCCTGCGCTCTAGAGCCTGCGAGCCACAACTACTGAAGCACGTGCGCTCTAGGGCCTGCGTGCTGCAACTGCTGAAGCCCACGCGCCTAGAGCCCGTGCTCCACAACAAGAGAAGCCACCACGATGAGAAGCCCGCGCACCACAACGAAAAGAGTAGCCCCGGCTCGCCGCAACTAGAGAAAAAGCCCGCGCACAGCAACGAAGACCCAACGCAGCCTAAAATAAATAAATAAATAAATAATAAATTTATTTTAAAAAAAGTAACAATCGACTATTTGAATAAACAGTAAGTCCAATAAATAACATATGCACAGGATATAACCTGGTAATTCATATATGAGGAAATTCAAGGAGTAAATAAATGGAAATAGATTCATTTTCACTGGTAATAAAAATATACAAATAAAGTGGCTGAGATATACTTTTTTAAATTCTTAGAGACTTCGCTGGTGGCACAGTGGATGGGACTCCGCGCTCCCAAAGCAGGGGGCCTGGGTTCAATCCCTGGTTGGAGAACTAGATCCCACATGCATGCTGCAACTAAGAGTTCGCATGCCACAACGAAGGAGCCCGCGAGCCGCAACGAAGACCTGGCGCAACCGACTAAATATTTTTTTAAATGTTTTAATTCTTTTTAAGAATTAAAATAAAAAATTTAATTGTGGTAAAATACACATAACAAAGTTATCATCTTAACCAATTCTAAGTATAGAGTTCAGTAGTGTTAAGTACGTTCACATTGCTATAGGAGGCATACTTATAAGCATACTAAATAATTTTTTATTTATTTATTTTAAAAAATTATTTATTATTTATTTTTGGCTGCATTGGGTCTTCGTTGCTGCATGTGGGCTTTCTCTAGTTGCGTCAAGTTGGGGGCGGCTACTCTTCGTTGCGGTGCGCAGGCTTCTCATTGTGGTGGCTTCTCCTGTTGCAGAGCACGGGCTCTAGGCACACGGGCTTCAGTAGTTGTGGCACGCAGGCCCAGCAGTTGTGGCTCTCAGTCTCTAGAGCGCAGGCTCAGTAGTTGTGGTGCACGGGCTTAGTTGCTCCGCAGCATGTGGGATCTTCCCGGACCAGAGATCGAACCTGTGACCGCTGCCTTGGCAGGCGGATTCTTAACCATTGCACCACCAGGGAAGTCCACTAACTTATCTTTTAAAAGTTTAATGGTGGTCCACACTTTCTAGGTTATTCTGTTATCAGTGTTGACAATTGGTAAACATCCTTTGGAGAGCAATATAATCATGGTGGTAACAGCCATGACCCAGTAGTCCTACTCCTGGGAATTTGTGCTAAAAATAATTCAGTTGAACCAAAAGGCTATATTCATGAAGATATTTGTAATACTTTCCTATAACTACTACAGCAAATTACAAGTTTTGTGGTTTACACACAAATATATTATTTTATGCTTCTGGTGGATAAGAAAATCAAGGTGTCAGCAGGACTGTGTTCCTTCTGGAGGCTCTAAAAGGGTTTCCATTCCCTTGCCATTTCCAACTTAGTCTGCCTGCGTTCCATGACTGACTGCCCCTTCCTCCATCTTCAAAGTGCCTCATTGCAACCTCTGGTTCCACTGTCACATCTCCTTTTTCTCATGGACTCCTCTTGTATCCCTCTTATAAAGACACTTGTGATTGCACTGGGCCCACCAAGATAATCCAGGGTAATTTCCCCAGGTCAAGGTCTTTAACTTAATCACAACTGCAAAACCCCCTTTGTCATGTAAGGTAACAAGTTCCAGGGATCAGGATGTAGACCTCTTTGGGGGACTATTATTTTGTCTCCCACAGTTATCACTAACAGATTTTGTTAATATAATCACAATAACATTATTACACCCCAGAAGATTAACATTTCTTAACATCATCTAATATCCAACCCATGTTCACTTTCCCATGTTCGTCTGGTGTTTTTTTCTGGTTGGTTTACCTGAGTCAGGATACAAACTAAATTCACAGAGAGCATCAGTTGATAGGTCTGTGAAGTCTCTTTATCCATAACAGATATCCCTTCCTGTCCTTTTTCATGTCACTGATTTCAGAAGAAACTGGGCCATTTGTTTTATAGAATATCTCCCATCCTGGATTTGTTTCTTCAACTTCTTATGGTGCTATTTAACTTGTTCCCATATTCCTCACATTTCCTGTAAACTAATAGCTGGATTAGAGTCAGGGTCAATTTTGGGGGGTTTGAATGCCTCAGAGGTGATGCTTGCTGTGAGCTTCCTGTTGTATCACAACAGAGACAATGTCTTGTTCGCTTTTAGTGACATTAACACTGAAGAGACAATGTTTTTAAAATGGCTTTATTGAGATATAATTTACATACCATACAATCCACCCATTTTAAGCATACCATTCAATATACCATTAGTACATTTACAGAATTGTACAACTACGGCCACAATCTAATTTTAGAACACTTCCATCACCTTAAAATGAAACTGTGAGCGCATTTACAGTCAATCCCCATTCCTACTCTCAGCCCCAGGCAACCATTAATCTATTTTCTGTCTCTATAGATTTGCCTTTTATAAAAACAAATCATATTTTGGGTGCTTCAATGTTCTGGTCTGTTAACTTTCAGTCGGTTTCTGAATTCGATTCAGACATATTAACCTAAGTCTTTGTTTTTTTCTTGCTCCTGTTTCTCTCAATCCCTCATTCATTTATCTTGATCCACTTATAAGAACAGTGTTTTGTGCTTACTTAATTTTCTTGCTTTGTGCATTTTGTGCCATCTCATGTTCCTCAGAAACCATTTCTCTGCTACCTTAGGTTGAGTATCAGGGCCCTGCTAGCCCACAGGGCACTTTTATGAGACTTATAAAATAGGTGCCCTTTCCACATATATGCAGCCCTAGGGGCTCACTGCTTAGCAAGCAAAATGTGCTTTTGAATTTAAAATGATGCCTCCTGCAGGTAGATGAAGCCAGGGACCAGGCCTGCTTCTTGGTTAGCCCAGTGCAGGTTGGATTTCGGCTTCACTCCTCCTTGCTCGGCATGTCCTTGGAAAGGGCATCACCTGCATGTCCACACGCAGCCATACTGCTAGTAAGACTAGACATTCAGCTCTCCTTTACAACAGTAAATAGAGGTTTACTATTAGCCATTCAACAAGTATTTGCTGAGTGCTTTCCATGTGCTAATCATGTGAGATGCTACAGATAAAAGTTAATAAAGTGGACACAGCCCCTTCCCTTATGAAGCTTCCTGTCAGAGTCTTCATTCTCAGTGACATTTCTGCAAGCGCCTTTCTTCTCATACAGTCCCCATGGTCCAGTTCCAAACACCTATTTTAGCAGGTACTAAAACTCATGATTACACATGCAAAATGTTCAAGTTACAAAATAAAATGAAGAAAAACTATGAACATTTGGGTATTGACTCACCCAGTGATGATGCTTCCTAGGAATCTGTGCTTCTTCACACATTTTAGTCAAATAGTTTCTTTGGGGTAGCTGTGCAGATTCCAAAAGTGGCCACAATCCTTCACTCTTCCTATATCCACACCCCTTTGCAGTATGACTATAAAGCTTCTCCCATCAAGAGATGAAATCTATTTTTTCACTCCTTGAATCTGAGCTGGCCTTATGACTTGCTTTAAGCAATAGAATGCAGTGGAATTGACACTGTGTCAGTTCTAAGGCTAGGCCTTATGAGGCCTTGTGTGATTCCATCTGTTCTCTTGGAACCCCGTCAATAGCCATGAGAACCAGTCTGGGCTGCTCTGTTGGAGGAAGCAGAGACTAAACTCGGTCAGCTAAGGGCCATCCAAGACCAGCCAGCCCCCAGCCAACCGGAAGCTGACCTCAGATATGTCAGTGAGACTAGACCAGACCAGAAGAACTGTCCAGCAGAACCCAACCCAACACAAACTGCTGAGCTGTAGAATTGTTAAGATAAATGATTGTTGTTTTAAGCCATTAAGTATTGATGTGGTTTATTTTGCCGCAAAAGCTAACTGACGCTAACTTTAAGTCCCTAGGAGTAATACTACCCACTGCTCCCACCTGGCTTTTGATGCCCTCTAGCCCACCTATCCTGTTTTTCATTCTTTTGTTCAAAATACATACCCTGGGTATCTGCTGTGTGTCAAGCAGGGCTGGGTGTTGGAAATACAATGAGAAGTCTTGGTCTTGTGACAGACACATGCACAGGCAATTTCAGTTCAGTGTGACAACTGTAAGCACATATTGCCAAGAGAGGACATGGAACAGATACATAACCCAAATCAGAGTGTCTGATAAGACTAGTAATCGAAGGTGAGCCAGATAGAGGTACAGACTGTACAAAAGCCTGGAGGGGTGAGCAGGTGGGTCAGGTAAAAAAGTACACAAACTCAGTATGGCTAGAGCCCATAGTACAGCAGAGAAAGTGACGAGAGGGGAGGCTGGAGAGAGGAGCAGGAACTAGAACATAAAGAGCTCTGTATCCCTTTGCAGGGAGTTTAGATATCTGCTGAAGGAGAATATAATCTAATATAATATAAATTATAGAAAGCTCACCAAGGCTGCAATATAACAAAGGGATTGGGGGGACCAAAACTAAAGGCACCCAGGTGGCTTTTGAGGTGATCCAGATGAGAAACATTGGCAATTTGAACTAAGGTAGCAGCAGTGGGGATGGAGGTAAGTAAACTGATTTTAGATGCTCAGGAGTTAGGACTTGGTAAATGACTAGAAATGGGGTGATGAACTCTCAAGAGGAAGGAACAAAAGATAGTCCCCAGGTTTTTGGCTTAGCCAATGGATGATAGACATTGAGACAGGGAATGTGTATGAGGGGCAGATAAGGGAAGGGATGATGAATCCAGTTTGGAATATACTGAGTTTGAGGTGCCTTCAAGATATCCAAAAGGTGTCCAGTGGGCAGTTGGATATATCTGAGACCTGACAATATTTTATATATATTTCTTCATTATCTAACTAGAAAGAAAAAGGATAGTAGATGGCTGATAGTTGAAGAGTTTAGGAACTAGAAGGTGCCTTGAAATGGAAGAGCAAAGGCTTTGGGAAGACAGTGAGAGAACTGGAAGGCTAGAAAGTAGTGGTCAGGGAGTAAGATGTTTAAGATTCCGGGGATATAACAGTACAAGATAATGGATTTGAGGTGGTCAAAAAAGTGAAAAGCTAGGTGATGGATGGGTAACCCCAGAAGACAGCAGACCTTGGCAAGAAGAAACACTGTGGGCCAGACGTCAAAAATCTTTAATAAATAAGGAGAAATTTGATTGGCGACAGTAAAGTGGTAGGGAGCCTAACAGGTTGGCAAAAGCTTCAAAGATGGAGTAAAGTACAAAAATGGGGGACAGAAGACCCAGTACAGCTTGAGGATGCCAGTGACAAAATGAGAGATGACTAGGGGGATTTACACTTGGGGCAATTAGCAAAGATGACAAGAATGTGAGCTACGGAATGAGCTGGTTGGCCCTAGCTGTCCTGGTTTGGATTGTTTTTCCTTCAGAAGAATTCAATTCCCGTGGAGGAAAGAGCAGCAGCCCTGCAGCAGTATTTCTCTAAAGGGGAGACCAGGAATAGAACTGCCAGATTTAGCAAATAAAACTACAGGATGCCCAGTTAAATTTCAATTTCAGGTATTACATAGGACACACACTAAAAAATTATTTATCTGAGGTGCCTGAAGCATCTTATTGATTTCAACAAAGCTTTGGCATCATGTGGTCCTAACAAACTGACAGTTGGTCAACCTCTCACCTATCCAATTCAACTCCCTTGTATTAGTCAGAGTAGGCTAACTAATGTAACTATTTGACTTTAAAACATATGGTTGAACAAAAGTTTATTTCTTGCTAATTAAGCCAGTCACCAAGCCAAAGAGGCCCTTCTCTGTGTCGTCACTTTGGGCTCAGGTGGATGAAGGATTTGCCCTGGGTGTCATCTCCATTCCCACCTGATGGAAAGGAAGAGCATGGAGGAGCACCTGTGGGAGGTTTCTATAGGCCAGGCCTGAAAGTGGTGCAGGCACTTCTGTACACAGTCCATTGGCTGAACTCAATCACATGGTCATATGTAATACAAGGAAGCCTGGAAAATGTAGGATGCACAGGAAGAAAAGAACATGGCTTTGAGTGAGCAATCTCTGCCACACCCTTTATGAGTCTATCTGTGGATTCCCCAGGGATCAAGATTCTGGATCAATAACCTCTGCTTTAGAAGAACAGGCACTCACACATACACCATATCCTAATTGCTACTGAAAATGTGATCAAGGACAGAACTAAAGATCATTACATGCATTCCTTTTTTCCTAGACATCAGGGTTTTTTTGATAGCCAAAAGTGGTACCTATCAAATAGATGTCACTAAAAAGAACAGGAAAAGTTCATCCTGTTGTTCCCAATTCTAGCTGCTAGCCCACCAAGTTGGTGTTTTATCTTTCCATTACGATGAAATTTACCACAAATCATTCCAAACAACAAATGTTTTCCCCTAGTTCTTGCTTATGTAAATGTTGGTTGCCATGACAACAAAAAAGACTGCCCTTGATCAAATGGCAGAGCTTGCTAAGGAACAAGAAACAACTAGCTGGTTCAGCCATAAACCTAACCCCTCAGGCATGTTTAACAAGGGAAATAAGAAACTGGGGCAATTTCTTATTCAAAAGAAAAAGTGAAAGTAGAGGAAGAACTTGATTCTAGTGGGAGAAAAGATGTGGCCAAAGAATTTACATAAACCACTTCCTCTTGTTACCTTCTTTTTTGGGGATGGGATCTGGCTTTCTCCTTTTCTCTTGTTATATCACAAGGCTCATAAAAGGACTTGGGCCTCAGACTCAGGCCAATTTTGTCTTTACTTCCTACCTACTTTCACATTAGAATGGGGTCATTCCCTTTACCATAATGCACAGAGAGAATTTACCTGCCCCTCTTAGGTGCTTTCTTGAGTTGCTGCCTCTGAGGTCTGTAATTGAAGACCTAAATGACAACAGGATAAGGAATAACTACTTTGAATATTGTTTAGGCTATATTAAGCTACTTCCATTACAATTGGTATTTTAGAACAAGATAATTTAGACATAATCTTGACATTTTTGTTAATGAAATTCAGCCTTTTTGAAAATATTGTCAAAACTAGAAATTAAAATACCAACCAGTGAATAATCTTCATTGTATGACTATAGCTCCCCTCTAAATAATCCAGTCACCTCCTTTTCTATGGAAAAAGAACAGGAAAGCACGAGAACCCTTGAGACTAGGCTTTGTCAAGCATTTCATGTTTCTACAACAGAAAGACCTTCGGAAATGGGTGTTATTCTGACCAATATTAAAATGAACCTACAGCCTTCAAGCATACACAAGACCAGGGATACTGGGGACAGCAGCTGAGAGGTAACCGGTCGGGTCCCTATTCCCCAGACTCAAACCCTGCTAAGGAAAACCTTATTTGATCAACAAATATGTATTGCCGGCTGTGAGCCAAGCTCTGCGCTGGGCTCTGGCGATAGAATAATGAACAAATTAGATGTGGCTCCTGCCCTGATGGAACTGATTTAGTCTAACGGAGGAGGTGGAATGAAATCACAGAAATAATTACAATCTGAGAGGAGCTCTGTGAAGGTGAATGATGTGATGATTATAAACGGGATTTAGGGGTTCAGGGAAGACATCTCTGAGAAAGCGACATTTAAGCCAGAGGGGGAGGCAAGTTAAGCTCGCTTCGACCTGTATCCCTAGAGGATCCTTAAGCCCTGCTCTTTTTGAACGTCACTTCTTAAGAGCTAGCTCTTCTTGGCCCCCTACCTTACCTCCCCATTTCTTTTTCTTCATGATATGTGTGGCAGCAGAGTTCCAAATTCTTAGCTTCCTCCTGCCAAACTTTGGAAGACCATTTTCATATTTTCATCTGTGGACAGGGCCACTTCTCTCTCCACATCTGTAAGAGGAATAGACTTTAATCTGAAGATAAGGGTCACAAAATTTAAGAGCTGTTATGAGCACTCCAGTCTATGTAAAGGAACCCAGCACTCAACCTATCACAAGATTTGGCAGCTTCTTATTGATAAAAAGTGGAAACATACTTAAATCACCTTGCTGTTAAGTGTGCGTACGGCAAAGATGGCCCCCTTGCAAGAGTTTCCTTTAACTCTGGGTTGATACTCTGCTATGTATACAGCAGTAACTAGATGTTTGTTTTGGGTCCAAGGCAGAATACTCTATAAATGACTGGCAAAGCTTGTCCTTTTCATTTTAAAACTTCACTACCCACAGGACATAAGACTATGGAGTATAAAATCAACCTTTTAGGTATATATACTCACACACTGTGTGTATGCATCTAAATATACATGTGCTTTGAGAAAGGATGGGAAGAACATAACGTTTAACTCTTTTAAATTTCCTAAATTATCTAACCTGAAAAAAGTGTTACTTACATAAAAAAGAAGGAATTACACTGAGTATCTACCCTAACATTGTAAAAACCTATTGTATAACATCCACACTTCTCATTTGCTTTACAAAGCCCCTACCACATCCACTTCTTTATACCCACATATAACCATTTCTGGACAAGTTTGATGTTATCTGTTCACATCATTCCAGCTTTCCAATCATTACATAATCATTCTTTTTATATTCCCCTCAAATCATTATTTCATGACTTCTGGAGACTCTTCAAAATAACACCAATGATTGATCCCATCTTTTATGAGTACCCACAGAGTGTGTATAATTGTTTCTTTATCCCTTATTCCCTAAGCATAAAAGATTTAGCTCTTTTGTGAAAAATATTCAAAGATTACTTTCTTCAAAAGATCACCAAGCCAAACATTTGGCCATATTTTTATTTACTACATATACTATAAACATATACAATACATGCTACAAAAAAAAAACATTTTTTTAAAAATTTAACTGTCAAGAAAGTGTATAGTGTTATAATACAATGGCACATGTTCATATTTTATTTCAAATTGGTTTGCTTATCATCCATTTCAAACCATTAACAGTGAAATGTTACTTAAAGATAATTAAAAATTATCTATTTGCATTATTAACAATAAACAATTCCAACAAATTAATAAGAATTAATCATGTCAAATATTAGTATCCAAAAAACGGGCTTTTGCAGAAATTATTATATAAAATATAGCAGCCAATTTCAGTTTATTTTGCTCTATGATAATGTACATATGCACTTAAATAGGATTCTAGCATTTGCTTTTGGAAGATACTTTTAAGAAGTCCTTTGATTTCTTAAGGTCCAACAACCGCCACACCCAGCCAAATCTAATCCAACAGTTCATGTAATGGCTTTGGACAACCGATCATTGAGAAATTCTTATGATTTGGGTAGAGTTGCATGTTCCACCAATATTACATATGATGAAGAGAGACATTACAAGCCAATATCAAAATTGAAGCAAAAGAAAATACAAACATTCAAATCAGTTGTGACAAAGCTTTTCTACAAATATTTTAAATGTCATACTTTTAGGAAACCAAGATTTAATGTGTATTTGGATTTTACAGTATCTATGCTCTAACTGAAAATTTAACAGAGTAGTCAGATGGAATTAAGTCTAGTATTGCAAATCTGTCCATTCAACATTATTGAGCACCCACTATGTGCATAGCACTGTGCTAACATTTTAAAAGTCGAGTATTAAGGTCCTTATCAAGCATTACCTTAGTGTGAGGTAAAAATATATTAAATTAGCGTCAACTCATTAGTTTGCTTGTGGTAATGTATGTAATCCTGTGCCAGCTGGCTTCCCTGTGCCATATAATGAGCTTCTGCACAACCCTCATTCACTCACACAAGTATCTGTACACCAACTGTGCCAGGCATTGTGCTAGTCACTGGGATACCATGATTTGGCATATGTTCAATGAACGCAAATTAATCTTAACCTATGCAAAACAATTGGAAAGCTACATTACTTTTCTAAAATGAGGCCCAAAGCAAAAAACAAGGTGTTTCTATTGGTCATATCACACCACAGACCAGTAAGTGCCTCTAGACTGGGAACTAACTTTGAAAGTTTCATACTGTAGTCTATATAGCCTAGATCATTTCTGGTCTTAAAAGTCAATTCTTTGGAGCACCTGACCCCATATAAACCATTCCATACTTAAAAGGGTTTGTAAACTAAACTTGAACACAAAGAAAAAGAGCCCCAAATGAAGGCAGTTTATAACGTAATGTACTTCAAGCACTATTCTGGCCATATGAAATTAATAATACATAAGTAATTCATGATTGGTTCAAACGTTTTTCAAACCACTAACCCTATCCCCAAACTCATGTAATTTTAACTTGACTTTTATACAAGTTGTACATAAAGCAAAGGGCAGAATTTGGCCCCCCAACCGTCTATGGAATATTCTAAGTGATTGGTCCTTCCACTCTACACACAAGCGACGAATTCCAGAGTCCCCTGATAGGATACTGGCACTCAGGAGAATGGCCCTGCTGGATCCCATTAGCCAGGAGTCTATTTAGCTGTGGTAGCAATGTGAACCTACTATGACCCCTTGAGGGATGGCAGAGAGCTGGGAGTTTGGCTGTCCATGCAGTGAATCCAATACTGGCTTAAAGCTATGCACTGAATAAAGTGCTCTGCACATCCTGCTTATCATCTGGAATGAAAATAACACTTATCTTGAGAATCAACCTATTTGTAGGTTTGGGGAAAAAGAATTACAAGGCTTGAAAGAATCCCAAGAAAAAGTATGAAGCACTGACTGGGAAGGAAGACAAATGCCTCTTGTAGTGTCCTCAGAATTCTCAGGATTTGAACTGTCAGAATGAGTCATACAATGGTCATGTTGTATAAGTGAAAACGCAATCCCACTAGGTACTATCACACGGTGCATGATTACTTCATGGGGGTGGAAGGGAACAGTCTATTGCCATTTGATAGCATGATTTCAGAATGAAAATAAAACCATTGAATAAATCAGGGTAAGCAGTGTGCAACACTTCTCTCCTGTCCATCAGTTTTCCACAGGTTGATTTATATTGCCTGAAAGAAAAAAGGCAAGATACCTATCCCTTCAGATACACTCAGGCAACGCTGCTACCATCTAAAATTGCCAATTCAAAAGTTAACACACTAGCCCTCCAGTTTCGTACCCTGAATATGGTAAATAAGACTAGGGATGGAGTAGTTCAGTCTAAAAGAGATCACAGGTAACAGAATGCTTATATAAACTAGACTGCTTTGACATCTGTAAGAAAATTGTATAGATGGCAATTGGAAAAAAAAAAAAAGATTGTTCCCATCTGTGAGCAAAACTGTTTGTTGAGCTATACTCAGCTGAAGTCCTCATCAGGATTCTGTTGATCCAGCAGACGGACATGTGTGAATGGGAAGTGACCTCGTTTGCCATTACACTCCCCTTCCCACTGACCACTCACATTAATCTTCGTAACCTTTACCAGCTCACCGACCTGCAGGAGGAGAATAAGGACAACACTTTATTTCCAGTTATGAATGCAAGCTGAAAAACTCCATTCCTGGTTAGCCATACCCTGCCCACGTGATTGCTCTAGGGCTGATATCACAGAAATGGCTATTCGCTGCCTCCCAAGCCCCAGCCACCAGACCGATTACTTGTGGTTAATGCAGGCAGGAGGAAGAAGTGATTTTAGCAGTGCAGAAAAACACAGAGTACAGAAGATAGAAGGGATCTTAAAACATAATTAGAAATCTCAAGTGTCTCTGGAGGAGCAACCCTACCTAGAATGATCTAGTATTCCTTATCTTTGTACCCACTACTCTTAGCTTCCTGCCTGACCCACACTGCCCTCCCATCGCTGGCATATAGCAGCACAATCCCCCAGCCCACTCTCGTACACATATCCTGGCCTGCTGCTGCTTGTAGAGCAGAAGGCAATCATGGGAAGCATACTTCATTTGGTCCCAGAAAATGAAGTGTTCCCATCACCTTCCTACCAAGGCAAGGCTTTTCCCACTTGAGCAGGTACAGGCCAAGACTCCAAATTCCATCAGCTCCCTGAAAGACCCCACCTTCTTCAGCAAGTTTTACTTGGCAGGCCACTGCCTGCCAGTCCCCCCACTCCCACCCCACCATGTACTGACAGACCTTGTCGCTCCCTCAGTGCCACTTGGTACTTGTTCATTAACAATAAGGGGACATCACGTTTTTGCTGTTACAAAAAGCTTCCTGTTGCAACATCAGATATTTTTGACAATCTAGGATATACCTCTATCTTATTATGAATCTTAAGACAAGGTGAGTCTGATGAATGGATTCATCCTGTAGCAAAGTATTTAACAATGGTGAGATAAGTCCCCAAATGTCACTGGACTAAAGAACTTTATGACTATCCTTTAATTATGAACATCTGAGTTTTGAGCAGGCAAGTTCTTTCTAAACATTACTGTTCATTTGGTTTTATTAAATTAATAACTACTATATATTTAACTTTCATAAAGTACTATAGAGAGCATTTTATATAAATTATTTTCTAATAATCATTATACCCTATAAGACAGGAATTGTTTTCATTTTACATACGAGAAACTGAGGTTCAGAGCAATTACATATTATACCTGAGGTCACAAAGCCAATGACAGGGCTGAGATTTGAGGCCAGAAGTACCTGGCTCCCAAGCCCATTTATGTTCTTTCTGCTATACCAAGAACGTTCAAATTATGCTCCCACAGCCCTGGGGGTTCCTTCCCTAAGAATGCAGGCCAACTACTGGCCAAAGCCAACCCAAGTCTAGGCCGGGGCCTTCTCTAAAACCAGCTTGATCTCACTCACAGAGGAAACAGGCTGCCTACTGGCCAGTCTACAATTTCCTAAAGAATTATCTGAAAACCGTAGAGGCCTAAAGTGGTTGTGGGGGTCATAGGATGCTGAGAAAAGGAAGACAGAAACCATCGGATATTAGAGAGGCAAGGGATAAGACACAAGTGTGAGAAAAAGCAGCAGCTTGATCTGTTGATAGTGAAGGCTAATGGTGTAAGGGGAGGAGAGGGAAAAATGATATTGCATGTACATCTTTCCAAACAGATCCAGTTTCTATAGGCTGCTAGCACCAGGGTTCTGTTTATTCCCAGCAATCTTCCAATTCAGTTCCTGACATCTGAGCAGGCCAACTATGACAAGCAAAAATTGTCAAACAGTCTTTGAAGAGAGGAAGCCCAGAACATCAAGTGAAAATTTCCTTGGTAGTAAAAACAATCTAAAAGATTTCTTCCTATATCCCCAATTCTAGTTCTCAGACTATCTCACTTGTTCTCTTCTTTTTAAAATCCTTGGGACTTCCCCAGTGGTCCAGTGGTTAAGAATCTGCCTTCCAGTGCAAGGGATGCGGGTTCGATCGCTGATTGGGGAACTAAGATCCCATATGCCACAGGGCAACTAAGCCCGCGCGCCACAACTACTGAGCCCACAGGCCACAACTAGAGAGAAGCCCCCACGCCGCAATTAAAACCCCGCATGCCGCAACGAAAGAGCCCGAGTGCCACAACTGAGACACAATGCAGCCAAATAAATTTTTTAAAAAAAGTGCGAGGGAAAGAATATGAAAAAAAATAATAATAAAATAAAATTCTTGCAGTGTTGCAAGAAGTTAGCCTCTACATAAACTCCATAATGTGACTATTCCTTAGTGAATTTTCCTTGTTTCTGAACTGTCAACTACCTTTGACTCCCCACTCTTCACACATACACACACACAACACATGTTACCGGAATAATTGCCCGTGTGCTGCTAGCCCCTTGCTATGATACAGTAAATTATATCAAGTGCAGCACTCCCACCACCGTTTTTGTTATTTATTTGTACTATCTGTTAAAACACTCATGTCATACTAAAGTGCTATTCAGGTAGCTAGACCCAGAATAATACAAGTCCCTGACCTTAAGAAAGAAAAAAACATTTGAGGGGATGTGTTTGCTCATGTCAAAAATCTAAATTGCCACTCATGTTAGATTCCCCTCCAGATGCGGATGAAGGGGCCAGTTTCTTTCAAGAAGCTGGTTTAATGACATCCCAGCTGTCATATCTGAATCCATCATTTTAGTGATATTAAAAACACACCCAAGGGACATGAGGGAACATTCTGGAGTGCTGGAAATGTTCTATACGTCCATCTGGGTGGTTGTCACATAGGTATATATACATGTAAACTCACTGAGCTATATACTTATATACTTAGGATTGGTACGTTTTACCAAATGATTTCATATCTAAATAAAAAAGTGAAAAGAAAAGAATGTTTGTTATGTTTTATCCAGCTTTTCTAGGTGTTTTGTAAAAGATGGTTCTTCAGGATACATCCTTAAGCCCACCATTCTACTTGATACCAAAATCTAGGTTTAAACACCTCTCTTTTACTGTAAGATTGCCATTATTCTTAAGCATTCAAAGTGTTGTCTCAAATCACATCCCAAAGAGCTCTAAGTGACGGGTAGGTAGAAATGTAGACCACCCATCCCCTTGCTGTTACTCAGTACCACAAAACCACACTAGCTTCTCCACAAACAGGGCAAAACCTGCTGATCTGCCCTCAGGCCTTTCTTCCTTCAGAGTTCAAAGGGAGAAATGAGTCGGGGCTCCCATACGGCAAGATGTTACGGGGGGATGAATGAAGTGCAAATTAGTCCTCTGGACAACATCAGAGTCTGACATCATATAACATCTCTGATGTATACACTCTCTTGGTTCTACCCTACAGAGAAGGGCTCAGGAAAAGCACTCCACCTTCTAAAATCCAAAATCTTTTTTTACAGTTGCTTAGGTTCTTGGCAGAGAAGTCCAACCACCACAGGGTGGGGAAAAAAAAAGCTGTGTCATGACTCTGAAACGATTCTGATTTTTAAATGGATAAAAGAAGAAAGTTGTAAGTAGTTAATAATAGGCTAATTGACCTGCCCAAAGCAGCCTTGAAGTACAAATACTTTGAGGAAGACCTTATTAAAATTAAATACCCTATGTATAATACCCTATGGGTTCTTTCTTCCAAAATATTCAAAGCACATGGGGACTCTTGGGGTCAAGAACAGACAAGTCCCAAAGGCAACATGACTATCCTTTAGAACACATGAGGCCCTCGAGCTCCAACAGGGTGGAAGAAAGGGTAGCTGTCGAGCCTGGGGCTGAGTGCAGGAGGGGATGGAGCAGTCTAGGAACATGGTGCTCCACTAAGTCCAGCTCTTTCTCCAAGTCAGAAATGACACCATAATTTGTGCTCCTCTTCCCGTTAAACAACAACACTCTGAAGCAGAATTCCCCAAGGCCAGACCAGGGGATGCATATAGGTTTGAAGCTTGGTGTACTACTTCAAAGACAAAGAAAGCAAAACTGAGTACTTGCCCCAGAAATGTTACAATTTTAAGACACAAAAGAATGTACTAATCAGTGAGTGCAGTAATAACTGTAGTTCTAACACTACTGATTTCAAAATTCAAGTTATAGATGGAAAAAAAATCCTCATCTGCATACTAAAGAAAAAGAAAGAACTTATAAAGGACCTAAAGCACTATGAAGCAGTTAACCTTTCCTTTTATGAGGCAGACCTCACTAACACCTTGTAAAGGAGAGACAGTGATGATTCTTTCACCACCAAAGTACTATTTTAGTGTCCAGTCAGTTCCTAGCCTCTCAACCATATACCACATCCTCAGGAGCAAGAGTGCAAGTAAATTATGGCACCATCTGTAAAGAGGACTGAATGTGGTTACTTCAGTTTCTTCACTCCCAGGGAACTTGAGGAACACACTGGTTTCTTCCCTAGCTCTGTGTAGTTCCCAAGGTCAATCATGATCTTGGTACAGATTAGTCAAACCTAGAATTGATCTACAAGCCAGAAAAAAAAAAAAAAAAAAAGAATTGATCTAGGAGCAAAAGATTACCCAGTTCACCTTCACCAGTGAGTTCCAGTGATAATGAGAAAGAAATTGGAGCCCAAATGGCATTAAACAGGAGACATCAGGGAGCTGTGTGACGTAGTCAGCTGGTATAACCCCAGGTGACTGCTTTTCTAGTTTGCCTTCTAACATGAAAGGCTTCAACAGTTGCCAACGTTCCTTTGATCCAGATTTGCTGCACGATTCCAGTGAGCTCAGGGCAGGAAACACACATAACTTCATATAAATAAAACCAGGGAAACCAAGTACAGAGATGGAGTACAGGGACCTTGTTTTCAAATATTTTCAAACACACCAAGAACACATTTAGTAAATATTCCAAGATTTGACTGAAGGAGGAAAAAAAGGTAAGAAAACTACAGCAATCTAAGACAGGGGTCAGCAAACTATGGCCCATAAGCCACAACCAGCTTGCTGCCCCCTCTGTAAATAGTTTTATTGGAACACAGCAAGCTCATTTGTTGTTTTTCTACGACTGCTTTCTAGCTACAATGGCAAAGTGACAGAGGCCAGATGGCCTATAAAGTTCTTTACAGAAAAAGTCTGCAGACCCCTGATCTAAGGAATAGGTGATATTTACGGCCCATCTAAAATCTTTCAAATCAGTGAAGACCAAGCGACGACAATTCAGCCTTAATGATTCACTTGCCTCAGAGATGGACTGCAACGGGCATGGCTCATATTGGTGGAAAGTTGCAGGTCTTTGAGATTTAACTGGTAGGTAGGCTTCCTGGTGTAGAGCAAAAGCACCACACTTTTGGTGATAGGTGTGGTGAAGATAGGTCTTACCCTGATTCTAGTCCAAGTCAGAAAAGATTTTCTATAGTTCAACAACTGATAATGACTGCAACTAAGCTCCCCATCCCCTTGGTGAGAGGTGGGGAGATGACCACATAGAGCAGGTACATTTTAGCTCAACATAAAGAATTTTCTAAGAACTAGTCCAGTGAACTAGACCTGAGGTTCCCAAACTGTACAGTGTCAGAGGCACTGCAGCAAATTCAGAGGGGTGCCACCAAGTATTTTAAATTTTTGAGGGAAACACAGCAATACTTGACATCTGTTATGCCATGTGAACTACCAGCTCGAGGCAGTTAAAAATTTTGACATCAGATTATACTACATCCCTTTCAAAGATGTCATATCTTTGTAAAGCTGGGTTTTGGCAGTTGCTATGATAAAAATCAAGTACCTCATGAAAATAAGTGTAGAACAGGAAATGAAGGTGGCAATGTTCCATATGATCCCAAGGTTTGAGAAACTGAGGTGTACACATCTCATTAGTTAAATAACTGAAGTTATTTTATAAAAACAAAAATATTATTTTCTTCCAATTATTTTTATTATTTTTTTCAAGTGGGTACTAAGTTATTAAGATATAAATATTTAAGCTGTTTGAACCTACTGACTTAATAAATGGAACTGTTAAGTATTTCATTTGGCCTGGAACATTGTAAAATATTACTGAAACACTATGGGTTCTATGATCCAAGAAAGTTTGGAACCTCTAGACTACACTGTTGTGGATGATAGAGAGCTCCCCAAAAGTAGAGATAATTCAAATATATGTTTAAAAATCATCTGGGGGCGGAGGGGCAGAGAGATAGGGATACGGGATTAAGAAGGTACAAACCATTATGTACAAAACAAGCTACAAGAGGGACTTCCCCGGCGGTCCAGGGGTTGGTACTCTGCATTTCCACTGCAGTGGGTGCGGGTTCAATCCCTGGTTGGGGAGCTAAGATCCCACATGCCGTGCGGTGCGGCCAAAAAAAACCAAAAAAACAACAAACAAACAAAAAACAAAAATAAACTATCAAAAACTAAAATAAGCTACAAGGATATATTTACAACACAGGGAACATAGCCAATATTTTCTAATAACTATAAATGGAGTATAACCTTTAAAAATTGTGAATCACTATGTTGTACACCTATAACTTACATGATATGGTACATCAACTATACTTTAATTTAAAAAATTATTTTAATTTATCTCTAAGGATACCAGAGGGCCTGCCTTCAATGTCCAAGAAGCTGGATTAGTTACTTCCAAACTCTCTTCCCACTGAGATACTGTAATTTGAAATGAGGAAGTCCAAAAAGGATGGAAGGAGAGGGAAAGTAGACACCCGTCTCAATGAACAATATAGAAATCTACAGCTACAATTCCAGAAAAAGACAAACTGAACACAGCCAAGACTTGTCACTCAGGTTCTTATACTTTCTAATCTCATTTTTTCTCTTTGGATCACAGGGAAAATTAAGGTCTTCACTCCACTTTTCCATACATAGGTCAAAAGGCCTAAATAACTTAGGTTTCACAGAGTTCCACATGGGGAGATGTAGAGTTGATGTAGTCACTGCTACATATAATCAGGGACCCAAAGCACTTTACACCTTCCCTTATCTGTGCCCTGAAGGACAGGTCCATGCCTAAGTCCACCTGAGAAGCTCCTTGGTTACTCAGAAGTCTTATCTACCAAAGGCAAGATGGCAGAAAATGGAAGTTACATGATTAGTACATTTAAAGATAATGGGGGGGCTTCCCTGGAGGCTCAGTGGTTAAGAATCCGCCTGCCAATGCAGGGGACACGGGTTCGAGCCCTGGTCCGGGAAGATCCCACATGCCGTGGAGCAACTAAGCCTGTGCGCCACAACTACTGAGCCTGCGCTCTAGAGCCCGTGAGCCACAACTACTGAGCCCACATGCCACAACTACTGAAGCCTCCGTGCCTAGAGCCCGTGCTCCACAACAAGAGAAGCCACCACAATGAGAAGCCCGTGCACCGCAATGAGGACCCAATGCAGCCATAAATAAACAAATAAATAAATAAATTTTTAAAATAAATAAATAAAAATAAAGATAATGTCAGGGGGGCTTCCCTGGTGGTGCAGTGGTTGAGAATCTGCCTGCCAATGCAGGGGACAGGGTTCGATCCCTGGTCTGGGAAGATCCCACATGCCGCGGAGCAACTAAGCCCGTGCGCCAGAACTACTGAGCCTGCGCTCTAGAGCCCGCGAGCCACAACTACTGAGCCCGCGTGCCAGAAGCCACCGCAAGGAGAAGCCTGCACACCACAATGAAGAGTAGCCCCTGCTCACTGCAACCAGAGAAAGCCCGCATGCAGCAAGGAAGACCCAATGCAGCCAAAAATAAATAAATAAATAAATTTATTTAAAAAGATAATGTGAGGGACTTCCTTGTTGGTCCAGTGGTTAAGAATCCGTCTTGCAATGCAGGAGACGCCAGTTAGATCCCTGGTCGGGGAACTAAGATCCCACATGCCACAGGGCAATTAAGCCCGAGCACCACAACTAGACAGCCTAAGTGCCGCAACTACAGAGCCCACGCGCTCTGGAGCCCACACGCCACAACTAGAGAAAAGCCCGCACGCCTCAACAAAGATCTTGCGTGCCACAACTAAGACCCAATGCAGCCAAAAAATAAATAAATATTAAAAAAAAGAAAAAAGATAATGTGATTATTCTGGACAGTCTACAGAGGCATAAAATAAATTTTAACACCTGCAATTTACAAGATAAATTCACTATTCAAGTTCCCATGGAGCCATAAGCATGAAACAAAAACCAATCAAATCAAAATCTTAGATCAGCAGCGAAGCAACTAAGCCCGTGCGCCACAACTACTGAGCCTGCGCTCTAGAGCCCACTGCTTCAACTACTGAGCCCGTGGGCCGCAACTACTGAAGCCCACGCACCTAGAGCCCCGGCTCTGCAACAAGAGAAGCCACCGCAATGAGAAGCCCGTGCACCATAATGAAGAGTAGCCCCTGCTCGCCACAACTAGAGAAAGCCCATAAGCAGCAACAAAGACCCAACGCAGCCAGAAAAAAATAAAAAATAAATAAACTTCCATTTCTTAAAAAAAAAAAATCTTAGATCAAATCTAAGATCAAAAAAATAAAAGGTGCCTCTGCACTGTTCTAGTGTTACTTCCAGTGTTTCTCCTTCAAAACACTCAGCATATCTACATTTGTTTAAAATCTGTCATTAGAAGCTACGGATGGAACAGATGGTGTCTTCCTGGTTCAGTTATATTCCCCCAGAATTACAGTGGGCAGAGGAATACCCCTACTTTGGTTGTTAGCTAGAATTAATCCCTTCTTTCCAACAGGCTTCATTCCTACTAGAGAAATCTGATGGGTAGGAAAAGAGGAAATAGGCATTAACTTATATTCTACTGGAGGGCTCCGTTCACAGCAAATATACCATGCAGGAAACATCCATCTGTAAGATGAGGACAGGTGGATCTTGAACAATTTTTTTAATTTATTTTTTTAAGTACAGAAACCCTCTGTACTTAAAAAATCTTAGAGAGACCCTGATATATAACACAGTGAAAAACAGAGTTGCTTTGATTAAAGCAAGAGAGGGAACCCAGAACCTTGCATCCTCAGCTACCTCCTGGGAAATGTTAGGGCACTGTGGAGCAGTCTGAACCCTATTATGTCTAGGGTTCTGCCCAATTCTAAAATGCAATGATTCTAATTTATCAATTTCAAGTTAACTGTAATACTCCACTAAAACGTGCCTAGCTCATCTACAGATCTAAATTTTTTTTTAATTTATTTATTTATTTATTTTTGGCTGCGTTGGGTCTTCGTTTCTGTGCGAGGGCTTTCTCCAGTTGCGGCGAGCAGGGGCCACTCTTCATCGCGGTGCGCGGGCCTCTCACTGTCGCGGCCTCTCCCGTTGCGGAGCACGCGCTCCAGACGCGCAGGCTCAGTAGCTGTGGCTCACAGGCTTAGTTGCTCCGCGGCATGTGGGATCCTCCCAGACCAGGGCTCGAACCCATGTCCCCTGCATTGGCAGGCAGATTCTCAACCACTGCGCCACCAGGGAAGCCCCTACAGATCTAAATTTGTAGTGGGTCAAATATAGCAATGAATGTTTTTCTTATCAGAATGCTACAGTCAGAAAGCCAGAGTCTCCTAATCTTACCTCCTAGCCTCATCTCAATAGGGATGAGGCATCAGTTCCTATGAAAAACCAGAGATGGGAAAGGAAAACTGCCTCCCTGCATAGAGAATACAACTGAGGATATGCTGTCAGTGAAACCACACAAAACTTACACTGAGGAGGGCAGCATCACTGTTCTAAAACAAAAAGAATCACAGATTGAATCTGGGTATGGTTGAAAAGGCACCAACGTAGATCTGGGTTCCTCATATCTCCACCTCCAACTAGTTTAAACAACCCATTCGATTTGTCTCAACATAAGTTTTTTTCATACAACGAATAAGGATATCTAAGGTCTTTTCCAGCTCCAGATTTCTATGATGCTAAAGTAACATCATGTTTTTTA
The DNA here is from genome assembly GCF_028564815.1 of Eubalaena glacialis. Lineage (NCBI taxonomy): Eukaryota > Metazoa > Chordata > Mammalia > Artiodactyla > Balaenidae > Eubalaena > Eubalaena glacialis. Next base: position 14,565,447 of record NC_083734.1, on the reverse strand, counting down.
AGTACATACAGTGTTTTAAAGCTATTTTTTGGGGGTATTTGTTCTAACTTGAAAGAAGCTATCTTCATCAATCAACATATGTGGCTCAAAACTAATATCCAATCAAAAAAAAAAAAACTTACTGAAATCATAAACTAGTCTTCCACTTTAGTTTTTATTTCGCAAGATTTAGGTTTCACAGTAGCAGAACAGCTCAACCATCTTTGAGTACTAAAGCCTCTAATCAAGGCAGGCATCATTAAAAACAATTCTGGTGGGACTTCTCTGGTGGAGTAGTGGTTAAGAATCCACCTGCCAACGCAGGGGACACGGGTTCGATCCCTGGTCCGGGAAGATCCCACATGCCGCAGAGCGACTAAGCCCATGCGCCACAACTACTGAGCCTGAGCTCTACAGCCCACATGCCACAACTACTGAGCCCACGTGCCACAACTACTGAAGCCCACACGCCTAGAGCCTGTGCTCCGCAACAAGAGAAGCCAACACAATGAGAAGCCCGCGCACCGCAACAAAGAGTCGCCCCCGCCCGCCGCAACTAGAGAAAGCCCGCGCGCAGCAACGAAAACCCAACACAGCCAAAAAATAAATAAATAAATTTATTAAAAAAACAAAAAACAATTCTGGTAATTCCCTCGTGGTCTGGTGGTTAGGACTTGGCGCTTTCACTGCAGTGGGCCCGGGTTCAATCCCTGGTCGAGGAACTAAGATCCCGCAAGCCACACACTGCAGCCAAAAGACAAAACAAAACAAAACAAAACAAAACAATTCTCTTTGAGAAAGGAATTGCAAATGGAAGCAAAATTAATGTGATAACTATTCTCTCCTGGGTGTCAGCTGGCTTGTTCCAAGAATGCTATTTTCACACTCCAGCCCAGTGCTAACAGAGTCTGCAATAAATGTCAAGAGTCACAACTGTCATGTGCACAGCACCACGTTGGTTGTTGCCATCATCTGAACTTAAATGAAAACATGAGGCTAGAAACTTGTTTTCCTTATCCTCCAAACTCTAAGTGGGAAAAAGTGGTGTGACCTAGACAACACACATTTCATTCCTCATCAAAACCAGGACACAATCCTTTTAAGTCACAACATGATCTCTTAAAAACACACATTTTTCAGTCAAACCTGTAAGACCTAACTAACCCTCCTTTGCACCCATTATTCAGAATATAAAAGAAAAATTTCAAATCCAGTAACATCAGAGACTACTTCAAATAAATTCCAGCTCACTGTACAGGCTAATGCTCCCACGCCTCAGTGTATAAACATGACCCAAAGGAAACAAAATTTAGACATTTCAGTTTACATGAATATACTTTTGCACCTTCTCTGCTAACTTGTGCTCACATAACTTCAGCCTGTGCTTATGAAATTTAGCTACTTACATTCAAGTTACCATATCTGAAAGGCTCTGAAAGATGGGAAAGCATGCTACTTCTACACTAGCTTTTATGCTGAACCACTAGCTCTGCATAACTCAGAAAGGAAGAAGAAAAGAAGGGAGGGAGGGAAGGAGAAAGAGAGGAGATAAGGGACAAAGCTGTGAGTGCTAAAGACAGGAATAAATACAATGCAATGGTTGGCGAGAGGAGATGGGCTACCAAGGATAACTATTCACCCGTAAAAGGCAAAACTTTATTCCTCAGGAGGAACTGGCTTCATGTTTATAAAATGCATTAAACAACAAAGACCAAGTAAACCTGCTGCTCCTGGGAATTAATACTTTTGGGTATGTATCTCTTCATACCTATACACTTTACTGTTCCTCCTGAATTACTTGATGAATACAATCAATCAATGGTAAGAAACCCCATACCCCCTAAAGTAAAAACATTATATTTTTATAAGAAAATTAGTTTAAGTATTTTGATAGAAACCACTTATTGTACTCAAATCTGTGTGAGCCCACCTTGTTTTAGATAATGATAAACAGAAAGAAAGAAACAGATTAGAACATAGAAGATGAGAAAAAATATTTTAGGTTAATTCCTGTGAATTCAGGTAGTGTTATTAAAGTAGCCAAAGTATGGTTTAGTAGATCAATCAGAACATTCAGTTATACAGTTTTAAGCTTACTCATTCCAAAATAGGTTTTCTATAAAAAAGAGAAAACCCAACATTAAATGCCAAAATCAGTACTTAATGGTAAAGTACCATTCGACATCTATAACAACATCACAATGCTGTTGCTTGTATTCAGCATTCCTACAAAGCTCTAAGAGGTCTGAAAGGGAGACCCTGTAGCAGATCTCTTCTTTCTACATTTTGCACATTATGTACCTCCAAAGCCAAGGCTGTCTTGTCGTAGGCATTAGGGACTCGCTTCTGGATTACCCTGGCATAAATGGGCCCATTCTGGAGGTTAGGGAGCGGAGTGTTGACGCTGGGTTGGGCATAGGGCCCGGGCTCCGGCCCACCCAGTGGCTGTGGGTGGGAACCCTCCTGGTTACCTCCAATCAGAGCCGATACTGAGGCGGAGGCAGGTCTATACTTCTCGACGTAAGGGACTGGAATCATCCCCCTCTTGCCTTCGCTGTCCTCCGCATTCCACCACTGCTCTTCAGGCTTATCCCGGATTCTCAGGATGTCTCCTTTCTTAAAGGGAAGATCTTCTTCATCATTCCCATTAAAGTCAAAGAGGGCTCGTACATACTCTGCCTCCTCCTGCCTGAGAATCACTCCACTACCCTGCCTGGATCTGGAAACTGGTTCTATCAATGTTGTAGTGTCCAAATAGTGTATTTTGTAGAATTCCAGTAAAGCAGGCAATGAATCAAATTCTTGATCTCCTATTCGGAGTCTGGAGGGGCTCACCCCTAGAAAAAAACAGAGCAGGGTATTATTTAAAGATACATTATACTGGAGATGCAATGTAGATTTTAAGCATTTCCCAAACACATTTAATCAATATTTAATCAGAAAGAAACAAACAAAAAAAAAACCTGTCTAGAATAAATAACTGCTTCTCCTAATAGTAAACTAAAAATCATACTTTGTAGCTCAAACATTCCCTGGGAAGAAAGATGCCTATCACCACCTGCAGCAGAGTCAGAAGGCTATGATAGACCAACCACGCCAGTCATGACATGCTCTCATACTGGATCAAAGACAGAGCAACATGGAGACTTCTTGTTCATTCTCCCCAAGTGTTCTGTTGCTATTCCATTTACAGGATACAAACGGTTCAAGGCTGTGTTACAATCTTCTTTTCAACCTCAGGAAATGTAGCAAGCTCTCCTTTTTCATAAGTCCCAGCAGCTATCCCAGAAAGAGGTGGGGAGAGCTTGGTGTCTACACCAGGATCATACATTCGTATCTTCACACCTAGAATGTACAATTCCTAATAAGAAAAAGTTTCAGACTATCTTTTTTTTTTTTTTTTTTTATTTAGTTTTTTTTCTTTTTTAAATAATTATTCGTAACTGAGCACCTTAACACACCAACTTTTTTTTTTTTTTTTTTTAACTTTTGGGTTTATTCATTTATTTATTTATTTATTTATAGCTGTGTTGGGTCTTCGTTTCTGTGCGAGGGCTTTCTCTAGTTGCGGCAAGTGGTGGCCACTCTTCATTGCGGTGTGCAGGCCTCTCATTATCACGGCCTCTCTTGTTGCGGAGCACAGGCTCCAGACACGCAGGCTCAGTAATTGTGGCTCACGGGCCCAGTTGCTCCGCGGCATGTGGGATCTTCCCAGACCAGGGCTCGAACCCGTGTCCCCTGCATTGGCAGGCAGATTCTCAACCACTGCGCCACCAGGGGAGCCCTAGACTATCTTTTTAATCTACAATTAATGACCTCAATCTCACTTCTGACAACTAAAAAGAAAAACTAAGAAGCTAACTGCTTGAAAATCAACTCATAAGATCTTCACTTAAATAAAACATGGAAACTGGACTGTTCCCTTAGAAACAAACAGGTCTTGAAAAAAGGTAAACAAGGATGCTCAGGAAAATAAAGAAGTGTTAAAATCCTCAAACTGATGACACACTGAGGGTCCAAGAGGAAGGACATATTAGGAATGCTTAAAATTCACATGACACAAAGATGTGTGAGGCCTTTGACACAGGGCATACTTTAAACTGCATTCCCTCCCTATCCTGAGATTCTAGAATTGAAGGATAATAAATGAATGTATTTTGCTTCAAATAAGAAACGAAGTTTCTAATGAGGAATACAAACCTTTAACTTGCACTCTGCTAAGCACCCAAAATATCAATATCTTAATTGGATTCTTTACTATTTGGTTTCCTGATAAAGGAATGCACAGCTCTATAGAACACTGTTTTTCATGGAGGGTTTTTTTTTGGTTTTTTCCCCTATTATTTATTTATTTATTTATTTATGGCTGTGTTGGGTCTTCGTTTCTGTGCGAGGGCTTTCTCTAGTTGCGGCAAGTGCGGGCCACTCTTCATCGCGGTGTGCGGGCCTCTCACTGTCGCGGCCTCTCTTGTAGCGGAGCACAGGCTCCAGACGCGCAGGCTCAGTAATTGTGGCTCACGGGCCTAGTTGCTCCGCGGCATGTGGGATCTTCCCAGACCAGGGCTCGAACCCGTGTCCCCTGCATTGGCAGGCAGACTCTCAACCACTGCGCCACCAGGGAAGCCCCTGGAGTTTATTTTTTAATCAGCCTTAACCGTGCCACAGGACACTCTTATAATCCACTGAGTTACAACCTCCCAGGTTTTTTATATAGGTATATATACACACACACACGTCATAAATACATTTTTATAACTAGATTACTATCATTTTATACTTTGCCCCTTTTCCTACTGTAAAATAAAAATGTTTTACTTTATACAATATTCTATTATATAATATTTATATAATAAAAATTTCCCCATATTCTTCAAGAATATGACTTCTAATGGCTATAAAATATTCCCAACTTTTCACTATTGCAAACAATGCTGTTATGAGTGTTTTTGTTCTGGTCTACTAATGAACATTTTTATTACTTCCTTATGATAAACTCCTTGAAATGCAATTGCTGGATCAAAGGGTAAGAACATTAAGGTTTAGGGACTTCCCTGGCGATCCAGTGGTTGAGACTTCACCTTCCAATGCAGGGGGTTCGGGTTCGATCCCAGGTCGGGGAGCTAAGATCCCACATGCCTCGTGGCCAAAAAACCAAAACATAAAACAGAAGCAATACTGTAACAAATTCAACAGACTTTAAAACTGGTCCACATCAAAAAGAAAAAAAATTAAGAACATTAAGGTTGGACTTCCCTGGTGGCACAGTGGTTAAGAATCCGCCTGCCAACGCAGGGGACACGGGTTCGAGCCCTGGTCCGGTAAGATCCCACATGCCACAGAGCAACTAAGCCCACGCGCCACAACTACTGAGCCCACAGCCCACACCTACTGAAGCCCGTGCGCCTAGAGCCCGTGCTCCGCAACAAGAGAAGCCACCGCAATGAGAAGCCCGCACACCACAACGAAGAGTAGCCCCCGCTCGCCGCAACTAGAGAAAGCCTGCCTCAGCACAGCAGCAAAGACCCAACGCAGTCAAAATAAATAAATAAATAAATAAATAAATAGGCTTAAAAAAAAATAATAACATTAAGGTTTATGTTGCCAAACTGTCCTCCAAAAAGTTTGTATAGTTTTACACTCCCACCAGTAGTTTATGAGTTCCCATTTCCCCCATATCCTTGCCAAACAGCAGGGATATCTCTTCTTAAATATCTTTGTTTGATGTTTTTCTTGTTTATTGACTATTTGTACTTCTTTTGTGAAAGTTACTTGTTTGATTCCTTTGTTAAGGGAAACAGCCAATCTACCCTCTCCACTCCTATTAAGACTAGCCCACCCATCTAAAACCCTTTGCTATTAATGCTGTGAAACAGGAACATTGTGGTAGCCCAGCTGTCTAAATCACTTCGCCACTCTAAAAAAATGAGACCAAATTATTTCGTTCAATGTTAGAAGAAAACACTTCTTCCAGAAAGACCAGAAAAAGTACATTTAAAATTCTCTACTGGAGACAGGTGAAGAGATAAACTTTGGAAGTTAATCAAAAGTCCTCAATACAGAATGAGTACTGATGAGTGCCTTCTCTTTTCACCCAAATGAAAGAAAGATCAAGACGCAATTGAGAGGACAGATGCACATTTCTTATATTGCAAAAGTCCATCTGTGGAATTCATGGCTGTAAACTAAAACAAGTTAATAGCCCACATTCAATAATGTTGGCTGTCTCTCCAACTCAAGATGTTGAAATAACATGCCCAAACCCAGGATTGACCATCTATGGCAAACACTCATCAGACACCAGCATAATGCAACCCCAATAGTTCCAAGTACAGGACTGGAGAGATGATTTTGGTTATGACCATACCAGAGCATGGTGGTGCCATATTCTGGAGTTTCTCTTCACTAAAGCGGATCACTGACGGGCAATTATTCCTATTCAAGTCTGGTAAACGAGATGCATGGCTATCTCACCTATCACCGCTAGGCTATAGTGAACTTTCAGGTCTGCGGAACTATGTTAAGGACAGGGTCAGTGTGAGCTCCAAGAAGACCTACTTAGCACCGCCTGGTCAAGAAAGCTTCCAGGGCAAAGTGGTAGGGAGAACCTTCACACCAGCAGAACACCCCGGCTTAGAAAATGGTCCTGATGACACCTGGGAAGAAAAGCTCCCTTGCTAGAGTTTACCCAACTACATTCCAAGGTACAACAGCTAATATGGTTTTCACTAGTCACCCTTTTGGGACAGTGGTTGGCAGACTGTACGTGCTTATTAAGTGTTAGATATTATTCTTTTTTTTAATATTTTTACTTACTTATTTATTTATTTACTTACTTATTTTGGCTGCACTGAGTCTTAGTTGCAGCACGCGGGATCTTAGTTGCAGCATGTGGGATCTAGTTCCCCAACCGGGGATCAAACCCGGGCCCCCTGCATTGGGGGAATGGAGTCTTACCCACTGGACCACCAGGGAAGTCCCATGTTAGATATTATTCTTAATGAACATAGCTCTGAAGTGAGGAAAAGTTAAATCAAAATCTGTTCCCAGCTTTGAGAAACTCACAGCATAGTTGGGGATACAAGCATACACAGTGTGGTTGGTAAGCAAGGAGTGTAGCAGCATGTCTTAGGAAGACATTATTTTTTTCCCCTGGCTTTCACTTCCAACTGGAGACATGCTCTTACAAAAAACAGTGGCAACAACAAATTATGTTCTAAGATACAAAAAAATCACAATAAAAGAGCAGCTCTTTCTATTCCTGAACAGTTCTTTTTTTTTTTTTTGGCCACACTGTGTGGCTTGGGGGTCTTAGTTCCCCGAACAGGGATCACACCAAGGATCGAACCCAGGCCCCCAGCTGTGAAAGCACCGAGTCCTAACCACTGGACCGTCAGGGAAGTCCCCTGAATGCTTCTAAGGTACTCTTTTCATTCTAAGATGGCAACTACTCCCTTTCATCCATTGTTATAGTTTCTCCAATTACTGTACTATCCCAAGTGAAATGTGTTTTGTTTTTTTTTTGGGGGGGTGTGGGGGTGGGATAGGGTTTAGAAGAACAAATAAGACCGCTAAGCCAAGTCCCTTAAAAAGATCAGTGTGAGAATTCTGAAAACAAAAACTGTCAGTTCACCTGCCAGAAAGGTAGCAAGTTGGTTCAATTCATTTCTTGCTCAAATGCTTCATGATGTGAACTGGGCCCACTATTTTTTTTTGTTTGAGTTTTGCTTGACAATTCCAACAGACACAAAAATACAAAGAAAACACCAAGTGAAAATTTACCTATAAATTCTTTACCTTTCCTTTTTTTAAAAAAAAGTAAAAAAAAAATAAAAAATAAAAAAAGTATATATATATATATATATATATATATATATTTCTTTTTTTTTTTTTTGGCCACGCCGAGCGGCTTATGGGATCTTGGTTCCCCAACCAGGGATCAAACCCAGGCCCAGGACAATGAAAGCATAGAGTCCTAACCACTGGACTGCCAGGGAATTCCCTCTTTTCCTATTCTAACGACACTATAATTATTCCATAGAGGAATACCTGTTTTTGTGTACTGCTGCAGCAGTTTAGAGTTAGATATATGGGGCAATCAAGCTTTGCTGATCCAGAAGAAGAGAAGGAGGGGGAACAGAACATACATAAGTCCCAGATAAGCCCAAACCTCACCACAGCTATGCGTTCTGGTTCCTTTTCCCTAGTTCATCTCCTTCCAACCACAAACAGCCAAAGGCAGGAAATAGAAGGGCGGGAAAGGAAGGAGATACAGTCAGTCAGTCTAGAGAACAGAACAACAGAGTTCTCATAGCTGGGACTTGGAAAACCTCACTGACTTGTTCTACATTAAACCTGTGCTGGATTCTGAATGTGCAGTTATGAACACAATCAGAAATCAAAATCAATGCAGTCAGAAGTATCTTTTAACCAAAAGAGTTGTACATGCTCAACTCATTACTTCTAAGCATTTCAGCCCTCAAGTTACATCAGTTTTTACAAGACCACTCTCCGGAGGTTTTATGAAGAACACCCAAGAGCTCTGTGGGCTAAACAGGCCAGGCCACTTCTGGCATGGGCACCACCACAGTGGCTCCATCATCAGCCTCTCAGTCTCACAGCACTTCCTCGTCTTTCCTTTCCTCTTTAATTCTCATTCCCTCTTTCTCCTCTGCCTATGCTATTTATAGAGGCTGCTTAAGCACTCTCACTACCTGTCCAATACAAAGGGCTAACAAGGCCACTGACTTCCATTTGAGAAAGTATACTGAAAAAAAAAAAAAAGGTCATGAAGAACCTAGGGGCAAGACGGGAATAAAGACACAGACCTACTAGAGAATGGACTTGAGAATATGGGGAGGGGGAAGGGTAAGCTGGGACAAAGTGAGAAAGTGGCATGGACATATATACACTATCAAACGTAAAACAGATAGCTAGTGGGAAGCAGCCGCATAGCACAGGGAGATCAGCTCGGTGCTTTGTGACCACCTAGAGGGGTGGGATAGGGAGGGTGGGAGGGAGGGAGACGCAAGAGGGAGGGGATATGGGGATATATGTATACATATAGCTGATTCACTTTGTTATACAGCAGCAACTAACACAACAATGTAAAGCAATTATACGCCAATAAAAATGTTAAAAAAAAAAGAAAGTATACTGAAGACGTATCAAGATGTACGGTTTCCTAAGCAAATAGAACTTCCTAAAAATGGTGGATGTCAGCATGGTATACTTTGCAGATTCAGACTGACTAGGTTTGATGAATTCTGTCTCTGCTATTTCCTAGCTATATGAGCTGTTATTTAACTTCTCACGGGGCCTAATTCCTAACTAATAAAGTTCCTGAAAGTAGCTGGTATATTATAGGTGCCCAATAAAAAGCAAATCAGTTTAACACACACCCCCAAACCTCTGAATTCCTTTAGAAATTTTCAATTCATCCCCAAATCCAGAGTCTGCTGCACTGTTTCCCAGAGAAGCTTCCACAGAATCTCAAGATGCTTCTCAAAGTTCCGTGGTCAAATTGGTTTGAAAGACCCAGTATCCAATACCTGCCTCTCTTAGAGTCATAATTTCACACGAGCATAGTAAAGGCTTGGAGAAGTTCTGCAATAAATAAACCCACCTCCTTTTACCAAGGAATTTTTTTTTTTTTGGTCTATAACCTTTAAGTAACTCACTGAAGAACTTCTCCAGAACCAATGAATGGAGGGATACTCTGATATTAAAGAGCAAATCATGAGGACCAGATTTGAGAACTACAAAGATGAGGTAAACAAATGAAACAGATGCTGAAGGTACAAAAAGGCAGCAGTAAATAACGGGCAATCCACTAGGATCTCCAGAAGTGGCTTGGCCCAGCACCACCTTGAAGAGGCAGTACAAACAGTTATCACCCTAGCTTCTACCCCCACCCCCAAAACGAGGCAAGTTTTTATGGTCCACTCACCCACTAGAGCACCAGGTGGGAGGCTCTGGGTTGAGCAGGTGACGGCAGGCACCATCCTATTTCCATGTACTGGATCCAAGGTTCTTTCACGCTTCTTGATGCACCCCACCCCCCTCCACCCAGCACTTACTCCTTCAGACATGCTGTAAGCCTTTCAAAGCTGAGAATAGTTTTCCACCTTGCTTCAACTCTTCCCTCTCAACCACATAGATTAATATACCTAATGCTTACTGAGTACTTACTATATGCCAGTTCCATTCCTAATACACTAAAACTCATTGAATCCTCGAAACAACCCTATGAGGTCAGTATTACTATTTCCCCTCTTTCACAGATAAGGAAACTGAGGCAGAGAGAAGTTACAGAACCTGCCCAAAGCTATATGAGTAGTAAGCAGCAGGTAAGGAAGGTTCAAACCCAGGCTTCAGAGCACAAGCTTATAACTACTTTCCCAACTCATATTTACTCAGTTTTATTGTCTACTGGACAAGGTCTAGTAAAACCTCATGTTCCAAGAGGAAAAAACTAGTGGATCCATCAATGATTGCAAAGTCTTCCCAAGAGGTACAGCTGACAGAGTATGACCAGTAGACTTGACCAAGCCCTGTCCTATGGCCCTGGGGCACAGTCAGCTCACTTCCAGGCAATGGCAGCACTGGTAGCCTGTGGGAGCTAAACGCTTAAGTTAAAAACAGGTTCACTGGTGGGGACTTCCCTGGTGGTCCAGTGGTTAAGACTCCACGCTCCCAATGCAGGGGGCCCGGGTTCGATCCCTGGTCAGGTTAGATCCCACATGCCACAACTAAAGATCCTGCATGCCGCAACTAAGACCCAGCGCAGCCAAAGAAATAAATTAATTAAATATTTAAAAAAACAAAACAAAAAAACACCAAACAGGTTCACTGGAAAAGGTTGAGAATACCTGGTCTATTTTGTCCCTATGGCTCTAAAATCTGTATCTAAGCCATTCCATACAAATTCATCCTCTACATTATCTCTACAAAATACACTATATAATCCTAAACAAAAAGCTCATTTCCCATATTCAATCTGCCAAATAAGGTTATTAAAAGCCTCTCTGTCACCAACTATAGATAGCAGATGTGTATTCTCTGAACACTAAAGCCAGTTTCTTCTTGTCATTCTTTCCTTTTGGTCTTTAAACAGAACCTGGGACCCAGGGCAGAGACAAAAGTGTTGAGTCCTCAAAGTGCACTGTGGGATCTCAAAAGAAAATTGGCTTTGACAGAAAGGAGTACAGTGTAACGGTGTCAGCTCTCAGGTCACAATTCCTAGGTTCAAATTCTGGCTCAGTCATTTACTAGCTGTGTGACTTTGGGCAATTTACTTTATCTCTGACTCTCAGTTTCCTCATCTATAAAATGGAAATATTTTAATAAGTGGAGATCATAATACTTTCCTCACTAGATTGTTATAGACAGTAAATGAGACAAGGCACATAAAGTATTCAGCAAAGTGCCTGGCATAGAATAACCAGTCAATAAATGTTAGCTATTAATATTGTATATGCCTTTCTAAAATTCAAGAAATTCTTCTGTGCGGTTTCAAAAGAATAAGAGCTGGATGGGGGAGGGGGAGAACAAAGATTAAGTAGTTTTTATAAAGACAGCAACTGAATCAATTGCCCTATGTGGAAAATAGGGGTACATGGCAGAAAGAAAAATGACCACAATGCCCATGAACTTTCCACACCCCATGCACAAACTTTAGCAATCCTCACCTTCTCTCTTGGGCCAAGGATCTGACCTCATATCTGTTATGAAAAGGTGGAGCTCAATATTAAGGTAAGAGCTGAGATTAAAGTCGTAACACCAAGACGTGGGGAAAGCTCAAATAAAACTGCCTGCTGCTATTTCCGCATTCTGCAACCAACAAAACACATACACAAACAAAATGTTGAGAATTGAGTTTCAGGGACCGTTTGCCATCATGTCACTGCACAGTAATGCAAAACCCTAGACACCATGAAGGTGGTAAAAAGTAGAACATATTTGATTTAGGGTAAATACAAAAATATTCCCCTCTCATGTTATAATGCTATTAAACCAACCAGACTGAGAAAGACCTCAGATAACTTGTGGGCTTAAATATCCCCACGCTTGGGACTTCCCTGGTGGCGCAGTGGTTAAGTATCCGCCTGCCAATGCAGGGGACATGGGTTTGAGCCCTGGTCTGGGAAGATCCCACATGCTGCAGAGCAGCTAAGCCCATGCGCCACAACTACTGAGCCTGCGTTCTAGAACCCGTGAGACACAACTACTGAGCCCGCGTGCCACAACTACTGAAGCCCGCAAGCATAGAGCTGGTGCTCTGCAACAGGAGAAGCCACCACAATGAGAAGCCCGTGCACCGCAACGAAGAGTAGCCCCTGCTCACTGCAACTAGAGAAAGCCCACACACAGCAACGAAGACCCAACACAGCCAAAAATAAACAAACAAACAAATAAATAAATAAATTTATTAAAAAGAAAAAAGAAAAAAAAGTTAAAAAAAAATATCCCCACTCTCTTTTTAAAATTGGTATGTGTTAACAACAAAGAGACTACCCCATTTCCCCATTTCTGGCCAGAGTGAATAAATCTCAATTAGGACTCTCCTAAAAGGGCAAGTCTGCAAAGGTTGGTTCAGGAGCCTCCTAATTCACAAGAGATTGGCCTGGATCTCGTCTCAGCTGGTCAGGACGAAACTGCTTCAACTTGGAAACAGTGAGAAGGTGCTAAGACTCTTGGTGCTGTTACACAGATAATAGCAACCTCAGAATTACTCTGTACCTCACAAATCTCAAGTACTAAGTGCCTAAATCTCCTTAATACTCCCCAAACAACTCCAATGGCATGGGTAAGAGAGTCACATCTCAATCTTTGGCAAGGAAGATCCGGTGCAGATAATTTAAATTCTCAGAGAATCAGCTCAGCAGGGTCTGTTCCCAACATCTAGGAAGACTCAGGTCACAGCCCTCAAAGTTACTGAACAAGGAGAGGCCCTGGAGTACAAGACTGACAATGTTGAGGTCCAAGAAGAAAATGAAGTTCCATTCACTTTCAGGGAAGGGATTGTCTTCACTGTCTTATTTCTGAATTATTTCCTGAAAAAAAATCTTTCCTCCACTAATCGCTTTGAAAACTAGAACCCTCTCATTGTGGAGGACAGTCTCTGGACGCTAAGATCTCTTGGACACAGTCAGCCGGTCATCAGCTTATTCTGGGCTGGTCACAGAGGCCTTTCTTTTATAACCAAGGCACTTAGCTCACCACCTTCGTCCTCCGCGGGGGAAGAGGACGGTAAAAGTATTTTGGAAAAATGCCCAAGAAAGGAAAAAGCTGACCGGTTTCCTGAGGGTGTCTCCATCCCTCCCGGCCAGTATGTGGTGACTTCCTACCAAAGGCCACCAGGGGAGTATGGCCAAACCCGGCTCTCCAACACTGCAGGAAATGTTTCAAGCCTAAAAAGCCACTTGTAGGATTATCGGATTCATTCCGGGCACCGCTGCCAAGTGATGCCCCCGCAGTGCCAACATCCCCCTCAGCTCTTTTGTCCCCACGTTGCTCGGCCCTGCTCGGGCGCTAGCCCCACCCTGGGGCCGAAGCAGTTCCCCTTCCCCTGGGCTGTCCTCCCAAGTCACACCCAGAGGCCTGGGTCAGCGGCTCCTCCTCCCCCACACACTCCCGCTCGTCCGTGGGAGCGAGCCCCGGCAGCTGGCTGCCCCCGGCCACGGTCATTCCGGCCCTCTGCCTACGTCCCTCGTGCGGGTCAGCTCTCGAGGAGCAGCCGGCCAGGCTGGGGAGTTGCGCGGCCCTCACCCCCGCCCGGGGCCTCCCGTCCCGTCCGTCCCTCACCGGGCGGAGGCTGGGCGGGCGACGGTGGCACCGGCGGGCGCGGGCCGCTGCTGTTGATGATGTAGTGGGAGACGCGCGAGTTCTCGGAGACGCTGAGCACATAGTCCCCGGGGCTGGTGCTCGAGTCCCGCACCAGGAACACCCCGTGCCGCTGGCCCTGCAACAGCGCCACCGCCTCCTGCCGACTCAGCCGCCCCCAGTACCAGCTACTCCGCTCCTCCGAGTCGAAGTTGCCCGCCATGGCCGCCTCCGCGCCTACACGCTGGGCCGCCGCAGCCGCGCGCGCCCCTCCAGCCCCGGCGCCCGCCGCCCAGCGGACCGGCTCGGGTCTCAGCCTCACAGCAGCGCCCGAAATGGCGGCGGAGGCCGCAGGCCTTCCCCACCGGAAATGACGCGCTCCCTGCCCCTGGGAGGATGCCGGGAAAGGGACCGCGGCCCGCCATTGGGAGAAGGGCAAGGCACCGCTCTTGCGCGCACTGCGCATGCGGCCTCTTGGGCGTCGCCGCGTGGCGGGGACCGGGACTGCAGAGGGTGGAGAGGCGGAGTCTAGGGCCGAGGGGCGGGGCCTCAGCTACCAGTCCACTGTTGGCCACGCGGTTCTTCTTTCCTCCGGGTTTCAAGTTCCTGGAAGGCCCAGGCTTCTAGGCAGCGACTAGGAGACAAAATTAGAGTAGAAAAGGTGATGTGGCCCCAGGGCCTGAGTTCCCTGAGACAGTCTTTTTCTGATGGTTCCTCCAGCTTCTCCCCAGGCCTGCTAAAGTTCTTGTTTTCATTGATTCATTCAGCAAACAGCTGACCACATTTGTCCTGCTGGTGCAAAGGTCATCAAGGCTGGGCCCTTTCTTCACCGAATTCTCAGACCAGTAGGAGGAACCAGGAAACAGTCAATGACGACGGAATAACAAGTGATACGATGGGGAAGGGACAAGGGGCTCTAGGAATACAGAGCAGGGCCCCCTAATCCACTCTGTAGAGGAATCCAAGAGGGCTTCCCAGAGGAGGTGGCTTGAGCTGAATATTGAATGGCAATCGGGGAAGAGCATTCAAGACAAAGGGAACAGAGTGTGCCAAGCCAGGTGGAAGTATGGAGTTCTCCTCTCCGTTGAGGCTCGCAGTCATCTGCCCAGATTCTCTAAACTCTAATTGTGGTCATGGGTATCCTCTGCTCTCCCTGCCGTCAAGATCATTTCTCTCTCTGCATCCCATATCTATATCTGTATTCATGTGACAGGCTGCTCACTGGTGTTCTATACTCTTGCTGCCCCTAATTGCATAGCACACATCTGCCAGTTTGCACTTTCTAAATTATAGCTCTGAATCTGCTGCTACCCTGTGTAAAACTTTTAACAGTCTTCAGGTGTTAGAACTCCCAGTTTATCTCACAGCATGAAACCAGGCCATAGTCTCATCTTCACCGCTCCTACATGAATCTTGTGTTTCTTCTTTCTGGAATACCCTTCACTCCTTTTGGGATCTCAAACTCAAATGCCTCCCCTTTCCTGACCATCACATCACTCCCTCTCTGCATCCACAGCACAATGTCCGTATTATCTCTATTAGAGTTCTTACCTGTTATACTGTAATCTTTCATTTACAGGTCTGCATTTCATGCTAGATCTCCTCAAAGGCCAGGCATCTAGTGTAGGACACCCTCCATAATCATTTAATAATAACAGCTAACAGGGCTTCCCTGGTGGCGCAGTGGTTAAGAATCCGCCTGCCAGTGCAGGGGACATGGGTTCAAACCCTGGTACAGGAAGATCCCACATGCCGTGGAGCAGCTAAGCCCATGCGCCACAACTACTGACCTGCGCTCTAGAGCCTGCGAGCCAGAACTACTGAGCCTGAGTGCCACAACTACTGAAGCCCGTGCACCTAGAGTCCGTGCTCCACAACAAGAGAAGCCACCACAATGAGAAGCCCGCGCACCGCAGCAAAGAGTAGCCCCCGCTTGCCGCAACTAGAGAAAGTCCACACACAGCAACGAAGACCCAACGCAGCCAAAAAAAAAAAAAAAAAAAAGCAAATAAATAAATTTTTTTAAAAAACAGCTAACATTTATTCAGGGAATACTACTTGCCAGGCATAGAGCTAACTGCCCTTAGATAGATCATTTCTTTTAATCCTCTCAACAACCTTATGGGTTGGTCCCATTTTACAGATGAAGCCAGAGAGTTAGGTAACTTGTCCAGATACACATAGCCACTGAGTTGGGAGCCGGGATTCAAATCCTGGGAGGAGAAGAGAGCTATGGTCACTCTGCTCTATCCTCAGGCTTCTGGGATAGGAATGGCAAGAGATGGGGGTGGGGAAAGGATGGCAGAAATAGATTTTTTTTTTAAAATCAGTCAGTCCTGGGTTTTATGGTCTTATATGAATAACACACCTATTCCAGACCCACTTCACACACCCCTGGGCCTACTCTGGAAAGGGCTGGGGAGCAAGGACAACTTCCCTGCTGTGGGTGATTCATCATGACCCTGGCTTAGTCACAGCATGTCACCACAAGCCAGCAGAAGAAGCCAGCCCAGGGTGAATTCTGGTCCTTTGGGAAAGAGACATGCCTGCTCTTCATTTCCGCAGGATGACTGGACTTTAAGGCAGGACCTTACCAGGGACTGCCTATGGGGATCTGAAGCCGTGCCTCTAAGCCCCCACATGGACATGACAGAAGAAAATACCTTAAAAGAAAAGAAAAGAAAGAGGGGGTGAGGGAGAAAGAAAGAAAGGAAGGAAGAAAGGAAGAAAAGAAACAAAGAAAGAGAAGATAGAAGAGAGGGAGGAGAGAACAAATCATAACTAAGCTGGAAAATAAGCAAGGAGATTGGTAAGGAGGGGATACCCAGCACCAAGCAGCTATTCAAGTGTGTTCTTCCTTGGAGCACAGAGAACCTATAAATTCAGAGGCCAACAAGGTGGGAACAGGAATGGCCTTGGGACAAGAAGAAGGCAAGCCCCCCTGCCCCTTCCTCCTTTCTCTTCTCCTCCTCCTCCTCCTCCTCTCCCCTTCATACATAAGGATTTACAGCTATAATGGTGGCTTTTGGCCCCTGATAAGCCTGAGATCTGCCCTACAAAGAATGTAAAGAATGTGACCTTCTTGTTTAGGAAGATGCTCCTGGAGTTGCCTGAAGGAGAAGCAGAGATGAAAGGAGAAAAGAAAGGGAAGCCTTCCCTGTTCAAGAGAAAAACACATCAAAGTCCTCTACTCCCTCCCCTCTAACCAAAGAAAGGCGTTCCTGGGAATTCCCTGTCGGTCCAGAGGTTAGGACTCCGTGCTTTCACACCGAGGGCAGTTCAATCCCTGGTTGGGGAACTAAGATCCACAAGCGGTGTGGAAAAAAAAAAAAAAAAAATAGAAGAAGAAAGGCATTCCTTGTTTTATTTATTTTTAAAATAAATTTATTTATTTATTTATTTAGGCTGAGTTGGGTCTGCTGCTGCGCTCAGGCGGGCTTTCTCTAATTGCGGTGAGTGGGAGCTACTCTTCGTTGCGGTGCGCAGGCTTCTCATTGCGGTGGCTTCTCTTGTTGTGGAGCACGGGCTCTAGGTGCGTGGGCTTCAGTAGCTGTGTTACGCGGGCTCTAGAGCGCAGCCTCAGTAGTTGCGGCACACGGGCTCAGTAATTGTGGTTCGCGGACTCTAGAGCGCAGACTCAGTAGTTGTGGTGCACGGGCTTAGTTGCTCTGCGGCATGTGGGATCTTCCCAGACCAGCGCTCGAACCCGTGTCCCCTGCACTGGCAGGCGGATTCTTAACCACTGCGCCACCAGGGAAGTCCCACATTCCTTATTTTAGCAAAGGACCAGGAGCAGAGGTTCAAGGACCTATTTTCCTGCCTGTGTCTCCTAAAATGATGAAAACTGCCTCGTACATCTGTGCAAGTCATGCGCTGCACAACTCCAGGGTACTATGTAAATGAAACCCTCTGGAGTTGGGCTACTCAAACTCGCTTTTCCTTCAAAAAAAAAAAAGATTATTTGTATGAAGATGACAAAAATTGCTATTTAGAGAGAAAACTGACACATCTTGCAAAGTGTGTGTGAGAGAGAAAGGGAGAGACAAAAGTTGGTGGGTGTATAGGCACCATTGGTATTGGTGGGAAAGTACACTTCTGCCCAGTTTTCATCCGTGGATGGAGACGAGGAGAGAGAAAGGAGACAGAAAAATCTCCAAGTATCTGCTGGAGTTTCTGGATAATGAAGTAGAGAGATGTCCCACCCCCAGTGGGTAGCCCATAGTTTTGCAGAGACAAGGACCTGTCTAAAGATGTACAAAGGTAGGGTCTGGAGGCAGACACTAGGGGAAAGCTCTGGGGAGAAAAATGAGGGGATTGCAAGGCAGGTGGAGGGGAGGAGAGCATGTTGGGAACCAAGGCAGGAGGTGGGACCTTCCTAGAAAGGTCAGTGAGATGTTCCCAGGGGTGACGTGCTGCAGGGCTTTTGAGAATCATTTGTCTGCTTTGCTACGATGTAAATCCCCCTGATTGCCCCATCCTTTAGGAGAGCTGCTCACACAGATGCCTTTTGCAGGGAAGAAACAAGGAGAAGGTGCCTGGGAATTCCCTGGTGGTCCAGCGGTTAGAGCTCTGTACTTCCACTGCAGGGGAACTAAGATCTTGCATGCCACACAGTGCAGCCAAAAAAAAAAAAAAAAAAAAAAAAGAGAGGGTGCCAACTTCCTTGTCTCTGTCCTCGTGGAGCTGAGAAAAATCGAGAACATCTGAAGGTAGTGAGATGCAAGTATGCCTACCCTCTTCTCTTCTCCTCCTGCCCACTCCTCTCTGGTCCCACTAACCATCCTCTTCCTCCATGCTTTGACTTGCTGTTCCCTCTGCCCGGATCTCCACAGTCACTCCCTCAGAGACCTCCTTCCAGTCTCTGCTCCAATGTTGCCTCTTCAGGGAGACCTTCCCTCACCCGCCCATTTGACACTGCAAACTACATACCCAACTCTCCCACTCCCCCTTCTCTGCTTGATTTTCCTTGCACTTATCCCCTTCTAATTTTACAGATCTGTTTTATGCGTTGTCCTTTCTTCCCCTCTAGAATGCAAGCTCCGTAAGAGCAAGGATTTTGGTCTTTTTGCTCCTGCTATATCTCAAGTGCCTGGCAGAGAGCCTGGCATATAGGCATTAAGTGAATATTGGTCGAATGATGAAGTGAATGAAAGGAGAGTCCAGTGGAGGCACTTGTTCAAAGTTAGCTTCCTGTAATTGTCAGGCATCTCCTGGAGGGCACTGCACTTCCCATAGGAGGTAAGCAAGGGATGCAAAGCATTCTTGGTTACCTCTCAAAAGGACATGTCCTCGGCTGCATCTGGGCTATGTCTGGGGTGTCACTCTCACATGTGCTCCAACTTGCTAGAGGAAGGCGTGTTGTTACAGTTGTAAAGCTGGTAATTGCACCTATCACAATGCTTATCTTATCTGTCGGCTTCTTGGTGTCAGCTTCTTGGAACCGAAGTTACTACTGAGAGTGAACAAATTATTGTGGTGCTTTCATTTTTCTGTAACTTAATTTGCAGGGAGGTGTCCAAATCTAGGTGTGTTCACAGGATTGTGCCAAACCCAAGATAAGTCATACATTACGTGGTATCTCGTTCTTTGGGAACTTCTGTCCTAGGTGATGAATCTAAACCCCTCGGCAGGTAGCCTGACTCCAAACTAAACCTTTCCTTGCCTTTAAGCCTTGCACCTGCCATTCCTTCTACCTACAAGGCCCCTCTCTTTTGGGAAAACTCTTAGCCTGCCGGGGAGCTCTGTGGTTGCAGATTGCAACACTTACTCCCTTTCTTCTGCAGGCAGCACTCTGATTTGGGGGGAAATCATCTGTTCCCAGTCTTGGTCCTTGCGATCAGGTGTGGTTCATGCTTCTGCCTGGGGGGAGCAGGCACATGACCCAGGCCTGGCAGGCACATATCAGAATGAGCTCTTCTCCCTCACTGCATGGACTGGGTCAGGGAAGAGCACCTCATTCAAGCTGCTCCACTGAGAATCAGCTGAGACTTTAGAATCACTGGGAAAGGGCACTTTCTTTTCTTTTTTTTGAAAGTCTTTTATTTATTTATTTATGGCTGTGTTGGGTCTTCATTTCTGCGCGAGGGCTTTCTCTAGTTGTGGCAAGCGGGGGCCACTCTTCATCGCGGTGCGCGGGCCTCTCACTATCGCGGCCTCTCGTTGCGGAGCACAGGCTCCAGACGCGCAGGCTCAGTAATTGTGGCTCACGGGCCCAGTTGCTCCGCGGCATGTGGGATCTTCCCAGACCAGGGCTCGAACCCGTGTCCCCTGCATTGGCAGACGGATTCTTAACCACTGCACCACCAGGGAAGCCCAAGAGGCACTTTCTTTTTCTGCTTCCGATGCTGAATTACAGAATGCAAGCCTGGAGCTGCCCGTGGCTGCTGCTGCCACCACATGAGGGGAGAACCTGCCTGAGAATGAAGCCACCACCCAGGAAGGCTGAGCCAAGAGATGGTCCCAGACACATTCCTGATAGTGAGTGCCTGGAAGGAGCCCTACCCTGTAACTGTTAAGCTGCTAATGCTAATAAATGTCCTTTTCTGTTTAAGCCAGTTTGAATTGGGTTTGTCGCTTGCAGTGGAGTTTGGAGACTACCGTTTGAGACCCACTTCAAATGTTATCTTCTCTGAAGTGTCAGCAACTCTCATCCCCACCTGAGTCAATCTCTCGTCAGTGTGCCCTTGATGCCTGCACTTCCCACACTGGGCTGTTTCCATTCACTAGGCCTGCCTGCCAGGCTGAGGACCACACGGCAGGGACTGTGTGACGATCCGCCCTCCGCCACAGCACTGGGCCAGGCTGAGTGGCCTTTCTATGGACAGTCAATGAAAGAGGGAGGCCATGTTGCAGCTACTGGTCACTCCTACTCTTTCCCCCAGGGAGGGAGCCCAGCCTCCTTCCTTCTGGGCATAAGGCAAAAACTATAATACAAGACCCCTGGCTGCCTTCTAGGGGTCCTCTCTTTTTTTTTTTTAATTAATTTTTAAATTTTTGGCCGCGTTGGGTCTTTGTTGCTGCGCGCGGGCTTTCTCTAGTTGCGGCGAGTGGGGGCCGCTCTTCGCTGCGGTGCGCGGGCTTCTCATTGCAGTGGCTTCTCTTGTTGCGGAGCACAGGCTCTAGGCACGTGGGCTCAGGGCTTAGTTGCTCCGCGGCATGTGGGATCTTCCCAGACCAGGGATCGAACCCGTGTCCCCTGCACTGGCAGGCAGATTCTTAACCACTGCGCCACCAGGGAAGTCCTCCCTTTTCTACCATTCACAAGGAGACCAAAGTTGGCAAACACGTATTGCTTTATTTAGTGTTTCTCTGGATTGCAGAAGTGTCAGCAGTGGGCTGAGATCCCCCAGGAGGGCAGAGGCAGCTGGGCAGTCCCCCAGCCCCTCTGGGGAGGTGGGGGGGAGGGGGAGAAGCAGCAGAAAGAGGTGATGCCCCTGCAGCTCCTCCCAAGGCTGGCCCCTTCCCCAGGCTCCCAGGATAGGGAGGGGGGTCAGGGGCCAGTAAAGGCCCTATGTCCTTGAATGGGGGCCAAAGTATATGGGCAGGGTGTTTGTCATCCTAAGGCATGGACTCAGGCAGGAGTGCTCCTCCCACCTGGTGGCCCCCAAGGGTGATTGCTGGTCAGGAAGCCACAGGCACCCTTAAGGCATGAGCCTGTTTCACGGGGCCCCCGTCCCTGGGAGAGGCAGTGAGGTGTGCTGAGGACAGGGCTGTAGTCTGGTTTTGTCCCAACCTGCTGGATGACCTTGGGCAAGTCCCTTCCCCTCTCTGGGCCTCTGTCTCTTGCTCGTCACACCAGGAGACTAGACTAGGTGATCTCTCAGAGTCGTCCAAACTCTATGCCCTAGATTCGTCCAAATTCTATGCCCTAGGGGTCCTGTCCCTACTCCAGGATGCCCTCAGGCTGGGATGATATTAGAAGGGCATTTTTAAGGCAGGAAGGAGGGGACAGGCAAGGGTGGTCTCAACCCCCAGGGGG
The DNA here is from genome assembly GCF_028564815.1 of Eubalaena glacialis. Lineage (NCBI taxonomy): Eukaryota > Metazoa > Chordata > Mammalia > Artiodactyla > Balaenidae > Eubalaena > Eubalaena glacialis. The sequence continues at coordinate 14,543,669 of NC_083734.1, read as the reverse complement.
GTGTTGGAGTGGGCTACAGGTGGGCAGGCAGACAGACAGACAAGGTGCCAAGGAAACGAGGAGGAGAGGGTGGCCTGGGCAGGGAAGAGGGCACCAAGGCCCAGACCACCCACCCTCTCAGCTCCATTCCCTGCCCTGCTGGAGTCAGGGAAAACACATCCAGTGTGTCTTGGGGGTGGGAAGATGGCTTTTTTAAAAAATAGTTTCCTATAAAGCATCAAAAAATCTCAGAGAAAACCTCAGCAAAAGTTCCCTTCTCTCAAATATTTGGCATTGGCAGTGGGGCTGGCGTGGCTGCCTCTGGCCCCGGCTTTCCTATTGCTGTGGCCCGGCCTGGCCCACTCCTGGGGCAGCTCCCTGGTCCCTGCTACTCCCTCAAGAGAGGGGCAAGCGGCAGGCAGGAGTTTGTTGGTGGGCTTCAAGGTGTCCCTGGGTCCCTGTCTAGAAGCTCGAGTCTTTGGTAACTGGGAAGGGGAGAAGGGGATGAGCAAAGCACTGGGAGGCGGGAGAGGGGGTCCAGTGGGCGCCTTCATCACCGAGAGTTCAGCCGTGGGGCCACCTGGGGGATGGGGGAGAAGCCCAGGTGGTGAGCAGGAAGCAGAGGTGCTTCGAGCACTCGTCTTCACGGCTTAGATACGTCACAGCGCGCGGGGGCAAGCTGGGGGAGCGGTCTAGAGGCCTCGGCGCTGGAGACTCCAACCCTATTCCCACGGGAACCACTGCCCAGGCCACAGCGGGCCTCCCTCCCCCCCAGCACACCCTCACCCCCTTGGTCCCCCCCCCCATGCTGCCATCTTTATGATCCTCTGCACTGTGGGAGCTCAAAGGACCCACGGCGAGGTGCCCAGGCTCTGCCCAGCACTGCTGAGGTTGGAAGGCTTGGCCGCCAGAGGCTCTGCCCTGGCCCCAGGGCCCTCAGCCGGAGGCAGGGTGCTGCTGCCAGGCCCCACTCACCACAGCCAGGTGCCCGTTCTTGGCCTTGGTGATGAGCAGCTCCGAGCCGGTCGTGAAGTCGATGATGCCATCCCTGCCGGGACCCCCTGCGAACGTGATGCTGGAGGGAAGGTGGTGCGTGAAGCCTGCCCCCCCACGCACGCACAGCCCCCTCCCCACCCCTCCCCGCCTCACCTGCCCTGGTTGATGTTGATGCTGTTCACACGGTCGGCGCTGAGGGCCATCTTGGTCAGTGTCTCAATCACATGGTCACTCTGCAGCACCACGTCCCCCTGGGGGCCCAGATGGGGTCAGGGGTCAGGCCCTGCCCAGAGCCAGAGGAGCCGCCCCCTCCCTGCCTCCCAGGCCCCAGGGGCACCTTCTGCTTATTGTCCTCACGCTGCACGTGCAGCACGAAGAGGCTGTCGCTCAGGCTGCTGACGGAGATTCCTGAGGCGGGAGGGCAGGGGTCAGGGATCAAGGGTCAGAGCAGGGGCCCCCCCCACCCAGCCCTGGACTCCGGCTCACCGGTCAGGTTGGCGTACTCAATCCTCTGCTTGACTTTGGCATCCTCCACGATGACCACGGCGTTGGGCGTCAGCAGCAGCTGCCGGGAGCGGGGCTTGTAGCCCTTGCGGTCATATTTCACGACGGGCACGGCGTACTGGGGACAGAGGGTGGCTGAGGGGCCTCCTCACCCTCTGCCCAGGCCCTGACTCCCCCACCCAGTCCTCGGGCAGCAGAACTGTTTGGGATGGAGGGTGGCCGGCAGGCAGGGTCTCACCTGGATGGGCTCGGAGCCCAGGGCCTGCAGCACTTTGGGGCTGATCTCATCTGCACCTGCAACCCAGATTGGGGAGGGGGAGGTGAGAGGAGCAGAGAGGGGACTAGGATGGTGATGGAGGGCTTACGCACTGGAAAGTCAGGGGCTCACCAAGCCGTGTGCTGATGAAGAGCCTGGGAACACTCTGGGGGTAATTGTCCTTCTTGCCCTTGAAGATCTCACTAGCCACGGCTTTCTGCTGCAGCTGAGGAGACAAGGGCAGGGAAGGGGGGCTGTCAGAGGGGTGGCGACCATCACAGCAGGGACAGGCCCAGCCTCAGGAACTGAGACAGCCTCCCTCACCCTCTCTCTGGCCCCAGCACCAGAGGCTAAGCCCTGCCACCAACACTCCCCTTTAGCCCCTTCTCTCCCTTACCCCCATCCCCACTGACCAAGGCACAGGGCTCCTCAGAAAGGTCATGACAGACAGTAGTGTCAGGGTTCAGGCCCCACTTTGGGGATAATTCCCCATCATAGCAGACCTTGGAGCCCCTGAGATAAAGCTCCGGCCTGGGACCTGGCTGGTTGCTAATACTCAAAAAACTACTACAGGTTGGGATTTCCCTGGCAGTGCAGTGGTTAAGACTCTGTGCTTCCACTGCAGGGGGCAAAGGTTCGATCCCTGGTTGGGGAACTAAGATCCTGCGTGCCACATGGTGCGGCCAAAAAAATTTTAAAATTAAAAAAATTTTAAAAAAAAACACTACTGCAGGTTAACTCTGCTGCGTGGGTCCTTTAGCATCATCCTATACTAAGTTGGCAAATACAAGGCATGTCAGCCACCAATGTCTCTCTCTGGAACTATTCTATCAGACTCAAGCTGCAGCCTTTTCAACACAGGGCTCTGGGCAGCCTCTACCAGGCCAGGGGAGCTGGTCTAGAAGATAAACCCTATTTGCCGTGCAAAATCTACTCCAGCCTCGGCTTCATACATGAAGCCAAACGGGCTGGGATCCATTTGAGGGCACATGGTAAATTGGGGTGAAGGTCCTCCAGGCCAGCACTCTTCGAGTGGCCCCCTGGCTAGTCCCCCAATGTCTGCCTCCCAGCCCCATACCTGCTGCTTCCACTCAGGGCTGATGCTCCGGCAGTACTTCCACACCATGTTCTTCCTGCACAGCTCCCGCAGCAGCTCCGAGGCCTGTGGGCGCGAGCGAGGTCAGGGCACCCAGGCAGCCTGGCTCCCTTCCCTCTGAAGACAACAGGCATGTGCCTACCATCAGGCCTTGGCCTAAGTGACACCCCCTCAACCTGGATCACTCTTCCATTCCTGAGTTGTTTCTTTGCAAAGAACGCATTCTTGGGACTTCCCAGGTGGCGCAGTGGTTAAGAATACGCCTGCCAATGCAGGGGACACAGGTTCGAGCCCTGGTCCGGGAAGATCCCACATGCCGCGGAGCAACTAAGCCCGTGCGCCACAACTACTGAGCCTGCGCTCTAGAGCCCACGAGCCACAATTACTGAGCCCGCGTGCCACAACTACTGAAGCCCTCATGCCTAGAGCCCATGCTCTGCAGCAAGAGAAACCACCGCAATGAGAAGCCCGCGCACCTCAACGAAGAGTAGCCTCCGCTCGCTGCAACCAGAGAAAGCCCGCGCGCAGCAACAAAGGCCCAATGCAGCCAAAAATAAATAAATAAAATGAATAAATTTATAAAAAAAAAAAAAAAGCACTCGTTCTCTGCAGCCCAGCTCCAGTTCCCTTCCCTTCCCTGACGGCTCCTCTGGTCACATGGTTATTAGGTCCCTCCGCTGAGCGTGCTGGTGGTTCCCAGGTCAGCAGGGAGGGCCCACGGACCTCACGCAGGGCAGGTGGCGGCGTGGGCCAGGAAGTGTCCAGGATATTCCGGGGCAGCTGCCGCCGCAGGTTGAGCAAAAAAGAGGTGCGCACGTGATCCAGGAAGAAGGCATTCTCGGGGCAACGGGGTGCGTGGCGCAGAATGAAGCCGCGGATGAGCCTGTGGGTGGGGGTGAGAAGCCTGGTAACGGACCCCCGCACACACACACTCTGCACCCCGTGCCCCATGGCGTCCAGTGCTCACCGCCGGATCGTCTGTGCTGCCCACTTCCTCTTGGCTGCCTTCCTCCGGCCCAGGGTTCCTCGCCACCACGACTGGATGCAGATGGCTGCGGAGACCACAGACGGCTGACCTCTATCTCCTCTCCACGCTTACCCTAGCCCCTGCCCTCCTGAAGACCCCTGGGCCCCCAAACCTGATCGCTTCACTCGGAGGAATTTCTGCCGCCAGTGAAAGCCCCTCCAGGTGGCCTGGATCTTCGTGGCTGTAGTTGGGAAAGAAAGTCACTTGGCCAGAGCGCAAGGGACCCGGCTGGGGGCCGGGCACTGTCAGACCTCACTGAGTGGCATGAGTGAGGGGAGTGGCTGAATGAGCATTAAGTGAAGGCAGAGTAAATGAAAGAGCAAGGGAGCGAGCAAAGCAACATGAGAACATGCTGAGTGTGTATCCAAAGGCAGGAGAGGGGGTGCTGGGGCTGGTGACGAGGAGGGCAGCTGAATGTGGGCGTGGCGGACTTCCTGGATAAGGAGCCCAAATGCAGTGATTTCTTTCCTGCTCCCCAGAATGGACTCCACTGGGATAGGAAGGGTGGGGCTCCTCTCTCACCCAGGCTCTGCCGCCGGACCTCCAAGGCGTCCTCTGTGGCAAACAGGGTCTTGGGGAAGCGGATGAAGATCTTGGTCCTGTGAAGGCAGCACTGATCAGCCCCTGGTTGCCACCCCCGTGCCCCCCAAACACCAGGCGTGGGAGCCACTCACCTGCCCATCTTGTACTCTTCCGGCTTGTAGCCGAGGTACCTGACCAGCACAGCCACCCCATCCTGGGGCCGTCCTGCCCATATGGGCCATGTCTCTGGGCACAGTGACTTGTACCTGGGGACAGGAGGGGCAGAAATGCACTCAGCCCCCACCCCTGCCAGCATCCTCCTCTGGGGTCCCAAACCAGCTTTCCCGGGCATCTGCTGGGTGCTCCCACTGACTCACAGCTCACAGAAAGCCTGAGAGGTCGCTCTGTTACTATCCCCACTTTAAAGATGAGGAAACTGAGGTTTCTCATCTGCCGAAGGTCATGGGGCTAGAAAGTGGTAGAGATAGAATTCACACCTGATTGACTCCCCAAACCCCTAACTCAGGATAACCCCAAAGCTGCTCTATCCTTTCTGAGCTGATTGGAAACTCTGTCCTTTTCATAGGCTTTTACTATCTCCGCTGGTGATAGATAGGCATGTGGATATGCACGCTTCATGGACCTCTGAGCAGCTGCTCTGTGAGGGCAGGGCCTGGGGGGGTGGGGAGGGCTGGTCTTTTCTCTACCAAGCTTGACATTAGGCCTGCAGCATGGAGGGGCCCCTGGTGTGGATCCCACGGCAGCTCAGAGCCCCGTCCCTGAATGGGGCTGAGAATCGCTGTCTTCCCTCCCGGGATCTAGGAGGCTCCGACGACCCTCCCACCCCTTTCCCCTAGCGCTGAGCCAGGCCCCGCCCCCACCTCTGCAGGAAAGCCTCGTATTTGCGGCGATAGGCAAAGCCGGCTCTGCGCACGCGCAGGTTCTCCATCAGCCCCAGGTACTTCACCTGGTGCCGGATCAGCACCTCGTCAAAGCGGCCTGGGGGAGGGATAACCGGGTGGTCAGAGGGCTTTTGCCGCCATATGGCTGTTGCCTCTGCAGGGGAGGCACAGCCTGCACCGGTCCAGGGGGCAGAGGGCTTACCGGGCTGCTTGGCGTCATTGGGCTTGATGCAGCGGACGTAGGCAGGCTCCTTAGATTTCAGGATCTCCACCAGCTGCAGGAGGCTCATCTTGAACTGGGTGGCCACCTGGTCAGCCAAGATGAACGGAAGGTTGGTTGGAGCTGGGCTGAGGCTGCTAACCCCTGCAGATGCCACTCCCTGTGGCAGAGCTCCGAAACCCCCCAGAGACCCCTCCCTGGGGCAAAACAGAACCAGTTCCCACAACTACCCCTGCCCTGCGCGAGCCCTTACTTTTTTTTTTTTTTTTTTAATTACAACACTTTATTCCAGCTTCGGCAAAGGTCAGAATTCTGAAGCTCGTGAAGACTGGGCAGCATTTCCATGTGAAATGTTACAACTTTACAAGTTTTGTTTCTTATTTAATTCTACATGCAGGAACAGAAACTTGGTAAAAGAAAAAATGCAAAAAAGCCAGAAAAAAAGATGTAATCAAGTTGTAGCGTATAGATGTGCTCTTCAACTAAATTTACTGTGCCTATTGGAAACCAAATGAAAGACAACTATTCTAATAAATTAACAGATTGCCAGAAACAGGCTAAGAATCCTCATTTCTATTTAGTGGGGAGAAAACAAAACAAAACAAAAATGAAAACAAAATGAAAGCTCTACTATTTCCATACTTTGTTTAGAGACAGAGGCTATAAACCCATGAAGGTCAACAAAATCTCCAGATCCCCTTCTCCCATCACCCCTCCCTCACAATAGAGGAAGGGGCCAGACTACATCACCTGCATCCCTCTGGCCGAGCTAGAGACCTCAGTTTAAGAACCTCATTCCTGTCTTAAAAATCCTGCTCAGGTCTCCTGGCAACCTCAATCCTATGTCTTCCTTTGGCAGCCACTCTTTCTCTTTTTAGAATTTCAGGGCTGCATTCCTAAACAATGTGTCCTACTCCTATGCGTTCAACCGTTATTCCTGTACACTGCACTGCAGGAGCTTCAAGGACTTCAGGCCTGTGGGAGAAGCGGATGCCTCAGCAAAGATTTGCAATCCATTGTGGTCCCATTAATGCCAGAGGCGTATGCCTGGGGGTTCTGGAAGCATCAAGAAGGGGCAACTATTTCAGTCTGTGGGGTAGGGGGCATCAGGAAGGGTCTTCCGAAAATAACCCTTCAGCTGAGAATTAAAGGATAAGTAGGAGACAGCCAGAAGGAAGGCAGGAGGGGACGGCATTCAGGCAGAGCAACCGAGTGAGCAAAGGCTTGGTGTACACAGGGAACCACAAGCAGTGCAAGGACCGAGAGAGGGAGTAAAATGATAGTGTTAGAGAGGCAGCATCACGGTAGGACTCGAGAGCCACATTAGGGAGATTAAATTCTATCCTGAGGGAAATAGGGAGCCAAAGAGGAATTTGGAGGGAAGGAATGACAGGAAAAGATCTGCCTTTTGGAATAGCTCTACAGCAGACAGGTGGAGGATGGTTGGTAAGGACAGATGGGAAGCCAGGAGACCACAGAGGAGGCTGTGGCTGGCTCAGAGGACCAAACTGAAGTAAGGGTTACAGAGAGGCCGAGAGGCAAGGGTATTCAGGCAGCAGAAACCGGCAAGATCCAACGGTTGTTAGGATGAGGGCAATGGGGGAGGCTGAAGAATCAGGGATGATGCCCAGGTTTCTATCCTTCAGGACTGGGTGGAGGGTGGTCCCTGCCCTGTGTTAGGGAAACAGAAGGAGCAGGCCTGGGACACTGGATAGTCAAGGGCCCTTTATAGACTACTGGGGTCTGGAGTGCCTGCAGGCCACTTGGAGATCAGTGGAATCTATGGCTTGCTGGAGAGGCCTGGATCGAGTGGGTGTGTCCTCACGAGGGTCAAGGAGGGGGATATGAGGCCAAGGATGAGAATGCTCAGGGAAGGGGCGGGGGTGGGGAGCAGAGGGCAGGGTCCCAGGGAGTCAGACTCTGGACAACATGCTGCCTCCATGGCCTCCCTGCCTGCATGTCTCGGCCTGCAGCACTGCGGCTTCTACCTCTCCATGACCTTGTTCTTCCTGGGACTGCCCTGGCACTCCTCCTGCCAAGCCCAGCAGCCACACGTCTGACCACAGCTCACTGGAGCTCTCCCTGCATCTGGCACCACTGGCCATATCTGCCTTTCCCCGTCTCTCTCCTCGAAAATGTCACTTTCCTGTCCACCTCCTGGTTTTTTTTGGACTGTGCACCTGTGTGGGGCCCTCTGTCTATCTGATAAGCACCTACTCATTCCCAAGTTATCTCAGATGCTTCCTCCTCCAGGAAGCCCTCCCTGACCACCTCCCCTCTTCTACTCCCTCAGGCAATTTGCTGCTCCCTAAGTTTCCATAGCACCCTGTGCACATTTCTGGGAGAGCACCTATTCATTTTTGTATCCAAAGCGCCCAGCAATGTCCACTACAAATGTCTGCTGTGGGGGTGAATGCATGCAAGCGCCCGCACAGACACAGGCGTCCACACTTAGAGACAGTGCACACACAGGTACACATGGAAGTAAGCACAGATGCACCCACGGGCAGCCTCCCAGACACACACCGATGCACAGCCAGGCACCTGTGAACACACGAACTCACACACACACTGCTAACTCGCAGCTCATGCAGGCACTGGTCCCGCTCCCGTGCACACACACACCCCCTCGGGTCCCACAGCCTTCACACCGTCTCTGGCCGCTTCTTGTCACTGAGCTCGCTCCGGTCGAAGCACTGGCTCATGATGGGATTTTCTGAGCTGCACATGGTCTGTGAGGACAGAGCAGGGCGTCATGGTGGGAGCAAAGGGTAAGGCCTGTCAGATTCCTGGGGCAGAGGTCATTCAGAGCCCAGACCGCAAGCCCTCCCCCTGGTCCTCCTCACCTCCTTCAGGTTCCGGAAGAGAAGGTCATTGTTTTTATCCAGAAACCCTGGAAGGAGAGAGCAGAGGTGAGGGGAGGGAGAGCCCCTCTCCCTGCCCACTGTGGGGACCCAACCCCAGGATCCTCACCGGTCACGTTGTAGGTCACCTCCCCAGCATAGTGCAGCAGGCGGAACTCCCCGCGGCCCAGAGATTTCCTGGTTCGCTGGTCAGCCAGCTTGTGTCTGGGGGTGACAGGGAGAAGAAGCTGCAGGTTGCAGGCCTGAGCCATGCACCCTGCCTGCTGAAGAGACTTCAAGAGAGGAACCAGGCATCCCGTAAAAAGCTGGCAGGGCGGGGCCACCTCCCTGCACAGAGGCCGCCACAGAGGCTCAGAGAGGTAGATGGCTTTGTCCTGGGTCACACAGCACCAGGACGGGGACCTTGGCCTCCGCACCGCCAGGGCATGCTGGGTGGAGGGCTACTTGGCGTTGCTTTTGGCTGTTACATGGCTCTGCTCAGAGGGCTGAGTGCTGCCCACTACATTTTAAGACTGGAATCTGCCCCAAGAGACTACTTATGTCTTAAGCATGTTTATACCCTTTAGCCCGTTTTCTACTTTTAAGAACAATTCCAAGCAACTAACCAGAGAGACCAGGCAGAGATTTAAGGCACAGAGATAGATATTCGTGGCAGCCCTGTTTTCCCAGCAGAAACCTGGAGGCTGGAGGGGGCCCCCAGAGGCTGGGTGAGAGCAGTGGAGTATCTGCTTTAGAGCCGCTGGAGGAATTGTTTTGAGGAAATTTTTCTGTTTGATGATACAGGAAGATACTCAGGATATAACATCATCCTGAGCCTTACACACAATAAGTTCTCAACTACGAAAAAAAAAATGTATAGAAAAAGGCAGGAAGAAAATGTCTCGAATTATTAACAGTGGTGACCTCTAGGTGACAGGATTACAAGTGGCTTTTGCACACGTTCCAACTTTTCTCTGATGAGGGACATTATTTTTACAGCCAGAAAAAGTGTTTTTTTTTCTCTTTTGCTTTTTTTTTCAGGCAAGGCTTTATTGGGGCCCCTGCTACAGCAGGTGGGGGGAGCGAGAACAAACAACAGGTTCCCTTGCTTGCTCGCTCCAGAGAAAGGTTTTTAATATTCTCTTAAGCAAAAATTGCTCAAGAATTCCCTGGCAGTCCAGTGGTTAGGACTTGGCACTTTCACTGCCGGGGCCCGGGTTTGATCCCTAGTCGGGGAACTAATCTGCAGCCCTGGGCCTGAGTCCCAGCTCTGGACTTAACTAGATGTGAGATAACCTCGGGCAAGTGGCTTCACCTCTTTGAACCTCAGTAAAACCTCCTCTAGGGGTTGCTTTAGATTAGAGGAGGTGATGTACTCAAAATACACAGGGCAGAGCTGGAACAGAGAGGCTTGTTTCTTTTCTCCCCTCACCCCGCTTTAGGGGATTCCTTAAATATAAAGGAGTTTCCAAATAAGGAAGCTAGGAAAATCTTAGGAAGTTTCATTCTCAAAAGGATAAGGAGGAAGCTGTGCTCCTCGCTTGTGACTCTGCGGACGCACCAGGAGCCGCGGCTCTGTGTGCCTGTCCTTCACTTAGTGCCTCCTCTGGTCATCCCCTTGTGACTGGTGTTCAATGATTGGGGGGATTGCAGGCTTCCACAGGCTCTGCCCCAGGACGGCCCCACAAGCCCACTCACGTCAGGAAGTGTGGATGGTGCTTGACTGTGTCCTCCAGCTTCTCCAGGAAGGTCAGGTCCGTGGCCTCCCCGGGGCGCAGACACTCCTCATCCTGGGGGGTGTGGCAGAGGGTTAAGGGTGTGTCGGGGAGGGACTGCAGAGCACAGGGACTCAGGGGTCCCCATGGGAGGCGCAGACACAGAGGAAAGGGGCAGGTCACAGGGAGCCTCCCAGACCTGGCCAGCGCCTCACCTCACCCTCCACAGACAGCCCTGTCCTGTCTCTGCTCACACGCTGGCTCTCGGCGGACAGGCCCGGAGACCAAGGGGAAAGGGGTGATGTCATCCCACCCAGCCCCCAACACGGGGCCTTGGAGGAGCAGACGGCTCACCAAAATGGAGATGATGCCCTTGAACTTCTCCTCCACCAGGTCACAGATGATCTTGTTGTTGAAATACTGGACAGGCTCCCACTGAGGGGCAAGAGGGGAGGAAGGCATCATCAAGGGGCCCTGGCACCTCTCCTGGGGAGACCGACGCCTGGGCGTCAATTCCATGGCAGGTGGGGATGCCCGCAGGCTTGCACTCACCGCGATGCCCTCTGCCTCATACTCCTCCTGTTCCGACTTGAGGGTGAGCTCAATGAAGAGCTGCTGTAGCTTCTCGTTGCAGTAATTGATGCAGAACTGCTCAAAGCTGTGAGGGAAGCGGAGGAGCCCTCAGTAATGCCAGGGGACACGGGACCAGGAGCAGGGGAGGGGTGGGATGAGGCCCCACAGCTCTAAGGGAAGAAACACAGAGCAGGACCCAGGTAGCTGGGAAGACACTGGCAGGGATGTGAGAGGCCGGAGAAGAGGAGAGGCGGGGAGACGGGAGGAGAGACAGGAAGGGGACAGCGGGGCGCTGACCTGTTGTTCTGAAACACTTCGAAGCCATAAATGTCCAGGAGCCCGAGGACCGTGGTGCTCCGCCAGCTGGGGCTCTCAGCATCCTAGGGCCAGTTGACCGAGAGCATGGGTCCCAACGTTCACCAGCTCCCAGCCCCGGGCCTCCCTGGTCTGCCCTCCCTGCCACCTTGGGAGCAGCAGGGGCCAAGCCCTCACCTTGGAGGCCAGCGACCTGTTGATCTTCGTGACCAGCCAGGTAAAGGTGCGACTGTACACGGCCTTGGCGAGGGCGTCTCGCACGTACGCAGCCTGTTCTAGGTTTAGCGGGCTCAGGAGCTGGGGGTGGAGAGTGAGATGGGGAAATGAATGCAGCCCCTTCCCACCCCTGGCCCCTTCGCACTCAGGAAACTGACCACTCTGCCCTCCCCGCCCCCAATGAGTCTGGGGTTGGGGGGCACCAGGGGAGGACACAGTGGCCCCACCAGAGGGAAGGTGGTATAAGACAAGAGACCTCATTCCTGGGGAAAAAAAAAAAAAAAAAAAAGAGGCCTCATTCCTGGAGGTGAGTCTTCCTTCCAGCCTCACCCTCTTGCTGTGCGACCTTGGCCAGCTCCCTGAGCCTCCCGGAGCCACCCGCCTTATGTCCTTCCAGCATTGCTAAGACCAGCTGAGCAGACCAGAGGAAGGGGACGATGGGAGGGGGGCTGCCGTACAATACCTGCTCCCGCCCCCACTAGCTCCTGAAGCAAACGCTGGGCCTCACCTCTTCACCCTTGGCGATGATCTTCCTGTGTGTCAGGGCTTCCCGCAACGTTGAGCCTTCCACACCAAGGAGCTGCCAAGGGAAGGGGTGGGCCTGGTGAGGGTGCACTCCCCCCGCCCCAGCTGCCCTGCCCTCGCCCTCTGCTTGCCCCACTCACCCTGGTTAGATACTTGAGCTGGTTCTCGGTGGTGACCTGGGCGTTGCTCTCCTCATCGGCAGCAAAGTGGATGTTGCCCAGATGCAGGACACTGGCCACGATGCTCAGCAGGTCCTGGGGGGACGGGGGGGGGGGGCAGGTGGGGGTTACAGGAGGGGCTGAGAGCCCCACAGGGGCACAGAGTGGATGGTCAGAAGAACCCAGGAGAGGGGTTTCCCTGGTGGCGCAGTGGTTAAGAATCCGCCTGCCAATGCATGGGACACGGGTTCAGGAAGATCCCACATGCCACGGAGCAACTAAGCCCGTGCACCACAACTACTGAGCATGCGCTCTAGAGCCCACGAGCCACAACTACTGAGCCCGCGTGCCACAACTACTGAAGCCCGCGCGCCTAGAGCCCGTGCTCCACAACAAGAGAAGCCACTGCAATGAGAAGCCTGTGAACTGCAATGAAGAGTGGCCCCCGTTCACCGCAACTAGAGAAAGCCCGTGGGCAGCAACGAACACCCCATGAAGCCAAAAATAAAAAAAATAATTAAAACAAAAGAATCCATTGCTTTCAAAAAATTAGCAAAAGACAGATTGTCTCTGGCAGAAATGGAACTCCTTCTGCCTCTTCTTATTTTCACATAAACAGAGACTATGGTACCTGCATGCAGCAACGAAGACCCAACGCAGCCAAAGATAAAATAAATAAATTTTAAAAAGGAGGTGGGAGAGGTGGTAAAGGAAATTTGAGAGGAAAAGGCGGCTAGAATAGAAACGGGGTGTAAAGGTAGACGGAGATTTTCAGGGTATGACAGGAGGAAAGGGAGGGTCCCAGCAGAGGCCTCACCTCCACCTCATCCTCGGTGAAGTCGATGACCGTCAGAGCCTTCCTGACAACCTTCCAATCATTCTTGTCGTTGATGGAGGAGACTTTGGCGCACTGGCCCTGGAGGAAGGGCAGAGCTGGGTTCTAGCCGTGGCACTGGGCTCCCTGGGTGGCACCCGCCCTGCCTGGCCCCTACTCACCTTCACCAGGTACAGGTAGCTCTGGGGGTTCCGTTCCAGGCCCAGCCTGCGCAGTGTCTCCTCCTCGCCCCCCTCCAGCAGCTGGTAGAAGACGTGGAAGTTCCTCTCCCCGTGATTCTGGTGCACCACCCGGGACTTCTCCAGGAGGTAACTGAGGATGTGGCCACCCACAGGGGCGCCCTGTGGGCAGGGCAGGATGTAGCGACTGCTCAGGGGGACTGGGGACAGAGCCCATCTTCCCCTTCCTCCCCTGCCCTCCGAATTCGAGCTCTGCCAATGGCTTAGGCAAGTCGCCCCCTCTGGCCTCAGTTTCCTCCTCTGAGAAATGAGGACGCTCAGCCCTATCTACCTGGCGGCTCCACTTGGATGTCTGACAGGCATCTCAGTCTCAACAGGCCTGAAACTGAGTTCATTTTCCCTCCTCAAACTAGCTCCCTCTTCCCATCTCGGTCAACGTTCTAGGTGTTCAGGCCAAGCAGTCTGCAGTCCTGGAAGCCTCTTTGTCTCCCACACCTCACATCCAATCGGACAGCCAATCCTGCTGCCTTAACCTTCAGAACCTCCAGAATCCAACCACTGCCACCACACTGGGCCCAGCCACCATCATCTGTCATCTAGATTTAATAATCATCAGCTTCCTAACTGGTTTCCTTGCTCGGCCTGGTTCTCTACCATCTATTCTCAACAAAGCGCCAGAGTGATCATTTTAAGAGGAAAGTGAGGTCATAACACACTTCTGTTTCAAACTTTCGGCACTTCCCTGATGGTCCAGTGGTTAGGACTCCGTGCTTCCACTGCAGGAGACACAGGTTCGATCCCTGGTCGGGGAACTAAGATCCCACAAGCCACATGGGCACGGCCAAAAAAAAAAAAAAACCAAAAAAACCCCCCAACTCTAGCCTCCCTTCCACTCAGAGCTTAAAAAAAGTTCTTACAGGGCTTCCCTGGTGGCGCAGTGGTTGAGAATCTGCCTGCCAATGCAGGGGACACGGGTTCGAGCCCTGGTCTGGGAAGATCCCACATGCCACGGAGCAACTGGGCCCGTGAGCCACAATTGCTGAGCCTGCGCGTCTGGAGCCTGTGCTCCGCAACAAGAGAGGCCGCGATAGTGAGAGGCCCGCGCACCGCGATGAAGAGTGGCCCCCACTTGCCGCAACTACAGAAAGCCCTCGCACAGAAATGAAGACCCAGCACAACCATAAATAAATAAATAAACAAACAAACAAACAAACAATTAAAAAAAAAAAAAAAAGAAGTTCTTACAAAGACCCAAAAGGACCCACAGCATCTAGCCTCCTCTTCTATTCCTTGGCCCCTTGCTCTTTCCTCCAGCCACTCTGGCCTCTTTGCTATTCATGAACACATCAAGCACTTTCCCCATCAGAGCCTCTGCACTGGTGGTGCCCTCTGCCCGGACTCTCCTAGGTATCTGCACAGCTCATTCCTCTGTCTCCGTCAAGCTTTTACCAAATGCCACCTTCTCAGTGCCTACTGTATCTGCCTCATTTAAAACAGCAACTGCTCCCGCCCCTTGCCTCATTTTATTTTTTGCCGTGACACTTGTCAGCTAAATCACATTTTTCTGTTTACTGTCTATATCTCTGGAGGCAGGATTTCTGTATGTTTTGTTTCACTGCTGTACCACCAGCACCTGGAACAGCGCCTGGCACACAGTAGGTGCTCAATAAATATTTGCTGGTGCCAAAGACCTGGCCAGTGGGCGCCTGCTGAATGGGAATCCCACTCCCCCTGCCCTGCCCCACCCACAGGTACCTTGAAGTCAAACTGCACGTCCATGTACTTCCCGAACCGGCTGGAGTTATCGTTCCGGAGGGTCTTGGCATTTCCGAAGGCCTAGGAGTGAACGGGGGTGTGAGGGGTGCCTGGCAGTCTCTCTCTGCCCCTCCCGCCCCCCAGATGCTGCTGTCCCCTCACCTCCAGCACGGGGTTGCTCTGCAGCAGCCGGTCACGCACGGCACCGCCCCGCTCGGGGGCTGGGCAGGTCTCAGCATAGAACTGCAGCAGCCGCTTGGTGGCCTCTGTCTTGCCTGCCCCGCTTTCCCCAGAGATCATCACTGCCTGGTCCCGGCGCTCCGTGCGCAGTGCCCGGTACGCAGTGTCAGCCACCGCAAACCTAGGGCAGAGGTCCATCAGGAGCTTAGGGGGCCAGGGGTCAAGTGGCTGCGGGGGGTGGGAGTCCCACAGGTAGGACTGGGGGTGGGCACTCCCATGTCTAGTGGGGTTCACAAGGGGCTGTACCCTTGAGGATGGGGGAACCCTCCAAGATGTGGGTCAAGGGAGATCCTTCCCAGCTGAGGATGGGAGTCATATTCAAATGGAGGATTGAGGGGATCACTCATGGGTGGGGGGATTGGAGGTCATTCAGGTGAAGGTTGAGGTCACTCATAGGTAGGGCTGGGAGGTCCCTCAGAGGTGGGGGTCAGAGGGTCACTGAGGTTGGAGGGCCATGTTCAGGTAGAGCTGGGGGAATAAGTCATGGGTGTGAGTTGGGGTGGAGGCTGGGGGGGGTCCTGCCCAGATGGAGTAGAGAGATTCACCTTGGGTGGGCACTGGGCATTCCTCACAGATGTGAATTGTGATTCATTCCATGTGGGAGGTCGGGTGGAGTCATCTCAGGTGGAGATGAGGGGGTCACTCATGGGGGGGGGTCACTCACAGGTGGGGTGGCACCTCATAGAAGCTGACGCCCCGGTAACGCTCCATGTGTTGCCGGCTGTAGATCTGCAGGTCCCGGTAGGGGTTGATAGAGACCAGCACAGGGCCAATGTAGGTCTGGGGGTCAGGGGAGGAGGGTCAGAAGTTTCTCCCAGAGGCCCCTGAGCCTCTTTCCCTCACAGCCCGCATCTGTGCCCCCAGCACCCCCTGCATCTTCCCACTCGGGCCTCACGTAGATGAGGTTCTCCCGGAAGCGTCGCCGCAGGTTCTCGATGAAGGCTGCCTCGCTGGTGAAGTTCTCCAGCAGCACGAAATCCTGTACCCCGACCCGGTCACGGGCGGTCAGTGCACTCTCCATGGTCACCCGCACCCCGTCACTGCCCAGGGCCTGCAAGGAGGGGCCACGGGAGAGGGTCAGCGGCAGCAGGGTAAGGGAAGGCCACTTCTCCCCTCCAGCATAGACTGCGGGACTGAGAGGACAACCAGGGTCACGTGGACACAGGAGGCCTGGACACACGACGCAGGGAACACCCAGGAGACGGGTGTACCAGGCTGGGTACAGTGGGCTTGGATGGCAGGAAGCTGGCACATGGAACACTGAGGACGCGGGTCCCGGAACAAAGACCACATGGGACCTGAACACAGGACACTGGAGCACAGAGCACCCAGAGGACATGGGGGCAAGGCCACTGAATCCAGGGAGACCCTGGTTTTGTGCAGAGAAAGGGGGGGTCATGAGAATAAGAGAAAGAATGCTCTGTTGACCTTGGACAAAACCCCTCCTCTCTCTGGGCTGTGTCCTTCTCAAGAAGGAGGAGTTGAGATAGACCAGGTGACCTCAAGTCCCTTAGCTCTGGGCCACGTGTGACAGGTGCTTTGTAGGACAAATAGCTCAAAGTGAGTTCCACAGGCAGGGTGGGGCCATCTCTCCCACGCCCACTCCCAAAGTCTCCAGGGGGAGAGTGTCTAGGGACCTAGCAAGAGGCCACCCCAGGCCACAGGAGAGAGATTCCCCCAGGGGACCTCCCATCCCAGCTGGGCTCATCACCCACCCCAGAAGGGGGGCCCTCCCTCCCACAGCTGAACCACGCCCTCCCCTCCAGCTGCCAGGTTCCCCAGACACACTCCTCCCCTGAGAGCCCCGGAAAGCCTCAAGGGAGTGGGGATTTTACCGCGGAAAACCCAGCTCCCTCCGGACCCCGTCAGAGGGTGGGGAGAAGTACAGGCTCAACAAGGCCCTCACCCCACAGCACACTCTTCAAAAGGGTCTGAGGGCTCTAGGAAATTGACACCAAGAGTGTCAAGGGTCAGAGAAGAGCAAGGTGGCCGCCGTGGTGGGAGGGGGGTGTAGATCCCCAACAGGCCACTAGGCCTCCTCCAACCGCAGACCACCCAGATCTCTGGCCCGGGAACCCCTCAGGGTCTGGCCAGGGGCCTGCCTCTCCTAGGCCTGTCCCTCACTGCCCCCTCCCCCCTCCAATACTGTCCCGAAGCTGCTGCCAAATCTGGCCCGAGCTCCAGCCCCCCTGCCCTCTGGGTGACGGGTCTCGGCGCTCTCAGCCCTTCCCGGGAGCTATTCGCCCGGCCCGGGTCCGAGAGCCTCACGGCCCTCCCTGCCTCGGCCTCCTCCCCCTGCAACTTTCCGGGACGTTTTTCCACCCGAAATTCCTGGGCCGCGCCCGCTTCCTGGCGGGGCCGAGGCGGCGCCGCGAGGCCGGGAGGGACGCCCGGGACCCCCGCCCTGCTCGCCAGCCCCGCTCACCGACGCTCGGTAGCGCATCCTGCCCGGTCGGCCTGGCGCCCTGCTCCGCTGCCCGTGCTCTCGCCTCGGGGCTCGGCGGCGGCGGCGGCGGCGGCGTCACGAGGGAGGGGCCGACCCGCCCCCCGTTCCGCCCCCTCCGTGAGCCTCGGAGGCGCGGGACTCCCCGGGCACCCCCGCCTCCTTCGGTGCTTGGACTCGGGGGTCCCTCCCCAGCTGGTAGGGGTGGGGCAGGAACTAAGGGGGATCTCGCGGCGTGGGTGGGTACAAGGGTGGGGGCGGGGGCGGGGGCGGAGCTCCCCGCCGGGCAGGGGCTCCGCCTGAGTCAGGTTTTCCAGGAGGGACTTCGTTGGTTCCCGGGTGGGGCCCGGAACCCGCGCGGCCGCCGCGTCTACACTGACCCGGAACTCACTTCCGGGCTTGTGTCTACACTACGCACTAGGCCAGGCGCGGGACTCACTAGGCAGAGGCCCGTGGGTCCCGGAGGAAGCAGGATTTCCCTCCCCCCCTCACTCCAACCTCGAGTCCCGGGAAAGTTAAAAATAGAACGAAATGTCCAAATACGGCCGGCGCGCCCAGGCGGGCGGAGCCTCCGTGCGGGACACTGTCCACCCCCGTACACTCTCTGGAGGGTGGATCCCGTGTCTTTAAGTCTCTAGAAAATCTCTTTAGTTTCCCGCGTCAGCACAGAGCACGTACCCCAGGGACAAAGACAGCCAGAGCACCTTTGCCGAGCGCGGTGCGTGCCCGGCCTCCATGGAGGGCTCAGCTTTCCATTTGGGGAATCCACGTCCGACTTCCAGCATTTGGGGCAATACCTTTCTCCCCTATCGAGGACATCCCGACTAGGGCCCCTGTGCCCAGGGGCTCTTCACCTCTCTCCTTCCTCTGGAGAGGGTCTCCCTCTCTTTTCCCTCTGGATCTCTCCATACTTTCTGCCCAGGACATCCTCCCTCTACCCAAACCAGCCCCCAGCAGCCCCGCCCTCGCTGGGCTCTCGGTGAGCAGCAGTCTGGGGGGCAAACTCTAGCTCAGATCCCAGCGCTGGTGGGGGTGTGATGGCTAGTGCTTCTTCCAAAAGGCTGGGCTGCTTCTCACAAGCTGTATGACTGCCAGCAGGTCAGTTAATTTCTGGGAGCCTCTCCTTCAGCCTTAAAACGAGGCTAATACCTGTCTCAAAGGGCGGTTGAGAAGGCTAAGATAGGGCGCCAAGGCACCTCCCAGGCCTTCAGTAAACACCACTTCCCTCTCTCGGCCACACACTCTTTGCACACACGCTTGGAGCAGACCTACTAAGAGCCAGGTCCTGGGCCAGACAGGTCACACTTCTTATATAGCGGGGAAAGCCCCTCAGGCGTGTCTGCCTGCCAGTTAACAAAGAGCTCTCGAACTTTACCTGTGCCCCACCTGACAGATAAGGAACCCGAGGCGCAATCGCCGGATGCTGACTTGACCTAGGGGGCCAAAGGGCAGGGCTGGGACCCAAAGCCTCAGCGTGCCCCTCTCTCGGACCTGGGCTCCCCGGGGAGGGAGTGAGGTTGCGGCAGGTGCGGGCTGTAGCGTCGTGGGGAAGGCTCATTACCTCGAGAACAACAGCCCGGCCGGAGCCGCGGCCCTGGGGACCCCGCGGCGGGGGCGCCAGCTGGGAGATGGGGCCCTCTGGAGGGAGCGAGGGGACTGGGTGCCACCGCGCGCAGCTGGGAGATGGGTGGGAGCGGAGGGGGCGGGGGTCTTAAATGCTACCAGCTTCGGGCTGAGGGCGGGAGGAGGCCCCCTCCGCGAGGGGACTCAGCCTCCCGCTCACCCGGAGGGGAGGGCCTTGGAAGACTGGAGGAAGGGGGTCCAGCCGGTCCCCACCAGGAGCACGGCTCCGGGGCGGTACAAGGACTAGGCTGGCTCGGCTGGCGGCCGCCCGCGGGCCCGAGGCGAGGAGCTGGCAGAGGGGCGGGGCCTCGCGGCCGCAGTGCCCGCTCCGACCGCCGCCGCGTCAAGCGGCAGGAATGAGGGGAATCCGCATGCGGAGGGGTCCGGCCGGCCACCCCCGCCCGAGCCCCGCCGCCGCATTCCCCGGATGCCCGCTGACTTCCTTACAGCCGCCGCCCGGTGGCGGAAGGAGGGGGCGTCTCCGCTGCCAGGCGGGCCAGAGGGCCCGCTCCCCGACTACAGTCCCTGGCCACCGCCCCAGGCCGCCTCGCCTCACTGGACGGAAGCGCCCGCCCGGGAGAGGGGGTAGGGAGGCGGGGGACAGAGGGTGTGAGAGACACCGCGGCCAAGGCTGCAGCGCCGGGCGCTTCCTGCGTTCGGAGCGCTGTCTTCTGGTACTGTACTCCTTTCAATGCCCTCAGCCGAGCCATGAGGTCTGTATTATTACCCCCATTCTACAGACGGGGAAACTGAGGCTGGGCAGGCGAATGACGTGTTCAAGATCCCAGGATTAGTAAAAAGAGGGGTGGGATTGGAACCGGGAAGTCTACCACTGTCTACTGCAGGGCTGCCCTGAGGGAAAGACGCCTGCCTAGCGGCTGGAGGATTTCCCAGCTTCTCTGTCAGGGTTAACATGCTACCTGCCAGGCCGTGACCTTCCTTAGCGAACCCGTGACCGCAGTGGCCAGTACCCACCCTTGGCGGTGTTGTGTGACTATTGACATGTAGGCCTTAGGAATAGCAGCTAGGGAGTGGGCCATGACCTGTGCCCCCAGCATGGCCCTGGACCTAGGGGCTGGCTGCAGGCTGGGGTGCAGCTGTGACCCCTGAGTGACCCAGGACTTATTTCCCAAGGATGCCTCTGAGTTTCCTCCCACCTGGGGAGGTGTTTCCCATAAAGTTGGCGCAGGCCCAGCAGACCTGGGTTATCCAGTGCCTGTTACCTAGTATGGGCCAGGTGCCCCCAAGCCTGCCCTCTGGAGGAGTGGGGAGGGCAGTGGGCAGCCTCAGGTGTTCCCCCAGCTCAGGGCTATGTGGGTCTGGAGAGGGTGTTTCGAGGACCCCCAGATTGCTGCTAGAAACTGATTTCCACTGAGGCAGCCTCATGGCCTGTTGGGGCAGCGGAAAGAATCATAGCCTATCTCACCCACAGCGCATGCTGGGCACAGAACAGGTGTTCAGCTTTTTTTTTTATCAAACATATCTTAAGTCTGGGCCCAGGCTGCCCCACCAAGGACTGTTCCAGACTCAAGGGAACTGTTGCGAGGGGGAATGGAAAGAAAAGGTGGGGACTTAGGGGTTCTACCTGATATCTCACTGGGCCCCAGTCAAGGGCTGTACACTCTGGCTCCAGAACCATGGGCCTTTTGCCTGCCAGACACCTCTGCCTGGGGGTCCAGCAGAAGTAAACAAAGCGCCTTGCCCCCTAACCTATCCTCCTTGTTCAGTATCCTGTAAGATGAGAGGAGGCAGGCACCTCCAGCTAGTCATCACCGCCTGGCATCAAAAGGCCTGCCCTCCTCGCTCCACTCCTCACACCAAGGAGTCACTACCTGCTAAAACCTCCCCTTGGTTCCTCCATCACTGCTCTGCCCCTGGACCAAGCAAGCAGCCTCCAAACTGGCCTCCCTGCCTTCCTCCCTCCAATCCATTTTCCCACAGCCGCCTGTGGTATTTACAAATGCAAATCCGATCAATTAACATCTCGTTAATAGAGTGAAGGTTTATAGGGCACCAGTCCATATGCCAAGCACACCCACTGCTTCTTGCCAGGCCCCTGTATGTGGACTCCAGTAGCCCCCTGTGTCCTCAGTTTACCCCACTGCTCCTGCGCTCCTGTGTGGGTACAGGGGCAGCCGTCTCCAGTCCCTTCTCTCCCCGTGTCTCCCTCACCACCACACACAGCCAGGAGGAGCTGCTTCCGCCTTTGCCACCAGCCGCGTGGCTCTAAGCTTCAAGCCTTTGCACCTGCAGCTTCCTTGGCCCTCGCACCCAAACCCCTCCCCACCTGACTGACTCTTAGTCATCCTTGAAGATTCGGCTCAGGTATCACTTCCTCCAGAACCCCTTCCAGACTCCCCGCAACACACAGTCCCCTCCTTATCGCATTCCGCTCTGATCGAAGGTTTCCTTGTCAGTCTCTCCCAGGAGACTGCTCCCGCTCCAGGCCGGCACACAGTGGGAGCTCAATAACCCCTCGTGGACGCCTGTGTGAATGAATGAATCACAGAGCCCGGGAGTGTGAGCAGAAGGCCGGAGCGTGCCGGGCGTTGAATAGGCCGTGGGCCAGCCATTCATTCTCTCATTCATCTCGGAGCCCCCCAGCCGCCGCACTCACACGCAGGGGCCACTGGCGCGGCTGGGCCGGGGGGCGGGGAACGGGAAGGGGCGGGGCCTTGGCGGCTGCTCCGGAACCCGGAGGCAGAGCCGGCAGCCGGCGGGCCCCAGAGGGCGCGCGGGGCGCCTGGGTCACGCGACCCCAGCCGCTCCTCGCCACCCTCACGTTACCCGCAAGAAATCTAAGTCTCCAACAGGCCGAGTCCCGGCGCCACCGGGTCCTGGAACCCCGCACGGGCCGGGCAGAGCCCACCCTCGGCCCCAGCGATCCCCGGGCCGGCGACCCCCGCCTCCCCAACCGTAGCTCCGGGCCTGGCTCGCCGCCCGGCCGCTTACCCTCTCCTCCATCCCGCCCGCCAGCGGAGCACCCCCCCACCCCCGGGGCCACGCGGCTGCGGCCCTCCCGGAGTTCCGCGTACCCACCGGCTTGGCTTCTCGGGTGCGCGGGCGGGGGCCAGGCTAGGCGGCGTGGCCGGCTCCGGAGTCGGCGGCCCAGGCACGCTCTCCCCGCCCAGGGCCCGCCCGGGGCCGGGCCGCTCCCTGTCGTCATCCCGGGCAGGGCCCAGGCCCCGGCGCGCGCGCGCGCACCCTCCGGCCCCGCCCCGGCCGCCCCGGCCCCGGCCCCGGCCCCGGCCCCGGCCCCGGCCCCGGCCCCGGCCCGCGTCCGTGTCCGCGGCGGCTTGGTGCAGCACACTCCGCAGCCAGCTCCCGGGGACGAGGCGCATCACAGTCATTCACACACACACACACGCACCCTCCTCCGGCTGACGACCGGGCCCACTCTCTGTAGTGCTGGGCGGCGGGTGTCATATGGGGTTCTCCCTTCTCATCCTAGGGCGCCTTTGCATCACCAGAGCAAACCCGACCCTGCCCTGCGTGCCAGGCCAAGTCAGTTCTTCCCCTTTTCTGACTGCCTCGCTCCATTCACCCTCCTTCTCCACCCACGCTACTGCTCTGAGCCGGCCAGTGTCTGTTCTTCAGGCCAGACGGGAAAGCAGCGGCATTAACTGAGCCTGTATTATATGCACCTGGAGCTTTGCATGCGCTGGTCCTTATATCTCAGAGCGGCCCTGTCACCTCGGTGTTGTTAGCCCAGTTCATAGGCCAGCCCACTGAGGATCAGGGAGCTGGAGGAGAAGGGATTCAAACCCAGACCCCGCTTGGAAACACTCTGCTCCTGGTGTGCTCCTGGTGTGTCCCTCTTCCTTCCATTTACCCCTTCTTGTCCGGTCTGTTCCTGTCCCACCAAGGATCAGAATGCTTCCCCACTGCTCACCTCTTTCCCAAGGGGTTTGCTTGAGAGGAAGCTGCTGGGCCCTGGCAAGACACTGCCACCCTTCCTCCCAGCCCAGAGCATCCCAGCTTACAAGCTTGCAGGGCCTGTGGGGATGAACCACACGGATGATCTCCCCGGTGGGTATCAGCTCCACTTGCAGGGCCATTCCGTCTGTGGATAGCCAGCGTGCTGAGCACTGGGGCCTCTGAGCAAAAGCCCGTCTGCCTGCCCGCCCGCTGGTTCTGGCTGCTCCCGGAACCAGGAATCTAGTCTCACGCTGGGATGGCCGCTTGGTTCAGCTTCAACTCCAGCCCCGGGGGATGTGTCTGGTCCAGTGCCTCAGGACACAGCTGGAACAGCCCAGGTCTGATTGGGAGGCCTCTTGGCCCAGCAGGGTTGGGGCAGGAAGAGGAGGGGCTGAGGGATGGAGGAAATGCTTGTTGTCCCAGGTAACCAGAGGAGCTGATGCAGCCACCCATGGGGGACCCTGGGCTCCAGGTCAAAGGGTAGGAGGCCTCTCCCCCCAGCAGCTCCATGGCCAGGCCTCTCCCGCTGCCCTCTCACTGGTATCAGCTGGAGAGCACAATGACCACTCCCCAAGTCAGAATATACATCCTGCCCTAAGCCAAGAGGATCCATCAATAGGCACTGCCCCTCCTGCAGCAGTCCCCCCCCAGCTTGTCCGCCTCCCACAGCGGCAGGTGAGCCCCTGGAGTTTGAGGCGCCAGGCTGCTGGGGACTGGCCATGTTGGGCAGAGGGGTTAGCTGGAGAGGCAGGAGGGCACTGTGAGGAGGCCCCTGTCCCACCCTCCCCTGGAGCCTCAAATGCTTGAGGTTGGTTCCTGGGTGGCTTGGCGTTGGGGAGCCTTAATCTTGTTTGCCCCTTACTTTTCCGCAGCACCCTCAGGTGCTCCCCACCCCCAAATATTCCTGTTTTTCTATCTTTATTGTTGCTAAATCACAGCTGACACTTTCCTGGCCTGGGACTGAGCCCTCGGGTCTCCGGCATTCCTTATAGGAAGTGCGAAGGGGGAAGTGGATGGGGAAAGCGATCTTTCCAGAGGAAGATGCTGGCAGGGGAGGGGTGGAGTCCAGCGGGCCTGCGCCGCCGGCCCCTGGCCCCCTTGGGCAGGCACCTTTCCCCGGGCACCCTTCCTTCCCTCCCTTCAGCTTCCCCCGCCCAGGAAAGGCCAGCAAAGCTTCCTTCCTTCCTTCCTCCGGGAAGCACATCTATCCAGGGCAGGATCATCCCCGGCGGCCACACAATGGCCCTTATCAGCCGTGGAGCCAGGCACAGAGACCCAGCGCACACCAAGTCTCACATATTTCCTGTTTCCACCCAGCGGGTCAGGGCTGGGCCCAGAGTGGCCATATCCTGACTGGGGCCAAGAGGAGGGAGAGCACCCCCCCTTCCCCTTCCCGCCTCTCAGTCACTGCTGGACTCACCCCTCCCTGCTAACGGGAGGCAGGGGTAGGGGTGTGTGAAGACTTAAGGGTAAAGGAAAGGGGAGAGGTGGGCACCTAGAGGACAAGCATGATCCAGAAACAGGAGAAACAGGGGGACCCCTGGAGTCAGGAGCCCTGAGGTCCAGCCCCAGGGCTACATCAATCAGAATGAAGAGCTGGATAGTGTTTTGTTTTTGTTTTGTAATTGTTCTCTCACAATAATCTTGTGAACCGGAACATTGTTTGTATTTTACAGAAACTGAGACTCCTAGAGTAGGGCAGAAGTGGAACTGTCATTCAAACCCAGGTCTTGACCCCATTCCTGTGTTTCTGGTCCTGCATGACACCACAGCTCCCTGGCTAAGTTCGGAGGGATCACGCCACTCCTCTGGGCTTTGGTTTCCCCGTCTACAGATGAAGGGTGCTCTGTAGCAGCACCCACGATGTTTGTGCGTGAGAAGGAAACAGCTGGTGAGTTCAAGGGTTCAGGGCCCCTCAGGTATGTGTGTGTTGGGGGCAGGGATAGAAGTTATCATGGGGACCTCGGGGTACAGGGATCTAGGGGAGAGGTGGGGCAGAGAGAAGAGATGGTGACATTTTTGGAGAGCTTAACCCAGGACCAAGGCTCAAGACTAAGGTGTGAGGGAGTGCCGGGTGAGGAGGGATGAATCGGTGAGAGCAGAGTATGCACATTTTCTGAGAGTTCAGTCCCAAGAAACCCATTCTACCTACTCAGCAGCAGAGTAAACGAAGTGCCCAACAGAATAAGAGGCATGCCCCACCTGGACCAGGGACTCAGAGGGCCACCATCCCAGAACCTCATCCCATTCCCACCTGGGCAACATCTGTCATCCTCAGACATAGTCTAGTCTGGATAACAGGGCCCTCGTCCTGGAGTCTAGCAAGGACCCAGGAGCGTGTGCCCGTTCCCACCACTATCATGAAGGAGTCACAAGTGTAAAAGCCATGTTTCTAATTATCCCCCAATGCAACAGCCACAGAACACAGACGGCCATGGCCTGCTAGAAGCCAGAGGGACAGTTCCTGATGGCTCCCAGGGAGAAGTAGGAATGCAGAGCAACTGGAGTGTCCCTCAGTCTCAGGTCATAGGCTGGGTGTTAATAGTCACAGAGCAGGCTCCCTGAGGTGTCTTCTCCTCGGAAACAGGCTGTAGAGTCAACGGCGGCTGGAGGCAAATGGTGGGAGTGGGGCCGGGCCGTGTCCACACAGCAGCTGGAGAATGCTCTCTGAAGACCCCCGGGCCAGATTCTCCAGAACATCTTGATTCTGACTCTCCTCTCCGCCTGCCCCCACTTCTAGGTCCCACAGTGGTCTAGACAAAGGGCAGGTTTCTGGCCTGTGATGGCAGGCGAGGGTAGGGGCAGACGACCTGGACGGGGCAAGGACTACCCTGGAAAAGTCTGTGGCCGTAGGTCCTCTACCACCTGCCAGCCCTTCACAAGAGGGCAGGTTGGGGGCATGGAGCCTGACCCACTAGCAGAAGCGAACCTGGGTCCAGTCCTCTGCTCAGACCCTGGAACTTCCTGAGTTGGACTCCTTGAGCCAGGGGTGGGGGTGGGGTGTGTGTGCTGCTGGCAGAAGGACACACATCAGCCTGCCCACAACCCCTACAGAAGAGCCTGGGTGGAGGGCTCCTCCATCCTGCCTACTTAGTCATCTACTTCTGCTGAAAGCAGGGATCCCAGATCCTCTGCCCACCCCTCAGGGGGACAGGCAACGAGATGCCAAGACTCCTGGAACCCAGTGCTATGTGGGCCAACCAGTCTCCGCAGCCTGTACAAATGGGAGCATCTCCCCCTCCCAGGCAGCCTAAGGCCCAGGGTGGCGTGACAAGAATGCAGGCCTGTGCCAGATGGGGCATGTGCCTGGCAGGCCTGCTTGGGCGGGGCTGGAAGTGTGTGTGTGGGAAATCAAGAAATGAGATGCAGGCCGGAGGGTCCTTCCCACATCCAGTGGACTGTCTAGATCTTCACTGTTGACAAACTAGCTGGTTTCACTCACACCTCAGCAACAAAAACCTGTATTTAAGGGGCTGATTCCAGAGATCTGGACTGGAGAGAGCAAAGGAGTGTGGCTAGAGGTCCCCCTGGGAGGTGGAGGATACCGCTGCCTCCTCAGGGAGCCGGGCTGGGCCCCCAGCACTCCTGGCAGTGGTAGGCAGAGCTGGCTGCCAGCTCCAGCCTCCGCCCTGGATTCACTCTATCCCGGCTCAGATCTGTGGTTGGGCTTCATCCAGGGGGCCCTCCGCCAAGAAGGAGCGAGGCTGGATCTGCAGGGGTAAAACAGGCAGTGAGCGGAAGGGGCGAGGGCAGGTTTCACTCCGTGCCTTCTGTCTCCCCCATCCCCCAAAGGATTCGGCTCCATGGTAGGGGTCGGCTCCTCGGCCCGTGGCCTCAGGGAACTGGTGATGGGCTCAAGTCTTCTGGGCTACCCTTCCTCTTACCCACCAGCATCCATTACCTTGAAGGGTTTGCTTATCCCCACCACAGAATGTAGGTTGTTGCTATAGTAAAAAAGGAGAAACTGATCCTCAGTCTCAGGGATGTCACTAATGTCGATGTACACCTGGAGGGAAGGACAGACGGAAGTGGATCAGCTCCACGGCCCCAGGCCCCATTCAGCTCTCTGCTCCTTCCAGAAGACAGGGGAGAGGTCAGACAAGCCCGCCTGCTGGAGATGTGGAATACCTATCTCAGGAAAGGGGGCAGGTACCTGGTTCAGCCCGTCGCTGAAGGAGACCTGGTTGTCCCTGACCCAGACATACGACACGTAGTCATTAATGTGGCGCAGCCCCACCTGTGGGAGGGGGGATCGGGCGGGTGGTCAGTGGTCTGGGAGGACACGGGACCCACGTCAAGTCCTACGGAGAGGATGGTCTCATTTCTAAGGCTGGCCATCATACCACCTGCCTCTTCCCCTTCACTGCTAGCCCCTCGGTGGGCAAGGACCCCTGGGGTGGATGAGGGTAGCTCTGCAGTCTCTGTGCCCAACTCCCATTAGCACTCAGAATAGATAAACTGGTGGGGGGGGGTGCGACTGGTGGGCTCCCTGCCCGCCTGCCACGTCACCTTGTACAGGCCAATCCAGTCCCAGGGGCTGCTGAGGAAGTCTGCGGTCAGGGAGTAGCTGATCAGCAGGTCGCTCTCCTCGGTGCACAGGCTCTCGGGCAGCAGGGTGATCAGTGGGGCAGATACCAATGGCTTCAGCTACACACAGGGGCGGGAAGGGGTTGAAGTCCCACAGCATCATTCCCTTCCCTGAGATGAATGTCCTTACTGTGCCCTTGCAACAGTCAGGGTCAGTGGGGAGGGATGGAGGGGCACCCACTGGTGAACTCTACCAGGCTGCCCTTAGAGTATCAGACCTTGGCTGGCCAGCTGGAAAGAAGGGCCAAAGGCTGATCGGGGATGGCTGGCCCTGCCAGGAGGACGAGACTGGGGGCCGGCTGGGTAACGAAGCAGAGAGCCAAGTGCTGAGGAACGTCGGGGTGGGGGAGGTCAGGGGCGCCGCCGACAGGTTGAAGAAAGAAGCCAGGGAGTTGCTCGCAGGCCCTTCACGGTTCCTGACCCAAAGGCCCAAATCCAATCTGGGGGCCTCTGGTGAGAACAGCTATAGGCATGTGAAGGGACACAGTGGTATAAAGACAGACAAACAGTAAGAGGGCAGCCAGCAGCTCAAAGGAGGTGAACATCACCTTGGTCATGAGATGGCAAGATACAAGGATGGAGGGGGCTCCCTTTGCAACCTGAGCCTGATAGGTGTAAGACAAATGAAAGCAAGTCCTACTTCACATGGTAGGTAATAAGCATAATGGAACTCAGGAGCCCCAAGGGACAGTACCAAGAGGAAATGGAAACCTATTGACAAAGGGTTTGAACACATTTTTGCCAGACAGAGCCATCAACAGCTCCTAAGAAGAGCTGGGATACCTGACCCGGGAGGAAAGGCAATCATGTCCTCCCAAAGGTCTCCCCTGGGGCATCTGCTGACATGAGAACCCAGGGCGGGAGGGTC
Organism: Eubalaena glacialis; assembly: GCF_028564815.1. Classification (NCBI taxonomy): domain Eukaryota; kingdom Metazoa; phylum Chordata; class Mammalia; order Artiodactyla; family Balaenidae; genus Eubalaena; species Eubalaena glacialis. Next base: position 14,515,374 of record NC_083734.1, on the reverse strand, counting down.
TGGGGATGTGGCCCAGCACGGCTGCTCCTCTGACAAGTGCCGGGCAGCCCGGAAATTTACCTCCAAGTCAAAGGTGCTAGTGACAGGCTTATGGTCACTGATGCTGTACAGCATGTGGCTGACGTAGCTCCTCAGAAACAGGGTGAAGTGGGGGGCTGACAGCGTCGGGGTGTGGATGGTGGCCTGGGGCTGCCGCTTCAGCCTCCACAGGATGCGGTCGGTCCATGCGGGCTTGCGCTTTTTCTCACTGGGGGTGGGAGGAGAGGAAGAATGGGGAGAGAAGGGTTGGCAGGTGAGCAGGAAGGGACCCACGAGCTTGCTGGATTCCCTAACACCAGGGCCTGTCAGCAGTCACGAGACCCCCCTGGGCCAGAGCTGGAGACCAGCATGGCAGCAGGCAGGAGGGTGTCCAATGGAACCAAAAGTATGCTGGCCTTTGTCAGACTCGGCCAAGGACCCTCAGTAGACTAGAGGGTCACAATCGAATTGTGACTCAGAAACATCCCGTTTAAAGCCTTTCTTATTTCTTGAACAAAAGCAGCAGAACATCAAAGAAGCTGAGGTTTGGAATTTGGAGTGAGACAGACCTGAGCTGGAATTTGGCTTCCCCCATACTAAAGACCCGGCCTTAGGGAAGGAAAGGGAAGCACTTAGGGAATGCTCACTACATGCCTGCAACGAGAACTATTTATTTCACTCTTCACAAGTGGAGAAAATGAGTCTTGGAGGGGAAGTAACTTTCCCAAAGTCACACAGCCACTGAGTGGTAGAGCCAGGACTCAAGGCCAGGCAGCATGACCACAGAGCATGTGCCCTTAATCACCAGGCCAACCCCTCTTAGGCCTCAGCTTCCTCCTCTGTAGAATGGAGATAATAGTAGTTATGTCATAGGGTTGCTGAGATGATTAAATGAGATGAAACGCAAAAAATGTTTAGCACCATGCTTCGTACAACATAAACTCTCTGCATACACTGGCTATTGTGATGCTTTGTTCTCAAGAGTCAAGTGAAAGATCTCCCACCTGTTCTTTACTCACCAGCTTCCCTACGGGCATAAGAGAGACCATATAGCCTGGTCAGATGGTTCGCTGCTTTAAAACCTTTAAGGAGTCTTCACTGCTTCCAGAATAAAGCTCAAGTCTCCAAATGTGGCTTTCAAGGTGCGCAGGAGTCTGACACCCCTTGTGCTACCTTATCTCCCTCCTCTGCCCCAGACCCACCTCACCATGGTGAATCTCTCAAGCCTCTGGGCCTCTACTCTTACAGCTTTTGCTATCTATAACTCCCTTTGTCACAGGGAGAGGCCCAGTTCCAGTGCTGTTTTTGTCATAAAGCCATCACTGACTTCTCTGCTTCCAAAGCATTCTACACAAGTACATCTCCTATTACATTATATTGTAGTTTACTGTTTCCCAGTCAGCCTATCAGTTAGCATGTGAGCTTGGAAGGTAAGGACGGACGCTTGGCATCTCCTGTGTATCCTCAGCATTAGCACAGAGCCTGGCATGCAGTAGGTACTCAACAAGTGCTCGTGAAACCCAAAGAACTAAAAAAAAAACAAAAACCCAAGCTCATTCTCTTTCCTCAAAAATGCCCACCTAGGGACTTCCCTGGTGGCGTAGTGGATAAGAATCCGCCTACCAACGCAGGCGACACGGGTTCGATCCCTGGTCCGGGAAGATCCCACATGCTGCAGAGCAGCTAAGCCCATGTGCCACAACTACTGAGCCTGTGTGCCACAACTACTGAAGCCCTTGGACCTAGAGCCCGTGCTCTGCAACAAGAGAAGCCACCGCAATGAGAAGCCCGTGCACTGCAAAGAAGAGTAGCCCCCACTCGCCGCAACTAGAGAAAGTCTGCATGCAGCAACGAAGACCCAACGCAGCCAAAAATAAATAAAATTAAATCTTAAAAAAAATAAAATGGTTAAAAAAAAGTGAAAAATATATTTTAAAAAAATGCCCACTTAATCTTTTTTTTTATAATTTATTTTATTTTTATTTATTTTTGGCTGCGTTGGGTCTTCGTTGCTGTGCACGGGCTTTCTCTAGTTGCGGCGAGCGGGGCCTACTCTTCGTTGCGGTGCACAAGCTTCTCATTGCGGTGGCTTCTCTTGTTGCGGAGCACAGGCTCTAGGTGTGCAGGCTTCAGTAGTTCTGGCTCACGGGCTCTAGAGCACAGGCTCAGTAGTTGTGGCACGCGGGCTTAGCTGCTCCGCGGCATGTGGGATCTTCGCGGACCAGGGCTGGAACCCGTGTCCCCTGCACTGGCAGGCGGATTCTTAACCACTGCGCCACCAGGGAAGCCCTGCCCACCTAATCTTAACATATACAGTTTCATATGCTTATAATCAGTTTGAAATTCTATTTTGTCTTCTGCTTTATTCACTTACTATTTTAAACAAACATTTCTGATATACTTCCATCACTTCAATAGAAATATGGTTTTCCAGCAATAGAGGCAGAATGGTGCCTCGGTGGTGAACTCTGACTCTAGTATCAGAGACCAGCTGGGGGAAGGTTCTGCCCCTGTTAATTAAGAGCTATGCGGTTCCAGGTTAGTGAATCTGGGGAGTGGTGCCCTTGGAGAGGGCATGGAAGCTCCTTCCCCTTCCCCATACCTTGTCCTACACATCTCTTCCATCTGCCTGCTTCTGAGTTATATCCTTTTACAACAAACCAGTAACTTAGCCTAAAACAAAGCTCTGCCCTTGGGCAAGTGACTTCATCACTCCAAACCTCAGTTTCTTCCACTCTTAAGATGGGGTGATAACAGTGCTTACTTTAAAGAGACATTGTCGAGGGAGTGGTCAAGAAGTGGGAACTGGCTAAACCACCTCTGCTTGGGGCTCCTGGGTTGTTTCAATCCTTCACTCTTCTGAGGAGTGTTCAGGGGATATCGGAATGTGGTAGTCCCATCCCAGAGACAACAGACACTCAATCTCCAAACCAATCTTGGACATTCAATGCCTAGCAATTCTTAAAACTTGGGAATGAACCACATGAATGTACCACTCTCCCTTTCAAAGCATCCTCCCCCCTCCACTTCCCTATTATGGTCAAGAGCCCATACTTGCTGTCCCGTCAGGATCCTCCCCAAGTCCTGACCACAGCCTGACTCTCCTTCCCCCTCAGTACCTCAGCTTGGCTCTCCTTCCTCCTTGGGACCTCAGCCTGTCTCCCTTTCCTCCTTTGCCATGGACTGGTCCACATTCATCACTGGGCACCTGTATTGTTCATTCTTTTTTTTTTTTTATAAATTTATTTATTTACTTATTTGTTTATTTATTTTTGGCTGCATTGGGTCTTCGATGTTGGGTCTTCATGGCTGCGCACAAGCTTTCTCTAGTTGCGGCGAGCGGGGGCTACTCTTCGTTGCGGTGCGCGGGCTTCTCATTGCAGTGGCTTCTCTTGTTGCAGAGCTTGGGCTCTAGGCGCGCAGGCTTCAGTAGTTGTGGCACACGGGCTCAGTAGTTGTGGCTCACGGGCTCTAGAGCACAGGCTCAGTAGTTGTGGCGCACGGGCTTAGCTGCTTCGCAGCATGTGGGATCTTCCCGGACCAGGGCTCGAACCCGTGTGCCCTGCATTGGCAGGCGGATTCTCAACCACTGCGCCACCAGGGAAGTCCCTGTTCATTCTTTCAGTGAGCTTTACTGAGCCCTTATTATACGCCAGGCAACTGGGGATCTGCTAAATAGGATTGGCAAAGTCGTTGACGAGCTCGTTCAACAAACAAAAGACAAGGAACAAATAAGCAAAATAAATATGTACCAACTAAATATTACACATTTCCCCCAGTTCTCCATTCCTAATAATAACTAAACACGGGGTCTTTCTGTGCATCAGACTGTTCCAATCCTTCCAACACTGGAAGAATGCCACGGGTCACGTTTTCCTTCTTCTCCAGGACACCGAAGTTGAGCGAGGTCACCCTGTGCAGGTGGGAGCTGGGTGCCCGCCACGTTGCTGACTACAGAGCCAGTGCTCCTTCCACTGCACCTGTCTCCTCCAGCTTGCCCGCGGTGGCTGATTCCCAGTGTGTGTCACCAGAGCCGGGTCTCACCAATGCTTTTTTTTTTTTCAATAAATTTATTTACTTATTTATTTTATTTTTGGTCACGTTGGGTCTTCGTTGCTGCGAGCAGGGGCTACTCTTCATTGCAGAGCATGGGCTCTAGGCATAGGCGTGCGGGCTTCAGTAGTTGTGGCTCGCGGGCTCTAGAGCACAGGCTCAGTAGTTGTGGCGCACAAGTTTAGTCGCTCCGTGGCATGTGGGATCTTCCTGGACCAGGGCTCAAACCTGTGCCCCTGCATTGGCAGGCGGATACTTAACCACTGCGCCACCAGGGAAGTCCCATCACTAATGCTTTTTTTGGCTCAATGGTCGTGACTGAGTACAAGAATTATTTCTGGAGATTACAGGCACACCTCGTTTCCTTGTGCTTCGCTTTTCTTGTACTGCGCCGATATTGTGATTTTTACAAATTGAACGTTTGTGGCAACCCTGCATCGAGCAAGACCATTAGCACCATTTTTTAAACAGCATTTGCTCCCTTCATGTCTCTGAGTCACATTTTGGTAGTTCTTACAATATTTCAAGCTTTTTCATTATCGTTGTAATTGTTATGGTGATCTGTGATCTTTTTTTTTTTTTTTTTTTTTCAGGCTAGTCAAGTGAAGCAGTGGGAGTGGAAAAGGAACAAAGAAATCTGTAACTGGCTGTGATCAATTAATTGTAAACACCACTGCACGCGGACCAGCCTGATCTGTGATCTTTGATGTTACTATTGCGAAAAAAAATTATGACTTGCTGAAGGCTCAGATGATGGTTAGCATTTTTTTACCAATAAAGTATTTTTAAATTAAGGTATGTACATTTTTTTTAGACATAATGCTATCGCACACTCAACAGACTACAGTATAGTGTAAACATAACTTTTTTATGTATCAGGAAACCAAAGCATTTGTGTGACTCTTTATTGTGATATTAGCCTTACTGCGGTGGTCTGGAACCAAACCCGCAATATCTCCCAGGTATGCCTGTAGTATGTCTTTACTTTCTAAAAATTAAAACCAAGTAGCTCTGCAAGATTCTCCTGGCTTAAGAGCCTAGAAAACTTGAGCCAGTGTACTGACCCAAAAGTAGTGATGTGTTCCATTTTTGGGTCTGAGAGCACTTTTCCTTTCGGCTCCCTATGATGGCTTCTAAGTGTCTCGTTGAACTCTGGACTCGAGTCTTGAATAGATTGATCATAACATCCTCTGCTCACTGCCTAGCGGAGAGGTGGACTGGGTTCCTGTCGACTGTAACAAAACCATTGCAACCCTGACTTTAATAGGATTTCCTGCCCTCAGCCCTTTCGCCCTCCCGTGTAATGGAGCTGACCTCGTTTCTCATTACATCTTGACTCCGGGATGCTGCCGAGGCCGGGCAAAGCTCCGTACCATGCCCTGCATGCAGCTCAGTCCCTCTGTACAGCGGGTCAGCTCCACTCAAGATGCCTCTCACCAGCGCTGCTGACTGATCAGAATGCCTGCGCTCCTTTCTGCCTCCCTGACAATAACTCTCATTGACTCCCCCTGGCTTCAGCTGCCCGCCTCCTTACCATTTGCTTCACGCTCCTTCGGCACTTCCACACAGAGTTCTGGAACCTTCTATGGGCCAACTCCTGGACTTGAGAGTGTTTATTTGGCTCTCTCACTCTGGGTGGGTCCCTCTACTAGACTGGTTGCTCCTTAAATACCTTATCTTTTCCTTTTGTCCTCTCAGGCTCCCAGTTCAAACATATGCCAGGCACTACGCTACACACCAGGGACGGTCATAAATCAGATCCAGTCTCTGTGCGCTGGGCATTCATAGCACAGCAAGAAAGGCACGCTGTGTCTTAAAAGCAACACTGAAAGCATGGTGTGTGCAAGGCTTGCAGGCAGCATAAGGGAAGGAGAGAACTCTCAGTGAAACGGGCAAGGGTCAGGAAAGGCTTTTCAGATGGTTCAGATGATGTCTGAACTGGGCTTTCAAGGATGAATAACAGACTGATCAGACAGGAATGTTTCTGTTCACTATGCGGGGCTCAGGCCCTGCCCACCACAGAAGCTCCCAGCTGGGAATATTTCAGTTATGATGTCCCCCCATAAGGCCCCTGTTCCTGTCCAGACATTCCTTCATTTCCTGGGCTCCAGGCAAGGGGAACTGGATTCACACAGACTCCAGTTCAAATTCTTGCTCTGTCACTTACTCTGTTACTACCTTACTTAGATCTTCTGAGACACAGTTTCCTTATTTGTAAAAAGTCAGTATCAACCGCGTCTACCTAATGAAGATACAGTATGAATGAAGTGAACTGATGCGGGCAAAGCACTCTGCACAATGCCTGGCCCATGGTCAGCACTCAATAATGTCAGTCACAATGTGGATTATACCTATTATGTGGAAATAATATCTGCCTTCTCCTTAGCAAGCCTTTGCTATCCCGATCCTGCCCTCCTTTCTGCTGCTGCTGGCAAGACTGGCTGTGAACCCAGAGGCACTGTGGGCTAGAGGAAGGCATCGTGGGCAACACAGTCCAGAGAATTGGGTCTGAGCCCCAGCTCCGCCATCACTAGCTGAGCCACCTGGGTAAGACCTTGAACATCTCGGAGCCTCTCTAGGCCATCTCAGTAACTTCCAGTCTCCTGCTGGTGTCCCTCCCATAACCAGGGGTGTGGGCAGAGGGACACCTGGCCATACGGTCTGTCAGCAGCTCTCTTCCTGCTGGCAAGTGAGGTTTTGAAGTCAATTGGTAGAGGGTCCCAGCCCCCAAGGCCCCAGACTGTCCCACTGAGGCCTGACAATTTCCACAGTGAGTCCATTGGACCCTCATTTCCAATGGATGGCTGGGGAGACTGTCAGCTGTGGACCCGGCCAGCAGGCCAGCTGGAGCCTGACCTCCTCCCTTCTTTCTGGCTTATACTGTAGCTCAGGCTGGACCCTGTTTCCAGTGTTCGTGGCTCTTCTTGTGTGCACTGCCCTGGCTGTGACCCCACTCTGTCTTGCTCCACACACCTGAAATGGCTCATGCTCTCCCCCTTGCTTGGTGGGGACATCGTGGCTCTGCCACACGGCTTCCAGCACTGGGCCAGCAGCTCTTCCTCTCACCCCAGGCTGGCTGTGGACATACCTACTCACCTGCTAAATCCCAGAGGCCTGGGCCGCCCTGGAGGCGCCTCCTACCTCCCTCATAAGACAGTCCTGCTAGGGGAATACATGAAGGAGCTGCTCCAGCTGAAACAGAGAGCCTCATAACATGTAGGGGGCTCTTTTTCTTCAAAGAGATGAGGATCCTTGCCCTAAATTGGGCCAGGGACCTCTTGCCAGAGCTACTTTTGCCCCTCTGCCTAAGCCTAAGGTTTTGGTGGTCACTTGGCCCTTTCTCAGCTTCTGAGAAAGGTTTTCAGTAAAACTGCCACCTGAAGACATGAATCTAAAAATAACAACAGGGACTTCCCTGGTGGTGCAATGGTTAAGAATCCGCCTGCCAATGCAGGGGACACGGGTTCGAGCCCTGGTCCGGGAAGATCCCACATACCGTGAAGCAACTAAGCCCGTGCGCCACAACTACTGAGCCTGTGCTCTAGAGCCCACGAGCCACAGCTACTGAGCCCACGTGCCACAACTACTGAGCCCACATGCCACAACTACTGAAGCCCGAGCGCCTAGAGCCCGTGCTCCGCAACAAGAGAAGCCACCGCAACGAGAAGCCCGCACACCGCAACGAAGAGTAGCCCCCCCGCTCGCCGCAACTAGAGAAAGCCCACGTGCAGCAACGAAGACCCAACACAGCCAAAAATAAATAATAAATAAATTTATAAAAAAATAAAAATAAATAATAAAATAAAATAAAAATAACAACAGCAGTTATCACAGTGCTTACTGGGTGCCAGGCACTGGTCTGAGCACATGCACGGTCTCATTTACTCTTCAGCCCCGTGAAATAGGTATTGTTATCATCCCCGTTTTATAGATGACAAAATTGAGCCTTAAATACCGCGTCCAAGGTCATACAGTTGATGAAGGGCAGAGCTGTGCTTCTAACTACCAGATGCACTATCTCTACATTATTCCCCATTAACTTCCCCCCTGACAGTTACTACTTCACCTTCCTAAATAGTACCCGACCCACTCCCAGCTGGGGCAGGGCTATGTAATACCAGTAATTGGCTGAGCCAAGCTTTCTGCCCCCTGTCTGGGTAGGATCAGAAAGCCCTGGGGAGCGGGGACAACAGGGACAACATTCTGGGGCAGGGGTTCCCAGAATGCTGAAGTACAGTCCCCTCAAGTCAGCAATCAACTGTCTTCCCTCCCTTTTGGCTCTACCTGCCCTGCCCCCAACCCCTATTCCTGCCAGCACTGTGTCTCCCCTTCCTGCTCTCTCTGCGGACAATCTGGGACAGCTCCCACGGTCAGCATCTCATGAGGGGGGCGGGTGGTGCCACTCCCGAGAGGTGATGGCTGGATCGATTCCTGCTTCCCCGACACTTCTATTCGGAGGCAGCTCCCACTGCCACTAGGGCCAGCACGATCTGACTTCCCAGGCCCAGATCTGTGACAGGCTGATCCTCTCCTGGTGGAGCCCCCTCACCTGGTGTCATAGTTGTTGGAGTTCTTATCAAACTTGTAGGTGGGCGGGAAGAGCAGGGGGCCCTCCTGGAACTCCCGGAGCAGTGGGTCGTGTCTCTTGGCAATGCTGAGCTGGAGGGAAAGGCACAGTCCCATCTCCCAGCAGTCCTGCCCCAACGGCCCGGCACCACGCTACAGTCAAGGGCTGGCACATGCCATCGCAGTGGGGCAAGAGTCAAACCCGGCCACTCCACCTCCTCACTGCCCCAGCGGCAGCCTCGGCACCCCAGCCCCCGGCGCCCTCACCCCCGGGAGATCAGCTGGATCCTTTTGCAAACATTACCCCATGGTCCCAGGGGAGGCAGCTGCCTGCCATTTCCCAGTTCTTGGACTATAGGGACCAGGCTCTGAATTCCATCTCCCTGGCAGCCACCAGCAGACGTGTGTCAGAGGGGAGGCTGGGGTAGCCAGGATCCCCTAAAGGGGTGGTATCTCATCCTCTAGGAGGCAAGCCAGGCTGGGGGTGGGAAAGACAACAGGGACACAAGAGGGCTGGCGATGGCGCAGGGCCACAGCAGGCCAAAGCCCTTCTCGCTCCCTAATCTCACGCACACCCAGTGGCTGCGTCCTCGCTCCTCCAGCTGGAGACTGGGGCGGCCGGACAGGACTGGCTGCCCCACCCGCAGAGGCGAGGCGAAGCCCTGTAAGACCCCACCCTGCCTGGTAACAGGGACCTGGGCGGCCTGGGAAAGAAGAACAGGCACCAGAGAACCTCCCCACATCTCATGTTGACCTCCACCCACCACGGGCTCAGACCACCCTTCGGGGCCCTCCCCTCATCAGATACCTGATCCTTCTCCCACAGGTCACTGTAGCACTGATTTTTTATGGATTCCCGAACAAAGTGCAACCCAAAGTCCTCAATCCGAAAGTTCATGTCTCCAAACCAGAGAACGAGGCTTCAGAAAGAAAGGAAAGCAGGCGGCCTGAAGGTTTGTGATGAGGTCAGAAAAGGCAGGACCACAGGGGTTCTGGCCACTCACTGCAGGGCTTCCAGAGAGCAGAAAGCTCGAGGGGTGGGTGAGAAGATCAGGTGAAGACAAGGGCAGGGCCCAACGGGACTGTTCTCACGGCCCCCACCCCGCCGCCATTTAAGCTGAAGAGACGAGCCCCAAGGGGCACGGGGCAAATGTGGAGCAGGCTCTAGCCCTCCCTCCTCAACTGGGCACCAGGCAAGGCTGAGAACCAGCCTTTCCAGGGACCTCAGGAACCACGAGGTTCTTGACCTGGGATGTTCGGAAGTGCCCAGAGTTTCTAGGCAGGGCAGAGCGGCCAGGGAAAGGGAAGGTGTTCCAGACCTCAGGTAGGCAAAGCTGCAGAGGAGAGCAGATGGGGTGTCAGGGAAGAGGCTGGGAGAGGGTGGGAGATGGGGCGGACTGCCTCTGGCTGGGGAGCAGTGACCGGGCAGAGCACGCTTGCCTGGGCTGGCCTGGGGGAGAGGGCAGGGGCGGCAGTTCACAACAGCATGCTCACTCGTGGTCCAGGATGTTGGGGATATCCTGTGCCTCAAAATTCTGCATCTCCAGGATCCGGTCAAAGTGCTCCAGCCGCTGGTCATTATTGGCCATGTGGGGGGGCAGGTGGCAGTTGATGATGCTGACATAGTAGCCGTAAAACTTCAGGAAGATGTTGACGCCCCCTTTGTTCCCCTGGTAGGTGGGCAGAAGGGTGGGAAGCCATTCTAGGGGGGACACACCTCTCTTTTCCCATCCTAGACCTCCTGTGGGATCTCCCAGGAGTCAGACACTCAGCTCCCAGAGTGGCCTCTCCATCCACAGAGCCCAGCTCATCCACCTGCCATCCTAGGGATGCTAAGCCCCCCTGAGGCGGGAAGGCAGCTATGCAGGGCACTGGCCTGGACAGAGTGCCAAGATTCATTTCACCCCCTTTTTCATTTGCCCAGCTCTAAAGCCCCCAGCCCTGCCCATCCCAGTGAGAGACGGCCCCCCAGCTCTTGACTCAGACAACAGCTCAGTCCTTACCCAGTACCCGAAGAGGCCAGTGGGGGTGGATTTAGTAGAGAGGATCTGGATAAAGGGCAAATGCTGATATTTGGCAAAGATCAGTAAGAGGAGCCCCTGCATGCGGACACTGGAGACCTGCAGGACAGAGGGGCAACGGTCATTCGTGTCCCTCCAGGCCCTGTGCTGGGCGCTCTAGAGAGCCCTGATCCACACGGATGTCCTGCCCCAGGGGCCTATGGCATCTCAGTGCAGATGGAGTCTCAGTTGCCAAATGATGTATTCTGGAAGCTAAGCAAGTTCCAGTTTCTGCTCCTGGCCTTGGGGGTGGAGGGCAGAGAAGACAAGGCTGCCAGGGACCCTGCCATCAGGAAGGCACCGACTCTTCGGCCCTGGCCCAGGCACGGTCAGGTGCTCTTCTCCTCAATGCCCTCCTGAGTTTCCATGGGTACTGTGTGCCGGGGCTCAAAGAACTTCAAAGATGTTCTATGGGACAGTGGCTAAGGGCCAGATCTGGGTTCAAATCCCAGCTTGGGCTCTTAGTATTTGATATTGGGCAAGTCTCAGCCTATTTTCTCATTAATAAAGCAGGAATCTATCTCAAAGATGCTGGATTAACTGGCAGCTATTATTTTTTTGGTTTAGGGATTCTTGAAAGTAAATGCAGGGAAGAAGCATGAGAGAGCCTTCTAGGGTGCTGAAAATGTTCTGTATCTTGATTTGACCAGTGGTAACATGTTCTGCATATACATATAAAAATCCACCTGGGGACTTCCCTGGTGGTCCAGTGGTTAAGACTCTGCGCTTCCACTGCAGGGGGCACGGGTTCCAACCCTGGTCAAGGAACTAAGATTCCACATGCTGCGTGGCGTGGCCAAAAAAAAAAAAATCCATCAAACTGTACACTTAATTTCTGTATACATTATAGCTCAGTGGAAAAAAATTAAGAAAATGCTACTGAAAAATAATATAGACTGTGGGCAGTTGGTGTGTACGAAGGCCACGCAGAGGGGATGAGAGCGAGCGCAGAGGACATGTGTTCACAGATTGGGGAGAGTAGCTACCGTCCACTGACACACTGCCTTGCGCATTTAATCTTCTAGCCAACCCTTCAAGGCAGCACCGTCCCTGTTCTGCACATGAAGGACTGAGGCTCAAGGAGACTAAGGAACCAGTAGGACTACCTGGATATTCAAAGGATCAGGACTGCCAAAATCCCTGCTCTCTGTGGCCGCGGAGGTGGGGTGGGAATGGGCTAGTGACCCTCCCTCTCAGCTGCAGGCTGTCTACACCCATCACCCGAGTAGCTATTTCCGGAGCATGAGGTGCAGAGGCCAAGGAGGAAATCCCCGGGTGGGGAGTGTGTACTGGGGCCTTCCAGGAATTATGAAACTTGATCCCACAGGCCAGGAGCTCTGGGTGGAGGAGGCAAAGCAGGGGGAACCCCAAACCCAAGACCGAGGGAGGGAGGTGTGAGAAACTAGGGTTCGGCAGAGGTTGCTTCAGATGTGTCCCCCGCCTCCCTCTCCACCCCCGGTCTCGGTCTCTCCCCTTCGCGTGCAAATGTGACAATGGAAGTGGGCGAAGGGCTGGACTATGAGGGACTGACTCCCAGGGAGCTGATAAAGATTCAGGAAGAGTTTCAAGCTGAATCTGAACCCATAGAGCGGGTTGGGGCGATGGGCTCTACCACAAAGGCACCAGCCCACTTCGTGAAGCCGCAGGGAAGGGGGCGTGGTGCAGGGAGGATGGAGGTGGGGGTGGGGCTGTGGGGAAAGGCAGGAGGCTCGCGCGGGAAGTTCCAGTGGAGGAAATGAAGTAGGAGGAGCTAAGGAAGGGACTAGAGGGAGGTGGCTGGGAGCCTAGGAGCCTGCCAAGGGGGTCAGCCCCAGGCTTCTCAACCCGTGGCTGGCAACTTCTGGCTAAGGAATAGGCTGCAGGCAGGGTTCGCCCTTCACCTCCACTCTTGGCCCGGGGAAGAAAGGTCATCTCTTTGGGTGCCAGGCCCTCAGGCTGCTCTCCCAACCTCGGGAGGCCGCATGGATAGAATGAGCTGTGTCCGTGCCGCAAGATGAGCTCATTTCCTTGGCTCAATTCCATCCTGCCAATCCCTTGCCAGTTAGCCGAGGTACAAGGAGGCCTCCAGTCTTGGAAAGGGAGTGGGTGGTGAGAGAGAAGCGGTTCTGCCCTCCGAGAAGGTCCAGCTCCAAGTCTGCAGCAAGAGGTCCGAGTGTGATGTGGAGGGAGCCAAGGGCTTGGGGGCTAGCATTTTTTAGCCTCAGCAGCAGGACCAAACCTTGTCTGCCATCCTCCTGGCTCTGCCCTCCTCGGGAGGACTCACAGCTCTTGCTTCAGCACCCTTAGGCAAATTAGGGTAATAGAATTAATTCTGAAGAAATCCAGTCACCCAGGGAAGGGAAGAAAGGAATTCTGGTATTTCCAAGAAGCATTGCTTCTTGGAGGTATTTTGAGTGGGAGCGTGCTTCATCCCTTGGCTGCGCAGGGCAGAAAGGTGAGATCCAGCAATCTAGAGCCTTCCTGTAGATGCTCCTATGGTCTAAAGATTCCCCAAAGAATACTGGCCCTACAGACTGAGAACCTTTTTCCTCCACACCTGTGTCCCCTCTCCTAACCTCTTTGCCCCTAAGAATTTGAGGTGCACATCCCTTATGATCAGAGGATACCCTCTGATACCAGCAGGCGAGTCGTGGGATACCTGTCAGCCTTAGAGATCATCAGTACAGCAATAAAGTACAGTAGCCAAGAACATGGGTTATGAAGTTTGAAAGATCTGGATCTGAACCCCAGATATCCTGTGAGACCTCTGAGTCTTGGTTTTACCTGTATAATACCCATATTTCAAAAGAGTTAAGATTTTTAAATAATGTATATAAAGAGTTTGCTTATAATGCTTAACACCAAGTAAGCACTCGTTAGATGGTGGCAGTTATTATGCTCCGAGATTTCAGGCTGGGCCTGAGAGTAGAGATTGGAGGCAGGGGGTGGGGTAGGCACTGAGGTGTTACTAAGCCCTGCTGCACCTCCCCAAGGAATTCTCCTAACCTGAAAAATATCAAGGTGTTAAACTAGCCCCTGGGGTTCCAGCTCAGCTCCAGCTACCTCTGAACGACACAAGGCAGGCAGGAGCTCCAGGGAGCCACGTGCAACTGAGGTTTGGGCCTTTAAATAAAAGGGAAACAGCATGAAAGCTGGAGTGGGAGACCAAAGGACTAGGGATTAGTGATAAGAGATGAGACACATTTCCCAATTGCCCATGAACTTATAAGTTACCTTGACGAAGCTCAGAGGGGAAAGCACATCCATGAAGAAACTGCTCCATGGGTCTTCAAAGGCAGTGTCAGAAAGGAGGCTCATGATCCCACAGTTCATTTCCTGCAAACTGCCCATCCCAGGTCAGAGGCTTCCCCCTGGCCTGGAGGGCACTGCCTCTGCCGCAGACATTTAGCACTGCCCTCAGCCGACTTTCCAGCCTTGGGCTCTCATGACCATGGTCTCTCCCTCCCCTGGCTGTTGACTGCCAACCCCTTGCCATTGCTGATCCAGGACAACAGATGCTGCCTGGCCCTGATGCAGGCTGAAAGCTCCTGGCCTTCAGACTCCAGAGTGAGGGCGTACAGGTTACAGCGGTTCCCCACAGGGACAACTTGGGACTGGTCAGGCTTAACCTGATCTCAGATATAGGGATGCGTGACGGGCCCTGCAGACACCTACCCAATGACATACACGTCCAGATTCAGGTTCAGGTTGTTCAGCTGAAGCAGATCACTGAGGTCTGGAGGGGGTGCTGCAGAGGCCACGTTCCATGTCACGACATGTATGCTGAGAAGGGAAGCCATGGAGGAAGGAGGATGAGTCCTCATCCAGGTAACAGACAGGGGACTGCGCCTGCTAACGGCTGCACCACAATCCGCTGTAGTCAGAATGGGAAACGTGTGTTTCTGCATCCGGGGGAGGGAATAGGGCCACTGAACTACAAGCCCTTCATCTTCACCTCTGTCCCCGAAGCAGGAAATTCCCACCCTGGATTGGCTCCTCCGTGCAGGCGTACAGCTCCCTACACCTGGCAGCACTGGTGCTGCTGATACTAGGAGAGCTGCCAAAGCGGGGCTGAAGGTTTCGGAGTCAGGCAAGGGAAGGGGTGTGGATGGGGTGGACCGTCAGGAATTTATTAATTCCACCAGCCCTTCATCTATGGCTCAGTCAGCAACTTTCCACCCCCACTCTTCAATCCACGGGATGCTACAACCACCAGAAAGATTCTGGAGGTTCAGTTTTCACCTTGTGAGAGGCCTTAGTACTGCAAGACAGGGGAATTTCAAAAATAACAGAGATAACAGCACCACATTTCCTTCCTCACTCATCTCTGGAGCACAACCAATTCTGCCAAGCATTTCAGAAGAGCCTAAGAAGATTCTAAATAACAGGTTTCTCAACATCTCTCTCAAGACTCTACCCTCTTTTGGGAAAAGTCATCAGTTGGATAACATCCACCTCAGCTTCACATAAACCCTAGGGAAACAACGGATCTAATCAGCAGCTCAGCGGATGGAGAGACTTGCAAATCTCTTCATTTGAATAGTTACAGTAATGCTCCCAGGAAGCCCCCAGATTGTGCTGAGTACAGAACAGGCAGGGGCTACAAACCCTGCAGAGACCAAGAAGAACCACCAAGCCTCAGGTGAGTCCTAGGCACACCGTAAGGAGGAGGACCTGTAACAGTGGAAGATGTAGAATGGGGGCGGGGGGGGGGGGGAAGAAAAGGGCAGGATGTCCTCAAACATCTTTTCTCCACCAGACCTTGTTCTTAGAGGTCCATGTTCTAAAGAGCACAAATTGAAGAAACTCTTGGCCAGCTTAAAGCAACTTCCTGCCCCTCCATATGAACATCAATAAAACAATACAACAACCACCTTCCCAGGCACTCAGCCAGAGGTTCCGTGCTTCGTTTGTTTACGGTCTCCCCCTGCTGTCCAACGGAGGATTAAGAGGCAGCCCTTTTACTCTAACGCTCCTTGTTTTCCCAGGGACCTGCTCTAAGTGGATGGAGAGCCAAAGCCGGGACTTCTTGTTCCCACTTTTAGGTCCCACGATTAGCAGCAAATCCTTGCATCGTGACCGGCACTAAGTTGGTGATTAGCGTTGTTCCTCGTTAAAGAACAAGCATGAGACCAGGCTATTATCACTTCACTAAAGGATCTTATCTAAATCTGATTTTGGGTTTCAGGAGGTCACAACGGGATCAGGCAGACCCCATGATGTATGTGCTGATCCAAAGTAAGAACAAGGTTTCTACTCTAGAGCTAAGGGGCGAATGCTTCGTTATGTTTTTAACTTCAAACAGCCCAACACTGCTGCCTCCTCCAGAACCCAACTGGGCCACCTGCTTGGGGCGTCCAAGTGGGAAAGAACTTGGTGGCCTGAGTTTGGAGGGGGCGCGAGGTTCGAGCCCAACATAGCCCTCTCGATACGGGCCTGGGAGAATGTGGGAGGCCTCTGAACTAGAAGCAGCCCTGTAGGTCTGGCCCCTTCTCTCCCAGTCTGGTTCTGCCCCAGCCCCGCAGCCCCGATTGGGTCGGAGGCAGTGATCCCGCCCCGAGCAGGCCGGCCTGCCCGCAGTCGCCTTCCTCACCTGAGCGTCCTGACTCTCAGCTCGGTCTGTGGGTTCATGGCCGCCATCGTCCCCACGCGGTGGCCCGGCCGGCTCGCGTCTCCCCGCGGCAGCCTGTCCTGGCCCGATCGGCCCCCCTCGGGCAGCAGGTGCAGCCGGCCAGCTCCCTCTCCCGATTGTTTTTCTTCCGGATTTCAACCCTCCGCCTCGGCTTCCGTAAGAGGCGGGGTCTGAGCGCACGGAGGGCTCTGGGTGGCGGGCTCGGGGGAAGAGGCGGAACTCTCCAAGGAGCGCGAAACGGTGAAAGGCTGAGGGGAAAGGGGCCTAGGGGACGGGGACGTAAGAGAGGCGTGTCCTCGTGTCACCAGAACCCGATACAACACTGCCCCGCCTGGCGGCCGGGGCGCGCCGTGGGCCAGACACTGCCCAGGCGGCTCCCAGCGTGCCCCGCGCGACGTCGGCCTGGAGGGGCCGTCTTCCGGCGGAAGCCGCCGCCTCGTCCCTCCCCGGCGCGTCGCGTTTCACTAGCACAGAATGTGAGGTCTCGGCCCTCGGCGCTGTCTCCCTCCAGGTTCCCAACGTCCCGAGGGGCAGAGGGCGAGGGGAGGCGACGCAGCCACCCACTGTCCGGCCTGTAATCCAGTTTCTTTCCCAACTACAGGTAATCTCTCTCCTCTTGGTCAGTGAGCGCCTCCATTCTCCACTCTCACGTTCAAGTGTTTTCCGCTTTTCAAACTCATGCAAACTGTTACACACTGGACGTTTGGGGGCTCCTGGACTCAGAAAACTATACATCAGTGAACGAAAAATAAGTCACTGCCTCTATTTACGACCAGACATGAAATGAAGATTATTTACTGTGCCAAAGACTAACTATGATTTCCTTCAAATCACTGGTTCTTAATTTTTTTTGGGGGGAGGGGGCAGGACGGTGCATGGGATTCCTTTGAAGAACTGATGAGAGCCATGACTCTCCCCAGAAAAATGCACCACAACTTTACAAACAAGCTTCATGAGGTTTACAGACTCGGAAGCCAGGGTTAAGAACTCCCTTAAATAAATGTTTTCCTTGGTAGGATGGGTAAAAGAGGGGGATGTGGAGAGGAGGGGAGACAAAAGCAAAAAGGAAATACTGCCAGTAGAAAATGGCCAAATTACTTTCAGAAATGTGATATCTGCATAAGTAAAATGATAAGGGGATTGTTTTAGTTTACAGAAATCAACATGGCAACAATTTTCAGAGATATCCTGTATCTTTCTAATCCTTCCCTGGTAAAATCGGGGAGATGAGCAAGAGTTTGAGGATACCTAAGTTGTAAAATGGACATAAGGACATCACCAATAAGCTGGACTCCAGAAAGCTCTGTCTAGGATTTTATTAGACTGCTTTTTCCCCCAATATAACCTATATTGGAAGATTGAGACAAAAAGGCACAAACTCACATTAAATAAACAAGGTAATCTAATCAGTTCTACAAAGTGTATTTTGTAAAAGAAGTAGCACTAGGAACCAACCAAAATATGTCAGGGAGTCCCAGCAGGGACTGTAAGAGAATTTGGGAAGATATACACATGTCCACAATACTGACCCTGTCCCCAGCCTCTCTCCATGAGAAGGCCAGAGCCCAGCACCCCTCCTACAGAGGCACTGCTGCTTCCAACTGGGACTGCGGCCCTGAAAGCAGCTGGTCTGAAGGGGCGTGGCACATCCTCAGGTACTACCCCTGGAGCTGAGCCTTGCATCATAGGCCCCTCTGAGTGCTAGTCAGTTTGGGGGGTGGGTAAGGAGGGAAGGGGGGTACTTAAAAGAAGCCAACACTGCTGCCCAGCAGCGACACTATCCATGGGGACGGAAAAAACCAGGCACGTCCCTTCTTATGTTGATGTGGGCTGGAACCCCAAATCCAGCTGACCTCAGGAAACGCCAGTTCAGCTCTTGTGGATGCTGAACTGGGGCAACAGGTGGAGGTGGGAGGAGCCAGAGAAAAGGCCAACAAGGAGCGAGCCCCGCTCCTAGAGATGGAGTGATATGTGTGGATCTCAGAGAAGAGCTGAAGGAAGGAGACTGACAACTGCTGACCCTCAAACCACATAAACAATAGTCCGCCTAGAATATCACCGTTTGTTTCTTCCAGGCTAACCCACATCTGGACTTCACTTAAGTTGATGAATGTAAGAAGGGAAAGCTTTAAGCACAAATATAATTATAGCTAATACAGAGCTTGTAGGAAAACATTTATATTTTTCTCCAGTAGGAATGTCTCTTCAACTTTCCCAGTCAAATTAATGCTACCAGCAGTTGGGATGCTAATAACCAACTGAATTGCCCCAGATCCACTACTATAGACCCCACAAGGTGAGGAGACTGTGACAGGATATCTCCTGGCCCCAGAGGCGCCTCAATGAAGGTGGGAGCTAACCACGCTGAGTCTGTCCACCCTTACCCCAGGAGGGCCACAGGGAAGCAGCCATCAGGAAGTCACAGGTTTCATCCTATGTGACACTCCCTTATTGCACTTAGAAATGAGTAAGGCAAAACAAACTGACAAAAACCTAAGGACAGATCATCCCATCCTACTTCTCACTCCCCCAACAGAGATTTGGTCTCGCATTAGCAGTTGCACCCAGGCTAGCATGGGCTTGAGTCACTGCACACTCGGCCAACAAACTTCACAAGGTTTGGGAAATGTCAGGTGACACCACAGCTATCTCAGATTCTCCCACTGGGAAGGCACACTCGGGCTCTGCCAAGTCTCAGGGAACCGTGAAGCACTCGGCAGCTTCTGCTCCCCTGGAGCCTGGACTTTCTCACCAGCCAGCTTCGGTGGAGCTCCGTACTACGATTGCTACTTGCTTTTGATTGTCCAGGGCAGAACTCAGCATGGGGGCAGGACGAGCTGAGTTCTTGATCCCCAAATTCCTTTCCAGCAACTGGAGACATGGGGGAACATGTTCTGGGAAAAAGCTTTTTGCATGCTTGTTTTGTGCAGCATGAAAAGATCAAGACCCATTGTGTCCTGACCAGCCTCAGACAGAGGACAGGAATCTAAGAAAGCACAGAGAAAAGGGGATTATTGCTGAGTGGCAGCACCAGCCCAAAAGGGAAGAGGAGCGTGGACATACAGAGCTCCTCGGGGGGCAGACTAGTAGGTAGGTATGGGGCAGACTCAATTCTAAGGGCCACACGGGACAGTTCCCTCCGGGTAGAGTTGCCCCGGGCACATTACGGGCTCTGCGGAGATACAGAGTGGGCAACAGGAGGGCCAAGAAACCATAGGTATTTCTAAGACTAGTGACCAGAGATGCAATGCCTGGGACAGGGGTTATTTGTATTTGTTTAATTTTCAAAACAGGCTGGCTGGGCCTTGGGTACTTCCATGGTGCCTAGAGCGCTCTAACAGTGGGTTACTGGGAGCAGAGGTCAGAGTTATGAAGCCACATTGCTGTTCTGTGGAACTGGAGGGGAAAAAAATATGTATTTCTAACTCATCCCTTCTCCCCAGGTGAGCACTCAAAATTGCAAAGATCTGCCCAGGAAGCAAAATACCTCAAGTTTATCCCAAGGTTGAAAACTAACAAAGTAAATCGTTTAAAATCACCACATCACAAAAGGCAGCTATTTTGAAAGACTAAAAATGTCACTGGAAATAAAAGGGGCGGGGGCACACAGAAATGGGTCAAGAACACAATGGTTGGGGAGGGAGGAGCTGTAAATACAGCCACCTACACGCCACATATCTCAGAGGGGCAGGCTCCCGCACACATGGGCTTCGTAATACCAGACAGTCTATTTGTTCACAATATTAAAGGGCATCTAGAATTAACTACAGTAAGGGATCAAAGTTGCCTGAAGAATGGGCACAGAAAGGCTGCGTCCGAAGATGGCCTGTCACTCAGGAGGGTGGAGCTGCTGGGCCTTCCTGTTGACCACTGTCTTGCAAAACTAGAAGAGAAATACAATTATTAAGGAAGCAACAGAGGAAAATAGAAACACACTGTAAATCATTGATGGGGGAACTGCAAAAGGAGGACGGATGCCAGGCAGTGTGGTGGGGGGCTGTGGGGGGAAGAGGAAACTAAGGTCCAAGCAGTGAGGAGAAGCTGGCATCTCCTCAATCCACTTCATCCTACCGTTTTATCTCCCAGAAGTTCTCCTCAAGCACACAGGGCAGGGAGAGCGAGCAGCGGTTTGCTTCACTGCTGGTGAAAGCCCAGGCCTCCTTAGCACTGTAGTGCTAGAGGACAACCAGGCTTTATTTGATAACATAATTTTCTCTCAGAGCCTGATGGGGAGCAGGACCAGGCTTCTCATTCCATGCCTAATCCCCTCTGAGCTGCTGGAATAACAGCAAGTCTGGAGGTGTGCAGGACACTGGGTGCTAACAGAATGTAGGGTCTTGGGAAGGAGTGACCACGTGAAAGAAGAGACATCCCATCCTGGTCCTATGACCTGGGCAGAAACACTCTCCAAGTATCTGAAAGATGCTGCCTCTGAACGACTTTGTCTGAGATCAGAGGGTATAGAGAGAAAGGAAATGAAGCACCAGACCCAACAAGGACCACTAGGAAAAGCTGTCTGGACGGCAAATTCCAAGGGAGTGGCAGGGAACAGCTCTGGCACAGGGGGGTACAGGGAGCACCCAGAATGCCAGCTTGAAATGGCTCAAGTTACGAGAGGAAGAGTAATTAGGTGCAGATAAGCTTTGATTCTCATCCACTGCGCCCACCCCAGCCGCACTTCCCACCACCCTTTCCTTGTCTCTGAGTGGTTCTTTGTACAATCACATAGATCCCTGAAATGTCTTAACAGTCATAACCTCTTCCTCTTTCCGAAGCCTGAGAGCTATTAAGCATCGCGATCGTCATTAATACTAGAGGGCAGGACGAGGAAAGAAGCAGGCTTTCTGCCTCCAGAGTGAGCTGCTGAGCCTTGAGGACCCAAACCGATTCTGGCGTCTATGTCATGCTCAGTGAGAAATGCGGTACATACAGTGCAGAAGGGGGAGGAGTGGCTTTAGTCATCCGCTGTCATTCCTTTCACTGGGTCCTTTTGTCTCATCTGGAACAGAAAAAACAGGAAAAATTGAAGGCTTTTGCTGTTGATGGAACTCTACAACAAATACATTCCTCCTTCTTCTCAATCCTGCCAGTGGATAGGGTAGAGCATTTTTTTGTGCACAAAGCGAATCAGAATAGAATTCTGTGTACACACAGCCAAAGCCATACTATTTATAGCTCTGTCATTGGTCCCACCATCCATGATTTCCATTTCTCTCCCTTGTGTCCCATTGTTGGGGTTTAGTTCTTAAGCTCCTCTCTTTCTTTCATTCATTCAGCAAATATTTATGAAGCATCTTTTTTTGTGCAAGGAACTGCTCCAGGCCTGAACCAGCCTGAATTCAGCCGTGAACCAAAACAGACCAAGTCTCTCCTCAAGGAGCTTACGCTCTGGGACAAGGTGCGGGGAGAACGAACAAACTATGCCGGGTGGGGCTGCGGGCTGCTGCGACGGAGAGACTGTGGGAAAGTGCTATTTTATGAGCCGGCTGTGGAGGGCCTCTCTGATAAGTGACATTTGAGTAGAGACCTGAAGGAAGTGAGGGGGGAAATCCCGTGGGCCCTCTGGGGGGTGGGGGGCAGGGAGCATTCCAGGCGGAGGGAACAGCAATTCCCTCTCCTGAGCTCTGCTTAGAGGCTTTGCCTAGTCAGCCAGGTGGGCAGAGTTTGGCACCAGAGTTCGGCATCAGAACACAGGGATCGAGAGGGCAGGGAGTGGATCTCAGCTTGGCAGAAGTGCGAGGCTGCTGGAAAACAGGGTGGGATCTTCTCTGGAAGCACTGAGTGGTCCCTGCCCTGGCACCTTCCAAGCAGCAGAGGACACAACTTCTTGTTGGGGATACTGTGGTGGCCATCTCTCTCAAATCCTTTCCAACTTGAAAATTCGAACTGCAGGATGTCTATAACGTGTATATTTTAACTTCCCATTAGATATGTCTTCATTATCCGTGAGTTTTCTGCTCAACTTTCATTCTTTACTCATTCAACAGCTTTTGAGCACACAGAGCATAAGCGCTGGAATCAAACTGCCTGGATCACATTCTGGCTCCATCACTAAATTGTGTGACCTTGAACAAATGACTTCACTGCTAAGCCTCGATTACTGTAATAATAAAATAGAGATAATAGTACACATGTCATGGGGTTGTGGTGAAGATTAAGATATTCACGTGGAGTACTCAGCACAGCAGACTGCTTGGCACTCTGTACACGTTATCTGTGTTGTTATGTCTTTGTTCCAAACAGTGTAGTGAAGGGGATGTGTGTGTACACAGCTCTCAAGAACCTGCACTTTTAAGCTACAGCCTCCTCACCTTTTGTTTTGTTAAGGATAAGGGCACTGTCACATTTTTTAAAAGACAAGAAGTTAACCTTGTGGTGTTAGGTTGGAATGGGAAGTATCTGTGCGATCATAATATGTCAGCTAGATACAGAAATAACTACAGATGTTACAGTCCCCCAGCTCCATCCTATGGGAAAGTCTGGGAGCAGCAACACCCCACCAGTAATGAGCGCGTTCAGCACCCAAACACCATCCTCCACTAAAGGAGCCAGGGCTCCTTGGTGATACAGCTGATTCTAGGGCTGGTCATAGAAAGAGCGAGACGAGCCTGGAACACCTTGCTGTGCTTCAGGTGAACAAAGGTAACTTCACCAGAACTGGACAGAAAGACAGAATACAATGAAAAGAACACCGAAGTCTGATGTTTTGGCCTAAAATACAGAAACTGGATCTCATCACGCAGAATCACTGGACAAACCCAAACTGAAAGACATTCTACAAAATGACTAGCCTGTAACTTTCACAAATGTCAAGGTCATAGAAGTCCCAGAAAACTGAGGAGCTGCACCAGACTGAGACTAGAAGGGTGCAGTGTGTGATCCTGGGTCGTACCCTTTCCTTTAAAGGAATGGGTTCTCTGGGTTCAAGAGTATGCAGGAGTTCTCCGTATTCTTCTTGTCATTTTTAGTAAGTTTGAAACTCTTTCAAAATAAAAATTTTTTAAAGACAGAAAAGCACGCTTTAAATGTCTGCTCACTAATGACCATTCATGTAAATTTTCAATAACCAGGGAGGCTAAGATTTAGTATCATGGGACCAAAGCTCCCTGGGCCTCAAGCAGATCCTTGTATACCCTGAGAGTCCACCACCTGGCTTTAATTTACTAATGCGAAGCCAGGTCCTGTTTTCCTACTGCTTGAAATAAGATGCAACTTCCTATCAGGAAACACGATAGCTTCCTTTACTCTCAGAGACAAGGTTCCCCCCCCAGAGGGTGCCACTGAAATAAAAATGCATTATTTCATTCTTATAATGAAATGCTCTAAGAATGCTTATTTCCTGTTTCCTGGGGCCTAAATGACACAAGAGATTTTATCTGATGTTTGTAGTGTTCCTTGGATCAAACCACTGCAGGCTATATATATACATATAGTCGAGGAACATGAAAATAGAAGCTCCAGTCCTGGTTTGTTTGTTTTTAGCAGTGGTTTCCTCTAGGGAATGAGGCCGAAGGTTGGAAGAAAGGGACTTTTATTCATCTACTTATTTTCTTTATTTATTTGGACTTATATTTTTTTTAACATTTTTCTCTATCTTTTGAAAACTGCTTTTACTATAAGTATGAAATACTCCTTTACTTAAAGAAACTTGTAAAAGTATCAATGTCAATTTCCTGGGTGTGATATTGTA
This sequence comes from Eubalaena glacialis, assembly GCF_028564815.1. Lineage (NCBI taxonomy): Eukaryota > Metazoa > Chordata > Mammalia > Artiodactyla > Balaenidae > Eubalaena > Eubalaena glacialis. Next base: position 14,491,376 of record NC_083734.1, on the reverse strand, counting down.
CTATTGTTTTGCAAGATGTCACTGGGAGAAACGGATCTCCTCTCTGTATTATTTCTTATACCTGCATGTGAATCTTATAATCATCTCAAAATAAAAAGTTCAATAAAAAAATAAAGCTAGTAAAAAAAACACAAAAAAACCCAATCAGTTTAAGACACCGAAAAGTAACCACAAACCAGTTAGTTCTGAAAGTGCACAGATATGAGGCAAATGTGGAATTGTTTTTAGAACCTCTCTAGGGACTTCCCTGGCAGTCCAATGGTTAAGACTTCGCCTTCCAATGCAGGGGGTGCAGGTTCGATCCCTGGTCTGGGAGCTAAGATCCCACCACATGCTTCATGACCAAAAAACCAAAACATAAAACAGACACAATACTGTAACAAATTCAATAAAGACTTTAAAAATGGTCCACATCAAAAAAAAAGAAAAAAAATCTTAAAGAAAAAAAAAAAGAACCTCTCTAGAAAGCCACTCTATAAACAGATTCAGCCTTTGGGGGAAGAAATTTGGCAATAGGTAACAAGAGTCTTAAATTCTCTAATTCCACTTGTAGGAATTTATTCTAAGTAAATAATCCTAATTACCCAAAAAACTGAGTGCATAAAAAATTTTCATCACAGCATTATTTAAAAACAGTGAGAACCTACAACAACATGAAGGAAAATCCAACACAGGGTGATGACAGAGTACAGAGCAATATGTACACTGTTGTTAGAAACATGTATGTGAAGAAACTTTTTTTAGCAGGAAATGCTTTGTTACAATGTTCAGAGAAAAAAGTGAGAGAACCACCCAGGCACATGGAATACCATCATAGCTAAGTAAAAGTGTGTACGAATTCTTAAAATAGTTATCTTTAAATAGAGTACTTATCTTTAAATAGAGTACAAGTGTTTTTTTTCTTTCTACTTTTTACTCTTTTCCAAAAAATGTTTAATGCTTATATATTACCTTAATATTGAAAAATGAAACTATTTAAAAAGAAAAGAAAGCTGCTCCTATATTTCAAGATGCTGGTCAATGTTGCAGGTGGTCTGCCCTGGCTGGGGTCAATCACTTCTGGGCAGGGCGGAAGGAATTAAGACTCCACAGACAGGGATCCCTTGGCCTCAAAAGACCTAGCTTTGCCCTCTGCAGGCGCTATGGGAATCTCAGATTCCAATCTCCCACAGCCCAGCAGGTGAGCTAGGCACTGAGTGGTTTCTCTTTATCCTCAGACCTTCTGTCTACCACAAACCCAAACGGGAAACTAGGATGTAGTGTCCTGCCAGGCACTTCACTGCACAGGGACACTTACACAATTGCTGCGTAACCGGTCCAGAGTTTAAGACTTAAAATCTAAAACTGATGGTGATCCATCAGTCAAAAAGCCATAGGATGGAGCAAAGGCCCTCTTCATCAAAGTTCAGGTGATGAGAAAGGGACAGGCACATTCACACACAAGCAAACAGACAGGAAGGCCGGCTACTCGGAGGCTCAGAGACAGCTCCCAGGGTGGGCCAGCAGAGCAAGAGCGCCATGTAGCCTCTGAGCTCCATCCCAAAGTACAAAGTCCAGAAGGAATGGGCTATGGAGGGATCAGAGGAGCCAACAGATTTAGAGAGGAAGACCCACAAGGGAAGGCTGGGGAAGAAAATGCGGCAGGATCTTAATCGTGTGTTCTTTGCTGTTTTTCAGCAAATGTTCTAGAGAGTCCAGTAAGTAGGGAAACAAGTTTTCTTAAAATTTTTAAAATGAGTCCTCTTCTCCCAGTCTCATTATCTAGAGTTAATGACCAAGGCCCAGGAGGTACCTATTCTCTGAACTAGAAGGTATCCTTAACTTCTCTGAAAATAATACCTATGGCACAGGTAGCCATGAGCATTTCATGACCATACATGTCAAATGTTTACCACACATGACAGGCACATGGTTAAGACCCCAATGTTAGCTTCTCTTAATAATACAGATATGTTATTGTAAATCAACTGTACTTCAATTAAAAAAAATAATATAGATATGTTTATTACCACCATGTTCATAAGACAGTGAGTTCCCCATTACAGGAGGTGATCAAGCACAAGCTGGTGAGAAAGCTGCAGAGAGGACTCAAGCACTGGACATATAATTGGACTAAATGACCTTTAAGGTACCCTCTTCCACTTTTGAGATTGAGTTTCTTAAGATCAGGAGCGAGGGAAGGAGGGAGAGCCACTGCTCCCCTACAGGCACACATTTCCTGACATTTTTGTTTTTAGGGAAAAGGACTAATCTCTTTTTTTTTTAAATTAATTAATTAATTAATTAATTTTTGGCTGTGTTGGATCTTCGTTGCTGCACGCAGGCTTTCTCTAGTTGCGGTGAGCTGGGGCTACTCTTCATTGTGGTGCGCGGGCTTCTCACTGCAGTGGCTTCTCTTGTTGTGGAGCACAGGCTCTAGGTGTGCGGGCTTCGGAAGTTGTGGCACGTGGGCTCAGTAGTTGTGGCGCACGGGCTTAGTTGCTCCGCGGCATGTGGGATCTTCCCGGACCAGGGCTCGAACCCGTGTCCCCTGCATTGGCAGGCAGATTCTTAACCACTGCACCACCAGGGAAGTCCCAGGACTAATCTGTTGATCTCATTTCTCAAATCCTTGAGCCTCAATCCAAGAATGGTGGGTCCACCCCCACAGAGGGACAAGAGTTATGGCAGTGGTGACTGTGGCCTTATAGTGACCTCTCATAACTCACAAAACAACCCACCCACGCCAGAATACTATGCATTGGTTTAAAGAATAACAGTCATAATTTCTCTGATTTTTTTTTTTTTTGGCCGTGCCGCGCAGCTTGCAGGATCTCAGTTCCCCGACCAGGGACTGAACCCAGGCCACGGCAGTGAAAGCCTGGAATCCTAACCACTAGGCCACCAGCGAACTCCCTAACAGTCATAATTTCTATCACAAACTTGCAGTTAATCATGGCAGATTGAATACATGCATTTGTTGCTATTCCTCCCCAAAACCCTACCACAATGACAGTAAAGGAATAAAAAAACATAGAAAACTATAAAGACAACAAGAACAGAGGAGACAACTACAGATACGAGATGCAAATGGCATTCTGGAAGATGAAAAAGGATGGATGAGCAATGACTAGTCTGCAGAGCAGCAGGAGCTCCCGGTGAGGAGGGGACCCAGTGGTGCTGCAGGTCACCCAGAGGCTTGGGAACTGGCGGCACCAGGTGCCTCTAAAAGTGGGAGTGCAGCTAGGGGTGAAAACAGGTGACTTCATTGAAAGTGGGAATAAAGAACCATTTGGGCCTGGCATGCCCTGGTGTTCCCTCCCCCAGTTTTCACAGTCAAGTAACGCCCCCTTTCTGCAAAGCCCAGGGATTCACTCTCTGGAGGCACTGAGGTCTTGAACTCAGGACCCCAGGCTCAGCTAGGGGTGAACTGGGCACGATGCAGAATACAATGGGATTAAGTTAGAGCCACCCCATGGCATAGTGAGCCCACCAGGACCCTTCTCCAGCTCAGCTCCCAGAATGCTGGCCCTGACCATCCCCATGAGCAAAAGACTGGGGAGTCCTCTCAAAGCAAAATGAGCAGCCCAAGAAAAATAGACTCAGGATCCTGAAGTGGGGGACCCCAGTGGAACCACCTGACTACCCTTCAATAAGCCCAGCCACTGACTCAGAGAGCTTCCAACCACTTTTTGGAGCTTCACTCTTCACTTTGAACAGACAGCCAAGGACCCCCCACCCCCAGTCATTTGAGGGAAGCCCCTAACAGAAGACACAGAGTCCCATAGGAAAAAGGAGCTCAGAGAACACAAAGAATGTTCAGGTGGCAGAGATATCTCAAAGCCAAGCAAGAACCAAAACCCGGAGCTTCAGAAAAGGAAAATGATGCCAGCAGAAAAAAAGAAAAAATACTTAAAAAAAGAACACAGCACAAGAAATGCTTTAAAATGTCTTAAGTTCAATAGAGGAGAGAAAAGTTAACTTCAGAAAACCTCCCCTAGGAAGGAGACGAAAAAGGAGACAAAACAAGAAAATTAGAAGGTCAATTCATGAGGTCCAACTTCTAACTAAAAAAAATCCAGAAAGAGAACAAAGAGAACAGAGGGGAGAAAATGATGAAACAGGTAACACAAAAACATTTCCCAGAACTAAAGAGATCTTTAGCTCAAAGTGCCCACCGAGTGGGAGCAAAATGAAGGAGAATGAACCAACGTCAACTACATTATTGTGCAACCAACCCAACCAACCACCCTGTTGAGACTCAAAAACTTAACGATACAGAGAACTAAGCTAACAAAGAGAAGGAACGCGGTTACTAACTTCCTAACGAAACAAGAAAATTATCCAAGGAAGGAATGAAGATCAGAGTAGATGAAAGGGTTCAGTTGGGAAAAACAATGACAAAGGTATAATAATGATAAATGCTGAATGACCAGTTAACCCCAAATTGTGACACTGAAGGATGGAGAGGAGGAGCGTGAGTGGTGGGTGGAGTAAAAGAGCTAAACCTTCCACAGGAAGAAGCGAGCAATTAACAGCTAAAGTTGAAAAACTGTGAATTAAGAGGATAAACCTATTATTTAGAAACTCAGAGGTAACTAACAAAAGAAACAACTGTGAGAACTGCAAGGGGCTACTTCTGGGGGCAGGAGCACAGGGACAGGGCAGAGGAGGGCAGCGTCTTCCTCATAAGCCTGGGATACTGCCTGAGTTTTAAAACTATAAAAATACTTGTGGAGGTGGTGGATATGCTTTTGGCACTGACTGTGGTGATGGTTTCACGGATGTCTATTTATCTGCAAGCTCATCAAGATGTACACATTAAATGGGTGCAGCTCTTTGTACGTCAATCAGACTTCAATAAAGTGTTTTTTAAATTAAAAATGAAAAAAGTATAACTCTGAAAACAAAACTTTGATAAAAATATTTTTAGAAAGAGGAAAAATAAAGAAAAAAGAGAAGTGAGCCAGAGGTACAGTCAGCACACAAAGGTCCCATACAGTTGCTAAAGGGGTCAGAACATGTCCCCCAGTGGCTTTGCTTTCTCTTCCACTGCCAACTATTTAAAAAATTCCAATTCCAAAGAGGGTTTTCTGCATTTTGCAATTATCTTGGAGGACAGAGATCATCTAAGCTTTTGGCACAATTATCCACAGAATGGAGAAACAGGCAAAGACAAGGGGTGGGGATTAAAAAAAGAACTCCCCGAGGACAAGAGCTCTCAAACTTTGGATCTGAGGGAGGTAGATCCAGTAAATGCTCAGGAGAGTTCTCCCAGCACCAAGAATTTGAATTCGACCCAAAGAGTGAAAGGCTGTCAGCAAACACTTCCATGACCCCAGTGTACTTCTGGCTGGCCTGTCAGGCAGTGGGCAGCTGAAGCTACAGGCTAAACCCCGAAAGCTCCGGGTTCTTCCATTTGGTAACCTGTTTCTTTTCTTTTTCTCAAGAATCGGGTGACCACAAGACTCAGGCCTCCCTCTTACATTGTTAGAATCGTCTGAGCCCTGGACATTAAAATCTACCACTTCCTGAAGATCCTTAGCAGAAGAATCAGGAGTTGTGTCCAAAATCCTGCCACTTCCCTGCCAAATGTACCTGAATGAATAACTAAAACATCTGCCTACAACAGGAACTAACTCAGCAAACCACTGTAACCAGTGAGTCAGCCCAGGAAGTGTCATCCTGGAGGGTAAAATCAAGGAAGGAAGAGCTCGCGGGCACATTCTCCACCGAGACCAGCACAGTGCAGCGGGAGCACCTGTGTAGTGTGGGGCACCGTGGACCCGGGCCTGCGTCTCACCTGAGGCCCCGCTGCAGAGCCAGACAAGGCTGTGCAAAGCTATGCCTGCCAGACATCCAGGCTCCATGCCAACCCTCCCAGGGCAAGGAGGGAGCAATGGATGGCAGTTCCTATGAAACAGAGCTTCCTGCCTTATTTTTAGCCCCGAGAGGCAGGAGGGAGCCCCAAATGGCATTTAGAGGGAGAAGAAGAGACGGAGTGATTGAGTGCTACAGCTCTTCCCCTGACTGTATCACCTGCAGGCTGTGTGACCCTGGGTACGGCCTTGAACTCTCAGAACCTCTACCTCCTCATCTGAGAGTGGGGGTAACAGTGGCGCGTCCTCACAGGGGTTGTGAGGATCACAGGAGATGGGACAAGACGTGGAAAAGCCCTCTGAATAGTGTCTCACACACAGTGGCTGCCTGAATGTTATTTACTGACCATCTCCTCAGAGTGAGCCTTGCAGGGAAGCAGCCCCAAATTCCCCAAATGAGGCAAGAGGTGTGTTAGGTCTTCAGGCTTCCACGGAGCAGCAGATAGCTCTCCTTCTGGGATCCATGCCACGGCCAAGAAAAAAAAAAAGGCAAAGGCTCCAAACTCTAAAAATAGCTCCCAACACCCTTATAGAGGGGTAGGTTCTGTGTGCCGCTGCTGTCCTCTGCGGGTGACGTGCGTGGCATTCGTGGACCAGCCCAGCCTGCCTCCTCCCGGGGCCGCCTCCATCTCTGCAGCCCAGCACCATCCCCCCCCACCGGCTCTGAAGAACCACTGCAGCAACTGTATTACTCACTTGGCATTCAGCACAGCCCGCCATATTTGTCTCTCTGGATATGCCAAGACCTCGACTAGACTGCAAGTTCAAGAGCACAGGCTGCTTTCTTCCTTGTAGTTCCCATATCGCCTGGCATTAGACCTTACCCACAGTGGACGCTGACATGTTCCTAGAACCACAGGATGGTGCCCTCAGTGAACTGCCCTGGCACGACAGTCTCCGTAATGTTCACGGTTATCTAGGTGACAGTCCCAGAGTCTCGTCTGGCCTCCCACGTACCTCATCCAGCTGTCTCTTCGTCTCTTCTTCCATCCTTCGAATGTCGTCCATAGTCAGGTCAACCCACTTATCAAGCCAACAGAAGAGCTGCCTGTGGAAGTTTGTAAACAGACGCCTCTCTTGCTATAAAAAGGAGGGACCCAAGTTAGAATCGGAAGGTGCAGGCCACTGCTGCAGCCCTCCGCCCCACGACCTCTGTGCCAGTACCCACACTTTACGGGGGCGGGGGGAGTGATACCTGGCTGGCTGATCTGGATCAGCCCTCCAGTCCCTCAGGTCAGTGACCTTTGCCTCCATGTGTCTGAAAGGTATGGCCTCAAGTAGGGGAAGCCCCCAGGAGAGGGTTGGTGCCTACATCACCGCGAGGCTCTGTGCCCAAAATGCTACCAAGACAGGCAGTCCACAAGTCAAGGCCCCAAAACAACTGTGCCAAGTTTCCTCCTTGTCTCTTGAGCCTAAAGCCAGGTTAAAACTGGCCAGCAGCTATGAATGTTGCCCAATTTCACCAGACTCACACATCAGAAATAAGGCTATAGAAACTCCTTAGGTGTCATTTGGGCGAGTTGCTCAGTTTTCCTGGGTCTCCCATTTTTACATGTTATTATACTTTTGTTTGAGATTCTCTCGTTAAAGAAAGAAAAAAGGAAAAAACTCCTTAGGTCTGTCTAGTTCAGTAATTCAGGGCACTGGAGAATTTGGTTCATAGTGCTTCTTGCCTTTTGGCATCAAGAAAAGATGCTGAGGGACTTCCCTGGTAGTGCAGTGGTTAAGACGCCGCACCCCCTATGCAGGGGGCCCGGGTTCGATCCCTGGTCAGGGAACTAGATCCCACATGCATGCCGCAACTAAGACTTCACATGCCACAACTAAGGAGCCCACGGACCGCAACTAAGGAGCCTGCAAGCCACAACTAAGGAGCCCACCTGCCGCAACTAAGACCCAGCACAACTAAATAAATAAATAGAAAAGATGCTGAATTTAATTTGTCATTTAATCACAGCAAAGCCCCTTCCTGTTTCCTTCTTTTGCCTCAGTTTCCTTACCTTTCACATGTGGTACCCTTGGATGGACAGCATTAAACTGTAAGACAGCTCAGTGCAAGGGGGAGTGGGGGTCTGGGAAATGAAACCAAAATATCAAGCCACGTGGGTTGATATACGCCACGTGGGTTGTATGAGCTTCTCTTGTCGGGCAAAACACCCCCCACTAACACACACTGGGAAGGCCTCCCACCCTGGTCACTTACCTTATGTATAAAGTTTTCCACTTTGTTCTGCAGGCCCCACCACTTGAACTTGACAGTAACCAGTTTGTATGCACACATGTATGGGCAGTCTTTCTGATTTATAAGTTCTTGCTGTATTAGAAACACACCCACAGGCAAGCAGTTAACTAAGAGGGCAGACCTCTGGATCCCCCTTAGCCCGGGCGGGCCATTCCCCTCCTCCATGGGGGAAGCCCACACACACTGGCCCCAGCCCACCCCCCCTGGTGGTGAGGGTGTGAACTGCACCTTCCAATTGGGACCCAAGGGTCCTCGGCCTGTTTTGATAGATTTAAATTTTGCTGGGTCTTCCTCTGCCTTGTAATCCTGAGAGAAGTTGGAGTTGGAGGGGGGAGGGACAAAGAGGGGGAAGGGAAGGGAGGAGGAGAGAGACAGAGAGAGAGAGAAAGAGATCAGATTTTCCACCAGAGTACAGTTCATACCATTCTTGACGCTGCTGGCTCACAGAAAATCTGGGAAAGTGTTATAAACAAGATATAGAACTGTTTACATTTGCCTCAGAGGCGAGCTCTCTGTGATTTTGTCTGCCAGGGCCTGTTTTCACTTTTACCAGACTATGTGAGCAGGCACGTATTTCCACTGTTTAAGATGGGGATTTGCAACCTGGAGTGAACATTCGTATGACCAAGGAAGATGTTTTCAAAATACAGTTGACCCTTGAGCAAGGCAGGGGTTAGGGGTGCTGACCCTCCACGCAGTCAAAAGTCCAACTGACAGTTTGCCCTCCGTACCTGCAGTTCCTCTGCATCCTCGGATTCAACCAAGCACAGATCGTGTGGAACTGTATTTAATACTGAAAAAAAACCTGCTTTTAAGTAGACCCCCGCAGTTCAAACCCATGTTGTTCAAGGGTCAACTGTACAGATTTCTGGGTCATTCCACCTAAAACCCAGTGAGTAAGAACATCTGCAGGGGAGGGTTGCATGCATTTTTTTTTTTTTTAACTCCCCAGGTGATTCTAAAACGGCAGCCTGAGCTGAGAACAACTGGCCACAGTCATTCCTGAAATCTTCTAGCCCCATCTCCCTCTGGCTTGTTTTGTTTTTGTTTTTAAACTGCCTTGTTTTAATAAAATCATTATTGGAAATGTTCAATGTACAGACTTAATCCTCTTGTGTACTATCGTCAGTCTCCCCTCACTGATTTAAAATGCAGTCAGTGCTGTGTGTTAATTAACAGTAACAAAAGTTTACTCTTGGGCTGTTCCTCTGCATTGACTAATGTGGGCAACGAAAAGCAAACTCCTTATGGCATCTACTTAACAAAAATAACGAAGCTATCAAATCACACACACACACACACACACACACACACACACACACAATCATAAAGCATTTCCCAAAGCTAAGGAGATTATTTATTAAATCTTCCCCGCCTCTGCTTCTCTCCACTCACATGAAACAGTCAACAAAATACTCAAAGCACCATACTTTTGGCTAGTATTTCTGTTTGAGAAATATCTGGCGATGTTCAGTTTGAGGAAATTCATCAAGCTGCACACTTATGATCTATTCACTTTGCTATATATGTTATACTTCAATAAAAAAATTTTTTTGAAAAATCCACTAATCTTTTGAGGGTAAATGTGGGGATATTAGGCAAAGAAGCACAAGATGGCTTTCATATCTATTTGGGAATGCACAAAACAAAATATCTTAGGCACACAGAGTGACTCCAGGAAAGAGGTATCATACCCCTGGGGTACAGAGAGCAAACACTTATTCCCTACCAATGGGCAGAGTCAAGTTCCTGTGCCCAGATTCCAACAGGCCTCTGTCAAATAGGAAGAGTACTGAATGGGGGAAACCTAGTCCTTTACTTCCCTAAACCAATACCTCCTGGGCAGTGAGCAGGACAGACCTGGTCCCCCATCTCTCCAACTTTATGGTCTAGCAGTGGACTGTCCTTTCCAGGTGGCTGCTGCCATGTCTGTTACTCTGAGAAGTGACCACCAACGTCTTGAGGGCAGGGGACTTGTCTTTTCATGTAACTGGCAACCCCCCAACATGGAACCCACAGAACAGAGTATTCTAAACACAAAATAGGCAGGCAATATATATTTTTAATCACAAGGTTAGAAAGAGAACTAGTTTCAGGCTAAGTGTCACTTCAGCAGGGCAAATCACCCCCAGGGCTACGGACAGTACCTGCGTCATCCAGTAACAATCTCCAGAGGCCAAACAGGACACATACATCTGGGCCACTATTTTCCTAGTGGTATCCCTGAGTCAAGGCAAGGCAATTCTTAACACTCATTTAAAAAATAAAATACCCAAGAGAGAACTTCCCTTTGAGCCAAGTTGGGTATGGTTCCTTGGTTTCTCTGACACTTAGAAGTCATTTCTGCATCTCAAAGGCCACCCATATCACTGAACAGTTCCTACCTTGCTAAGTACTTGGCTTCGATCTGCAATGTCTATATATACGGCTTCCACATGTTTCCAAGCCTCAGGCTCCAGTTTATGCACCTGTAGGAACAAGGAGGACCACTGTGTAGTTTTTATCATCTACGAAGCACCGTTTACCCAAAATGGACACCTAGCAGCAGCTGTTCCCATAGCCATAGATGCGAGATTCCTACTGGTACATACAAAACTATCCAAAGGAGTGGGAGGATGGATTTTAAGTGGACATACGTTTGAGAACTAATGCTTTGATTTTTCAGGCTAAGTACAACTGCAGCAGCCCAAGACACTCTCAGGACTCCCCTATCACCTACTTTGTTTCCATATGTTCCCCCTTTGTAAAGACTATACATTTGTCTCATGGGGATGTTGCCTGGTTAGCCATATACTGCTTATTTTGATGCTCTTAAAAATTAACTAACTCAAATAGGCGGCACCAGATACAAAATCATGCTATGAAATTCTGATACAAATTCAAAATGCACGAAAGGGGCTTCCCTGGTGGCACAGTGGTTGAGAATCCGCCTGCCAATGCAGGGAACACGGGTTTGAGCCCTGGTCCAGGAAGATCCCACATGCCGCGGAGCAACTAAGCCCATGTGCCACAACTACTGAGCCTGTGCCCTAGAGCCTGCGAGCCACAACTACTGAAGCCCGCACGCCTAGAGCCCGTGCTCTGCAACAGGAGAAGCCACTGCAATGAGAAGTCTGTGCAGCACAACAAAGAGTAGCCCCTGCTCTCCGCAACTAGAGAAAAGCCCACGCACAGCAACGAAGACCTAACGCAGCCAAAAATAAATAAATTTACAAAATGCACAAAAGGATATGATAAAGAGTAACTCTTTCTCTTGTCTTCAAGTCCACTCCCAAGTACCACCACTGCTAAACATTCAAGTGTAGAGATTTTTCTTTTAATACAGATGGTAGCATGTATACACACTGTTTCACATCGTGCTTTTTCCACTGAACAGTGTATGTTGAAGACTGTTCCCTACTGGTTCTTTTTAATGGCTGCATAATATACCACTATATGGCTGCACAACAATTTATTTAACAGGGTCCTACTGATGGGCTCTTACGTTGTTTTTAACCTTTGGGTACACAAAGAATGCTGAGATGAATCTCCTTGTATATAAGTTATTTCATACGTGTGAAAACATAACTGTAGTATAAATTCCTAGGTGTGGAATTGCTGGGGTAAAGGATAGGTGTATTTTATTATAAATTTATTTTATTTATTTATTTTTGGCTGCGTTGGGCCTTTGTTGCTCCAAGCGGGCTTCCTCTAGTTGCAGTGAGCAGCTACTCCTTGCTGCAGTGCGTGGGTTTCTCACTGTGGTGGCTTCTCATTGCAGAGCATGGGCTCCAGTAGTTTCAGCACGCAGGCTCAGTAGTTGTGGCTTGTGGGCTCTAGAGCGCAGGTTCAGTAGTTGTGGCACGCGGGCTCAGTAGTTGTGGCTCACGGGCTCTAGAGCGCAGGCTCAGTAGTTGTGGCACACGGGCTTAGTTGCTCCGTGGCATGTGGGATCTTCCCAGACCAGGGCTCGAACCTGTGTCCCCTGCATTGGCAGGCGGATTCTTAACCACTGCGCCACCAGGGAAGCCCCTGTATTTTAAATTTAAAGAGTACTGGCAAATTGTGCTCTACAGAGGCTGTAATTTTGATTTTTTTTTTTTTTTGGCCACTCCACATGGCTTACAGGATCTTTTTTTTTTTTCATAAATTTATTTATTTTACTTATTTATCATTTTTGGCTGCATTGGGTCTTTGTTGCTGTGCACGGGCTTTCTCTAGTTGCGGCAAGCTGGGGCTACTCTTTGTTGCGGTCCGCGGGCTTCTCATTGCAGTGGCTTCTCTTGTTGCGGAGCACGGGCTCTAGGCACGCGGGCTTCAGTAGTTGCGGCTTGCAGGCTCTAGAGCGCAGGCTCAGTAGTTGTGGGGCATGGGCTTAGTTGCTCCACGGCACATGGGATCTCCCTGGATCAGGGCTCGAACCCGTGTCCACTGCAGTGGCAGGCGGATTCTTAATCACTGCGCCACCAGGGAAGCCCGGCTTACAGGATCTTAGTTCCCCAACCAGGGATTGAACCCCGGCCCTGGCAGTGAAAGCACCAAGTCCAAACCACTGGACTGCCAGGGAATTCCCTAATTTTGGTGTTTTAAAAATTCACCTCCTCTGTGCCAGGAGTTACATTTTTAGACCAATCCCAGCACTAGGAGAGGTCCTATAAACAGTCTTGGCGATCATATTTTTCAGATTAGAGACAGAGCAATCCCATCCTGGTAGGACAGATCTGGGCACAGGCTACTGCCTGCCTGGCCAGGAAAAAGGGGACCACGGATCAGACCCCTTGGCAGGGATGGAGCCTCAACACCCCGTCCTGGGGCCTGGAAGTCCTCGGGGCTCCTGGGAAGTGCTACTTACATTCTCCTGGGTGCCAAGATCTGGTTTGTGCCAGGTTTCAATTTTAATCAGAAAGTCTTCTTTCATGTACTCATTCTGGAAGGGGGAAAAAAATACCTTACAGTCACCAGGCTCAAAGTTGGAGAGTAACCATCCCCCCTACTTGCTCACGGGCAGTCGAGAGACCCCAGCCTTTGCCTTATAGTAACAGCTAACTGTACCAGGAGCCCACAGTACGCCGGGTGAGTGTTATCTCGTTCAATCCTCACCCCAGCCTGCGAGGGCTGTAGTAATACCACCCTCATCTTACAGTCAAGGAAAGTTACGTTCAAAGGCGTGAGGGGACTTTTCCAATGGCACAGAGATAACGACAGAGCTGGGCCTCAAACTCAGTTGTGTCTGGCTTCAAAATCCATGTATTTAATCCGTGTATCTCTCCTATTTGCCTCATGCACAGGGTGTAACGACCGACTGGCAGCGTGGGAAAAGCACGGGGAGACTTCGCAGCCAACCAAACGTGTTCCCCACCTGTGCCCGTTCTCCCCAGCCAGCCTTTTGCTAATTTAACCCTTCATGCTAATCATCAGCTTCCTCCTTTAGTGCTTTTAAAAAGTTGGAACTACTCAAAGGAGGAACACGTTAACCCCCTAACTCCTCAGTGGGAATCAGGTTCCCAGAAACTTCCTACATTTACCAGCAGGGACAAGGCACCTGAATGAGGATGCTGAACGGCGGAGAGAAGGGGCACTGACAGAGGGGCTGGGTCTGGAAAAGAAACCTCGCTGATTTCTCAATTTTGCCAAGGGTCAGTGATCTCTGGGGTCAACAAATGCCCCAATGGGAAAGTCACAATCGGGTCAGCTGAACTGAAGCTTCTTGTACAACCCTGGGAAGGCCAAGCCTGGGGCAAGCAGGGGAGAGCATTGCGTCATTCTGTACACGTGAGACCCGGGGCTAGTATGCCGCAGTCCTGACTGCTGCACCTACAAAGCCACCTGCCAATGTAGCTTCAAGCAAGAGGCCTTTTTGCCAGTTAACAAGTTCCTCATTAGGACTGAAAGGATTAAGCCTCAAAAGCTCCAAAAGTCACCCAAGAGAAAGAGAGGAATACCCAGGAGTCTCCAGGGCAGTTCCATTTTTATTTTTCCTTTTCTTATAAATCATCTACAGTTCCAACCCCCCTGAAAATACTTACTGTAATAACTGCTCCAAGGCAAGGACATGGAAAAAAGAAAGAAAAAGATTAATGAGGATAAATAAAATATCCACCCCTCACCCCCAGGGAGCACGGAAGCAAAGAATTCTCCACTCCCTGGGGCACTCCACAGTCACTCTCCAAGCCCCAGTGAGTAAGTACATCTGGTACCTCAAATGCAGCAACTCTCAAGTTTCACTCATACAAAAGTTCCCAAAGACCAAATATGGAATTTAATTAAAGCGATGCCACTACAGGCTCCTCAGGACTCTTCCCAGTTGGGCAAAGACAGGGAGCAGCTCTGATGAGCTGAAGCGTGGAGACCCGCTGCTCTGCCGTCGGAGAGTCACCTGGTGTCCCCCCACCCCCACCTCCCGGGGCACAGAGCAGGGCACTGTAGGCCAGGCACTGTCTATCTGCCCTCTGCATCCTTCCTCTCACTGTAACCAAACCTCTCACCCTCCACACTCCTGATCATTGTAATGAGACCCCCTCGGAAAGCACCGTTCAATTATTTATCAGAGAAAATGACTGCAGCTCTAATGTCACTGGGGAACAGACTAGCCCTCCTCCTGACCACAGCCCAGATCATTCTGTACCCTCTGACTTTAGCAGTTACCGCAATTTCAGATGGACGCCACACTGCCCCATCTGACAGTACATGGGGCTAACAGTCAAATTCCATAACTCTAAAACTGAAACTAAGGTTACCTCTGAGATTGAGGAGAATTTGAAATATAAGGGATAAGATCCACCTTGTATAGAAACGACCCAAGAAACTATCAGTAATTTCCCTGAATCCAACGAAAGATACTTGCAAGAAAGCATCAGATCAAGATTATAACTAAAAGGGCTATTGAAATAACTGCCCTGTTATTAGTTTAACAAAAAAGGAAATGAAGGGTATAATATCCATCGAGGGCGAGTCCAGAGAGACCAGTTTGGCAGAAATTCTCCAGCACTGTCCTGGGAGCAAGAGCCCTGGGCTGTGTACATGGCACATCTAGCAGCCCCATCCTGAGTGTCAGGTTGGCCTGGTTTGATGACACTAGCCCCCAAGGTTCTCCCACTAACCACCTGATTCTGAGTCTATGCTCTCTGAGCAACCTTCTCCTAGTTTGGCCTCTGTTGGGACAGAAAGTGCTAATCAACAGACACAAGGCGGGACTTCCCTGGTGGTGCAGTGGTTCAGAATCCGCCTGCCAATGCAGGGGACACGGGTTCGAGCCCTGGTCCGGGAAGATCCCACATGCTGCAGAGCAACTAAGCCCGTGCGCCACAACTACTGAGCCTGCGCTCTAGAGCCCATGAGCCACAACTACTGAAGCCCATGCACCTAGAGCCCGTGCTCCACAACAAGAGAAGCCACCGCGATGAAAAGCCCGTGCACCATGAGGAGTGGCCCCCGCTCACTGCAACTAGAGAAAGCCCGCGTGCGGCAACGAAGACCCAATGCAGCCAAAAATAAATAAATAAATTTGTTTAAAAACAAAAAACAAAAAACACAGACACAAGGGTCTGATCACTTAAGCAAGTGGATGTTTTCACTACATTTTGGCTTTCTGATTATAATTTGGTTTCCTATGCAGAAGAGTCCATAAGGAAAGAATGCCCTACTCAGCAAACAGGAACATCTGGTTTTCATTAGTAATTTTGTATTTCATTATAACTTAATATATTGGCATTTGGGGGTTTTGTATATCAGGTCTTTCTGAGATCCCGAGAAACAGATCCATTCAGTTGTGACAAATTAGGTTTGTGAACCTATGAGGGTGATCACCCTCCCTGGCCTTTAATGCCAATGTGGGTGACCAAACAATCTTTCCCAATCTTCTCTAGCCTCAATGCCTCCAAACACCTCTCTAGCCCCCAAACACCTCTGCATTCGGAGCCTTCCCTTTTCTTCAAACTGCAACCCTATGTACACTGGAAAAGTCTCAGGAAACCCTCTGCAGTTGGAAAACAGGGCTCTCCAATGAGACCAGTAAGGTACTTTTTAAAAACTATGGCTTTGGGACTTCCCTGGTGGTCCAGTGGTTAAGACTCCGTGCTTCCAATGCAGGGGGCGAGGGTTCGATCCCTGGCTGGGGAACTAAGATTCCACATGCCGCGTGGCACTGCTATAAACAAACAAACAAACAAACTATGGCTTTATTGAGACTGTATTCAGCCCAGGGTTAAGGTTAGAGGAAGAGGAAGGAGGAGAAACATTTATTTTCCTCTTCCTACTTTCTGTCTTTTTTTTTTATGGAACGCTTCATGAATTTGCATGTCATCCGCACAGAGGGGCCATGCTGATCTTCTCTGTATCGTTCCGGTTTTAGTACATGTGCTGCTAAAGCAAGCGTCTCTTCCTACTTTCACTCACAGACCCAGTCCCATCTTACTCCCTCCTCATGTCCCAAGTCATGAGCATCAGGGGAAAAGAAACAGAGAGAAACAAGGTAAGAGGATAGAAAGAGCTGATAATAAGTAGAGTATTCCACAGCCAACTTCATTCCACTGAGAACAAGGTTAGAGCCTTCCAAAAGGCATGTGGAGTTTCACTCCACACTCCTTTATCCATCTCACCTCAAACTCTGATCTACTTAGGCCAACCTAAGAGTCTGAACTAATAATCTTTCTCCCACCAGCCCCCAGAGGGAACTGGACATAGCCTTCCCTGTTTATATCTCTTTTTAAAAGAGCAATGGCTAACTGAACAGATCTAAGATTCAAGACATTCATTCTGGGCTTCCCTGGTGGTGCAGTGGTTAAGAATCCCCCTGCCAATGCAGGGGACATGGGTTCGATCCCTCGTCCGGGAAGATTCCCACATGCCGCGGAGCAACTAAGCCCGTGCGCCACAACTACTGAGCCTGCGCTCTAGAGCCCGCCAGCCACAACTACTGAAGCCTGTGCGCCTAGAGCTCGTGCTCCACAACAAGAGAAGCCACCGCAATGAGAAGCCCGCACACCGCAACAAAGAGTGGCCCCCGCTCACCGCAGCTAGAGAAAGCCTGCGCGCAGCAACAAAGACCCAACGCAGCCAAAAATAAAATAAATAAAATAAATAAATTTATATAAAAAAGACATTCATTCTGTATGACGCTGGGTTGTGACTGTAAAGTCAGCACCCACTGAAGAAGCCAACCTCCTCTCCCCTACTCCCTGCCTCTCCTCTTCACGGAGTATTTAGAAATTACATTTTTCTTCTTTTGGCCAAGGATCAGAAGATGTGAATGAACATGTGGCGTCTAGAAAAATGCCCATGTCAGCTGCAGCACACTCTCCCCAGAATTACAGAGGACAGTGGCATCTCTCAGTTGGCACAAGCTGTGTACCCAGAACCCCGCCCCAGGCATGCAGCAGTCCACCCTATCCGTTTGCCTCCTTTATGCCAAGTTGGCTAAGGTTCTTACGACATATGCTCAATGCAACTCTCTTACACATCAAGAAAATTCACCTTTGGCCCTGGACCAGACACACCCAACCACTGTGCGCACTGTCGTTTAAGAAAGTGCGTACGTGCCTCTTTTCCAAGAATTGAACAGCTTCCTGCCTGATGCTTAGGGAATAGTGATGTTTGCATTTTCAGCTACAGCAATAAAACTCTAAGCATTACACATCCCAGGTCCCACCAATGACTGTGCACCTCCTGATACAAGGTTCTTGAACCTGCGTAGGATTGAAGAGAGCAATGACCCTGTGATCTAGACTTTAGTCATTCCCAAAGTCAAAGTCTCCAACATGTATCTTCCTCATCAGATACAATCTAGGGAGTGCCAGGTCCCAACAAATAAGAGAAGTGTAAGCAGAGGCTGGCAGGAGGACCCCACAGGCAGACCGTCTGTGCCAACAAATGTAGACTGGCTGGGGGAAAAGCCACTTAACTCACAGTCGACTTCCAGGGGACCTCTAGAGACCCCCCCGCTAGAATTCCAGAATGTCTAGAATAGAAAGTTCTCTGTGAAGGTTCAAGTCTTTCCTTTCTAGAAACTCCAGATAGAAGACTAGGGAAGATTAAGAGAATAATTCCACTCCTATTCCCACCTTCAACTATAGAACATGCTGGTCTAGGGAGTTCCCTGGTGGTCTGCTAATTAGGACTCGGCGCTTTCACTGCCAAGGCCTGGGTTCAATCCCTGGTCAGGGAACTGAGATCCCACAAGCAACATGGTGCAGCCAAAAAAAAAAACAAAACACCAAACCATGCTGGTCTAGTGGAAGCCACTGATTCAGGGTTCTTAGAAGTGACTTCCCTCCTGCTGGTCCCCCTCACTCAAATCTGGTGCGCGGACTGCAGGTGTTATATAACATACTTGGGGGCTAGCTGTTTCTAAATCCTTTGTCATCAAATATTGGGCTTATTTCAACTTTTCCCCAACAACATCAGGGTTTTCTTTGCTATGTTTTCTTGGTGTCTAGGTCTGGCCCTTCTCCAGCGCAGGAAGGTCACCCTGCAAGGCCCCTTCCTATGACTGCCTCTCTCAAAAGTCCCTGGGCCTCACTGTTGCTTTTCAAGCCAAACATGAATACATCCTATTAAAACTGGAAATTTCAGTATCTAACAATAAGGGAGTAGCTTAAAAAGATCCCAGTACATTCATACAATGGAATACTATGCAACTACTAATAAATTTTAAAAAATAGACTATATGTAGTGACAGAGAAAAGGTTTCCCATTTACTGAGTAAAAATGAACAATTTAATAATTAGTATGATTTGACCCACAATTTGGCTGAAAAACGTGTCTGGAGACTTTATATACATGTGTATATGAAAGCATTTTAAAAAAGGATTAGAAAGACACTAAAATGTTAAGTGACTAGAAATGAAAGGATCATGGGTGATTCTTTTCTTGTTTATATGTATTCTCCAAGACAGAGGATGTTACTTTTGTAATCACTAAAAATCAAAATTATCATACCATCCCCAAATAGGAGGGATTGGTTCTATGCCACCTTGGGCCATGACTACTTGGTGGTTCCCACCCAGCTGGCTGCCAAATTGCACTAGACAACACTGGCACTCACCACCGGCCTGAAGGGGAGGCCCCAAGCTCATCCTTCCACTGGCTTAATCTGGAAAGTGAAGGTGGGACACAAAACCCCAATTCACTGCCACCCCTGGGCCTACTTGACCACACCCTCCATCCACCGTGGGGCCCAAATTCCAGCTCTGCACTCACCTGTTCTGCAATAAGGGTAGGCATTCCACGCTTTTTCATGTATATTCAGGGCTCCCTCCGGGGCCAGCATTCGAACAAACGTGGGCACTTTGCTGTAGTGAGAAAAGGGTTATGAAGAGAAACAGGGGAGGGAGTTAGAAGACAATGGGCTTCTGCTGCACATTCTCCAGGCTGCAGCTCCAGCTTCTTCGTGGGGAGTTGACATGCAAGTTCCCCTGAGACCAGCAGGTTACTCTGTGTGTGAAAAGCCACCTGTCAGAGCCCGACACCCCAGCTCGGCTGGCTACTAACATCCACCCGCAACTTGCCCCCCTACCCGCCAGGAACAGGACAGCAGGTGAGGCCCCGGGCTACCTGCCACGGCTTATCAGTCCTTACGCGATCATTACGCACTCTTCCAGAGCTCACTGGGCCCAGGGCATGGTACTACACATCGCAAGGATGAGATGTCTTCAAGAGTGGACCAGAGTGACTGGCTGACTAACCTGGAATATGGGATCCAAGATGACTTGATCTGCTAGGGTCAGTTCTGGGCAGCCAGGAGGGCCTCAGGGCCATCTGCCTCCCAGGACAAAATATTTTCTTCCATTCAATTCTTATCTCAGGTTACAGAGCAGCAGGTACCGTATGAGCTCTTTTTGTTTCTTTTGTTTAAAAAAAGGTATGTGTATTCCTCTGCCTCAGCTTTTAACTGGTAATCTCCGCAGTCTTAGCAGGTTCCAACAACCTCATCAGCTTAGTGCCTGAGGCCTAAGAAAAAGAGCTACCTCCAGGACACAGCTAACTCCGAACACGCAGAGCAGCCCACTGAGATCCACTCACTCTTGGCCACACTCATTCAGGTAAGTATTTCTATGAGTTAGGCACCACGATGCATGTAGAAATCACACAGACATGGCTCCTGCCCTCAGGGAGCTTCCGTTCTAGTGAGGAGTGGAACTAACCAGGCAGAGCACTGTGAGAACACGGTGCATGGGGAGGCTCCCCAGGGAAAGGAAGGTTTACACAGAGTAGCGAGTGGGTAGGACTGAGCTAGACAAGAGGATGGCAGTGGGGTGGGAAAAGCTGGGGGGAAGAGAGAGAAGTTCAGAGTAGCTGGTGTAAGGTATGAGGTGGGGAATACAGGAGAACAAGCAGAGGCTGGGTCATAAAAGATCTTGTAGCTGCATCAAAGAGGATGGACTTTATCCTGAGGGCAAAGGGCCATCTATAGCTTTTAAGCTAGGGAGCAACAGATCTTCTTCTGGACAGAACGCTTGGAGCTGTACGGAGAAGTGGAAAGCATGGAGACCAGTTAGGAGCTGCTGTGGTAATCCAGACAAGAGATGATGGAAGGAAATGGAAATGCTGGAGATAACCAAGGAGATGGACTCAAAAGGACTTGATGAGGGACTTCCCTGGTGGTCCAGTGCTAAAGAATCTGCCTTACAATGCAGGGGACGCAGGTTCGATCTGTGGTCAGGGAACTAAGATCCCACATGCCGCGGGGCAACTAAGCCCACGCACCACAACTAGTGAGCTCTTGAGCCTCAACTAGAGAGCCCGTGTGTGGCAAACTACAGAGCCCACGTGCTCTGGAACCCATGCACCACAACTAGAGAGAGAAAAACCTGCACGCCACAACTAGAGAGAAGCTCATGCGCCGCAGTGAAAGATCCCGCATGCCTCAACAAAGATCCCACGTGCCGCAACTAAGACCCGATGCAGCCAAAAATAAAATAAAATAAATAAATAATAAATAAATCTTTAAAAAAAAAAAGGACTTGATAAGATGAACAAGGAAGAGGGTGTTGTGAACCCATAGTTTCTGATTTGGGACAACTAACGGCTTTGGTCCTCATGAGGGGAGGTGGTCATGGCATTCAGCACTGTTGGTTTTCTTTTCTTTTCTTGGCAACTGGGTGTTTTGGGGTTAAGAGTAGTGGTAGGTAGCAGTTCAAAGTTTCCACCCTCTCCATAAGGGAGAAGGTGAGACATGTCCCACCCTCCATATGTACAGACCTCCTCTCTGCCACTTTGGTTGGACCAACTGAGTCTTGAGGAACCAACTGGCCCCTACTACCAGCCTCACTATCTCTTTTCAAAGTCCTCTTTAAAAAATACAAATGTGCTATGGGGAAAGTGTGTCTTTTTTTAATTCATTAATTAATTTTTGGCTGCGCTGGGTCTTCATTGCTGCGTGCAGGCTTTCTTTAGCTGCGGTGAGCGGGGGCTACTCTTTGTTGCAGTGCACGGGCTTCTCATTGCAGTGGCTTCTCCTGTTGCGGAGCACGGGCTCTAGGTTCGCAGGCTTCAGTAGCTGTGGCACAAGGGCTTCAGTAGTTGTGGCCTGCGGGTTCTAGAGCACAGGCTCAGTAGTTGTGGCACAGGGTTTAGTCGCTCCACGGCAATGTGGGATCTTCCCAGCCCAGGGCTCGAACCCATGTTCCCTGCAATTAGCAGGCGGATTCTTAACCACTGCGCCACAGGGGAAGCCCCAGAAGGTGTGTCTTAAGCCTTATTCTAATCAACAGTTAGTGGCTCAGTAAGGATTGGTTGGCAGTCAACTCAGAGGAGGATGAGGAGAAGGCATGGAGGGAAAAGAGCACAATGTCAAGGAAATGGGATCCTCGTGAGTTTTTTTTGTTTGTTTTTTTTTTAACTTTTTGACCACACCACGCGGCATGTGGGATCTTAGTTCTCCGACCAGGGATCAAACCCGTGCCCCCTGCAGTGGAAGAATGGAGTCTTAACCGTTGGACCACCAGGAAGTCCTTTGATGAGTTTTTTTCCCACTTCAGTGTTGTTCTCTTCCTGGCTCTGGCACTCACAAAATCCTGGACCCCTCTGGGCTGGCACTTTTACATCCCGAGATCAGCAGACTACATTAAATCAGTGATTTTACCAAATGAAAATGAAACTGCTTTGCTCAGTTTAATTGACTAGAGATTAAGGTTCAGGTTTAAGTTGCACAGCAATGTGAATGTTACTTAATGCCACTGAACTTAAAAATGGTGGGACTTCTCTGGTGGCACAATGGATAAGACTCCGTGCTCTCAGTGCAGGGGGCCCAGGTTCGATCCCTGGTCAGGGGACTAAATCCCACATGCATGCCACAACTAAGGAGCCTGCCTGCCGCAACTAAGATCCAGTGCAACCAGATAAATAAATAAATAAGTAAATATTTTTTTAAAAATGGTAAAAATGGTGAATTTTGTGTTATGTACATTTTACCACAATTTAAAAAAAATAGCAGGTTTATTTTTTCCAGTACTGGGTAGTTTCTAAAACTAGATTGATTCAATTTCCATTCAAGCTGGTGTATGTTTACTATGGCTTTCAATGTCCTTTGGGCCAGCTTACAGTTTACTGAAATATTACTGTCTTGGTTAGGGATTCAGCAATTGTGTGGTTTGCAATGGATTTTGGTACACCAATCAGTTCAAGCTATACTCTTAAATACTTATGCCTTTGATCCAAAGAGAGGTACCAAAATTTCGCCGGTAGCTGATTTCACAGTATCAGAATTTAAAATACTACCTGACTCCACAATTCTACTTGTAGGAACGTTTACTATAGATTTACACACATTGAGTACATCAAAAGATTTGTGCAGAAGGAGTTTTAGTGGAGCACCGTATGTAAACATCTGGAAATGACTGTAAATATACGTCAAGAGAAGACTGGTGAAACAACTTCTAGCACATTTGTTCAAAGATACGATGTGTACTTTAAAAGAATGAGGCCAAATATGCTGACAGTGAAGGAGTCATGACATGATAAGAAAGAAGAGATCCCATCTCTGTCAGATAACAAAGGAAATGAACAGCCATTTACACACACAATGTGTGCACACACACACACACAACTCCGGTACTCACAGACAATGGAAGGGCCCACACATCTGAGGACTAGGAGCCTGGTGGGGTGAGTATTACTTTTATTTAAAAACAAACAACCCTTTAAATGAGCGAAGAAGAACCACCTCTACCTACTCTCACAGGTGAAGCAACTTGAGCAACCAGCTAACAACCCAGAAACACCCCGAATGATCCGCTGTCTCCACTTTGATAACAGGACGCCTTCGCTCTGCCGCGCAGCCACCTACCTCTGTAAGTGGTAGATCTTGTGCGTGTACTGGCCTTTCTCGCCGTCCTTTTCATAGGGCTCATTCACCAGGACCTCCACGCCTTCACCACCACCCGTTTCATTTTTGCTGGCCTCAGCCACAGAATACAGCTGCCCTACTTGATACTGAAGAAACAGAGAGACGAGAGTTACTGCCAACGCAGAATCTTCTCGATGGCTGCACACAGTCCAGTTGCCAGGAACTGTCCAATTAGATCGCTCTGGGACCCCCTGATCCGGGAGCTCATCCCGCAGTTTCTCATGTGGCCTTGCCCAAATCCGCCCAGAGCCACTAAGAAAAGCTGCTCCGTGGCCTCTCTTTAGCCATCAGGTGTGTTTAATTTCATCTTTCCCATTTTCACATCCTACTTCAAGGTTTAAGGAGGCAGGTGAATATGCTTAATCTCACACCACTATCCAGAAAATAGAGTTCAAGGTAGTTTTTGCCCTGGACCTGCCTTTGGTCCCAGATCCCCAAACAAGATCTGGGTTGGTTGTTAGAAATCTCTTTATCCCATTCATTTAGACAGATCCTAACACATGACTTCTTGTAAAGAAAGGTACCCAGTGCACTGTGAAATCCACAACCCCTGCTATAAAACTGGCTCATCTGCTTGTTTCTTCTCCTGCTTGTTTCTTCTCCAGCGTTGGGCCCCTCCTCACCCTGCCAGCAGCTCAGAGAGCAGTCCTGCAGGAAACCAAACCTCCTGATGCTTTCCTGATTCCTGGTGGGGCTGAAGCAAGCGCCCTGCTTCCCGTATTAGATAGCACAGATTCCTATCCCACAGTGCTGGCTGGGTGCACCCTCTATGTTGGCACTTACTAGATGGCCAAAGCCTAGTTTTCCTTTATTTGGGTCACATGCCACCCTATCAAGTCACCAGTCAAGATCACTGGCCTCCTCTGATCCCTCAAGACAACTCAGTATTAGGGCCAATGACCTGGGCAGTGCCCAGGCCTGGCCCTTCTGCTCCCTTCTCTCTGAGGGAAGCTGTCTAGAGGGGAAAATGAGGTGGAAAGGGAATAAACAGCAACCGTTAAAGCAGGAAGTTACGCCTATACCGAAGGATGCATCTTCCCTATCACGGCCAATGCCACCAGGCACAACAGTTTAGGGAGTATGAGAAAAAGAAACTTGATTATAGTTTGGGGAGGGGTTGGGGATCGATTTTCCTCACCCTCCACGCCCCCTCCCCAAGCTCCTGGTACTCTCAGGAGTGAAAGACAAAGGTCTTTCTCCCTTTGAGGCCTGCTCTACCTGGCAGCCTCCTAAGTACGACAGGGACGTTTCTGGGCAAAACATGGAAGGAGGTAAGGCAGCACACCAGGACAATTCACTGTTCACCACGAAGCTGAAAGAGCCCTAACTTCCAAAGCAAAAACGTAGTACAGGATGCCAAGGAAAGGCCCAGGCAAACCATCAAGGCTGGGTTAATCCTGTAAAGAGGAACATCTGGGTGAGAGTCAGTCATCTTGACCTTGCTAATCCAGAGCAACATCAGGGCTGCTTCAGTGCCTCCAGGGAACCCCAAGCTGTCCCTCTGCCTTTCCAAGTCCACCCCCTAACAGAGGCATACATGAAAACCCCTATCAAGTGGGTCAGGATTTGGCTGAGCCAGGGGTTCCTAGGAGGCAGCAGTAATTCTGTTTCAGAGAAGAGTCATAAGAACATCTAACCACTGACTCAGCAATCCTAAAGGGAAGGGGAGGCCGGTTTTACCAGGCTGGTGGAGGGGAGTGGTGGGCCGGCTGGTGGTGCTGCTTGGGGAGGGGCCCCGGCAGAGACTAATCCCCTTCATTTGGTTCCTCTTCAGCTGCAGGAATCAGAGGGCAGGCTCTAAGAGGATGAGTGTATTGGGCTGGCATCTTCCCCTTTTAATCTCTCTTGATATTCTGATCCTTTAATCCCAATGAGACATGTAAGGCAGTTTTGTTAATCCTAAGAGGTGAGTAAGACTAGCCTCCACAAGCTACAAGTAAGGGACACTTTTCATGTCAGAGGGTTCCCTTTGGCACCGTGGCTCTGCACCCTGGGAAAGCAGAAAGCAGCCAGACTCAGATGGGGTAGAGGTGGGGGATGGGGATCAGAACATTAAATCAGATAAAGAGCCCCAAGGAGATGGGGATTCCAGCCTCCTCTGGCCCAGGACAGTGCTCCCTGCCCTGGAGCTCTGCTCCGTTGTTCCCAAGAAAGAAGACAGCTAAGGAAAACAGAGACTCCACCACTTTGGCAATCTGGGAGTGGGAGCCCAGGAAGATATAGTGGGCGGGCCTGAAACATGTCATGAAAAACAGCACAGCTGTTGGTTCCACCCCCATGGACCTGCCAGCCCAGGCACCAAAGGGGCCTGGTGCCATGCATCTCTGGAAATGAGAAGTAAAACAACCTTACCCACAGTAGGGGGAAAAGGCGGGCCGAACTGAGCAAGGAACCGCTGGTGGACACACAGTGTCCTGATGGTCATAAAGACAGGGGCTTCTCTATTCTCTTTTCATTCCCCTTCCAAATCAGAAAGCTCTGAGGGCCTCCAATTGGGAAGTGAATCCAACAGCCACATGACACTGGGCTGTTCCCATGGGAACCGTTAGTCAGGATGGGTTATCGATAAAGACTCTGAGAAGGTTGGTCATTACTTATTTCTTCTTTGGCTTCCGCATTCAAGATTTTCTGATCTTCTGGAACTAAGGTTCAAGCCACTGAAAGAGCAGCTCCTGCTTCAACGCTGCACAGGCCAAGCACTGCTTTCTCATCAGTGGTTTATGGCTGAGAATGCGTTGACCATCACCAGGCTTACAGATGAATCGTAACCAGTGCTTACTTCCCAAGCTTCTGCTTTCAGGCTCAGTTCACCCCACAATTTCCTCAATGCTCCAAAAACAAACCACCACAAACTGAAAACCGCCAATTGTGGACGCTCTCAAGGTGAGTTCCCCTTTCCCTCCATTCTTGGCTCCACCATAAGCAATCAGCCAAGAGATGCCCACGGACAGTGCTGGCCCTCCTGGGTCTGCCACACCTCTCAGAGACACTCCCACCTGTCATTCCATCAAGAAACTCCCTGCAGAGGCTTCCCTGGTGGCGCAGTGGTTGAGAATCCGCCTGCCAATGCAGGCGACACAGGTTCGATCCCTGGTCCGGGAAGATCCCACATGCCACGGAGCAACTAAGCCCGTGAGCCACAACTACTGAGCCCGCGTGCCACAACTACTGAAGCCCGCACGCCTAGAGCCCGTGCTCCGCAACAAGCCACCACAATGAGAAGCCCGCGCACCACAACGAAGAGTAGCCCCTGCTCACCGCAACTAGAGAAAGTCCGTGTGCAGCAGCGAAGACCCAACACAGCCAAAAATAAATAAATTTATTTTTTAAAAAAAGAAACTCCCTGTAAAAAAGATCCACTTCACCCCTAAACACCACTTGAGGAACTCCTGAACTCCCGGGGGACATCTTCCTCACTGGGGTGTGGGATCCTCCTGTACAGCAGAGAGAGAGGCATCGGACTCCCAAGTTTCAGGGCAAGTAATGTGCTGGGGCCTTCCTGCTTGACCTCCTGGTTTGGAAAATCATCACTTGCTGTTTTTTCATAAAGAGAGCAAGGACCCCAAAGGAGATGGGTTAGCAGGGCTCCCCCAAGTCAACAGCTCTCAGCCCAAGCCCGTGGTTCCCAGGCCCCACGTACATCTCAGGGTCCTCCAGGGATCGCAGCATCTACCCAGCCATCCCCTGCCCCAGCTTCCCCAGTCTCATTTCTCTTATCCTCCTTTCCCAGAACTCCCACATCACGTTCGAGGCCCACCCTGACCCTTCCCCCAGGTCTCCACAGCTCTTAACAGACGTACAGCCCACCACCAGAGACAATCCTCTGGGGCGCCAATGCCTGCCCACCCTCTTTGGGCGCCAAGAGGCCATTTGTCTCATCTCTAGTGTGCTGTGGGCTCTGTTGGCCTGATCTCATTTTTCGAAGGTCCATTCCATATTTGGAACAGAGTGGAAGTTATCACAAGAGCTGACACTGCAGGAAAGAGAGCGACTGAGGGCACCATACTGGCTGAGCAGCTTCACCCAAAGTCCAGCTTAACTGAAAGCTGAGGGGCCCGTGGATTCCAAAGGGAGCAAAGAACAAGGCTGAGCTAGGAGAGGAAAGTGAAGGAAGTTCAGAGAAAGGGCGGGACAAGGGAGGCTCTGTGACAGTCTTCTGCTGTCCCAGAGACCAACTCTGAGTCAGCACGGCCTATGAACCTTCTTGTGGCAAATCCTGCCAAATCCCTATACACAGGAACGTCAGGCCCAAGAACCATAAAAGGACAGAGGGCAAGCCAAGCCCATCTGTCATTCCCTGCCCTCCGTAAAAGAAGGGTTCTGGGCCTCGGTCTTCCTAGCAGTCACCTGGAGTATGGCTAGGGAGGGACTCAGAGATTTCCAGTCCTGCTGGTTTGTCACACAACCAGAGAGAGCCAGGTACACTTCCCTGTTGAGTCACAGAGGTCCCAGAAATGCACGTACTTAATCCCCTCAGTAATAGGTCCCCAAACAGGCTGAGTTCTAGCAGGTAAGAGGGGCTGGTTTAGTGTCTATTCAAAGTTATCTCGCTGGTCAACAGCTTGAGGCAGGTTGCACATAGTCGGTCAGATACATAAGCGCCTTCCTTCAACTGAAAATTGCACCAGGAAAATTCACATCAAGTACTGATTATCTCTATGCTAGAACAAACATGAAAACCACAAGAAGATACTACTGTGGGCCGCCAGGAGCCCGACTGAGCTAAGGGTCACAAGCAAGTATATCCAACTATGAATAAAAAGAAGAAAAAGGACTTACCTCTTCTACAGACACAGGTAGGATGACTCGACTGCAAGAGAGGGAAAAGAGTATCAACTTCAGGCTCTGAAACCTGCTCTCAAAGCATCATCTTAGAATGGTATTAAATGTTTCGCTGCATGTGACACTACACTCACTGTCAAAAACCCAGCAGAGAATGGCCCCCTGAGTGCTTCAAGGCTACGACCCTCTGTTCCTTCTGGCACTTCATTTAGAACCCTGTGATTCAGTGCAAACCTGTCCCCTCACCAGCTACTTCCCAGGCCTCTGACTCACATTTGGAGCTGTCTTCTTCTCCCTTTCTCCCACTAATATCTTCCCCAACAAAACTCGCCAATAGGTCTACCTCTCTCCGTTAACATAGGAGGTTAACACAGGAGGACTCACCCCTGCAAACTCCGAAGCCAAGATGAGGATTCAGACCCAAAGAAGCAGGTCCTGGGGATTTACCTCTCTGTGGACCCAACCTCCCAACAACAGCCCTCAAGGTGAAAGGCTAGGAAGGGGCCAAGCTCCTTGGAGAATTAATCACCCTAAGAGCACACACCAACCATCTCTGCTCTGGGGCCAGATATTACAATACAAGCTACTACCACAAAGCCATCAAGAGAGGACACCTAACTTATGTCCTGACCTCTAGAAGCTGTCCAAAGACACCCCAACTGATCACTTTCTTTTCCTTCTCCATTTCAATGACTACCAATTGTTGGAGGTACCACCAATCAATCACCTGATGGAGAAGCCATGGCCAGCAAAGTCCCACACTGGTCAGAACTCCATACGCAGAGGTGCGAGGGCCAGCGGCCCTTCTCTGGGTGGCTTGCATTTGTAATGCAGAGCAACGACCAACCCCCAGCTCAAAACTGTGAGGTCAGAGAGCTGAGACAAAAACGCTTGGTTGTATTCCTAAGAATCAAGTCAGCTCCCAAGCTTAGAGTCTCAGTTCCCAGACCCTAGGTGGAACCCCCTGGAGCCTCCCGCATCTTGCATGCTTGGTGAAGCACGTGCTGCTATGCTCTCCTTCCTATGCAGTGGTCCTGCCAATTGGGATCCTTGCTCCAGGCTGGTAAAGAGCCTGCTCACTAGTTTCTAGTCCCACAAAGGTCCCCAGATAGCAAGAGACACCCAGAGGGATCTGAGAAAAACTTCACACTCAAGGCAAGGCACAGAGCAGAAAAGTAGCAGGAGAAACAAAATGGGCTCCAAGTCTCTACTGCCTGCTAACTCCCCTTCCTCCAGAATGACTCAAATAATGTAAATCCTGCAGGTTACTGGATGCTGCCAGTAATGCTGTCCTCCCATTAGAGAAAGCCAACAGTGCAGAAAAATACTTCCAACTTGGAGGCCACAATTTCTGCACCTTCAGGAGAAACTTCCTAGAAAACAATAAGCCTTTTATCTTCAAGAACAGCAGTAAAAATCACATCCAAGAATTTGCAGAAATCAAATCAAGGAGAATCCTGTTACAGGAAGTGTCAGAAAAATCAACAGGGACAAACTTCAGACCCTGGGCGGGCAGTAAGTCTCCCCCAAAAAGAGATGGGCATCAGCCAGTTCCCGACAGGATGCTCTGAGGCTGCTATAGGACAGCTGCACATCCAGACATTTCTCCCTGGCTCCTTGGGAGCAAAACCACTTCAGCAGCAATAGGGTGCAATTCCAAAGGACAGGGCCACAAAGGCAGTGCGGGGCTGGGACTGGAGCGGTGCTCACTTCAGTGTGACCTTCACTTGCACTCTCCAGAGCTGCAGCGCTGCAGCCACAGCCAGGTGTCTCTGATGCCCCCCTCTTGGTCCCCCGCCCAGGGATGCAAACACACACGCCCGAGCACACATAGGGCACAAGTTGGGCAGAAAGGAAATGCAGATGCCAGGCAGGCTCTGCATACCTGGCACCTTGGACCTTTCCCTGGCAGACTTCAAGGGGAGGAGAACAAAGACTGGGAAGAGAGGACCTCTCTTCAAAACTCACTCAGATCTCTTCTGAAGGTCCCTTCCTTTCCCTGCCTGACCTTCTTTACAAAACCTACAGGTTTCTACAGATTCTAGGATTCAACTGGGAATAGAAGAAAAGAATCAGGAGAATGGGAAAAGTCTGTCATCTGTACAGTCAAGATTAAAATCCAAAGTGCACCATGCCCTCCTCTTGTTGGATTCCCAAGATTCTTCCTCCTCACCACACAAAACTCTGTACTCTGGCTGGATCAGCATCAGATTGGATGTCAAGAAATAGAGGTGGGGGGACTTCCCTGGCGGTCCAGTGGTTAAGACTCCACGCTTCTACTGCAGGGGGCACGGGTTCGATCCCTGGTGTGATCCCTGGTGGGGGAACTAAGACCCCCAAGCCGCACAGTGTGGCCAAAAAAAAAAAAAAAAAAAAGAAAAAGAAAGAAATAGAGGTGGAAGGGCTTTGAAATAACACTCTTCAGATGAGGTGTCAAGCTGGGATGACACCTGGGTCTCTTCCCTTTGCTATCCAAAGCTCCACACTATGTCCAAAAGTCCTAAACACCTCCAAGGAGCAAACCAGATGGGATGGGGCAAAGTCCCTTCACTGACAAAATGGAAACAGCTCTCAGCACACCTGCCTGGCTACCAAGTGAATTCCACCAGTTGCTCTCTACCCAGACACCTCCCACTTCCAGACTTTCTGGGCTTCTGGCCGAATGCTGCCCACTTGCCCTCCCCTCCAGGGAAGCACAGTTTCACTGAAAGTTCTGCACATACACATCCAATCTCTCCTCTCCCCCCACCCCCAATCTTTCCTCTTTGAAGAGAAAAAAAAAAAAGTCCTAAGATGTTTACTTGAAACCATGAGCTTCAGGAACGGGTCATCTCATATTTGAAAGATTAGCAATCCGAATATCCCCACCTGTCATCCAGTCCCATGGATTTCAGGAGCAAGCCCACCTCCCTGCAACTCCTACCAGAAGTCACTCATCTCCACCGCCCATTAACTACTCAGAAACTCCCTCACTCTTCACCATTTTCCCTCAGTCAATGGCTTTATGAAAATATCAATTCCTCAGAGCAATTTCCCCATCTCTTTGCACCAAGACTGAGAATCCCCCAGAGACACGCTGGCCCTGTCCCCCACCCCAACTCCAATAACATGTATATTTACTCACAAACACACTCTTTTTCCAAACTGTTCTCCTCCCTGGTAACATCCTAGCTCTCTCCATCACCATAACTCCCTCATATCACTTCAGCCCCTGACCAATATTTTCTGGACTCCTCACCCAAGTGTCTCCAAGTCCCAAGCAATCATCCTAAGCCTTTTTCCCCAAATACCTCGTCCTCTGCCCCCACCACGTGGGCACCATGTCACACCATCTGTCCCCTCTGCTACCTCCTTATACCCTTCCCCTGTCGCTCAGCCTGACCCTGACTCCCTAGTCCTTTTCCTGTGTCTACTTATCACAATCCTTCCCCTGATGCCTAAGGCAGCCACTCCTCACACCCCAGGTTGCCCTCAACACTCGGCCCCATCATCCCAACTCCATTCTTGAAGCTGTCTTATCTGATGTCCCAGTGCCCCTTGGTATTTTGTTCAGCCCCAAACCCATCTCCACTCTGTCTGGCTCCCTGGCTCCCCAGCCCTGTCTGCCCTTGTCTAACCGTTCCTCAGCCACTCAGACAACTCCTCCCTCTCCGGTGGGTCCTCTCAGCCAGTCCTGCAGCTCTGGCTGGCCCCTTCCTCCCTTAGCCTCCACTCTAGGACCACCGCACATCTCATCCAGCACTCTCGATCCCCTCAGCCCCTCCTCATGCCCTGTCCGGCTTTCACTGTCCCCTTGACCTCACCTCAGGCCTGCCCGGCCCTTTTTGTCCCCTCAGCCGCTCCTCGGCCTCTTCGGCCCTCATTGCCCCTTGGGCCCCACCTCAGGTACTGTTCCTCCCGCTTTAACCCCGTTCGGCCCACCTCGGGCCCTATCCGGCCCTCGCTGTCCCCTCAGCCCCTGCTGGGCCGCCCATCCAGCGCTCTCCATCCCGTCGGGCCCCGTCCGTCCTCCGCCAGGCCATCACCCTCCCTGCTCGTCATCCTCGACTCTCCCTCCCTTCTCGCTTCCGCACGGCCGGCTGGACACTCACTACTCCTTGAGCAGCACCATGTCGCTTCGCGGCTCGGCGGCTGCCCGCTGCCCGCCCAGCCTCCCGCCCGCTTCCCGGCGGCCGCTCTCCCCGTGGCCCGGCCCGGCTGCCTGTGCGCCTTCGTTGTGGTCTGCTCTGTCCCCGCCGCTCTCGCTGCGGTCGCCGCGCCGGCTCCTGCCGCCCCTGCCTCGCCGCCTTCCGCGCCGCTGCCGACGCCGCCCGGAGCTCCAGTTCCGCAGCGCCGCGCGGGGGCGGGGCGTCTCTGCGGCAACCAAAGCGTCACGCGCAGCGCTGCGCGCTGACCTAAGCGCGGAGGCGGAGCCTCCCCGGGCCCGCCCCCTCCCGCCCTTAAGTGGGCCGCGGCGCTGGCATCCGCGTCCAGGGTGGGTCCCAGGCGTGCGCAAGACCAGGGCAGTAGGTGGGGCTGACACCGAGGTGTGCGGCAGGGTCCTAGGGGTGATTGTTCATCTGCAGGCGGAACAGATGCCCCTGTACGGTTGGGCCTCCCCGGTGGTGTGGTTTGAGATCTAGGAAGAGGTTGTGTCAAAAAACATTAATAATGGCCAAGTTTACGTGCACGTGCTCTTCTAAGGGCTTGACTCCTTACAACAGCTCTACCAGAAATGTATTATTACTATCCGCATTGACAGGTGAGGCGGAGGCAGAGCTTAAGAGACTTGCTCAAGAAAAAAAAAAAAAGAGAGAGAGAGACTTGCTCAAGTCCAAAGCTAGCATGTGATGGGGCAGAGATTTTCACCTTGCTATCTTAGTGTAATGTCTGTCTTTTTTTTTTTTAATTTATTTAATTAATTTATTTATTTTACTTTTTGGCTGCGTTGGTTCTTCGTTGCTGCGTGCGGCGAGCAGGGGCTACTCTTCGTTGCGGTGCGCTGGCTTCTCTTGTTGTGGAGCTCTAGGGCTCTAGGCACGCGGGCTTCAGTAGTTGTGGCATGAGGGCTCAGTAGTTGTGGCTCGCGAGCTCTAGAGCACAGGCTCAGTAGTTGTGGCTCACGGGCTTAGTTGCTCTGCGGCATGTGGGATCTTCTTGGACCAGGGCTTGAATCCGTGTCCCCTGAGTTGGTAGGCAGATTCTTAACCACTGTGCCACCAAGGAAGTCCTTAGTGTAATGTCTTTCATCCAAAAAGTATTTGCTAAGTGCCTGCTGTGTATCAAAATCTGTGCTTTTCTGTTGGTGGGAATGTAAATTGATACAGCCACTATGGAGAACAGTATGGAGATTCCTTAAAAAACTAAAAATAGGGCTTCCCTGGTGGCGCAGTGGTTGAGAATCTGCCTGCCAATGCAGGGGACACGGGTTCGAGCCCTGGTCTGGGAAGATCCCACATGCCGCGGAGCAACTAGGCCCGTGAGCCACAACTACTGAGCCTGCGCGTCTGGAGCCTGTGCTCCGCAACAAGAGAGGCCACGATAATGAGTGGCCCGCGCACCGCAGTGAAGAGTGGCCTCCACTTGCCGCAGCTAGAGAAAGCCCTCGCACAGGAACGAAGGCCCAACACAGCCATAAATTAAAAAAAAAAAAAAAAAAACAACTAAAAATAGAACTACCATACGATCCAGCAATCCCACTACTGGGCATATACCCAGAGAAAACCATAATTCAAAAAGAGTCGGACTTCCCTGGTGGCACAGTGGTTAAGAGTCCGCCTGCCAATGCAGGGGACGTGGGTTCGAGCCCTGGTCGGGGAAGATCCCACATGCCTCGGAGCGACTAAGCCCGTGGGCCACAACTACTGAGCCCGTGCGCCTAGAGCCCGTGCTCTGCAACGGGAGAAGCCACGGCAATGAGAGGCCCGCGCACCACTGCGAAGAGTGGCCCCCGGTCACCGCAACTAGAGAAAGCCCACGCGCAGCAACAAAGACCCAACGCAGCCAAAAATAAATAAATTTATAAAAAAAAAAAAAAGAGTCATGTACCACAGCGTTCATTGCAGCACTATTTACATTAGCCAGGACATGGAAGCAACCTAAGTGTCCATTGACAGATGAATGGATAAAGAGGATGTGGCGCATATATACAATGGAATATTACTCAGCCATAAAAAGAAATGAAATTGAGTTATTTGTAGTGAGGTGGATGGACCTAGAGTCTGTCATACAGAGTGAAGTAAGTCAGAAAGAGAAAAACAAATACCATATGCTAACACATATATATGGAATCTAAAAAAAAAAAAAAAAAGGTTCTCATGAACCTTGGGGCAGGACAGGAATAAAGACGCAGACGTAGAGAATGGATTTGAGGACACGGGAAGGGGGAAGGGTAAGCTGGGACGAAGTGAGAGAGTAGCATTGACATGTACACTACCAAATGTAAAACAGATAACTAGTGTTAAGCAGCTGCATAGCACAGGGAGATCAGCTCGGTGGTTTGTGACCTCCTAGAGGGGTGGGCTAGGGAGGGTGGGAGGGAGACACAAGAGGGAGGGGATATGGGGATATATGTATACATATAGCTGATTCACTTTGTTATACAGTAGAAACTAACATTGCAACATTGTAAAGCAATTATACTCCAATAAAGATGTTAAAAAAAATTATCACAAAAAGATGAAAAAAAAGGAGTTACCTATGTGAGGTAATGGATGTGTTAATTATTTTGATCTTGGTAATTGTTCCATTTTATTCCATGAGTGTGTGTGTGTATATGTATATATATATTCATCTCATTGTAGACTTTAAATATACACAATTATATCAATATTTGTCAAATATTCATCAATAAAGTCAGAAAAAAACTGAAAAAAAAAATCTGTGCTTTTGTTGAGTGCGCAAGTCAGATACCATCTAGCCCTTAGGGAACTCAAGGTCAAGTGGGGGTGGTAGGTGGGTAGGTGGAGGGACAGCTAGGCAGTTAGGATGAAAAGGACCGTGAGAGGTGAAACACAGGTTTGGTGGCATTACACCCAGGAAGTGTAGTCAGCAAAGGCATTCTGGAGGAAGAGGTTCTAAGCTGAGCTCTTCAGGGGACTGGGAGGGGAAGAGGTACCAGGCAGAGTTAATGCAAAGGCTGGGGCCCAGAGGGCCAGCATGTGCTCTAGGGGAACTGAGAGAAGTGACTGGGACATAAAGTTTGGGGGCTGAGGAGCTGTAGGAGATGGGAGTGGGGAGAGGGTTGGGGCCAGAGTATGCAGCTCCTTGGGGTGATAAGGTGTTTGTAGCCCATCCTCAGGGCATGGGCTGGCATCTACGGTTTTTTATGCAGCTCTGGCGTTTGAAGGCTCACTCTGAGAGCTGAGTGAAAAGGGGACTGAGGGAAACAGCAGAGGCAGGGAGACTGGTGAGGAGGCCTCTGCAGAAGTCCAGGCAGAGTTGGACTAGGACAGTGGTGGGATAAGGGGGGAAAAAAAAGAGAGATGGAGGACTTCCCTCATGGCACAGTGGTTAAGAATCCGCCTGCCAATGCAGGGGACACGGGTTCAATCCCTGGTCCGGGAAGATCTCACATGCCGCGGAGCAACTAAGCTCATGCGCCACAACTACTGAGCCCACACACCTAGAGCCCGTGCTCCACAAGAGAAGCCACCACAATGAGAAGCCTGCGCACCACAACAAAGAGTAGCCCCCACTCTTCGCAACAAGAGAAAGCCCGCGTGCAGCAACGAAGACCCAACGCAGCCAAAAATAAAATAAATAGATAAATATTTCTTTAAAAAAAGAGAGAGAGATGGATTTAGGAGCAACTCAGGTAAAATCAGCAAGACTTATTGACTAATTGGCTGAGAGAGTGAGAGCGAGAAGGGAAGAGCAAAAACTTCCCGGGTTTCTAGCCTGGGAGACTGGGTGGACGGCACTGCCTTCAGGAGAACACAGGGAAGGCAGATTTGTACAGGGGAAGACAATGGCTGAAACGGAGCAGGACCCTGTGAGGCCCTCCCAGGTACAAATCCTTTCTGTGTCCCTTGTTTCCAGTTTGTAAGAAATAGGCGTCACTCAGCCTCCATGACCTTCCCTGAGTTCCGAAGGGCATATTCAAACAGTTGCTAACCAGGGAAGGGAGGGAATGCAGAAACAAAGGAGGAGCAGAATACATAACAATATCTTTGATATTCTGCTGGAACTAAGGCCCCCACCCAGGTGGAGGATGCTAACTTCAGCCTGGGCACAAGATTCCTGGAACACCACCCTGTTACCTCACCACCAGCCAATCAAAAGAAAGTCACACACCCTGCAGCCCTCACCCCAAATTTTGCCTATAAAAACTTTTCCCTGAAAACCATTGGGGAGTTCTGGGTTTTTGAGCACAAGCCACCTGTTCTCCTTGTTTGGTCCTGCAATAAACTTTTCTCTGCTCCAGACTCCATGGTTTGGCCTCACTGTGCGACGGGCACATGAACTCCAGTGTTGGACTCAAGGGGCACTGAGGTGATCGTGAGTGGGCTGCACAAGATAGAAAATTGGGAAAGGAGGATGGAGCAGGTGGCTATATTGCCGTCAAGCTATGACTGGTGCCCCAGGACAGCCCTGAATATTGCACATGTTGGCCATCAAATCCTAGAGTGGGTGTGTGGATTGCCCCAGAAATCCAAGCCCAACACCCTCGGGGAAAGACCAAGAGAGGAGACATTAGGACCCAAAGTCCAAGATCAAGTGAGCGGCCTGGACCCTGGTCCCCTGACCTCCCAGCAGAGGGTTTTTCTCCTACGTAATATCAATACAGTAAATCTTCTTTTTTTTTTTTTAATTTATTTATTTTTGGCTGTGTTGGGTCTTCGTTGCTGTGCCTGGGCTTTCTCTAGTTGTGGTGAGAGGGGGCTACTCTTTGTTGCAGCACATGGGCTTCTCATTGCGGTGGCTTCTCTTGTTGCGGAGCATGGGCTCTAGGTGCACAGGCTTCAGTAGTTGTGGCACGTGGGCTTCAGTAGTTGTTGTGCATGGGCTTCAATAGCTGTGGCTCGCGGGCTCTAGAGCACAGGCTCAGTAGTTGTGGTACACGGGCTTAGTTGCTCTGCAGCATGTGGGATCTTCCTGGACCAGGGATCGAACCTGTGTCCCCTGCATTGGCAGGTGGATTCTTAACCACTGCGCCACCAGGGAAGTCCCAATACAGTAAATCATTATTTAACAATTGCCATGTGCTGGCTCTCTCCAGGAAGTAATCAAACCCTGCCGTCTGGAGCTTGCAGTCTAGCTGGGAAAGCTACATCTACTCATTCACTCCGTAAAATATTGATTGAACTCCTTGCCCTGTCCTGGGCCTTTCTCTAGGCACTCAGGTTATAGGGGTGACCAAGAAAAACAAGGTCCTTCCCTTGTTCGGTGGGGCGAGGCAGAATATAAACAAATGCAGAAATAACTTCAAGTAGAGGTGAATGTTATGAAGAGGCTGAACAGGATGACTGTGGGCAGTGTGGGTGGTATTAGTTGGGTGGTCAAGAAAGACTCTAAGAGGACATGTTTTGGGAATTCCCTGGTGGTCCAGTGGTTAAGACTCGAGGCTTTCACTGCTGGGGGCCTGGGGGCCGGGTTCAGTCCCTTGTGGGGGAATTAAGATCCCACAAGCCATGAGTTTCGGCCAAAAACAAGAGGCCATGGGACTTCCCTGGTGGTCCGGTGGCTGAGACTCTGCACTCCCAATGCATGGGGCCCGGGTTCGATCCCTGTTCAGGGAACTAGATCCCACATGCCGCAACTAAGACCCAGTGCAGCCAAATAAATATTTAAAAAAAAAAAAAAGAGGCCATGTTTAGACAGAGACCTGAATGAGTTGAGATGAGGGAGCTTGGAGGGCCATGCAGGGCACTGGGGGAAGTAAAAAGCAAAACAATCATTAAAATACCTGGGAAACAGCCTCCATCTGGAGGAGCTCATGGAGAGGAGGCCTTGCACTTGCAGAAAACTGTACCTAGTGACTGAGGTAGCTGGCCATAAAGGTGACCATGTGTGACACAAAGAACAGTGCTGGAAAGGGTCCAAGGAGAGGCCTCCTGGGCTGAAAAGGTGTAGGAAGTATCTGGGGACAAGGGGGATTTGAGACAGATTTGGCTAGACAAGGGAAATGGCATCTTCGGAGGGAAAGGAACATATGCAAAGGTGCAGAGGCAGGGTTCTATGTGGGTGGAATTTGTGGGGTGGGGAGACCAGGGTAGAGCCCCTGGTCAGAGCATGAGTGGTTCATGTGGTGGACACACACACAGGTGGGACGGAGTGTGGGAACTTGAGTGCCAAGTTCAAGATCTGGCCTTAAGGAATCCCCACTCCTCATCATCCAGAATCAACTGTTAGCGAGATTTTGCCACACTTGCTTCATCTCTTTTCTGAAACATTTTAAAGCAGATCTCAGACATCGTGGCATCTCCGCCCTCCATGTTTCCGTGTGCATTCTAGAAATATGGATATTTTCTTATGAATCCACAATGCCATGATCATACTGAACAAAACTAATAATTTCTTGGTATTATCTCATACCAAGTTCAGATTTCCCTAATCGTCTAAAAAATGTAATTCTGTAGTTTATTTTAGATACAATCAGTATCTGAACAAGTCTGCATTTTTTTTTTTTCCTTCACATTTTATTTTCAGTTGCTCTGCTTCTTACATCTCTCACTCTAGCCAGCTTTGCTTCAGGTGTGCATAAGAGTTAGGCCTGGGGCTTCCCTGGTGGCACAGTGGTTAAGAATCTGCCTGCCAATGCAGGGGACACAGGTTCGAGCCCTGGTCCGGGAAGATCCCACATGCCATGGAGCAACTAAGCCTGAGCGCCACAACTACTGAAGCCCGTGCGCCTAGAGCCCGTGCTCTGCAGCAAGAGAAGAAAGAGAGAGAGAGAGAGAAAGAAAGAAAGAAAGAGTGAGTTAGGCCTTACATGCGGGGCCCACAGCACTCTCCAGGGTGCCCCACTGTGAGTCAACAGTACCACTGTGGGAACGGACCCCTTGGTGCCTGATGCCCTGGAGTCCCAGCCCT
This sequence comes from Eubalaena glacialis, assembly GCF_028564815.1. Lineage (NCBI taxonomy): Eukaryota > Metazoa > Chordata > Mammalia > Artiodactyla > Balaenidae > Eubalaena > Eubalaena glacialis. The sequence continues at coordinate 14,452,159 of NC_083734.1, read as the reverse complement.
GCCACTTCCCACTGTGTGACCTTGTGCAGGTTCCTTAACCTCTCTGAGCCTCAGCTCCTTCATTTGTAAAATGGGGACGATGGTAGTGGCTACCATGTGGGATTGCTGGGCATCGTAGATGAGGCCATGTGCATAAAGCAATTTCAAGCAGGACAAGCCACATTTCTGTATTATCATTCTGGAGGAAAGGATGCTGTGAGGAAGGAGGGATGGACACTACTGCTCCTCGAGGCTACTTCTACGTGCTGCAGGCTGAACAGGCAAGAAGGACGTGACTCTCCAGTGTCATAGCGATCTTTCTGTCTCGCATGCCTCTCTTTCTTTGTCTCTCTCCCTCCCTCCCTCTTTGTACCCACCTTCTCTCCATCTCTCTAGCTACCTCCCCTTCTGTCTCTCCTCTCCATCTCTTGGTATCTCTGTTTCTCTTTCTGTCGATCTCTCTTTATCTCACCTCTTGTGAAAACACAGCCACCTCCTAATTTATCTCTCTTGGAAATCTGGTCTTGAAGGTACCTTCTTTCTTAAAGTGAGGCCTATGGGAGCACCATGTGGTCAGCCTGTCCCCAAATAGGAGATCTTGGCTCCTTTCCTGTTGTTACCATTGTGTACGTGTTTGTGTGTTTTTTAATAAAATGTTGACTTGGCAAAAAAAAAAAAAAAAGTCTCTCTGTATCTCTTTCTGTCTCTCCCTATCTCTTTATTTTTGTTCTCTCTCTGTGCCCCCTCTGTCTCTCTCTCTTTCTGTTCCTCTGTAACTTTGTCTGTCCTCTCGCTCTCTCTCTCTTTAATCTCTCCTCTCTCCATCTCTCTGTGTTTCTCTGTCTCTCTTTACCTCTCTTCCTGTCTCACCTCCCTCCGTGTTTCCCTCTCTCTGTCTCTCCCCATCACTGCAGTCTGCTCTGGGTAATGACCTGCTCTCTCTGTTCTGTCTTGGACTCTCTCTCTCTCTCTCTCTCTTTCTCTCTCCCCTTTGTCTCGATGTCTGTGCATCTCACGGTTCTGGACCACCCCCGCACTTACTCCTGGCTGGCTGTCCCTTGTTACCGCCTCGTCACAGCCACACCTGTAACCCATCTCTGTGTATCTCAGAGAGACCGCATTTCACTGTTTCCATCTTCTGTTCTGTCCCTTCCTGGCTGCTGAGAGCATGCTTTTCTCCCAGCCTCTGTCTCAGTCAGTTTCAGCCTCTTTTTGGTTTATTTCTCTCTCTCTCTCTTTTTAAGTTTCATCCTCCAAATACTTATTGAGCAGCTGTTTCATGCCAGGCACGTTTCGAGGCACTGGAGGTATCATGGTGACCGAGGCAGTGCACGTACCAGCGCTCAGGGGGCATTCGTTCTAGTGGGGAAACAAGACAGAAGAGCAGACAAAGCGTGACCCTGGCTGCCTGGCTTGTCCCCCTGGCCAGAGGAGTGCATCGGGCAGCCCATGGGCAGGGACTCGGGCCTCTGAGGTTGGCTGGCTCTGCCCCGTGCTGGCCTTGATGATTCCCTGTCCCTAAACAGGGACTGGGGGTCACTCTAGAAGCTAGACTAGAATGCGTAACTACTTGCTCACGTAACAGCATTCATTATGAGCCAGGCTGGGGGAGACAAAGGTTGGTCTGAGGGAGACAAAAGATAAGGGTCCCAGCCTGCGTGGGGTTGCAGTTCAGACATGCATAGCGTCTGCCCGGGTGGAGGAAACAGCCGTGGGGCGGTGCTTTACCTCCACCCTCCTCTCCCTGTCTCTGGCCTGCACACGGTGAAAAGCTTCTGGAGCAGCTGTGATATTTAAAAAAAAAGTTTTTTGAGCCAGCATCTGAAAATAGGGATATTTTATATAAAACTCGGGACTCCCAGCTTCTCTTGTAAAAATCAGAAGATCGGGCAACACCGGGCTCGCTCACACAGGGCCTTAATTGGTTGCAGCTGTGTCAAGGCTCTCCTTAGATGGGGCTGTGGCTTCCAGGTCCCCATGGTGCCCACCACGTCCTCTTGTCTGGCAGAGAGCTCAAGGTCTAGCTGCCCCCATGTCATCGCAGAGCTTGTGCTGTGGCTCTACTTATATTAGAGAAATATTTCCCCGTGGTGTCTCCATCAAAAGTGAGAAAATGAAGGACACAGCAAAGGGATGTGGCAGAGCCCCGGCTTTTGAGCTCGCAATCCTGACGAGTAGAA